>NW_024464918.1:107500-1536666 GCF_017591425.1 Ochotona curzoniae
GCACCTTTCGGCAGGCTTGGCTTAAAGCCGCTTCACTGGCAACGGTGATGTGGCTGCCACAAGATGTTGGTCCGTCTTGATTCATCCCCCAAGGCTGGACATATTGCAGCAGAATTGAAGCTTTATTAAGAAGGGAGACTGGAAAAGGGTAGGGGGAACAAACCGCAGTGTGAGGCAGACACTGTGGGAAGTTGCTACGCTCACACACAGAGGGCAGCCACTCACCATCCGATGCGTTACTCCTATCTGTGCCATCCTTCCATTTTTCTTCTTATTTAAAAAAAAAAATATCATTTTATGATACAGTTCCATAGGCCCTGGGATTTTCCTTCTCCTCACAGCCACTTCCCCCCTCACTGAATTCCTCTATATCATTACTATAGTATAGTTGTTCATGCACAGCCGTATGTCCAGCATCCTATTGTCAAGATATAGTTAACAGTTTCATTGGGAGTCCATCTTTGTCTGGAAGTAGAGATGCATACTGCTTTGTATCCTCAAATCTGGATGTGACAGTTTCCATTACACAAACACTGTACATCTCCTTAAATGAAAAGCCACACAACGAAATCAACAACAGGAAGAAAAATAAGATATTGACAATGCCATGAAGTTAAACATGCTACTGACTGACTAATGTGTCACTGAAGAAATGAAAATCAGGAATCTTTTAGAAGTATGATGCTGCTATATGATCTATCATGAGGCATTGAAAAATTTAATTAGAAAGAGTTTTGAAGAGATGAAACTAAAAAAAGAATAATCAAAATCCGTGAGATATAGTTTCCGCTGATCTTGGTTGGTGAGAGGTGTCTCCTGTAGGCGACAAATTGATTTTTTATGTTTTTGGCAGACAGAAAAGTTTATTTGTGAAGGGAGCAGGTGGGCGGGGAAGGGAGAAGGAAGGGGAAGCACCTCCGGAGAGAAAGCCGGGAGGTGGGGTGCCTCTCAAAAGGGGAGGGAGAGAGACACCAGGGTTTTGTGATTTTTTAAATCCAGTCTACTAATCTGTGATGGTTGATGGTTTAATCCATTTACATTCAGGGTTAGTATGAATGGGTGGTAATTTGCTTCTATCATTTTAGCAATGGTTTATTCATTGATTTAGTCTTCTGTTGTTCTTTTACTGGAATGTTCTTTGCATTTGCCTTTGGTTTTTGCTGGGCGTTATTCCTTTTCTCTGCCAAGAGAACATCTTTAAGTATCATTTGTAGGGCAGGTCTGCAAGAGGTATATTCTTTTAGCTTTTCTTTACTGTGGAAGAATTTTATTTAATTTTCAAAACAAAGGAAAGCTTTGCTGGGTATGCAATTTTTTGCTTCTAGAATCTGGAATATGTCACTGCAATCTCTTCTGGCCTGTAGAGTTTCCTGTGAGAGGTCTCCTGTGAGTTTAATTGGCATTCCTTTATATGTCAGTTGATTTTTTTTCCATGAGCACATTTAAGGATCTTTTCCTTATGTTCGATTGAAGAGAACCTGACTATCAGGTATTGTGGTGAAGATCACTTTTGATAAACCCTGTTGGGAGTGATGTGCTTCTCCTGGGTGTTGTTTCCCAAATGTTTCTCTAGATTGGGGAAGTTTTCCTTTGTTATTTCATTAAATGCATTTTTAAACCCAGCTTCTCTTTCTATACCTTCCGAGACTCCCATAACTCTTAATTTGGCCTTTTAACAGTGTCTTTCAATTCTTGAATACTTTTCTTATCTTGACCCAGCTCTGTTTCCAGCTTTTTGTTTGTTTCCCCCTGGTGACAGGAAATATCTTCCAATTCTGAGATTCTTTCTTCTACCTCCATCATTCTATTTTGGAGACTCTCCACTGTATTTTTAATTTGCTCCACTGTACTCGTTGTTTCTGATATATCAGCTTTCATTTGATTTATTTCCAGTGTGACATATTCCTTAAATTCCTTGAAGTCCTAAGTTATATTATGTGCTTCTTGTTGTTGATAAGAAGTTTTATAATAAGTGTTTTGAATTCTGTATGCCCCATCTTCTCAATGTCTTCCTCAATTAACTCTGAGGTTGACAAAGGTTTTTGCTCCTTTGCAGGGGAGTGTTCAGTAACATTCATTGTGCCTTTGTTTCTTCTTTTGCTCTTGGTTATTTTAGTTCTGGTTAGCAGATTCTTCTCCTTGGGGCAGATTTTTAAGCTGTGTCACACTCAGGTCTACAGTTTGATTTTACTTATTGTAGTTGGTACACGGCTCTTTGTTTGCACTCACTTATTCCACTCCCTCCAACAAATTCTAGGTCTGGATTCTTATCATAGATTTCCACCATGGTTTCCATAACCTAGCTCGTGGCTCACTGTTCTCCACCTCTTTTGATACCGTGCTGAGGCTGCACCTTTGTCTGTACAACCTTTTTCCCACTCCAGTTCCCAGGATTAGGGAGACATCAAATGTTCTATATAGGTAGGTTGGGTGCTGATCTTGCTGAAATCTGTTGGCTGTTAGGTCTGGGGGCCATATGGGCCTATTTTGCCCCTTAGGATGTCAAAATAGGTATTATTTTTCCCTGTGGGACCAGTGCAATGCATTGAACTGGAAATGAGTTCGCTCCCAACTCAGCGCATGCGCAGCTCACTGTTGTCCCTGCATTAAAGCTTTTGCCACCCTGTACAAAATGGTGCCTGATGTGCCACTACTAGAGTTCTTGATCTGCTTGGCATCAGATCTGGGGGCTACCTGGACCTGTCTTGGGTGGAACCTGTAGGATGCCAGTTTGTTGCAGTTCACTGAGCCAGAAATGAGTTCACTCCAAATTCAGTTTATACACATTCCTATCACATAATCTTCATATCTCTACACAAAATGGCACCCGAATCTAGGCAGCCGACTGGGCTGTGAAACCCACCCTGTTCCCGTACCACCTGTCTGTGACCGGCTGCTCTGTCTCTGCTCCTGATCAAGCTGAACGGGCCAGCAGGATGGGCAGTTGTTTTTCTGGGTTCACCTCCTGGTCTCCCAGTGAATGCCCCTTCCCACATTGTTGCTGGTGGAGTTGCAGGCTGCTGATGCAGTTCAGATTGCTGCGAGCTGGATGCTGCTGGGGTATCTGTCACTGCAACGCCACACCATTGTGTCCACTGCTTTCCCATAGCTATCAATCTTCATGTGCCCTTCTACTCTCGTTCTGTCCTCTCCTATTTCCTGGAATGTGTCCTCTCTGCTTCACACTGACTAATAATGTGTCTCCTAACCCTATTCTGCCATCTTGACTCTCCCCATTCTTCTGTTTGATCTTTTCCAAGCTTCACACTTGAGGAGAATTCTTCAACCACAGACTATGTCTTTCTCAGGGCCCTGCCCTCCAGCCCTAGTGGAAGGGCAGATTGCTGCATTTGGGGGCTGCCTGGCACGATCTACTGTTTTCAGTCTGCATGGTTTGGTTTTGTTTTTCAGATTTATTTATTGTTATTGGAAAGGCAAACTTGCAGAGAAAAGGACACACAATGAGAAAAGGTCTTCTATCTGTTGGTTCACTCCTGATATGTCCAGAATGGCTGAAGCTGAGACAATCCAAAGCAAGGAGCCCTCTCTGGGTCTCCCACATGGGTGCAGAGGCCCCAGGCTTTGGGCCATTCTCCATTGTATTTCCAGGCCACAAGCAGGACACTGGATAGCAAGTGGAGCAGCTTGGTCCCAAATCAGAACCCATACGGAATGCCAACATTTGCAGGTGGATGGCTAGCCAACTGAACCATTGTGCTGGCTCCTACAGGTTTTTGGTGTTTTTATATTTGAGAGAGAAAAAGAGAGAGAGAGAATATCATCCATTCATTGCTGCAACAGCAGATCTGGACCAAGCCAAAACCAAATGGCTACAATGGCTGGGACTGAGTCAGGCTGAAACTAGGAACCTGGAATTCTATCCAGATCTCCAAAGTGGGTGCAGGGGCTCAAGCACTTGAGCCATCCTCCACTGTGTTCCCAGGCACATCAGCAAGGAGTTGGCTCAGAAGTGGAGAAGCTGGGTCATGAGACAGGGCCCATATGGGATGCCAGTATTGTAGGTGGTGGCTTAACCAACTGTACTACAATGCTGGCTTGCATCTGTGGTCTTTGGCCCCAGAGCATCCTCTAATGAGAATGGCATTTTCCAGTGTTTTTCTTCTCACAGTATACACAGGACAACAGAATGTCATAGCACTCTGTGGGAAAAGAAGAGGCCGGTGTCCCTGGAAACCAAGGAGGGTGCTCTCCTGGGCCCAGTCGGAGCCCAGGCAATTCTACTCTGCCCTTCCCCGTCCCCAGCCACAGCTCACCAGGGCCTCCAGGACTCCTCCAGGGCAGGTGGAGTTACCATCATGGCCCCTAGGCAGGGTGTCGTTTGTACCCTTGTCCAGCACTGTGCCAGCAGATCCTACCTTTTATGTCTCTGGATCCTTGGTATCTCACTGGCAATGCAATAGGGCCCTTGAGTCAGGGCCGCTTAGATTTAGAAGAGAATTTGTTTTTCAAATTTTCAATTTTATTTGAAAGGCAAAGTCACACACATACACACATACAGAGAGGAAGAGAGAGAGAGAGAGAGAGAGAGAGAGAGAGAGAGAGAGAGAGAATGAATCGTTCCATTTGTTTTTATTCCCCAAGTAGCTGCAGTCGCCAGCTCTGGACGGTGCTGGCGCTGACTCTGGGAGGCAGGAACTCCAGCCTGGTCTCCCATGTGGTGGGCAGCAGTGAAGCACTTGGCTGTCTTCTGCTGCCTCCTCAGGAACATTTCTCCCAGGGAGCTAGGTAGGAAATGGAGCTCTGATAGGGGGTGCTGGTATTGTGAGCAGTGGCTGAACACGTTGCACAGCAATACTGATCCCTGAAAGGGAATGGACCATCTTGCGTTAACCAAGAAGTCCAGCTAGAGGGGCCTTCATACTGTTTCTTCATATTGACTCTGTGTCTCTCAAGAATGCCTTCCATCGTCCAGGGAATCTTCTGGCAGCTCCAGATTCATGTCCTGAGTATTAGTTTCTCCCGTAGCCCTCGTGAAAGTTCCCTCGTGAATTCTGGTGGACCAATATGAGCTGCCTTCATTCACGTATACAGATAACCTGTGGCCGTCACAGAGGTGGGCAGGGCAGCCTCTGCAGCCGGCCAGGCTTGGGTGTGTGCATGGCCAGGAGCTGAGAGGCCTGGAAATTAATCGCCAAAGCACAATCTGCAGGAGCTGTGGAATCAATGCACGAGAGAAGGAGCTTGGTAGCAAGTGGGGCTGTGTGCTGGCGATGCTCTGCCTCAATGGCTGGGTCACCTGATATGAGGGGCATGAGGTCCTTGTCCTATGCGGTTGCCATGGATTGGTAAGTCTGGGCTCATCTGCGGGAGCATCAGAAGCTCTGTCTTTCTCTCTGGATGTGATGTGCTTGTAAAATGTGAGCTTTGAAAGCTGCAAATCGTAACAGTCCTCCACCCCAACCTCATGAGTTGAAGACAGAAGTTATGGTCATCACAGGGCTGTAGAGAGATGACCTACTCCAGGCACCCTGGGCCGGGCCAGGGCTCCCTCAGGGTTCACAGGACCTCCTGGAGGAGAGGAGCTGTCAGGACGAGCAGCCCTGTTCACCCACCTTTTGTTGCAGTTCAGTGTGTGACCCAGGCAGCATGGGTGAGCTCTGGACCAGAGCCAACCCATGAGCTCCTCTGGGAGTGTTCTCACAATCCTTGGTTCTCCTCCCTGGCCCAGCAATAGTCTGTGAGGAATAGCCAGACTCCCAGGCACCCAGACCAGTGAGGCACTGGGAACAGTGGAGTACCACAGCCTGGAACAATGGCTGGGGAGGCTTGAGTTTGCTGGAGGAACATGCTGCCAGGTGGATGGGAGAAGTTGTGGACTGGGAGTCCACTAGCAGTATTGCCCATTGGTTGTGGGGCCCTAGCTGCTCATCCAGTGCCCCTCTCCCTCCTTCCAGCCCTTGCAGATCTTCCGAGGGGTGTAGGGCTGCTGCTCAGGAGCAAGGACGAGTGTGTGACCGAGCAACAACTCAGTGACTTAAAGCTTGCTGAGCGTGCCTTGGTTCTGGACCATGACGTAGTTAGCAGGGACCACTGTGACCCATACGGGAGCCACAGCACAGAGTTCTGCAGTATGGGAGAGAGTTTTGGCTCAACTCCAGATCCAGCACAGGCAAGCAGGAGTTAGCTGATAGCCCAGGAGAGGGTGGAGCCGGTGAATGGAAGCTTACTGACAGGAGCATCAGGGTTAAGGGGGTTAAGAAGGATTCTGGCTAAGCCGCCCGACAGGGTTCCTGCTACAGACAGGCCAGGGTGCTCAGACCTCACCCTGGGCTGGTGGAGGTGGGCAGGAGCTAAGAAGATCTAGCAGGGTTGTTTGCTAAAGCTGGATTTTCCAAGTAGAGGTAGACGAACCTAGCAGCAAGTTTAGGAATCTGACCACGGTTTGGTTAAGCAGAGAATCCTCATGCACTCTGAACCCTGAGTCCTGCTCGACTTGACCTAGAGGGCAGCCCCAGGGCCTTCAGACAAGGCCTAGTGCAGCCCCAGGGCCTTCAGACAAGGCCTGCTCCTGTCGCTCCCCGCCCTCTCAGCCTCTCCGCCCCCGTGGGGCACTGATGGTGCAGGTAGGAGATGGGCTTCGGATGCCCGCTTCCCTGTGCCATGGTACGCCTTAGACTGCTCAGTCACTGTCCAGCTCCTGCTGGGAAATGGCACCTCCTAAAGCTGATCTCAGAGCCTGTGCTGTCATCCCACGGTTTCCACAGGAGAGCGGGGCCAGAACCTACACATTCCAGAATCCCTGCGTGGAATCTACGTGGAGCCAGTGCACATTCCTTTGTGTATTTTTTTTTTAACCATCTCTGCATTCTTTATGTGATATAAATTCTCTGTAAACAGTTGTTACGCTTTATTGTCCGGAGACTAAGAAGAAAGGGGAAAAGTCTTTGAATATTCTGTTCAGATACCATTTTTTTT
This sequence comes from Ochotona curzoniae, assembly GCF_017591425.1. NCBI lineage: Eukaryota > Metazoa > Chordata > Mammalia > Lagomorpha > Ochotonidae > Ochotona > Ochotona curzoniae. Next base: position 114,437 of record NW_024464918.1, read on the forward strand.
TTCCCCCTGATTGTGTTTGAGCCACAAATTACTGACCCATGGACATAGAAGCTGCTCATCAGCTGGATTATCTTTTCCTTTGCTTTTCTAGATCAGCAAAATATCTGGATTAAACCTGATTCATGTTGTTGATAATGCTGCCATCCTAACACAAGAGCTGTTTAACTTTAAAAAAAAAAAACTATTTATTTATTTGCAAGTGAACATTATCCTGAGAGAGGGAAAGTCAGAGAGAGCTTCCATCTGCTGGTTCACTCCCTGAATAGCCACAACAGCCAAGACTGAGCTAGGTTGAAGCCAGGAGCTTCATCCAGGCCTCCCAGGGGGTAGCAGGGACCCAAGGACTTGAGCTATCTTCTGTTGCCATTTCCAGGCTATTAGCAGGAAGCTGAATCAGAGGTAGTTGAGGTTGGAACCAGTGCCCACAGGGATGCTGACATTGTAAGTGGCATTTTTATCTGCTATGCCACAACACTAACTGGCATCCTCCCTATTTTAAAAAAAAGACTTATTTATTTTTAATTATAAAGTCAGATAGAGAGGAGGAGGAGAGACAGAGAGGAAGATCTTCCGTCTGATGATTCACTCCCCAAGTGAGCGCAATGATTGGAGCTGCACCGATTTGAAGCCAGGAGCTCTTCCGGGTCTCCCACGCAGGTGCAGGGTCCCAAGGCTTTGGGCTGTCCACGACTGCTTTCCTAGGCCACAGGCAGGGAGCTGGATGGGAAGCGGGGCTGCCAGGATTAGAACCGGCGCCCATATGGGATCTCAGTGCGTGCAAGGCAAGGATTTTAGCCGCTAGGCTACCATGCCGGGCCCACTCCATGTTTTTGTATAGTCAGCCGTTCTAAGAGGAATGTCCTTCCTGCTGTTATTTTTTGGGATGTGACTGATAAAGAAGAACAGGTTTAGGGTTTTTGTTTTTCTCATTTTAGAACAGCCAGGTACATCTGGGACAGCTGTTTTTCTGCCTCTGTGCCGGGACTAAAGCTGCTCCTTCGCTGGGAAGCCTTGTCTGTCAGTCAGCTTCCCATCACCATTGCAAAGGACCAGGCACTGACTCAGAAAGAGAACAGGTTTACTTAGCTCACAGTTCTGGTGCTTTGAGTCCGAAATTGGGCAGCCCCATGGCTTTGACCTCTGTGGAACACATGCAGGAAAAGGCTAGCTTGGCCAGCCAGGAAGCAGTCAAAGGGGAACTAGCAGTGAGTGCCCCATGACCCCCCAGTGGGCCTCACCTCCTAGGATTCCATCACCTCCTGCTGCCCTAGCAACCGAGCCAGCAACATGTGAGTCTTGAGATGGGGTGGGGAGAGCCTCAGCTAATATCCAAATGATGGTATAGGTTTGTGCTGGGGCAGAGAGATTTGATAGACAAGTGTGTTTCCGTTGGAATTTTTAATTTTGATCTGCTATTGCAAGGAAAAGCCTTGAAATAGCTTTGAAAGCTGCACCTTATGTGTTGGTCTGGTGTGGAAACCTTCCTGGAATAGCACGTGGCAGCGCCAGGTTCTGTGCATGGTCTCCGCCGTGACTTCTAATGACGCAAGCCCACAGCTCTGGGTTTGGGAGAGCTCCCCAGAGGCCTCACGCCGCCTACAGCTCTTTCCCATTCAATGTTCTCCATGTGTAGAATTGGGATTCAACTTTAATTGTTGACACAAGCACTCAGAAAACATCTCTTCATCATGTCCGGAAACCTATTTCAGGACTAGGCACGAACCATGGGGAGGAAAAAAAAAGTTAGCTTGCAGATGGAGTTTTACAGACCATCACAAAAGAGGGGCTCTCCTGTGGCTGCCCTGGGCGTGAGCACTCACAGGTCTGTGTCCTTCAGCTTCCTGACGGCCACCATACCCACAGTGGGCAGCGTCTGGCCACTGTGACAGCGATGCTCCAGGTACCCTGGCTCCCAGTGCTGGTGCCTTTCTGAAGCCCCTTAGGCTTTAAGCAGCAGCTTCCCCTGCAAATGGCTGCCCTACAGATGTCTGTGTGTGACGGAGGCAGGGCACTGAGGGAGCCCCATGTCCCAGCCCTGCCATCTCCCAGTCTGCTTGCCTTTGGGTCCCAAAGCCCAGTTTGTAGTCTGCGCCTCACATAGTGTCTGTGGGAATAGAACAACTCCAACGCCAAGTACTCAGCCACCGTGCTCGTGCTGCAATGGCTGTTGCCATCAGAATGTCTTCTTGCTGTCTGTTGGCTATTTGGAGGGGTCCCCTGGTTATGTGGATGCCCTTAAGATTTTTAAACTCTGGGAATCTGCCTTTTTCTGAGGTCTACAGAAGCCAAAGCTCTCCACACGCGTCTACTCTGAGTCAGCAAGCAGAGCATGGGACTTGGCGATAGGAGACGGGCAGACGCTGGCTGAGTTTCCTAACAACCCTGTGTTGGTCTCCTGTGAATAGACAGAGCTTTTTCATTTAATTAGAGGATCTCATTTATGACCAGAATGAAAAATTACTCACGAAAGTATGAGTTTATCATTGTGAAGGGCATACAAACCCCTCAGTTGGTTTTGATTAATCGGTAGGTGGTTTTGTGATTACACAATGTGGCACAAACACAGCTAGACACTCATGACTACCCAGTGAATTCCAGACTTCACCCACATCTGCTCGGATCCAGACTGGCAGATGAAATGACCTGAGTTTTCCTGATGTGTCCACAAAGTCAGGGGTGGGAGGTTTCTTTCAAATGGATAATTTCAAGTTTTTAAAAGATTTAGTTACTTTTATAGGAAAGATTTATAGAGAGAAGGAGAGACAAAGATCTCCCATCCACTGGCTCACTCCCCAAGTGACCTCAACAGCGGAGCTGAGCCGATCTGAAGCCAAGAGGTCCCAGGTCTCCCAAATGAGAGCAGGGTCCCAAAGCTTTGGGCTGTCCTTGACTGCTTTCCCAGGCCACAGGCAGGGAGCTGGATGGGATGCAGAGCAGCTGGGACACAAGCCACTGTCCATATGGGATCCCATGCATGCAAGGCAAGGATTTAGCCACTGAGCCATTACACCAGGTTCTGGTAATATCAACTTGTAAAGTGGAATTCACTTCCAACTTAGAATGCATTCTGGTGTTTTCCAGGAGACAATTGAAATAGAATCTATTCAACTTTAGACCTCCAGCAAGGAGTATCACACAAACAACTCGGGCTGTGTTGATTCACTTGATGAGGGCTAGGCTCTCCTCCTGCCTCTTTTTCACACCTGTGTTGTGGTGTGGTCATGTTAAGGACAAATTCCCATGATGGCAGTGGGATGAGACTGTGTGTGTGACTCATGTGAACAAGCCCTTGGGTGCACGTGTGTGCAAGCACATATGAGGATATGAAGATATGTGTGCACATGTGGGTACATGCACGTGAGCATGTGTTTGTGTCTGTGTGTGAGAGCCATAAACTTTATATTGGGCCCCAATGGAACCAGCCTGACCATATGGCCTCACTGTAGAATATCCCAACCAAATGCCCCTGAAAGCCACCTTCTCTGGACCCTCCCTGCCTGGTGCTGAGGGCCTTGGAGCAGAGTCCTGGGTGTGGCTCTTCAGCTGCCGTCAACCAACCAGGACCCTGGAGCCAAGGAACTGGCTTTTCCAAGCTTCACCTTCCTCTTCTGAAAAAAGAAGGGTGGTAGTATCTGCCTAACTCCTTTTCCGTGGCCAGAAGGGGCATGGTGGGCTGGGGTGGGGACGGTGATGCGTCCCAGGCCGACCCTGACAAGGCACTTCGGGGCCAGCAGAGCCTTGCCTACTCTACTTCCTGTCATGCTGGTCCTGACAGTATACAGTACATTCTGAGTCCTGTCCACTTTGCAGTGAAGGCAGCTGGAAGAAGCCGAGACCATCCTGGCCATGGTTGCTCTGTCCCCTTTGTTTCATTGCCATTATCCTAGTCCCCCTTTTTTATTTTATGATACGTTTCCGCGGGCTCTGGAATTTTCCATCACCCTCTCCAAACCCTTCCCCATCACTGACTTCCCCTATGTTATCCTGTAGTCCTTCATAAACAGTCATAAGCACATCATTCTGCCATTTAAGTGTATCCTGATTGCGGGCATGGACAATGGCAGAGAGTCCAGCATCCTATTATCAAGATATATTTAACAGTTTCATTGGGAGTCCATCTTTGATTCGGAAGTAGAGATGCATACTGCACTGTATCCTCACATCTGGATAGGATAGTCTCCATTACACAGTTATCATATATCCGCTAAGTGAAAAACCACAAAACAAAATCAACAACAGGAAAAAATAGAAAATGTACAACATGAAGTTAAATAACATGCTACCGAATGACTAATGTGTCACTGAAGAAATTAAGAAAAAAAAAAAACTTCTTTAAAGACATGAAAATAAAAGCAAAAATCTCAAAACCCATGACATGCAGCGAAAACAGTATTGAGAGGACCATTTATAACATCAAGTGCCTAAAAAGAACTAAAATATCCCAAATAAATGATCTAACAGTGTATCTCAGTTACTTATTAAGAAGGAAATAAATGAACAGGAAGCAAGAAATGATAAGAAACTCAGACCCAAAATAAGTGGATTTGACACTAAAACACTACAAATTGCAACAAGAAAGAGCCATATCTTAAGAAGAGGAGCAAAACAAACTTTTAGCCAAACTAACAAAGAAAAGCAAGAGAGAAACACCAAGTAAAATTTGAGATGAAAATGAAAACATCCTAGGAATCTCGTAAGCTGATCTCTTCTTATTGAATGAATCCTTTGACCGCTATGTGGTGTCCTTCTTCATTGCTTTTAAGTCAAATTCTACATTATCTGATATGAGAATGGCTACAGCAATCTCACTGATCCAAGGATGAGGAACCCCTTCCAGTGTTCATTGGCTGACGCAGTCGGCATTAGAGTCCCATTTGCCCAGATATTTGCTGTCATCGCTTGGTTGGGGGAAGTTACCCAATTTGTTCTGCCCTCCTTCCTCTGCTATGGTACCAGATGTCCTCTGCAAGTCCCAATGTGCTGCCATGTCCTCCATGGGCATCTGGCCATGCCATCCGCTGCTTCATCTTTTCCACTGAAGAAGCCCACTTCTGACACACTCTGTGGGCACACTACCAATCCTGGACATGAGCCCTCATATCTCCTCACGTCCTGACCTGTGCCACCCCCCTGCAATCCCACACCAAGCCCCCACCAGGGTGCTGCCATGTGGCCAGTGGGCTTTGCCATTGGCACCCTAGGCTTCCAGTCCTGGGCTCCGTTGGTACCCCACCCCCAGGGCTCACGGACCTGGCACCCACTGCACAGGTATTCTAGCCCTTTGGCATTCTCAGGGGAATGATTTAAGACGCCCTGCAGAGACCAGAATCCATGGGTGCTCAGCTCTGTATGTAGCATTTACATGGAATGCACACACTCCCTGTACTCTACATCATGTCTGCACATTAATGCAGTATCTGCTTTGTAAACAGCTGCTATGCTGTATTCTTTGGGGAATAATGACAAGAGAAAAAAATCTATGTGTTCCATATTGTTGCAATCCAAAAATTACTTTCCATCCAGTGTTGGTTGACTTAGGGAGATGATGGTCCTTATCCGTCTTTCTGAGTCACTTCACGGCCCAGGCAGATTGGGCCACTGCTACCTGATTCATCACCCTAAACATTTCTCAACATGTCCTGTTTTTCCATCTGCATTACCTGTGGGCCATGGTGGTGAAAACTCCTCACTACGCCTGGTACCCTGGGTCCCTGCAGCCTCTTGGCTGCCCTGCCTCACCTGGGTCCCTGCAGGATCCGGACAGGGTCTTTGGAGGCCTGGGTGTTGTTGGGCACAGACCCCATCTGTGCTGCTTTGCTCCACAGTCTAAGTGACTGAATTGATAACAGTGCATTTCCTCTGGGCTCTGGGGGCTGAATGTCAGCCACAGAGGAGATGCTGACAGAGTTGGTTTCTCCTGAGGGCACTCGCCTCGGCTTGTGGTGGCCACCTTCTCATCATATCTGCACAAGTCCCCTCTGTGTGTGTCTGTGACCTGATGGCCTACTGTTGGTTCACCAAACATGTTGGTAGAGCTCAGTCATAGGGCCTTTAAGATTCTGTCTCCAGGGCCCGGAGCGATGGCGCAAGTGGTTAAGGTCCTCGCCTTGCACGCCCGGGATCCCATATGGGCGTCGGTTCTATCCCGGCAGCCCTGCCTCCCTTCCAGCTCCTGCCTGTGGCCCGGGAAAGCAGTCGAGGACGGCCCAAAGCTTTGGGACCCTGCACCCACGTGGGAGACCTGGAAGAGGCTCCTGGCTTCGGATTGGCATAGCACCGGCATAGCACCAGCCGTTGTGCTCTCTTGGGGAGTGAACCATCGGATGGAAGATCTTCCTTTCTGTCTCTCCTCTCTGTATATCCGCCTTTCCAATAAAAAAATAATAATAATAAAAATAAATCTTTAAAAAAAAAAAGATTCTTCTGTCTCCAAACACGTCCTACCTGGTGTACTCATGGACTCCTACATAGGAAACACACCAGTGTAGGCAGCAAACCCTGTATATTCACTGCGGACAGGACTCCAAGATCCAAGGGAACTCCGAGTGGGAATTTCCTTGGGATTGATGTTATGAACAGGCCCATGAAGAAAGCCCAGGCGATGGTGCTGCAGGCCTGCAGCCACATCTCGAAGCAACCTGAGCAGGCCCTCCTGGACAGGCCAGTGCTGGATGCAAGCTCTCTGTTAACCCATCCAAGGCTGTTGCTGAGAGAGCTTTCTGTCAGTCCCCACGCAGTGGGCCCTGGAAGGCAGTTTGTGCTGGGAAGTGATATGTGCCTGAAAACTAATGAATGGGAGCATGCAGTAAGCACTGCAAAAAGATTTGAGTTCTGTTTGCAGACCAGCCTTTTCCAAACACACTCCTGCATTTCAGGACTGAGCAGAGCCCCGTGGGGAAACGTGTTCGCTGATGTGGTTTGGAAGGAAGTCCTATGGCATGCCAATGGGAGTCACTGATTAAACCCACATTCCTTCGAGCTGCTGCCAGACGCCTGGGCTGGGCTGGCTGCTCTCACGTCTGCCTCTGCGGTGGCTGCTGGGGAGGTCATACCTGACACTGAGGGTCTGAAACTCAGTAATGCCTCAGCCCCAGATGCCTGCCCCAGTGCTCCCTGGCAGCCGGTGAAAGCCAGGCCCTGGGGTGTTGGGTGATTGTAGTGGTTGTTTCAACTATACCTCGCACACAGTGAACTCCGCACATTGAAGATGTCTAAGCTAAGTTTGGCATGTCTCTACAACTGTGAAACCGTCTACACCATCAAGAAAATGAGTATCTATCAGCCTCAATCTTTTTTTCCCTGTTCCATTGAATTCCTTCTCTTGGGTACGGCGGTGTGGCCTAACGGCTAAAGTCCTTGCCTTGAACACGCCGGGATCCCATATGGGCACCGGTTCTAATCCCGGCAGCTCCACTTCCCATCCAGCTCCCTGCTTGTGGCCTGGGAAAGCAGTCGTGGACAGCCCAAAGCCTTGAGACCCTGCACCTGCGTAGGACACCCGGAAGAAGTTCCTGGATCCTGGCTTCTGATCGGTGCAACACCAGCTGTTGTGGTCACTTGGGGAGTGAATCATCGGATGGAAGATCTTCCTCTCTGTCTCTCCTCCTCTTTGTATATCTGGCTTTGTAATAAAAATAAATAACTCTTAAAAAAAAATAAAAGAATTCCTTCTCTTGTATCCCTTCCTGCCTGCTACTTCAGTGCAATTGATTTGTGTCACTATGAACTAACTTGCACATAGCAGGTTTTTATGTGAATGCAATTGCATGTTTTGGGGATAGAGCATCTTCCGTTCACCTGTTGATGGACACTGGCTGATTGACAGCTTTCCTCACAGTAAAGCCGCTGTGCCACTTGTGTTTCAGTTTTTATGTGAACAAATGCTTCTATTTCTCTTTGGCATAAAGGATTGATTTTATGATAGGTGTATGATTTAGTTTAGCTTTTTTTTTTTAACCGCCAAATTGTTAGTTCAAGTTATTGTTTATTTTAAATTTTCACCAGCAGTGTGTAAAAGTTCCACTTTGGGTCCAGCACAATGGCTTAATTGGCTAATCCTCCCGCCTCAAGGGCTGGGATCCCATATGGGCACTGGTTCATGTCCCATCTGCTCCACCTCCCACCCAGCTCCCTGCTTGTGGCCTGGGAAAGTAGCAAAGGACGGCCCAAAGCCTTGGGATCCTGCACCCGTGTGGGAGACCCAGAGAAGGCTCCTGGTTCCTAGCTTCAGATCGGCTCAGTTTTAGCCATTGTAGTCACTTGGGAGTGAACCAGTGGATGGAAGAGCTTTCTCTCTGTAAATCTGCCTTTTAAATAGTAGTTTTCTTAATGTTTATTGTGCTTGGGTTTCATTGGGATTCTTGAATTTATCAGTTTTATCACAATTAGGAAACATTTTAAAATTAATAGTATTAAATTATTTTAAATTCTCGTTTTGATTTGAAAGGCAGGGAAACAGGAACAAAGAAAGAGCTTCCATCCACTGGTTCTCTCCCCAAATGCTTCCACAGTTGGAGCTTGGCCAGGTTGAAGCCAGCATCCTGGAGCTTGAACCCGGTCAGCTTCATGGGCTCTAGGGACTCATGCTTACGAGCCATCATCTGCTGCTTCCAAGGATGCACTTCCACAGGGAGCTGGAATTGGAGACACAGCTGGGACTTGAACCTAGGTGTTAGGCTTGACAGAACAGAATTGACTCCATGATGATGACCCTGCCAAAGTCCAGCATGCTCCCATCCAGCAATGTTTGGAATGCATTCCCAGACAACCCTGACCTTGTCTCTGTGTGCAGAAGGTTAGCACTCACTATGAGGACCCTGCTCATCACGCACATGCGCAAACCGAGGAGCTTGCCTTACTTTCCTGTCTTCCACCCTTCACACCTAATATGTACAAAACCCTAGTACAGTATATTCTAGGTGGCCATTTTCCTCTCACAGTCACCTCTCCCAGGATGAGGAAGTGATCTGAGGCCATCTCCTGCGAGAGAAAGGTCCATAAGACTCTCCCCTGGATAATAAAACCCTTTGGCTGGACTCTGTCTCCAGCAACTCAGTGCACCTCCAGATGAACGCTAGGCATTCCAGCAAGGGATAGGCCCTCTTAATTACTGTGCCAAACACCACCCCGGAAACATGCATATATTCTTCAAATTTTTTTTAAAGATTTATTTTTATTATTTTTTCATTGGAAAGGCGGATATACAGAGAGGAGAGACAGAGAGGAAGATCTTCCGTCCGATGATTCACTCCCCAAGTGAGCGCAACGGGCCGATACTATGCCGATCCGAAGCCAGGAGCCTCTTCCGGGTCTCCCACGTGGGTGCAGGTTCCCAAAGCTTTGGGCTGTCCTCGACTGCTTTCCCGGGCCACAGGCAGGGAGCTGGAAGGGAAGTGGGACTGCCGGGATTAGAACCGGCGTCCATATGGGATCCCGGGCGTGCAAGGCGAGGACCTTTAACCACTTGCGCCACCGCGCCGGGCCCTATTCTTCAATTTTTAAAAGAACTTTCTTAACTTATTTGAAAGGCAGGGTCACACCACACACACACACACACACACACACACACACACACGCAGTGGGGAAAGAGAGATTGAGAGAGAAAGAGCAATATTTTCCATCCACTGGTTCACTCCCCTGGTACACTACTGGCTGTAACAGTCATGGTTGGACCAGGCTAAAACCAGGAGCCACAAACTCCCTCTAGATCGCTCACATGACTCCATCATTTGGTGCCTTGGATACCAAGCCGTCCTCGACTGCTTTCCCGGGCCACAAGCAGGGAGCTGGATGGGAAGTGGAGCTGCCGGGATTAGAACCGGCGCCCATATGGGATCCCGGGTGCGTTCAAGGCAGGATCTTAGCCGCTAGGCCACGCTGCCAGGTCCCTGCTTTTCGCCTGCTTTTTTTTTTTTTTTAATTCTTTCTCTGTGTTCATTTGTAAATGATCTTCATGACACTAATCTTCTGTGTCTAGTCTTCCTTTATACCCTTTCACTGTATTTTTCACATCACCATCATATTTTCCATCTCGAACTTCGGCTTAGGCAAGTTTTTGGACATGGATAACTCATTAGTGATAATCATTTTAAGGTCTTCATGTGCTAGTTCTAATGTTTGTGGGACTTGTGGAGCAGGTACAGTTTGTGCAATTGTCTAATCATTATGAGGGCTGTTTTCCCTGCTTGTAATTTTTTGCTGCATGCCAGACATTATGAATGTTCCCTCCTTAGGTGCTGGATATTTTTGAATTTCTACAAGTATTCTTGAGCTTTGTTATTGTAGTTATTGGAAATGCAGTCAAATCTTGTTTCATGAGGTGGATCTAGGTCATTTCAGTATTGTGTGAACATTCTAGAGTGACTTACACAACCTAGGACGTATGGGTTCATCACTTAGTGGTGTCACTAACAGCCAAGAGAGATGGGAAACAAGATGCATGAGCTGTTGCTGCGACATAAGACTAAGCTTCACAGTAAATTTGCTTCTTATTATTTTATCTCAAAAATGATCAAAGAAAACCCATGCAGTACAGAAAATGCACAAACCAGTAAGAGTCATTTACTATCCAGCATTGCACTGCACGTACTTGAGTGTGTTGTGCTCCTGTGCCTGGGAGTGCAATTGTGCAGTCGTGCAGGCACCAGCGTGAGCCAACTGCATGAGCAATATTAGGCTGTCGGGTTCATGGTGGTCACAGCATCAAGAGGCAGTGAGTTTGTTATAGGACCCCTCCATGCAGCCTGTTGTAGACTGAAGCGTTGTTAGGTTGCACATGACTGCAGCTTGAACCCTTGGGGTTTTGTTTTCAAGATCTGATGGTGAGACCAGAGGCTGGACCCTCCCTGGTACATCAGCGGTGTATTGAGGGAGTGCATTGTGAGGCTGACTGGTCTGTCTGCTGCAGACAGGCTCTTGTCCCAGGCTGTGTGAACACTATTCCCTGTGGTTCTTTTGGAGTAACTGTCTTCCTGGCCATGGTAGCCTCCTCACCCTGTAACCTGCTTAGCTCCCAAAGGGGCCCCTAGAAGGTCTCTCTCTGGTTCTGGGTGTGTGTGCTGCTCTCACCCCTCTACTCCTCTTGGTGTTCTGGGATTCCCAGCTCCACTTCCGGCTCTGGGAGGCTCCCATTGCTTCCCTATGCCACCAAGAAGGAAGCTAGAGCAGTGGTAACTGTGCTACAGCCCAGTGGTAACTGTTGCCTACAAAGCTATTGTTCCATGTCTTTCACCACGTCTTTCCATGTCTTCTTTTTGTTATTGTTGGTTGGGATTTTTGACGTTTGAGGCAGGAAGGAGGATCTAGTTCTTGCTACTCTATCTTACCTGGAAGTGGAAATCCTTAAAAGAGCCTTTGAAGCATTTTGGAATAATTTAAGATTGTCAGAAAATTATATTGTATATAATGGTCATTTGGCAAAAGTGAGAAATCAACTGTGAGATGTTATTTGTAAGAGGCACAATTCTGAGATCTGTGCCCTGGTCTCCCAGCCCCTGGCAGACGCATTTTGTCTGACACCCTGCCCTTGACAACAAGCAGAAGCTGTGGCTACGGTGGGGACTCATTTGTACAGTTGAGTAACTCATCAGCTGACTTGGACTTAATTTTAAAAAGGAAATGATCCGTGGGCCCGGCGCGGTGGCGCAAGTGGTTAAAGGTCCTCACCTTGTACGCCCAGGATCCCATATGGGCGCCAGTTCTAATCCCGGCAGCCCCACTTCCCTTCCAGCTCCCTGCCTGTGGCCTGGGAAAGCAGTCGAGGACGGCCCAAAGCTTTGGGAACCTGCACCCGCGTGGGAGACCCGGAAGAGGCTCCTGGCTTCGGATCCGCATAGCATCGGCCCGTTGCGCTCACTTGGGGAGTGAATCATCGGACGGAAGATCTTCCTCTCTGTCTCTCCTCTCTGTATATCCGCCTTTCCAATGAAAAAAATAATAAAAATAAATCTTTAAAAAAAAAAAAAAGGAATTGATCCAGTGGTCAGGTGAGCCCCTGTAAAAAGGACTGGGCCTCCACTGAAGACAGGGAAGGTTGTAGTGGGCGAGGAACCCATGGGCAGGAACTATGAGCCATCTCTGGACACCAACAGCCAGTCATGGGAGGGGGCCCTGTTCCGCAGTCACAGAAACTGCAAAGGTTTGAAGGAGGACTCAGAGCCCGGGAGAGAAGTCGTCCTGAAGTCAGTCCTGGGAGTACCCAGGTAAGACGAGCCCAGCTCCCTGTATAGATTTCTGATCATGGAAGCTGCCAAGCTGGGAACAGGTGCTGTTCCAAGATACTCATTTTGGGGCAGTGTGTTAGAAACAGAAAATGTGTAAGTATGTTTAACCAAAGAAGATCAGATTAATAAAGATTAATGTGAGGACCAGCATGAAGCGATGAAACAATTTGTACCATTTTTCAAGATGATTACTTTTTCTCTCTTTCTCTCTCTTAAAAGATACTTATTTTTATTGTAAAGTCAGATATACAGTGAGGAAGAGAGACAGAGAGGATCTTCATTCCCCAAGTGACTGCCAACAGCCGGAGCTGTTCCTATTCAAATCCAGGAGCCAGGAGCCCTTTCTGGGTTTCCCACACAGGTGCAGGATCCCAAGACTTTGGGCCATCTTCGACTGCTTTCCCTGGCCACAATCAGGAAGCTGGATGGGAAGTGGAGCAGCCAGGATACAAGCAACACCCATATAGGATCCAAACACTTGATGAGGAGGATTAGTCCGTTGAACCATTGTGCCGGACCTGCAAGATGATTTTCATACATCTGTACTGTAGCTTGCCTGGAGAGAGCTGGAATTCAGAATACATCTGATACATCTGTGGATTCAGCATTTGGCCTAGTAGTTAAGATGTCCATTAAGATGCCCATATCCTGCATCCCATGTGGGGTACATAATGGACTCCATGTGGGAGTGCCTGAGTCTGATGCCTCACTCTGCCCTGCCCCTGCATCCCCTGCCCCTGCATCCCCTGCCCCTGCATCCCGTGCCCCTGCATCCCCTCCCTGCATTGCTGGCTTCTATCTACTGCAGACCCTGGGAAAATCCGCAGTAGTGGCTCAAATGATTGGGTCACTCCCACCAAGAGAAGACCTGGATTGTGGTCCTGGCTCCCAGGTTCTACCCTGGTCAGAGTGAACCAGTGGATAGTGGTTCTCTCTCTCTCTCTCTCCAAATAAATAGGTGTTTATTTTTTGGAAAACATGAAAAGTAAGAAAGAGCTGTAATTGGAGAAATTCATTTCAAATCATGTTGCAGATGTTGATCCGGTTTCCAGGATCGGTAAAGAGCTCTGATAAGGCAACAAAAGGACACATAGCTCAGTTTCAGCAGGGTGCGCCCAGACCTGTGCTCAAAGGACATACAGCGCACAGCAAGTACGCGAAGAAGCTCGGCATCATGGGTTGTTAGTGGAATGCAGAGCACAGCTATGATGGGGTGCCATTTTTCATCTACCAGGGGCTGTTGACAAAGATGTAAAGAAATTGGGACTTGTATGCATTACTGGTGAGAAAGTCAAAAATACCTCAGCCTCTGTGGAAATCCTCAAAAGATTCTATTCTAAGCTGCCAGAAGACCCAGACATTTACTGCTAGATGTATGTCCCAAAGAATTGAAAACAAGCACCTAAGTGGAATGTCAGTGAGTGCGCTCATAGCAGCGTTATTCCCAGCAGGCCAAAGGTAGGAATGCCCTTGTTCGTCAGTGGCTGAATGATCAGCAGATGTGGTGCAGGACTGTGCAGCCTATACTTGCTACAGGGTGGAGGCATTAAAACGTCTGATGCTAAATGAAAGAAGCCAGACCAAAAGCTGTTGTGTGATTTGGTTCATGTGAAATATCCAGCATAAGGAAATCAGAGCCAGAAGGTGGTGGCTGCCCCAGGGCTGCAGAGAGGAGAATGGGGGACAAGGCTTCCTTCTCAGGCTGTGAGAATGTCTGGGAACCAGCTAGATGGCCCCAGATAAAGGAGACATTGCATAACTTTGTGCACCCACTCTATGCCACTGAATTCTTTGCTGTGAAGTGGCTGATTTTATGCTATGTCAATTTCAAAGAAGAGCTCTGTTCTAGCAAATTAAGTGGCGTCTTCATTGGTGGTAGTGCCTTTGTGATCCTAAGGTCTTCGGTATTATTTTTCAAAGTGAACTGCAGATTCACCAGTTTTCCTTCTGACATTCTTTTGCTCTGCCAGGATCCCATCCAGAATTCCATGTTGCATTTCATCCTTGAGTCGGTGCTGGTCTGCCCTGGTTTTTTTTCTGCCTGTGTGGTACTCACCAGCTGTTGGCTTCCTAGCAGTGTAACAATTGCCTAGGTACAAGGCAACCTAGGTAGTTATTTAGAGCTGGGGTCAAATTTATTGTTAAAATGAAATAAGTTGTCCGTGGTGGCCAGCTGCCAGCTTGTAGATGGACCAGTCCTGCAGCATGTCTGGCCTTTAATAGAATCTGAGGGTGTTCGGAGAGGTGGAGAAGTAGGCAGGGGCTAAGGCAAGTTTTCTTAGGCATGTCAAAACTCAGTGGACGTTTGCTGTCTAGGGGCCGAGTGGGTGAAAGGAAGTGGAGGGTGGGGAGGGCGCATCAGGCACAGGTGAGGCTGGTCTTTTGAAGCAAGTCACTGCGGGATTGCCTCTGTTTACTGTCTGGGACATGTATGGCTGACGCCGTGTCCTTGTCCGCCCTCTGTCTGTAACATTGCCTTTCAGATAAAATAAATCTTTGAGAAAAAAAAAAACAAAACAAGTGCACCCCACAGTACTGCCTCCCAGCCAGGTCTTGTTTTAGTAGTTGTTGCTCCCCCAATTTTCATTATGCAAATTCTGCATTTTAATAAATGTAGACATTTTATGTATTACATTTTATGTATTTTATGTATTCCTGGGGATGTATTCCCCAGGGCAGGAGTTTTCAAATGACGGGAACGTCTTAGGGCTTCATTGGTAGCATTTTACGGAAATCAGTCCTCACATGATTTCTCGGGTGTCACTCTATATTTCATAGAATCAAAATCACTTGTGGATGCGATCCAACATGTAGTGAAATGTTCAAGATGAGCGTTGCAACAGATCATTAATAAATTGATTGTCTGACCACAGAATGCTGTTTGGAAAACCACTGTCTCCTGGATTAGTCTCCCTGGAGCTCTCACTGCTCCTCCCCAAGTTGCACATCAACTTCTGGAAGGGACCGTCTTAGGTTATTTTATTTATTTATTTTTTTTTTTGCTTAGAAACTCAGCCTTTATTTACTTTGAGAGTCAGGGCTTGTTTGCACACACAAAACCAGGACCATGTTGCTTACAGATGCTAGGGACGCTGCCAGATCTTTGGATGCAAAACACCAACGCTTTTAAGACATTTTTATAAATCTGGACACAAAAGAATATTTTCTTAGAAACAAGAAAGGCATGAAGGAGAAACTGGGAGAGTGGGTTTCAGCTTTCAAGCATCTCGCTTTGTATTCATCCTAGTGTTCATTCAAAAGCCACAGAGAGTTGGGGGGCTGGAGTGTGTTCGTGGTCGTTAACTCCAGAAAAGCCAGTGTGTAGAGAGTTAGAGACTAGACGTTCAGGTGCTCTACCCTCTGCATGCTTTCTCATGCCAGTCTTTCCCAGTTAGCTGTTTGTTGTTACGTAGCTTAAAAGTCATTGGGATGGGCCCGGCGCGATGGCGCAGTGGTTAAGGTCCTCACCTTGCATGCCCGGGATCCCATATGGGCGCCAGTTCTAATCCCGGCGGCCCCGCTTCCCTTCCAGCTCCCTGCCTGCAGCCTGGGAAGGCAATCGAGGACGGCCCAAAGCTTTGGGACCCTGCACCCGTGTGGGAGACCCGGAAGAGGCTCCTGGCTTCAGAGCGGCATAGCATCAGCATCGGCCATTGTGCTCACTTGGGGAGTGAATCATCGGAAGGAAGATCTTCTCTGTCTCTCCTCTCTCTATATCCGCTTTTCCAATAAAAATAAAATAAATCTTAAAAAAAAAAAAAAAGTCATTGGGATACCTGTCAATATTTGGTGAAACCTCCCCTGCCCTAGGAGGAAGAGGCCCGTATGTGCAGCTGTGAGAGCAGTTGTTAAAGGTTGAATGGTTTTTTTTTGTTTGTTTGTTTTTACCATTAAATGCTTTTACTTAGGGGTAGGCCTTGTGATACAGTGGTTCAAGTCCCGGCTGCCCTGTTTCCAATCCAGCTTTCTGCTGCTGTACTTGGGAAGCAGCAAAGGGGGGCCCAGGTACTTGGCTTCCTGCCACCCACTGGTGAATCAGTCTGGCCCAAATAGAACTTATGGACTCTCCCATCTAAACCCTCAGATCTCAGTCCCCATGTTTGCAAACAAGTTCCGTGACCCTATCGCTAGGAATCACACAGAATTCGTCCTTCACCTACACTCACACTGGCCTTATCCCTGGATGTCCCTTTGCAGCAGTTACATATCCTAAAAACCCTAGATGGATCTCCTGGCTCCTGGCTTCGGCCTGACCCAGCTCTAGTTGTTGCAGGCATCCGTGAAGTGAACCAACAGATGTCTCTCTCTCTCTCTCTCTCTCTCTCTCTCTCTCTCTCTCTCCCCGCATTCTGCTTTAAAATAAATCTTTCTAAAAAGCACTTGTTGAAGAAAGGAATGTGACAGTCCCCTCTATTCTACTTAGCACTGTTCAGTTGTCACAAATGGACTAGCTTAAGAGAGAGGGCTGGGTTCATTTTCCAAGGGCATTTTACCATCTGCTAGCAGGAGTATTTGCAGACCGAATGCAATGGAGAGAGCACGGAAGTGCTACCCGAGCCGCAGCTTCTGCACAGGCTCTGCATGACTGGGTAGTATCAAACTCTCAGGTGCCGGTACAGAAGCCCCCATCCCGTTGGGGACTGGGAGTCGGGGGAGTGTCTGCTGCTGCCGGTGATGGGACCGTGTTGCCGCCTGATGGGGGCCTTGGCCACTGCAACAGTGAGTGGGAGTGGGGGTGGGCTGGAACCTGCTCACAGGGTCCCTTTGGGCCAGCTGGGGGGCTCCAGACTAGAGTGGCAACTCAAAGTCCCAGCGAGGAGCTGAGGGACTGACGTCCAGAAGCGAGCCAGCTTCCTGGGCAAGCTCATGCTATTGCTGAATGTCAACAATTTGCCCATCTCTTATTTCTTTACCTGTTTTCAGTGTCAGTGCATCCCCTCGGTCCTCAGAGGACCAGGATAAAGGGGAACCTGTTCGTATTGTGGAGTCTGTAGAGGCACCCCGGTTAAGCTACTTTGGAGAAGACTTCAGTTCAGACTCCTAGTTCAGGGCTGTTCCAGCTCGAGACAGTCAAGGCTTGGCTGGTGTCCTGTCTTAGGAAACTTTCAGGCTGCATGGTATTAAAAAAGATACAATTGAGTGATGTCCATTGCAGCTTGGTAAGGGAAATTCTATTCAGAGGGAGTTTGGTCTCAACTCTGAGCACAGCCTAAGTAAATGGGAATGGTAGCCAGGGAGCAAGAGGCCGGCGGGTTGAAAATGCCTAAGGGAACATCAGGCATATTGGGGAGGTTATGGCTAAGCCAACACAACAGAGTGCAACAGACTTTACCTGCGGAGAAGGTGGGGGATGGCGAACTTGGCCTGGCATCCGGGGTGACTGCATACTAAGTCAAGGAGTTTTGGGCCACATTGGCTTCTTTGCTAAGACAGACTTTTCCAACGCAGTGCACGGATGCGCCTCTCCAGAAGGCTCCAGCACAGAGTGGTTGTGGGCGGCAGAGGGCCCAAGACCAGGACCTGCCCCTCTCGCCACCCCCGCAGCAGGGCTAAGCTGCTGCATCGCTCCCACAGGATGACGCCTGGCTGCTTTGCTCCCCACAGAACGGCCAATCTGCCTCGACTCTGCCCCAAACCTACCTTGGGGATGAGGGCCCAGTCACTTCTCTCCTCTAAAGCTGAATTGAGGATTGGGCTAAGTTGTTTTTGTCCCGGGTTGCATGCCCTCATGGGCAAGGCAGGGATCATTCATTCTGGCCTCAAAAGTCGCCTGGCGGGGTGAGCTGCTCAGGCCTTGGCCAAACAGAGCCATTCTGGACTTACCGCTGAATGCCACTGTGACTTTTGATTCAGTGATTTCTGTCACTTTTTTTTTTCCTTTGAGCAAGTTCAAGCACAGAGTTGTATGTTTGCAGAGACTCGTGAGATTGTACTAAATCAAGTTTATATGGGCGAAGGGTCCCTGGTGGAGAGAAGAGGGCAAACGTTGTCAAGGAGGATTAGGTCTGGGGCATTCCTGTCCGAGGCCTGGGAGCTGGGAGAGCTGCAGCCGTGGGGGCCCTGGGGCTTCCTGGGTGAGGGTCTGGGGCATTCCTGTCCGAGGCCTGGGAGCTGGGAGAGCTGCAGCCGTGGGGGCCCTGGGGCTTCCTGGGTGAGGGTCTGGGGCATTCCTGTCCAAGGCCTGGGAGCTGGGAGAGCTGCAGCCGTGGAGGCCCCAAGGTTTCCTGGGTAAGGCTGGGCTTATCTCATGCGTGAAGCAGTGGCCTGTTCTGCTTCTTTGGATTTTCCTGGTATTTTAATTCCTGGTATCAGGGACTCGGCAGTATGAGTTACTTTTGTTTCTAAAAACTAAGATTCATTCTAAAATTGCCTGTTGGGGTGGGCATTTCACCTAGAGATTGTGATTCTATTTGAGATGCCTGCATTGAGTGACTGTATTCGAATCCAGCTCTGCTCCAGCTCCAGCTTCCTGCTAATACACACACTGTGAGAACCAATGGTACAAGTAGCTGGGGCCCTGCCACCCATACAGGACTGCCAGCTTGGGCTCCCAGCCCCTCCCTGGCTTTTACCTGAGCCAACCCTAGCTGTTGGGGGCACTTGGTGATGGAGCTAAGCGATAGAAGAGCACCCCCCTTCCCTGTCTCCCTCCCTCCACTCTTAATAAATAAAATGAATTCATTTAAAAAGTTCTAGAAAGATTTTATACAATTTTATAGAAAACGAGAAGCACTTCCATCCCCACAGATGGCTCAGATGCCTTTGTCAGTTGTCCCATTTCCCACCCCTCCTCTCTGCTCAGAAACTCATCCTCATGTTTATGTTTTCTTCTCTTCTCGGTTCAGAAGTTGGATGGACTGGCCAAACTCCGGACAGTTCGGGAAGCCCCGTCCGAATGCGTGTGCCCCCCCGGTAAGTGCATTTCTGCTCCTGGCCTGGCTGCTGTGTCTGTGTCGGCTCAGAGTGGCTGAGCATGCACGTCCGTCTGGGCATCAAGAGATTGTGTTGGGTTGCAGGCGTCGTCACTTGTGAACTGTTGCTCCTCCTGGCTCGCGTCGCTTTGGTGGTTCAAGGATGAACAGGATGTGGTCTGGTTGTCAGGGTTCACTTAGGAGAAAAGCCTGAGTACAGAAGCGTGGCTACCGTTCCAATTTACAGATAGAAAAGCAGATGTGAGTCAATGGGAGACACGGCTTGCATGGGATTAACGTCGTTATCTGGGGAGAGGGGACAAGCGGTCTGCTGAATGTTGCCTTTGTGTTTTACTTATTTCAAGGGTAACAGAGGAAAGGAAAGGGAAATACAGTTTGAATTATTCCAGTGAAGCTGTCTGGTGTTTGCTGGGGTGGACCAGCATGGCTGTGAATCAGAACAGGAGTTGTTGGTTCTTGATCTGTGTGGGTCAAGTCCAGATTCACATCAGGGCTCGTTGTTCTCGGGGAGGTTGGTGTCAACCACAGTGGGGGACATCAGTGTGGCCTCTGACTGTGGCATTTTCAGGGTCGGAGTGATCCTTGACCAGGATGGCAGATGATACCTGTGGAGCGTGCATTGAACCACAAGGGGTCTCGGGCTTCTAGACACATGGGGAAAGCGACTTTTGTTTTCAGTTCAGCTCGCACATCCTCTGACCTCACTTTCGCTCCCTACGGTTACCATGCTAGCAACTTTCAGGCCAGACACCAGACTCACGGCAGATACCTCCAACGTCCCCAGCCCCTCTACGATGGGGGCATCTCATGGGGGGGAAAATGCAGCCTCTGAGGCCTGCTGGCAGAGGGGCAAATGGCTGAGACGAAGCTTTGCCAGCACTTCTGAGGTTTTAACAAGAGGAGGACGTGACAAGTAGTGACACCATTAGACAGAAAGCTGGGAATGGCCGTTGCATAGCGAGACAAACTCCTGAGTTTTCAGATGAACTGCAAAGCATGAGATGTGGACAGTCCTTCTTCCTGCCCAAGTGCTAGGTGCTTGGTGAGTGTGCAGCTGGTCCTCCATCCCTGGCTGCCACTTCTGTGGCTTCAACCAACCTAGTACCAAAATAATCAGAAAAACAATTGCGTCTGTACTGAATGTGTACAACGGTTTCTCTCTTCAGCATGCCAGCGATTTACAAAGCGTTTGTGTCGTGTTAGATATGATGAGTCATGTCGAGATGATTGAAAGCACTCAAGCAGCTGTGTGGGCTCTGGGCAAAAGGGGGGACTTGAGTGTCTGTGGGTTTTGGCATCCAGGGGACGACTTTTGAGGCCAGAATGAATGATCCCTGCCTTGCCCATGAGGGCATGCAACCCAGGACAAAAACAACTTAGCCCGATCCTCAGTTCAGCTTTAGAGGAGAGAAGTGACTGGGCCCTCTCCCCAAGGTAGGCTTGGAGCAGAGTCGAGGCAGATTGGCCGTTCTGTGTGGAGAACAAGTCTCCCTCCTTGGAGGCAAAGTAGAGCAAAGCAGCCAGGCGTCATCCTGTGGGAGCGATGCAGCAGCTAAGCCCTGCTGCGGGGGAGGCGAGAGGGGCAGGTCCTGGTCTTGGGCCCTCTGCCGCCCACAACCACTCTGTGCTGGAGCCTTCTGGAGAGGCGCATCCATGCACTGCATTGGAAAAGTCTGTCTTAGCAAAGAATCCAATGTGGCCCAAAACTCCTTGACTCAGTATGCAGTCACCCCGGATGCCAGGCCAGGTTCGCCAGAAGGACTCCCTCGTGGATAGCGAGGAGCCGCTGCATGCTTGTGCGAGTTAAGGGGGCAAGTGTTTAAACGCTGGGAGTCATGTCCACGTGAGCTCTGAAAGCGCGGCATCCGTTGTAACCGATGCTTTGACATTATGCACCGTATAGACTAGAACGAACAATACCCCATGCAAATCTATTCGTACACACAGGCTGGCAGTGTGAACAGGAAGTTGCTTCCTCCTGGGGCTTGCTCACAGAAGGTTTCGAAGTCCTGACACAGATGACTGATGGAGGGCCCTGGGGTGACAATGAACAGAGTTCCCGAGTGAGTCTGACCTGGAACCGCTTGGCAGCTGTTGGAGTCTTTATCACAAAAGGGTCGCCATAGTGGGGTGGGCTCCAGGGGCCTCCCTGAGGTCACAGATGTGATTTCCTGTCCTGCCTTACCTTGGGGTAGGGGGTTGGAAGGCCCTGAACCAAGAAAGGCAGGAAGAGGGTCTGGGGGAAGACCCTGGGAACTTCAGGGTGGTCGTACCCTCTGGTGGCAAGTGTGATACTGTGTGCGGGCAGTAGCATCCCTTGGAATAATCTGACAGTGATACTGTCTACATTCTTTCCCCAGAATCTGCCTTCCTGCCTTTTCTACGTAGCCTTTTCTTTTTTTTCTAACAGGAATTTTAGGTTTGAGGATTCCAGTTTTCAGCATTCCAACATTTGAGACATTGTTGTTTTGGGACTTTCAATCTTTGAGGATTTTAGACCTTAGGGGACCTTTGGGATCTCAGCAGTTAGGATCACGCCTGCATGGGTGATGATGGAAAGGCATTGGGGACCCCTGGCTTTCTGGGGAGGCCTGGGTCATTTACACGCTGCTGTTGCCTGTGTCCAGGACCCTCTGGCACTCTGCAGGCACTCTGGCCCCTGCCCGCAGCTCTGGACATGGTGTCAGACCCAAGAAGGCAGCGGTCAAGGGAACTAGACCCATTCATGCCAACGCCTGCAGAATCAGAACCATTCTGTGCCAGCCAGGCCTGCCTACTGCTGTCGCTGCTGTTTGGGGGCCATGGTTTCTCACTGTTGGGGTCTTAACCAGACTGTGCACCTGTACACAGGTGCAGCCCCGGTATGGCTCAAGGAGGACATACTGCGGGGCTGTGAGGACGTCCTGAGAGGTGCAGGCCAGGTTCTGCTGAAGGACTTGTGGCTATTTCTTACCATGTGGTACAGGCTGGGTTCTGCTTGAGGGTAGGATGCCTGCATGCTGCCTTGCCCTCTGAATTCCTGGCACTTTGCGCTGGAGCCCACCATGAGCCAGGCACTGAGAGGCAGAGGGCACTACCCCAGGAGCCATGCTAGGGAGGGAAACTGGGGAGGAGTGTCCTTAGGGTAGCCTGCGCCCTGCGTTGCTGCCAAGAGCTTTCCTCCAGGACCAGCGTCACAGAGCCTGAGCTGGAGAGGCCTGGCTTGTGTTTGGACTCTGCCACTTCATTAGCCACAGTGGAGCCGCACAATGCATGCTCTGGGTGGTGTAAACAGTCCTGGCATTCGGTCCTCTCTAAATCGCAAGCCTCAGAATTTTAACGAGTGCCCCAGACCCTGCATGCTGCAGAACACATACCTAAGATACAGACTGGAGATCCTTGCAGGAGAGATGAGTACTCAGAGATGCACACAGGAAAGGCGCTGGGGAATGTGGCCCGTCAGCCTAGGCTTCCAAACTGTAGGAGAACCCATTGCTGTGGTTTAACTGCCAGTCTGGTACATCTAACAGCCCCAGCAAACTAATGCAGTAGCTGTCTGCTGTGTGTAGAGCTCCTTTTGGGAAAGAGATGGGGGTAGCCGTGAGTGCTCAGCCCAGTGAACGTGCCAGATGCTGCACACTTCCTTGGCCGGCAGTAGCTGGCTTAACGTTCACTTTGTTACAGTGGAGTTTTGGTGAAGTTGTAGAATTGGCCCTGATTTTCCCTTTTTGCCCTGAATGACTGCTCTACACTGGGAGATGGGGTGCCAGGTCTGAGTCTTGTGACGGTTCTGGTTATGGGGGTAGGGGGAGGCAGTTGTGGTAAGGGAGGGTGGCAGTTGCAGCTACCAGAGCTCTGTGGTGCAGGAAAGGGTGGCCTCCCCAGTCACTGTGTCCAGAAGAACGGAGATGGGGAAGCAGGCACAAGCAGTAGTGCTCACATGAGGCCTGCTGCAGGGTAAGTGTGCCAGTGCTTGGCTGGGCATCAGCAGATTCCAGATTAGACTGAACAGTTGCTTCTGTTTCAAGCACAACCATCGAATCCCTTTGATGAGTTTGCTTAAAAGGCAGTGTGGCCTAGTGGCAAAGCACACAGGCTATGCATTCAGATGGCCTGGCTCAAGCTCTCTGTCACTGACAACTGCTTGACTTACCGTGGCTCAGTTTTCCACCTAAAAAATCAGGTTTCTGATAGTACCTGCCTCAGAGAATCATAGTGAGGACTGAAGGGGCTGATACAGATGGGCAGCTCAGGATGGTACCTTGCATCGCCTCCCAGGCAAGTGAGCTAGTGAGCTTCAGTTACCACTCAGATCTACTCCACCCATCAGGGGGCTGCTGGGGAGGAAGGAAGGGGGCAGGGGAGGCAGAGGTTGACTGGGAATCTTCTGGAGGGAAAGAACAAAGGCTTGGCAGACCCACCAGCATATGGGTGAGAAGCTCTAGGGATATGGTGAGAGAAAACACAACCAGTGGATTCTGTCAGCTATTGGGGTGCCCAACAGGCCCCCTCCCGGCACCTATGCCTGCTTCTCATGGAGCTGCACCCGCCCTGGTCATTAGGAGGAAAAGCGGCCACAGTCTTCTTGTTCCCCTCTCTGAATCCTTGAGTTGTATTGCAGAGACATCAGTGTGGTTTGCTGGGGATGTGCCTGCGTGGACAGCCTAGGGTTGGTTCTGTAGGTGTCCGAGCCGCACATCCTGACTCTGTGCAAATGCCCGGATGTCTGAGTGGAGGGATGAAGCTGCACTTGGGGAAGTGTGCTGGGGGAGCGAAGCAGAAGGTACTCCTTGCAGTTCAGGGAAAGGCTTGCTGAGCGGAGCAGAGCTGGTGAGAGTAGTCGTGCCTGCTTCTGGGGGCTCAGGCAGCCTGCTCTCTCAGGTCTCGGAAGGAGGAAGCCGTTATCCTCTTTGCATTATTGGCACACACTATTGGAAATGTTACTTTTATTTGTTTATCTTTTTAAATAAGTACTCAACCACATCTGGCTTGAGTGATCTGTGAAGCAGTTACACACTAAGCTGCAGAAGACCCTCTCGGGCTCATTTTAAAAACTGCACCCAAATTCTCCGCAGGGTACTTGCAGGTCCCCCACTGCAGTGCGTCTAATTGTGTGTTCATTCAGTCACTCATTCACTCACTACCCTAATGCCATTTTCATTTTGACTTATTTCCATTTGATTTGAAAGGTACACAGAGACCTCCCATCTACTAGTTTACTCCCCAGATACCTGAAGTAGACAGAGCTGGGCAGGCCAAACGCGGGAGTTCAGATCTCCCCTGCTGGTGGCAGGGAGCTGAGTACTTGAGCTGTCATTGCTGCCCCTCGGAATGCAGAGTGACATTAGCAGGAAGCTGCTTTGGAAGTGGAGGAGCTGAGATCCGAACCAGCCACTCTGTTAAGGACTGAGAGCGTCTCAAGTAATGTCTGAACCACAGTACCAACGCCCACTTTTCCCTCCCTGTTTTATCTGTGAGGGATAGTAAGCGCCACTAACGGGGGAACTGCAAACCCAGGCACTAGAAGAAGGTGACTCCCATGCAAGAGCCATACTTGTTTGAGAATGGGATGGGTTCTAATTTTAGTATATGTGCTGCCAAAGCGAGCACGAGAATGGGATGAGCGCTAAGAACAAAATACCCTTCAGACATTTAAAGGAAGGTAGAATTGCTCCAGGTTAGAGAGCCCATCCTGGGGAAGATGGTGGTCAGAGAGGGTTGTGAGATGGGCTGGCATGTTGGCTGACTGGGAGGAGACTCATTCCATGAGACCCCACATTCCAAGCAGGGGCAACTAGGAGCTGCCAGGATACTGGGGATTGCTTTGGTTGGTTGGGATGTGAGGGTGGTTCAGGAGTGTGCAGGGTTTAAGGTTTTATTCTAGGGGATCCAGTTGAAGGTCTCTGAGTGGAGTTGAGTTTCAAGGGGAGGACACTACACATGGGGGACATGGCAACCAACTATCTAGGCCTCAGAGGATGGAAAACAGAACAGGTTGGACCACTCTCCTGGGCAAGCTTGGCAGCAAGTGTCTGGGTCTGTGTATGCGCTAAGGTAGACTTGCTCAACCAGTAGATCTTGGAAAGATTCTCTCAAGCCTGATACAATAAAGCCAACAATGTCTCAAAACTATCAAAACCATTCCAATAACACCCTCAGAAAACTCTTTCCCACATCAGGATCTCTAAGGCATCATCCAATGACCATCCCCTACCCCCAGGCGAGAATGAAGCATTGCTCTCCCACCTTCCCTCACTGTGGACACAGGAAAAAAAAAAAAAAGATCTGAAACATTGTCTTACCCACCTTCTTCCATATCTCAACTCCACCACCCTAGCTGGAGGCCTACATGGGTGTGCAACCCTCTGTACTATGTAAACAATATTAAAAAATAAAATTAAATTTTTTTTTTAAAAAAGGAGAAGGATGCAAGAGCCAGCAGGGAGAGTGGCCTGGATCACACATATGCTTCCAACAGAGAGGCCGCCTAGAGGGCCGTGCAGGGTAGGGACAGGCTTGTCTTGTTCACAGCTGTGTCTCATGAGCCTAGAATGGTGCCAGGCACGTGGGAGAGAGTTGATGAGTATCTGCTGAACAACTGTCTGCCAAACAAGTAGTGAGAACTTGAACAAGATCCATGAGAACTGATAGCAAGGAACAGCTGTGAGACGCATCAGGCCATGTGGCTGACAAAACTTCCAAACAGGATGGATGGGCAGGGCTGGGGTGGGTTGGGGGTTGGAGGCTGGAGCACAGAGATGAAGTTCCAAGCCTGGGAGGGGCGGGGAGGCTGCTGCCCCAGCCAGAAGCAGGGAATCGCCAGAGAGGAACCAGTTTGGAAGGGAAGGTTGTTAACCAGCATGACTTTGCGCAGGGGTCTTATGAACCAATTTGTTGACCCACTGATTAATGGAAAAAAATAATTAGAGATCTTCAAGCATCGTCTAGCCACTCTGAATCTATTAATTATGTATGTACCGTGTCCTCTGAATGAAGATTTTAATATTTAACCATGTTCTGGCATTAGGCTTTGGAGATTTTCTTGTGACCGCCAGAGGGAGCCCACCATATTCATTAAATTCTATAGAAATTTAGCAAGAATTTAAAAGGGCAATTTATATCTAACATACAACTGTATATATAGTTACTAGAAATCACATAGAAGTTTGAACCAAAGACAGAAACACACTTAGGCAATCATCCACTCTGGTGTTTTTGGTTTTTTTTTTTAAGATTTATTTTATTTTTATTGGAAAGGCAGATATAGAGAGAGGAGAGACAGAGAGGAAGATCTTCCGTCCAATGATTCACTCCCCAAGTGAGCGCAATGGTCGATGCTATGCCGATCCGAAGCCAGGAACCTCTCCCGGGTCTCCCACGCGAGTGCAGGGTCCCAAAGCTTTGGGCCGTCCTCCACTGCTTTCCCCGGGCCACAGGCAGGGAGCTGGATGGGAGGCAGGGCTGCCGGGATTAGAACCGGCTCCCATGTGGGATCCCGAGCGTGCAAGGTGAGGACCTTAACCACTGCGCCATCGCACTGGGCCCACACTCTGTTGTTTTCTTAGAGCGAAAGGCCCTCTAAGAGTTTTCTGGATAGCTCTAGAATCAAGTGGTTTGCAGTTGGTTCCAGGAGGTTGTGATGACTGTGTGGAGGATAAAAGATCCATTAGAAAACACACTCCTGGGAACACACCATCCCATTTCAAGGCATATATTGAGGGCTGCCTGGTTTAGCAGGTAGCGGGGAATCCCTGTAACCCTGGGAAGATAAGACCAGATACGGCTTGGCCAGTGCTCTGCCGGTGACCGGGTGTCAGGGTCAGCTCTGCAAGCTGCAAGGTGTCCTGCCCCTTTGCCAACAGTGAACACCCACCCATCGGGAACTCCCAGCAACTGTCGGGTGCAGCAGACAGTGCAAGGTGTCTTGCAGCTTTGCTAGCAGTGGCCAGCCACCCATCAGGAGCATCCTCGTGGGAGAGCAGCCTTATCCAGGGGCTAAGCCAGTCACATCTGGCTTCTTCCCTTGCATCAGTGCCTAGGTATATTGCATTTGGATTGAAGATTTAGATGTACATAATGAAGCCATGGGCAGCTAGACCATAATATGTAAGATAACTTGTTAAAAACATTTATTAGTTTTCAAGGCTGAGTGACAAGAGAGGGAGACAGACGGATTGGAACCAAATGGCTGAGCCAGGTTGGATCCAGGAGCCTGGAATTCCATCCGGATCTTCCATGTGGGTGCTATGGGCTCAAGTCCTTGAGCCGCCAGGTGTATTAGCAGGAAACTGGATCAAAAGCAGAGCATCCAGTGCTTGAGTGAGCACTCTGATGTAGGAATGCCAGCAGAGCAAGCCACAGTTTAACTTGCGGGACCGTCATACCAGCCCAGTAGATCGCTTTTTTAAGTGATGAGGTTGGGGTAGAATTTTGGAGCATGATAGAAGCCACGAGGCAGTGCGTCTCTGTGAGGGAGGGCTTTGTCTCCCTGGAGGCGCCGGCAGCACCTGCAGAGGGTCCTGCTTTGTCATGACTTGAGAGATGCCTCCGAGCCGCTCAGCATCCAGCAGCATGCAGGACAGCACCCGGCACAAGCTCTCCCAGCAGCAGAGAGGCACAAAGCAAGACACTCTCTGGAATGTGTTCAGACTAAATGCCCACATTTTCTGTAAGAAAGCAATCTCACCTTCATGAAGTTTGAAGATGCAGACACATGGTCGGGAGTTTTAAAAATATGAGATGTTGGGCCCGGCGCGGTGGCGCAAGCGGTTAAGTCCTCGCCTTGCACGCCCGGGATCCCATATGGGCGCCGGTTCTAATCCCGGCAGCCCCGCTTCCCTTCCAGCTCCCTGCCTGTGGCCCGGGAAAGCAGTGGAGGACGGCCCAAAGCTTTGGGACCCTGCACCCGCGTGGGAGACCCAGAAGAGGCTCCTGGCTTCGGATCGGCATAGTATCGGCCGTTGCGGCTCACTTGGGGAGTGAATCATCGGACGGAAGATCTTCCTCTCTGTATCTGCTCTCTCTATATCCGCCTTTCCAATAAAAAAAATAATAAAAATAAATCTTTAAAAAAAAATATGAGATGTTAAGTGTTCCTGTAGAAAAACAAGGCAATAACAGATTCTCCGATGGGAGAGCAGGTGGAGGCTGCACTCAGGGTGACCCCTGGGGAAATGAAAACGCGACACTGTCCTTCCACCACGTGGAGCAGTCCTGGCCTCGGGCCTGGAGGAGATGAGTGGCGGAGGAAGGGCCGCACAGAGTTCGTTGGGGTCCAGCTCAGGTCGGTGACATGCAGACATGGCAGTCTTTCCAGAGGGCAATATGGCTAGAGAGGAGAAGCTCAGTCCTTCGCCTGGCATCCTCACTCCTAGGTTCAGGATGTGAGAGGTCACCGCATAATTCCTTGAAAATGTGTGTTCTGAGAAAACCAAGCTTACATTTTGGATTTTTTTTCTCTACCAAAACTAACTTAAAAAACATTTTTTAAAAAAATTTATTTGAGAAGCAGATGCCACCTGCTAATTCCTTCCCCCAAATGTTCAACAGCCAGCTCTGGGCCAAGCAGAAGCCAGGGGTGGGGAACTCAACGCAGGTCACCCACTGTGTGATAGGAACTCAATTGAAACCATCACCTGTATGCTACATCTCAGAGTTGGAAGCAGAGCCAGGATTTAACCCCAGGCAGTCCCATATGGGATGCAGCCATCCCAAGAGCCCAAGAGGTATCTTGTTTTTTTAGTTTTATTTTGTTGAGTCACACGTTGTCTTAATTATTGAACTAAATTGCCACCCTCAAACTTACTTTTAAGTCTATTTTCCATGACCTATTTGAAATGCTCTCATATAATCTGATAGCTGTGCACAGAGCCATAAAGTGGTGTTTATCAGAGCACCATGGAACGTAACAATGTTGGAAATAAGGCATGCCACAATGTTCGAAAAGTAGGATTCGGGGCAAGAGTGTGGCAGTGGGTTAAGCTGCTCCTTGGGATGTCTGATTCCCTGTCTTTATGACCCTGCTAATGCGTCCTGCGAGGCAGCAGATGATGGCTCCAATGCTTGGGTACCTGCCGCCCACATGGGACCCCCCGGCAATGGCTGACAGAGGAAGGGAGAGAGCCAGTTGGAGTGAGGGGTCCACAACCCACCAGGCCAGAGCAATGGGGCTTGGGCCAGGAGTGCCATGGTGGAGGCAGCAGGATGCCACGGATGCGTGGATGGGACTGATGTGTATTTAAAGATCCCCTGGGCAGGACTTGCAGGGGAGCTGAGTACGGTGCAGTGAGGGAAAGGGAAGACTGTATGGCTCCCAGGTGTTGGGTAATGGCGGCTTTTGACTTGAACGCCTGATTGGCTAGAGGAAGGGGAGGATGAAGTTTCAGGATTCCAGGCACCTGAGAGGAGATGGTACAGTCAGCCCTTGGTTTAAGCAGCTAAGGGACACGGAGGCAGCAGCACACGAGCTGGCTCCACACTTGTGTCTACCACGTGTGTGGGTCCTGAACACACCCGGGAAGTGTCATCCTGAAGATGGCAACAGTTGCGTCTACCCTCAAGCTGGAGCCCTGAGAGCCTCCAAAGGTGCAATGCCAATGGGGTGCCTTACAACTGAATCATGTCCCATGAAGCATTGCAAGCCGGTGGTGTTGTAAATAGAGCATGCACTGGAAGCCCCTAAGCTTTCATACGCCCTAGCTCAGCAGCACAGCACTCCGAAGAGCCTGGGCTGGTCCCCTTGTGACCACAAGGCTGCCTAAAGCTGAGTTTGCTCCTGTTGCCCAGCATCCCAAGAGAGGATGGGATAGCAGAACAGTAGCCTGAGGAAGGCAAGGTCAGCACCCCAAAGCAGGTGGTCACTGAAAGCATGTTGAGTCTGCACCATCATCAGTCAAGAAACTGTGAACCCAGATCTGTTTAGGTTTGTACACAAATGTATTGCAACAACCCAATACATGATTTGGGGAGCCAGCAAGTTCCAGATCTACAGCACAGGGCATGAGGCTGGGGCCCTGGGCATCACTGAGGCCCAAGGGGCTCGATGAGGGTGCCTTGCTACTGGTCTTTTCATTGTATCCCTCCCCCCCCCCCCCCCCCCCCCAGTACATGGTCATCCTCTTTATGGAGATAACTCTGCTTTACTCAAAGTACACTTGCTTAAATGCTAATCCCATGCACTAACACCAGCGCTGACACTTCCCTTGACCACCTACCTGGAACCATGGCACAGCCTGGGTGAACTTTGCTTTGGCCCTTGCACTCCCTTTGCTGGTCCTCATCTGTGCTCCCTGTTTTTCTTCCTCCCTCTCTCCCAGCAGTCAGCTCCTTCTTCCTGCCTCTCTCTCTCGTTACCTCCATCCCATGACCCTGTTCAAGTCCTCATGGCCCTTGGCCCCTTGCCAGCTTCTCCTCAGCAATAGAACAAAGTGATCTTGGTCCCAAAACCTTCAGTGCTTCTCTCTCCATTTGTCAACCTAATTTATTTAACAACGTTTATTTATTGATTCATTCATTTATCAACTCATTTCAAAGGAAGAGGGAGAGAGAAAGAAATCTTTCATCTGTTAGTTCACTTCCCCAATATTCACAGTGGCCCAAACCGGGAGCCTGAAACTCACGTCTGTGTCTCTCGCATGAGCTCTTGGGCATCGTTTTCTTTTTCTGAAAATTTTCTTACTTTTATTATTATCATTTTATGATAGTTTCATAGACCCTTGGATTTCCCTTGCCCCCTCCCCAATTCTCTCCCCCTGAGTTCCCCTATATTATTGCTGCAGTATAGTTCTTCATACACAGTCATAATTCCATCACTGCAGCCATGAACAATGGCAGAGAGTCCAGCATCCTATTGTCAAGATACAGTTAACAGTTTCATTGGGAGTCCATCTTTGTCTGGAAGTAGAGATGCGTACTGCATTGTATCCTTACATGTGGGTATGATAGACTCCATTACACAGTTACTGTACATCCCCTTAAATGAAAAGCCACAAAACAAAATCAACAACAGGATGAAAAATAGAAATTTGCAATGCTGTGAAGCTATGTAACATGCTGGTAGATATGATAGTTTCCATTATACTGTACATCCCCTTAAATGAAAAACCACAAAACAAAATAAACAACAGGAAGAGAAAAAGAAATTAGCAACACCATGAACTTAAGTAGCAGGCTGCTGAATGACTCATGTGTTGCTGAAGAAATGAAAAAGAAAGTCAAGAACCTTCTTGAAGAAAATATTGCTTCTGTATGATCTATGAGTCATTGAAGATTTAATCAGAAGAAAATGTTTTGAAGAGGTCGCTGTCCCGCAGCAATGGACTTGGTGCACGGAGCCGATAATAACACACGTGGACCCTGACTGATGGTCAAGAGCCGAAGTTTATTAAGGGCCTCAGACTTTATACACTGAGAGTCCGTATGGGGTAAGGGAGGAAGTATTGAGCTCATCAACAAAACCCATCTACTGTTTTCCTACACTTGATTGGAATTCCTTTTGTTTTGTATATTCCACCAGGTGTTCTCATTTACATACTGTTTATACAAAGGTAGCCATTTGGTTGTTGTCATGCAAATACTGTCCAATGAACTGCAAACCTGTGCTCGCTGACCTTCCAGGGTCACAATGTCCTCCTACGTGAAGAGATGAAACTAACAAAAAAAATGCATGAGATACCATTTCTGCTGATGTGTTGGTGAAAAATGTGTCTCTTGTAGGCAACAAATAGATGGGTTTTGTTTTTTAATCCAATGTACTAATCTATGACATTTGATTGATGATTTGATCCATTTACATTCAGGTTAGTATGAACGGGTGGTAATTTGGTTCTGTCATTTTAGCAATGGGTTGTTCATTGGTTTAATCTTCTGTTCTTTTACTGGGATGTTCTTTGCATTTGCCTTTGGTTTTTGCTGGGCGTTATTCCTTTTCTCTGCCAAAACATCTTTAAGTATCCTTTGTAGGGCAGGTGTGGAAGAGGTGTATTCTTTTAACTTTTCTTTACTGTGGAAGAATTTTATTTCGTTTTCAAAACAAAGGAAAGCTTTGCTGGGTACATTATTCTGGGCTGACTTTTTTTTTTGCTTTTAGAATCCAGAATATGTCATTCCATTCTCTTCTCATCTGTAGAGATTTTTCTGAGAGGTCTCCTGTGAGTTTAATTGGCATTCCTTTATATGTCAATTGATTTTTTTTTTCCATTTGCAAATTTAAGGATCTTTTCCTTATGTTTGATTGAAGAGAGCTTGATTATCATGTGTCATGGTTAAGATTGCTTTTGGTCAACCCTGTTGGGAGTTCTGTGCCCCTCCTCAATGTTGTTTCCCAAATCTTTCTCTAGATTAGGGAAGTTTTCCTTTGTTATTTCATTAAATGCATTTTTAAACCCAGCTTCTCTTTCTATACCTTCCGAGACTCCCATAACTCTTAATTTGGCCTTTTAACAGTGTCTTTCAATTCTTGAATACTTTTCTTATCTTGACCCAGCTCTGTTTCCAGCTTTTTGTTTGTTTCCCCCTGGTGACAGGAAATATCTTCCAATTCTGAGATTCTTTCTTCTACCTCCATCATTCTATTTTGGAGACTCTCCACTGTATTTTTAATTTGCTCCACTGTACTCGTTGTTTCTGATATATCAGCTTTCATTTGATTTATTTCCAGTGTGACATATTCCTTAAATTCCTTGAAGTCCTAAGTTATATTATGTGCTTCTTGTTGTTGATAAGAAGTTTTATAATAAGTGTTTTGAATTCTGTATGCCCCATTTTCTCAATGTCTTCCTCAGTTAACTTTGAGATTGGCAAATTCTTTTGCTCCTTTGCAGGGGAGTGTTCAGTAATATTCATTGTGCCTCTTTCTCTTCTTTTACTCTTGGACATTGTACCTCTGGTTCTCAGATTCTTCTTGGGGCAGGTTTTTAAGCTGTGTCACCCACAGGTCTACAGTTTGATTTTACTTATTGCAGTTGGTACATGGCTCTTTGTTTGCAGTCATTTGTACCACTCCCTCCAGCGAGTTCCAGGTCTGGATTCTTATGTTAAACTTCTGCTATGGTCTCCATAGCCCCAGCTCCTGGTTCACCAGTCTCCACCTCTTGTGATATCGTCCTGAGACCACACCGTTGGAGCAGGTCCCAGGATTAGGGAGATACCAGATGTCCTATATAGCCAGATTGTTGGTCGTTCTGATCTTGTCAGAACCTGTTGGCTTGGTCTGAGGACCACATGCACCTATTTTGACCCATACGATGCCATAGTTGGTATTTTCCTGTGGGACCCGTGCAATGCACTGAGCTCAGTGAATTCTTGCCAAGCTCAGTGAATGTTCAGCTCACTGTTGTCCCCTGCAGTCTTAAATTCTTTGCCACACTGTAAGAATGGCACCTGATGTGCCATTGAGTTCTTGATCTGCTGGCCTTCAGATGAGGGCTACCTGGACCTGTCTTGGGTGAAACCTGTAGGATGCCATGTTGTTGCAGTTCACTGAGTCTGAAATGAGTTCACTCCCAGCTCAGTTCATGCGCAGTATTGTCCATAGCTCTTGCCTCCTTAAGCAAAATGGTGTCTAATTCGGCTCTAGGAGGTGAACTGGGCTGTGAAATCCACCCTGTTCACGCACTGCCCATCTGGGATCTGCTGCTCTGTCACTGCTCCTGGTCAAATCAAACAGACCAACAGGATGAGCAGTTCTTTAGGTTCATCTCCTGAGCTCCTGGTAAACGTCCCTTCCCACCTTGTTGCTGGTGGAGTTCCGGCTGCCCGTGGAGTTCTGATCACCATTTGTTGAATGCCGCTGGGGTATCAGTCACTGCAATACCACACTGTTGTTTTCGCTGCTTTCCTGTGTCTCTCCGTCTCCAAGTGCCCCTCTGCTGTTGTTCTGTGTTCTCCTATTTCCTGGAATGTACCTTCTCTGCTTCACACTGGCTAATATTCCTCCGTCTGTCTGTGTCCTTACCCTATTCTGCCATCTTGATTCTC
This sequence comes from Ochotona curzoniae, assembly GCF_017591425.1. Classification (NCBI taxonomy): domain Eukaryota; kingdom Metazoa; phylum Chordata; class Mammalia; order Lagomorpha; family Ochotonidae; genus Ochotona; species Ochotona curzoniae. The sequence goes on from NW_024464918.1 coordinate 148,545, forward strand.
TGGGCATCTTCTGATGCTCTCCTACAGGCATTGGCAGGAAACTGGATCAGAAGTGAAGCAGCTGAGACGTGACCTGGCAGTCATATAGAAAGCCAGTATTACAGGCAGTGACTTTACCTACTGTTGCGCAGTGCCAGACCCTGTCCATCTAAATCCCTCTCTGTACCCATCTCTTCTTTTGTCCTTTGGAATTACTCAGAACGCAAGTATCATTCCTTGTGGTTATCTCACATCATTATCCACTGCAACCAAGAGGGGAAACCTGGCATCCAAGAACAGGAAAATACAGACAATGTGTACATATCAGCCATGAAAAGAGGTGGAGATTCTGTTATTTGCAGCAACACAAATGAGCCCAAAGGACACTAATAAATAAACTAATCCCAGCACAGGAAGAGAGATGCCACATAATCCCATATGTGGAATCTGAAGAAGTGGATCTCATAGCAGTCAGCAGTAGAATCATGGTTTCCAGAGGCCAAGGAGATGAAGGGGTCAGTGAGGTCAGCAGATACAGGGGCACAAGACAGGAGGGATAAGTCCTGGTGTGCTACAGCGAACACTCCGTGCTGTTCTAAGGTGATTATGCTTAGCCATGCTGTATTGAATAGTTCCAAATCCTAAGGGGCAGAGTTTGATGTCTCACTACAAAGTAATGATATAGGAAGCAATAACTATGCTAAATACACTGGTTTGGCCCTCAGTCCTTGTGCACATTGTACACCTGAATTGGAACATCACACTGTATCCCATAAGTAGGTAGAATTTTTAAACAGACTTATTTATTTATTTACTTACTTACTTATTTGAAAGGCAGAGTTGCAGAGAGTGAGGCAGAGAGAGAGGCTGAGAGAAAGAGAGAAAGGATCTTCCATTTGCTGGCTCATTCTCCAAATGGCCACAATGGCCAGGGCTGAACCAGCCCAAAGCCAGAAGCCGGGAGCTTCATCCAGGCTTCCCCCATTGGAGCAGGGCCCCACATAGTTGGGTCATTCCTTGCTGCTTTCACGGGACCATTAGCATTAGGCTGGATAGGAAGTGGAGCAGCTGGGAGTGGAACAGATACCCACACACAGGATGCTAGCATTGCAACAGGTAGCTTTACCTGTTAAGTCACAGGGTCAGCCTTATTAATTTGTTCTTTGAGGAAGAGAGAGAGAGAGAAAGAGATTGAATCTCATTTACTAGGTCATTGCCCAAATTCCACCATGGCCGCAGCTGAGCCGGGATGAAGTTAGGAGCTCAGAACTCAATCTGGGTTTCCCAGGTGGGTGGCAGGAACCCAACTCCCTGGGCCGTCGCTGCTGCTTCCCAGGCCGTGCTTTAGCAGGGGGTGGAGCTGGAGCTGGAACTCAAGGTCTTTGGCAGGAGGCATCCCCAGCAGCGGTCATGACTGTATGAACACCTGTCCCTGCGCTCTTCTTACTTTTTGCTCCAAGAACCTTTATTTGTTCTTCGAGGGCCTCAGTTTTCATCTCACTCATGCAGGGGAAATTTCCCCATTTTCCATGACCCCACCACACCCAGGGCCCCCCTCCACTGTAAAACATGCCACTCTGTATCGTAGCTGCTATCACAGCATTCACAGGCAGCACGGTCAGAAATTCACAGGCAGCACGGTCAGAAGACAGAGATCTCGCTTCCACGACGAAGGAACACGTGCTTTGAAGCGCCGTCTCTGAATTAGCATTTGTGGCTTGTGACAGGACGGTGAGAGGTCTGGAGACTGCTCCAGAGAGTTGGTAATCAAGTCCAAGGATAGAGCTGCCCAGAGGACCCTGCCCCTCTGCATTTCCCAGCTGTCCAGGAATGGAGCCGGCCTGCTGGTAGCTTCTCAGCGCACACGGGAGGCCCCGTCTGTGCAGAACCTGCGCACAGCCCTTCTACCTCGTGTCCCCATGTTTTCCCCACATGGCTTTCCCTCCTCGCTTGTCTCAGGCTGGTTCCATCATGGTCCGAGTTTTCCGCAGGCACAGATGATTAAACAGCATTTGCATGTGGTGCAGTGTTGCCTGGCCAGGGCTTTTCCCATGAATCAGATCCTGTTGGGGTTCTTGCCATCTGCTCTGTAGAAATGTTCTCGCTGCTGATACACAACTCAGAGAACTCCTTCCAGAATAGTCTGAAAAGCCTTGCTTGATCTCCTCTGCAGCCCACGTGTCCTGTACTCTCGATTCCAGTCCCCAAGATGCTGAAATGAAACAGAGCTGGGGAGCACGAGGGCCTGGTAGATCCCTTGTGGTTGGATGGCCACCTCTGCACAGGCGTCCCGCCCGCCATGTCTTTGTGCTTCCTTGGCCCTGAAGTCTCTCGTTTTCCTTATGTCTCACCCAGGCTCGGTGTGCTCCCCAGTCCCAGGCACTGAAACCCGTGGCCACAAGCCCCAGCCAGGCCTCGGACCTGGGTATAGGGAGTCCTCTGCTTGCGTTTTTGTGGAACTGATGGACCAGGGTGCTGTGTGCTCCCTACGTAACTGTGCTAACAGGTATAGCCCTGGCAGAAGTATACAAAAGTGCCCCAGACCTACAACTGCCTTCACAAACCCTGAGATCTTTCACTTGGCCATCCCAGAGTGATGAGCAGCATGTCGCAGGAGCCAGGTCCTAGGCTGGCCTCCAGAGCCAGGAGAGGAGGCGGGTGGGTGGAGAGCTCTCTGCAGGAAGGGGCCCACATGCCACCTTGAGGAGCCATGATGGATAGTGAGTAAGTTAGCCCTGGCAGCAGACGTTGGCCTGCTAGAGTCAACCCCAAAGGGAAGATCTGAAGAAATACCAAGATTCACAGAAGTGAAGTGTGTGAGAAAGGAGGCTCTGGGGTGCAGGGCAGGGGTAGGGCACGTCCTGAAATCAAGGTAGCAGGAACCTGGTCAGGAGGCCTCTGGAGGGAGCTGTTCCAACGAATGCCTCACTCTGCTTAAGACTTACGGACAGAGCCTTGCTGGCCTGGCCGGGACCCGTGTCCACCCTTCTCAGCCTGGGGTTTCAATGGCAAGGCTGAGAGATGGAGAGGGCCCTTCCTTTAACTCCTTCCTAGCTCAACCCTCACAGGTGCTAGGATGCTGTATGGGGTTGGGGAGAGGAGTCTGGGTTTGGATGCAGATGGACCCAGCTGGAAATGCCAGTCATGTGCATGGTACCCATAGGCTCTGTAAACTTGGGCATGTGGTCCAATTCTCTGCGCTTTTCATCTCCCTGTGCACAACATGGGATAGTAGGATGGGCTTCATGGGTTTTCATTGAGGACAAGTGGAGATAAGTGTATGGAGGAGCCTGGTACATGGTAGGCACTTGACCTTAGGGGAAGTGAACTGTGGCCCCAGGAGGCAGCAGGAAACCCTGGCAGAAGCTCATGATTCCAGTGGGAGTACTACCAGCAGCAAGCACAGAGTCAGTGAGCACGTTTCCCTCTATTCCCGCCTCTGCAGGACGCAGTGTGGCTCCTGCTGAGACTGTTGGGATCCCTCAGCGAGTGAACCTCAGTGAGTGATAATGTGGAGGCAACTCCTGACTCCTAAGCGAGCCCTTGACCTTGAGATTCCCTCTGCTGCTTTGTACATGACCTGCAGGCTGTTTCAGAGTCCTTTTGCAATCCAAGAGCCTTCTCCCCTTCTCTGTTCTCATGTTTTCCTGAGTTGTAAGAAACAGAGCCAAATGACAGTAGGGAGCCTTCATCGCTGGGTCAGGTCATGATGACACTGCCTGCGCTCTGCTCATGCTGCATGTCCTGTGACATGCTGCCCTGTGTGCCCCCCAACAGAACACTAGCAGAGGGAGAAGTTCAAAGTGCATGAGGCTGAGGCTAACACAGGGCGGATCTCATTAGGAAGGAGCTGTGCAGGGAATCAAGGACGTGCCCTTCCTGGTGGGGACCTTGGCCAGTCACCTGCCCTTGGGCTGCTTTCTCCACAGGTACCCCTGGAAAGGTGGCACCCAAGCTTCCCTGGATGGCGATAGCGTAACCCTACACTGGGTCACGTGCAAGTCGAAATGCCAGCCGTGCCTGGGGCAGCACGTTCTCCGGTGTGACTGTGGGCCTCGAAGTACTTGACGCACAACTGGGTTTCCTGCTCTTACATTTTCTTCTGTCTCCCATGGCAGCCTGGAGCGGGCAGGAGCCACCTCCTGAGGGAGACAGGGAGTAATCACCCAGGAGTAACTGTCCCCCACCTACTTCCCTCGAACCCCAAGAAATGATTTGGCTTGATTTCCAGGAAGGCAAGGCAGCGCCTTACAGCCCTGACCCCAGGCTCGTGTCCTCCCTGGACAGGTCCTCCATCCAGGAGGCCCAGTAGCGCTACAGGAAGGATCTGAGAGGCTCAAGTTCTGCTGCCTGCTGGAGTTCTGGGTTGGGCAGGAGTTGTCTGCTCTCACTTAAGCAAGCATCACTTGTGGTTGCTAGGCTGGGGTGGAGGTTTCTGCGATGATGGTGTCCAAGGTGACATCTCTGGAAGCTGGCCCGGATTTGGGGGTGGAGGTGTGATTTGGGTCCCAAAGGCTTTCTAAGCAGAGCACACAGAGGAAGAGCTGGGCTCGCTGTATCTGCCTCTTAAAACGAATTTCGAAGACTCCCTCAGTCCCCATCTAATCCCATGCCCTAGAACGCATTTTATCACTTTTGTTTGCTTTCTGTGACACATTTTTGTGTGCAAACACATACACACATTATTTTAAAATATTTATTTCAAAGTCAAAGTTACAGAAAGGGAAAAAGACAGAGAGATCTTCTTCCATCCACTTGGTTCTCTCTGCAAGTGGCCACAATGGCTAGGGCTGGGCCGGGCCAAAACCAGGAGATGGAAGCCAGGAGCCAGGAACTTCATCCAGGTCTCCCACATGGGTGGAAGGGGCCCCAGGACTTGGGCCATCTTCCATTGCTTTTCCCACTTTACATCAGCCGGTAACTGCATTGGAAGTATAGTAGCCAAGACTTAAACCAGCATCCATATTGGATGCTGGCGTCACAGGAGTTGGCTTAACCTAATACACCACAGTGCTGGCCCCATACATTTTTTTATTTTAAGAGAAGAAAAAAAAATGCATGGTAACTTTTAAAATTTATTTTGAGGTGTTGGCACTGTGGTGAAGCAGGCAAAGCTACCTGCAACGCTGGCATCCCATGTTGGTACCAGTTTGAGTCCTGGCCACTCAAGTTCCAATCCAGCTCCCTGCGAGTGCACCTGGGAAGGTAGTGGGGGATGGATCAAGTGCTCGGACCCTAGCACCCGTGGGAGACGCAGAAGTTCATGTCTTCAGATTGGCTCAGTATTGGCCATGGCAGCCATTTGGGGATTGAACCAGTGGTTGGAATATACTGTGTGTGTGTGTGTGTGTGTGTGTGTGTGTGTGTGTGTGTGTGTGTGTGTGTTTCTGTATCTCTGACTTTCAAGAAATAAATGCATCTTTTAAAAAATTGTTTTGACTTTGTCATACACTGCACAATCTGCACACGTCCTCCCATGCACTCGGATTCTTCTCGATGACTTGTAGAATTCCAGGTAATGTCAACAGTCGTTACACTTGCTGCCTCAGGGAATCCTTATAACAGTCTGACTTGCTCAGTCTAGACACAGTTCATTTTTCGGGACATTTTCTGTCTCAGGTTGGTTGACTCAGAAGATATGGAGCTTGTGCAGAGGCAGGCCCACAGTTAGGGCTGCTGAGCTCTGGCTCCGCTGAGGTACGGACACCCTCAGATTCACCCCCAAAACTTGCTCAGAGGCAGACCATAGGGTGCCAGCACACCCTCTCTCCTTCCTTCCCTCCCCTCTCTGCCTTCCTCTTGCTCCTCACACCAGCCGTTTGCAGTCTTTCTAATGCTCAAGTTTCCTCCTCCTCCTGACTCTGATCTCTCTGTGTTAACTCCCAGCCAAACTAGCAAGAGAACAGGGTGACCAGTTGGTAGGGCCAGGTCCCTCTTTGGACAGCCAAGGAGTTGGCAGTGGGCACTCACATGTTCATTCTCTGTCACTGCAGCATGAATACCTCTCACGACTGCTGTGTTAGAGTTTTGGCCCCTCTATAACTCACTGCAGGCAGGAACATTCATCTTGAACTTCCAGCACATTGAATGTTCACCAATAGGACACAGCTGTGTCCAGCTCAATGGAAAACCCGTGTCCTATCTCCAGGGGCACCTACCATCCAGTGTCGCTTGCGTTTGAGCTTCATGTGACTGGGAGGGTTGGCAGCAACGCATCAACTCTGAGATTTGTCTGCAGCGCTGCATGGAGTTGCAGCCTTCCACTCGCGTTTTTTTGCTGCGCTGCCGTTGGATGTTTGGGTGGTGCTCAGTTTGGGGTTATTATAAACAGTGCTGCAATAATGAACAACCTCATGTCATTTGAGGAACATGTGTAAGCATTGCCATTGTGTTTGTACCTATACTGAAACTGCCGGCCAGACGAAATGCATATGCCAGACTTGAGTCAGTAGCACCAGATCATTTTCCAAAGAGGGCGATAGGCCCACAAGAGCATTCAGGAATTACAGTCACAATGCACCCTCACTAACATTCCATAGCTTTCTTTCTTTCTTTTTAAAGATTTATTTATTTCTATTGGAAAGTCAGATATACAGAGAGGAGGAGAGACACAGAGAAATATCTTCCTTCCGATGATTCACTCCCCAAGTGATCACGATGGCTGGTGCTATGCCAACCCAAAGCCAGGAGCCCAGATCCCCTTCCAGGTCTCCCACACAGGTGTAGGGTCCCAAAGCTTTGGGCTGTCCTCAACTGCTTTCTCTGGCCACAAGCAGGGAGCTGGATGGGAAGCAGGACTGCCGGGATTAGAATGGTGCCTAAATGGGATCCCGGCACGTTCAAGGTGAGGACTTGAGCCGCTAGGCCACGGTGCCATGCCTTCTTTTTTCTTTTCTTTTCTTTTCTTTTCTTTTCTTTTCTTTTCTTTTCTTTTCTTTTCTTTTCTTTTCTTTGTTCTTTCTTAATTTTTTTTAAATTGGAAAGGCAGATTTACAGAGAAGGAGAGACAGAGAGAAAGAACTTCCATCAGCTGGTTCACTCCCCAAATGCCCACAAGGCTGGAGCTGAGCCAATCTGAAATCAGGATCCAGTAGTGTCTTCTAGGTCTCCCAAGCAGGTGCAGAGTCCCAAGGCTTTGGAACATCCTCTACTGCTTTCCCAGGCCACATTCAGAGAGCTGGATGGGAAGTGGTGCAGCCAGGACTCAAGCCCACACCCTATGGGTGGGTTCCTGTCACTTGCAGGGGAGTAAATTAGTCCATTGAACCGTCCCACCTGGGGCCCCATTTGGTAGTTTCTCTTTTGTGTTTTGAGGACTTCTGGTGGCTTTGTAGGCCTGTTCCTTTGCTCTTTTTGTGTATTGCACCACACTTACCTGCGATAAGTACTCACATCAAGTTGTATTCTCCAGGATTACTTGGGTCAGTCCTGGACAGTTGCAGTTTCATCTAATTTTTTGAATCAGTGTTAAACACAAAACCAAAACCTGCCAAGATTTTGAATACTATCGATTAAATATGGATTAATTTAGAGAGATGTGACATCTATGCCATCTCTTGTTTTGAAGATTCATTATTTGAAAGGCAGGGTTTCAGAGAGGGAGAAGGAAGGGAGGGGAAAAAATGCAGAGAGAAAAAGAGAGAGCAAGCGAGCTGCCATCCACTGATTCACTCCCCAAATGGACACAGCATCCAGGGTTGGGCCAGGCTGAAGCCAGGAGCCAGGAACTTCATCAGGTCTCCCACCTGAGTGCAGAGTCCCAAGGACTTGGGCCATCTTTCACTGCTTTCTCAAGTGCACTAGTAGGAGTCTGGATTGGAAGTGGAACAGCTGGGACTCATTTGGTACCTGTATGATATGCCAGCATCATTGGCAGTCCCAGCCCTATCTGAACAATCTTGAGACATCCAATTCATGATCACATTGTATTCCTTAATGTATTTGTGCCTTCTTTATTTGAAGTATTTTACAGTTTTGAGTATAGAGGTTTCACATAATTTTTTGACTCCTGGGAATTTAATTTTTCATGTTTTAAAATTTTCCCTTTTGATCATTTCTGATGGCTAAAAAGTTTTTTTTTTTTTTTGAGAGATGGAAACAGACAGACTGACAGCTGCCCTGCTGTTTCATTTCCCAAATTCCAGAGCTGGACATGGCCAAAACTGAGAGCCAGGAACTCAGTACAGATGCCCCCATGTGGGTGGCAAGGATTCAGCCATCCAAGTCATCCCCTGCTGCCCAGCAGGAAGCCTGGATGAGAAGCAGAACCAGGACTTGAAACCAGGCACCACGGTGTGGGATGTGCCATGCCAGCACCTGCCTCTGCTATTAATTCTAACGGTCGAATAGGCTTAGATTTTCCAAGTGCTTTCTATCACACAATCTATAAATAGGGTTTCATTTATTCCTTTCCAATCCCTAATAACCATTTGTTTTGCTCACTGAACTCTGCTCTGGCAGGGACCTTGGACATTGTGAACAGAATTGGCAGCAGCAGCCAGGCTGGTTTTCTAAGAGAACTCAGAAAAAAATTTTTAGGAGACATTTAAGAAACAATGATTGGATGTTAACATTTTCCAAATGATGTTTCTGTATTTATGAGATGGTTGTATGTCCTGTCTTTATCTTTTCTGTCAAAATGATGGACGACATTGGTTGATGTTAGAATGGTAATCACCCTTATATTCTTGGAATAAGCCCCATTTGGGGGGGGAACGTATTGTTTTATACTGTGGTTGGAATCAGTCTGCTAACATTTTGTGCAGGGGTCTTGCCTCTGACGGCATGAGAGATGGGTTCTGCCCTTCTAGTGTCTGGCTTATGTGTCTTGGTGCTGTTGGTCTCATTAAATGAGTTGAGAAACATTCGTTTCTCTTTCCTGCAAGAATCTATATGAGATTTAGTGTTGCCTTTCTCTTATGTGTTTAGAATTCACTGCTGAAAATACCCAGGTCTGGGGTTTTCTTTAGGTTTCCACGATTAATCCAGTTGTTTTAAAAGCTATAAGACTTTGCTGCATGATTTTTGTGGCAGTTTTATTAAGACATAATTCAAAATCATCTACTTAAAGTGTACACAGTGATTTCTGTGTATACTGAGTTTTATAACTGTCACCAGGATAATTTTGCTTTATTTGATTGACTTTTAAAAATTTATTATCATTTTAGTTGAAACATACATCTATGTGGAGAGATCTTCCTTCCACTTGTTCACTCCCTAAATGCCTGTAGCAGCTAGGACTGGGCCAATCCTGGAGCCCAAGCAGGAGCCCAGAACTCAGTCTGGGTTTCCCAGGTGAGTGGCAAGGACCTTAGTCTTGCTTCCTGGGGTATTCAATACAGCAGAAAGTTATCCTGGAAGAAGTGCAACCAGGGTTCGAACCAGGCCGTCCAACAGAGGATGAAGGCATCCCAAGAAAGCAAACATCTTTCATTTGATTTTTAATTGATACATAAGTGTACATGTCTATAGGATACAGTTATGTTTCAATACATGTAAACATCGTGTGATGATCAAATGAGAGTAATTGGCACCCCCAACAGCATTGTTAAATCATTTTTGTCATCCAACAGAGAAACCCTGCTCCTCCCTCATGCCCTACCCTGCAATCCCCTTATCACTCCCACCCCAACCACTGATCCATTTTCTGTCTCTTCTAGATTTACCTATCCTAGACAGCTCATATCATTGTCTTTTGTCCCTGGCTTATTGTTACTGAGCACAATATTGTCAAGATCCATCCCTGTTGCAGCCTACTCAGGAATTCCTTCCTTTTCATTCTGGCGAGTGGCTGTGCCACACTGTGTTTATCTGTGTCTCAGTTGATGGGGTGTGCGCTCCCACTGCATGCTGATTAATGCTGCTGCGAATGTTCTTGTGGAAGTGTTGGTGGGAACATATGTTTTCTTTTTGTTTGGGGTAGATACCTATGAGTGGAATTGCTGACTCATACTTCATTATTTTTTATTGTTCGACCATAATATGCGTGTCCCAAAGTACATTTAACGACTGCCTTATTGATGGTCATTTTGTTGTTTAACTTTTACTGTTAAATAGTGCCCCAGGCGGTGCTCTTTAAGACATAGTTTGTGAGTGGTTGCTGGCTCTCGAACCACTTGTTCTGGCTCAGTAACCAGATTGGAATAAAAAAAACTAAGAAAGTTGAGAAACTTTTACAGTGATGGAACCAGTCCTTCTGTGTCTGCTGAATCCAATTGAAAAACCAAAAAAAGGTCAGGACTTTATGTTTTCTGTTTTTTTTTTTTAATTTAACTTTTCTACTGTATCATCTTAGTGTGTTTTATCCAAGAATGGAGAAGATAACAAATGAAGAGTTGGAAGAAAGCAAAAACAAAAGGACCAGCAGGTGATATAGCACTATGTGTCCCATGCTGCTCCATTCCCCTGTCCTAGCTGAAAAGGAGAGATGGCCAACCAGGTCCCACTATGAGCAGGAAACAAGATTTTGAGGCTAGTTAGTGAGGAGGGAAGGGATGCCACACCATGATGCTAACACACGGCAGTCAGATCCGTGTGTGTGTGTGTGTGTGTGAAACGTAAACCATCTGGATGATAGGGATGATTCTGTACCATTTAAGAGACAGTTCCCAATCAGGCTGAGGATGCATGAGCTCCAAAGAGGTTATGCCCAGTGATAGGTGCAGGTTACAGAGAAATGCCTGCTGTGCCACACTCCTAATAAGGGGGATCCAGAGTTGCCATATTCCCAAAGATGGAGTGGTCAACAGCTGCGGCTCCATAGAGGGAGTGTGGGCACTCACCGTGGAGGGCATGGGCACTAGCCTGCATAGGGCGTGGGCACTCAGTGTGAAGAAGGTGTGGACACTCAGTGTGGAGGGTGTGGGCACTCAGCATGGAGAGTGAGTGGGCACTCAGCATGGAGAGGGTGTGGGCACTCAGCATGGAGAGTGAGTGGGCACTCAGCATGGAGAGGGTGTGGGCACTCAGCATGGAGAGGGCATGGTCACTCAGTGTGGAGGGCGTGGACACTCAGTGTGGAGGGCGTGGGCACTCAGCATGAGAGGGTGTGGGCACTCATTGGGGAGAGGGCGTGGGCACTCAGCATGAGAGGGCGTGGGCACTCAGTATGGAGAGGGTGTGGGCACTCAGTGTGGAGGGCGTGGGCACTCATTGGGGAGAGGGCATGGCTGCATAAATTGTGGCTGTACCTTAGTGTCATCCAATGGTACATGGAAAAGCCGCCAAAACAGCCCGTTTTAGGTTGGCACGTTTTATCTTACCGTCCTATCCACACATTGTAGCACAGATGGTTCTGTCACAGCCTTCCTCTGTGGCAAGGTGCCACCCCAGGCCCATCCATGTCCTCCTCGTGGCAGCTGCTCGTAGCCCTTGGTGTCCGTGCCCCTGAACAGGTGTGACTGCACTATAGCCCCCAGCCTTGGGGTCTCCCCACCCTCCTTAGCCCGGGGCATCTGCATACACAGTTTCTCCTGGTTCCAAATTGTACGTGTGTGTGACTCAGGAGGTCCTCCTTGAGCCCTACCACTCTTGTCCTGTGAGCAGTGCAGAGGGAGGGGATTTCTGGGGGGCGTAGGGAGACTTCTCCAGGCCCCAGGGCCTCAAAGACACATGGAAATCGCTGCGCTGCTTATTTGAGGCACCCAGTGTAGTCAGAGACGGAGAGTGGAATGGTGGGTGTCTTGGCCTTGGGCGGGAGGGACAGCGACTCAGCTGGAGAGATGCAGATGGGACAAGAGGCAGGTCACAGCACAGCGCACCTCAGTACCGGCAAACTATACACTGAGACATGGTTACAACGATGCGTTCTGTGTTACTGATATTTACAAGGAAAAATGTACTTCATTTAGATAGATTCAGAACTAGGTACTTCTCAATGGTAGCCACAGTCTCATTCCTCCACAGTCTATTCCCTGGGCATCTCCCCAGCTGATCCGTGAGGTTAGTCTCAGCCACGTGTCTTGCTCCAATGAGGTGGGGACTAAGTTTGAAAGCAGCAGGTGCTGCAACATCTTAGCTCAGGCTGCTGTGCAGTAGAGCATCCGATCTGGGCAGCTGGCACAACAGACCTTCTCAGCTCTGGAAGCTGGGGGCTGCCAGCAGGTTCTGGTGAGGGTTTGTCCACTGGCTTGCAGACAGCTGCCTTCTTGCCGGTCCTTACATGGTAGAAAAAGAAGCTGCTTGGGTCCTTGTCTCTTCTCCAGGGGCACTAATCCCGTTGCAGAGCCCCTTCTTTATCAGCACCCAGGAACATTTCACATCATATTCCATCGTCACATTTGGGATTGGGGCTGACTCGTGTAGCAAGGCAGACACGGACATTCACAGCCTGGGGCCCACTCACTGGTGTGTGGCCATGGATAAGCCACTCGAATGTCTACAGACTCAGGTTGCCTTCTGCAAGATGGCGATGAGAATGGTTGCTCTTTGGGAAACTCTTTGTGACTGATGCTGGCAGCTCTGGAAGCTGCGTCTCCAGGAGCTTGACTGGTTGTCTGCGTGAGTACCCCGTTATTTTTTCCAGAGCACCTGGGGACCCTTCAGCCAGAGGCCCGTGGTGATGGAGAGGGGAGGACCCTTCTGCCACTTATCCCTGCAAGCTGCTCCTGCCAAGGCTGTTTCCAGTTGTTGCCATGGTTTTTAGCTTAAGACAGTCACGGAACAAGCTGTCTCCCCCGGCCTTGCCCAAGACATGGTTAATAGAGATTCTGCCGATGTCCTGATTATTTTTAAAGAGACCATGACTAAATCATGACTAGATTAAACAGACAGAAAAAAGAAAAGTGGGAAGCTTGGAAAAATTGCTCAGTCTGAGCCCTGGACTTGTCCATCCTACAGGGAGGTCACTCGGGCTCCACAGATTCACTCCCCCAAAGGGCCACGGCTGGCATTGGGCAAGGCACAAGCCAGCATCCAGGAACTCCATGTGGGCGGCAGAGTCCCAAGCACTTGGACTGTCATTCACTACTTCCCAGGTTGGAAGTGGAGTAGCTGGGACTTGGATCCAGCACTTCAATATGGAATGCCAGCATGCCAGGCAGTGGCCTAACCTACTGTGCCATCACACCCTGGGGCTTGTTCTTCTGAGTTGGAACCCAGACACCCAGTTGTGAAGGAGCTAGGCCTCGACTAGGAAATGCTGAGAGACCACAGGGGGATAGCTGCTAGGCAGAGGCCATCTGAAACAGACAGCTCCATGAGTGGCCTCAGATGTCGGCGTGCGGCTCAGCACCCTGACTGTGCAATCCTGAGAAGTGGTTAGCAGATGTTTGGACCTTGTTGTCATGCAGCGATGGCGGACTAACACACCCTCTCTAAATCGGCCGCCAGTGGTTCCAGGCTCAGAAATCCTAGTGGAGATAAGTCCCTTCCCTGCCCCCGCCTCCCCCATAACTCCAGAAAAAGTTAAGGGATCAACTTGGAGTGCACGACTGTGGCCAGGAGAAAAGACAGGGTGGATGTCCATGTACATTCTTGAAGTAAGCATGAAGACGGTGCAGTCAGAGCCGAGGCCCAAGCTGCTGGCGTGGGGAAGGAAGGGAGCCAAGTGAGGCCATTAACAGTTTCAGACCCCCCAGACCCCTTCCACGGGGAGTGTGCGGAATGCATGAAGTGAGACTGAGTGGCCGTCGAGTGGCCTCAGTTGAGGAGGAACTTTACAAAGGGATGATATTTAATCCAGGACTTGGCATGTGTATGGGACAAGGAGCATAAGCGGATGTAGAAGACCCAGAGGCAGGAACCTGCACCCCCTGGGCCACTGATAGGTGAAGGTGCGGGGAGGGGTCTGGCATGGCCCTGTGAGATAGACGAGTGTCTTCCATGAAAGCTGCTGTGCTGGGCTGGACTGCAGAGCTGTTTTAGTTCTCTCTGCTTGAATGGAAAGCCCCAGTTGTACTTTCAGAAAGTTTCCAGGTATTAGATGTTGGGGTGTGTGAGTGTGTGTGTCTGTCTGTGTGTCTGTGTGTGTGTCTGTGTATATGAGAGAGAGAAAAGGGGGAGGAGGAGAGAATGGGGGCAGCTTCTTGACCCAGGGAAATCCTAGAAATATCTTTTCAGCATTCAGCTTGGAGGGCACGATCTGAAGAACGAGAGGTTAACATTGGACTTTTGCAGCATGCCAGCTGCCCAGCGAACTGGGCAGTGGCATCTGAGCACGGCAGGTGCAGTGGGAAGGCAGCTGGGTCCCCAGCAAGAGGATAAAGGAGGCGCAAGTGGCCACCGTGTTGGTCCTCCCCCGGGGCTGCCCCGTTACCGCCCTTCCCTGCACATCCTCTTGTCCCCCATGCTCACCCAGCCTTGATTTGCACAGGTGAGGGGCTCTGTGCCAGCTCTTCACTGCCCAGCCATCCGGGCCAGTCACCTCCTGGGAACAGAAGCTGAATAGGAGATGGTCCTTTGAAAGGTTGAGTGGTGACACAGAGGCCACTGGAGCTGGCAGAGGCCCAGGGGAGGGAGGTGAGGGCCGCCCGCTTATCTCAGGATAGACCCAAGGAAAGGGCCAGCTCTTCGTGTGGGAAGTTGGGAGGCTGGCGGCCTTGTGCTGGAAAAACGTTTAGACAGCTGTCTGGCTGAACCTCTCCCAGCGCAGCAGGAAGCACTGCCTGCTGTGGGTGTTGGACCATTTGTCATGACTGTCACCAGAGACCTGAGGCTGCAGAACTTATCAGAGGAAGCGTGCTTGTGAGCTGCCAGTTCTGGAGTTGAACAGCGTGGCACCGACAAACACTGGCTCAGCTATGGTGGATGATGAGAGTGTCTGCACATGAGCAGGTCACCTGCAAAGACAGGAGCCAGAGGGGTTCTGGGCTCAGCTGGTTGTCATCCAGGCTGGCTCTCCAGAGAGCCCAGAGTCCCAAGGGGAGCTGCTGCCACCCCTACCAGCACCCAGGCTCTGCCTCTTAAAGGGCTCACCTTCTTCCTACACTACCACCCTGGGGACCAAGCCTCCAGCATGCACAGGGCAAGTGACATCTGGCCCACACCTTTTTGCGTCTCTCTGAGAACCACCCTGACCTGTTCTGAGCTTTGGGCCCCTCCAGATGTCCTGCAGGGTAGCAGGCAGCTCAGCTACCTCCTGCACCGACTGACCGTGGCCTCTGGGGTCTCTGAGCACATTCTGGCGCCGAGACAAATTCAGGAAAACAATTTGTAGAGAAGTAAAGGCAGGGAGAATTTCCCAGGGCATTTGATATAAAGGAGTCCGAAGATGAGCATAAAGGCGTCATTTTTTTTTTAAGATTATTTATTTATTTATTTGAAAAGCAGAGTTACAGACAAAGAGGGGGAAAAGACGGTGAGATCTCGCACCTGCTGATTTACTCCCTGAACAGCCACAGTGGCCAAGGCCAGGATGCAGAAACTTTTGTTCAGATCTGCAACATCTGCTGCTGCTCTCCCAGGCCTCTAGAAGGGAGCTGGATCAGAAGCAGAGCAGCCAGGGGCTCAAAGCAGTACCCACGTGCAATGCTGGCGCCGCAGGCAGTGGCTCTAAATGCTATACCACATACTGGCCCCTGATGACATGATTCTTTGGCCCTGCCGCAGGGTGAGCCTGAAGGCACACTTGTGGCTAACCTTGAACTGGAATTCACACTACAGCGATTCAAATCTTTGCGGCCTGCTTAAAACCCCTCTGGCCCTGGTCCCTGAGCTCAGGATTGGAAACACCCTTTGCAGACTGGCTGGGCCCTCTCTGCCCTGCGGAAGCCCTCCACTCCTGCACTGGGACTCTTTTTATTGCAAATAATGAAACAAAACTGGGACCAGCTCCTGCATCAAAGGACATCGATCAGGTTCTGGAGTTGGTTGGTTTCTGGAGCAGTTGACACCCCACCCCACCCCCGGTAGACTTGCCTGTCTCTGGGCTGCGGTCTTCAGCTTCCTACTCGGCCAAGCCCTTTGCCTGGGAGGCAGCTTCAGGTCACAGCCCACTGGCGGAGTACCCAGCAGAACCCCATAGGGGGGTGTTCTTGTCCCCTGAGCCTGTCACAGTTTTGGGGAAGGTGTGGGACTTTGCATGGCCAGGCCTGGGTCATACATCCATCCTCAGCACAGAAGTTGAGTCGACCCGATCCGAACCCCAGGCTGAGCCTGGTGAAGGTATTGGTTTCCCAGAGGAACTTGGGACGATAACAGAAGAACGGGGTGGCGTGCTGGAAGACGTGGACTGCAATGCCTACTCCCTCCCGAGTGTTTTCTTTTCATTGCCTGTCTGGGATATGCAATTGCCTATTCTTTTTAAGGTCCTTCCGCCGTTCACCTCTTCCCTGAAGCCACCCTTGATTGCCCCAGCACTCCCTGCCTTCTTCCCTCCCAGAGCTCCCAGGAGACTCATCTTCCTTTCCTGCCTAGTCAGGGTGAGTGAGTGACCTCAGGCTGTCACTGTCTCCCTGTGTCCCCCACACCCATATTGTGAGGTCAGACCCTGAGGCAGCTACGCCCGCTGAAGTTGATTGCGACGTGGACTCCTCTCCACGACACCTGCCCCACTGGGATGTGCCCACTGAAGGAGGGCATGAGGGAAGGGTGAATGAGTGAGTGAATGAATGAGTGGTCATTTGTTGAGCCACATGCCCTGCTCAGCATAGGGACAGCAAGCCAGGCAGGGCTAGCAGCCAGGTGGTCCCATGAAGAGGAGGCTGGCCAGCACCAAGGTTGGTCAAGTGACGCCCAAGCAAGCAACACCAGCACTTTTGCCTTGTCCCAGACATGGGGTAAGCCTACCATTTTAGCAAGCGCTTTTTGATTTTCCATTGGTAAACTCTCTTCCCCATTCCCAGACTGTGTGAGTCAGGCTGGGCCAGACTGGGCTGGGCTTGAGTGATAAGCACATGCCCTGAGAGGCAGATTCCAGGCCCTTGCTGGAACTGTTGAAACAGAAAATGCCTCTTCCTACTAGGGTTGGAGAACTGATACAGTGTGGGGGACCCTGAGGAGGAAGGGGCATCCCCCAACACAGAGAAATCAGGGCTAAAGGCTGGAAGAGAAGCCTGCTGGTGTTCTTGGAGTACCTGGATCCAGCCATACTTGCATTTCTGTGGATTTTCTTTCAATCACACTAATTGGACCCAGGAGCCGACCGCTAATGATAAACATCGAGCCTGATAGGCTGGCCTGCCAAAATGGTCGTTCCGTAGAAATTTCTATCATGATGCAGGAACAGTATCCCCGCTGACACTCATTCCCACGCATCTCTGCATTTTCTACATCCTCATTGAGGTCATGAAAGTAAGCTGCCACAGACAGGGGCTAGCCAGTGCAGCCGGTGGAAGCTGTGTGCAGAGGCCCCGTTCTGTGCCTTGCCTGCCCCTCTGTAACAGCCCGTTGAGTGCCGTGGCTCTGTTCCAGCAGGGGCTTGGGAGACCAGGGACGTCCGATTCTGGAAGTGTGCGGAACACATGGAGCAGCGCTTCCCTCAAGTTGCTCCTCACTCAAGGTCTCCTGGGTATGTCAGTTCCTATTTTACATATTCTGTTGGTTTGGTAATGGAAATAATTACATGCACTGATAAAGTGTGGCAGCAAATGAAAGCAAATGATATAAAAAAAAAAAGACGCCATCTGAGTGCTCCCACGGACACACGATGGGGATCTTGGTCTGCAGCTAAACAGGAACAGACGCTAAGGGCTTTTCCTCTCTGGCTGGTTCCCAGCAAAACATCTTCCGCTCTAGGTCTCGTGGATCACTGAGAATTTGCCCACATCATGGAGTCTTTTCAAATCCCGTCTAAGGACATCTTCTCTTGGAGAACCCTCCGAGGAGAATCACCCCGTTAATGCGCAGAGTGATTGGAGAACCCTCGGGAGGAGAATCACCCCGTTAATGCGCGAAGTGATTGGTCTTTCAGCTGCCCTTTCACTCTAACCAGCAAGTCTCTGGTGGAGCACTTCACCGCGGTCCTGGACGACATGAAATGTAACAGAGCATTAGATGTAACCAGTTGGAATTGAGACATAGATTTTTTTTTTTTTTTTAACCAGTAGAGGGCCCGGATGAATGGGAGGGAAGGCCTTCTCGGGGGTCCAACTGGTGAAGTTTGAGGGGACCCACTCAATTCTAACATCCTAAAGTACAGAGGACAATACTCTTTTGTCAACTGCTGTAGTTTGTTCTTGGACCTTTCCGAACTGTTTTAAGTACAAATAGATGTTGCTGTATCATTTCAGAGTTTAACCTGTGATTTGTATGTACTGCCTTAACCAAATTTTGTTGAAATTGATATAAAATATCACTTGGGCATAGCTTCTCATAATTTCTGTTTACATCTCATATTCTCAAGGATTATTACCTTATTGCTAATTGTAGCACCGTACAACTGGGGAATTCAGATCTATTAAAAGCCCCGATCAAGTGCTTAAGATCGATAAATTACACGCCTCGCAGTTCCCTACTTACGTAAAATATTTCCTTCACACTTCCTACATTCAGACAAAAAGCCAGCAAGGGGTCGGCACTGTGGGCACAGCGAATTAAGTCCCTTTTTGTGCTGTCTGCATTTAATATCAAAGTGCTGTCCCACTTTAGCCCCTTATTAAGGGGACTGGCAGATGAGGATGACTCAGGTGACTGTGTGGCCCTGCCACCTACATGGGACACAAGAATGGAATTTCTGAACCCTGGCTTTCCACCTGCTCTAGCCCTGGCTGTTGTGACAATTTGGACAGTGAACCAATGACTGGAGGATGCCTTCTTCCGTCCCTCTCTCTCCCTCTACGTCACTCTCACGGTCAAATAAATCGTGTTTAAAGGTTACGAAAGCATACCATAGCATAACAATTGTGGTAGACGTTACGAAAAAAGGAAAAAGCGATTTGGACATATGACTGAATACAAAAATAATGTTGCATATTTCTGAATCTTAAAAATACACAGAATTTGTACTTGTTTAGATTACCTTTAGGATAAAAGGAAAAAAATACTTCCCCATTTCTTTCCCCCCACCCCCGCCCCTTCTGCCCTCTCCATTATTTTCTCCTGCCATAATAGGTATTTTTTTAAACTATAGATTTTAGTTAGATAAAGTAAACAAATTTCACATATCTCAGAATACAGATTTGGGAATACAGTGATCCATCCCATCCTGCCCCACCTCCCACCCACGTCCCTGCCCACCCTGCCTCCTCCCTGCCCCACCTCCCACTCACGTCCCTCCCCCACCCTGCCTCCTCCCTGCCCCCACCTCCCACCCACGACCCTCCCCCACCCTGCCTCCTCCCTGCCCCCACCTCCCACCCATGTCCCTCCCCCACCCTGCCTCCTCCCTGCCCCACCCTACCTCCTCCCTGCCCCACCTCCCACCCATATCCCTGCCCCACCCTGCCTCCTGCCTGCCCCACCCTGCCTCCTCCCTGCCCCACCTCCCACCCACATCCCTGCCCCACCCTGCCTCCTCCCTGCCCCACCTCCCACCTATGTCCCTCCCCCACCCTGCCTCCTCCCTGCCCCACCCTGCCTCCTCCCTGCCCCCACCTCCCACCCATGTCCCTCCCCCACCCTGCCTCCTCCCTGCCCCACCCTACCTCCTCCCTGCCCCACCTCCCACCCATATCCCTGCCCCACCCTGCCTCCTGCCTGCCCCACCCTGCCTCCTCCCTGCCCCACCTCCCACCCACATCCCTGCCCCACCCTGCCTCCTCCCTGCCCCACCTCCCACCTATGTCCCTCCCCCACCCTGCCTCCTCCCTGCCCCACCCTGCCTCCTCCCTGCCCCACCCTACCTCCTCCCTGCCCCACCTCCCACCCATATCCCTCCCGCACCCTGCCTCCTCCCTGCCCCACCTCCCACCCACATCCTGCCCCACCCTGCCTCCTCCCTGCCCCACCTCCCACTCAGTCCCTCCCCACCCCACCCTGCCTCCTCCCTGCCCCACCCTGCCTCCTCCCTGCCCCACCTCCCACCCACATCCCTGCCCCACCCTGCCTCCTCCCTGCCCCACCTCCCACTCAGTCCCTCCCCAACCCACCCTGCCCTCCTGCCCCCCTGCTCCCTGCCCCACCTCCCACTCACGTCCCTCCCCCACCCTGCCTCCTCCCTGCCCCACCTCCCACTCAGTCCCTCCCCAACCCCACCCTGCCCTCCCTCCTGCCCCTTCACCCTCCCACCCACATTCTTCACTCACCCCCCACATCCCTGCCCACCCTGCCTCCTCCCTGCCCCACTTGCCCCCACGTCCCTGCCCACCCTGCCTCCTCCCTGCCCCACCTGCTGCCCATGTCCCTCCCCCACCGGCCCATGTTCCTTACCAACTTTTCCCCTTCCTTTCTCTCTTTTTTTTTTTTTTGTAACAGATCCTAATACTTTCTGTAAAAGCACCATGATATGTAATGATACCTAAAATGATATTTTTGACCCTATCTTGTTTGAAAGATCTTGCCTGGTAAAATAAATACAATTATTCAAAAACAAAAACAAAAAAAAAGGGATCTGAAATACTCTGGTCCTAAGCATTTTAAGAAAGGGACAACCAACCTGAGTCTGAACTTGGGGTGAAGGGAGACTAAGAGGGCAGGGGGTGAAGGGAGACTTTAAGGGGAAGGATAGGGCGGGGATGCTGTTTGGTCTAACAGTTAAGATGCTGACTCAGTCCATGATTGGACTGCCTGTGCTTGAGTCCTGGCTGCATTTCCTGATTCCACTTCCTGCCAGTGCAGACCCTGGGAAACAGTAGTGACTGAGTCCTTGCCACATATGTGGAAAACTTAGATCAAGATTCTGGCTCCTCAGTGTGGTCCTGGCCCAGCTCTGGCCACCGTGGGTATTTAGGGTTATGAACCAGCGGACAGGAGCATTCTCTCTCTCTCTCTTTCTCTCTTTCTCCCCCTCCTCTGCCTTCAGCAGAGCTGTTCGTTCTGCGTGTATGTCTGGTCCCCAGGCTGCCCTGGTTTATATGCGTGGTTTGGTGCTGGCCCTCTCATTGGCTTGTCTGGGGTCACAAAGCACATGCACACACAAGCCGCACACAAGGTGTCTGCCGCGGTTGCATACCAGCCCCTGGCCCAGCCCAGGTACACTGGTCCTCGAAAGTGCCCTTGGTTCTCTGTGTCCGTTGATCTGTGTCTGGCGCACACGTGGTCCTCCGCCATCTGGGGGCATGCACGGGGAGCGGTGGCCCACGCTCCTCATCGCATGACTGGGTCGTGACTGTGCAGCACCCGGGGCCGAGGACTTTCCCTGCCTGGGGCCTGGTTCACAACCCAGATCGACAGTGCTTCCCTAGGGATGTTTTCTAGCTGGAGTTCATGTGGACAAAATGTGTGTTCCTTGGGAGGGGAAATCTTCTCCCTGGTTGATTGTTTTCCAAAAACAATAACTTGCCTGGTTAGTTTTCCTCCTTTTTTCCTCTCTCCTGCATCCGCCCCCCCCCCCAATTACAGAAAACAAAACATCCAGGTCATGTTTCCAGATTTAATTTCATAAACTGAAAACACATTTTAAATCTCAAAGGGCTAAAGGCACCTTCATCTGGTTAGCCCCAGCCGTTTCTCGTGTTTACGCAGCATGCAGTCCCGTAGCGCGTTCCTGTGTTAGACAAACCGGTTCCTTGGCTCAAACCTCCCCAGTGTATTTCAATTTTTTTGAGATTGTTTTATTGTGGCAAAGAACAGATAGCAGCAAAATTGTCCTTTGAATCATTCGGGGTGTACAGCTCAGCAACACTAATTACATGCACAGTGTCTTGTGTCTCTAGTACCGCTGTTTCCACAATTGTTTCATTACCCCCAACAGAAACTCGCAGTCATTAACCAGTAACTGCCCCTGAACTCCTCCCTCAGCCCTGTTTATAAACTACCATCTGTTTATGGTTTTCCTAGTATTGATATTTCATGCCAATGGAGTCCAACAACTTTGTGTCTGGCTTGTTCCTGTTTAACCAAGTGTTCCCAGGGGTCGCCAAGTTGTAGCATGGCGTCAGCACTTCATTCTTTTGAATGGCTGAATAATATTTCATTATACGTGTGTATCATATGCTATGGATGCCATTTGACCTCAGTTGCTTTAGAATGGTTTTTGGGGAGTGAATCCAATGTTATTCCTGTTGGAACTTCACTTCGTAGTGCCATTTGGATGAACAAGTAGAATGAAGCTGGACCAACATGAACTGACTTGATTGTTCACTGTAAACGGGGTTCTATGTTGTCAGCACGCGGTCAGTGTGGTCGCAGCTAAGCCTCACAAAGGCAAAACACACAGAGCTCAATACTGCGTGGCTCATGGAACACTTCTGATGCCTCTCATTGGGGCTAGGCTGCTGTAGTTTTGACTCCTCACCTGCCAGTTTCAGGTGGCAACTTACTGTTAACTACACATCCATCCTTGCAACACTTAAATGATCACCTGTTGGAGACACTGGTAGTTCAGTAGTTCCCTGGAAATTTCACTTTCTGCAGCTCGCTGCAGTTGAGTCCCAGCCCAAAATTCCCAGAGATGGCCAGGAGCTCATTCAGGGCCTTTACTCTGTGCTCAGGAGCCTCGAACCTATCAGAAGCCAGGAGCTTCACAGAGCTTGTTTGGGGCGGTGGGTTTGATTCTACATTGTAGTCCATGGGGGAGAGACTTAAGGATGCCCAGTCTAAGGGCAGAGGCAGAGGGCATGGGCTTCTGCAGGTGCTGAGGGGTAGAAGTGCTGGAGACTGGGTTCCAGCTGCTAGGCGAGGGAGAGGGTAAGATGCCGGGGAGGTCACCCAGTGCCACTCCAGGCATGTGGAGCAGGGTGGGTGGGAGAGCAGAGGCCGCGGTGGCATCAAGGAGGCGACCCTAGCTGCCTTTAGTGTCAGAGACTCAGAGAGGGCGATGACTGGAGCAGGCTGGAGGAGGACAGATGAGGTCCTGGACCTGGCAAACTCGCAAAGTCAAAAGGACCCTGGGGAAGGAGAGGCATTGTGCAGGTGGGAAGAACAAGGCTTGCCCAGAGCACCAAGTGAGAAATTGGAGAGGACTTAGGGCAGTGGATGGGAGATGTGGGAAGAAAGAGGGAAGGAGGCCAGAGTCAGCAGCTGCCAAGGGCACAGCCCAATCCAGGAAAGGTGGATCAAGGAAGGGGACTACAGGAGACTGAAGCTTTGCCTTGCAGGTGTCTGTCTGTCTCCGGGGTGAAGGCTGAGGGACATGGAATGCTCAGGGAACAGGGGGTTTAAGAACTGTGGATATGGGTGGGCATGACAGATTCTAAGCACTCAAGGGCTGGGAAGATTCCTAGGCACGTCCTACTTTCTACAGCCTCCTGGAATGGGCTCACACCCACTTTTGGCCTCCCAACAGCATTTGAAGATGCCCCCACTGAAGTGGGCAGGCTGCAGAAGGAGCCAAGGTGGGGGTAGGGTGGGAGGGATGGCAGCGGGGGTGGGGACAAGGTTGCAGTGAGCAGATGTTCCCAGAAGGCCCCGGGAAATCGGAGCCTGGCACCATGCCCACCTCTGCATCTGCAGCTCAGCTGCCTCCACGTTTGCACAGCACATGGCGCTTGGGTGGGTGTCCTTTAGAACAGGCAGCAACTTTCTTCTGCCTGGAAAAGTTTGGCTTCAAAGAGAATGATTTTATTCTCATTGGACTTGAGGTTGGGGGCAGGAGCTCAAAAAAAAAAAAAAAAAAACTCCAAATAAAAAGTTAGAACTTTGGCAGAAAACACAAATGTGATTTGGTCCCTCTTTACTCTGCTTTGTTCTGAAAGAGAATGTTTTTTCTTGAGCGACAGAAAGAGCACGCATACTCTCATCCCCCCAGCTCATTCCCCAGATGGCCAACTCCTGGCTCAGAACCAAAGCTGGGAGCTGAGAACTCAGTGCAGGTCTCCTGCGTGGGTGGCAGGGACTCGACCGCATGAGCCATCACCTGCTACCTCCCAGGGTTTTCTTTAGGAGGAAGCTAGAATCAGGAGTGGCCCCATTCCCGGACCCAGGTACCCCACTGTGAAATGTGAGCATCCTGACCGCTACGTTAAATGCTCACCCAGACTCTGAAACTGATGAGTCATATTGTTAGAAAATCTGGCCGGAAGTTTGCATAGATGTGTGAAATTAACCTGTGCCCTGGGATGACGAGGCGTTCTCAGGCAAGGAAGTTGCGGTCTGTTCCTGCACTGTGATATTTTCTCTCCTGCACCTATTGGTTGCAAACACAGATTTTTTTTTTCCTATGCTGGTCGACACTGCTAACATCTCACAGCATCCCCTTGGAGCTGCAGCTGCAGTGTTAACTTCCCAGCCCCGAAGCCCTGGGCAAGTGGCTCTGAATGTGCTGGTGAAGCTGGACACACAGGTTGGTTGGTGGGCAAGATTAGAGAGAACCTCTGGGTTCCTCACCAAGAGCTGTGGGCTCCAGGTTCTGTTTCTGAGTCCAAGCTTCCTGCTGTTTCCAAAGAAACCCTGACATCACATCTCCCCGTACAGGTACAGAGAGCATCCCAATTGGCTGCCCCTCTGTGACCTCACAGGGCTCTGTGGCCGTACCAGCCATCCACTCAGCAGCCGCCTGGTCATAAACGGCCCGGAATGCTACGGCCTCAGCATTCTAGAAAAGCCATGGCGACACACAGACCCCTTTTGGCCTGGTGCAGAAAGCGGGCAGGTGGTCAGAGACGCCTAGTCCTCCTTCAAAGAACTCCTAATCCCTCGAGCATGGAATCTAAGTGTTGCCAGCCAGGCCACCCCGGCCGCTCACTGTCAGCCTTGAGGACTCCTCGTGCAGACATAGCTGCTCATCCTGGCTCTGTCACCCTCCTCAGATGGTGCAGCTTTGGAATGACACCTGCCTGGGTTCACCGTGTGCAGTCATGGGCAAAGCAGACGGGAGTCACTCAGAATAGGAAAGACAGGGCTGCCTCACCCACCACTCAGAGATGGGAGAGAAGTTCGAGCAGGACTGAAGAGCTGTTTGTGCACACCTGTTCAAAGCAGCACTGGTCACGGTGGCTGCAACCAGGGAGCAGCCGCAGTGTGCACGGGCGGATGAGTGCAAGAAAGGACAGGAAGGGCTGGCCAGTGCTGTGACAGGAGAACCCCCCGAACAGTAAGCCAGTCACAGGAGAATAAACACTGTGCAGCCCTTAGCATGTGCATGAGGTACCCAGGGTAGGAAAATCCATAGCAATGGCGGGATGATGACCCAGGCCAGGGAGAACAGGGAACAGGGAGCTCAGGCAAGAGATTTCATTTTTATCAGATGAATATTCCGTATAGGATGGTGGCGACATTACGCATCAGTGTGAGGGAACTTAATGCCACTTATTAATGGTGACGGTGGGTCCAATGCTGTGGCATCAGGTAAAGCCATCCCTGCATTGGGCACCAGTTTGTATTCCAGCTTCCCCACCTCCCACCGCTTCCATACTAATGCCTGGGAAAAACAGTGGAAGATGCTCCACATCTTTGGCCCCTGTCAGCCACATAGGAGACTTGGATGAAGCTACTTGCTTACACGGGACCCAGCACTGGCCTTTGTGGCCATCTTGGGGAGAGAGCCAGTTTATGAAAGACATCTCTCTCCCTCTGTCTCTAACTCCAACTTTCAAATAAATAATTACAAGCTTACAGATTTTTTTTTTTTATTGGAAAGGCAGATATAGAGGGAAGAGGAGAGACAGAGAGGAAGATCTTCCGTCTCATAATTCACTCCCCAAGTGGCTGCAATGACCATAGCTGAACCGATCCGAAGCCAGGAGCCTCTTCCGGGTCTCCCACGCAGGTGCAGGGTCCAAAGGCTTTGGGCCGTCCTTGACTGCTTTCCCAGGCCACAAGCAGAGAGCTGAATGGGAAGTGCGGCTGCAGTGATATGAACTGGTGCTCATATGGGATCCTGGTGCATGCAAGGCAGGACTTCAGCCTCTAGGATACCATGCCAGGGACAATTACATAATTTTTTAAATAGTTATATGGTAAAATATTAGTTACCACAATTTAACAGTTTTTAGAAAATAGAATAGAGCAAATGAAGAAAAGTCAGCCACAGAGACAATTCCTGAAAAGGACTCCCCTGCTGGTGGTGGCTCACAGAACACAGGCCTCCACCACAGCAATGGGACCTGCAGGCTCCAGCCAGGAGAACTGAACCTTGTCAAGATCCTACATGAGCAGGAAACATTCTTCCTGCCACAGGGCCCCCCCTTTCCCCCCTACACTCCTGAGCCTCCAGAGAGGAGCACAACCTGCAGACACCATGACTAGCCAGGTCCTGACCAAAGGATGCTAAGGTCCTATGTTTGTGTTGCGTGAAGCACCACCCATCCCCCAAGCTAAGGAAAGTCCTAATTTCTGTGCTGCCTCTGTTGCTTTGCAGCACTGCGTTCGTGGGCTCTTTACTCAGACCCGGGTTTCACCGTGCACATTCGTATGTTGGGCATCTGGGTCTCAGTGAGGCTGAGTTGACAAGGTGGCATGTTATTCCACTGCCGGGCATAGCAGCAAGTGCCCACCATGAACCAGCTGTCCTGCAGGAAGGGGGCCGTGCGCAACGGCTTCCTGTCTTCACCTCCCTGTTCACTGCTGTGCTTGTTCTCGGCAGCTCACACCCCTAAGACAGAGCCTTCTCTTTCTGCACCTCCTTTGTCCCAAGCAGTCAACACCAGGAGGCAGATATTAATGTACAGGTTCAGCTCCCAGTCCTGGCTCTCCCCAGCTGCTGCAGGGCCTTGGACTCTCGCATTATCCAGATAATGGGAGGTCACAGGTGATGGTGGATATAACGGAGCAGGCAAAGAACTGACATTGGTCACATCACCTTGGCTCACCAGCCTCAGGACTGGGAATGTGGGATCTAAATGCTGAGGCCAAGTGTGGTGCCTGAGAGCCTGCATTTGCCACCAGTTTCCAGGAGCTGCTGAAAAACAGCCACCAAGATGGGGTCTAGTTCAGCCTTCTCGAGGGACTCTGCAGCTGCGAAGCTTGAGAGCAGCTGCAACTCACGCAGTTTGGGGCTGGAAGATGGTAGGTGGTTAGGTAAAGTAGTCATTTGTGGTGTGTGTTCCCAGTGCTGGACACTATACACGTTTGATCTCACTTATTTTAAGAATTTCCCTACACCATAAACCCTTGGGCTTCTTTCCCAGAGGAGTAGCAGCCTGTGAGGGTCAGGGCAGATTGTCTGAGGTCTGGGGGATATCCTGGGGAGGTCTACCCAGCCCCATGGGAGTGGGCCACCCCAGCATTGCCAGCCCTCCATTCCTGCAGGTTATCCACCTGAGCGTGCAACCAACCTTGCATCAGAAACACTCAAGGGAAAAAAATGTGTCTGTGTTGCATATGAGCAGAAATTTTTTAAATGATTTATGGAATGTATTTGGAAGGTAGAATGAGAGAGGGGAGAGGAGAGACAGATTCCATGTGGTTTTCACCACACTTTGGCATCTAAACTGTCACTAAAAGAGTAACTCTCAGAGTAACTCCCACTCTGGAACAATGGAGGAGAAATGTTAAGTGCAGCCCTGGATGTCACATGTCAAACAGAAATAAAGCCGTTAGGGTGCAGAAAGGAGGGTCATCAGCTGGGGCCAACATAAGCCTAAGCCCTCAAGCTGAAAGCACAGGAAAGCTCTGCAGCCTTGGGAGCAAGGCCATGTGTGGGCGATCACCTCACCATTCCAGTGGAGGCTACCTGGGAGCCCCTCCCAGCCAGCACAGGACAGTCCTGGGGAGATGAACCTCAGATGCCTCACCAGCAGCAGCCCTCTCCACTGGGTGTCAACAGGGCCCCAGTGGGAAGCCTGAACTGGCAGCAAACCTACCATTTCCTGCCAGGATGGTACCAGGGGAACCAGCAAACCTCACCATCTCCTGCCAGGGTGGTACCAGGGTATCCAACCAAAACAGAAGAAGGTCTGCGCAAGGTCCAGGTCTCAAAACATCACAAGATTTGTGGCAAATGCAGTTAAAGGTGGATTTTCTGCAGGTGGTTTGTCCTGGTGGCTCAGATGCCCTGGGATACCTGCAGCTCCTATCAGAGCACCTGGGTTCATGACCTGGCTCTGCTCCTAACACCAGCTGCCTGCTGATACACACCTTAGACAGGAAACCACAGCATGGGGAGCTGTGCATGTTTCTATCTCTCTGACTTACACATTGGGTCTTAATGTCTACGGCCATACCATCCTGAACGCACCTGATCTCATCTGATCTCGGAAGCTAAGCAGGGTCGGGCCTGGTTAGTACTTGGATGGGAGACAAGTTGGGTCTTAAAAATTATTTTAAAAGATAATTTATTTGGGTGCAGATTAAATTTGAAATCTGTGCACTTTTCCCCATAATACGCATTCTTCATGAAAATGTTCAAGAAAATGTTTACTACATGAATGTCAAAGTCCTTTTGCACCAAAATAAGCTTACCTTTTTATTCCACATCCACAATCTTTTAAAGTAATCTTGCGTAATAGTGAAAATATCCATGTTCCAACTACCAACACTCATCACAACAAAAACCAGGAAAATGTTGCCTTGGATGAAAAATGGGCATCCGTCCACAGCGACACTGAGAGAGCTCAGGTGTTGGCTCAGCTGGAGATCCAGAGCAGTCATCCTGTAAGTGCCTCGGTGAGCAGGAACAAGCACTTTTTGAAGATATGTTAGGGCTGAGCACGGTAGCCTAGCAGCTAAAGTCCTCACCTTGCACATGCCAGGATTCCATGTGGGCACCAGTTCTAATCCCAGCACCTCCACTTTCCATCCAGCTCCCTGCTTGTGGCCTGGGAAAGCAGTCAAGGATGGCCCAAAGCCTTGGGACCCTGCACCTGTGTGGGAGACCCAGAAGAGGCTCCTGGTTCCTGGTTTTGGATTGGCTCAGCTCTGGCCATTGTGGGCATTTGGGGAGTGAATTATGAGACAGAAGATCTTCCTTTCTGTCTCTCCTCCTCTCTGTGTATCTGACTTTCTAATTAAAAAATAAATCTTTTTTAAAAAGATATTTATTTAGACTTGAAAGGCAGATTTTAATAGAGACAGAAGGCTTCTATCTTCTGGTTCACTCCCCAATTGGCTACAGCAGCTGGGGCTGAGCCGATCTGAAGCCAGGAGCCTCCTCCAGGTCTCCCCCATGGGTGCAGGGTCCCAGGAACTTGGGCCATCCTCCACTGCTCTTCCAGGTCATAAGCAGGGAACTGGATGAGAAGTGGAGCAGCTGGGACATAAACTGGTGCCCCTACGGGATGCCAGAGCTGCAGGGTGAGGATTAGCCCACCACTGTGCTGGCCCTCAGGAACAGCCATTTTAACCAAACAGAATAAGAGGATTTAGAATAGATAAAGAGAAAAATGAAAATTCTAGAGCCAAAAAAGATTACAGTTGAAAACTCAGTAAGTGGTATCAACAGCAAACAGGAATGGCAGGAAAGCATCAATGGAGTGAAAGAATAACAGAAAATTATAACAAAATATGAAAAAAAAAAAACCCAAACCAGGAAATAGGCACACACCTCAACCCCTCCAGGGAACGAGAACTCGGGTACTTAACATTCCTATCGGAGGCCTGGAAAGACTAGGAAGTTCTTCAAATAATTTCTGAAAACTTTCCAAGTCTGGCAAAACATATATATCTGCATTTTCCAGGAAGCTGATAAATGCCAAGTCAGGATAAATGCCAAGACGGACATCACGTGTCTCACATCTCCTGACATGGAAGCACCATGAGGAGTGACCCGCAGAAACATCACCTCCCCCAGACAACAGTGGGCTGATCAAGGATTTCTCTGCAGAAACTATGGCAGCCAGAAGGAAGTGGGATCACCGGAGGCAGAGCTCCGCCAAGGCCAGACTTCCCCTCCTGAAGCTGCCCTTAGCGGAAAAGCAGCAGATCAAACACATCGGAAGAGGAGGGAGAATGAAGAGAGCTTGTCACCAACAAATGCACCCTGAAACAATTGCTAAAGTCAGCGCTTTAAAAGGAAAAAAAGAAGGAATTGGACCATCAGTAAGAAGAAAGGACAGTAAGACAAGTCTAACAAAAAGTTCCTCCTCCGTGTAAATTTGCTAAATGCGATAATTAAAGCAAAAATGACAACCCTGTCTGATGTGGTTCTAAAACTGTGTAGAGGAAACAAAGAAATTATCTAACAAGGGTGTGAGGGTAAAAGCTTTGTAAAGGGCGGAATGAAGGCTTCAGCACTGCATTCCAATTGGTCAAATGGCACTGCCTAGACTGGTAAGTTCTTCACCTGCTACACTAGACGGTATTGTACTGCATGATCGTGTAATACCTACAAAGGTATCCCTCAGCAACCACTGGAGGAAAATAAACATTCAAAACCACTGAAGTCTATCACTTTAGAATCCTTTTTAAAAAGTGTGTTTAACTTACAGGAAGGCAGGAAAAATGAAACCTAGACATAAACATAGAACGTGTAGGATAAAATGAGAGAAAATTCAAGCTTTAGTACAGTAGATGTGAATGATCTAAATACGGCACTTTGAAAAGAGTGTTGGGAAGATGTGGGAGGACATTGTGACCCTAGAAGGTCAGCGAGCACAGGATTGCAGTTGATTGGACAATGTTTGTATGAAAACAAATGAATGGGTGCCTTGCTGTGTGGCTGATTGGATATCCTTTGCATGAGAACAACCGAATGGCTGCTTTTTGTATAACTGACGGGAGATCATTTGTATAAGAACAGTTGAGTGGGGCCCGGCGCCATGGCACAAGTGTTTAAGATCCTCGCCTTGCACGCCCAGGATCCCATATGGACGCCGGTTCTATTGGTTCTATCCCGGCGGCCCCACTTCCCTTCCAACTCCCTGCCTGTGGCCCGGGAAAGCAGTTGAGGACAGCCCAAAGCTTTGGGACCCTGTACCCGCGTGGGAGACCCAGAGGAGTCTCCTGGCTTCGGATTGGCATAGCATCGGAGGTTGCTCTCACTTGGGGAGTGAATCATTGGATGGAAGATTCTCCTCTCTGTCTATCCGCCTTTCCAATTTAAAAAAAAAAAAAAAACAGAACAGTTGAGTGGAAAGTATGTGCATGAGAACACTGGGTGGAATATATAAGACAAAAGGACTTCCAAACAAAAGCATAGAAACAGTTGATGGGTTTGTTGATGAGCTCAATACCTCCACCCTTATCCCATATGGACCTCAGTGTATAAAGTCTGAGGCCACTAATAAACTTCGGCTATGGATCATCAGTCGGTAGTCCATGCGTGTTATTTTTGGCTCCGTGCACCAAGTCCATCGCTGCGGGACAGCGACAGGAAGATGTGTTTTCAAAAAACAGGCAGCCAGAGATGGGTGTTGTGTGAAAGCAGGTTGAGCTGCTGACGGAGCAGTTAGGTTGGGCTAAGCAGAAGTGACTCCACTGCCCTCTGAAGTCAAGGGGACACTCACCCAGGAGTGTTTGGAATGCTGACTCACCCTTGATTATTGCTTGAACCGAATGCATCACTCGGACCTCCAGCTGGACCCCTAAGAGGCGACGTAGAGCCGGCGTGTCACCAGGACGACGGAGCCCTGGCAACCAGTGACGTGCTCGGGGGCATTTCCTCTCCTGACGAGGACCTGCGCTGCACCTGCTCAGGTGTTCATGTCAGGAGAGTTATAAAAGCCTCCAACAGGTTTCTTTGTGCGCCCTTTTCGTCCCCACCTTCTAGGCCTCGCTGCTCTCGGCTTTCTTTCTGCCTCTCCGTTGTGCAGAGAAAAGGCCCGAGAAAGGACTCTCCCCGCGTCCCATAAAGGCCTCTTGTCAACAGTCGGCGGAGTTTTTTTTCTTGTCCTGGTGGTCGGTGAACCTTCCTCATCTTGTCACTGCACAGAGGGGGTCAACACCTGCCATGCTGAGTACTCCACACCACACATCACGGACAAGCACCAACCTAGGAGCCGCTGCCCTCGCCCACTCGCCCACACCTAAGACGTATGCAAGCCCAGCAAGCCCAGTAAGCCCAGTGCCGTACACGTTGGACGGCCATTGGCCTCACACAGTCACCCCGCCATGTGGAAGTGGTCCTGGGCTATCTCCTGCCACAGAACAGTCTGTCACTACTTTGATTAATAAAACCCTTTGCCTGAACTAAAAATCTTTCTCTTACACGCTCTCACTTGCCTCTGAACCAGGCTGGAGCAACAGTTTGAGGTTTGTTTTCAATCCAGCTCTTTGCTAACATACCTGGGAAGACAGCAAAGGATGGCTAAAGTGCTTGGGCCCCTGCACTCACGTGAGAGACATGGAAGAAACGTGGCCCCAGCTTTGGCCTGGCCTAGCCCCGGCCATTGCTGCCATCTGGGGAGTGAACCAGTGGATAGAAAAATCTTTCTCTGTCTCTCCCTCACCCATCAATACTTTGCTTTCAAATAAATAAATAAAACCTAAAAAAAAAAAAAAAAGAAGCAGCAAACCCTAGGTTGTCAATCTCACTTCTGCTGTCAGCTTGAAGTCAGGTTACACCCCTGGTGCCGGCTTCTGTGTTGCTCGTCCTGAGCTACTGTAAGGTAGGTTTCAACTCAGCACCCACCGGAGCCTTGTTGCTGAGCCGGTGTGGCAAAGAGGCAGATGTTGTGACAGCCGGAAGGTGGAGGGCAGCGAGTCCCTAGGGTAATGTGGACGCTGGTGAGGGCTTCCGGGCATGGGCAGAGAGTACCTGTAAGGGAAGGGGTTTCTGCCCCGGTAACTGTTGCTGTGAGCTTAGTAATGAGGGGCACCACGGAGAGGCTGAGCGTGCAACACCACTGATACGGTCCATGTTCCCATCAGAGTCCCACGCCATCTGGCTGAGGACTGTCCCCCAAACCTGGAGTCCACCTTCCGCAAAGCAACTGGTTTTGACTCACAATCCCCTGTGGGGGTTTCGCTTTCCTTAAAGCTACAGAAGAGGCTGAGGGCAGCATTTCCTCAGGATCTTCTCATAAAACTTGCTCCCTCCTGGAATGTCTTTTCCTTTCTTTACCCCCTAGAAGCTCAGCCTCTAGCCTGCCTCCAGCTGTCTTCCAGGCTCTTGATGCAAATGAGAAACCCATTCACTCCGCCTTCCTCAGAGGGGGGATGCTACTTCCACTCACCTAACCTCTGTGCCTCGTGTCCCAGGGAGGTGGTGGAAACCTGCCCTTTTCTTAGTGCGAGGCCCGATTTCTTCCTGCTCTTTTTGTGCCTTGATGTCGGCGGCCCCTTGGCAGCCCCAGCTGGAAAATGTGAGAAGCCTCATTTTTAATCTTCGTTATGTGAAACTTCAGAGCGAGTTCTTAGTTGCACTGGGTCACGTGCCTACCCTGAGCCAATCAAAGGGGCTTTGGGAGATGAGGTCTGGGTCCTATGCCTGTCGTGCACAGCTCCATGTGTTGCTGATGGGAAGCCGGAGAGCGGGTTCCAAAAGGAAAGGGATGCACTGATATACTGGGAGAGGCAAAAATCAAGAGATGTCCTCCAGCCTCCCAGTCTCCAGGCTGGGAGATGGTCTGCATTGTGCAAGGCCAGTGGCACTTGTTCCTGTAGCCTTAGCATTGACGTGAGATGCCTAAAGCTGTGCGTCTGTCTCTCTCCTCCCCAATTATAAACTCTTAAGGTCCTAGGTCATGAACAGTGAAAACAAGATGGGAGAGAACAGTAGTGAATATGGACTGGCTGCTGTGCACAAGAGCCTGGACTATGAACTGAGCCAGATGCTAGGGAGCGTGAGGAATGGCACGGTTAAGTGACCAGGCAAGAATGAAAACTCAGGCTGAAACCGTGTCAGAAGGACGGTTCGCACATGAGCAAAGCTGTGTTTCCCAGAACTGCTTCTTCCTTTTCTTAAAAATTATTTTATTCGGGCCCAGCGGCATGGCCTAGTCCTCACCTTGAACGCACCCGGGATCCCATATGGACGCTGTTTCTAATCCCAGCAGTGCCACTTCCCATCCAGCTCCCTGCTTGTGACCTAGGAAAGCAATCGAGGACAGCCCAAAGCTTTGGGACCCTGCACCCGTGTGGGAGACCTGGAGGAAGTTCCTGGCTCCTGGCTTTGGATCCGTATAGCATCGGCCGTTGTGCTCACTTGGAGAGTGAATCATCGGATGGAAGATCTTCCTCTCTGTCTCTTCTCCTCTCTGTATATCTGCCTTTCCAATAAATAAATAAATCTTAAAAAATTATTTTATTCATAGAAAGCAGATTTCACGAACTTCACAATACATTTTGGGTTCCCTTTGCCCACCCACACTCCTCAGTCTCTCTCTCTTTTTTTTTTTTCAAAGATTTATTTATTTTTATTGGAAAGTCAGATATACAGAGAGGAGGAGAGACAGAGAGGAAGATCTTCTGTCCGATGATTCACTCTCCAAGTGACCACAATGGCCAGGACTGAGCCGATCTGAAGCCAGGAGCCCAGATCCCCTTCCAGGTCTCCCAAGCAGGTGCAGGTCCCAAGGCTTTTGTCCATCCTCAACTGCTCTCCCAGGTCACAAGCAGGGAGCTGGTTGGGAAGCAGGGCCACCCGGATTAGAACTAGTGCCCATATGACCAGAACTATTTGTAAAATAGATGATCAGAAATCTCCCTAAGACCCGTCTGGGCAGGCCTGTTGTGAGGATTCATTGGCTAAATTCTCCCCTTGCAAGCACCAGGATCCCATATGGGTGTCGGTTCTAATCCCGGCAGCTCCACTTCCGATCCAGCTCCCTGCCTGTGGCCTGGGAAAGCAGTTGAGGACGAACCAAAGCCTTGGGACCCTGTACCCACATGAAAGACCTAGAAGAAGCTCCTGGCTGCAGACTTTGGACCGGCTCAGCTCCAGGCATTGCAGCCATTTGGGGAATGAATCAGCAGATGGAAGATCTTTGTCTCTACATATCCATTTCTGTGTTGGGTTTTAAATGCACTTACAGTTCTTAAAGTTATTACACACAGCTGATTCTCGCAGCCAGGTCTTCTTTTTCACAATAAATTTACCGCAAACCGAAATAGTAGGTCCTTATTAGGTCCTTAATAGTAGGTCCTTAGTAGGTCCTTTATTCCAGCAGGGTAGGAATGGGAGCGGGGGTGGAGGGAGGAGGACTGGAAGGGTAAGTAGGATGGGGGGGCTGCCAGGGCAGGGAAGGGGGCAAGATGGAGGAGGATAGGGAAGAGCCAGGTAAGAGGGAGGGCACACTTGGAAGCCCATTTATTCAACCCAGGTGAGCCTACAAGGTGCAGGAGGCTTGTGGAGAATCAGTTGGGAGAAGGGACTGTGGGCAGGTCCCCGGAACTGGTGGCTGAGATTAGCTGAGCCACAGGTAGGTGGGTGGGAACTAAGGGGAGGGGCTGCGAGAGACTGGCGGGGATGGATTCTCAGGTGAGGTGCCTGGAGGTCACATCTGATTGGTGGATAACCAGAATGGCGTGAATTTCACAAGCAGTGGGAAGGGGAAGCAGGAAGCTGCACCAGGTTCAAGATGGGATGTTCGAATCACTTCTCAAAATCTGCTTTTCCGATCAAAATCAATCAATCAAAAAAAAAAAAATAGACTCATCTGGCCATGGGTTTCCTAAACTCTATTCCAGCTCCCTGTCTCATACAGAGATGAGAATTCTACACAGTCATGAACACAGTTGCACTAAGTGAGAACAAGGTTTATTTAAGAAAGTACACACACATGTTCACATGAGTGTGAGCTGTCCCACATGGAGATATACCCATCGTGAGTGGCCCAGAAGGTTGCCCAAGGCGGGAGGAGAAACTCAAGTAGCACCTCCAGCTGTGGTCCATGATGAAAGGGAGGGTGCTCTCTCACTTTTAGTCTCTTTTATGTGGTGAAGGCTAGTGCTTCAGCCTGCGTGAAACCATCAGGGAAGTCTATGATGGCTCCATAAACCTCATGTGAAGCTTAACACCCATTTATCCTCCTGGCTTCTGCTCCTTCTTGGTCCCGGATGAAACAGGTGCATCCCACCAAAGGAATGTTTTGACTGACAAGTGAAGGGATAACAAACTCTGTGGGCTTGCGGGGACTTCCGTATCACTGAGACCTGAGCTAAGTGTAAATGGCACCGCATCACATCAAGGGAAATGACCGCAGAGTTCATCTTACAGTGCCCAGATCAACTCTAAGAGGGAGGGCGGATGGCCTCCCTGTGCTAGAATTGCCGTGAGGTTGTTATCAGTATCCACTGCTGATGGCATAAGGCCAAACACTGCCATGTGTGTAAGAAAAAGGAGGGAGGATGCTTCAGAAAGTCTGTGGGAAGTGGCATTAGAGGATAAGTCTGTTTTGGTGCAAAAGAATTAAAACCCATGCGTAGGAGAAATCGTAGAGTTTATGAAAATGCATGTTTTTTTTTTAACTGTGTGGATTTCAAAAATGTACAGTGGGGACAGCTAAGTCGCCTTTGAGGTGCCCACAGCTACTCTGCTTCTCACCCAACTTCCCACAAACACACATCCTGAGCATGGGATGCTGACAGCTCAAGCAGTTGAGTGTATGTCATCTACATGGGAGACCAGGAAGGAGCTGACAGTTCCTGGCTTTGCCTTGTCCAGCCCCGGCTGTGTGCTGGCATTCGGGGAGTGAGTCCTAAGATGGAAGATTTTGTCCCTATCTGTCTATATCTTTTCTCTCTCTCAAATAAAAATGAAAACAGAAATAAGAAAATTTTCAGAAATTGCACTAATGATAAACTTTACTTTTCATCTTGCCACACGCTTTGTAATCGTAGTCTCGTGTGAAACGCATTTGCTTTTATTTTGAAAAAAGAAACAATGGAAGAATAAACCACAGGTACAAGCCAAACAATGTACCTTGTTTTATAAGTTGGCTTTGGAGCCCTATAAACGTTTTACAGAACTAAAAAACAAAATTAAACCCTGAAGAATAAAAACCACAGCTTAACATTGGAAACAAACAGAAATAAATGATCCTGTATACAAAATTGACGGTTCAGCCTCCCAGAGAAGCGACTTTGAAACTCATTTGTGCATTCCAAGTGGGGCGAACAGACAAAAGGAACTTCAAACAAAAACCTCAATTGCATTCAGTAGTCTTGTTGTTGGTCATTAAGTCAACATTGTTGTTTTGAAACTATTGTATGCATACACATACATATTTAACCATTGTTAAACATCTTCATGTCTTCAGGAACCATGGTTTTCATGGTAAGGGAAGAGGTGCAAACGCAAAATCTTGTCATCATTAATGAGAATTGGAAACAGCAGAATCAAGTCCTTGCTTTACTCCATAAGTAATTGTACTAATGTCATTAGAGGTAACCACAGCCCCCCACACTGGTCTCCTGCCTGGGGTCAGACCCTCCTTCCCGCCTCCCGCCCAGTTCCCTGCTGGCCCAGGCACTCATCATGGGGATGAGGAACCATGATGAGGAACAGCACCGTGTAGATGGAAGATGTTTCTGCAGTGTCCAGAGTCCATCAGGGGTAATTTGCTCCAGGGTCCTCTGTTCCTCCTGGTGGAGTTCCCCAGGCGCAGGCCCCGGGATGGGGGGCGGGGAGCACACAGGAAGCTGGAGTCCTCCAGTGCCAATCATTGGGACAGGCTGGAAAGCATCCTTACCCAGGCCTGAGCTCAGGCTGCTGGAGAAGCTGCAGTCCTGGGGCGTGACTTAATAATCCACTCCTGAGTTTTGTTTTGCTTTGTTTATTTGTTCACATAAACCATGCCTCCAGTCCTTAAGCAGTCATGTTTTCCCGTTCTTCTCAGGCTGTGAGTGCAGAAGGCTCCTGCAGGGTCTGTAGGCCCCGGCAGCCATGCAAATTCCCAGCATCGTGGGGGTCGCAGCCTGCCGGCCCGTGCCCTATGTTCTGTCTGTGGGTCTGGTGTTTCGGGCTGGGGAGAAAGGAGGGGTGTTCTAGCCGCAGGGACAGGCATTGTCTGGCACGGGTCCTTGAAGTGTGCCCATGCCAATTGTTGCACACCTGTTCCTGATTCTCCACTCTGAACCCCTATCTGGTCCCTGTCATGGTCCCCCTCAAGCCTGCATCACTGCTTTGATCATCTGCCAGTCATCTCATCCTGTCATCCTTTGCCACCGGGATGTCTGCCTGCTGCACATCCTTGTCCCCCCGGCTACCCTTTTCCTTTTGTTCCTGCTCCTGCCCGTGACGGGTGGCCAGTGGTGGACCCTTTCAACCAAACAATGGTACATTTAAGAAAATCATCTGATTCTGTCCACCTCTTGGTGCACTAACATCATGATCTAAGACTGGGGGATAATGAAGAGCAGAGGCTTGGTTTGGCTCACAGTTCTGGGGGCTGGGACGTTCAAAGCATGGCCCTAGTGCCTGACATCCCATGATGGAGGGAAAAACATCACCCGAGAACAATGAACAAGAGGGCGCAGCCATCATCTTTTTATTTTTTTAAGATTTATTTGTTTTTATTGGAAAGGCAAATATACAGAAAGGAGGAGAGAGAGAGAAGACCTTCCATCCAATGGTTCACTCCCCAAGTGGACGCAACAGCTGGAACCGAGCCAATCCAAAACCAGAAACCATGTCTCCCACGAGGATGCAGGGTCCCAAGGCTTTGGGCCATCTTCAACTGCTTTCCCAGGCCACAAGCAGGGAGCTGGATGGGAAGCAGGGCCACCGGGATTAGAACTGGTACCCATATGGGATCCCGGCATGTTCAAGGCGAGAACTTTAACTGCTATGCTATCATACCGGGCCCAGCAGTCACCCTTTTAAAAAAGAAATTGAGAGGCAAAGAGAGAGAAAGAGAGTGAGGGAGCCTCACTTGCTGATTCATCTCCTGCTTCAAAAGCAAATAGTACCCTGAGCTGAGGCCAGAAGCTGAGAACTCAATCCCAGGTCTCCCACAGGGCTCACTACCACTGTCCCCAGTGTCATCAGCAGAAAGCTAGAGGCCGGAGGCAGAGCTGGGCATCGATCCCAGGTCAGAATCCTTTTGCCCCTGACCTAATCCAGTCTCTTCCTCCCAGCACTGCTGCTTTGGGGGGTGAACATGAACTCTGAGGGACACATTCAAACCACAGCCACGGATTCTCTTATGCTTGAGGTCTCCTGCCTTCACCCCAGGAAGATGAGGAGTGAGAGGTCAGAGGAAATCAGGTGGGGCAGCAAATAAAGGCACGTGGCGTGCATCTTTTTATCCTTCAGGACAAGACGACCGGAGTTACCCTGACTAAGTCGAGAGCTCCACTCACGCCAGCCTGGATGGTCCCAAGACGGTCTTTTTAAAGAGCTGTGCAACACACGAGAACACACAAGAAGCAGTGTGTATGGTACAGGGCACAGGACCACCCTAGGGACACCCCATCAGACATGCTGTCATCCCCTTCCCCCCCCTTGGGAACTTTTTATTTGGAAATAATTGCACATCTACAGAAGAGTTGCAAAAGTAAAAACAAACAAAAAAGCACAAAGGACACCCATGTGCATGTCTCCCTAACTCACCAATTTTACCCATTTCTGTGTATGACCGGAACTCACCCCCTCAGGGCATGTGCACACAGGGACACGTTCATGCGTACACACCCACATACACACGCATGCATGATTATATCGGAGCAACTTGAGGCCATCTTCTTACGTGTGTTCCCTCCGCCCTAACGACTTCAGCGGAACCCTCAGAATATTCTATTGCACAATCACATTACAGTCTCCATTTCAGTAAACTGACCTTCCGGCACCTCCCCGCCAGTGTCATGCCATCTGGAACAATCCTCAGACTTTGTCTTCTACAACTTTCTTTTTTTTAAGCGTTTGCCTCTTTCTCCATTTCTCCCCTAAGAGGACTTGCAAAGGACCCCTGTTGAGTTTGCTCAGTATTTCTGAAGGTGCCAAGTTGTGGGTGCTGCATCTCGAAGGCTGTTTACCTGCTGCTGGGCACGGCTCCTGGCAGCACGCACTGCCAGTTGCTTGCCCGTTAGCATGTTGTCTTAGTCCTTTTTTGCGTTCCTATCACAGGATACCACAGATGTGGTACTTTATATAGAAGTCTATTTTGCATAGTTTCAGAAGCTGGCAAGCTCAAGATCAAGGGGTCAGTTCTCCCGGAGGCCTTCATGCTGCGTCCTGAGAGGGCACAGGACATCCAGGGCAACACAGAGCAAGTGCCCTAGCTCAGATCTCATCCCCTCTTCGGAGACAGCCACGAATGCCATCGTGGGGGTCCCAGCCTCACAACCTCACCCAACCCTAAGGAGCTCCCCCAAGCCCCACTTCCCATGCCACCAGCCAGTGATGTGGGGTTCCGACTGCAGGGCACAGACTCTGTAACACTGTCCCCAGCAATGATGATGGATGTTTAGGTGTTTCTGGGTTTTGGTTTTAGGAATTTTTCTTTTCCGCCACTGTGAAAAGCACAGCTGGGAATACTTCTGTTGGTACATGTGTGAGAGTATCTTTTAGGGTTTATTCCCAGAAGTGATATTGCTCAATCATCAACCCTGTGAGTGTCTGACTTTTCAAGATAATTACAAAACACATTCCAACATTAGTGTACTGAATTCTACTCCCACTCACTGTGGGTGAGACTTCTGTTGTTCTATTTCCTCTTCAATACTCGCTGTTGGTAAGCTTCTTATTTTTGTAACTATCAAGTATACAGAGTGTGTGAATTACTGTCTTATTATGATGTCAATTACCATTTTTCTGATGACTGATGACAGTGGGTATCTTCATGTTTTCAGAGTATTTAAGTACATGCATCCTTTCCTGGGAAATAATAGTAATAATAATGATTAGTAACAGTCGTACCTGCTGTTGTTCACTATAGTGAGCAACTATTGTAAGCTGCTTAAGCAGCACTGTATTTATCATAACAACAGTTCAAGGAAGTGACGCTTCCTATTCATGCGTTTTGCCCATTTCCCATTAGAACAATTGTCTTTTTCTTACTGACTTGGTGACACCCCCTGTTTAGCTGGCTTGCTGGGATGTGGGTAGTGCTAGCAGGGGAAGAAGTAGGTGCTGGATCATTGCCAGATGGAGGTGAAATCTTGCTTCCCCAAGTGGCCTTCTCGGATACCCAAGGTGGGGTTCCTAGTTGCTGTGAGGCTGGGTAGAAAATCCAGCTCCCCACATGGAGCCTCATCACTGGCCTGTTTTGGGTGGGGGGGGGGAGATCCTAGCTGCCCATTGACATTCTCTGATGCCATGTGGTACAACAGACGGAAGGCTCATTCTAGCCTCTCCTCTCAGCCTTGATGGCAGGGATGAGAGTGATATCAATATCTCGAAGTCGTGGGTAATATCAGGATGCTCCTTCCCTTGTCTTTGGCTGGAGACACAGCAGGATTTTATTGGGGTTTCTTGGATCTGAGCCTAAACTTGGAGCTAAGATATCTGCAACTGGGAAACACCAACAGGCTCCGATCCAAGAAGCAAAAAGGAAACCAGGAAACTCATTCCTGTGATTCCAAGGACCCTAGTTGGTCTGCATTCTTCCTTCCAACGTAAGAATTGTAATTTTACGCATAAATTGTTTAAATATAAAATGCCCATGACTTTCAGTTGCACTTACTGGGAGCAAAACCTCTATCAACCTCATGTGCTTAGAAGCAGAACTTTTTTGTTGATGGGTCTGTGTACTAATCTTTAGTCAAGCAGTAGTATCACACTTCCTGAAAATACCATTTTTCCATTTGTGGATCTTGTAAAAAAAAAATTCATTCCTAACATTTTTGACATCTGTTTTGACAGATACTCCTGATTTTAGTGTAGTAAAATGTATCAATCCTTTTTAAAAAGGATTATTTATTTATGCAAAAGGCAGAATTACAGAGAGAAGGGAAGAGGGAGAGAGGGGCTGGCTTGCTTCTTCGCCTTTTGGCACAAGCTTTACAATGCGTTGTATTTCCATTTGTGCTCACACTGCTAGGCAGCATTGTGCAAAACAGGTGCTATTAGTTGTTTTTGTCCTTGGATTTGGGTCTTCTCTGACCACACTCAGGATTCTTGCTTTGTACACATGGATTGATAGATTTAGTTACATGTAAATGAAGTCAAAGTCCTGAAGCACCACAGGAAGGCAAGAGCAGTGAGGGCCACTTCCTGCAGGACAGGAAGCATTGTCCACCTCACCCGTCCGTCTGTGGGTGGCTGTGTACAGGGTCTTCCGAACTGGGGTCCTCTACTCACCTCTGTTTGCCTCTGTTGTGCACAAGGGATATCTTGAGCTGTCCAGAGACTTCACTTTGCTTCAGAGTAAGAGCCAAACCCTGAAGATGCTAAGACATCTTCCCAGAGAGTGGGCGTGTACCGACAAACAGCCTTGCCTTGCCGCTGAGCACTAACTTATGCTGTGACCTTCAACAAAGTTACCTAATCTCTCCGTGTCTCAGTTTCTCTCATCTTTAAAACAGGAAAATAGCTGAATCCACTGCCCAGAGTTGGCATGAGAACTAGAAGATGAAATATAGGGCTCAGAATGCGTACAAAGCGTGCATGCCATGGTTTTCACCAGTATGTTTCGAAGTGTTGTTACTAGGGTGGGTATTGTAGCATGTTTGAAGGCACCGTTTGGAACACCTGAGAGCTGGCTGTGTGCTGGTTCTTCTACTTCTGTTCCAGCTTCTTTCTAGTGTGCCTGGGAAGACCGTGCATGGGACGACTCTAACATCTGCAACCTGCCGCCTCTGTAGAGACCACTGGATGGAATTCCTGGCACCTGCCTTCAGCTTGACCCAGTTTCTTCTGTTGAGAACATTTAGGAACCATCTCTCTACCTTTCAAATACATACTTAAATCTTCAAAAAAAAATTAATTGTTGTGGGGAGTATGTTTGACAGAGAAGTGACTTCTAGAGCCTTCTCATGGTCACATTCCAGCGATTCTTTCTTTGTACTTAGCCTGTCCTGTGAGCCAGCTCAGACCTTTCTGCCTACCTCTACAACCTGCTACTACTCTTGTGGCTCCCTCCCTTCCCACTCCTTGTCCTGTGCCATCTACCCCTACCATCCCAGTCTCCCCAGTAATCGGAAGCATCCACATTCTTTGGCTGGCAGCTCCCTGTGCTGCTTCCTCACCTGAGCGGCATTAGGGCTACAGAAGGTGCGATTCTTTCTCATCCACTGATTTATGCTTTGTATTAGTCAGCTTTCCTTCTGCCATGGGATACCTGGGGAAAGCGAAGCGTTGGAGAGTCGTGGTCCAAGACTAGGCAGGCCATCTTCCACTGCTTTCCCAGGCCGCAAGCAGGGAGCTGGATGGAAAGTGTAGCAGCGAGGGCGTGAACTGGTGCCCATATGGGATCCTAGCACTTGCAGGCAGAGGATTAGCCAGTCAAGCCATCACACTGACCCCGGTGAGTGTCTTAACTGCTCAACTGAGCAATTTGTTGAGAACTTTTAAAAGAAGTATTTATTTATTTATTTATTTGAGTTACAGAGAGAAAGAAAGAGAAGGGCATACGAGAGAGGGAGTGCTTCTATGTGCTAGTTTATTGCCCAAATGGCTGCAACAGTCAAGATTGAGCAGTTTCAAAACCAGGAGCCAAAGGTTTCTTCCAGGTCTTCCATGTGGGTGGAGGGTCCCAAGGACTTGAGCCATCCTCCACTCTTGCCATTAACGAGGAGCTTGATTGGAAGTGCAGCAACTAGAAATCAAAGCAGCACACACACGGGATGCCAGTGCTGTAGACAACAGCTTCACCTGTTATGCCACAGGGCTGGTCCTACCAGAGATGGTGTTGAAATGTGACTCATCTCCTGGCCCACTGATCCGGCATTTTCAGGGATTCCTGGCACCCTGTTCTGAGTCTGGTTGGAATTACTGCAGTCAGCTGGAGGAAAGCCTCTCTGTCGTTGTC
Organism: Ochotona curzoniae; assembly: GCF_017591425.1. Taxonomy (NCBI): domain Eukaryota; kingdom Metazoa; phylum Chordata; class Mammalia; order Lagomorpha; family Ochotonidae; genus Ochotona; species Ochotona curzoniae. The sequence continues at coordinate 192,164 of NW_024464918.1, forward strand.
ATCATCGCCTATCTCCCCAGCTTCCCTGGAGGAATGGCAGGTGGGTCCCAGGACTAGTATCACACCAGCCATCTGCATTCCTAGTGCCAGGTGCAGAACCCCTGTGCCAGGGGCACTGGGTAAGAACTCGTGCTGGATAGGTGGATTCTAGAACTTGTAAGCCCTGGCTCCCTGGTGTGGATTGGATCCTAATTGAAAAGCCTGTGCCACTGATATGGCTGATGGCGGGCCTGAGGTGGGATTTTTGATTTTGAGCACATCCACTGGATCCCCCCAGGATTCTGCTCAGGGTGCGACTTGCCGTCTCAGAGGCAGCTTCTCAAAGTCCAAGTGGGGCATGTTAGGTTTCTGTGAGCTTGTTTTCCGCTCCGAGCTGTGTTTTCTGCCTCATCCTCCTTCCACTTCCCCCTTCTGAAATGTGTTTTCATTTTTGATTGCCATGTAGTAACTGTACTTATGTGTGGGGTACAGTGTGACATTTCAACGTGAGGACACAGCCTGTTCTGATCCCATCAGCAATGTGTACCTTCTGTTTCCTTCCCATCACTTGATGTGTGCAAACTTCCAGCTCTATGGGAAATATAAAATGAGTCATTGTCAACACAAGGGCACTACTGTGCCCTGACTCCATCGTCACAGCCAGAGGGCCTCTGCCTGTAGACCTGCTCTACTCCATGGCTTTGCCATGGCTGTTTAGTTTCCAGTGTTGCTCCCCTTGCCCCTCATCTCGCTGGAGTTATCTTCACTTTGACAAAACTGTCTGTCGGTTCCTGAAATAATCAGAATTTACCAGTTATTCGTTTTTAAGCTTCCACATTTCCTTTTCTTGTTTAGCATCTTTCAAAAGAATTCATTTGTTCAATGAATGTCAAAGGCAGAGAGACACATATAGACACAGATTGCTGGTTCACTCCCAAAGTGCCTGTAACAGCCAGACCAGGCCAAAGTGAGAGGGGTCAGGATTCCCATCTGAGTCCCCCACATGTGTGGCAGGAGCCCAAGCATGTGAGCCAGTACCTGCTGCCTTCCCAGATGTGCATCAGCAGGAAGCAGGAATTGAGAGTGGGGCTTGTTGGCAACGCCTGCATCGCCGTGTACCCCCGAGCCGAGCCGAGCGGAGGGACTAGGGTTATGAGACAGATAAAACAGACAACACACAGTGGCTCATTCTTGTGAAGTGAATCCCTTTATTCAAAGTCGAACTGCTCTTATATAGCCTGCTTGGCCCCCTCCCAGCACTTTCCCAATGCTTAAGCAACATCTAAGCTCCCCCAGGGCATGCAAAAAGGGGAAGCAAGAAGGAGGGAAATTGCAGTCAAGCCAGGGGCTAAATGTATCAGGCCAAGATTGCCCTTCCTGTTACACCTTGAAAAACAAGCTAAGCTGTGGAGTTAACCCTTGGGAGACCGGGGCCTATAAGGGCTGGAACTCAAACTCAGAGGTCCCCGTCTGAGATGCAGGTATCCTAATCCTGTGCCCAATGACCACCCTCTTGTTTAGCATCTTCACCACTCACGTGGCTTTCCCTAACTCATGGCCACATTTTGTCAACATTTTGCTATCAAACTCAGTAATTGCACCATGGACTAGCTTCTCTAATGTTTCAGCATGGCTCATTTTCTGAACTGGATCTCGTTTGTAGCATGGGACTTTTGTTCCTAAGTGGAAACGTCTCGGCTGAAGGTGCAGACCCCTCCCAATGTCTACCTGTCCTATTGTTGGGCCCTGGCCACCTGCAGGCATTTCTGTATTCTCCTCAACACCCTCCCCTGCAATTTCCCAAGTCTCTTGAACCCCCTCACAGCTTCAGGACATCCAAGGATACCCATGTCTCCTAGAGTGTTTTCAGAATTACACAGTCACCCAGATAAGAGTGACAGATGATTGAGGTGTTGGATATGCTGCTTATCCTGATATGTTTATTACACAAGTAAACGTGTATGGAACATTTCACTTTTCCTTGCAAATACGTGTCCATTCTTTTTTTAATTAATAGAAGTGATCACCAGATCCAACCTATACCATTTGGAACACATTTCAGAAAGCCAACAATGCCAGAAATGTTGTTTGTAGCACAAGACAGGGAGAGCGGAGCCTATTTTATTGGCAATCAACAATGAGAATCAAGGGGAAAAAAAAACCACAAGTATCCTAACAGGCACTTCAAAAGCTGGCAGAAATGGTGCAAAAAAGTTTGAAGTCCATGCCTGGTTTCTCATCATTCCTGTTTCCTGTGAGGCATTTGAAGTATCCTTGTAGATGAGAACATTACTTTGAAATTAAAGTTCATTGGGCCCACCAGCACCATGGCGCAAGTGGTTAAAGGTCCTCGCCTTGCACGCCCGGGATCCCATATGGGCGCCGGTTCTGGTCCCGGCAGCCCCACTTCCCTTCCAGCTCCCTGCCTGTGGCCTGGGAAAGCAGTCGAGGATGGCCCAAAGCTTTGGGAACCTGCACCCATGTGGGAGACCCGGAAGAGGCTCCTGGCTTCGGATCGGCATGGTATCGGCCCGTTGCGCTCACTTGGGGAGTGAATCATCGGACGGAAGATCTTCCTCTCTGTCTCTCCTCTCTGTGTATCCGCCTTTCCAATAAAAAAATAATAAAAAAATCTTTAAATAAATAAATAAATAAATAAATCTTAAAAAAAAGAAATTAAAGTTCATTTATGATGAAATATTTTAGTCTTTAATTAGTAATTAATTAATTAGTCATAGGAGAACAGATAGTTTACCCTAAGATACAGCTTCCAAAACTCAATGAGAAACATGATACTAAACAATACAATTCTGGAAGCTTTCTGCTAACCACTATGACTGTGAAGGAGATTCTGGCTACCACAGTTAGACGAGAGTAGAGCACGGACGGTGCAGGACTGGGAGGGAAAAGGCAAAATTGCCGAGTCTGAGGATGGTAGCTTTGTCTGATGAGAAAGATTCAGGCACACTAACAGGTGGAACTATCAGTTCCCCCAAGTACAAGTATCTAGTTAAAGTTTGCAACAATCGGGCCCGGCGCGGTGGCGCAAGTGGTTAAAGGTTCTCGCCTTGCACGCCCGGGATCCCATATGGGCGCCGGTTCTATCCCGGCAGCCCCGCTTCCCTTCCAGCTCCCTGCCCGTGGCCCGGGAAGGTAGTCGAGGACGCGTGGGAGACCCAGAAGAGGCTCCTGGCTTCGGATAGGCATAGTATCGGCCGTTGAGCTCACTTGGGGAGTGAATCATCGGACGGAAGATCTTCCTCTCTCTCTCTCCTCTCTGTATATCCGCCTTTCCAATAGAAAAATAATAAAAATAAATCTTTAAAAAAAAAGTTTGCAACAATCACATTTGACATCCCCTGTATGACCAGGCTTACATGTGTTTTGCATACACTGCTAGTTGACCTCCACTCGCATGCAAAGAGTGGACAGTCCATTTCCAACTATGGTAGTTACCTCACCAGGGCATTTTGATTTGAGGGCAGAGCTTCTGCCACCTTTCCAAGGTCTAGGCTCTGTCGTTGTGTTATCTCTCCTGCAGTGCGCACCTCACCACCATCACCATCAATGCACCTGGCACGATGCACCCTTGGGGGTTGACGTTCCAGCTGCCAACCAGGGCTTAGGGCAGCTTCCTCCTTCACGTCAAGTTGTGCATTTGTATGTATGTAGCCTCCTTGGTCTGACATTTCTTTATGAACAAAGCCATCAATTTCATACTGTTTCAGTTAGGCAAGGAATACCTGCATAAATGGGCCAGTATCATATCGTTGGCGTTTCCGAAGCCTGTTCTTAGATGGTCAGGCAGCCAGAGTTGTAGGTAATTCCTCACCACTTGGCATTCTGTGTGTTCTTTTCGTTCTGGTGGTGTCCTTTGGTGTGCAGACGTTTTGAAATCCTGTTTATTTTTTCTCTTGTTGTATGTGTCATATCCCAGAAACATGTCACGTGTCATATCCGAGAAACATGTCACAGTGGTAGTGTCACAGCCAAGAAATGTGGTGTCGTATCCAAGAAATCATTGCCAAGTCCAGTGTCGTGGAAAGTCTCCCCCAGGTTCTCCTTCAAGAGTTGGCTGATTTTAGCTCTTGAGATGGGTCTTTGATCCATCCTGAGTTAATTTTTGTGTATGGTCACACTTGTTTCTGTTGAATGCTTGTGGATATCCTTGATATCCTACGCAAGGCCTGGGAAAATCAGGCTTGGCATGTCCTCGCTGAGTCGATGTCTTGTGAGGTGGTGACAATCAGACTTCGCTTTATGCTAGGAATTCCTCTAGATTTCCTCTAGATTTGGGTCTAGATTTCAAATGTAGAATAATTGAGCCCGCATCTACAACAGTAACAAGACATTCTGTTCAAACCAGGAGGCTAAGAAATACTGTTCATAATATTTTGGTTTAGAAATCATTATGGTAATGGTTTATAATGAAAGAATGGGCACAGGTCTAGTGCTTTGCAACAGGGTTGCAGCGGCTTGGTAAGGGGTCTTAGAACACAACTGGAGGAGGTGGGGGTTCCACCGGCAGGAGCTGGAGCCAAGGTCCTCCCAGCTGAGAACCGTGCCAGCCTCTTGGGAAGATGAGGCAAGGACTCTGAGGTGGCTGGCGGACTCAGGAAGTCAGATTAGGGCCTGGACTCAGCCCAGACCTGGAACCTGGGGTGTCTGAGGAAGGCCAGGCTGGCCCGCTTTCCATCACTACAGCGAAATTCCCGAGGAAACCAAATAAAGAGAGAAGGTTATTTAGCTCATAGTTTTTGAGGTTCCAATCCAAGATCAGGCTGCCCAACTGGCTTAGCTCCTGAGAGGCGGGGAGGTGGCAGTGACGGAGCAGATGTATCCCATGGGAGCCAGGAAGGAGAGAGAAGTTAGGCCGCATTCAGCTTTTATTTATTTACTTTTGCACTCAAAAGGTAGAGTGGCAGATAATCGATGTACTGGCTCACTGCCCAAAAGGCTTAGCCAGGAGCCAGGAGGTCCATCTGAGTCTCTCCCATGTGAGTGGCCAACAGCTGAGCGCTTAAGTCATCCAGCAGGGAGCTGGTTGGGAAATGAAGCAGCAGGGACTCAAACCAGTGCTTCTATGGGATGTCAGCTCTGACTCTGGAAGTGGCTCGTTGAGCCGCTGTGCCACTGTGCCATTCCCATTCTCCCAACACCCTCTAGCTTTTATAGCAGTGTCTTGTGAGGGCCACCTTCCTTCTGAAGATAGTTCCCGTGACCCCAGGGTCTCCTGTAGGCACCCCCTCACAGGGTCTGCCACCTCCCAGCAGTGCCACTGTGGGATCAGGCCAGTCACACGCAGGCCTCTGGAGCTCTCAACGTGTACCCCAATCCCCACAGTTGAGCAGCAGCTTAGCTGAGTTGAGTCTGCTTAGAAGGATTATCTTGTGACTCCACCCAGCTTCAACAACTGTCGTCAGTTGCTGGTCAAGATTCGTCTGTCTCCTCCCCCGTCTCCTTTCTCATGGACGATTTTGAAACAAATCTCAGACACCCATATTTCACTTGCAAGTGCATCATTGCGGCTCTCTCAAGATGAAGAAATGCAGGGTTTTTCCCACTCCGTAACCAGAGTCAATAACACACTCAAAAGGGGTGTGACTCTTGAACATGGCGTATTTTGGTCCAGTTTTCACATTTCTCCAATTGTCCCTAACATATCATCTCAGCATGACAAAGGGGTGCTTCAAAACTTAGGGAAAATGAAATTAAACGATAAATCGACCTTGATGCAAAAAAAAAAAAAAATCCCTAGAATCTGTGCATACCTCGTGATTGTGTTTTCTGTGATCTATGCATGGACTTAAAATTCTGTTCCAAAGTAAATGTATTTTGCAATTTCATTTTCTGTGAACTGACCAACCCCGCCCCCAGACCGCCTCTGGACATTTCCTGGGAACTGACCCCTCATGTTCTGATCTGAAGCAGCAGGATTCATCCTTGACAAAGGCTTATTAAACAGCTGCTTCCCCATGAGCAGAACCAAGAGAAGTGGGGCAGTGGCTGAGCAACAAGGCAGTCTCTGCTGAGGTCCTGGTCCCAGTCCCAATAGCCGTGTGTGCCTATCTCTCTCTGGGCCTTCATGTCTTCATCTGCAGTACCTGTTTAACATACCTTCCTCATGTATCCTACATCAATGCCAAGTATTCAGCAAACATTGGCTGTGGTCGTGAGTATGGCCACCATTATCATTATTACCGGGATGATCATTGGTGTCCCAGTGTCAAAAGTCACTGACACTGGCGGGCCAGGGCAGAGAAGCCACACTGTGTGGCCAAGTGGTCCCTTTTGATGTTTGGGTGCCAGGCATGATGCCCACATAACAGGATTCCTGCCAGCTTGCCTTTCAGGACCTTTGCTTTCTGGAGATGCCCTTTTTTTTGTGATGTCTTCTTAGGACCAAGGAAGGCCAAAAGAAAAGTGCTGGTCCATTGGCAGGCCCCATCACCCATGATCCCCTCTGTTCAAGCCCAAGTGTATCTGCCCTCCAAGATAAAACAACTGGCTCTGCAAAGATTCTTCCAAAATATTCATTGAAAACGTGAATCTGATTGTTCTAGGCACTCCACAGCACAGAAAGGGAGGAGATTGATTGGCACAGGACATGTTTGTTGCCCAGATGGGACCCATTTTAGGGGCGCCTGCCCAGATGTTTCCCAGGCCATGGGCCTCGATGCGGGCATTTAAGACGCTGGAAGGGAAGATCAATTTCCATGTGCAAGAGACCAGAGCTAGGAAAATCCATTTGGGCAATAAATAAATGACATGCAGGTTGTATAAGAAACAATGTTATTGTTCTGCGTCCGAGATCTGTGCCATGTGCTTTAGCCAGATTCCGCGTGGCCCAGGGGAACAATTGCTCCACTTAGGCCAGGATAATCCTGGTTTGTTTCTACTCTGTCCCCAACCCTCGCTTAGTTCTCCCGACCCCCTAGGCATCTTGGCAACCCATTGGTTCTTCTAGCCAAGCCCTGATATCTTCCCATCTCACACGTCAATCTCCCAAGAGGGCTCACAGAGAGCTTTCATCTTGGATAGCCCAGCAGGCCTCAGGGGGGCTACAAGGGTGCCCACAGGCGCCGTCTGGCCCAACAGACTCAATGATCTCTTGGCAGCGCCCCAATATAGCCCCCTCCGTGCTTGCTGTCTCACCACGACTGCAGAATCATGCTCTCCCCACCCCCACCCAGTCTATGCACCCAGTTGTATCATGACCCTAAAAAGAGGTTCCCTCTGCTAACCAAACCCATCTTTCTCCTGTTCAGTTGTCTCCTCTGTTGGATGGTGATCTTCCATCCTACTGTCTGGGACTTTCAAGAGCTTCGGAGAGGCAAGCTTCACCATCAGAACCCGCACCCAGGATCCCTGGGGGCTGGGGCTGAGCTTCAGAAAGTGTCAGAAGCTGCAGTGTCCCCAGCTAACTACCCACGCTGTGACCCTCCAGGGACAGAGGGAGGACAGGCTGAGGTCTGCGTTGACAGCTGTAAACATACACGCTTTCCTGTAAGGAGGGTTCACGCTGTTTGCACTTCCAAGGCGAACCTTTGAACATCCTTCAAGATCTGCGCTTCCTGATCAGGCAACCGGCACAGGGATTAGCAGCCTCTTCTCCTCTGAGGCTAAACTATCTCAAAGACCTCGTGGCGCCTAATGAGGAGACAAGAAAGATGCTCCTCTAGGGACAATCCCACTTACGCTGTCTGCTTTTTGTTTAAACAAGGCCATTTATTGTCAGGCAAGACGGATTGCTGGGCCATGTCAGCCCAAGTGGTTGGTTCCCTGCATAAAGACTGGCAAACGGAAGGATTCTGCTCGTGCCCAGCTCTGTGGCTGCCTGGCCACCCCAGCTGTCACTCGAGCATCAACCCGTGCCTTTGACCAGACCTCAAGTTCACCTCAGGGTCTGCTTGTTTTCCAAATTCTCGAGTTCTCTAGAAAGCTAGTTCTTCCAATGGTAAATAGAAATAAAAGTACTTAAGAATGATGACAACAGCTGCAGCCTCTTAGCCTTTCATGGTTCCTTGCTGGTTAGAAGGTACGTTCATAGCCACTGTTGCTTCTAGAACCCAAACCATAGCCCCAGGAGGGAAGAAGCAGAAATATTGTGCCAATTCTGCCTTCTGAATGGGGAGAGAGCAGAGGAGTTGAGTGACACAGACACGGAGCAATGCACAAGCCTTTCCTAGAGTTCATGGGAAAATGGAATGTAAATATATGGTTATTTTTGTGCCAAGAACATGTGAAATCACATACATCCGAAGGTCTTTTGAAAACTAATGGTGGGTCCAGTGGCGTGGTCTAGCGGCTAAGGTCCTCGCCTTGAATGCACCGGGATCCCATATGGGCGCCAGTTCTAATCCCGGCAGCTCCACTTCCCATCCAGCTCCCTGCTTGTGGCCTGGGAAAGCAGTCGAGGACGGCCCAAAGCTTTTCTCTCTCTATCCTCCTCTCTCCCTCTCTCTCTCCCTCTTTCTCTCTCTTCCTCTCACTTTCCCCCTCTCTCTCCCTCTTTTTCCCTCTCCCTCCCCCTCTCCTCTCCTGCTCTCCCTCTCCCTCTCTCTCTCTCCCTCCCCCCTCTGTTCCTCTCTCACTCTCCCTCTCCCTCTCTCCCGCACTCCCTCTCTCCCTGTGTTAAGGTTTGCGGGCTACGTTCCCTGACTTTCTTTCTTAGCAGTGCAATTCTTGGTCCCTGAATCGGTGCTTGGACAGAGTTGAGGCAGATGCTCTTGACCTGGAGCGTAAGGTGCTGGTTAAAGTCCATCTCTCTCCCAATTCTAAATTCCTGATCATTTGCCGACTCTGGAATACAGCAGTGACAGCTCAAGTGTTTGGGTTTCTTCCGTCCATCTGGGAGCCTACACTGAGTTTCTAGCGGCTGCCTTCAGCCTGACCCCACCCTGGCCATTGGAGGGAGCAGAGAGGGTGCTGAAAAAACAATGGATGAGAGCTCTCTCTTTTTCTGGCTCTCAAATAAACAATAACAATGAAAGTTCATGGAAAAGTGAAATTAAACGATAAATTTATTTTTCAAAAATGTGTTGAGTGAATGGATGAATGTTCAGTGCAGACATCAGCAAATCTTTTGTGTGCTACTTTCCCCTATTAAAAAAAAGAATAAGAAATAAATAGGACAAGTTCATGGACCTATTTCAATATGAGTTCTTTGGTTCTACACCTTTAGTTCTACAAAAAGGAAAAACATTTTTTTAAGGAATTTTTTTTTTATTGGACAATCAGATATACAAAGAGGAGGAGAGACAGAGAAGATCTTCCTTCCACTGATGCACTCCCCAAGCAGCCACCACAGCCAGAGCTATGATGATCTGAAGCCAGGAGCCCAGAGCCTCTTCTGGATCTCCCATGCGGGTGCAGGGTCCCAATGCTTTGGGCTGTCCTTGACTGCTTTTCCAGGCCACAAGCAGGGAGCTGGATGGGAAGCGGGGCTGCTGAGGTTAGATCTGGCACCCATATGGGATCCTGGCTCTTGCAAGGTGGAGACTTTAGCTACCAGGCTACCACACCAGGCCCGAGAAACATAATCCATAAAAACCTCATATGAAATTCAGCTAAGTGTTTTTTCATGATGAATAAGACAAAGAAATAGAATCATCTAAATTTTATTTTATGTAGGCTCCTGCTATCTTATAATGAAATGTTAACTAAATGCAGCGAATTGCCTGTTTGGTGATGTTCGTTGTCTCTCTCTCTCTCTCTCTCTTTTTAAGATCTATTTATTTATTTCAAGGCAGTTGCAGTCAGACAGGGAGGGAGAAAGAGAGAGAGCACTTCCAAGCACAGGTTTATTTCCCAAATGGCTGCCACAGCCAGGGCTGGGCCAGCCCAGAGCCAAGCGCCTAGACCCCTCTCCTGTCTGTAAAGGCCCAAGCACTCGAGCCATCTTTTTGCAATCTTCCCAGTCACATTATCAGGGATCTGAATTAGTAGTGGAGCAGCAAGGACTAGGATACGCCATCATATGGGAAGCCAGCATTGCAGGTAGCCTAACATGCTCTCATCGTGTCACTGAAAACAAGAAAAAAAATTTAAAAACTAGACAAGATACGCCTTAATGTTAATCGTGAAAGAAAAGGAGATGAATTCTGGCTTGCTGGTAAAAGCTGGACTCTCCCAGAGTAGCATCCATTCACGTCAATTCTCATGGTATTTCGGGGTTTTGAGAACTGCCAGCTGCCCAGGTGAAGCATTCTGAAGATTATGCATAGCAAGACCAGGCACCTCAGTGGGGGACTGGCCTCAGTTCTCTCGCCCACGTCAGCTTCCTCTGGCCTGTGGCGGTGGAGCAGTGTGTGTTCAGGAGCCGAGCACCACTTAGCGGGGCAGGACAATGAACGTGGCAGAGTATGGTAAAGGAAGGTGGGCTCACCATTGATCGTCCACTGTGGTTCTTCCGTGTTGTTCATGCTAAGATCTCACAGAGCTCCGTTCTCTTTTAGACAACCCTACAGAAAACCCCACTGGGACACTGAATCTAAGAGTCAAGGGGAGCCCGCTTAGCGAGGCTTTGAAGAGTTAGCCTGTGGCCTCACCTAGCCAGAGATGAATGTCAGAAGGAGAAGGAGAAACTGGCCTGTGGATCAGACCTGAGAGCACAGCTCTGCTGTGTGACTTGGACGGACTACCTAACCACCCAAGCCTTAGTTTCTCCATCCGTGAAATGGGATAGCACCCCTCACCTGTAGGAATGTCTTCATAGACTACTGTACTAGAATGCTATAGACGCAATGATAAACTCTGAAAGTTGATTTGGTTTATGGCTCGGGAGGCTGAGAAGTGCAGGAGCATGGCTGGCATCTGGGGAGGGCATTCCTGCTGTGTCCTCATGTGGCGGAGGGCAAGCATGCACCTGCGACTTAGGGAGAGAGGATGGTCAAGCCAGACCGATCCTTCTAGGCAGGACCCCATTCCCATCATGCATCCACAAGGGTGCAGCCTTCATGACCTAACTGCGTGCTAAGCTTCCACCGCCCAACAGTGCTGCACTGGGGGGGCAGGGGGGGAAATGTCTCCAATCTTGAACTTCAGGGAGAACATTGAAAGCACAGTAGAACGCGCTGTGGCACCTGTATGAGCTGGGACTCTAGCCCCGACGTGTCCTTGCAGGGTAGCTGTTGCTCTGCCGCTCATGGGGCTAACACAGACAGCATCTGACACTTCGAAATGTACAGCCCAAATCTGGCTGCACACCAGGAGTATCTGCAGGCCGAACTGCTGAACCCAGCTCTCCTGGAGCAGGGCCCGAGTGTGCTGGGCAGCTGCTGTCTGCTCCAGAACCACCCCATCTCTGGTCCACCCTGTTCTCGGCCCCAGAAGGCTGGCTGGGAGAATGTGGCTCAGCTGGGTCTCAGTTGGCTGCTGGAGGGGGTCCTTGTAGGCCAACTGTGTCCCTCACCCGGAGATGCCCCTCCGGCTCCTCGCCTGCGCCTTCTCCTCGTAGTTTGCTTTCTGCAGCTCCCTGCACCCTTCCCCAGCACCTTTTGTCCCGAGGCGTGGAAGAGGGGGCTTGTACCTGAGACTGTGTCTTCATCAGCTATGGTGAGAGGACCGAAGATCATGCCTGGTGGGATAGGAACCTGCCCAGTAGGAAGAGGAGCCCAGGAACCTGAGGCACCATTGGGAGAAGCACCGTCTGGGCAGGAGGCAGAAGGAGGAGCAGGAAGCCTGGGCCAAGGGCTTTGTTACGGTTTCATGAACAGCACGCTGCAGGTGAAGCAGCTGGGCAGTTAGGTTGCATAGTCGGAATACTTTCCATGAGCTGTGGGCTGCAGGGGTGGTCCGGCACTGCTCGCTGTCTGCTCCCGGAGTGATAAGGGGCAGGGGAAATGGTAGTATAAGAATCTGATAAAGGAGATGATGGGGGCATGGGCTTCCAACTGGGTGGTTTGTATATGGAAGGCATATTTGTGAGCAAGTTATTTGTTACGAGGCTAATTCTTAGCCCAGAGAGGACTGCCTCTCCCTAGCCAGCACATCCTCAAGAGGTGAACACATCGTAAGAGACAAAAGCATCGTTGACGCAGGAGTGGTAAGTGTGCTCCTGGGTGCAGCCCCTGGCGACTACACAACACTGGCCCACAGCTCAGTTCATCTGCTAGAAGTACCTCTCTTTCCTGCTGGAGAACCTGACCTGCACTAGGGGACGCGCACAGGTGTTCCTGGTGCAGCCAAGTTCCTGGAGCAAGAGGATGTTGTGGAGGATGTATGGAGCTGATGGCTTGCAGAGCCTGCTCAGCCTCACAGGGGCTGCACGGCAGGTCACGGCTGGGACAAGAGCACAGAATTTGGGGGCCCTGTGGTCCTCGGGCTGTATGTAGTCTTCAGAACATGTATTAAGAGCCTTTGTCGAATCTGATGGGGGTATATCAGGGTGATACACAGAGGAAGAATCTCAGGAATCCTGCAGTGCAGAGCAGGCTGGGATGAGGGAGGGACTGCCAGGAGCAGGATGGAAGGAGCCCGTGCACTCGGCTGTGAGCGTGTCTGAAGCGGGGGTCTCATCCACGCCGAAGAATCAAGAGCAGACGGGAGCAGATGTTTGGGCACCACGTGCATAGCCGCATACTCAGCTTAACCTAAAGTGGATACAACCCAGGAGTTCCCTCGTGGGTGAGTGCAGCTGAGCCAAGTGCGGGCCACACAGACAGTGGAATCCGATTCTGCCTCAAAAAGGAAGGGCCAGCCTGACGCGTAGGGACCTTGAGCATGTAAGGTCATAGAGGCCAGTCTCAAAGCATGGATCGCTAAAGCAAGCACGCTCCTAGACTCACAAAAGAGCATGGCCGTGTCCAGAACCAGTTCTGGTTGAGAAGATGGGTGGTGTGGAGGCACATGGTTGTGAAGTGGGAGTGTCCCACTGGAAGGAAGGATGTGACCAGGCTCCCAAACACCTCTGGCTGGTGTCTGAGTCCAGGAGGCCACCAGCAACAGGAGGGCTGGTGGAGCCGGAGCTCCTGCACTCCTCGCCCTAGGTGCTTCTCCCTCATAGCCTGAGCTCAGCTCTTGATCTTCCTCTAGGAACACCATTTCGGTCAGCTTTTTGGTACTATAATAAGATGGCTGAGGCAACCTAACTTTTTAGGGGGAGGAGAGTTATTTGGCTCATGGTTTTGCAGGTTTGGAATCCAAACATCGTGACACAGATGTTGACCCTGGGGAGTGGCCCATAGCGGATGTCACAGTATCTGGGCAAGAGGGATACATCATGAGTCAGGACGCAGAGAAAGGGGCTGGGACCAAATTCAGGCAGGCTATTGTTCTGAAAGGAACCCGGATCTGGCCTCCTTACGGTCCCAGCACCTGGAAACAGAAACCACACCTTTGGATGACATTTCATGTCCAAACCACAGCAAACACAGCCACACTCGAATCCCTCCCTTTCCTCTTGCCATCTTTATCTCTCCTAGCTGCAGCAGCTCCTTCCAAGGCCGAGCCCCGTATCTGCAGAAGAGGCTGTGGCGCGAGGCAAGCACTGAGTAACATCAGCCTGTCTTCCAGATCTTTCTCAGGGACACCAGGAGAAAGTCTCCCATGGGTGCTAGTGCATCCCTCACCTCCATGCCTCTCTGGCACTTGCTTATTTCCCTGGTTCTGTTGTTGTTAAAGATTCATTTCACTTGAAAGAATTATAGAGAGAGGAGGGGAAAAGAGACAGAGAGAGCATCCGTCTACTGCCTCACTCCCCAAATGGCCATAAGGGCCGGAGCTGAGCTTAACTGAAGCCAAGAGCCAGGAGATTCCTCCAGGTCTCCCATGTGGGTCTAGCAGCCCAAGAACCCATCCCGTTGTCTGCTGCTCTCCCAAGCCATAAGCAGGGGACTGCATCAAAACGTGGAGCAGCCAGGACTTGAACTGGCACTCGCATGGGATGCTGGCGCTATAGGCAGTGGATTAGCTCACTTCACTAGTGCACTGACCCCGGTATGTGTGTGTGTGTGTGTGTGTGTGTGTGTGTCTTTAACAAGCAGGGAGATGGGAGAAAGAGAAGGAGGGAGAGAGAGAGAGAAAGCAGGCTTCAGATTGTAGTATGCTGCCGTATCTGGTTATAATTTAATAACTTCCCTTCATTGTATTTATTTTTGGAGTTTCTAATTTTGGCAAGTGAAACTGGTTTTCTGTTTACCATGGTGCATAACATTTACTTTTTAAAATAACTTTAAGTTTAAAAAAAAAATGAGCGCAAGAGCCAAATAATATGAGATCAGTAACCAGAGAGGTGGCATGCAGCTCTGGCACAGAGCCCAGAGAGGGTAAGCGCAGGGTGTGGCTCTGGCAGCACGCGTGGAGGCTGCAGAGGCCCCGGGAGGCCCACCCCCCGGCCTCCCAGCCCCAGCAGCTGCACCCTCCTCTTGGTGTTGCTGCCAGTGCCCTCTCCGTGCACAGGACAGCAAACAGCAGCCCGTGTTCTCGCTTAGGGACATGGCTTCTTCGTGATTCTAGAGCAAGCAGTTTCTAAGGTGGAGGGTCCCCAGCCACCGGGTGGAGTGGGCCCTGAGCGGGTCTCGGGGAGCATATTAAGAGCAATGGCTGGTTGAGAGGGGGGAAAAGCAGCTCCCCATTGGGGTCAAAGCCAGCAAACCCCTTGTGTTTGTGCACAGGGAACACAGGGTTGCTACACTTCATGGCAATCCCTGCCCAGGAGCACCCCCTAGTCCAAGCAGCAGATGGTACCCCCGAAGGCCTGGGTTCTGGACGGCAGCAGGGAGAAGGGAGGACTCAGTCACCTCCCAGCAGTCTCTCTGTCTCAGGCATGTAGCAGCGACAGAGAATGGCATTGTGTGGATTTCCCATTTTGTACTTCTTTATGTCTGTTATTGTATCCTTCAAAACAAATTCCCAATGTCGGGACAAGTAGACACATTGTGCACTAGGGCAAAGGGCAACTGTAGTTTGTCCTACAGAGCAAGTTAAGGACCTGCCTGCTCCCCGCCTCCTGCCTGGCCCTCTCACGTGCACCTCCCCCCTGTAGCCCCCTACAGCAACACCACCTGCCAGAGGCTGTTAACCAGAGCCGGGCAGATGCCAGCACCACCCTTGAACCGCTAGACCTCTGAGCTAAGTAAACCTCTTCTCTTTATAAAGAACCCAGCCTCTAATGGAAGTCAGTCAAGCAACAATCCCAGCGCATATAAAACTGTACTACATAATACAATGTAAGCAACAACAACAAAAAAAAAAAAAACAATGTTCCCGGTAACATTTTCGTTGGGAGGATGTGGATTTAAAGGCCAGTCAGAGGGAGGAGGTTGGAGAGACTTTATTTTTTTTTTTACAAAGTTTATGTTTTTGAAAGGCAGAGTTACATAAAAATGGGCTTAGGTGGAAAAAGAGATATCCTCCATCTTCTGGGTCATTCCCCAAATGCTACAATGGCCAGGGCTAGGTCATACCGAAGTCAGGAGCCTGGACCTCCATGCAGGTCTGTCACATGGGTACAGGAGCCCATGACCCTCCATGCAGGTCTTCCACATGGGTACAGGAGCCCATGACCCTCCATGCAGGTCTGCCACATGGGTACAGGAGCCTGGACCTCTGTGCAGGTCTGTCACATGGGTACAGGAGCCCATGACCCTCCATGCAGGTCTTCCACACGGGTACAGGAGCCTGGACCTCCATGCAGGTCTGCCACATGGGTACAGGAACCCAGGTATTTCATGGGCCAGCCTTCACTGCCTCCCCAGGTACATTAGCATGGAGCTGGGTTGGAAACAAAACACCTAGGACTTGAAGCACATTCGTGTTAGATGCTTGCCTCTGAGACAGCTAGCTGCCTACCCCAGTGAGCCATAATGCACACTTCTGGAGAGGCATCAGAAGGCCTTCGGGACCACAGACCATAGCAAGTGCCTGAGTGAAAACACTAGCAAGGCTCACAGCTTGGGAACCTGGTGGTCTGGCAAGAGGGTTCCTGGAAAGAGGGGGACTTGGTGCTGAAGCTAGCTCCCTGAAGATCCTTCCGACAGGAGGCAGGACAGCAGACAGCTGGCAGTCACCAGAGGCCCTGGCTATCAATGGTCAGTAACTACTGTCACAGGTCTGCTTGCCCTGGCCTGCAATCCTCATCGCCTTCTAATGCATAAGATTATCAGATGTCTCCTACTCCCATATGCTGTTAAGGATGTGAACAGCGTAGTTAGGAATCACCATAGGACTCAGAACATTCTAGAATATTCTAGAAGGGTTAGACAGCACACCAAAGCCAGAGAGGGCCTTTTCGTTTTGCTGCTCTGAAATTGGCCCAATCTCACCCTAGGCCCAGGATCTGTCCCCCACTCTCCCCCACCCCCCGGCGGGGAAGCAGGGTGCTGTCTAAAGCTGTTGCATGCAGTGGGCTTGCTGAGGGTCAAATCAGAGAGTCAGGGGGGAGTCAGAGGGGTTATCTGCCACTGTGTGAAGAATGCTTTTAAAGAAGGCCTGGGTTTCTGACCTGCTGAGAGAGAAAACAGATGCATCATTTAACCCCTTCTTGCCTCCTGGAGGAGCCCAGCAGCTTAGGATTTAGGGAGTTGATCAAGTTGGCCAGTGGCTACCTCGTATGCTAAGGGTTAATGGCAGCCTCTGTTGGCAGGGCCAAGCTTTCTGCAGGGTCTCTGGTGGTGGTGGTGGGGGGGGACCTCCTTGGAAACCATCACCTGTCAAGGTCCCTGATTAACAGCTGGAAGGCTAGCCCTTGGTTTTGATGGGTTCAGCGGACAGGTCGTGCAGGGCTGAGGAGGTAAAGGTACTGTTTTCTTTTGCCACTGGGAGGTCAGCAGCATTTAATAAGGTCCATGCCCCCCGCCCCACATGGGGCTGTATAGGCATTTTTTTTTTTTTTCATGGTAAATGTGGTCTTCTTACAGCTCTGCTCAAACCACGTCTTCATCCTGTTAACCGCCCCGCAGTAGCTACACGCCCAGGCATCTCCGCATAAGCAGCAGTGCTGTTCAGGGAGGAGAGCGTTCAGAGCTCTCAAGACTCCCACTCAAGGCTGTGTGACTTGCCACTATCCCTCCGAGATAATCCCTGCTGCAAGGACAAAGCACAAGGCCCAGGTTGCACTGAAGAGTCACTGGCCAAACCCAGCTTGGCTGGTTTTTATTTGGCTTGCCTTATTGTTTTCAAGCAAGTGGATTATCGACGGTTTAAAGATGTACAAGGTAGCCCCGAGAATTCCAGGATTCCGTGTTCTCTAACACTAAAGTGGACAGCTGTAGACACACGGAGCAGGCCTTCCTGCATCACCACAGTCAGGGCAGAGTGGCAGCCACAGCCTCCCTGTGTGACCGAGAGAATGATGCTTTATAAATAGCAATGAACTTGTAGGTGTGTGTGTGTGTGTGTGCCAGGGAGAAGGTCTACATTACACATGGCACATCTACAAAGCGAAAGCTGCCCCGGTGAGCTCCAGCAGATGACTGGATGAACTAAGTGCTGTGGGCCCCTGGAGTATACTCGCTGAGCAAGAAGGACATTTGGACACTGGACACACTTTGTGTGAGCGGAAGTAAGCTGTTCGCCAAAGAGACAAGATCTGTACGATTTCACTTCCTAGAGGTGCCTAGAACAGTTTAAGTCACAGAACAGAGAGCACGCAGGAGCTGGGAGGGAGCAGGCTTTGGGGAGTTAGATGGGGACAGAGTGGCAGTAGCAGAAGGAGAAAAAGATTTGTAAATGGATGGTGTGATGGTTGCCCAGCAGGGGCAGTGGGCTTAATGCCAAAGCTGTGCCCTTCAAACTTCTTAGACGAGATGGGCATTCGGCTCCAAGTGAAGGCAGGCAGATCCTGTACCCCACATCAGAGTGCCTGGCTTCCATCTCGTCCCCAGCTCTTGACTTCAGTTTCCTGCTAATGCGTACTCCACAATGCTGATGGCGCAAACTTTTTGGGTGCCTGCCACGCAACTGGAGACCTGGGCTGAGTCCCTAGCTCCCAGCTTCAGCCTGGTTCTTGCAAGTATTTGAGGAGTGAGCTTGCAAATGGACATTCTCTCTCTCTCTCTCCCTCCCTCTCTCTCTTTGCTTTAAAAAAGAATGCTAAATTTTGTTATGCACTAGGAACTTTAGAAGTCCGTGGAAAAATGGAATTAAAAGATAAGTTTATTTTGATACCAAAACATTTGACCTCTATGGATAGTTTTTGCATAATACACATATCCCATAAACTTCTTGAAGACGCTGCATCTGTTACAGTTAAAAAAAAAAGTGGGGTGAGTTAGATGGAGGCGATTCGCTCACCGATGCCTGCAGATGTGGGACTGGGAAGCGGATTTCTCCCTCAAGCTGTTCCCAGGCCCACAAGCATCACACAAAGCGACTTGTTCTCCAACCTAAAGCCTCGCATTTCTGCAGAGGAGGAAGCCAACCGGTATTTACACGACACGCAAGGGCAAGCCAGAGGGCCTGTACCTGCACAGTGTCTGCGGCTGTAAAGGAAGGAGCAGATGCTTAAGCTCTTCCTTGTTTATAAACGAAATGTCTGCCCCATCCAGACCCCCTGTGTTTACGCGATGGCAGGGCCTGGGGCAGCTGGTGCACATTTGAGAACTATCCCCCGGGGAGCTACTTGCCTCTTAGCTGTGTGACCTTCAATTAACTTCTCCTACCTCAGTTTCCTCATCTGTAAAACAGAGATACAATACGAGGGTACTTTAGAAAATTCACGGCTGGTGGGCGTGGCGGTGCAGCGCTTGAAGCCGCCTCTTGAGACACCTGCATCCCGCAGCGCGGTGTTGTTCCAGGAGTCCCGCTCACGCTGGATGGCAGCAGCAAATGGCTCAAGTGCACGGATCCCCGCCACCCAGAGACCCAGCTGGAATTCTAGCTCTTGACTTTATCTCAGCCCAGCCCCTGGCTGTCAGAGTGAGCCAGCAGATAATTCTGTCTCCCTCTCCATGTCCCTCCCTCAAGTGGACGAAGTAAATAATGCTCAGAAGGTCGTGGAAAATGCATGATCTACAAAAACTATTCACTGGTTTCTTTTTCTCAGCCTCCCACCAAAAACCTTGGTAACTCCGTGTGTGGCTAGCACCTTGGAGAACATGGCTCCGTGGGCAGCGCGCTGGCCCTGTGCATGGTCACAGTGACTGCAGGGGGCCTGGTGTCACACTGCCAGCCCTGCCTCTCCCCATCCCCCCCCCCGCGCCCCTTCTGCATCCATGAGCTGCCCAGAAGACCTGATCCCAGTTTTACTCAACCTCATAACATGAGCTTGGGGAAAGAAAACCCATTCATGTACATCCTGGGCTTTCTGAGTAAGACTCATACCCACCCATGGAACTCCCAATGCAGAAGCGTTTTGTGCCTTCTCAGATAACAGGAATCTTTATTTTACTTACACATTGCCGCTCTTGATGTAGAAACCCTTGCCGTACCTTAGAGGTGTGCAGTTTTGAACATAACTGCAATCTCTGGAGCAAAGAAAAAAAAAAATGTCTGTCGATGCTCTAGTTCAACTACCCTTTGAAAAACTCCCTCGATTTAGCTGTGCAGTGAGGCGTGAAATTGCACCTAACCATCCACTTGCCTGGCCTTCCAACACGCAGCCCTCTGCAGCATTTGGGCAAGGTATGGATGTGGTGCCAGCCTTCAGCTGGTTCTGTTTTGCTAATCGCTCCAAATAAATAGCAAATGCTGCCTTCCCGTTCCTCTCCTCCTCCTCCTCCTCCTCCTGCAGTCGTCTGTCTTCAGACATGCTCATTGATTTTCACACCAATTGCCATGTTGGCGCGAGTTCTGAAGAGGCAGCCATGGGGACATTCGTTAATGAAAAATCTGGGAAATTTGAATTAGGGCAATGTTCTTTTTATACAGGCATCTAATGGGCAAAATGATCTGGTTGGTCATTTGTAGTTAAATCCTGGAAGGATGTAATTGTTTTGTTTTGTTTTTGCTGTTTCACTAATGCCGAGGCCAAATGACGTTAAACATTTTTTTTTTTCAACTTTTCGTTTGGCCTGGTTTTGGATTTTCATCAGCTGTAATGGATGGGGACTATTGAACAGCACAACAATAGCCGTTTAGGGATTTCAGAGCTACATGGGGGTGATTTATAGAAACCTGAAGCTCTTAACATAATATTTTGTTAAAAAAACGTTTCCTCTTATTGTGCCTGATTTAATACAGATCCTTCTCTTTCGGTCTTTATTCCTTTCAATGATTGAAATAAGTTAAATGCATACAGGTTTATCTTAGCCTCAAATGCAAAGATAAAAGGAATCAATATGAAAAGTGCCCTATAAGTTATATCAATGACAGAAGAATGTTGAATTTTCATTACTGACCAGAGTAAATGCCTCAGCTGCTTTTGTTTAAAGGCTGTGTTGGGGATTGGGGTTGATTGCAGTGCGGAAAAAAAGTCCCTCTGTCTTAACCTCCTGGAAACTCCATGTCATCTGTGAAACGCTGGTCATAAAATGAGTCAAATTATGTGGAAATGTTTACCATGCGCGCACAGAGCAAGTGTCGAGTGGGCGGCTGCTTTCCTCGTGGCCCTCCGTCCCTTCCTTCCAGAAGGTTCGGCGCGTTCTACTCCGTGCCCGGAGTGTGTGCGTGCCAGTGGGGTAGCCGATTACACACACTCCAACACGCTCCTTTGTGGCCCGCACCTGATTGCTGGGGGCGATTCGACACGCCTATGTCTTCAGTTTCGGGCCTTTTAAAATAGTTTTGACTTATACAGAGTTCCCCTCTGCCAGTCTATTCCCCAGGTGCCTGCGACAACCAGGCAATGAGAGCCACTGCCGCTTGAGCCATGGCGGGCTGCCTTCGTGAGCGCACGGCAGCAGGAGGCTAGAACTTGGAGCAGGAGCCAGGACTTGAACCTGGGCCCTCTGACACCGGTCAGGGGGCTCCCGGGCTGTGGTTTCACTACCACGCAAAATGTCCCGCCTGTTTAGTTCTTTCTTGAACTTGTTTACAATCCACTGTGTGGCCTCCCAAGTTCACACCCTTGTTATTGGGGGAGAAAAGCACAGAGCAGTGTAGGCCGATTCCTCAGCAGCATCTCCCGTGGTCTCCCCGGGCGTCAGCATGCTGCCCTGCCTCCTGCTGCAGACAGGAAGTGGCGGTCGGAGCACCAGCACCCTGTCCAGTGTTGCACCCCGGAAGGGATTTCTGCAGGAGACCCTCATGGCAGCTGCCTGATCTCTCCGCACCAGGGAAATGGGTTTGATAGCTTCAGCAAACAGCTGCTGTTAAGCAGGACGTGGAGCAGCCCTTGCCTGGGTACACTAGCCTGTGATCAACCGGACTCACACTGCCTGCTCCGGAGGCTGGTTTGGGAGAACCATAGAGCCCTGGCCCGGGCTCCCCCAGCCCTCCCAGCCTGCCCCGAATGGGCCTGCTTTGGCCGCTGCTGCCCCTTGTGGTGGCAAGCTGGAGCTGGCCATGCCTGGACTCCCAGCAGTGAGCAGCCGGAAGCCCTTCAGGAGAGTGCTTTTGGGGGTGGCGTCAGGAGATGTGAACCCGAGGACCCCAGCTCCCGGGCTGCAGCCAGTCCCCATCTCTGCACTGTCGCATGCAGGTACTAGTCCAGAACCTGCCTCAGGTGGCAACTCCCAACAGCGACGCTGGCCGACTTGGAACACGCGAATTTCTCTTACCTATTTCCTTAAAAGAAAATTCGGCCATAAGCAAACATCCCATCCACAGGTTCCCAAGACTTCAACATCACCGAACGGGGGAAGGGCTTGGATTACGACTCACATGTAGACCAGTGAGGACTGGGCCTTACTTTTTTTTTTTTTTAAAGATTTATTTTTATTATTTTTTTATTGGAAAGGCGGATATACAGAGAGGAGAGACAGAGAGGAAGATCTTCCGTCCGATGATTCACTCCCCAAGTGAGCGCAACGGGCCGATACTATGCCGATCCGAAGCCAGGAGCCTCTTCCGGGTCTCCCACACGGGTGCAGGGTCCCAAAGCTTTGGGCCGTCCTCGACTGCTTTCCCAGGCCACAGGCAGGGAGCTGGAAGGGAAGCGGGGCTGCCGGGATTAGAACTGGCGCCCATATGGGATCCCGGGCGTGCAAGGCGAGGACCTTTAACCACTTGTGCCATGGCGCCGGTGGGCCTTACTTTTTATCTGCCCTGTGTCCTGGTTGCAGCACGTGGCAAGGTGGCCAGAGCTTTGCTAAACTGTGAAGCAAGAAAAGGTACCCATGCATTTCCTTAGGGGGCAGGTGTGAGCAGGAAGAGGGGAGTCTATCCCCAGGGTGGGATGGAAAGCAGGGCGGTGGGCCCTGTTGGACCAGGTGGGACAGCCTTGCCCAAAGCTAAGCTTCTCAGCTCTTAAGCCTGATCCCATCGGGTGAACTTTCTCGCCATTCAGCCCTCAGCGAGCTCCGGTGATGCTCCAGTTCAGGCGAGCACTTTTGGCCTGGACTGAGCTTTGCTTGTAGCGCTTATGCATCCTGGTACAGATGTCACGTGTGTCCTGGCTGATGGTCATGGTCCACTATGACTGTCACGTCAGGTGGGCTAGCTTGGGCTCCCCTCTACCCAGATGGACACTGCCAGACCTGACTTTTTTTTTTTTTGCAGTGTTATTATTTATTTATCTTTTGGCTTTGTTCTTTCCCCCTTGGGGTGCAGCGTGGGCAGCTCTGTGACTCTGTCTCGGCCTCAGGAAGGTGCTTCTGTATTGGGTCTATTCTCGGTTGTTTATTTTATTCGGTCTGGGGATTCTCTGCACGGCAAAAGCCTCAGGTTCATGGTTCTTCAGGAAACTGTTGGAAGCGATTAGACCAAGGCAGAAATAAACACGCTGTGCACATAGGCATGGAGCCCTCCTGGCAAGTTCCAAGTGAAATGCTTTAAAAACTGTATTCCTATCATGATAAAGGGTGACTCGTAGTGGGACACAGAACACAAAGCAAGGTAGTGGTAAGGAAAGCCGCCGAGCACACTGCCACAGGGAGTGGCAGCATCACAGGGCTCTGACAGCCGAGTTCACCTGCTGTGTGTCACAGCTCTCCTTCCTCACTGCCTCACCCACATCTCTGCTCCACTCACTGCATTGTCTCCTTTAACCTTGTGCATTGCAGGAAAGTTACACAGAATAAAGAGAACGACACAACATCCCCGGACTCATGACCTGGGCTTCAACAATTCTTAAATCCAAATCGATCTTGCATTGTCTCGCTTTGCGCCTATGAAACATGTGGGTTGTTGCGAAACAAGTTAAACGCATGATATCAGTTTCCTTTGTCTAATAAGTATTTATTATAAATATTTAAAAGTTAAGAACATTTTAAAAAAGATTTCTTGATTTGTATTGGAAAGCCAGAGATATAGAGAGGAGGAGACAGAGAGAAAGATCTTCCATCTGCTGATTCACTCCCCAAGTGGCCACAATGGCCGAAACTGAGTCAATCCGAAGCCAGGAGCCCGGAGCTTCTTCCAGGTCTCCCATGCAGGTGCATGATCCCAAGGCTTTGGGCCGTCCTCCACTGCTTTCTCAGGCCACAGCAGGGAGCTGGATGGGAAGCTGGGCCTCCGGGATTAGAACTGGCACCCACATGAGATCCCAGCACATTTAAGGTGAGTACTTTAGCCACTAGGCTACCACACTAGCCCGACTCAGGTCTTCCACATGTGATGGTTCTTTGGTCCATCCCTTAAAGGTCCTCCCATTTTCCCCTTGCCAACTGCTCAGTCTCAGGCCCTTTGTCAATGGAAATCCCTCTGAAGTCATTCCTGACCTGGACATGAGCCCTCAGGTCCTCACACAGCCCCCCCATGTCATCCCTCACACCCCCAGCAAGCCCATTCCTCTAAGTCTCCAGAGCGTGTTCCCGGGTGGCCCAAGGGCCTTGCCAGGCTCCCCTGCCACCAGGGCTAAGCTGCCTGGCTGTTGCTTGCATGCGTGCCAGTCTAAAAGGCTCAAGGCTCGGAGCCCTTGGGCCTCACCAGGCTCCCCCACTGCCAGAGCTAAGCTCCCCGGCCGGAAACTTCTACAAGGCAAAATGTTTCCCGATCACTGTTCAGTCACCTCACTGTAGCTCTTAGCTAGGGACAGTAGGATGGCTGTTTTATTTCTTTACCTCCTAATTTATCAGTTTTCAAAATAATGAGTTTGGTCACAAGCATCCCCCAAGGAGACCTCTTAGTTCTGTTTGTGGCACCGCAACGAGCTCAGGCATCCTTGGGGCATTTCAGCGTACAGCAGATACTTGTGTTGACGCTCAGGGTGCCCAGTGGGAGCATCAGTGAGTTTGTGAGTCCTGTTGACACCTGCCACTCATAGCCTCCAGCACGTCTCTGCCTCCACTGTCACACGATGACCCAGGCTTGTCTTGGTCCATATTCTCTGCAATTACAAACTACTGGAGTTCGGGGAGTTTGCACGGAGCTGACGTTGGTTTGATTCTGGAGGCTGCACAGCCTGAGAGCATGTTGCTACCTGACCAGAGCCTTGTGTTACATCCTCACAGGACAGAGGGCATCCCGGTGCCAGCTGCTGGCTCAGGTCTCCTTCTAGAACCCCAGATGCCCCCCATGAGGGGTCCCCACCCTCACATCCTCATCTCATCTTCATTACTCTCCCACCTCCAAACACTGTGAACCTACAACTGTGAGGACCGAGCTTCCGGCATTGGAGCTTGAAGGAGACACGTTCGAGGCTTGGCTCCTCCATCCCTCTTAGGAAGTAGTAGAGCATAGAGAGCGTACGTGCTGATGTAAGACGGCTGCGATAAACACGCCTTGCCTTTTACCTCTGATCAAGTCCAGAGAGAGGCCCAGACGTTAGGAAGGACCGATCAAGGTGGGAGATGTGTTTAAGCCCAATGCTTTCTTCAGGACAAAGGGCCTGTGTGCCTGCACCTCGATCGGCAGATTTCTTTATCCCAAACAGGTCATTAATGGCTAGCCTTGCCAAGCATACTCAGAAAAGTGTGTCTTAAAATGATCAGCTCTGGGCCCGGCATGATGGCGCAGTGGTTAAGGTCCTCGCCTTGCACGCCTGGGATCCCATATGGGTGCCGGTTCTAATCCCGGCAGCCCCGCTTCCCATCCAGCTCCCTGCCTGCGGCCTGGGAAAGCAGACCAGGACAGCCCAAAGCTTTGGGAACCTGCACCCGCGTGGGAGACCCAGAAGAGGCTCCTGGCTTCGGATCGGCATAGCATCAGCCTTTGCGCTCACTTGGGGAGTGAATCATCGGACGGAAGATCCTCCTCTCTGTCTCTCCTCTCTGTATATCCGCCTTTCCAATAAAAATAAAATAAATCTTAAAAAAAAAAAAAGATCAGCTCTGTGTTATCAGGGAGTGACAGACCTATTTTGGATTGTCTTTGGAATAGGAAGCCCAAGAGTTCCAGTCTTCCATTGATTTGCAAGATATTTTTAATTTCTGAAAGACAGCAGTCTTTCAGTTTGTGGCAAATACTTTTCTCATTTCAATATTTGCCTTCGGAAAATTTAATAAAACTTGTTGGTCTTTCATTGCTTTTATGCTTAGAAAAGCTCAGGCCCATCTGATATCGGTTAAATGTTTACCCCTATTTCCTTCTAGTTTATATAAGGCTGCATTGATTTTTTTTTCCTACTTCTATTATTTCCATTGTATTTCCATTTTCACTGTTTATTCCGTTACAAAATCGTGAAAGTAATACATGCTTACTGCAGTTATAAAACCTTAGGAGACACATAGGAGGCTCCATTCATTTTTACATCTAGCTTTTTTAGGCCCATCTGTCTCTTATTTCGGTGTGAGTTGAGGGGAGGCTCAGATGGAGGGGCTCCTGGCACTGTTTGCTGAGCGATCTGGCTTCTCCCATGTTGTCTGCAAAATTTTTTGGCACACAGGAGTTGCTTCAAAATCATCAAGACCAGTTTGTTTCAACACATATGGTTGTGGACTCCGTAACTCGAGTTGTCACTTCTCCTTTTCAAATATGTCTTCGCCGTCGTCTTCTGTTTAGCTATCTGTATACACATGAGAATGACTTTGTCAGGTTAAACCGTCTCGATGATCTGTTGCTGGTTGCACGGTGCATGGGCTACTTCCTACCTGGAACGTGGGCTGGGCTCAGGCTGGGCTCAGGTTGGGCTTCGACAAGCAGCCACCGATTGCGAGCTGTGCCAGCCGAGGTGTGGTGAGAGGCATGCCCCAGGAGGAAGATGCCAGCATCTGGCCAGGACGGGCAGGAAGAAAAGAGGGGGAGGAGATCACGTTGGCTACAGAGACAGAAGCAGAGGCAATTCAGGGTGACTCCTTAGTCTCCTGGTGAGCAGCCCAATAGAGGAAAAGGTCACCCCAAGATGGGACTAATGGCTGTGAGCTGGCAGCTTGAGAACCAGGGGCTGTGTTGTTCTCTCGGAAAGGACTGAGGTATCGCTGAGTGATTTGCCAATGTTGGCTCAGCGCCACCCTGGTCGTCCCACTTCCTTGTGACTGTCAATGCTGGGGCTGGTCCTCCCTGTACACTCAGGGTCCATGGCCCAGCCCCTTCCCCAAACCAACATCTCTGCTCCCCAGTAAGTACCAAGAAAGTGTCTGGGGCGGGGGGCAGGTACTCCTTCTCTGACCTTGGTGGGCTCGGCAAATGAATGCTCAGGGGTCCGGCTTGAATTGCACTCTCCAAACCAGATTTACCAAAGCCCCAGTCTAAGCCCAGCACCTCGGGTTGTGTCCTTATTTGGAAGCAGTGCTGCTGTGGGTATAACTCACGGAGATGAGGTCACGCTGATGTGAAGTAGGACCTTAATGCAACGTGACACTGTCCTCGTAGCCAGGGCGCAAACAGTGTGAGGACAGACACGGACCCAGGGATGCCAAGTGATGGCAGCAGGGACCAGAGCAAAGCAGATGCATGCCAAGGAAGGCTGAGCACCGCTGTTCCCTCTAGCAAGCCCCACAGAGGCCTGGGACGACTCCAGCTGGAGATCAGAGGGGCAGGGCCCTGCGGACTCCAAGCCTCCAGAACCAGCAGAGAATGAACTGCGGGGGCTTGAGCTTCCCAGTCTGGTGCTTGGTGAGTGACAGCAGCCGCGGGACTCTTATGTTCAGTAAAGAATGCTCCTATCACACATGTGCAGCTCAGATCCCCCTCAGATCCCATAGGTCTTTCTTCTTCAATGGGGGCAACAGCATATCTGTGCCAAGACCTACAGTTATCCAGGGAACTGGGGAAGAGACACTGATCCCAACCTCATCCCAACCTGGAATCTTATCAGAGCCTCAAAGCTCCACCAAGGAGTGCCATTTCCCTCACTTCACAGGCAAGGAAATGGAGGCCCATACACATGAAATGCCTTCCCCGAAGAGTGCAGGCTTCTCCTGCTCCACTCTGACCCAGAGTGGCCTCCACTGAGCCAGGCACGGCCTAACTGAGGGCCACCTGCCTGCGGACATGTGTTTCCAAGCCAACAGCGAGCAGCCTGGGGCCCAGGATATTAGCACATTTAATAAGCACGGGGAAAGTGGCCACCTGCTCAATTTTTGATCTGAGTTGCCTTTTATAAGCTTTTCAGTTTAGGAACTGGATCCATTGAAGTTGTATAATGAGCATTTTTATTTCGTGTTGGCAGTTCTCAAATTTGGGATTTTTTCTTACCTGGTCCTTGAGATAGGGTTGGGTAGGAATGGACCACATATTAAAAAAAATATATATACCTCCTTTTGACCTTGCCCTTGATGACTTTTCGCAGCTGTTACTCCATTGTCCCAATGCATTAAAGTAAGGGGACTTTGAAAAGTTCATGGAAGATAAAATTAAAATACAAGTTTCTTTTGCTGCAAAAAGTAGTGAAATCTAAGTCATTTCTCCGTAATACACATTGCCATGGACTTTTTGAGGACCGCTCATGTATAATTGTTATTGTAGTGTAAGGTTTGAGAATACGAAGGGGTTCACCAACACGAACGCTTCCTTATTTTGAGAGTGCAATGTTTGTTCTCTTTTTATGAAAAGACTTGATCATATGTTATAATTACCTGGCCCCAAATCTGTGGCCTTATCTCTAGTCTAGCTCCTGAAAAGTTAGAGGCTCTCTCTTTTTTTTTTTCTTCTATTTTAATTTCTCTGGGCCAAGGTCCAGGGTGTGATAGCCTAATGCCTAAATCCTCTCCTTGCAACCACCTCGATCCTATCTGGAAGCTGAGTTGTGTCCCAGCTGCTCCACTTCCCATCCAACTCCCTGCTTGTGGCCTGGGAAAGCAGTAGAGGACGGCCCAAAGCCTTGGGACCCTGCACCTGCATAGGAGACCTGGAAGAAGCTCCTGGCTCCTATCTTCGGATTGGCTCAGTTCTGTTCTTGCAGCCACTTGGGAGTAAACCAGCAGATGGAAGATCTTTCTCTCTGTCTTTCCTTCTTTCTGTAAATCTGCTTTCCAATGAAAAATAGATGAATCTTTAAAACAGACAAAAAGAGAGTCCTACTGAGGGCTGGCATTTGGCCCAGCAGCTGAGATTCCTGCATCCCTTATCAGTAGCTGGGTTGCGGTCTCAGTTCCAGCTTCTGCTAGGCAAACTGCAGGTGGCAGGCAGCAGGTAGCAGAGCTCCTGCCATTCACCTGGCAGACCTTGACTGACTTTGCGTCTCTGGCTTTGTCCTGACCCGGCCTTGGTTGTCACAGACATTTGGGGGGTAAACAACCAACAGCGTGAGATGTCTTTCTGCCTCTTATGAAAGAGAGAGAGAAATCTTTTTTTTTGTTAAAGAGGGACTCCTATTTGCTCTGCGCTCTGGGATTCTATGAAAGTTGACATTTTAAATGACAGGGCAGATTCTATGGTCAACTGGAACTTGAGTGCTTTAGGACAGATGTAGCAATTCACAGTACAGAACTCCAAGTGCACGCTGCAGTCTCCCCACTGTGTATGGAACAGCACCTTGTCTGTGGCCGTTACTCAGGAACTGCTGCAGCCAATGAGTTCTTATCTATCTATTTATTTATTTATTTGGAAAGTCAGATACACAGAGAGGAGGAGAGACAGAAAGGAAGATTCTCCATCCTTGACTTACTCCTCAAGCAATGGCAACAGCCAGAGCTGAGCCAATCCAAAGCCAGGAGCCTCTCCTGGGTCTCCCACACGGCTGCAAGGTCCCAAGGCTTTGGGCCGTCGTCGACTACCTTCCCAGGTCACAAGCAGGGAGCTGGATGGGAAGTGGAGCTGATGGGATTAGAACCGGTGTCCATATGAGATCACAGCACATTCAAGGCAAGGACTCTAGCTGCTAGGCCACTGTGCCAGGCCCGAACCAGTGAGTTCTTCTGGGATGAGAAAATATTTTTTTAAGATTTTCTTATTTTCATTGAAAATTGATTTACAGAGAGAAGGAGAGACAGAAAGATCTTCCATCTGCTGATTCACTCTCAAATGACCACAGGAGCCGGAACTGAGCCAATCCATTAAGCCAGGAAACAGGAACTTCTTGCGGGTCTCCGACACAGGTGCAGCATCCTAAGGCTTTGAGCTGTCCTGTATTGCTTTCCCAGGGCACAAGCAGGGGGTTGGAGGGGAAGCAGAGCAGCCGGGACACAAACCAGCAGCCACATGGGATCCCAGCACTTTGCAAGGGGAGGATCGGGCTGAGAAAATCTAGCAGAGGATCTTGTCACATCTCTGGAAGATGTTGCAGTGTGTGGTGTTTGCCTGTTTGCTGTGTTACCTTCCCCACAGAGCACCAACACTTGAGCTTTATTCCAAGATCCTTGCACATATCCAAGCGTAAGCATGTAAGGCGCACATGTCTCCATCCCTTACACATCAACACAGCACATACTTCCTTCACTTCACAGTACGTCCTGGACATCTTTATAAGCTATTAATATATGAAGGGCTTCCTCATTCCTTTTCTTATTTGAGAGAGAGAGAGACTCCCATCAGCTGGTTCACTCTCCAAATGCCTGCGACAGGCAGGTGATGGAAGCTGGGAGCCACAGACTCAACCCTGGTCCCCCACGTGAGTAGCAAGAGCTCAATTGCTTGTGTCATAGCCGTGCAGGGTCTGCACATACAGGATGCTGAAGTCAGGAGCAGGGGCAGGGAATTGAACTCAGGGACTGTGATATGGGGTGCAAATGTCCTAACTGGTATCCTAACAGCTAGGCCAGATGCAGCCTTCATTGTCCTAGCTTTATACTACATCTCTGCATAGATATAACCTGATCTCTCTAACTTACTCAGAATACACTCTTTTCCCACTATAAATAATACCACAGAAATAATTCATATATCCATCATTTCCTATATAAGTTCTGCAAATCATGGTCAGTTAGCATTACTAAACTTTTAAGTTTTCATTTAGTTACTTGTTTTATTTGAAAGACAGCATGGGCTCTCCCATTCAATAGTTCACTCCTCAAATGCCTATAGTAGGCAGGGCTGGGCTGGGCTGGGCTGGGCTGGGCTGAGCTGGGCTGTGCTTGGCTGGGCTGGGCTGGGCTGGGCTGGGCTGTCCTGAGCTGGGCTGTCCTGGACTGGGCTGGGCTGGGCTGAGCTGGGCTGAGCTAGGTTGGCTTGGCCTGGCCTGAAGTGGGCCAGGCTGCCCTGGGCTCAGCTGGCCTAGGCTGGGCTGGGCTGTCTTGGGCTGGGCTGGGCTGGGCTGGGCTGGGCTGGGCTGTCCTGGACTGGGCTGGGCTGGGCTGGGCTGGGCTGGGCTGGGCTGTCCTGGGCTGGGCTGTCCTGGACTGGGCTGTCCTGGACTGGGCTGAAGCCAAGATGCAGGAACTTAGCCCAAGTCTCCCTCCTGATTGACAGGGACCTGCTGCCTCTCACAGTGCACATCAGTAGGTACTGAAATCCAAGGACAGATTCAAGACTCAAAACCAGGCATTTCTCATGCTGATTGCTAACTTTGATGGGCTCTGAAAGGTTGTCAAGGTGTCCTGTTTCATGTGCTTGGTCATATGTACCCCCATCTTGGTGCATTTATGGTTGGATACTAGACCAAGGCCCTTTCATGGGTAGATAGTGCCTTGGGGCAGTGCTACTCTGCAGTTTTCTGGTTTGAGTATGGCTCAGCCTCTTTTCCTTTCCTGTGTAATGTTTGATTGTAACTTCTACAGCCGCGAGATTGCTGGGTTTCTTGCTAGCAACTTGTAGGAGCTCCGTGTGTGGTGGAAATAAGTAAGTGCTGATGGAAATGGATGGAGTTGAGTATATTTCTTCCCAATGTCTCATTCGTTACTCCTGGATTTCACACATGGAAGTTTTTAGAGATGCATGGAAGTTTTTAGAGATGCATATGTTCCTAATTTTTATCGATTTAATTTTATTAATCTTTTCTTCTGGCTACTGGGTTTGCAAGCTTCTCACCACTCTGAGGTTCCAGAAGGATTTCTTTGGTGTCTCTGGACCATTTGCTGCACCTTTGTGCCTTGGATCACTGGAATTTGCCATGTGAAAAGTACCAGCTATGGTGCCTGATTTGCCTCCCAAGTAACTCTCCATGCCTCAGTTGTTTGTTGAGTATTTCCTCCTTGCCCGTAACTCTGAGATGTCACTATTATTCTAGAGTAAATTCCTGGACATAGTGTTGTGTTTGGGGAGGTTTTTAACTTGGCTGCATTGGCCTGTCTGTTCATGTGCCAATGCCACATTTTTTTTTGTTGTTGTTGCTGTTTTTGTTTCCAAACTTTCTATTTCTCCTTCCCATTTCTAGGGGGAGAAGGGAAATAAAGGGATAGGCCATTCCCGGCCTCCTAACCATCCCAGTACCCAAGGATGGAGAAAGGCTGCCCTATATCAACCCAAGGTCACAAGGTGGGCATGCTCTGACGGTTCTTCAAAGGGGGATGAGATAGTTCCAAAACGCTGTCGATCTCACCAATCTATGGATAAGGAATCCACTCCAATGTCCATTGGCTAACAGTCTCCATTCACCCAGATATTTGCTGTCATCATTTGGCTGAGGTAGTTGTTCCTATGTTCTGTTCTCCATTCTCTGCTATGGTACCAGATGTTCTCTGCGGGTCCCAGTGAGCTACCATGTCCTCTGTGCGCACCGTGATCTGCCATCCAGCAGGGCACCTTTTACACCAAGGATGGCCAGTTCTCCCAGGTAGACTCATGGATCTGAGTCAGGAGACCTGAGCCAAGCAGGACCCCGTATGCGTGGGGCTCACAGATGCAGCACCCACCACATAAGCAGGGCCAATTGCCACATTTTTAACTATCCAGAACTTATAATACTTTGGAAAATAAGATGGGATTGATTCTGCCTTGTTGTTCTTTTTTTAGAATTCTCTTGGCTGTGATTGCTTGTTCAGATTTCTATACAAAGTATGTTTGACTCTTTCAGCAAAACATCCTGTTGGTATCTTTTTGTGGGATGAATTGTCATCGCTGTGGTGTAGGGTTTGCCTATCCATTGCCATGGTATACTCCTCCAATGATGCAAATCTCCCTCTGCGTCTCTTAAGAGATTTCAGCTTTTTCTTCATGTAGGTACTTCAGAGTTCTTATTAAATGGGTATCTAATAAATTAATTAGGGCCCGGCGCGGTGGCGCAAGTGGTTAAAGGTCCTTGCCTTGCACGCCTAGGATCCCATATGGGCGCCGGTTCTAATCCCGGCAGCCCCGATTCCCTTCCAGCTCCCTGCATGTGGCCTGGGAAAGCAGTCGAGGACGGCCCAAAGCTTTGGGACCCTGCACCCGCGTGGGAGACCCGGAAGAGGCTCCTGGCTTCGGATCGGCATAGTATCGGCCCGTTGCGCTCACTTGGGGAGTGAATCATCGGACGGAAGATCTTCCTCTCTGTCTCTCCTCTCTGTACATCCGCCTTTCCAATGAAAAAAGAATAAAAATAAATCTTTTTAAAAAAATAAATTAATTAAATAATTTTTATATTATTTTTTGGCATCTTGGATTTTAGAATAGATCAAATTAGGATGGAAAAATAGGATATTTTTGTCTAGTACGTCTTAGGACTGCTCTTGATGCATTTAGGAAAGCTATTGATGTATGTATTAGCTTTTTATGTCACCGTGTTACTGAATTCTTCCATTCTTCCCCAAGCCTCTTGGAATTTCCAGGTTTATAATTGCTTTCAAGAGTAGTTTGAGTTAATCCCATATAATGAAAGAATATAGGCAATGATTTAGCTGATTAACAAGAAAATTGGGAATTGGACAGTTTTATGTCTTCTAGGGGATTGTGTCTTAAAATTTTGATTCTTTTTTTTAAGATTTATTTTTTTATTTGAATGTCAGATATACAGACAGGAAGAGAGACAGAGAGAAAGATTTTCTGCCCACTCATTCACTCCCCAAGTGGCTGCAACAGCCAGAGCTGAGCCTATCTGAAGCCAGGTGCCTGGGGGCTCTTCAGGGTCTCCCACGTGGGTGCAGGGTCCCAAGGCTTTGGGCAGTCCTCGACTGCTTTCCTAGGGCACAAGCAGGGAGCTGGATGGGAAGTGTGGCTGCCGGGACACGAACCAGTGCGTATATGGGATCCCAGCAAGCGCAAGGCAAGGACTTTATAGTCACTAGGCTACCGCACCTGCCCAAAAATTTGATTCTTACAAAATGTAAGCAATCATTCAATACAGTTGAGGTTTTTTTCCTCTTTCAAAAAGAAAGTTTGCTTTGAAAACAAGAGTCAGTGTCATAGAAGTTGAAACTGAGTTCAAGTGAGATTTAGTTTTAATAAAAATCTGTAATCCCTCATACTGCTGGTATTCAGAATTCACTCCGCCCTAAGAATAGTGTGTTCTCCAAAAGAATGTGGACCCGACACAGGACAAAACAAAAGAATTCTATATCCCGGCTGTATCCCCACTTCACTGTAAGGGTGGCCGCCTCCTTGGGCTTGGCTTCCTCATCTGTGAACTAGGACAGGTGATAACTACCCAGCGCAGGTGTTTGTGAAGAACCGGATAAGCACATCCAATGTGGGGCGTGTCACTTTTCATTCTGTTATCACTGGAGTATTGGACCAGATAGCACCAAAAGCGAAACAAGAGAAAAAGGTTTTATTCATGGGTATCAAGACAAACCCTGGTATAGTGTCCCAAGGTTTTGGACACCAAATTTCTATTTCTGTGGCTCTGTCAGTCTCAACACGTGATGTCACCTGGTCATCTCAGACCACTCCCACCATCCTTACCATCTTGGCATCACACAGCCTGCAGGAAGCAAGAGCAGAAAGGGGCAGTCTGGCATGCACCTGCTGCTTAAGCACTGAGAAGCTGCACCCAACACATCCACTGGCTGTACCCAGGCCGCACCCAGCTGCAAGGGAAAGCAACACACACGTTCATGCAGTCTGGAACAATGGGCAGTCATGATCAATGGCTGTGTTGCTGGTTGGTGTGTTTATGAATTGTCATTGCCGAATGTCCTGTGGAACAGTGTGCCCACTCCCCCTTCTGACTGTGTTTCTTTTTTTTTTTTTTTTAAGATTTATTTTTATTCTTTTTTCATTGGAAAGGCGGATATACAGAGAGGAGAGACAGAGAGGAAGATCTTCCGTCCGATGATTCACTCCCCAAGTGAGCGCAACGGGCCGATGCTATGCCGATCCAAAGCCAGGAGCCTCTTTCGGGTCTCCCACGCGGGTGCAGGTTCCCAAAGCCTTGGGCCGTCCTCGACTGCTTTCCCAGGCCACAGGCAGGGAGCTGGAAGGGAAGCGGGGCTGCCGGGATTAGAACCGGCTCCCATGTGGGATCCCGAGCGTGCAAGGCAAGGACCTTTAACCACTTGCGCCACCGCGCCGGGCCCCTCCCTGACTGTGTTTCATGACTCTTCCCGTGTGTGTTGTTTTGTTTGCAGCCCAGGAGCCTCAGCTGTGTCACCTGTGGGTCCTGTGGCACCTGGTGGGGGAGCAGGTCATACCACGCAGGTGTTCAGTGTACCTATAAATGCTCACAGTTTCAGGATCATCTTAAAAAGGCATTTCTCAGAACTTCTCTGACAATGACATTTGCCACCATATAGCCACAGAGTCAGACTCATTGTGGTACAGCAGGAGCTTACTGTAGCAAAGAGGCCTGGGGTCTGGGGTGACATCTACCACTGAAGAGCCATAGCGGTGGGTAGTTCCTATAGCTGGGTCAGTCTCAGGTGTTGGCTGGGGTTGGCATGGGGGCTACCAGCTCATGGTCATGTGATGTCACCGATGGGAGCAAGACCTGGCATGCAGTAGGTGCTCGAGCGTCGGTTGGTGGCTGCTGGATGGTGTCGGAGAACAGGGCCTCTGCATGCAATCAACAAACCTGAGCCCATGCACCTCAGCGGCACTGAGTCCTTTGATTCCGGAACTGGGGAAAATGGTGCTTTAAGTATAATGTTAGGAACTGAGCAAGTCAGACAACAAAAGCTCCCCTGTCTCTGAGGCCACTTCTCTAATTAGGAAAAATAGTAAGTGAAGAAGTGGGGTGGGCTGGGGAGGTACGGCATCTTTTGAGCCTAAAGCTGTGTTTAAGCCCGGACAGCTCTGCCTTTAATTATCCTGTCTGAGTTGACCGTAATGAGCTTTATTTTTAATGCCTTCATTTCAAGGAGGGGGAAAAAAAAAGTGATTTTTTTTTTTTGCATCCAACCATATAAAACAGCCTTATTCACTAAGTTTGAAAAGACAAAGTCACCACTATGGGGTCTGTAAAGACTCCAGAGCCGCAAGGCAAAGAGCCAGCTGGTGTCCAGGGAACACAGACTTCAGGCTAGCCTGTCCCTGTGTTCCCACAGCCAGCTCCCGATGACAGTCACACGGAACCCCAGGGCTGGGCGCAAGCAGGCCCCCTCTTCAGATAACGGTCCGGGCCCCTTTGGCTTCTGTAACAAAAATGCCTTTTACTAGGTCAGTTATAAACAGCAGGAGTTGGTTCATCACAGTCCTGGGGGTTGAGAAGTACAAGGCCAAAGTGCCGGGCACCCTCTGGCGAAAGGGCAGAGGGGCATTTTTTTTTATTGTGACACAGCAAGGAGTTGGAGAGTTGGTCACGGGTGTGCATGTGGCAGGAGGCCTGGCAGCTGTGCCCTCCTACCGGGCTGATGTTACCAATGACGTCTGCATGACAAGGGCGAGGGTGGCTGCTCCTTGCTCCGCTCCAGGCCCATAGGATGCCTCAGCCCAGCACTGATGCAGCACCATTCTCACCAGAAGCCCGCCCCTCTGTTTAGACTTCCCAATCTGCAGTACCTTGAGCCTGGTAGGTCTCTGCTGCTCATGGATGGCCCAGACTCAGGCTTTCTGTTACAGCAGCATGGAATAGACTAAAGCACCCCTCCCACAGCCCATAGGGCTCATTTCCTCCTAAAGGCCCCTTCTCAATGCTATTGTGTTGGGCATTGGGTCCCATTGGGTGGATTCTGGGGAAGATACCAACACTCAGGCCAGAGCAGGTGGGGCCCTGCTGGCATACCAGTCAAGCTAAGGTGATGTCTGAGGCTGGAGCCGGTTCTCTTCCTGTGTCACTGGGGAACCTTCCAGTATATTCTCTGTCTGGCCACCTCCTTATCGTTTCCCTTGTCTTCCTGCTGTCTATGATGTTTTAAAAGAGAAAAATAATAGAACTACACTTGAAAAACAGGAGGCCGAATCATGTAAGCCTCCATCCTAAGAGCCATGGTTAGTTTTGTACATTTCCTTCTAACGTTGTTCTTTTTAAGATTTATTTATTTTTATTGAAAAGGCAGAATTACAGAGAGAAGAAAAGACAGAAAGCTATTTTTGCATGCTGGTTCACTCCCCACGTGGCCACAATGGCCAGAACTGAGCTGAGCCAATCCAAAGCCAGTAGTCAGGAGCTTCTTCCAGGTCTCCCATGCAGGTGCAGGTCCCAAGGCTTTGGGTCATCCTCTATTGCTTTCCCAGGCCACAAGCAGGGGGCTGGAAGGGAAGTGGAGCAGCCAGGATACAAACCGGAGTCCATGTGGGATCCCGTTGGTAGCAAGGCAAGGATTTAGCCACTAGGCTGTCACACCCCGGGCCCCTTCTAATATTTTAACCATGATCATATTTGTTCTCATGATTATAATTTATACACAATTGTTTTATCTTGACTTTCTCTCAGCAGCTTAGTAAGCGTTTTTGTAAGAATTCTCTCTCTGGTCGTCGAGCAGGTGCGCCCAACACTACGGAATCACTCTGCTGTGGTCACCTTCTGCCCTTCTCTCACCAGTAGTGCTGCAGGACAGATTCTAACGTGCGTAACTTTTCAAGATTTTGAATTACTTCTTTTGAATAGATTCACAACATTAAGGAAAAGCAGGCTTTACAGGCTCTGATATTGAAACTCGTGTTACTTCTGTCGCTGTGATGGATCCTGCCAGTTTGCAGTACCCTCAGCAATGCCATCTACTTAGTGCCTACAACAACGAAGTTTTCTAAAGTGTTCCCTGTCTTAAAAAGTTGAAAATGATACAGTTGAAAAAAAGTAACCTGCTTGTATAAAGTTTAGAAAAGCTTAAAGAAAATGAAATCAAGCAACAATATTGACCTCACTCATGATAAACGCTGGTGATATTGTGGCCTCAGTTCTTGAAACATGTGTCCTAGGCAATACCTTTCCTTTCATCTCTTGCACTTTTTTTTTAATTAAGTAAGCCTATTTTTCACATAGCAGCTTTATGCTGTGTGAACTGTTTTAGCATATTAAATGTTCTTTTCACAAATGATCCCTTCCAGAAATTTAGATTATTTCTAATTCTTTGCTATCTTTTTTTTAAAAAGATTTATTATTATTATTTTTTTTTATTGGAAAGGCGGATATACAGAGAAGAGAGACAGAGAGGAAGATCTTCCGTCCGATGATTCACTCCCCAAGTGAGCGCAACGGCCGATGCTATGCCGGTCCGAAACCAGGAGCCTCTTCCGGGTCTCCCACGCAGGTGCAGGGTCCCAAAGCTTTGGGCTGTCCTTGACTGCTTTCCCGGGCCACAGGCAGGGAGCTGGAAGGGAAGCGGGGCTGCCGGGATAGAACCGGCGCCCGTATGGGATCCTGGGCGTGCAAGGCGAGGACCTTAACCACTTGCGCCACCGCACCGGGCCCTCTTTGCTATCTTAAATGATATTGTATGACCACGTTTACAACTAAATTTTGTATATTGTAAGACTCCTATATGTAAGATGCTTCCTTGAAGGGGGCTGTTGTTATGTTTAACAAGTTTGGGAATTTTTTTTGTTAAAACCATCTTGTTTGATTTGCATTAAAATAGTGAAAGAGGCAGAAGACTTTCCGATGTGCTCAGTGGACGATTTTCCTTCTTCCTTTGCTGGTTTTTTGTAACATCTTCCCTTTCCAACCCTTAGTAGGGAAAACAATTTTGCACAGAAAAAAAAAAGGTATTCATGTTTTGCCTTTCATGATGTCACAAAATAATTTTTTAGTTTGTCAGCTGTGTTTCTATTTTACTTAGTCTTTTCCAGTTCAGTAAATCTCTTCCCTCTTGGTGCCTGTCTCTGGTGTCAGGCCCCAGGAAGAGCTTCTGCACTCCCACAACTCAAGTATTTTCTGCTAGTGCTTCTAAGGTTCATTTAAACTCTGCACTTCCTCTTTTGCACAGTTGACACAGTTCCTGGTCTAGTCTGCAAGTAGTGGTAGTTGCAAATGTCGTAGGCAGTCAAGATTTCTTGAAGATGACTGGTTAGCTCTTTTCAAATAGATACATCTTAATACAGTCTCTATCAAAATCTCAGTGGGGTCTTTTGGAAATGTGACTAGATGATTCTAAATTTCACCTAGGAGAAAGAAGCATGTAAAAGCAGCCAAGGAAAATTTAGGAAATGAAGGGCTTATTGCAAAAAATACAAATCTGTAGTCGTTAAATATAAAGCTATAGTAATAAATCAAAATGTATGCTGTAAAGCTATGGTAACAAAATGAAAACAGCACGTAACTATTGCAGGAAGAAACAAATCAGTAAAACAAATAGAAATTTTTGCAACAATCTCAAGCATGAAAACAATGCCACATACCATAATAGTGATTTTGTCTAATTAATGTTATGGGTTATACAGACACGCTTTGTAACACCAGGCTATCCTCACACTCGTAGAATAAGTACTGCTAGAACATTCTGTGGTT
The DNA here is from genome assembly GCF_017591425.1 of Ochotona curzoniae. Classification (NCBI taxonomy): domain Eukaryota; kingdom Metazoa; phylum Chordata; class Mammalia; order Lagomorpha; family Ochotonidae; genus Ochotona; species Ochotona curzoniae. The sequence goes on from NW_024464918.1 coordinate 231,117, forward strand.
TTTGTTTTTGTTTTTGTTTTTAGTCTATGTTTAAATCAAATTTGCCAATGTTTTCCTTAATTTCGTTCATTACCAGCCAAGTGGTATTCCTTCTTGTGAACAAGAGACTTTCCTAAAGATTTAGTTGAAGGCCATTTATGGAGAGAGAGACAGAAAGTTATAGCCAGAGAGACAGAAAAGTCTTCTATCCACTGATTCCCTCCTGAAGTGACTGCAACAGCCAGAACTGAGCCAGGCCGAAGTCAGGAGCCAGGAACTTCATCAGGGTCTCTTACATAGACGCAGGAGCCAGGAACTTCATCAGGGTCGTCTACATAGACGCAGGAGTCCAAGCGCGTAAGCCATACTCTGCTGCTTTCCCCAGGCCATTAGCAGAGAACTGGGTAAGAGAAAAAGAAGAAAAAACAGACGAGATACAAGCTGATGCCCGTAAGCAGTGCCGCTGTCACAGGTGGCAGCTTGACTCACACCACCATGCCATCCCTCCACTGTTTTTAAGCACGTGTTTGAACCATTTAAACAACACTGAATTACCTTCAACTCTTTTATACTTAATAGGGAAAGCTTCCCAATTCCATTAACCATGGTCAACACTTGACAAGTACTATTTTCCCAGTTACTGTTTGTCAGGTTTTGACCACAGAAGGGACAGATTTGTAGTGATGGAACAGGACAGGCATAGCACCTGTTGCCTGACATAGCACCTGACTGCATATGGGGAAGACAGAAGCAGTCACACTGAGCAGCAGTTACGACACCCCCAGAAGCGACAGCCCCAGCCACGGTGTCTCCACGTGATGATTAGTTGCATTTGAGGTAGCTAGCACAAAGAGGAAGTTCCAAGTACTGTGATAGAGTCACTCCAAGGAACCTCAATCATTACACAGATCTCAGGAGCTGCATTTCAGGATCCCCATTGATGTCTGAACGCTGTATATGACCAATGCGCAGATGGAGTCTAGAGTACATAGGATGGCTACACTGGGCAAAAGGATGATTCCTGTCCCAGGTGGAATGGAACGTGATGGTGCAAGAGTTCAATGTGCTATTCAAGGCTTCCCACACTGAAACTTATGAATTGTTTATGCCGGAGTTTGCCATCTTATTTTTAGATCACATTTAATTGTGCATGAAGGGGGTTGCTGTCTATCGGTTTGTGGTCTCAGCCATGATTGTGCTGTGAGAAATGTTCCAAGGCCCTGGATGAAGCAAAGGAGGCTGGAATCGAGCAGAAAGTGAGGAAGTGGCTCCGTCAGGGTCTGCTGGATGATGCGAAGGATGCTGATAAGAAATCGTGGCAGGTCTTCAACTTGGGAGCATGGTGATCTAATTGTGTGGTTTGTATCAAGGTTGATTAGTTGACTGATTTGAAAGGCAGACTGACAGAGAGAGGGGGAGAGACAGAAATTTTGCCTCTGCTGGATCATTCCTCAAATGTAAACAACAACGAGGGCTGGGCCAGGCTGAAGTCAGAAACAGGAACTCCCTCCTGGTAACAGGGACCTTAGCACTCGGCCCACCATCCACTGCTTTCCCAGGTGGATTAGCAGGAAGTTAGATTGGCAGTAGAATAGCCAGGTCTCAAGCTGACACTCTAATATAGGGTGGCAGTGGGGTAGTAGTGGCTTAACTCGTGTAAGATATCTCATTCTGCAAGACTGACATTACCTGATACCAAAACCAAAAATATTAGAAGAAAAGAAAATTGTAGGGGCCCGGCGCCGTGGCGCAAGTGGTTAAAGGTCCTCACCTTGCACGCCCGGGATCCCATATGGGCGCCGGTTCTAATCCCGGCAGCCCCGATTCCCTTCCAGCTCCCTGCCTGTGGCCTGGGAAAGCAGTCGAGGACGGCCCAAGGCTTTGGGACCCTGCACCCGCGTAGGAGACCCGGAAGAGGCTCCTGGCTTCGGACCGGCATAGTATCGGCCCGTTGCGCTCACTTGGGGAGTGAATCATTGGACGGAAGATCTTCCTCTCTGTCTCTCCTCTCTGTATATCTGCCTTTCCAATGAAAAACTAATAAAAATAAATCTTTATAAAAAAATTAAAAAAAAATAAAAAAGAAAATTGTAGGGCCCATGGGCCCAGCGGCGTGGTCTAGTGGTTAAAGTCCTCGCCTTGAACGCTCCAGGATCCCATATGGGCGCTGGTTCCAATTCCGGCAGCTCCACTTCCCATCCCGCTCTCTGCTTGTGGCCTGGGAAAGCAGTTGAGGACAGCCCAAGGCTTTGGGACCCTGCACTCACATGGGAAACCTGGAAAGAGGTCCCTGGTACCCGGCTTCGGATTGGCACAGCACCGGCCATTGCACTCACTTGGGGAGTGAATCTTTGGACGGAAGATCTTCCTCTCTGTATATCTGATTTTGTAAAATAGTAATAATAATAACATCTTTAGGCCCAGCATGACAGCCTAGAGGCTAAGGTCTTCTCCTTGTGTGTGCAGGGATCCCATATGGGCACTAGTTCGTGTCCCGGTAGCCCTGCTTCCCATCCAGCTCCCTGCTTGTGACTTGGGAAGGTAGTCGAGGACAGCCCAAAGCCTTGGGACCCTGCACCCATGTGGAAAACCCAGAGGAAGTTCCTGGGTCCTGGTTTTAGATAGGCTCAGCTCTGGCCATTGCAGCCACTTGGTGAGCAAATGAGCAAATGGATGAAAAGAAAGAACATTTCAGACCAATAACATTTGTGACTATAGAGGCAAAAAGCAATCTAGATCCAGAGGCATATTAAGAAGATTATACATCATGATCAAGTGGGATTTGTCCCAGGAATGGAGAACGTAAATATAATCCATCAATATGTACAGTGCTGTGGTACAGCTAGTTAACTGCTACTTGGGATGCTGGCGCCCCACATCATATTAGAGGGCTGGTTTAAGTCCACGCTGCCACGGTTTTTTAAAGTCTTATTTGTTTTACTTGAAAGAATTATACATAGAAAGGGGGAAGACAGATATTTTTCATCCACTGGTTCAGAGCGGGTCTGGTCTGTAGCTGGGAACCAGGAGCTGCCTCCAGATCACCCAGGAGACTACCAAGAACCTGAGCCGTCTTCTATTGCTTTCCCAGGCCATTATCAGGGGACTGGATCAGAAATGGAGCACCCGGGACCATATGCATATGGATGCATTTGCATATGGGGATGCCGATGCCACCAGTAGAGGATTAGCACACTATGCCACTGTGCTGTCCCCTGATCCAGTTCTGATCCAACTAATGTGCTCATGGAAAGGAGATAAATAACGGGCCCTGCTACCCAAGTGGGAGACCCGGATGGAGCTGCTGGCTCATGGTTGAGCCTGTCCCAGTCCTGACTGTTGCAACCACTAGGAGAGTAAACCAGTGGATGGGAGCACTCCTTCTCTTGTTCTCCCATTCTCTCTCTCTTTCTCCCATTCTCTCTTCACTCTGCCTTTAAATAAATCAATTTTAAAGTAGTCAATTTCTGTGTCCTTATGTGGGGACTACAACGCAGTGACTGGGTTAGTAATCAACTTCCTGAAATAAGGTATAAAAAAAGGGCTCCTGCAATGCTGGAAGCCAACGGGAGGGGACTCTATCAGTACTGCATGTACAAGGAGATATGATCACCTGTTTGATTTATGCCATCCACCATATTCAAGTTGGAAATGGTTAAAACAAGAGTTGGAGACTTATTACTGCAAAGAACACTAAATGTGGACATAAACATGAGTAAGACTAAACCTCTTCATTTCACTGGTCTCAGATATTTCCATTCTTCAACCAGATACAGTAATATCTACCCCCTTTGTACTGCTGTGCAAGCTAAATACGATGATGCACAGGAAATTCTTGTGAGCAGTTCTTATTAGGGCAAGAGCATTTGAAGCATGTAAAGAGAATGGTGTTGCTAGCCTAAAATGTCACTCATGGCAAGATAACATGTATGGTTTAAACAGCGTTACAGATTTTCTGGCCATGCAAAGCGGGATCAACAGCCTCAAATCTATCAATGGAATCTACTGTATTAGTAGCTAAATAAGAAAAATGCAGAAAGTGGTATTGAACAAAATTCAGTGCCCATCCGTGACTAAGGAAAAAAAAAAAAAACTCAACAAATTGTAAGTCGAAGGGAACTCTCTTCACCCAAAGCCAGTCTCAAACATCTTTGCACTGATGTGATAGTCTAAAGAAACACACAGCTACTGACGACCCACAGTCCCCAGGGGTTCTGAATGTGGTGCGACACTTCCGGAAACTTGACAGCCAGCATTGTAGCTAACACCATGGCTATGATTTGAACATGAATCAGCTCTAAAACTCAGGCAGATGTTTAAGCCCCAAATCGTAAGTTTAGAGGGTGGAGATAGAAGCAAGCTGTAGGGCCGAGGGAGAGTTCTGCGAGAGCCTTAGGTCACTGGAGGCTGTGTGCTTGGCAGGTGGTTGGCGGTAAAAGCCCAAACAGGATACAGCCACGCCCTCTGCCTCCTAGCTCGCTCAGACACTGATGCCCTCACTGTGGACCACACCAGTGAGGCTGCTTGACCTTGGCATTTTGCTGCAGGAACAAGAGCTGACTGCCACAGTTATACTTCATATATTTTACCCATAGGCTTTCCCATCTGCACCCAGAGGAAACACTCTCACAGAATACCGCACAAGAGATCCTAGCAGGTGCAGTGAAAGGAGAAAACTGCAAGCATCCAGAATGAAAGAGAGAGAACCTTTCTTACTCACACATGGCACAGTGATCACCTAGGGAGCCTGCGTGTCTAAAACGGAAGAGCTTATGGATCTAACACCTCTGCCAAGATCGTAGTATAAAAAACGGTCCGGAAAGAATCCGTCAGATTTCTGTACAGTAGCAACAGATAGATGCATCTTATTCATGGCAGGATCCCCTAAATGAAGTATTTGAGTTTAAATGCTAATCTTGTGCAGGATCTGTATGCTGGAAACCACAAAATGGTGGCAACAGCAATTTTGACATAAATGGAGAGACACATCTGGTTGATAGAATAAAGGATTCAAAATACTTGGGATGTTAATGTTCTCCCAGAATGATTTGTAAACTTAAAGCAATTCTACTCAAAACCCAAGCAGGCTCCATGGATCCCAACAAATCTGTTCTTGGGTCTGGTGCAATGGCTCAATGGCTAACTTCTCACCTTGCAAGCACCGGAATCCCAAATGGGCACTGGTTCATGTTCCAGCTGCTCCATTTCCCATCCAATTCCCTACTTATGACCTTGGAAAGCAATAAAGGATGTCCCAAAGCCTTGGGACCCTTCACCCACATGGGAGACCCGGAAGAGGCTCCTGGCTCCTTGGCTTCGGATCGGCTCAGCTCTGGCCATTGCAGCCACTTGGGGAGTGAATCAGTGCAAGGAAGATCTTTCTTTCTGTCCTTCTCTCTGCAAATCTGATCTTTCTAAACAAAATAAAATGAAGCCTATTGTAAAATGCACATAGAGAGGGACAGGAATCTGGCCTGACTGTTGAGATACCACCTCCCATATCAGAGTTCCTAAGTTCAAGGCCAGGCTCTCTGTCCCTTATTCCAGCTTCTTTCTAGCACATACCCTGGGAGGCAGCAGACAGCAGATGCCTCAAGGTGGTGGTGGGTCCCTTCCCACGGGACCTAGACTGAGTTCTAGGACCTAGACTGATCTTTGGCTTGGCAGCCCCAGCTATTCTGAACAGTCAGTGAGTAAAGCAATGGATGGGTATTTCCTCTCATCTTCCTCTCAAACTTTTAAAAGGTATATGGACGAGCAAAACAGCGAGACTAGCAAAAACAACCTCTTAAAAAGAACAAAGTTGTGAGAGCCCACACAGTACGCATGGAAACATGACCACAAAGGTCAGAGGATACCTAGTGTTACCCTGGCCATGCTGGGGTTAACTTCCCGAAGGTCAGAGGCAGAGATGCTCGGTGAAGAGAACTCAGTGACACCAACACACGGTGCGGAAACATCAGACACCCACGTGCAGAGAGAACGGAATCACAGCCCGAGACTACGCCGCGTACTCAACTGTGTCCGTTCTGTGACTGTAGGCCATAATAAAAATGTGCAAAAATATCTAAGAAAAACTCTATAGGGATCAGTGAGTGAATGTAAACTGTGAAACTATAAATCTGCAAGAACCACCCCTACAAGAAACTCTTCATGAGCTCAGGCCAGGCAGACAAGTCTCAGCTAAAACAAACAGAAAGCACAGTTCATTAAAAGCTTTCACAAGTTATACGTCAACCAAATTGCTTCTAAATAGAACAAGATTGGCTGTGCACCAGGAGAAAGCATTTATAAATCACATATGCAACGAAGGATCTGTATCCAGAAAGTATGAAGAACTCTCAAAATAATAGCAATTTTAAAAAAAACCCAATAACCTGAGACAGACATGAGGGAAAAGACGACCAAGGTTATGGGTAAGAATACGGTCTGCCTGCAGAGGGATCCCGTAAAGGATTTGGGGGATGGAAGTTGGAACTTGTCTTTTGTTCTATGAGTGGTGGTGGCAGTTACAAGAATCAGTAGACATTTTAAGACTCCTAGAACCATGCATCAGAAAGAAGAAAATTTTATTGTATTTCAGTGCCAAAACTTCTCACTAGACTCTGAGCAAGGAGGAGGCAGGTGGCCGTGGGTATTTGGCTTCTTGTGTATGGTCTCGAATGACTTTCAGTGCAGGGAAGTCTGGATCTGTTTTTGGGGTGGGGGGATTGCCTCAAGGCTCTTGAGCTCCAGCTCTCACGGAATGTGGGGTTCATTTGCTGTCTTGAAGCCAAACGGTACGTGGTAAGTGTTTTCACATGAGCACTGCTCCTTGCCTCTAATGGCTTTCAGGGCAACGCTGTAGTTGGGTTGGGGTGAAGCCCTGTTCGGGCGCTTCCTCCCGCAGAGGATGCAAGCCACGCAGGCCCAGGCAGCGCCATCGGGCAGGCGAGGCTCCTCCCGGACCACACAGAAAACAAGATGCTCCAGATCCCTCAGGGCCTTCCCTTCCCAGCGACCGAAAGAAAGCAGAGAGGCAGCCTGGGCCTGGAGTTAGAGGAAGGCTCTGTGACTGTGGGAGATCACCGTGCCGTGTGGCCACTGTTTCCAGCTCTGGGTAGGGTGGGCAGGGGTGTGGGGCTTGCCTGGTTCCTAGGGTGACCTGAGGCTGTCCCTGCGGGGGAGTGAGCAGAGGTGAAGGGGCCCTCTTTACCGTGTGCCTTATAGCCGGATTGTTCACCACTCTGATGCTTTAATAATAGGCTGGGTCTCTATTCTTAAGAAATGATTTATTCCTTTGAAAGGCAGTGTGACAGAGAGAAGCAGAGAGAGAAGAGAGATTTTCCATCTGCTGGGTCCGTCCCCGCTGCCTGCAACAACCTTCATTAGGCTATGATGAGGCCAAGAGCCAGGCTCTCCATCCTGGTGTCCCCTGTGGGTGCGTGGGCCTCATGTGCTGATTCGCAGGAAGCCGGATTAGAAGTGGAGCAACAGGGACCGGAGCCTGCTGACATTCCAAGTGGCGGCTTAACCCATTGCCCCAAGTGCCTGTCTTATGCCTTCCAGTTACAGAGTGGCTTCTGCTGATTTAAAACAAAGTTGAGGGGCCCGGCGCGGTGGCACTGTGGTTAAGGTCCTCACCTTGCACGCCCAGGATCCCATATGGGCGCCGGTTCTAATCCCTGCAGCCCCGCTTCCCTTCTAGCTCCCTGCCTGTGGCCCGGGAAAGCAGTGGAGGACGGCCCAAAGCTTTGGGACCCTGCACCCGCGTGGGAGACCCGGAAGAGGCTCCTGGCTTCGGACTGGCATAGTATCGGCCTTTGCGCTCACTTGGGGAGTGAATCATCGGACGGAAGATCTTCTTCTCTGTCTCTCCTCTCTGTATATCCTCCTTTCTAATAAAAATAAATCTTAAAAGCAAAAAAGTTGAATCACTGCAGGCCCGGGTGACCTGGAAGCTTCCTGGGGAGCCCTGAATCGGTAGCAGAAGTAAGCTGATGCTCCTCTAGCTGCATACCCTGACCTCAGCTCTGTGTGAGCAGGGTTACCACTCAGGCCTCCCGGAGTAGATTCTGGAAGGCTTCCTTCTGCAAAATTGCTCTTGACATGTTTAAGAGCAAAGCCTCTCACAAAAGGAGCTTCAGATTCCAAAATGACAACATTCTAAGATGCGTGGAGAAATGTCCGCATCTCCACTTGCAAACCTGTTTGTACCAACAAGTCAAAGGCAATTTTCTCTGCAGCACTGCCAGCAAGCAGAGCCTCAGCTTTGGTATCTCTCTCCCTTCCCTGATGGCAACGAGTTCAGCCCCTTCTCGTTATTTTGGAGTTTCAGCTACGGGGAAGTGGAGAAAGCAGAGGCTAGACGTGGCTTGTTGTATAACCTGCTGTCCAGAGGACCAGATCTGTAGGAGGCAGGACAGAAGGGGGACGTAGGCAGAGTCAGGGCAGGGAACCCGAGGCATGGGCCAGAGGAGCTTATTCCTAGCTGCTCGAGCTACGAAGCACAAAGTTTGTCCTGTGAAGGCCCAGACCTTCTGTGACTGGTGGTCGAGGACCCTGTCTGGGTTCGATGTGTTTCCTTGGTCCCTGGCATCAGGCTGGAGTTACTGATACTGTGATCTGAGGGGAGGGTGCAGATGTCAAACTGAAGACAAGCGATCTGCCAGCTCAAGGTCCTCTGGCTGCTGTGTTCCTAAATGTGAGGGTGGGGTGGGACGTCCCTCATCCCGTCCGTCATGACTTCAACTCTGAGATTTCAAGTCAGGCTCCTAGATCCTTCCAGGAAACTGGTTCCCACTTCTCCCCACACATCTGAATCACGTGGACAACCCTCAGCTCTGCTGCCAGCTGGGTCCTGAGATGATCAGTCTGGGGTGCAAATGGGTGTGGACAAGTGCCCAGGGGATGCTGATGGCACACCTGAGCAAAGAACCAGCACATCTCTCCGTCAGGTTCCCAAACACACACACACACACACACACACACAGTGGAAACACCTGGGGAGTTGGTGCCTGCACCTCACCAAGCAGCCAGTGTGGTGGTGGAAGGAGGTCTGACTGCTTGGGGCTGTGACATCTCCCCAGATGATCAGAACACACAGCCAGGCTGGAGAGCCGCTGATCTTCGGCCGCTTGTGTGAACCAAGAGCCAGATCTGAGCGAGTGTTGCCTGACAGAGCTTTCTCAAGCCTCTTGCCATTTCACAAGTAGACCCAGGAATCATTTTCCCTTCCAAATGCACGGATCGTTTTTCCAGAGCATTTTATAGTACATGTTGTTAAAATAATAAAACCAGATTCCACTGCACATGTTGTATAAACCCATCTGTTTTGCATAAAATATTTACAAATACAGATTCAGAAGGAATTTAGAGATACTTGTGGGTAAGGAATCAGCATGTCAGTTGTCTGATGCCTCCTCTGTGGTCCACATGGCATATGTGTAGATAAACATGGAGCAGACACATATGATGAACCACGGACCTGTTCGCTCATTTTTGCATATTTCTCTTGCCCAAATATTTGCAGACAGTAAATTAAATAAACAAAGTTATGGTGGTACCTCTCCCCACTCCAGGTGTTTGGCATTTGTGCATTCCTGCCCATGAAACCTAAATCTCTTTTAATTCTCAAAACAGTAACCTGAGCAGGCCAGGGCTGTGCTTTTGGCTTCGTTTTTTTTTTTTTTTTAAGTTAAGTTGGACTGTTTTACCAGGCGCCCTGATGTCCTGTGTTCTCCAGGCCCACTCCGCATTCTTTACTCATAATCCCTTAATTTGGTTTGGACCGTAGCAGCAGGTCTCAGGTGGGGACAGGTGCCACAAAACAGCTTTGCCCCTGCTTGTCTTTGGGCTCTGTCTGCTTTCTGGCGCTGGAGAGGGAAGGATGAGACCCAATGGATGAGGTTTTTCAAGGCCTATCCAGCCATCCTGCTTATGCTTCTAGTTGACTCACTGTGGCAGTCAGAGACCTCTGAACCTAAGGAGGACACTGAGACCAGGGCTCCAGGAAAGGACAGCTCAGGAGTTGAGACCAGTCCTACCATTCCACTCTCTCCTTAACACCCTGTGTCCAGTGTTCAAGCACTGAGGAAGCTAACCTCTACTGATGGAGACCAGAATATCTGCCAGAGGCCAGGTGAGGAGTGAGAGAACGGGATCTAGGTGGGATAGTCATAGAACCCTGTGGGACCAGGCCCTCCTCCTCAGAATGGTGCCGGGTGTTCAGAAGTTGGCCTGACCCCTAAGCCAAGGGCCCACCAGGGTCATCGGGACAGGGCCCAGCACACAAGCAGGCATCCACTGCACACATCAAGAGTGAGGTTCCTGCTGAACCCAGCATGCCGAGGAAGTGGCCCACCTGCTCCCTGGGCTCCAGGCTGCAGCCTCTGCCCACCTCACCTTGGGTAAATCATCAGGAGCCAACAGCGGTTACAGTCCATCTCCGTATCTGCAGATTTCACATCAGTGGAGTTAATCAGATTTTGCTTTGTCAAGTGGAGGGTTGAAGTCAGAGACCCTGCATCACCCCCCATGTGTTCAATATCTTTTGCCAGTGTGGGCATTCCCAGGACTCTGTGCCTATAAGTAACCTGGTTGGAGTGCACCTGGCCAAGGGGGTCTTTCAGCCTGGGGTGAGCCTACACCCCCATGCCCGCTCTTTCAACCTCATCTGGTAACTCAGAGAGGAAGCAGGGTAGAAGAGGGGGGGTATACACTAACACCCCCTCCCAGGGATGCAGGGCTCTGGGGTCTGATTCCAGAAACAGAAGGCTTTCTTTATTAGCTGTCACAGAAATTTCACTGTGACCCCAAAGTAATTTCCCCAGAGAGAAGCAAAATTCCAGGAGCCAGGAATAGACGGAAAGATTATGGCTGCCCCCGCCAACAAACAGTGTGCATATCCGGTACTGGTGGGAGGTTAGTGAGGTCTCTGGACTGGTGCCCACCCTCCCTCAAAGGACACAGACTCCTGAGAGAGGTGAGGTAGGTCAGCAGCCAGGGACGGTGTAGGGGTGCCCTATGGGAGCTGCACTCAGGATGCCAGCATAGACAGCCTGGGAGCAATTTGTGGGGGGTGGGAGTGCTTCCTGGAACGGCCATGTGCCGTGTACTTTGAAATCAGACCTGGGCTTGGATCCCACCTCGGTTCAGTTACAACTCTACAGCCTGAGAAGACGTTAGCCCCCACCCAGCACATTCGCAGGCTTTGCTTGGCTGTGGCGTGGAGAGGCAGCTCCAGAGTGGTGCACAGTTAGTGTCGGATCTTCCCCTTCCACCCTGCTGAGCCCACCCCGGGCAGAGACCCCAAGGAGAGCCGGGAAGGCCCGAGGCTGCAGGATCATGTCTGGCGGAGTCTGTGCTTCCTCAACCACAGCCAATACAAGGGAGCACTGAGGCTCACGCACAATCAGCAAGGTCTGGAACACGAGGTTCGAATCCAGCCCCGGCGCTCCACCCTGCACCCTGTGTCGTGGGGGCTGCACTCAGGGGCCCTGTGTGTTTACCTGGCCCTCCCTCTGTGCCTGTCACAGTCTCCTCGTCTTAGAAGGACACCGGGCATGTGGGATTGGGGCGTCCCCTTCCACAATGGACATTGGCCTTTTTTGAATTGAATTATCTCCTTCAAAGATCCTACTTCCAAAACAATCTTGGGGATTAGGGATGTTCAGGGCTGCAACACAGTAATTTGGGGGCCAGGGTGCGGAGGGTTAAATCAATGAAGACAGCAGTGACAGCGTAAGACAGAATGGAGATTTGAGCCGAGTTCCAAGTTGCTGGCAGCACTTCTAAAATCCTTGTCCTCTCCAGAGTGACAAGAGTATCTTTGGTTGCTAATGAGACATCTGTGGTTGAGAATACCTGAGAACTGGAAGGTGGTGGGGCTGGGAGATTCAGGGACCAAGGCAAGACTGGAAGGAAGGAGCTTCTATACCTGCCCCCAGCCCAACTATAGGTCAACCCATCAGCAGGCAGTGATTAGATGAGGTCCCTGTTAGAAGCCACAGCAGATGTTGAGAGCTTCCAGGCTGGGAGAAAGCTGGAACAACAGGGCTCTCCGTAGCCCAGGTGTGATGCTGAGGACCGAAGTTGACTGGGGGACACTCAGGATCCGTGCAGGTACAGTGAGGGTCCTGCACCCAGAGCTACAAGAGTAGAGCAGGTGAGAGCCCAGCTCACTCACCCAGGGGAGGCATTCTGCCTCGGGGAGGGCCGGCAGTGTGGGCCCTTGCTGACTCTGGGCGTTGGCTCATCAGAAGCTCTTCTCTGGTCTGCCTTCTCCTCCCTCTCCTGCACAGAGCTCTTTAGAGGGACGGTGACTGCAGGCACAAACCTACAGCCCAGCTCTGGGTGTTGGAAAGCAGAGTGAGTGGCTGCACCCTCCTGCCCTGGGTTCTGCCCAGCAGTGACAGACCAGTCCCTGAGGCTCCTTGTGATCCCCAGACCCTGAGGTCAGCAGCAAGCCAATCAGAGGGAGTTCCCGACAGAGACCTGGGCACTCCTCCCACAGTACGCGCTCTGGCACCACCTCCAGAGCAACGGGGGCCCTGCTCCCGCCATTCATCAGCCAAGTCCAGGAAGACAGTAGCTCACTACTTTTGCTAACCTTCAGTTTGGTTGTTTTTTTTGAAAGGCAGAAAGGGAGAATGTTAAGAGAGATCTTGCATCTACTGACTCATTCCCGAAATGCCTGCAACGGCCAGGTCGGGCTAGGATGAAATCAGGAGCTGGGTGGCTTTCCCTCGTGGGTGGTGTGGACTCAAGTGCTTGAGCCACCAAGCACAGTGCAGGAGTTGTATCAGAGACAGAAGAGGGATTCAGTCCCAGGCACCCGAATCTGCTGACATGGGAAGCAGATGCCTCAGGTAGAAACCTCTGTGCTACCACACTCTCTCCCTGGCCTCTGGCTTCCGGCTTCTTCCAACACCAGTGTGACAAGCTCCCTGCATGCGGGTCTCTCTGTTGTAAACACTTGCGGCGGTTTGTGTTTTCTTAGGTAGACCCTATCAACAAGGAAGAAGTTTGGTCCCTCTCCCCCGAAGCCCTTGAAATAAAGAGGGAAGTGTTTTAGAAGTGGTTGTGAAGAACCCATAGTCTGAAGGAGCCAGTTCTTTGTTGCAAGACCCGAAATGCATGTTGCAAAAACTCCCACGTTTTTTCAGCAGATCCTCCAACTCCTTCCATTTCTCATCAGAACTGGTGAATGAATTCTTATCGGTTTCTGTGCCTGTCCAGTGTCTTGTGGCAAAGACATTTCCCTTGGTTCCATGTTAGTCTTCTTGACCGTAGCGATCACAGGGAACTCTGATGACAAACTCCTTCTCAACAGGAAGTGTTACGCGGCTGACCCTACTTGGCCATTGCATGGCGCGTGTGCACTGCTTTCCCTGGGCCATTGCAAGCAAGGTATCATGTGTAACATGACACACGCTTTTCTGCGAAGGCTCTTCTCAACAGCCTAATGAAGGAAGTTACAAGAAGCCACAATCCAGATGTTGGCAGGGCTGCTCCTTCTGGGTGCTCCGGGGGCGGGGGGGGGTGGGGAGGGAATCATCCTTTCCTTGCTTCTCCCGGATCCTGAGGGCTACTGGCATCTCTTGGCAGGTGGCTGCATCGGCCCCATCTTTGCTTCTGTATGGTTCTCTTCTGTGTCTGACCTCCTTGTCCTCAAAAACGGTGATATTTCTGATTGCACTTGAGGCCAAACCAGATAAATCTGGAATAATCTCTTATACAGCAGGATCTCTGCTGTGGTCCCATCTTTCTCATCTACGACCCTGGGATTCAGGACACAGGTACCTCTGGAGGTCACTCCTCAGCAATGCCCCTGCTCTGCACTCCGGCAGCCCACCTCTCAGCACTGCCTCTGTCTCCTTGCCTGTGTTAGCATGCCCATAGTATCACGCTGGGCCTGTCAGGTGCTGCCCAACTCCGCAGGCAGGCACATGCTCACCTCGCTCCGGGTGAACACCGACAGACCTGGACGAAGGCCTGGGACAGAGCAGACACTCAGGAATGTGAATGGGGTTGAACTGGGCAGGCAGATTATTTTCTTCACATTTCACTGAAGATCTTATTTCCCCACTTGCTCCTGAAAGGAGTGGTCCCAGTCTGTGACTTTTCTTTCTCCATCTCCTCCCTGGAGATGAGAAATGAGGCCTAGATTCCCTGAATTCTCAATGTGTATGCTTGGCACACATGTGCACAGACACACACACACACACACACACATCCCTTGTCCCCAGAGGTGGGCCAGCCAGGGTGCTGACAACTGAAGAAGGCACAGCTCACCTTGTAGGAACACACAACCACTCTTCCCATCTGTGTTTTGTGATTGTCATGAAAGCCCCAGGATAGACTGGTGCACGTATGCCCTTGGGAAGTTGGAACCTATTACTAAAATTCTTGGCAGCTGATGGCAAAATCTTAGTGGGCAGAGGCCCAGGAACTTGGGGCCCTGGTGAAGTCACCAGGGACTTTTTTGTTAATTGCTTGCATCAAAGGAATTCATGGCAGGTGATCGCTTCAGTCCCAGCGGGAGAGACTTTGAGATGCCAGCTCTCTGGAGACAGAAAATGAACATGCCATTCTGATAATGCGATACATTCTGGATCCAGTGCCCACCTTGAGGCTTCAGGTTCCACCCACAAGCATTAAGGCTCTTCAAATTCAGTACGCTGTCAGAAAGACATGCCCGTGGTTCTCCAGCTACACCTGTGGGGAGGGAGGACCTAGCTAACCTCCCTGGAACCTGCCTGGATGAGGGCCATGCAAAGGCAGCCCTGGCAGAGGGAGCCATTTGACACGGTCAGTGGGGAGGACAGCTCTTGTTGCAGTTCTTAGCCGTGCCCTGAGAATCAGAACAAAGGTGGTGGGGCTACAGCCAGGACACATGGAAGTAAAAAAAGGAGGACCACATAGCAAGACCCTCTGAGAGGAGGCAGAGGTACCCGTACAGTCTCCACGGGCAGCCAAAGAGGATGGTATAGGGAGGGAGAGAGATATGCCCAGAAGGTCCCTCTGCCACCAGGATATTGATCAACTGTCCATTCCTACCACAAAATCCCGAGGCAGACCACTTAGCGAAGGAAAGGGCTCAAGGTGGACTCACGATTCTGGAGATTCAAGTCCCAGATCAGGCAGCCTCAGGTGAGGGTGACGGTGGCACAGCACAGAGCATGTGGCAAGCCAAGATGCAGAGAAAGCAGCCCCAGGCTCAGCTCCGGTTGGCATAGCCAACCCTTCAGGGCTACCTGCCCAGGGCATGCCTCCGTTGGCCTAAGACTCACCCACCTGACCTACCTGGCAGACACCAAATCACATTTAATTTCTATGCTCTTTGCACTGTTAACTTACTGCTCTGGGTTTAAACATTTGCACAAGTTTGGGAACTAAAGTATAGTCAAGCCATAGTCATTAGTACAGAAAATGGGCTGGGGGTGACAGCAGGGAGAGCTTTGCAGTGACCACGCAGCCTCACTAGGAAGAACTCCAGTCCTTGGAACAGAGCCTAGTAGCCTTGGATATCAAAGAGGAGAGCAAGACCGTGCGTGGGAGGGGATTGTGGTGTGATCAGGCACATGGACACGACAGGCAGACAAGGCCCCGGCTGGCCCCAGCTGGCCCCGGCTCGGCTGTGTGTCGCCCCTCCTCAATGGAGACAACACCTTCCCTTAGGCTGCCAGAAAAGGAACAGCATTTGCAAGGTGCTTGTTGTTTAGCAACAGCCCAAGGTCTGCCTGTCCCTGTGCTGGACGTGAGCAAGAAGGGATGCTGAGCTGGGGTAGCACCGGGGTGCGGGAGGGACCCCAGGAAGTTGTGCAGGGAGAATCTGTGTGCTGGTTCTCACGACCCCAGGTGTGGGCGGGGGCTGGCTGGGTGGCACAGGAGTGTAGTGCAGCCTACTCCTCTCCTAGCCTGAGCTGGATGATCTGCGAGGGTAAATGAAGGATTACAATCCTGATGCTGGGCCTGACTCAGGCAGAGTCAGTCACCACAGGCCGGGAGAGCTGACAGTTTCCACGAGGAGCAAGAAACGCCTTGTGCCCTACCCAACCCCAACCCACAGCCCTGATGCTGTGAGGGCATCGGGAGAGGTGGCCGCCTTCCTGCCCTTACCCACAGCCCTGATGCTGCCGTGAGGGCATCGGGAGAGATGGCCGCCTTCCTGCCCTTACCCACAGCCCTGATGCTGTGAGGGCATCGGGAGAGGCGGCTGCCTTCCTGCCCTTACCCACAGCCCTGATGCTGTGAGGGCATCGGGAGAGGCGGCTGCCTTCCTGCCCTTACCCACAGCCCTGATGCTGCCGTGATGGCATCGGGAGAGGCGGCCGCCTTCCTGCCCTTACCCACAGCCCTGATGCTGCCGTGAGGGCATCGGGAGAGGTGGCCGCCTTCCTGCCCTTACCCACAGCCCTGATGCTGCCGTGAGGGCATCGGGAGAGGTGGCCGCCTTCCTGCCCTTACCCACAGCCCTGATGCTGCCGTGAGGGCATCGGGAGAGGTGGCCGCCTTCCTGCCCTTACCCACAGCCCTGATGCCTCCGTGAGGGCGTCGGGAGAGATGGCCGCCATCTGGATTCAGAGGCCTGGACTGAAGAGACCTGATCACGGGCTGGAGACTGACAGCCACAGGCCACCTCCAGCTCCTGGACCCAGAGCCCTGCCCAGCCTGGGCAGTAGCTCACCACAGATGGTCCCCAGGAGCCACAAGGCCACCCTGAGTCCCTGTTCCAGGTGACTTCTCCTTATCCAAAGGAACTGACTCTGGGCTCCTGCTGGCTGTTCATCAAGTCTGGAGAAAAGTCACGTTGCGGGGGCCAGAAACCCCTCTCCCAGGAAACACCTCTATGATACCTTGGGTGAAGGCTTGCCATGAGCCAGTGAGAGCAGAGACGAGCTTCAGATTGCCGAAATACTTCCTTGTTACAAAAGAGGGGAGGGCCAGCACAGTGCGGAGACATCAACCGTTCTAGACAAGTCCTGCCCTGACCTCGGGCCCCAGGCATCATTTCCGCTGCTATAGTGGGCACCAGCAAACAACTTCTTCTCCTGACTGGTGAGGGCCAAGGCAGGAGACGTGTGCTCGGGACGCCAGTGCTGCGATCTGAGTGTGGTTTGTCCTCACTAACGCTCAGGGCTTCCTTCGTCCACAGAGCAGCATGCAGAGACGTTTGGGTCATGGGGTGGAGCCCTCGTGAATCAAATTGTGCCTGCCCCAAGGGACTGAGTGAGCTCCACAGAGTGGTCACCCTCGGGCTCTGTTGCCTCTCGCGCTTGCCCGCCAGCCTGTCTGCTTTCCCCTGATGAGTGCAAGCAATACACATAGACTTCACCCGACCGGGCCCCATCTTGGACTTTAGCCTTCAGTCCTGGGAGCCAAAGGACCCTCTTTTTTATACGTCATCCAATCTCAGAGGCTCTGTTACAGCAAACAGATTGAGACGTGTGTCGGAGAAGGAGATGGATGTTGACAGCAGCCCAGGAACTTGGTAGGGTCTAGAAGCTGCTCGTTCCAGGACCCGTGCGCATAGGAGATATTGTGTGATGGCTCCTGAGAGGAAGGCAGGAGCGGGGACAGCAAAGACGACACGCTGTGCCAGGCCTATCAGACAAAAAGACGCTTCAGTGTTTGGCTGATCTGATTTTAAGCCTCAGGTCTCCTGAACCCCTCTGGATGTCAGCTTTCTCATCTGCCAAATGGAAATAACAACACCCACCGGGATGGGAGGTCTGAGGAGTTGATGAGAAAGTGTTGATTCCACGTGACCAAGGACCTCCGATGGTCATTGTGAGAGGGGCAGCCATTGCTGAGGGACAGTGACTGTGTCACCTGTGAGCCTAGTGCAGGCTGTGGGGCCTGGCCGGCTCTCCCTTGGAGGAGTCCTGTTTGGGTCATTTTGACCCATCCATCACAACTTCTACAGAGAGGTCAAGGGTGAGCCACTCCACCACAGCAGGGTGTGAGCACAGGCCCCCCTCCCGTGGGGACACAGAGGTTCCTCCAGGAGGCCAGTGCAAGGACAGAGGATGCACCCAGGCACAGGTCCCCTTCCCGTGGGGACACACAGGTTCCTCCTGGAGGCCAGTGCAAGGACAGAGGATGCACCCCAGGCACAGGTCCCCTTCCCGTGGGGACACACAGGTTCCTCCGGGAGGCCAGTGCAAGGACAGAAGATGCACCCAGGCACAGGTCCCCTTCCCGTGGGGACACAGAGGTTCCTCCAGGAGGCCAGTGCAAGGACAGAGGATGCATCCAGGCACAGGTCCCCTTCCCGTGGGGACACGGAGGTTCCTGCGGGAGGCCAGTGCAAGGACAGAGGATGCACTTAGGCACAGGTCCCCTTCCCGTGGGGACACACAGGTTCCTCCGGGAGGCCAGTATAAGAACAGAGGATGCACCCAGGCACAGGTCCCCTTCCCGTGGGGACACACAGGTTCCTGCGGGAGGCCAGTGCAAGGACAGAAGACGCCCTCTCCTTGCTGGTATCTTGCGTTAACATCGGCTGACCACCTACTCCTAGGTGAACACACTGAAGGTTCCTCCATGTCTTTCACAGCCTGATACAGCCAGCTGACTTTCCGTGCTGAGAGCTATTCCATCTTCTGGTCGTGTCCCACCTGTTCAGGCTCTCGTCTACGGCAGGGCATCTTAATTGCTCCCAACTTTTGGCAATCACAAGTCACCGCTCTCAGCTTCTGAGCGCGTGTCTTTGGATGTGGCTTGCGTTTTGAATTCCTTCGTCACTGGATTGGATGAATAGTTCTGTGAGGAACTTCCACACCGTCGTAGGCAAATGGCTGTACTGTTTGGCATTCCCAGCAACTCTTTTTGCTCCACGTCCTTACAAGCATTTGGTGTTGTCCGCGGTCATTCTGATAGGTGTGTGGGAGGCATCTCCTTGAAGACACGCTCTCCGGCTTCTCCTGTGCTGTTTTCCATCTGGGTATATTCTTTGCTGAGAACTCTGTTAGGGTCTTTTATTTACATTTGAATCTGTCCGTTGGTCTTCTTGTTGTTGAATTATAAGAGTTCTTTGTGTATTTTCAGTGAGCCCTTTATCAGATGTGTACGTATCTTTTGCAATTAGTTTTTCAAGCTGTGGTTCTCCTGAAAGGCCATTTTTAAATGCCTGATTATTCAGATCCTGTCCCAGTAGGAAGACCTGTAGAGTCACGTGCTGCCATGATTGAAGTATGCGTGTTGAGAAGCGGGGGGGGGGGGGGGGGGGGGGGGGCACTGGCCACTTCTAATGGTTTACCTAAAAGGGATGAGTCTGAGCAGGAACAGTGTGAAGTAAGTGGAAGCAAGGTCTGTGTCCTGCTGGACACGGCCCTATTGCCATCAGGAGATGGGTGGAGGAGTGCACAGTAGCCCTGGAGTTGCTACCAGAGCAGTCATTAGGATAACGTACTTGGGGGCAGGTGTTTGTTACAGTTGTAATAGGATGTTTGTGATGACTGTATCCTATGTCACAATTCTAGTTCCGCTTCCGATTGCAGCCTGCTGCTAATGCACACCCTGGAGGCGTCAGGTGATGGCTGAAGTTCCTGCGTCCCTCGCACCCAAGGCTGAACGCTGGACTGAGTTCCCAGTCCCCAACCTCAGCCTGGCCCAACCCTGGTGGTTGTGGGCATTTGAGCAGTGAATCTGCAGTGGATATGAGATCTCTGTGTCTCAGAGGCCTTTCATATAGATTTTAAAAAGGGGGGTGGGCAGAGAAAAATGGTTTTTGTAAAGGTTAAAATGCAGTGGGAAAAAAACAGGAGCCATAGAGGGGACAAAGAAAGCAAAGCAGGAGCCTGGAGTGAGATTCCAGGGGTGCTCTTAGCTGGCCACAGCGTAGACAGACACTCACCAAGATACCCAAGGGCTGTTGGGCTGATGGGTGGCAGGAGGCATTTCCTCCTTATAGATATTTGCACAGGACATTTTTTTTAAAAAAAAAATACACTGGTTTTTAAGTTTCTGCCACCATTCCTAAGGCAGGGCTAGGAAGGTGGAACCCCTTTGGTGGCACCCTGCGGTGGGAGAATGGCCCAGGTAGTTCCCACCTCTGGACTGGACCTGGGCCCCTGTGCGGTCTCTCTGGGTGTGTGGTCAGAGGAGCAGGAAGCACACGAGAGAGCTGGCTTCGTGCCCTTGTACCTGCAGGCAGACCGTGGCCATAGCTCTCAGGACACGAGCCTCGAGCGCCTCCCCAGTTTGCTCACGTCAGAGCAGTTCCCAAATAAAAGCCCAGACCAGATAGCTAAGGGGACTGTAATTGGAGACAGACGCGATGGCTCCTGCACCGCAGTGGCCTTTGAAACTGCACATGGCCCCTCTGTGTTGCAGTCTGTTTCATCTCAGCCCTTCCCCAACTCGCACTCTGCATTCATTGAGCACCCACTGCATGCCAGACATGTGCTAGCTGTTTCCACCGCTGACATCTCATTTGATTTCCATCTATCTCAAAACAGGCGTGTGGGTCAACGTGGAGACCTCTCCTTACAGATGAGGAAGTGGTGGCAGCCCTGGGAGTGGGAAGCAGCAAGCACCGCTATGCGCAGGGCTGCCAAGCTTCACAGCCAGCATATCCTAATATGCTCCCTCGGCTCTCCAGCCAGGTCTTCCTCCTCTCCGACTTACAGAGGACATTAATATGACCTATGCATTAATATGCATCTTCAGGAAGTTGTGAGGCACTGGGGCTGGCGTGCGGTCAGAGGGTTAAGCTGCCACTGGCAATGCCAGCATCCCATAACTGAGTGCTGGTTCAAGTCCCAGCTACTACACTAGGAAGGCAACAGGTGGTGTGGTCCGAGTGCTTGGGCCCCTGCCACCATGTGGGAGACCCTGATGGAGTTCCTGGCTTTAGCCTGGTCCAGCCGTGGCTGTTGTGGCCATTTGGTGAGTGGACAATGGCAGGAAGAGTCTCTGTCTCAATCCCTGGCCCTATCACTTTTCCTTTCAATGAAATAAATCATTTCTTACAATGTTAGAGGAAAATGGAATTAAAATATTTATTTTAGTGCAAAAAAAAAAAAGTTGAGGTCCACACATTGGTTTTTCATAGTATGTGGTTTCCATGAACTCTTTGAAGATCCCATGTATGCATGGATTTCGAAATACTTTATGCCACAATCAAAGTCTTGGGTTTCCTGACATGAGGGGAACCCCTACTGTTTGGTAATCTTACCCCTGGGACCTCACAGGATTCTTGAGTGGCTGTGGGCTAGCTGAGACGAGGGGATAGCTGTGTCTAGGGTGTGTGTCTGAGGCTCAGAGAGTAAGTGACTGGCCAGCGTAGCCTGTGCGGGGACCTGCCCATAACCGAGGACTCAGGTTCAAGCAGGGCCTTCTCATGTCAAGGAGGAGGAGGCTGAGCACCATTGGTCCTGACCCATGGGATGCAGGATGACCAAAGCTGCGCAGACGTTTCCTTTCGGGTCCTGGCTTCAGAGAAGAGCTTGGGAATGTTCTGTCTCCGACTGGTGTGCACATTTTACTGCCTCTCCCAGGGCAGCAGCAGAGCAGAGGACACAACTGGGATCCAGATCAAAGGGTTTTCTCCGAAAGCCCTGCCCTCCGGTGTCTGCGTCCCATGGAGCACAGCCCTTGCCCCAGAGCCCCAGGCAGGCAGGCTGGCTCTCGAATTCCCAGAATATTCCCTGCCCAGTTTGGCATTGCTGTTGTAAGAACTGCATCCTCGCTGGTAGCCTCTGCCTGTGCGATGGCTGCAGACCTGCTGGGGCCCTGGATGCAGGGGAAGCCGGAACCTGATATATGAACGGCTGTGTGTGCCGGCCTGCAAGGGACACTGCTTGCTTTGGGTTCTATGCACTGCCGCAGGGCAGGGGTAAGCCTGGAGTTCCTTGAAACCTGAGCAGCTGAGAAAGCAGCCATGAGATAAGAGAGTTGCTTAATTCTGCCAAGCATGTTTCCTCATCTCTAAGATGGGTTTTTCCACTTCTTGGACCTTGTCATTGCTGGATTTTGTGCCCAATGAGGAGGGCAAGGGGTTGTAGCGTCTTCCCTCCCCACCAACCCCTGTGTGCTCATGGACCCTGCAAGGGCACCGAGGCACAAGCTAGCCCGTTCCAGGGTGAGGTGCCTTCCCTGAGTATCAGCTTCCTCACTGTGATGCTGAGCTCCCGTGGGGGAAACTCGATTCCTGATGCAGGGGTGTCAGAAGGCCACATGCCTGTCCTTCCTGTGAGGGAAGGCCCCTTATTGTGACAGTGACATGATGAAGCTGTATGGTCCCTCTTTACGCTCACATTCCCCTGCCCTTCAGAAACCCTGGGATGAAGGAAGGCTTATCCCTGATGTTGCCAGCCCTTCAACCTTGGCCTTCCTTGTCCATCACCTAGTTTCAGACATTCTGTTAAAGCAGCACAGAACAGACTAAGACATGCGAGAATGATCAACAGGCCTGGGGACTGCGGATTGAACGCAGGAAGGCCCACATCAGGGCTCTGGACCGTCACCGTGGAAGTAGGACCACTGCAGTGACAAGAACACGTTCCCGTGTGGGAAGGTGGTTAAAGGCCAAGGGACACCGTGGGGTGTTCCGTATCAGCCCTCAGCATTCCGTAGAAATGCAGAATGTTGGTGTCGCTGCAGCCTCTACGAGCACAGGGAGAGTGAGTGATGGCTGAGCCGGTGGATGGATGAGTGGGTGGCTGGCTGACAGGCACTCCTGTGCCCAACCACCACCACCCACCCTTGGGCACAGCCTGTTGGTCTGAGCACCCCTGGGGCTGATACCTTCCTGCCCTTCTGCCTATCAGCATCCAGGCCCAACACCTCTTTGGACTTAGATTTTGTTCTAATCACTCAGAAACTCTGCTCTGCTGAGGTTGACCTTTTGTCCAATCCTGCTGGTGTGGCTTTCAAACACTTGTCAGGATGGCAAGTGTCAGGATCCCAGCAGGCTGATCCCTAGGGAAGCTTCCAGGCTGGAAGACGGTGAGGATGTGCAGGGCAACTCCCCGGTCTACAGCCCGGTGCTGGCACAGCAGCCTCACGGAGTGCAGTATCACATATGACTGAAACACTGCTGTTCTTGGCAACGTGGGCATGGGAGCGCAGCACGGAGAGAACCCTGAAATGCAGCCCCCGTGTCAGAGAGGGAGAAGCAGTGTCCTAAGGGACCCATCCAGGCTCTGTGGGGTTCTGTGGTCATCCCTGGGGCAGCCCCAGGCCTCACTCTTGTTCCCTCTGCCCACTGCATTCCTGCCTCAGACTTGCTCCCACCTGTTGTGCTCCGGATGACAGCAGAGCAGGGTCCTGGGAAAAACATGAGAGACATCAAGAAATTTATGGAGATAAGAGATAAGCTTGTTCAGTTTGAAGTTCATGGATAGTTTTCCCCAGACACAGAGTTTCCAGACTTTTTGCAGTCCATTCAGAGGCTGAATTTAAAAAAAAAAAAAAAAAAAAGCAAAACATTTATATGAAAGAGTGAAAGAGAAAATACCTCTGATTCACCACCTAGGTTTTCTGAACAGCCAGATCTGGGCCAGGCTGAAGCTGAGAGCTTAGAATTCCATCTGGGTCTCCCACAGGGATAGCAGAGGCCCAGGTGTCCAGGCCATCTTCCATTGCTTTCCCAAATGCATTAGCAGCGAGCTGGAGCCTACGTATAGTAGCCAGGACTCGCTTGGCTATGAATGGTGACATTGCCAGCAGTGGCTTAAGCCGCCGTAACGCCTTGCCAGGCCCTCAAAGCATCTTGGACATGAGAGAAGACGGCTAAGCAGAGCCTGTGATCCATGACCAAGAGCATCTGTGCACAGGTGTAAGCATCCCACTCCCAGGGTACGAATGAGGAAGACGCAGTGCAAAGAGGCTGAGCGACTTGGCAGGATCAGCTGCTCGTGAAGGCAGGGGTAGGTGGGAAATGCAGACCAGGGCTTCCTGCTCTGCGGCCAGGGTCCCGACACCACGCCCTGCTCAGTGTTGGTTCTTCTGTTACAGGAAAATATTTTTCTTAGCGAGCACACTCAGCAGGTCAAGCTACAGCTCCACAAATGAGATCACAACGGTTTATTGACAGTGTCCATTCAAAGCCCACTTGGGCTACACAGTGGGAACTTTTAACAGTTTCTAGAACCTTCTTTATGCAGCTTGATCTGCTTTATTGGGAGAAAATGAAAGCCAGAGGGCAGGGAGGGCTTCCAGCTTCCTGCTCAGCACAGAGTCAGGCTGAGGGATGTTGTGACCCCCCTGCCAGGAAGGGGGTGCTCTGTGTTTATTTCTGCTCCCAGGAGGGCTTTTCTTTGGGAATGGAGCTCTATCAATGAAAACAGCAAAGCCCCCCCTGAGGCTGCTTCCTCCCAGGGTGCCAGCGGCCACCCTGAAGCCCTGTGCTTTGTTTAGAAGACTCTTGCCCCTTCTGGGCCCACATTCCCCTTGCAGGCTGCCCCAGCCCCCAGGACAGGAAAAGGGGAGGAGGAAGCTTTCACAGGAGGCCCTGGGAGTGAAGGAGGGGAGCCCCCTGTTGTGGCCAAGCTGGATGGACAGACAGTGACATTCCTTGCACGGATGGCAGCAGGCAGGCAGCAGGGGGGACGGGTGTGCCTCCTTCATTCTGCAAGCATTCCTTGAGTGCCTGCTGCTGTCATGCCATTCCCAGCACGGAGCAGGTGAGGCAGCCTGGTCCCTAACCTCCAAGGGCTTATATTCCAGAGCGAGAGGCAGACATTAGACCTGTAGTCAGATGCCTCTTGCCTTTGTTTCTGTTTTTAAAAGATTTCTTTATTTTACTTGAGAGAGTTATGGGGGCGGGGTGGGGGAGAGAGAAGCAGGGGACAGAGATCTTCCATCCACTGACTCACTCTGCAAGTGGTCACAATGGCCAGAGCTGGGCCAATCCAAAGCTGGGAACAAGGAGCTTCTTCCGGGTTTCCCACATGGGGCTCAAAACTCTGAGCCTTCCTGTGCTGTTTTCTCCAGAAGTGGAGCAGCCAGGTTGTGAACCAGCAGCCACGCGGGATGCCAGCGCCACAGGCAGAGAGTCAGCATACCATGCCACAGCACCAGCTCCAGTGTGCTGCTTGTCTTAGCTCCGTACCCGATCTCCACAGGTGGCAAGAACATGGAGCCTGGGATTGACTCTGCCTACCCGGGGACTCAGAATGAGGCCACCTCTGACCCCGAGGGCATGGGGCTGAGGCCACCTCTGACCCCGAGGGCATGGCGAGGACTGCAGACTCTGCCTCAGCTCCGTGCTACCTCCAAACAACTTGGTGTGGCCTGGGCAACATGGCTCACTGCACGGCCGCCCAGCTGCCTACTGAGTGGGCACTCCGAGTAGCAGGCCAGGCTGGGCACGTGTGCGAGGGGCGGATATGCCGATGAGACCCGTGGCTGAGGCAGTGCACAGAGTCTAGGGTTCACCAGGGGGGCTGACATCTGGTTAAGGGGCCCAGCACACGTAAGGGTCTAACCATAGCAGAGCAAGCTGAGGCTCTAGCCAAGGCGGGAGAGCTGAGCTAATAGTAATCACCATGCTATTAGTAATAATAATAGCCCACCTTAACGAGCACATCTTTTCTGTGTCTTATCTCAATCAATTGTCACCCTCCTAAAGCGAGTTGGCCTCATTTGACAAATTATGAGACCAAGAACTGAGAGACTAGGTATTTTTTTTTAAAGATTTATTTTTATTATTTTTTCATTGGAAAGGCGGATATACAGAGAGGAGAGGCAGAGAGGAAGATCTTCCATCCGATGATTCACTCCCTAAGTGAACGCAACGGCCGATGCTATGCCGATCCAAAGCCAGGAGCCTCTTCCGGGTCTCCCACACGGGTGCAGGGTCCCAAGGCTTTGGGCTGTCCTGGTCTGCTTTCCTGGGCCACAGGCAGGGAGCTGGAAGGGAAGTGGGGCTGCCGGGATAGAACCGGCACCCATGTGGGATCCTGGGCGTGCAAGGCGAGGACCTTAACCACTTGCACCACTGCGCCGGGCCCTAGGTATTTTATTTTTTAAAGATTTACTTATTTGAAAGTCAGAGTGACAGAAAAAACAAATGGCAGGGAGATCTTCCATCTACTGGTTCACTCCCTAAATTAGTCTGCAGTGACCAGGGCTGGGCCAGGCTCAAGCCAGGAACCCCATCTGGGTTTCCCATGGGTGTGGCAGTGGCCCAAGCACACGAGCCATCTTTAGCAGAGAGCTGGATTGGAAATAGAGTAGCCAGAACTTCAGCATGCATCTGGAATGCCGGCATTGCAAAGGGGGCAGCTTCGCACACTGCGCTAAAACACCAGCCCTGAGGCATCAGGTCATGTACTAAAGTCACACGGTTTCTAAAAGGCGGAGCTGGGGTTCACATGCCATGAGCACATGGATGCTGGGCCCTGCACACTAGCTGAACGCCCTGCAGCCTGACCTACCGGCCCAAGGGAGCTTCCTCGGAGCCAATCGTGAGACCAAAGGAAGGCCTCGACTGAGATGCCTAGAACTGACGCATGAAGTTGGGTCAGTACCGGGGCTCTACATAAATGTCTGTTAGTTTAACCACAAAAGGAGAGGCTGAATCAGACATTGTTGCTGCGGCCCAGCTTCAGAGGCAGGCCACATGTGTTCCACCGTGAGATTCCCCTGGGCCTGCATGAGGAGGGCAGAAGGGCACAGGGCTCTCCCCGGAGAGCTTTCTCCACCTAATAAGATGCCCACGCTGCTGGGTATCCTACAAGTGTCCTCTGTGGCCCAGGCTTGGCAGCTCCCTCAGATCCACACCTCTGTGGTTTGCTGGCTAATGGCACATCACTGGGGCAGTGGGGGATGAGGGGCGGGGCTGTGGTACCTCACTGGGAGAGTAGGGGCTGGAGGGGTGGGGCTGTGGTACCTCACTGGGAGAGTGGGGGCTGGAGGGGCGGGGCTGTGGTACCTCACTGGGAGAGTAGGGGATGGAGGGGTGTGGCTGTGGTACCTCACTGGGGCAGTGGGGGCTGGAGGGGCGGGGCTGTGGTACCTCACTGGGAGAGTAGGGGATGGAGGGGTGTGGCTGTGGTACCTCACTGGGGCAGTGGGGGCTGGAGGGGCCGGGCTGTGGTACCTCACTGGGGCAGTGGGGGCTGGAGGGGCGGGGCTGTGGTACCTCACTGGGAGAGTAGGGGATGGAGGGGTGTGGCTGTGGTACCTCACTGGGAGAGTGGGGGCTGAGGGGCAGGGCTGTGGTACCTCACTGAGATGGGGGATGAGGGGCGGGGCTGTGGTGCATCACTGGGACAGTGGGGGCTGGAGGGGCGGGGCTGTGGTACCTCACTGGGAGAGTGGGGGCTGGAGGGGTGGGGCTGTGGTACCTCACTGAAATGGGGGCTGGAGGGGGAGAGCTGTGTTACATCACTGGGGCAGTGGGGGCTGGAGGGGTGTGGCTGTGGTACCTCACTGGGAGAGTAGGGGCTGGAGGGGCGGGGCTGTGGTACCTCACTGAGGCAGTGGAGACTGGAGGGGCGGGGCAGGGCTGTGGTTTTCTCCATTGTGGAGAATCCAGAATACTGAATGCCTGAATCCCCCTGTTGGCAGAGACAGGGAGCACAGTGGTGCTACTGGAAAGAGGTCAGGCTCTTCATCTGAGCAGAAGCTACTGCAATAGCGAGGAGGGCGGAGAGCTCCCTGGCCTCAGTGCAAAGGCAGCCATCAGCAAGATCCAGCCTCTGAGGTCTGCGCGAGCGTGCACCTGTACGTGTTGTGTGCAAAATCTGTACGTGCGTCTGTCTGCAGTCCTGCGGTGTGCAGGTACATGTGTACACACACAGTTGAGCATTTCTGTCCATGTGGGCCTTCCTGACTGTTGCAGGTTCATGACCGAAAGAGGCACACCCCTCAAGCAAGCGCAATGCTTGCTTTCCTGGCTCCCCTCTGCACAGGCGTTTATCCGCCCTGAGAGGAGGTGAGAAGTAGGAAAAGAAACACATACAGGCTTGGTTTTTTCAGAATGTTCATAGCCAATGCCAAAGCCCAGGCAGCTAGGCAGTGGCGGTGACCCTCGGGGAAGTTACCCTCTTGTGGGTGAAGCATCCCACAGCATGGGTCAATGCCCCTTTGCCAGCATGCCGCTTTGTGAATAACGAAGCCCCCTGCCGCTGGCCCAGCACAAGGCAAAGGCGATTCCCATGAAATCCACAGAGGAAGAGCAGTGAATCTGCAAGTGTGACTCCAGCTGCCCTCTCAGGCAGATTCCTGTGCAACTGGGGTCTTTCCACTTCACTACCCCAGGTTAGCCTCCTCCTGTGCCAGCCCACCTGAAGGCTGGGCACATGAACTTCCCACTCCAGACAGACATGGAAAAGTTGTGCTGGTGGATTATGTGGAATTTCTGGAACTCCTAGAAACAGACTGGAGTAAGATAGCAAAGACGTTAGCACCGCATCTTCATAGATCAATAGCAGAGTTGATCTGACCAGTGCTGCTTTCTGTGCCTGCGGACTCTGCTGACCACCACCCTCTGCCCATACCCACAGGGGCCGAGACCTGCCTGGTCCCCCTGGCTCACACAGGTCTCCCTGCCTGTGACCTGCCTCCTCTGCAATGCCCTTCATCACTGCTGTCATATTCCCTCCATCCGTTACTGTCTTTCCCATTGGATTAAAATTAAATGAGATTAGAGATGGTGTCTTGCCAAGTCCTGCACTGACCAGTGATGAAGTAAAACGGAGCCCACACGTCTGTACGATAACTACTGGGAGAGGAAGAATGGTACCCAATACCAGCAACCTGTCTGTGGAACAGTCCTAACAACATCACCAAGAATCCCTTCACCGTAGACACAAGGGTTTATCTGTAACTCTCAGGGCTCTGGGCCGCTACCACACCGTTTGAATGGCTGTGGCTTTGTAGTAAGTTCTGCAATCGAGATGTCTGAGTCCTCCAACATTGTGCTCCTTTCTCACGATAACCCTGGCGACTCCGGGCCCTTATCCCTTTTCCCAGCGAGTCCTTCCTTTCCTCTTTCTCGGCATTGCCAGGACCATTCCACAGCAGCGGTGCTTCCTCCTCCTGCCCCTGGCTGTCACGGGCGTGACGTCAGTGATCAGACAGCAGGAGTGATCACACGTCAGGCTTCGGTTTGCGATACTTCAATCAGGCAGGGAGAAGGACTCACTCCCTTCTATTCTCCCTCTTATCACAATGAGGTCCTGAAAATAAAAATGGTTAGGACCCTACGTGAGGGTTCAATGGGCTAATCCTCCCCTTTCGATCACTGGGATCCCATGTGGCTGCTGATTTGTGTCCCAGCTGTTCCCTTTCACATCCTGGCCTGGGAAATCAGAGGCTGATGGCCCAAAGCCTTGAGACCATGCACCCTCCTCATGTGGGAGACCCAGAAGAAGCTTCTGGCTCCTGCCTTCAGATTGACTTAGCTCTGGCCATGGTGGCCATTTGGAGAGTGAACCAGCGGACTGGTCTGGTGATCTAAGATGCCTGTTGGGATACCCACATCTGTATTGGAGTGCCTAATTCAAGTCCCGGCTCCACTCCTGGTCCCAGCTTCCTGCCAATGCAGGTGATAGCTCAGATAGCTCAGGCAGTTGGCTCCCCACCACCCACATGGAAGTCTGGATGGAGTTCTCTGGTCCCAGCTTCAGCCTGGTCCGGCACCAAGCACTGCAGCCACTTGGGAAGTCAACAGTGAATGGGAGAACTCTCTTTCTTTCTCTCTCTCTCTCTCAAATAAAGAAAGATATTTGCCATTTGAAGATTTACAAATCACTCTCCTGAATAACGATTGGGTCAGGAATACACAAGTTGAGCCACCATGTTCGCAGAATGATCTATACAAGAATAGGGATGAATTAGTCAGACATCTTGCAACCTGTAACAATTTAAATTAGCTTCAGCAAAAAAAAAAAAAAAGGTGACTTATTGATTAACACAATCAAGCAGCAAAAACATGAGAGTGGAAGTGGGTTCAGAGACTCGGCACATCCACTAGCACCTCCCAGAGCAAGCAGGGAACTGATCCTCCTGCATGCCACACAGGCTGGCCTCGGGCTGCCAGTGCCTGTGGCACTTGCAGGAGATGCTAGTTGAAACTCAAAGGGATGCTGCTCAGCCACCTGGCTGAGCTCAGGGAGGTGACACTCATGCCATTGGTGATAATGAAGGGATCATGCACCAGGCCATCCTGGGCTCGTCTCAGGCCTGTCCTCTCAGCCCAGGCTGCTTTTACTGCAAGGGTTGCGATAAATTTCCCCAGATGTTTTGTGTTACCACACACCTCCAAGCCTCTGCCCGCGTATGCTCTTTCTGTCCCACTGCCCTTCTTCTGCCCAGGAGCCTACCCTTCCTGAAGCAGGCCCTGCTCAACAGAGCTGACAGCTTTGCCCTGGGGTCACCACATGTACCTCCATGTCCTCTTTCACTGCTGAATGGGATGGACAATAGTGATTATTGTGGGAATGCATGGATTATTAAGGTGCGAACACCCAGCAACAGGACCGTGGCTTCTGAAAGGGTTGATCTCAATGGGAGTCCTGCAAAGAAGGCCCTAGAACGGGAAACAGGCTGCCCCCACACCACATGCTCTCTGAGTCTAGCTGTCCACTCCATGTGCAGAGAGCTGCAGGGAGAGGTGCAGGGCACCCCCAGAGAGAGCCTCTGTCCTCACCAAAAGCCAGAAAGGAGCCTTTGAACTTTGTGTTAGAAACCTCCACGCTGTTTTGAGCTTGTCATGGTGAGCAGTAGGAAGGGCCTGTTGTTTCAAAGCCTTGCTGATACCTCTCACCTCTGCCCGTCTCTCCAAGCAACCCCAGAAGGCTCAGAGACGCCTTTAGACCTGTGTGTTTCTCCGTGCAGGCATTTGTTCTTTTTCTTTCCACTAGCCTCATTGTGATCTTTCCTAGAAATCACTGGAGATGTTGGGCATGGTTGGTACACAGAAACAAGGCTTCACAGCTGCCAGGATACAAGGCATCCTGGCCAGGGTTGAAAGCACCACCTGAGACTTGGGTCAGCAGACACCTGAAGGCCTCGTCCTCTGTTCCCAAGGACAGACGAGGGGCTGAGGCCCTTGGTAGGTGTGAAGGCCTGGGTGTTGGGAAGCAGGTGGACCCAGAAACTGAGCGTCCTCTATAAAATGGTGAGGCCACTGCTGAGATGATGCATTGAAACCCTCCCAGGGTGAAGAAGAAGCCACCCCTAACTTTCCTTTGGTATCCACGACAGATCAGTTCCAGGATCCACCAATGCGCCTTGCATAAAATAATATAGTATTTGCATACACTCTACACATGATATACATCCTGTATATTATAAATCATCTCTTTATTAATACTATTTAAGAAGAGAACATCAGTAAGTTCATGGAGTTTATTGTTTTAACAACATCCAGAGATCTTCCTTCTACTGATTCACTATCCGAATAGCCGAGGCTGACCTTGGCCAAGCCAGGAGCTAGGAACTCGCCCTAAGGGGGGACAGGAACCCAGTTACTTGACCTGCTGCCCCCCAGGATCTGATGAGCAGGAATCATGCGTAAACGGCCAGAGCCAGAAAATGAATCCAAGTTCTCGAATGTCTGATGATAGTCTTAATCGACGTCTTAACCATCAGGCTAAATGCTCACCCCAAACTCATCTATTTTCCACACACTCTTGAAGCACTTTCACATAATCTAAGAGCCATGTAAATGGTCATCCTACCGAGTTGTTTAGGGAGAAATGACTAGAAAAAGAGGCCACTGAGGCCCAGCAGGCCAAGCCACTGCTTGAGTCATCCACATCCTGTCTCAGGGTGCTACTCTGAGTTAGCTACTCCACTTCAGACCCAGCACCCTGTCAGTGCACACTGGGCATCAACAGGTGGCCGCCCAAGAACTTGGGAGACCAGGATGAAGTTGTGGGCTTTGGTCAGTTCAGCCCTGGCTCTTGCGGACATTTGGGGGTGAATTAGTAGACAGAAGGTCTCTCTCGCGCTCTCTCTTTATTTCTGCCTTTCAAATAAATGAGTAGCCATTCTTTGTAATATTGCACATGGCCAGTAGAGATACAAGTTTTGACTCCACAGATGGGGAGCTGGTGGCATGGAGGCCTGGCCGTGTAGCACTCCCTGGGTTCATGTATGCCTGAGCCATTACTAACCACACAGTCTTGAGGACCTTTTCCCCCCTTTGTCTAAGTCTCCATTAAATTGGAGATACGATAAGGACTGAGTGAGATAATAGATGAAAGCTGTGTGTGACACACCTGCCATGTACTAACAGTCTGATTTGTATCTGGCAGTTTTCACTCATTCTCTCACTTCCTATCACCATCACTTTTCTATTATTTAGATTTGACAGCTAGTGGATATTCGATGGGTTTAAGAAAGTAAGGTGGGGAGGGCAACTGGCAAAGCAACATGCCTGCATTCTGTTCTGGAGTTCTGGCTCCAAACCCTAGCCATACCCCCAATTCTAGTTCCTATAGTTACACGGGCAGCATGGGTCAAGTATTTGCATCTCTGCAATGTATTTTGGAGATGGAGTTCCCAGATTCTGGCTTCGATCTGGCCCCGTCCTGGCTGTTTTAGGTGTTTGGGGAAGTGACGCAGCAAGTGGGAACTCTCTGTAGCCCTCTGAAATTAGTTAATCAATGAATCAGTTTTTAAAAGACAAAGGCAGCTGACAATACCCAGTTGTGGATCAACTAAAAGTGTCATGTGCCCCCAGTATGAATGCAAAGTTGGGCAACCACTCTGGAGCACGAATTACCCTGTCATAAATTCCAACACCCATTTATTTCTCCTGTGACCCCACAGTCCCACTCTGAGGTGCATACCAGAGAGAAAGCTTACATTGACACAGAAATCTATGTGCAGTTGTTTATAACAACTTGATTCCTAATTGCCAGAATTTGGAAAGAGCCCCAAAAATGCCTCCCTTGGAGCCTGGATAGACCAAGCATGCTGCCTGCGTGCAGCAGAGGCCCAGCTGTGGAAAGGAACAACCTGTTGGTCCACAGGGGGTAGCACAGGGGCACTGTGCTCAGGAAAAAGAAGCCTCACTGAGACGCCCTCATGCTGTGGATCAGGGCCAGTCTCTGGAAGCAGGAATCCCCAAATTCACATCCCCAGGGTCCTGTGTGCAGGGTTGTCTGCAGTAGCCAGAGGTGCAGGCATCCCTTATGTCCACGCACAGAGGGGCAGAGAATCCCAGGATAGTAAGAGCATCCACTGGGCTGCTACCTAGAAAGGGACGAAGCCCTGACATGTGCTTACAAGCGCACATCAACTTGAAAAACAGTCAAACAGGTAAAACAAGCCAGGCCCAGAAGGTCCACTAGTGGGTGATCTCATTTATGTGAGCCACAAAGACAAGGCAAATTCATGAACACAGAAGTTGCCAGGGACTGGGGAGGGGAATGAATTGTCGCATCGGTACAGACTCGGTGTGTGGGATGATGAAATAGAAATGGATAGCCATCATGGCCGCATAACACTGTCCGTCTACCTTGAATTGTATACCAAAAAACAGGTAAAATGATAAATATTGTATTATGTGGCACTACGGAGTGGCAAGTAAGGCAGCCACTTGCAGTCCTGGCATCCCGTGTAGGGGCTAGTTCATGTCTCAGTGCCCCACTTCCGAGTCAGCTCCCCAGTAACAGCCTGGGAGAACAGGAGCAGATGCCCCAAGTGCTTGGACCCCTGCACTCACCTGGGAAAGCTGGAGGAAGCGCCTAGCTCCTAAGCCTGGCCCAGCCATTATAGCCTTTTGGAAAAATGAGCCAGTGGACGAAAGATTCTCTCTCTTTGTAACTCTGCTTTTCAAATGAGTAGAATAAATCTTAGACAAACAAACTATAGGATCAGAAAGAGATCAGTGATTGCCAGGGATTCAGAAGCAAGGATAGGATAGGGTGAGGGCATGAGGGGTTTGTTGTTGTTGTTGTTGATGTTGTCGTTGGGGGTAGGAGGTGGGATTGGACTATGCTGTACCTTGGGCATCACAGTGGTCACGTGACTAAGCATTCATCAAAGCACAGAGAACTCTACATCCCAAAGAATGGATTTTACTGCATGCAAATGTTAAAATAAATCTGTAAGAGGACGGAGGACAACTGGGCTCTGGTTATTCTCGCTGGTTCCTTCATTTAGCCACCAACCTGTTCATTAGTTCCACCTGTGCACCAGGCCCAGCGCCAGGAACTCAGGTCCCCAGCAACCCCTCTGGGTGGGTGTGGGGTGGATCCTGGGACAGCCGAGCGGGAGAGGAAATGAGAACCGTGTGGCGTGGTTATAATTGAGATAAAAACCATGTCAGTAAGGCCTCCCTTGGAAAACAGCTGTGAAACGCGATGGCTGTGGATGCTGCAGGGTCTCCCAAGGAACGGAGTGTGCAGCCGCCTGCACCCCGCCTCTACAGCTGCCTCCCTGGGTTGCGCTGCCCTTCAGAACCATCTCGGGTTTGGGTTTGGGTTTGTTTATTTGATTTCTTCCCCTGCCCCCATGCCTCGAGCTGGGATGTTTGAAAACAAGGATAACAGCCATGGCGTGAGAGGCGGTCCCTCCAGGCCACTGCATGCAGCTGCGTTAGCTACTCTTCCCTGTGTTCCCGGTCCTGAGCCAGAAGGGATGCTTCTGCCTCCAGGAGCAAGCGGGGACTCTGACTGCCACAAAGACCGAAGAGACTGGCTCACAAAATCAACTTTCTCGGGCTGCTCTGGTTTCAGGCATAGCTAGATCCAGGGACCAATTCGTGTTAGCAGGTTTTTCTGCCTTCATCTTCCCTTTCTCCCTCCTAGAACCCTGGCTCTGGCTGGCCCTCTCTGTGCTGGCTTCTCATAGCTAGAGCTCCTCAGGGTGAGAGTGAAGACCTGACCTAGCAAAGCTGACCTCCTGCTGGAAAATATCACACTCCTCCTCAGCCACTTCCTTCCCCCAGGAGTGGACCAGAGGCCAGCATCCACATGCAGGACTTGGGACCAGGCCGTTCACAGCTCCAACAACAGTGCCAGAGTCCACCGGCTCAGCCATCACTGCCCCCACAGGTCAGCCACCACTGCCCGCACGGCTCAGCCATCACTGTCCCCACGCCTCAGCCACCACTACCCCCACACCTCAGCCACCACTGCTTCCACGGCTCAGCCACCACTGCCCCCATGGCTCAGCCACCACTGCCCCCACGGGCTTAGCCATCACTGCCACCACTGGCTCAGCCACCACTGTCCCCATGGCTCAGCCATCACTGTCCCTACTCCACCCTCCACCTCTGTGTAGGGATCATGAATGAGCCAAACAAGCATCCCAGTGAGTGACAGGGAACACAAATGTTCCTTCCTTCATGTGTGTGACAGACACTGGAGGAGCAGCCACTACGTGCCAGCCATGCCAGGCGGCATGGGTACTGGGAACATGCAGATAGAAACAGTAGCAACTTTTTCTGGGAGTCCCTCCCCTTGCAGGGGGCAGGGACTGTCTGGCCTGTGGGCCACATCAGGCTCTACCCAGGCAGCCACAGGCAGAATTGGAAATTCCATAAATCTTATGCAGGCTGAGTTTTAAGCTGCTAATTTTGTATGGCCTGTGAATGATGTTATAAATATCCAAATGGCCCTTGGCAGGGAAAAGTTCCCCACCCCCAGTTCTAAAGAGAGACAGATTCACAGAAGATGTGCTCAGGAGGTCTGCTTTCCATCAAAGCAACAGAATCCAAAGGGATGCCTTTTAATTTCCTAATAAAATAGAACCACAGTTTTCTTGGGGCAGGGTGGAGGGAGGGCAAGCATTTGGCACCCTGTTAAGATGCCCCGCCCCATATCACGGTGTGTAGGTGCAGGTCCTGGCTCTGCTTCCAATTCCAGCTTTCTGGTAACATGCAGCTAGGAAACAACAGGAACTTGGGTCCCTGCAGCCCACAGGGGACATCCAGATCGAGTTCCCAGCTCCTGGTTCAACAGCAGCAACCACAGCAGGCGTTTGAGAAGTGAACCAATAAACTGGTGGAAAAGCTCCCCTCTCTCTGTCCCTCTGCCTTTCAAATAAATGTAAAAAATAAATAAATAAATAAAAAGTAAGCAAAATTTAAAAAAAAATTAAAATAGCCTGTTATTATTGCTGCACCAGGCATCATTGCACACCAGGATAAGCTTCAATGCTGGCATCCCTTATGGGCACTGGCTCATGTCCTGGCTGCTCCACCTCTGAGCCAGCTCCCTGGAACTGTGCTGGGAAAACAGCACAGACTGGTCCAAGAGACTGGGTCTCTGCACTTCAACGTGGGAGACCCCAAGAAAGCTCGTAGTTCCTGGCTTCCGCTCAGCCCAGCCCTGTGTGCTACACTTATTTGAGGGTGACCCCCAGTAGGTGAGAATCTCATTCATTCTCTCTCCCTCTCTTTTTTTCTCTCTTCCCACTCTCTCTTTTTCTTTCTGTCCCATTCTCTCTTTCCCTGTCTCTTCCATTCTCTCTCTCTCTCTCCCTATCCCTCCCCCGCCCCCCACCTCTCCTTTTCAAATTAGTAAGTACATATTTCCTCATAGTGGCACTCATTATGGCCCAGCAGTTAGCCTCCCACCTGGGACACCTGCATTCTGTTGCAGAGCAGCGGTTTTCCAGCTGTTCTGCTTAGATCCAGCTTCCTACTCCTGCATCCCAGGAAGCAGCTGATGATGACTCAGGTGCTTGGGTCCCTGTCACCCCGTGGGAGACCCAGATGGAGCTCCGTGCTCCTGGCTTAGTCCTGCTCCAGTTTCAGACCATCACTAGCAAACGGAAGAACTCGATCTCTGTGTGTCTGCCTTTCAAGTAGATGAAAATAAATAAACACATACAATAATAATAAACAAACAAACAAAAGATTTCACTAGGACTAAATCTTGAAAATAGAAACCAGAAGTTATAAAAGCCAATTGTTTTACATTGAGCATAAAGTTACAATGGCAGATCTCATCAGCCTGACCCTGCTCACTTGGACACACGTGCCCAGCCTGGCCTGAGTTGGAACAGCACAGCTGACAGTGAGTTCCAGGGCTGTCAGAGCCCAGGAAGCCTCCACCCCTGGGACAGGTGGCTTGATGTCTCCTCAAAGGACCCCAGGAAGTTCTGGGTACTCAGCTGTCCTCTTCCTTTGAAGTCCATGCCAAATAGTCCTGGGCTGGAACCCAGGGTGCTGGCTGGCGAGAACAGAAGGTCTTGGGGAGACAGCTCCACCCGGAGGACTGGAGCTGGGAGCCAGATGAAGCTCAGCATGGCTTCAGCTCAGCTGATTGGCTCAGCCCTTGCCTGAGGTCCAGCAACTCATCGCCCCAGGCCTGCTATGCCTAGCCTACAGCCTCAGGGCCTCATGTAACAGATAGCGCTGAAACTGCCAACAATCTCTGTTCATATGAACATGAACATGGGAACCAGCAAGCTGTATCTGGAGCAAGAAATGCCAATTCAGAACTATTTCCTATTTTTCCAAAGATATGACCCTTCCAGCCATGTGATCCCGAACTTCCTGTCTCTGGAGATTGAAGGCAAGTAGCTCCTACCTTCTCCAGGGCTGAATAGGACCCAGCACTGTCAGGCCAGAGATGGTTGGACTGTAAGGGCAGGCAGGGGTGCCTGGCCTGGGAAATCCTGGACACAGGAAGTTTCTTACAGGTGCGAGTGGCTCCAAGCTGCAGGCTCAGAGTGGAGTGTCACCATACATGTGACAGGCACCTCCCGTGACAGGCCCAGATCTCAGGAAGACCCAAGTGTCAGCACAGCCATACAGGAGCCAAGAATGAGCAGTTGCTACCTGCAGGGTACAGCCCAGGGCCTCCTGCATGTCTGCCCTGGCCTCCTCCTGTCTCTGTCTGCTGTCCATTGTGGTAACAAAATGCCAAGGCCACAGAACAAGGTGGAGAGTGATACCCTACAGCTCTGAGCAGCAGACAGCATCTGGGGGCAGATTCTGTTGGGGATATGTGGGCCCACCCCTGTGGAATTGCAAGTTCTGCTGGTTTGCTTAAGAGCTGGGGTAGTGACAGGCTGAGGTAGGCATGACCATGAAACTCCTCGACACTCATGGGTACTGGGGTTGGGAACAGGCTGGGCAGGTCCAGGCCAGTTCAGGCTGCAGCACCTGATAGCACCCAAGAATATAGTGTGGGGCGGACCAAGTCACAACATCCACCAGCTCATACAAAGGCTGGAATGGAAGAATCAGACTATGTTGGGTGAGGACTAACACCCTCTACCACATATGAGATCTGGGTCAGGAGTGGGTCTGGTGGGACAACTTGGGAAACACCTCTAGTGGGGCATAGTTCCCTCTGGCAAGCATGTTACTCAGACCTGGGTGTTGGTCAGGTCAGGCAAAGCAGCTCTACCTGTTGGCAGGTGTGTGGGTTGGTCCTGGAGGGGGGTGAATTGGGTAGGGCCAGGCCAACCTTAGCTCACTGGCATGAGCAGGAGCCAAGTAGGAGCAGGTCATGTCAGGCTAGGCTATTATACCTACTCGTTCGCATGAGCCAGGGATGGGAGCAGACTGAGCAGGGCTTGGTTGCAGCACGCACTAGCAAGAGTTGGGACTAGTGGTGAGCTGGGACAGGTCAGGCTGCAGCATTCAATGGCAAAGGCCAAAATGGGAGATGGGCTATGACAAACTGGGTCAGAGCAACTACTGACTTGTGCAAGATCTGAGAGTGGGAACAGTTCTGGTTGGGGAGCTAAATGGGTGCTCCAGCTGGATTGTAGTTCCCATTGGTGAGCATGAGGGCCCAAATGGGTTGACAGTTTGGGCTGGACATGACTGCAGTGTCCCTCGGCATGGGTGTAGACTGGGTCTGGGTTGCGCCAAACTGGGCTAGACTCCAGCAACCTCTGATGCTCCTGAAAGCCAGGGAGGGTGCAGGATGGGCTGGGCTAGGTCTCAGTATCTACTGAACCACACAAGAGTTGTGTCTGGGTGTGGACCAGGTATGGCTGGACTATAGCACCCAACAGTAAGAATCGAAATATGTGTGGGCCAGTTGGGCAAGGCCACTGTTCCTGCCAGGACAGGTGGTGGACTAAGTCAGTCTGGACCAAGGACCCACTGGTGTGTGCGAGACCTGCCACTGGGAGGAGACCTGATACAGGAACTTGGGGAACTCCTCTGTCGGCATACAGTCCCTCATGGTAAGCACAAGAACCATGGCTGGGAGCAGCCCAGACCAAGCCAGACTACAGGCCCCACAGGCATACATATAGGGACCCTGGGATGACATCAGGTGACCGTCTCCCATCGCTGGGTACTGAGGCAGTTGGGAGGCTGGATGTGGCTTCTCCCCTTATTTCCCCTCTTCCATGATATGGGAAGAAAAAAAAAGAAAATGTGGAAAGAATGGTCTCACCCACTTTCCCCTAATCCTCTTCCCTTCCCAACCTAAACAACTATATAAACATCATTAAAAATAAAATTTGAAATAGTTTTTTAAAAAGAATATAATTAACTCAAAATGAGCCATGAACTTAAAAGTAGTAGCCAAAATAGAAATAAACAAATAAGAAAGATAATTAAAGAAGGGCCTATCTGTATTGCATCAGTTCTTTGAGACTGAAATTTCTGTGCACATTATTATTATTATTATTATTTGCTCAAAACTTGTTCATACATGGCAAGAAATTGTCAAAAAATGGCTAAGGTTTGGGCTGACCTTCCTGAAGAAGTAAAGAGGAGCTAGGTGACCAAGCCCGGGACTCAGCCCCCACTGCCATGAGGTCAGGCATATCCTGTGGACTCACCCTATCTCTTCCTGGAGTCTGCCCAACGCAGGCCTGGCAGTGTCCTCTGACTGTCCTCAACTGTAAGTGATCTGGTTCTGAGAACAGATGGAGGAAGGAGGGGGTGAGAAGCGGTGCATCCATCAGATGCTCAGGGATCAGGATACAGGTCCTGAGAGACTCGGTTCTCCTTGCTCGTTCTGGGGGTCTGGACTGCCCACTCTGTCAGCTCCAGCTCAGCTGCTCGTCCTCTGAATCCTGTGGCCACCTAGCGCAATCGGAGGACAGACTGGTAGCTCCTGGCATGTGCACTTGTGTGTGAATTAAAAAGTATTCAGTTTCACCTACTGACACTCGGGTGGTGAGGGCCTGCTGTACTGTGGGCTGTCTTAACGAAGACATACCCTGTGCCTGAGATTTCTTGAACATTTGGTGGAAACACAGAATGTGTAGCTGGGTAGACATGCCTTTCTTGCTGTGAGATTCCAGAGAGACGGAGCATGGGCTATCGAGTGCTGGGATTTGACAGCCTTGCTAAGGCAGGTGGAATTCCCTGCTGTGCAGCCGACCACTGATAAGATGCAGCACAGGATGGTGGGTGGATATTCCCAGGGATGGAGACCCATCATCCCAGCCAGTTCCAGAGCAGTTCATCAACCCCAAGAAACCCCGCACCCAAGCCAAGGCATGGGAGCTGTCTCCCATGTGGGACCCGAGCCGTCATCTCTGGTACCCAGGGCACACGTGATCAGGAGACTCAGATGGAGACCAGGCCTGGGACTCAGATCCAGCCTCTGCAAAGGGGACACAGCTGTCCTGAGTGCCCTTCTACCTGCAGCACCACACCAGAGTCTGGCTGTGCTAGGACGTGTGAAGTGGTGCCTTTTTACGGCTTTTGGATTGCATTTCTCCCATATGCAATGATGCTAAATATCTTTTCATGGGTCTATGGACTATTTATTTTAGAAAAACGTCTATTCAAAACTGATTATTTCTAAGTGAGTTGTTTTTATTGTTGAGCCACAAGCGCTCTTTAAATAATTTAGATACACGTCCCATATCATGTGTATAACTTACAGATGTTTTCTTCCATTCTATAGCTTGTCTTTTTACTTTACATCTTTTAAAATAAATACTTTTTAAAAAAAAAAGCATAAAACTATCACCTATGATGCCAGCCCATCATCCCATATGAGTGTTGGTTCGTGTCCCGGCTGCCGTACTCCCGGTCCAGCTTCCTGCTAGTGGCTTGGGAAAGGCAGAAGAGGATGGTCCAAGTGTTCCAGCTCTGCTTTGAGTCCCGGCTGCTCCACTTCTAATTCACACCTGGAAAGGCAGCAGATGATCTACGGGCTTCGGTCTCTTCCAGAAACACGGGAGACCCAAATGAAGCTCCTGACTCCTGGCTTCAAGCTGGCACAGTCATGGTTATTGTGGCTATGAAGGGAGTGAAGCTACATCTTCTCTCTCTATCACTCTGCATTTCCGTTAAATAAATCATTTCTTTAAATGTGGAATCGGGACTTAAACTCAGCGTTCAATATGGGATTCAGGTGTCCCAGGTAGTGTCTCAGCAGCTGTGCCCAGTGCCCGCAGCCCACTCCCTAAGCACAGAAACACCTGTGTCTCTCTCTATCACATTCTCAGAATTAGCCTGGGACACATTACTTATATGGTTTTTAGCGGGGAGGGATGTCCTTGGAAGATTGACTTTTCCTAATCATGGGGAAAAAAATCAGAAAAACGGCTATCTTAACCCTCTTAGGGGTCTGATTGGTGTATCAGAGTTGCACATTCAAGTATTTATGACAATGTGATGACTCAGTATGTGTATAAGTGTGTGTTAATCATCTCTTTATAAATCTGTCTTATACACATC
The DNA here is from genome assembly GCF_017591425.1 of Ochotona curzoniae. Taxonomy (NCBI): domain Eukaryota; kingdom Metazoa; phylum Chordata; class Mammalia; order Lagomorpha; family Ochotonidae; genus Ochotona; species Ochotona curzoniae. Next base: position 272,608 of record NW_024464918.1, read on the forward strand.
TCCTTAAACACTTATCATTTCTTCATGCTGGGAACCTTTGAACTTCTCTCTTCTAGTTATTTCAAAATTTAGTTGCTTATTTATTTATCTGAAAGACTGGATTACAGAGAGAAAGACAGAGAATCTGCTTTCCACTGGTTCACTCCCCAGACGACTGAGCCAGGCTGAAGCTGGGGGGGTCCTTGAATTCCAGCCAAGTTTCCCACGTGGCGACAAGGGCCCAAGAGCCTGGGCTGTCATCTGCTGCCTTCCCGGATGATGGGAAGGGAGCTGGATGGAAAGTGGGGCAGCCAAGAATCAAACCAGAGCTCTAGGAAGGGACTCTGAAATTGCCACTGACAATTACCTGCCACACACAAGGCCTGTCGTTGGGGCCTTTCTGCCTTTTGAATTGGCCTGCTGTTGGCAGGAGGATCTCATTTTAAAAGTCGTTGACAAATGATCTGCAACAGGGATGTAGCCCAGGGAGCCTCTCAAACTTTGTGATAGGAACGCAAGAACGTTGCAGGCGAACCTGACAGAAGAATTGGAGGTTTTGGTGGCAACACTAAGCCAAGGTATTGGCGAAGGGAGGTAGCCAACATGGCAGGGGGCAGCCAGTATGGCAGGGGGCAGCCAGGGTGGCAGGGCACAGCCAGGGTGGCAGGGGGCAGCCAGTATGGCAGGGGGCAGCCGATGTGGCAGGGGGCAGCCAGTGTGGCAGGGGGCAGCCAGGGTGGCAGTGGGCAGCCAGTGTGGCAGGGGGCAGCCAGTATGGCAGGGGGCAGCCAGTGTGGCAGTGGGGAGCCAGTGTGGCAGTGGGCAGCCAAGGTGGCAGGTGGCAGCCAGGGTGGCAGGTGGCAGCTGATGTGGCAAGGGGCAGCCAGTGTGGAGGTGGCAGCCGGTGTGGCAGGGGGCAGCTGATGTGGCAAGGGGCAGCCAGTGTGGAGGTGGCAGCCAGTGTGGCAGGGGGCAGCCAATGTGGCAGGGGGCAGCCTATATTTCTCTGCATGGTTCACACTTACCCCCCACCGCACCCCACCCCCAGCCATTGTCTCTGCATCGCTGCGATGAATCCCCCAATTCTCCAGGAGCCTCAAGAAAAGGCCTTGCAAGCCAACTGCCCTCAGCCCTCTTCCTTCCTGGCTGTGAAAATGGGGGAGAGGTGACTAGGAACCTGCGTGGGGATGACCGGGACTGAGGTGGCTCCACATGGCAGATGGGCAGAGCATGCACTCATGGCCTCACCGAGGCTTTACCGAGTGTGTCCTTTGACCCCAGCTTTGCATTCAACTGAGATTTGAAAGGTGCATGGTCACCTCCCGGGAAAGGCAGGCTTTGCATTGCTGGGGAGAACGCTGGGTAGAGCATGGCCCACCCCCCGGCATGGAGAGGCAGAAGAGACGGGACATCTCTTCATTCCATTGCCTGGAATGGTCATGGGCAAGAGGTGGAGCAGGGCTCAGTGAAGCCAAGCTCGAGGAGCGCGAACGGGCTGGGAACGCTGGTCTATGGAGCATGATGGACTGTCGTGTCTCAGCTACCGGTGAGTGGGCCAGTTTGACCTGAGCTTGAAATGTGAAAGAACGTGAGGCAGGCAAGTGGAGGAGTCTGCACAGGGAATGGGGGGCTGAGTCTCCCCGTGGGAAAGTGTTGTTTTTCTCTAAGAGGCTGTACGTGGGGAGCACTGGCAGTTCCTGAGCAGAGCCATTGAGGGCCGCCCCCAGCACCAAGATGGATGAAGGGAAGAACAGAGAAGCACGCGGTCAGATGTCAGGAGTCATGAGGCTTCCCACTCAGGTGCACTGAGATCTTCCAACAGCCACAGACCTTGGGGAGCAAGGCCAGGGCTTAGTGTGGACACCAATTGCACCTGTTCTAATAGCAAAACCGTTCAAGCCACTCGGAGGTCTGATGGTAAGGGGTAGGGGCCAAGTACATGACCAGGTGTCCATGTAATGCCACAGCATGGAGCTCGAGACTGTTCCACTTTGTCCATATGGCATGGGGCTTTATCCTAGCCCTTTCTGTCCTGATCTGACAATCCTTCTCCTGACCTGGTGAGGTGTGAGGTTGGGGAGCCCTCTGTACACTGAGGAACTTAGGGAGAGTGACAGACCCTCCCCTACCCCAAACCACAGGCACAGGCCCACACATTGTCAGGGCACCAGGCTGGCAAGGAGCACCCAAAAGTGTAAATGTTTGTGCCAGGTTGGTTGGGTTGTGAGCGGATCTGGGTCCTAAAATTTCTTGGAAGAGTAGAGAGCCTTTGTAACAGCAATACTGAAGAAGCACAGACCCCTGCCTGGATATGAGCCAAGTGTCACAGCCTGCAATACAAACTTTCCTTTTTTCAGCTGCCCATGAACGCAGCTGTGAACTTGTAAATTCCATGCACCTTATTTCCTTCTCCTTGGATGCTAGCTAGTCAGGAAAACAGGGCCTTTCATGTCCCCCAGAAACACTGGGTTTGCTAGGAGTGTGGGGGAAATCAGCAAAATATTAGACACATCCAGGTTCTGCAAAATTCTGGCGGCCAAGCCTGGAATGTTCTGATTGCAGAGGTCCTGGTTCGCAGATGCTTTTGAAGGTGGATGTGAGTAAGCCCCGCTCCCCCACTCCCCCACAGAGGGCAATGCCAGCAGCTCAGAGGGGTTTCCCACCTTTGCCAGGGCCTCAGTCCTGGGTATACAGAGCGCCAACACCTTGTGGCTGGAGCAAGATGGGAGCCGCTGATGTGGCATTACCCAGGGATGCCCACACGGGTCTTGTCCTCCCTGCTGTGCCAGCATAAGCTCTCCCACTACACAGAGAGCCCTTGCCATGGAAGGGACTTGGCCAGAGTCCTCAGCTACGTCTGCACCAGAGTCCCGGCTCCACCTCCTCCGAGCCGTAGTTTCCCATCTGCAAACCGTGACTTCAAAGGCCGATGCAGAACCCGCTCCAGCCTCCAGGAGGGAGGCGAGGGATGATGGTGCTGGTCCTGTGTGCTGCCCCAGTAGAGGCGCCGCTTGGGGCGCCGGGAGGACTCTGCTCAGAGCTGTCCACGTGGTCTCCCTGAGGCTGAGGGCTCGGGAGCAGGCAGGAGAATCCACATCTGCAAAGCTTGTTCAGACCGGGATGAACAGTACCTGGATTTCCTGGGGCTTCGTCTCCTGGTGAGACTGCACAGCAGACACCTTGCGAAACAGGCTTATGAGACTCCCAGGTTTGAGTCTTGGCAGCTCCACTTCCTTTCCAACTCTCTGCTAATGGTCTAGGAAGGCAGTGGAAGATGGTTCAATTGCTTGGGCCCCTGCACCCACATGGGAAACTTGGAGAAAGCTCCAGACTCCTTGCTTCAGCCTGGCCCACTTGTGGCCACTGCACACATTTATAAGATGAACCAAAAAATTGGAGATTCTGTCTCTCCTTCTCTCTTGGTAACTCTGCATTTTGAACAAATAAAAAATAAATCTTAAAAAAAAAAAAACAGACGTGTTTCCCTGCTCACCTTTGGGTCTCCCATGGGTCAGCCTCATCATTTTATTTTTACTTCTTTGAAAAGCAAGGTGACAGAGAGAGAAAATGAGCCTCTATCTACATGGGTACAGTGCCCCAAACAGCTGAGCCATCATCTAGTGCCTTCCCAGGCACATTAGCAGGAAGCTGGGACAGAAAAGGAGCAGCCTGGAAGAGTCAAACCAGTGGTACCTTATGGGATGCCAGTGCCAACAAGCAGTGGCTCGTGTGGTGTCCCCCAGTGCCTCCCTCACAGCTCTCTGTCCGAGAACAGTTGTCTCTGCTGAGAAGTGAGGTGAGCTGGCCACATCCCGGGCACGCAGAAGCCGCGGGCGGACATCTGACACGTGGTCTGTTGACATGGTGTGAGCAGGCCCTCAGCTCCTGCACCGGCCAGTTTTCAATGATGATGTTTGCTTCACTTTCTGCCCACTCGTTTCTACCTTTCTCTGAGATTCTTTTTATCTCTGCTCCTCTGTTGTTGCTGTTGTTGTTCTGTGTGTGATGCTGGGGCCGTGACCTCACTTGGGAGTGCCTGGTGCTGGAAGCCAACCCTTGCCTCTCTCATAGACTGTCCCGAGTGAAGGACATCTCCACCCAACCTCAGCCTGGGAGGCCCAACGCTCGGTCTTCAAAACTACAATTGCGGTTTTTCAAGATTTATTTTCATTTGAAGGGCAGATTTACAGAGAGAAGGAGAGAGAGAGAGAGAGAAGAGAGCTTTTCCATCCCCTCCTCAAATGGCCACAAAGGCCAGAAGCTTCTTCCAGGTCTCCCATGTGGGTTCAGGTTACCAAAGACTTGAACCATCCTCCACTGCTTTCTCAGGTCATAAGCGGGGAGCTGGATCAAAAGTGGTGCAGCGCCCAAATGGGCTGCTGGCGTCATAGGCAGGAGCTTAGCCTACTATGCCACGGCACAGGACAGCAATTGCTTATGCTGATGAAACCTTTGGGGTTTATTTTTATTGTGGTAACGTATGCATGACAGAAAACTGACCATTTTAGCTGCTTTAAAGCACACCCAACCATGATCTCCCAAATTCAATCCACACTTGTATCTAGTTGCACATACATTCATCACCACACCCAAACAGGACCCCTTCCCTTCGCTCTCCAGTCCTCCCCCCGCCCCCCGCCTTAACTCACTTCTGGATCCTGTTTGCAGTACTACCCTGAGATACCCGAGGCCAGAGGTTTGCTTGGGCTCACTGTTTAGGTCTCAAGGAAGGTCTTTGCTAGCAGCATATACAGGCAGTGATGGATAGTGTGTGTGTGTGTGTGTGTGTGTGTTCCCTGGTCCCTTCTCCCCCTCCTTGCAATGTCACCATGACCCCAGCCTCAGCCCCAGCTTGAACCACATCCAATCCCAGGGACCTCCCAAAACCTCCCTTCGAAACTCCACAGGTGGATTCCATTTCTACCTGCTTGGTACCTCAACTGTGGGACTTAAACTTCAAGTTTTGGAGGGACAACCCATGATCGGGCCTTAGCACTGGGCATTTCACATGCAGGGAATCATGTGGCCGCACCTGGCTTCTGTCACTGAGCAGGACGATGGGCACCAACGCAGCATCACCAGCCCTCAGCTGCTTTTTATGACTGAGTACTAGTCCCACGTGTGTCCCAACTGTGTGCTGTTTAGCCCTGCGTCAGCTCACTGATGTTGGGGTTTCTGATTTTGGCTGCTGTGAATAGACTCCTTACGTGCAAGCGTTTTCTTCTTGGTTTATGTTTATACCGGAGGGGGTTGTTTAGTTTATGAAGCATTAAATGGATTTGCACAGATGACCTCATTCTACCCTCTGCGTGGAGGGCAGTTGGGCCGCTGCGGTGGCAGGCTGTGCCGTGCTGCTCCAGCGTCACCTGGCTCACAGCCCTCCGGGGTCAAGGCCCCAGTTTCCCACTTCCATGGAATGGCCTCCCTGCTGACCTTCAGGGGTGGGCTGCTCTCAACTTGACCTCCAGCAGTGTCCATGCAACCCTCAGGTCACGGGTTCTCAGAGCTGCACCCCATCTTCTAGCCTGACGTGCGCATGGGGAGGAGGCAAGGGAGGACTCCAACTTTACTCGCCTTTTTTCCATTGCTAGGGCATAAGCATTAGATGCCTTCTTCTGATTAAATCATTCAATGACTCATAGATCATACAGTAGCATCATTTTCTGCAAGAAGGTTCTTGATTTTCATTTCTTCAGCTACACGTTAGTCATTCAGTAGCATGTTATTTAACTTCATAGGGTTGTTCATTTCTTTTTTCTCCCTGATGTTGATTTTGTTTTGTGGCTTTTCATTTAACGGGATGTATAATAACCATGCAATGGAGACTGTCATATCTAGTAACATGTCATTTAACTTCATGGCATTGTATATTTCTATTTTTCTTCCTATTATTGATTTTGTATTATGACTTTTCATTTGAGGGGATGTGCAGTAGCTGTGAAATGGAGACTAACATCCAGATGTGAGGATACAATGCAGTATGCATCTCTACTTCCAGACAAAGATGGACTTACAATGAAACTGTGTGCTTATATCTTGACAATAGGATGCTGGACTCTCTGCCATCATCCATGCCCGCAATGATGGACATATGACTGCATATGAAGAACTATATGTTAGTAATGATATAGAGGAACTAGATGAGGGGGGAGGGAATTGGGAAGGGAATAGGGAAATCCCAGGACTCTCTTTAACTATATCATAAAATGATAATAATAATAAAATGTTTTAAAAAACAAAGAACCCAATTCAGGAACAAGCAAAGCCAGAAAGCTTAGAAAATGGTCATCAGTTGTTTGTTTGTTTGTTTGTTTTTAAGATGTATTCATTTTTATTGGAAAGGCAGATACACAGAGAGGGAGAGACAGAGAGAAAGATCTTCCTTGCACTGGTTCACTTCCCCAGTGGCCACAATGGCTGGAGCTAAGCCAATCCAAAGCCAGGAGCCAGGAGCTTCTTCCAGACTCCCACATCTCCCACGTGGGTGCAAGGTCCCAAGGCTTTAGGCCCTCCCTCACCGCTTTCTCAGGCCACAAGCAGGGAGCTGGAAGGGAAGTAGAGCAGCCAGGACACAAACTAGAGCCTATATGGGATCCGGGTACATGTTAGGTGAGGACTTTAGCCACTAGGCCTCCACGCCAGGCCCTATCTGTTGAGTTTTTCATCCTTACCCTTAACGTCACCCTTAACAATCTGACCATCCTTCCATGTGGGTGTCTCTGGCCAGGAGTCCCAACCTGCAATAGCTGTGTCGCTGCCGCTAGCTCTGCGCCAGCTGTGTGACCACAGGCAGATCGCCCAGCCTCTCTGAGCTGCCTCCTCTTCATGAGAAAACCTACCCCTAGGGACTGTGCCAGAATCCGTGTTCTCCTCTGGGAGGACCCAGGCGTCCTGCTATGAACAGAATCCCTATAAAGCTGTCTCAGGGAGGATCAGACTGTGTCACAGAGAGTCTTAGGGTCAAGACTGCGCTGCTCCCAGCAAGCCCCTGGGGTTCCCCCACGGACAAGGCAACACGCACATTTGATCAAGAAGATCCCAGGCCACAACATAAACAGGGCTGGGCATAGAAATGTGATAACATGGATCACAGCCTACTGTCCCAATGCCTGCGATGACGTTAGGTCCAAATCAACCCATCACAAAGGTGAAAAATGCACTCCTTGCCCGCCGCACGCCCTGGCCCAGCAGCACAGCGCACTGGAGGGTCTGGGTTAGTCCCGTGGCAACCGTGGGGCTGACTGGGAGCCGTGTTCACTGCTATCAACCAGTGTCGCCAGGGAGGGTGGGACAGCACATGAGCCTGGGGAGGGTAAAAGCCAGCACCTCAAGGGCGGTGTCCACTAAATGCATGGTGCTTCACCATTGAGAGCAGGAAACTCCTAAGCGGAATTCTAATGGTTGGAGATGGCTGGTACCTTCATGTCTGCGGAGGGTGTTGAATGGTGGGTGGGTGAGTAACCACTGTCTCTAGCCTTCCCCTAGGACCCTAGGGGGCAAAGAAGCTGGGTGTGGAGTCCAGAGAGGACCCAGGGGGCAAGAGGCTGGGTGTGGAGTCCAGAGAGGACCCAGGGGGCAAGAGGCTGGGTGTGGAGTCCAGAGAGGACCCGGAGGGCAAGAGGCTGGGTGTGGAGTCCAGAGAGGACCCAGGGGGCAAGAGGCTGGGTGTGGAGTCCAGAGAGGACCCTAGGGGGCAAGAGGCTGGGTGTGGAGTCCAGGGAGGACCCTAGGGGGCAAGAGGCTGGGTGTGGAGTCCAGGGAGGACCCTAGGGGGCAAGAGGCTGGGTGTGGAGTCCAGAGAAGACCCAGGGGGCAAGAGGCTGGGTATGGAGTCCAGAGAGGACCCGGAGGGCAAGAGGCTGGGTGTGGAGTCCAGAGAGGACCCGGAGGGCAAGAGGCTGGGTGTGGGGTCCAGAGCCTGAGTCTGAATCCCATCTTCCTCCCACGAATGGAGAGACCTTGGCCAGTCACCATGGCTCCCCTGAGCGCCCTGTCCTGGCTAACAAAGGCATAAGTGGTTAGAGCGTGCCCCACCCCAACACACACGTGAGCCCACGGGACAGCACAGTCCCCACCAGCTGAGGCCACTGCCGCTGTGTTCTCACAGGACTCGGCATGAGAGCAGGTGAGAGCCTTCCTCTGGCTTGTAGGCCTTCACGCCTGTCCTCAACAGACTGGATTCTCTCAGAAGATTTTCATGACAGCCTGAGTCATGCCTGGAGCATCTGCTCTGAGTCAGAGGGCAAAGCCCCACTCAGGCGTCCTCCTGCCCCCACATAGCCCATGTAAGCATCAAACCCCCTGAGCCCACCCCTGGCCTCTGTTTCCACTGTGCCCTGACCGCCCCCAGCTCTGCCTTGCCCATGGCATTGGATGGAGGACCTGTGCTTGGTCCCATGGGGCGTCACTCAGCAGGACATATTTTGGGTCCTGCCCTTGTATGTTCTTCTTCTTCCACTGAAGCTGGTCCCCTGGCGTCTGCCAGGGCTGTGCCATCACCTGCCACCTCCACTCAGCACTTCTTTAAGACCGGCTCAAAACTCACTTGTCATTCTTTAGATCTGATTTTCAAAACACAGAAAGGGACTTCCACATGGAAGTTAATAAAATCTGACATTCACGATAATGAAAGTCAATTGCAGAACTACACAGTGGAACTTGGGGGGGGGGGCAGATGCTGTAGGCGGCAGTGGTTCTGTTTCTCAAGTCAAGAGAAAAAACCCTAAGGTAAATCCAAAGAAGAGAGAAGGAACCCATAAAAAAAATAGCAGGCACCCTGGAGACCCAAGTATGTCAGGCTGTGTACAGCTGTGTACAGCTGTGTACATCACCATGTCCTCCTGTGGTTACACGGGCTTCCTGACCTTATTCCGACTCTTACTGGCCATCTGCATCAGGCTCTCCGAAGGCTTCTCTCTGTGGCTTCTACACAAAGCAAAGAGATGCTTCCTCAGGGGTTAAAAGGACTGGCCAGAAATAAAAAGACTGATCCAGGGACAGGCATTTAACCTAGTGGCTGAGATCGCCAGTGGAGATCGCCTACGTCCTGCAACACAGGACCACTTTCTAGTCCCTGCACACCCTGGGAGGCAGCCACAACGACTGGGAGGCCTGGATGGATGGAGATCCGGACTCCTGGTTGCAGTGGTCCAGCCCCTGCCATAGCAGGTATTTGAAGAACGAACCGACTGTGTAAGACATCCCAGTTCACAGAGCGCCTTCATGTCATCCCTCGGAGATGGTTTTAGCTTCATTTAGGAGCAAACCCTGCACAGAGTCACAGGAACAGGCTCCAGTTCTCACCCTGAAGCAATGGGTCCTCCCTGACTTTCCATTTCCTCATTTGCGAGGTGAAGCTGTCGAATCAGATATGTGGTTTCTGCTTCCTTTTTTAATTGTCTCTGCTCTTCCCCTGTTAATTACAGGGACGGTATGCATATATTCTGGCTTGTTGTAAGAAAAATAAATTTCCCAAGTGTAGGATCGCTCCCCCAAGAAGTCCTTCTGCTCTCAGGTTCCTGGCTCTGAGCAGTCTTTTTCCCATGTGTTTGAAGGCACAGAGTGTGTCCTGCCCGAACATGCCTGACTCAGCAGCTTTGCACATTTCTGAGCAAGCGTATTTAGCTGAACGCTGTTGTTTTTGGAGCTCCTTCAGTCTGTTTCTGATGGTCCCACAGATAAACAGTGATTGCATCAAACTTATCCACGACTCACAATCTGGTTCCCATTGAGCTCGGTGGACAGACAGGCTAATCTTTCTGCAGTGAAATGTATCAATGGGACCCCCGGGAAGGGGAGAAGCCTGATCGGCAGGCGGCCTCCCGGCAGCACTGCTTTGCTCCTGGATCAGAACTGCTGCTGTTTGACAAACCCGCTCCGTGGAGGACAAGGATGTGGGCCTCTGTAGGATGCAGTCAGACCTCGGGCACATCTGGCTGAGTCTGTCCTCTGTCCACCTACGGCGTAGCCACCTGCCAGGGTCCCTGTTCTACCATGCAGATTGGCTACAGCGACCTTTTCTTAAGAGGCTGGGAGAGGGGGGGACAGGGTTTCTCTCCCAGGAGACACGGAACCATTCTGGGCCCTCCAAACAGCTCTGCCAAATGTGGGACAAGCCCACAAGCTCCCCACCGGCCCCACCCACACCATGCATGAAGGGGAAGCACTCTCCTAGTCTCATCTTCTGTCTGCCTTTATTTCTCAGCTGGATACTAATTCCTCCAAGCTCTTAAACCCGCTTGTCACTATTTTCACCTTTCTCAGCTCCCTGCATTTGCATCATAGCTCAGTTCTGCGTTCCAGCCACTCCCACCTCCTCCCCTCTGCCGTCTTCAGAAGCGCAGCTCTGTGCATTCGAATATCAGGTCCTGGGGAGTTCAGGCTGCGGATCTGGGAGTTAGGAATGCTCACTTGATGATATCTGTGTAAGTCCAAAAAGAGAGAGAGAGAGAGAGAGAGAGAGAGAGAGAGAGAGATCTAAAGGCTCAGACACTCCTAGTCCTAAGTGTTTCAGATGAGAGATTCTTGGCTTGTGTCCTGCTCAGGCAGCACCCTTGCCAGGGGGCTGGATGCCCTGAAATTGGGCCACATGTGCTGTCCAAGAACCTGGAGGAGTTTGACAATTCCATGGAGGGTAACCTTGTGGCTCTTATGAAGAGCCTAACTTCTGCTGGCCTCTCCAGCACTGACTCTGCCTCACATCACAGCCCCAGCACTCCAGAGAGTCTAACCCCGACCCTAAGAGAGAGAGAGAAAGCTTCCATCCACTTGGGTCATCCCCCGAATGCCCACAGCAAAATTTGAGTCAGGCTCTAGCCAGGAGCCCAGAATTCAAGTCTTCATGTGGGTGGCAGGGACCCAAACCTTTGAGCCATCACCTGTTGCCTCCCATGGTGCACACTGGCAGAAAGCTGGGCCAGATAGGGCCAGGATTGATCACATGAATACTCAGATGGGGTACGCAAGTGTCCCGAGGGGAGTCTTTTCCTGCCTCTTTACTGTCAGTGCCAGCAAAAACTGCCAACACTTCTCAAACACCACCCAAGATGGCACTTGAGCTGGTCTCACCCACAGCAGAGGGCCTGGGCCGAGTCCTGGCTCTCATTCACCCACAGCAGAGGGCCTGGGCCGAGTCCTGGCTCTCATTCACTCACAGCAGAGGGCCTGGGCCGAGTCCTGGCCCTGGTTAACCCACAGCAGAGGGCCTGGGCCGAGTCCTGGCTCTCATTCACCCACAGCAGAAGGCCTGGGCCGAGTCCTGGCTCTATTTTAATTCCTGAAAGTAGCAGGTGGTATCTCAGGCAGTTGCAGCCCTGCTACCCATATGGAGACCAGACTGAGTGTTGGACTCCTGGCTTCACCCTGCCCCAACCATAGCTCTTACAGACCTTGTGGGGAGCAAGTCAACAAATGGAAAATTTATTCTTTCTGCCTGTCAAATGAAATGAGAAATAAAACAAACAAAAACTTTTAAAGGAAACTCCCCTTGTCAAAGGCATGGAGGGCTGGGCTCCTTCTGGTGGTCTGGCGGGGCCGGGGGGATGGGTTTGTGTCTGCCAGATGTGAAGCATCAGCCCATGACGGGATCCTGTTTGTTCTAATCATGTTGACAATAGCTTTCCTGGGCTGATACGAGGTCATTGCCACCTCCCAAAGCTGACTCAGGCCATTCCGTGAGCCCAGCCCAAGTTTTCCCATCAATCTTGTGCCACCAGCTTCCGGTGAGACCCCACGAAACAGACCGAGGAGCTTTCACATGTGCCCTTGAGGTGTCCTCCAACAGTGACCCCATCTGAGAGGTGATCAGAGGGTCAAGAGATGGGCACTTCCTGGTGGGCCTGGGGAAGGAAGGCCTTCTTCCCCAGGCCCACCAGGGACATTTCCAGCAGAGTGAGGGTAGGGCAGGAAAGCCACTGGATTCGCTTTGATGATGTCAGGAGATTCTGCCTGGAGGAGCCTCCCCGCTCTCTGCCCTGCTGAGCCTCCATTTAGCTTCCCGTTAGCCTCCTGGAAGTCAACAGGACGTGGCTCCTGTGCCGAGGGCTGGAGGCTGGGGGCAACATCCCCATTACATGCAGGAGGCTTGCCACCCCTTTATTCAGATAAGCCCTGGGCTGTCCTCTGCCAGCTGTGTGGCCTGGTGCAAGGCCTTCCACCTTCCTGCTGTTTGAAGATTACAGATGACCAACAGGGACTGTGGTCCCATGCCCAGCTCTTGCCAGGCTGTGATTCCCCGCACAGCTATGCAACATCTTCCCTTTTAATTTGTTTGTTTTCATTTTACTTGAAAGGTGGAGAGAAAGACAGATAATGAATGAAAGCTCTTCAATATGCTGGTCCACTTTCCAAATACCTACAACAGGAGCCCTACCCTGTTGTAGGAACTCTACAACAGGAACTCTACCCGGCTCTCCCACCTGTCAGGGTCCCGAGTACTTGAGCCATTACCATTTGCCTCTCAAGGTGCACATTGACAGGAAACTGAATCAGAAGCAAAGGAGTTAGGACTCAGACCAGGCGTCCCAACATGTCCCAAGCAACAGCATAACAACTGCACCAAGCCCCTATCCCTCCTGGACCTCCATCTCCCATCTGAGAAATGCGCACGGTATTCGCCACGTCCCAGAAGTGTGATGAAGACAAAACTCTCCCAGCAAAGCTTACTAAGCACCTGCCTCTACAGGAGGATGGGGAATAATGAGATGGGCCAAATCCTTCATCTGGTGGGACTCTCCCTGAGCAAGGTAGACTGATGATTAAATATAGCATATGCATTCCTCATTCGAAAGACCTGGGACTGAAGTATGTCCCATACGGGAGGCATTTTTTTTCTTTCTTTATATATTTTGGGATATATGCATAACCTGGACCAGTTGAGCATCCCTAGTCTGAAATCAAAATCTTCACTTGCTCCAAAATGCATAGCATTTTCAGCATTTTCAGCTCAAAATGTCTAGACTGCAGAACAATTCAGATTAAGAATGTTCAGTTTTTCATGGGTATTACAAGGTATCTTAGGAGATAGCACATCCTGTGGAAACGAGAAAATACAATCAGGAATGGAGCACGCCAGTTTAGGACACTGGGACTGAAATAAAGTGGAAAAGGGGTTGTCAGGAGGGTGGGTGGGAGCCATAAGGCTCAAGCCGGGGGTCTGCCTCTGCAAAATCCCTAGGAAAGAGTTTGCTAACCATGGCCGAGGACCTGCAGGACATGAGCAACGAGATGGGCAGTGGCCCAGTGACTGGGGGACTGGTGGGCCTGCAGGGGGCCGTGTGGAGTGAGATGCTAGCGGCTCTCAGCCATAAGCTGCAGAAGTGCACAGAAAGGAACGTGGCCAACCCTGAGCTCTCCAGGAAGTGATGTGGACTGAAGGCTAGAAGTTGCAAAGGAGTTTGTCAAGCGCAGGCAGGTGGGTGGAAGAGAACTGCAGCAATCACACAGGTGTCTGTTCTCTAAGAACCCATCCACCTACAGGTGACCGAGTCACCTGGCACTGCGTTCCACCTGTCCCATAACGCTCCTCTGGTGGAGGGTCCTGTCCAGCTGTGTTGAAAGGGAAGTCTGACAGCTCTTCTTTGTCGTATATGCCACATGCGGGTGTGGCACCTGCCCCTCCCTTGCGTGGGAGGAAGCAGGGTGGGAGGTATTTCCAGGGAGTGTACAGATTGAGCCCTTGGGTGGGAGGCCTGGAGAAGGACAGCTGGGTGCGAGGGGAAGATTTAGTTCTCTGCATCTGGAAGTGGCTGGTGATATTGCCAAATCATGCATTCATCTCATCCTCATGGCAGCTCTGCTTCGATGCCCATTTCACAGCTGGGAAAATTAGGACTGCGCGGGATGCCAAACTCCCTGAGAGCTCAAAAAAAAAAAAGCACAAAGGCAGCATGGAGACGGCTGCCCCAGTGCTGGCGTCCGCGTCACAGGCTTTGGGGTCTTTTGAAAAAGGAAGTTGATTGGTTAATCCTAGCAGATGCTCCCTTATGCATCACATCATCTCCAGGTTTTTGCTAGCATCCAATACGATGTGTGTGGTGTGTAAATAGTTGTGATACCCCACTGCTTAGGGGATTGTTACTGGGAAAACATCTGTACTTATCCAGGACAGATGTAGATTTTTTTTTAAGATTTACTTATTGATGTATTGGGATTTATTTTGAAAATCTGAGTCAGAGAGACAGAGGGAGATGCAGTGAGAGGTCTTCCATGCACTGGTTCACGCACAGCCAGTACCAAGCCAGGACTAAGCCATGAGCCAGGAGCTTCCTCCAGGTCTTTCGTGTGGGTGCAGAGGCCCAAATACCTGGGCCGTCCTCCACTGCTTTCCCAAGCCGTTAGTAGGCAGCTGGATCAGAAGAAGAAATAGGAGCCAGTGCCCATCTGGGATGCCACCATTCCGGGTGACAGCTTCACTTACCGCACCACAAAGCTGGTCCAAGATGCAAATTTATTTTATTTTCATTACAAAGTCAGATATACAGAGAGGAGGAGAGACAGAGAGAAGATCTTCTGTTCAATGATTCACTCCCCAAATGAACGCAAAGGCAGGTGCTGCGCCAATCCGAAGCCGGGAGCCAGGAGCTCTTCCGGGTCTCCCACACAGGTGCAGGGTCCCAAGGCTTTGGGCCGTCCTTGACTGCTTTTCCAGACCACAAGCAGGGAGCTGGATGGGAGGAGGAGCTTCCGGGATTACAACTGGCACCCACATGGGATCCCGGTGCGTTTAAGGCAAGGACTTCAGCCGCTGGGCCACGCTGCCGGGCCCGCAAATTTTTAAAAAGACATTTTGGATCCATGGTTGGCTGTGTCCGAGGGAGCTTGGAGTTGACATCACTCAGCCTCTCCTAAGAGTTCTGAAGCCACTTCACCTCCATCTCCTCACCCCTGCACACGTACTGAGCCACTTCACCTCCATCTCCTCACCCCTGCACACGTACTGAGCCACTTCACCTCCTGTCTCCTCTCCCCTGCACACGTACTGAGCCACTTCACCCTCCCATCTCCTCACCCCTGCACACATACTGAGCCACTTCAACCTCCTGTCTCCTCACCCCTGCACACGTACTGAGCCACTTCACCCTCCTGTCTCCTCACCCCTGCACACGTACTGAGCCACTTCACCTCCTGTCTCCTCACCCCTGCACACATACTGAGCCACTTCACCCTCCTGTCTCCTCACCCCTGCACACGTACTGAGCCACTTCACCTCCATCTCCTCACCCCTGCACACGTACTGAGCCACTTCACCCTCCTGTCTCCTCACCCCTGCACATGTACTGAGCCACTTCACCTTCATCTCCTCGCCCCTGCACACGTACTGAGCCATTTCACCTGCATCTCCTCACCCCTGCACATGTACTGAGCCACTTCACCTCCATCTCCTCGCCCCTGCACACATACTGTGCGCCCTCCCCTCCCCCATACTTCCTTCCTCGGGATGTGGCTATGGTTTTTCAGTCCGTTTTTTGGTATCATGTGTCCGTCCATCTTTTTTTCCTCTTGGCTGTGGCGTTTAATATCGCCAGGGCCAACTCCAAAACTAGCATCGGCCACCAACAGGGAGGCAGAACCATATGTGACGTTGTTTAAAGCCCGGGCAGCCTGTGTACGTGTTTTATCCTGTCTAGGCCAGACAAGACACAGCTGCAAGCAGCACTGACCCGCTTTCGCGTGGCTATTCCTGTCCACCCTTCCAAGTCAGTGCCCCTCATGCCACAAGAGCCGAGCATGAGAGAAACCATGTTCATGGCAGAGACCCAACTGGAAGGGGGCACGTGCCATAACTGGGGTTCTGGCCAGAGACCTGGGCCGGCCCGCAGCCTGTGTGTTGCCAGTGGGTTAGCTGGCCTGGCTCAGCACAGCGGGCCTGTGTCCACACAGCGCATGGCAGCTCTCATCTGGCACTCCTCTTACCCCTGTCACGGTCCTTTGCTTTTGGCCGTTGGTTTGCTGTGGGCTTTCATACTGTCTTATTGAACTCTGTGTGTGTGTGTATGTCTTCTCTCTGGCACAGAACATACCCCTCCCATTCTGCCACCTCTCACCCAGGATGCTTCCCCTCCCGGAAGCTGGAACTGGGGAACAGAGGGTCTACACGAGGGCAAGAGGGTGGTCGAGGGCGAGAGCAGGGTGTCTTCTGTCCCCTGACAGGAACGAGACCACCAAGTCAGCTTCCCTAGGCCCTCCTGGCTGTGTTCACGTGACTGATGCTTGCGGCTGTGCCCTCTCCAGCCTACACAGAGCGGCTCTGCCAACCCAGGGGCAGGCAGGGCTGCACCAATGCAGCCTTCGGCACTTACTCCTACTTGGTTAAGAAGAGGCATGTATGGAGCTCTCTAAGCCCAGAAGAGGCAAGGCAGTGAGTCCCTCCTGCTCCCATGCCCCATTCAGGTTGCGCCGTCCAGGTTCTCTGCAATGAGCAGCAGCCCTGGAAGAGTGATTACATCTAACACAGACCCAGCGACAGCCCGGTGTCGCACACAGCCTCATCGGAGGAAAAGCAGGACTCACGGCCTTACAGCCCAGTGACAACCCATACAGTGCCTGGCCTGAAGTGTCACTGAACTTACCAGGCTTTCCCAGAGGGAAGCAGATTGCTGGCTGTATGACTTGCATGTGGAGTAATACAGCTTCCGGTAGCTGCGCTGGGCCCTGCCACCCCTGCCGATGTGAGGAGGGAGGGATAAACAGATAGTGCTGGAGGATTTTGTGGGCAGTGAAATGACCAGTGGTCATAGACAATAGCAGTAGCAGCTACTCTTCAGTCTACGTTTGGCATTCATAGGATCAACCACACCAAGAGCGACCCCGTGCAAACCGTGGGATATGGGGGACAGTGATGTATCAGCGCAGGATGGTCACCTGCTGGAGCCTGCATCTGTCTTTCCCAAAACTGCTTTGAAAACATAAAGTTGGGAGTGCCAGCGCAGTAGCCTAGTGACTGAAGTCCTTGCCTTGCATGTGCCGGGATCCCATATGGGCTCCTGGCTTCAGATCAGCGCAGCTCCAGCCGTTTTGGCCATTTGGAGTGTGAACCAGCAGGTGGATGATCTTTCGCTCTGTCTCTCCTTCTCTCTGTAAATCTGACTTTCAAAGTAAATCTTTTTTAATTAATTAATTAATTAATTTGGGGCAGAGGTTGTGACACAGTGGGTTAAGCTATCACTTGGGGTGCCTGCCTCCCATGTTGGAGTCTGTCCAGCTCCTACTCACACACCTACCAGGGCAGCAGAGGATGGCCAAAGTACTTGGGTCAAGGCCACCTGTTTTGGCTCCTAACTTCAGACTGAACCAGCCTGGCTGTTGCAGGCATCTGAGGGTGAACCAGTGGGTGAAGTCTCAGTCTCTCTCTCTCTCTCTCTCTCTCACTCACAGAGTGTGTCACTGCCTTTCTATTTAAGATACATTTACTTTGAAAGTCAAAAGGAGAGAGATCTTCTAAATCCCCAGACAGCCACAACCAACCAACAATGGGCCGGTCTAAAGCCAGGACCTTCACAGATGGATAAATAAACAGGCGTGGCAGAAGCCCAAGCACTTAGGCCGTCTTCTGCTGCTTTTCCCACGTCATTAGCAGGAAGCCGGATCAGAAGTGGAGCAAGGAAAACACAAACTGGAGCCCATACGGGATGCCAGCACTGCAGGCAGCAGACTTAGCAGGCGTGCCACAATACCAACCCATACTCTGCCTTTCAGATAACTCGGTCTTCATATAAATAAGCAAAACCTTTAAGAACCACTCACAGCCATGAAAGGTGTGGTGGAGCCTCCCTCCCAGCCCATGGAATTCCTCCTTCTTGCTCCTCCCCGGCTGTGTGGGCTTTGTTTCCCATTTTGCCTTCTGCACACTTTCTTTTTTCTTTTCTTTTCTTTTTTTTTTTTTTAATTGATTACATTGCATTATGTGACACAGTTTTATAGGCACTGGGATTCCCCCTTCCCCTCCCCAAAACCTGCCCCCCCCCATGGTGGATTCCTCCACCTTGTTGCATTACCACAGTTCAAAATCAGTTGAGGTTCTTTTCATTGCAAGCATCTACAAAGCTTAGAGTCCAGCATCTTATTGTCCAGATAAGTTCAATGGTTTCTTGGGGAGACCGTCTCTGGTCTGAAGGTAGAGCCGACAGAGTATCATCCCAATCAATTAAAAGCCCCGACATTACATCAGTAACAATTTATAAATTAATGGAATTAGTTGACATGGTATGGAGTAACCAGCATGTTAAAAGAGAGAAAAAAAAGAGTACAAGTTCTGAAACACATCCTATGACTTCTACATTGACATTACAATGATTAGTTTATATACAATTGGGTTCTATACACCTTAAAATGGCTATAGATTACTATTCAGCTGTCTCATGTCTATTTTAATTTTAGTATTTAGCAGTTTATAGCGTGGAAGCATGATTTTGCAGAACCTGGCTGTGTTTCGGGTAGTCTAACTCTATAACTCTAACAAGACATATGTCAACAGTTTAGGTGAACAGTTTTAGGAGGGGTGTGCAGAGAAATCTTCAATACCCTAGTGAGGAGTAACCAATCTTTGTATCCCACCCAGTGAGTTATAAGTGCATCCCCACTGCCCGTTTCCTGCCTGTTTCTAAGCTTTCCTTGCAGTTCTCTACCTATTCTAGTTTTTTGTTGTTGTTTATTTGTTTGTTTGTTTTGAGGGGTTTCTGGAGTGATCCGAATGGTCATTACGAGAGAGGGTGGGGACCCAAAGTCAGAACCAGATTCTGCACACTTTCTAGACAAGTCAACGTAGGCCTACATCTGTCTGCAATTTGCCCAAAACTGCTTCCGCTACTCTGTGTCGGCCCTTTCAATACACCTCAGGCATCCCCACTATTTTTTTTTTAAGATTTATTTATTTTTATTCAAAAGGCAACTTTATTTCTGTCCACTAGTTTACTCCCCAGGTGGCTGCAATGACCAGAGCTGAACTATATGAAGCCAGGAACCAGGAGTTTCTTCCAGGTCTCCCATGCGAGTGCAGGGTCCCAAGGCTTTGGGCCGTCCTCCACTGCTTTCCCAGGTCATAAGGAGGGAGCTGGATGGGAAGTGAAACAGCCGGCACACAAGTCAGCACTCATGTGGGATCCCAGCAGTTGCAAGGCCAAGATTCAGGCACCGAGCCATCGTACCAGGCCCAGGCCTCCCCACTCCTAAGGGCTCTGCTCAGACACTGCCCTTCTGTGTCACCAGGTACAAAGCCACACCCCCATCCATGCTGTGATGCAGCTGTCCCATGCCCAGTCTGCCACCTGGCCCTCCTGTGAGCTCCCAGAACAGCTGCTGGGTCTTGCCCCAGATCAAGCCAAGGCCCTGCAGTTGGTGCTGTTCCCTGGAACGCCTGGACCAGCCTCAGCTTTGCACCTACCTGCTGCTGTCCCAGGATGATTTGTGCAGTCAGAAGCTGCACTGGCTGGCAAGGAGAGAGCCTCAAGTTGAGGGGTGGCAACTTTAGATTCTCCCCCAGCCTCCCTAACACGTTAAGGCTTCTACAGTGAGACCCTGAGACCCCTAAGGGGTTTGTCTTGCCTCCAGTGTGAACTTGAGGCCAAGCCAACAGGTGCTCTTTCTCTGCTCCAGAGAAGGACTTGGGGCTCAGAGAGGGCTGACCTTCCCAGGACCAATCGCCCCATCAACCTGGCAGCTCCCGTCAGCTTAATTACGGAAACGCACACCGGCACAGCCACCCACATCTGGACGTCATCAGACGGCGGCAGCCAGATGCCGTCACTGGCTTCCAAGCAGCCCCTGGCCCGTGCTGATTTATATCCCAGCGATAGCCTCCGATGATGACTGGGCTGCTGGGAAATGCTTGACCTGACCACAGCAGAACTGCCTGTGGGTGAAGTCTGAGCAGTAAGCCCCTGCAGAGGAGGGGCTTGCATGCAGGCCGTGTACCACTGTTTCAACACTCGCTGAGTGCTCGCCTCATCCCGGGTCCATGCAGGGATCCCAGCTGGCTGCAGTGGTCAGGCAGGCACAGCAGCCACTGTCACACATGGGGGGCACTCTGGCCATGCAGGAGGCCCTGCGGCCTGGGTGAAAAGTCTGTTCTGAGCCGGGTGATGGACAAGGTGATGACAAGCATGGGAGTGGGCGAGGAAGGGAGAATGCGACTCCAGCAAGGGGCTGGGGGCTGAGAAGTGGGGGATGGGGATGGGGAGGGGAGGACTTGTTCCAGGGGCGGGGGTAGGTTTGAGGAGGGGATGACCCCCATGAGAACTGGCAGGGGAGGAAAGCAAGAGGTGACTCGGAGCCGAGGAGGAGGTGGGGGTGGCAGGGGACCTGGGTTCAGCCAGCCTTACCTCCACATCGTACAGCCAGGGGAGGCAGGGACAGGCTTTGCAGCCCACCTAGAGTTCCCCCGGGCAGAACCACGCTGGGCTCCACGGAAGAGAAGCGTCAGGCCTGCTGTGAGGGATCCACTGTCCCCCTACGGGAGACAGAGCTATCACTGATGGCACCGAGGACCTAGGGCCATATGAGAGGCATTTCCAGGCCGAGAGGAATGGCTCAGCTGTGAGGGCCAGAGCAGAGTTCAGACCCCACATGTGCCTCCAGAGAAAGCCCCAGATGCCCCTGAGCTCTGCCCGTTCTACCCCCTACCCACTGTGGGTGTGAGCCCAGCCCAGGACCACCCAGGCTCTGTCCCCACAGGAGACCTTCGCCATCAGTACAGGGCAACAAGACAGGGGAGGTGGGCTTCTGGCTTGGCGGCAAGTGACTGGAGCTGGGCTTGGAGAGTGAGGCTTTGCAGGCAAAGGAACAAAAAAGAGTGGATGAGGCCCACAGCATCATTGGGTCAGAAGCTGACCTTTGACCTGTCCCCCAGCTGTGCTCAGAATGACAAAAGCTGGGACGTTCCCAGAGGCGTGGGTGCCCCCACCCCGCGCACCAAAGCACAGCCCCTCCCCTGCACTGCTGAGAGGGTCTTCCTGTGAGCAGCTGGGCCGAAGTGGTTATTTATCTAATGTTCTTGGATGGAGTCCCAAGACAACAGTGGTGCTGATTTAAACACACACACAGCCTTGTCAAGCACACACACAGCCTTGTCAAGTACACACTCTCACACACACAGCCTTGTCAAGTACACACTCTCACACACACAGCCTTGTCAAGTACACACTCACACACACACAGCCTTGTCAAGCACACAGCACACACCCAAGCCTTGTCAAGTACACACTCACACACACAGCCTTGTCAAGCACACACTCACAGTACATAGCCTTGTCAAGCACACACACACACAGCCATGTCAAGTACACACTCACACACACAGCCTTGTCAAGCACACACTCACAGTACATAACCTTGTCAAGCACACACACACACAGCCATGTCAAGTACACACTCACACACACACAGCCTTGTCAAGCACACACACACAGCACACACCCCAGCCTTGTCAAGCACACGCACATGGCACACACACACACACAGCCTTGTCAAGCACACACACAGCCTTGTCAAGCACACACACACAGCACACAGCCTTGTCAAGCACACACACACACACAAACACTCACAGAGTCACACACCAGCCTTGTCAAGCACACACACACACACACACTCACACTCACACAGAGTCACACCCCAGCCTGGTCAAGCCCACCCCCAGGTGACTGTGCAGAGAGCACCTGCGCTGATTAATCAGCATCTTGGCTCACTGGGAGGGGCTCGCTGTTTGTCGAGCCCCCGCTGTGCTTAGGAGCACTATAAAAACGCGCAGCCCAGGACCGGGCATCCGTGGGAGCCCTGGGCTTCTTCGCAGGGGCAGGCCCAACAACTTGTTCTGGAAGCCTGTCAAGGTCCCCCTCTCCCTGCCCCGTGAGGTTAAACAAGCCCCTGCATCTCGGGGGGCCACGCCTGTGACCTCTCCACAGAGGTGGCCCCACCTGTGAGCCTGCCGCACCCTAGGCTCAAATTCCTGGGGACCCGAAGCTGCCATGCTTGTGCTGACAGATTCACTTCCTAGATAGTAAGATGTCGGGATGGTTAAAGGAAGGACTTCCGTCAGCTGGGGGACTGGCCGGCGTGCCTCAAAGGAGACCTAGGGTGGCTCTCCGGTCCACCCAGGTGTGTGCCAGGATCCACGGGGCTCCTTTCTCCCAACGCCAGGGTCTGTTTTGCCCCTTGCCAGCTTCACTTACAAGAAGTGGTGTCTCTGAAGCTGTGCCCTCACTCCTTTCCTAAAAGTTGTATTTGCTTGTTTATTTGTTTGTTTTAAAGGTAGAGTTACAGGGGGCCGGTGCGCTGACCCAATAGGCTAAGGTTCTGTGGCATCCTGATTGCGGTACCAATTCGAGTCCCAGCTGCTCCACTTCTCATCCAGCTCCCTGCTCGTGGCCTGGAAGTGCAGCAGAGACGGGCTCAACTCCTTGAGCCCTTACACCCATGCGGGCTAGAGTTCCAGGCTTCTGGCTTCAACTTGGCCCAGCCTAGCCCAGACTATGGAGTCATTTGGTCTCTATCCTCTCTGCAACCCTACCTTTTAAATAAAAAATAAATCTTTAAAATTAAAAAAAAAAAAGTTAGGGAGAGAGAGCTTCCATCTGCTGGTTCACTTCCCAAATGCCTACCACAGGTGGGACTGGGTCTGGAAAAATACAGGAGCTGAAACTTCATCGGGGTCTTCCACACAAGAGGCTGGGACCCAAATACTGAGCCTATCGCATAATGCCTCCCAGTGCGTTAGCAAAAGGCTGATTTGGAAGTAGAGGCAGGGCTCAATCCCAGGGACTCCAGTATGGGATGCCAGTGACCTAACAGCAGCTTAGCTTGCAGAGCCACACTGCGCACCCCTCTCTTTGCCAGTAGCTCTTGTGACAGAGAGCACCGAACTGTGCTGTCACTTGTCAGGTGGGAAGGTTCAGACTTTTCAAAGCCATGCAGACTAACAGTGGGGAAGCATGGGTCCCCCAGGAGAGCTGAGGGGCTGTTGGCAAGTGAGAATGGCTCCCGGGCAAGCAGCAGGAGCCCCTAGTGGGGCGAGCAGTGGCTCTGCTCGAGTCCATGTCAGCAGGCGCAGTATTATGTCAGCCCAGATACCTTGCTGGCCTGGGACTCAGAGGGATATGTCCCCACCCCTGCCACATGGGCCCACCTGCCTGCTGGTGCAGACAGGCACCCATCCAACAAGCACTGGGCATGATGAGTTCAAGCTGTGATTCAAACCCACTTCTGCCTGTGCTCAGGCTAGAAATGGAGACTCCAGGAGGCAAAGGAAGTGCTCTCCACTTCCACGTCCCTGCCATGCCTGCAGTGACAACAACCAGAGGAAGTTGGTTCCGGGCTGCCCCTGTATTCCCTATGCTAACGGCCCATATCTACAGAGAGAGAAGAGGGAAGCCTCTACGGAAACAGCCTGCTCTGAGTCACTTCAGCTTACGGTGTGGGTCAAGAGACTCCAGAGACAAATAGTGGGAAGTCCCCCAGCAAGCATCAGATGCAGCCCCGCCTGGCTGCCAAGAGACCTTCTGGAATCCCCGCCTGAGCTTGTGAAGGAGGCAGTGGGCAGTGAGAGTGCACAGGAGTGAGCATGTGTGTGGATGCACCTGGCCTCGAGGTGGCCACAGCTCTCCCAGGGCAGCCTGCATCTCAGGGCATCTGGGTCATTTGTGGGGCACACGCAAGAGAAATGTGGAATTCACTATCTCCAAAACTCTGTGTGATTGGGGTGGCTGTGTGTTTCCCAGAGGCCCTGACCTCGGAAGCATTCATCCCTAGCGCCCTGTTCCCAACTCCCCTCCCCACACCCTTCCTCCCCTCCATCTGGCCCCCATTCCCTCTCTTTCACTGGTTTCTGGGAACCATCACAGCCGTGCCCTGTCTGCCCCTAGAAACCAGCTGAGTCTCTCATTTCCCCTCAGCCAGAACCACCACCGGGGCCCCTCTTGCATCCCTGGGCTCTGGGTTCCTCACCTGCCTCGGTAAATGAAGATTTATAGTCAGTACAGAGCCAGGGTGCAGCCAGAGGGCAATATAGACGGAGCTGTAAGCTGCCAGCCCCTTAACCTCTCCTTCTCATCTTCCCAGAAGCCTTTTTATTAAAACCAAACAAAGAAACAAGCGCTCCCTAGGGCCTACACTCTGGCCCGAGCCGGTCTGCACCCTCTGATTTCATGGGGCAGTAACAGGAGGCAGTAGACACTGAGGCAGGGGAGCTCAGAGGAGCGGTGCAAGGTCGCTGATGGAGGTCACACGATGTTGCTGCCCAGGAGCCAAACCCAAGCCCTTGCCACCCACACGTGCAGGCTGCCATCCCGCAGTCACACTTCCTCCGCCAGGCCCATTCACATTTCACTTATTACACACTGGGGTGACACATCTGACCTGGAAGAAAATGCACATGTTCTTAACTGTAGCCAAAACTTTTTTTTTTTTTTAACTTTTGTTTAGAAACATTTTTATCAGACTCAGCACTGTGGCACAGTGAGTTAAGCCGCCACCTGCAACACTAGCACTCCTGGTTCATTTCCTGGCTGTTCCGCTTTGAATCCAGCTCTTTGCTAAAGACCTGGGAAAGCAGTGCAAAGTGGCCCAAGTGGCTGGGCCTCTGTACCCATACAGATAGGAGACCCAGAAGAGACCCTGGCTCCTGGCTCCTGGCTCCCGACTCCTGGCTCCTGGCTCCTGGCTCCTGACTCCTGGCTCCTGGCTCCCGACTCCTGGCTCCCGACTCCTGGCTCCTGACTCCTGGCTCCCGACTCCTGGCTCCTGGCTCCTGGCTCCTGGCTCCCGACTCCTGGCTTCTGGCTCCTGGCTCCTGGCTTCAGCTTGGGCCAGTCCTCATTATTGCAGCCAGTTGGGGTGTACAGCAGAAGATAGGAGCCTCTCTCTCTCTGTCTCCCCTCTTTGTAACTTTGACTTCCAAATACATCTTTAGAGCAAAGGGGTTGTTTTACTGGGACACTTTTCTAGAAAGAGGTAGGATGCACTTTCAGCGTCAGATATGACTATATGAGTATTCCGTGTTGTGTGGGTTTACACACACCTGAGAAATAAACCCGGGTGCATGCTGGTCACACATACACAAGCAGGCGCTCCGTTATAAACTTGGTACAACATTAAGCAACAAGGCAAACAAAACATTTCAGATGACAAGTGGATTCCGTTGTGTTTAATAAGGGCAAGCATTTTGAAATCGAGCTGGATATTTGATTATTAGGCAGAACTCTAGCTGAGAGCCAGAGGCCTGCCCCTTGCAGGGGCCCTTGTGGTATCGCTCAGATCAAATTCCAAAATATGTTTTCCTTTAAAGAACTCACTAAATGGCTTCCCCTGCACATGGTTCAACCTCCAAGGCTCTCAGTTCCCCCCCACCCCCACCCCCACCCCTCGGCTGTGAACAGCATCTCTGCTGGCCTGGCCCTGCCTAACCTCATTTCTCTGTAAAGATCTTGTAGCCAAACCAGCCAGCCAGCCAGCCACCTCCTACACACCCCAACTCAGAAGTGACCTTTCTTGCACAAAAGCACAAAAAGGGCATCCTCCAGAGGGCCAGGTCAGACCAGGAGGTCTGCGAGAGAGGAGGTCACCATCAGAGGGGCTGCGTCACTGGGACTTCAGAGCGCAGGCTGCTGGGCAGGCAGGTCTCAAGGTCACTTCCTGCCGGGCGGCCTGGGGCCTCCAGGGAGGGAATGCAGGCTTAATGCAATTAGGGATGGGAAGAACACAGGGGAACAAGGAACACTGCAACATAGCTTCTTCCTTTGTTCCATTCTTGTGCAGGAATTAAATACTATTTTCATCTGATTTTAAGCAGTTTGTGAAAAAAAATCAGACGTGATATATGACCCCTTAGTAGTATGAGTGAGTTACACAGATGCTTTTCATTTTTTATTTTGTGAAATATTTTACAAGATTTCTTTCTTTCTCTCTTTCTTTCTTTCTCTTTCTTTCTTTCTCTTTTTCTTTCTTTCTTTCTTTCTTTCTTTCCTTCTTTTCTTCTTTAAGGCAGAGTTATAGAGAGAGAGAGCTCATTTCCTAAATGCCTGCCACAGCTGGGGCTGCACCAAGGCAAAGCCAGGAACTTGGGACACTATCCGGATCTCCCACATGGGGGTAGGGACCAAACGCTTGAGCCATCTGCCACTGCTTTCCCAGGTACACAGCAGGGAGCTGCATAGGAAGTGGAGCAGCCAGTAACAAGCTCATATGTGATTCTGATATGGCAAGTGGTGGCTTTAAGGGCACCACTGGGCCTCCCATTGCAGATTTTTACGCACAGTATCTTAAGTTGTCTGAGTTGCCTGGGTTGAAGGGACTAACGGGCCAGATCCTTGGGCATGCAGCTGGGACATGCACTGCCATGTCTGAAGCTTGAGGCCCAAGCTCTTTCTCTTGCCCCATGGCCAGTCCCCATGCCAGGCCCATGCAGGAGGCTGGGACCATACAGTGCCCCTAATACATTCATCTGGGAAAAGCAGCAAACTTTCCTACAAGGAAGAGAGGATCTTACCTGGTTTTCCTGTTATGTGGTCTGCCACCAGCATGCTGGGCAGAGATGCCAAGCAGCAGTGTAAGCTTCTTGTGAGTTTCGCACTGCCAGCAGCAGGCCACAACTCCAAGTGCTCTGTGCTGGAGGAAACAGTCTTGAGATGGCCCCTCTGCCACTGTGGGTACCAGTTTCCTCTACCAGAAAATGAAAAGGGTCCATTGTGTAAGTGTTCAGAAGAGAGAATGGTATTTGTTGTCAAACAGTAAGTTCCCCAGTTTCCTAATTTTTTATGGGAAAAAAATTGCTGAATTTGAGTGCAGTACAATATAAGCTTCTCATTAACCACTCCAGGTCTGAACCTACACTGCTAGCATTGGATCCACTTTTGCCAAGGTGGTAGATGCCAAAGAATGTTGACTGGATGGATGGACAAATGGGTTGGTAGATGGATAAAGAAATGGGCGGGTATCTGGGACGGTATGTGAGGGAATGAGTGGGTGAATGAATGGATGAGTGGATGGATTGGTAAGAAGTGGATGGGAGGGTGGATGGATAGATGGATAGACGGATGGATGCATGAATGGATGGATGGACAGGTAGATGAATGGATGGGTGGATGGATGGATGGATTGGTAAGGAGTGAATGGAAAAGTGGGTGGGTGGGCGAATGGGTGGGTAGATGCATGAATGGATAAGTAAGATTGATAAGTGCATATGTGGGCAAGTGCAATAGTAAATGGATGGTTAGACAAATGTGCATACTTGCCTGCTTGGGAAGAGATTGTCATAAGTGATTGTATCTTGCCTGCCTGAGGTCCCTGGCTTTCTTGCCAGACTCCCAGAAGTCCTGACACACAGGTTCTCAGTGTCAAACTCTGGGAGTTTGGCTGGAACCATCGAGCTGCATGGGTGTTCACAGTGCCCATTGTAAAGATTTGAAGGTTACAGGAGGAATTAGATGCCAAGCACCGGCTGTTGGTACAGGATGAAGCAACAGTAGTGGGTGCTGATGGGAGTGTGTGGATTCTTGAAGATTTCCTGCAGACTGAAGAGCAGTTTGGTGTAAAAAGCATGTGGACTCTGAATCTGTAGATCTGTTTGGTATCCTGGGTCTACACTGACGCCTTGGCATGGCTTGGGCAAGTCATTCCAGCTGTGTGAGCCTGGCCTGCACCTTGCCCTCACCGGCCTCCTCAACCTGCAGTGTAGATTGCACACTGGGCCACAACAGCCCATCATCCTTTGGCCTTCAGTGAATACACTTTCCTTCATGGGGGTCAGTCTTTGGGCTCAGGTCGAGGGACTGTACAGGCTTATGAAAAGCAGGTGCCACCACCTTCTCCGTCGTCTGCTCACAGGATGACTCTGCTTGCCTTAGGGTCTCTCAGCTCCTGTGGGCACAGGAGTGCAAACTCACCATCAACTCACATTACTCACATTCAACAGCCTTGGCTCCCTGTGCACACATGTGGGCTCACCTCTGCTGCTCTGTGTGTCTGGCTTGTTTCCTTCACTCTTAATGTCATTCACATACGAGGCAGAAAGAAGAGAGTCCAAGACAGAGTGCCACCCACTGGTTCACTCTCCAGATGCCAAGACAAAGCCAGGAGCTCCACCTAAGTCACTCTGGTGGATAGAAAGTGCTCAGGCGTCATTCTCTTAGAGTCCTGCACTGCCGTATTCAGTGCAGCACCACTCATAAAGCCCAGAGAAGGAGAGCACCTGAGTGTCTGTCCACAGGGAAGTGGATAAAGCGGGTGGGGTACATATACAGCAGACACCGTTCAGCCTAGGAAAGAAGGAAATGCCGTTGCTTTCAGCAACGTAGATGAACTGGGATGGCAGGATGTCAAGTGAAATAGGTCAGACACAAGAAGACAAATACTACGTAGTCTCACTTACGTGTAGACTCTGAAAACACCCGAGTCATAGTGGAGGGTCAAAGAGTCATTCATGGAGGTTGGGAGAGTTGGGGCGATGTTGGCTAAGGGGTACAGACATGGATACAAACTTGTTGAGACCTCAGGGGGCAGCCTGGTGACTGTCGTGCGTGGTAACATCTTGTGCACACACATACAGACTAACTGTGTGGGGCGAAGGGGTATCGGAGTCATCGTTTCACAGTGTGTATCAAAACATCGGGGCATGCTCCGTACTGGAATATCCGGCTCCAGCTCCTGACGCCAGGTTCCTGTTCACGCACATCCTGGGAAGCACCAGGTGATGGTGCAGGTGGCCGAGGGGAGATCTGGGCTGAGTTCCCAGCTCTAGCCTTCAGTCCCAACCTGGTCCTTGCCATTGTGGGCCTTCAGGGAGTGAACCAGCCAAGGAGGAGGTATGCTACTTCCTCTCTCTCTCCCTCTCTCTCTCTCTCCCCCCCTTTATCCCTCTTTATCTTACACACCACACACACAGAAATAAATTAATATAGTTTTTTTTTTTTAAATACATTGCACACCTGCAGTTTTTGTTAATCATTCCTTGGCAGCGCTGGAGCAGAGGGCAGTGGAAGGCCAGTCCCTTCCCCTGGCATCCCTGGGCCTTGGTTTAACACTCACCGCCCTCTCAGGCAGCCACCATGTGGAACCATTCAAGGGCGCGGGGAAGGAGCTATGTCTGCTTCACCTCATGTCTGTTTCTGCCCCTCCCTTCCTCTTGTGAAGAGGGTGCACGCACCCCCATCCCCCACACCAGTTCCCAAGTCACCTTGCCCCGGGAGTCATTCAGTACCCTGTGTGTCTTCTGACATCCACAGCCAACATCCTCCTCTCTGAGACAAGCCCTGGTGCCCATCACACATGTTTCTGCATCTTGCTTTTTTTATTAATGCCAGCTTCCCTGAGACATACCTTACACTCCAAGGTGGGCACTTGGCACAGATGAAGACATCCCTTGGGACACGCACATTCCGTACCCGACTGCTGGAGTCTGAGTCCCAGCCTGGCTTTCGATCCAGCCTCCCGCTCATGTGCACCCTGGGGAGCCGCAGGTCCAAGCACTTGGATCCCTGCCCACCCAGGTAGGAGATCCGGATTGAGTTCCGATCCCCTGGCTTTGACCTGACCCAGCCCCAGCTGTCGTGGACAATTGGAGAATTAACAAGCAGATGCGAGCTCAACCTCTCTCTAATAAAATGAAAACAAATAATGAAAAATCATAAAACGATAATCATAATCCACACACCTGTGAAAGGATATCAGGTTCCGGGCACAGTGTGCCTCCGTGCATTGCACCAGCTTCAGATGGAAGATAGGAAAAAAATAAGCTTGTTCTAAATGCATAGTTTTTCTCATTATTATTCCCTTTAAAATGTAGCAGAACAGTCATTGACATGTGACGTGCCTCGTATTAACTTCTAGCAATGGAGGCATGTAACGCGTAGAGGAGGCTGCGTGTAGGTTCTGTGCAAACACCACAGCATTTCACAGAAGGGAGTGCAGCTTCCACGGATCCCCACATGCTAGAACACGGCTGTGCCCCCAGAAGCGGCCCCAGCCCCTCAGCCGTCACTCCTCTGCCCGGCTCTGCCCACCACCTGCTCTGGGTAGGGTGCCCCCTGAGCACAGCGTTCTCATGTTTGCGCTTCTGTCACATGCCATCACTGTGCTTGTCATGTGTCAAGATGTCTTGGTCATCAGCCCATATCAGGACACGTAAATCCGCCTGTTCTTTTTGTCTTGCTCTGTTCATTTTAACAGGTCAGATATTCATAATTCCAGGTTTCAGTTGCTCCCTCCTTCGCGGGGGGAGAACCCGTGTTGCCAGCTACTCCTGTGTCCCAGGGAGGACATCTTCCTCCCGTGCAAACAAGCTCACAGTTTTTTTTTTAAAGATGATTTATTGATTTTGAAAGTCAGAATTACAGAGAGAAAAAAGCACAGGGTGGGGGGTGGGGGAGAGAAAAAGAGAGATCTTCTATCTGCTGGTTCGCTTCTCAGATGGTTGCAATTATCAGTGCAGAGCCAGATCAAAGCTCTCCCGTGCAGGATCCCAAGCACTTGCACGTCCTCTGCAGCTTTCCCAGGCCACTAGCAGGGAGCTGCATGGGAAATGGGGCAGCCAGGCCATGGACCAGTGTCCCCTGTGAGATGCCGGCATCACAAGCACTGACAATGTCAGCCCCCAGGCTCATGTGTAAATGGTCTTTTCCTCTGTTTTTGTAACCCAGCAGTCACACAACACACAGTATCTCTTGTCTCTACATTACTAACTGGAATGTTTTGTCTCTGGCGAAAGCGTCCTTTTCCTTTGTTTTTGAAGGACTACGTTTAATGTGGTTTGGCGGGTCCCTCAGAGGCATAACTTCCTAGGAGTAAGCTTGCTTTGACAAAGCAGGTGAGAGGAGCAAAGCAATAGACCAATTCCAGCTGTGGAGGCGACAGCCACGTCTCTTCTCGCAGTAGCGCAGCTGGAAACACCTTCTCCAGGCTCTGCAAATACCATGACTTTATTTCCTAACCAGCGCCATGACACGTCAATACGTCGCTTCAGAAATGCATCATTTGGTGGCGTTGGTGGTATAGTGGTGAGCATAGCTGCCTTCCAGAAACGCATCATTTGCCAATGCAGACACCACAGGGTGCACTTACACAAGCCAGAGTGACCGGGCCTGCTACACACGCAGGCTGCCAGCACAGCGTGTTAGTGCGCTGTGTGCCGTGGGTGTGTATCTGTGCCTGTCTGAGCTCAGAAGACCCACGGGCGTTTCCCCAGCTCCACCGTCAGTCCCAGGGCCGCCCTCACAGGAGCGGTTCACCTGGCAGACGGCTACAGACACGGGCTCCTTGTAAGAGGGAGAGAAGCAGTATCCCAGGGCTTTTTCATGCTGGAAGCTGAGCTCACAGCAAGGCACGTGGAAGGCTTGCTCACATCCTCGCTGCGTGCCGCGGCCAGTGGTTCACCCTCTCCTCGCTGACACGCAGTCCCTCCAGGAAGCCTTTGTACAAGTTGGAGGGGTTTTCTCCTAGCTCGTGCTTTGCTTTTGGCTGCTTTGGGGGTTGATTATTTTGGGGGTTTCAGGAGGAGTCATGCGCAAACTATGTTCGTGTATTCACATTCATCGGTCTTTCAATTTTACAGCTTCTGAGATGTGTGTAACATGAAAGAGCCCTCTCAACTCAGAGATTAGAAAGGAATTTATGGCCCTTTTAGTGCTTTTATGGCTCCGTTTTGCTCTGCTCTTTTTAAAGGCTGCATAGAGTTTCGTGGCATGAGGATCTCATCATGGACTTTGCCAGCCTCACATTAGTGGGTATTTGGGTGACTTCCAGTATTCTTCCATGTCATGCGTACTGCAGTGAATCCCTGTACGTCTGTGCATGCATGAACACGTATCTGAGGATGAAATCCCGAAATGGAACTGCACCATCCAAGAGCCGGGAGCACATGCCGCGAGGTGGGGATGGGCGCCATGTTGCCCAGGGACTCTGAGTAGAAGCATGCCTTTTCTGGTGGCGCACACAGCCTCACGCACCCTCTTCCCTTCAAATGGGAAACTTCTGGGGGCCGGCACGTTGACTCAACTGCTGATCCTCCACTTCCAAGCGCCAGCATCCCATATGGGTACCAGTTCATATCCCAGCTGCCCCACTTCCCAGCCAGCTCCCTGCTTGTGGTCTGGAAAAGCAGAGGAAGATGTCACAAAGCCTTGGGACCCTGCACTCGTGTGGGAGATCCAGATTCGAAGTTTCTGGCTTCAAATGGGCGTAGCCCTGGCCACTGTGGTCATTTGAGGAGTGAATCAGTGGATAGGAGATCCTTCTCTGTCTCTCCTTCTCTCTGTAAATCTGCCTTTCCAATAAAAATAAATAAACTTTTTTTTTTTTTTAAGAGAGGGGGTGGACTTCTTCCTTCACTTTCTTAGAATATTCCCAGTGGGGAGGTTGGACTAAGGGGCATGCTGTTGTGATTCTGCGCAAGTGTCAAGTGTCTGGCAGGGTCTCCCTGCCAACAGGCCCAGCCCAGACCTGCTGTGCGACTAGGCCACTGCACATAGAGTGTCTTGGGGATGGAGGGCCATTTGTTAGGTCACAAGAAGCCAACCCCTTTACAGCAGGCGAGAGCAGTGCTCCGTTGTGGACTGGAAGACGGAGGGAGAGGTTTGTCTGACGGACATGCCAGAGACACAGGTGGTCAAGACCTGTGCTTCCATCTTTCATCTACCAAGCAAGCCCTTTCTTTCTGAGACCTCTTATAAAACTGGTAACAGCTCCCAAGGCCACTGAGACTTGCTCATTCCTCTTCCTTACCCACTACCTCATCTCACACTTGAGTAGTTTCCCCCCTCATTGAGCACGAGTCTATTTTTATTTATTTGAGGGAGATAGAGATTTCCACCTGCTAATTACCTCCGCTAACGTCCACAACAGTCCAGGCCAAAGCCAGGAGCCTAGAACTGCATCCAGGTGCCGCACTTCCCATGGTGTGCACTCTGCAGGAAGCCAGGTCTGGAGCGGGGACACCAGGACTTGGAGCAGGGCATCCGAAGCAGAACAGCAACTGCTCTGCCAAACACCCAGCCCCCTAGAATGCCTTCCGGTGTCCTTGGTGTGTAGCAGTTGCACCTTGCTAAAAGGTGGTCATCTTACCTCTGTTTTGCTTTAATAGAGAAAAAACCCACAGCCGGGGTCCTGGGGGCCACCCCGCCCAGCTGCCCTGCAAAGACACAGCCTGTTGTTCCTGGCAGGTGTGGGGACAGAAGGAGCTTCTGCCAGTCCATGCTCCCCATCAGGCTCAGGAGGGAGAGAGAAGCTATGGGGGAGCCACGGTTCCTTCCTGCAGGGCCCTCTGCAGATTCCACTACAGTGGGAAGGAGAGTCCAGGACCCGTGGGGCCAGGAAGGCAGAGCTGGGCTGCAGGGACACTCACTCACACAGGGGCAGTCAAGCGTGAGGTGTCCCTGTGAGGCTTGGGTGCTGAAGAAGGAAAAGGTGGGCGAGGAGGCCAGGACGGAGGCTGGCAGGGACCACTTTCTGCTGCCAGACCCATTGTGACTTTAATGCAGTGAGAGAGGAAGCCAGTCTTGCGTCACCGTCACTGTCACCCTGCTGAACTACACCTGGGTACCCTCCCCCTCCACACCTTCTCATGGGCGCCCACCCTACCCAGCTGCTGCCTCTGCCCCCTTTTATTTCTGCAGTCCCAACTCAATGCCAATTTTTTTTTAACCTAAGAGGAAGAAAAAAAAAAAGAAAGAAAGAAAACCCCTCCAAGCATGGAAATCACTTAATGCAAACCAGATGCGGGGCTGGTGAAATGCTTTTCTCAGCATCAATCACCAGAGTGCCCGCTGTGCTGGGAACCTGGGGAGCCTCCTCGGCCTTGCCCACGGAGCCCTCCACCCCCAGCCCCGCCTGCTGAGAACCCTGGGAAACAATGCTGCCCTCTGTGTGTTCCCTGCACTCGGCACCCCCCTGCTTGCATGTAGGTGGGACAAGGATGCTCGCCTGTCCTGCTGTGCTGGCCAGGAGGCCAACCCTCTGCCCTGCGTCCCTCGCACATGCCCCCTTCAGGCTGTGAGCTGGGTGGGGTCCCAGAGGGGTGGATGTCCAGGAAGGACTGGGACATGCTGGGAGCCCTCACAAGGCCCAGTGCTCTGCAGCCAGGCAGGGAGCTGTGCCCGGATGCCCAGTGCTGAGTGGCAGTAAAGGTGCTCTGTGCATCCTTAAACAGCTGTGAGATGGCAGTGTGTTTGTCGTGCTCTGGCTAGCACGCGAGGGCCAGTGCCACCTAAACCAGCCCTGTGTAGATGGCTGATTCGAGGGAGGTTAAAGCCACCAGACCACAGTGCAGCTCCATCAGGGTTGCCCTGGGTGTGGGCGCAGGGATACAGGGGCCTTTCAGAGGGCCAATGCTGAGTGGCTTCCTGCCTGAGGTCTTCCCCAGCTGGTGAGACCCACGGGGAAAGCAGCCAAAAGCTCTGAGGGCTATGAGGGGGGTGTGTCCTGAGCCAAATGATGAAAAGAAAGCCTCAGGAGATCCCTGAGAGGCCTGAGGTGCATTAAGAGCTGGGACATCCCTCAAGTAACAAAGAGGTGGTGGGAAGGGCCCAGAGGGCAGGGGGGTGGTCTGCACTGCTGCAGCCCGGTGGGAACAGGGGCTCCAGGAAGCGGGAAGCCCACAGAGGGCAGAGAAGGCCCCGGCGGGCACTGCTGGGACCACAGGTGTCTGGTGAACTGGGGCCCCACCCCTCCCCTGAAGCTTCAGACCTCCGCTGTTCTCTGGAAGACACTGGCCTGTGTGCCTGTTGCTTTGGTTTTGTAAGAGTTCTTTTCTTTTCTTTTCTTTTCTTTCCTTTTCTTTTCTTTTCTTTTCTTCTCTTCTCTTTTCTTCTCTTTTCCTTCTTTTCTTTCTCTCTCTCTCTTTCTTTCTTTCTTTTTAATGAAATGCAACACACTTAACATATTCACCATTTTAAATTATACAAGTCATTGGTTTGGGGTATAAACCCAGAGCCAAAGAAATGCCTGTTGTATATCACCCCGTAATGTTCTGTTAGAGCTGTAGAAAACGGACTGACAGAAGCCCTGGTCGGGGCGTGTGTGCTGCTAGCGATTACACACTGCTTGCAACATCCTAATCTCATATTGGAGTGCCTGGATTCAAGTTCCAGCTCTCCCTGATTCTGGCTTCCTGCTGTTGCACATCCTAGGGGGCAGCAGGTGACGGCTCAAATACCTGGCTCCCTGCCACCCACTAAGAGACCAGTGGGTGAGGCTCCTGGCTCCTCCCCTCATGCTGCCCACTGGGAGCACATTCTGTCTTGCTCTCTGCTTCTCAAATAAAGTTGTTGGAGACTGCATCACAAGCAGTCCCTCGCAGCTCCCCACCTGATCCCAGCCCCGGCAGCCACCAGACTGTCCCTTCTGGACAGGTCCTGGAGCTGGGCTGTGGCCCAAGTCTGGCGTCTTTCATTTCACTTGGGGTTCCTATGCTTCCTCTTTAAATGTTTATGCTGAAACTGAAGCTAAAGCAAATTAAGAATTCAGCTCCTGGCTCGTGCTCATCCCATGCCAGGTGCTCCCACGTCACATGTGGCTTTCGGCTTCCACATGAACTACCTGGGGACTGCACCTATCATCACAGGAAGTGAAGATGGGGGCAAGAAGAGGAGGCCATGACTGCTGGCCCCACTCCTGCCTGCCCACAAGGTGGACAAGGATCCCTTCTCAAGTCCCCAAAGGATCCGCCAATGGTTTTCATTGCTTCTGAAACTCTAACGGAAACCCTGCCTTGCCGAGGAAAGGCGGGCCTGGGTTGCTCCCTTTTCCACTGAGAATACTGCAACCGGCACAGGCGGGCGCCTATCTGCAGCCATCGGGCGCTCAGAGTGGCCCCGCATGTGACTCTGATTAGCAGCGATGGGAAAGCAAGTTCACTGTTCCTGCATAAGGCAGCCTGAAACACGCGATCTTTTCAGGAGGAGATGAAATAGTAAAAAGAGCCCTTGTATGCTCCATGTCTTGGGGCGACTAGTATTAGCATTCTGCAGATGGCTTTGGGGGAGTGTGGGTGGGGGACGTTTGCGTAAATTTGCATTTAATTCATATATATACCTATAGCTTCCCTCTAACTCCTGGCAGCACACAGAGATCTTTCCAAGGGAGAATCTTAGGATTGTCAGAGGCCATGCTTGTATCACCAGACACACAACCAGATTCTGTAAACTCATTTCTAGGTGGCCGGTTTCGCTTTCAGAACTTTAAACACTGAATAGAATGTAAAAATTAGCGAAATACGGGTATCTGCAACTTCTGGAGAAGAGAGATATCTCGGTGAAATAAGCATGAATTTAAAAACTCCTTCTATCATATCTCGACAGCAGGATGCTGCGCTCTGCCCTTGTCCATGCCTACAACGTCAGGATACACTTACAGGGCAGAGTGATGGACTTACAATTGTTTTTTGGAAGCACTAGACTATTGTAATACAGGAGAAATCGATAGGGGGAGGGGAAATCCCAGAGCTTTTGGAATTGTATCATAAAATTCATTGATCTTTTTAAAAACTCATTTTGTGATGAAAACATTCAGCACAAGCAGCACGAACTCCCGCAGACGGACCCCACACTCCGC
Organism: Ochotona curzoniae; assembly: GCF_017591425.1. NCBI lineage: Eukaryota > Metazoa > Chordata > Mammalia > Lagomorpha > Ochotonidae > Ochotona > Ochotona curzoniae. Next base: position 309,112 of record NW_024464918.1, read on the forward strand.
CTCAGCAGATCCCAGCCGTGCCCCTCTCCCTCCTCCCCTGCCCCGTTACGTTGACTTGCGGCAAAGTTGTCTTTCTTGCAAAAGGCCTCTAGCTGCATTTCGGGATCTGTCTGCTCACCAGTCTGCCCTTTTACTGAAACGTTTATGGCTCCAGCTTGTTCCCAGCTTTCTTGTGTTTCTCGGCGAATCCCCCCTTGTTGTAAAGAAGACTGTTGGCCAACACGGATCTCCAAGACCCCTGTGTCCTCATAGTGTATCGTGGACTCACTGCTTCTGTGGGTTTGCTCTTTATTTCAGGGTGGGGGCGGGAATCCAGCCACCCTTGATGTACATGTGTCTCGCTACATGTCCTGGACTTGTCTCTTCTCTCACTGGAGTTCTTTGGGGTTTTCCATGTGGCTCTCCCCATGGCAGACTTCTAGAGTCTTCTACCGTCCCACTCGGGCGGCAGTGGATAAAGCATAAAACTCAGAGCTCAAAGTTTCTGACTCAAACCTGCCATCCTCACGTCGGTGTTTGTATTGGTCCATTTTCTGTTACTGTCGTGAAATGCCAGAGGCAGGCTGCTGTGTAAAGAGCCACCGTGAAGGTCCTAAGGAGGATGTGGGGGTGAGAGGGCATTGTTGGCTAGAAGGGGGAGGTGAGTGGCAAGTGGTACGAGATGAGGCCAGGGGGGCGAGGGCTAAGATCACTTAGCAGCTGAGCAAGAGGAGCTGGCACGTGACCATGTAGGCAGGTCATTCCTGAGAGCCAGTGTCTACTCAGGAACTCCCCCACCACAGCCCACAGTGCGGGTCCTGGTGTTTTACTTGTAGGTTTTGAAAATGTGTGTCCCCGAGTCAGGGAGAAGGAGCTGCCTTGTAAGTGCACCAGAGCAAGCATCCAAAGCAGAGATCTGCAAGGGCGGCTACTGGGCTGGGGACTGGACCTGAAGTCCAGGACCTAAGGGGAAGCGGCAACAGGAAACTTGAGAGGGCACCTGCCAGGCTGTGCCTACCCACCATTGCTACCCGTCCTGACTGCAGAGTGAAGGAAGTAAAGCTGGTTGGAACGGGATTTAAACTGCTCACCAGACGGCCAGCAGCGCTACAAATCTGACCAGGAGCCAGGCTTCCAGCTCAACTCCTTTAACCCACATACTTTGGCCATGGTCACTGGGACTCACGGTTCCTTTTAGGTGTGGCTTTTCGGGGACGATAAGTGGCAGCATTACTTCAGAAAAGCAGGACCCTGCCTTGCCCACTTCTATTCCAGCACCCAGACCCACCTCTCGCACCTAAAATGGCTTAGGCTTGGCAGTCCCAGTGTCATATCTGCCATCCGTCAAGTAGGGCTTCATCAGTCTGTTCTGACGGTGCCCAAGGATCCGGGCATCCGTGTCCACTGAGATGGTCCCAGCATCCATATCTCCGCATCCCATCCCACATCTGCAGAGCCCTTCCCCCAGGGGCATGCATACGCAGGCGAGGTGAGCAACCAGAGCAGGTGGGGACCCCAACAGTGGCCCACCGAGCCCAGGAGCAGCAGAGTGAGAGACCCTCCGGCCTCAGAGGCAGACGCAGTAGTGGAGGCCAACTGCCGAGAACACAGCTTTCCGTTAGCCGTGACGGCACTCCTGCCCAGGAGACACAGGCCAAGTGGTGTGTGCCAGATCCTGGGAGAACTATTGCACCTGCGGCGGTGCTGGCTGCAGCTCTCCCCCAAGCAGGCCCACCCTCGCCTCCAGCCCTCGGCTCAACATTGCTGTTAGACACACTCCTCCCAGGAGCTCTGCGAGGAGAGGCTGTGACATGTCCACGATTCAAAGCGAGTGGGTAACAGCATCCCCTGCTATCCATCCAGCACCCACCCATCACTGCCCCACTTCGAGTCACCAGCCACCTGCATGCCCTCACCCACTATCATCCCCTACTTACTCCCCCACAACCCCCTCTTCCACCCAACCCTTCACACTGTGCCCTGAAGAGACATGGGGAACCCAAACAAATGCCCTGTCCTTACAAGAAATAAACAAGAGGACTGTATCCTGCGGTGATTCTAGAACTCAGAGATTTGGCCTTTGTTCCCTGAACAGTGTGGTACCGTGGCTGTTTATACTGCACTGGGGATGATGCGCAGAGTCACAGGTGTTCATCTGCAGAGATGGCTCCCTGTGCCTGGCAGACTGTCTGCAGGGTCTATGCAAATTCCAGGCGGTTTGACTGAAGCGGCTTGAGCATCTGCAGATTTTGGTTCAAGACGCTCCTGACAGCCCCTGCTGTCCCCCCTAAGATGCAGACATGCACCGTCTCCCTTCTAGTCCCTGCCCTGGTGCCACCACTCAGGAGCCCCGGACAGCCAGAACGTCCTTATCACCAAGCTCCGGAAGCAAAACTGAGGGCTCCTACCCTCGTCCATGAGAACCAAACCAGCTAAGGGGCTGCTGGGTCATGGCCACTGCAAGAAGTGAATATATCCCCAGTCTTCTGGTCATTTGCCTCTTGCTTCCTGCTACGCATGGATAGCTGGCTGGGAAAATGCAGCTCTACTGCACAGCCATGGAGTAGACCCATTTCCACGTGCCTCCGTCCCCTCCTGGCTACAGCCTGTACATCAGCAGAGCCTCTGAGGCTCTAACTGTAGAAGCACAATGTCTTCCACAAGGGTGATTCCCCTGTACTGCCTTGGGCTTGGTGAACTGAGAGCAGAAGGGCAGGGCTGCAGAAGGCTTCCAGGAGGCACATGTCCCATGGAGAGGCCTCGGGGATGGGGTTATGGCTTTGCCTGCCCACTTTCAGGTGACCTTAAAAAGGCTGGCTTTGTTCTAGACGGGACCCAGCCCAGCAGCAATGAACTCTTTGGGTATGGGCTTCGGCTGAGCTAGTTTTCCAATAGGCAGAGCACGGATGCCAAGGGTAGAGTTTCCACCAAATGGAAGTTGACATCCAAGCCTGGTGTCTGCACCTGATCCCGGAGCCAGCACAGTTCAGTTCTGGTAGTACTACAGGCTTCGGGGGGCTTCTCAGAGGACCCCCTCATTTCAGCAAGATCCCTGAGGAAGGGCAAAGATCCTCCATGTGAGGCCAGCTGAGGGAAGGGCTGGGCTGCACCCTCTCTGGGCCATCAGTTGCTCCTTGAGTGTCAGTGAGTGCCCTGTGGATGTCCCAGAAGCAGGTGCAGAGATGGACACCATCCTTCAACCAGACTGGTCCTGGAATTGGTCTTCAGGTGGGGCTCAAGGAGTTTCAGAAGCAACTGACCCGGGGAAGTCATAGTGAGGGTCCCAGACTTGAGCTGGCCAAGCCTTGGTTTCCCAGAGGTGGTGTGAGGTTCACAATGATTCCTGTTTCACAGAGTGGTCAGAAGCCTGAAGGCAGCCATTGGTGCCAATGCAGTCACTGTTTAGAATTGCCATGGTAATAACACTAATGAGATACACATAAAATACGCACTGTGTGATAGGATCCTAAAACATAACCATTAACTATGTTAGTGCTGTGATGCCTCCGTGACCCCGTGCACCTGTTTCCATCACCAGAAATGGTTCACAGTTAATGATGCTTTTACACCTTGAAGAGAGGTTGTCTGTGAAGAAACCCCGGTATCCAGGCAGAGGGAGCTCCTGTTCAGGGCTGCAGGGAGAGAGCCTTAGCTCCTCTCCCAAGATCATGTTCACCCTGCAAGTCTCCCCCACCCAGGAAGAGCCCGCACTCCCAAGCTGGGGACTCAGGGGTCCGCATGATTCCTCTACCCCTTCCCAGCCCACTCCTAGTCCATGGCAGCTGGCAAGTAGCCCAGTTGGCAGAGGTGTCCACCGTGACTGAATGTACCCCCAGTTTACGGACGTGAATTAAAAATGCAAACAGGTGACAGCACAGCTTGCCATGAGAACCCACGCCCAGGTCAAACACTGGGTGAGCGTGTTATTAAACAATCTCAGCAGGTCACAAGATTGGGGACATGCCACTCCTTCCTGGGGGGCAGGCCAGGGGTCATCTGGCCCAAAGCACTGGCACCACAGGCCCATGCATGTGCCCTGCCATGCTGTTGCCTCTGCACGAGGATTCCTTGTTTGCCTCCTCAGACCTGGCCCAGGAAGGCAGAGTCCAGATCCCCAGTGAATCCAGGACAGAAGGTGGAACTGTGACCCCTGAACTACCTCTCTCTGAGCACTGACCTCACTGGAGATACAGAGGTTTTCATTTGTTGGTTTTGCTTTGTTCCAGTGTGACCCTGTTTATCTGTCTTGTCCTGCATGTATAAAGCTATAGATTGCACGTACCATGTATCGTTCAAACACAACCATCTAGAGGCACAGTCAGGAGATGCAACTTGATTCTTCCCATGAGCAGCCACAGCCCTCACAGCCCAGTGTCTTCCCTCCACTCAGGATTTCCAGCCTCCACCTGCCAGTTTAACTTTGGCTTATTTTTTATAAAATACCATTAAGCCAGAGACGAGACCGGCTGCTCTGCCAGGAGCAGGAGGAACCGAGAGCTGGATCCTTGTTGGAGTCACATTCATAGGACATGAAAGAACCTAGCTGAATGTGATGAGACAGCGGGACTGGAAACCCCCAGGGACCAGGCAGCTCTCACCCCTGTATACTTTCAAGACATTTTCAGTGCCCCAAAGAGAGACTTCCCAACTGGTGAAGCAGCCACCTGGACCCCGCCTTCCCACACAGCTCCCCAGTGCTGCTGTCTTTAGGGCTGTGTCTTCTGTGTAATCCTGCCCACCTCCCCAATCCCCCGTGTCTGGTTGCACGTGGCATCCTGGTTTTGAGAGCACCCAAGTTGTAACTGTCGGCACTCCCTGTTACAGCTGAGTAGCATTCCACGTGTGGATGTCCCCACTCTGTGGGATCCGTTTGTTCCCTGGCAGACATTGGGGGTGATTTCCACCACTTTGAGGAGCGCTGCTCTGAACACGCGGGCACCTGCGCTTGTCTTCAGTGAGCTGAGTCAGACAATCTAGCCAGTCAGGGGATAAGCAGGCGATCCATCTAAGCAGATGGCGGCTGTGTTCCTCATCCTTGTTCCTTCTACCCGCTCGGGGAAACAGGCAGACAGGATGCATGCCGAGGGAGCAAGCCAAGGCCCAAAATGCCTCTGCAGATGGACACCCTCCCAGGCCTGGGCGAGGGACATCACAACCCTGACAGCCACTGCCCGGGGGACAGAAGTGTCAAGAGGACAAGATGTCCAGGGGACATGGGGAGCCCAGGACTGGGTGCCTGGGCTCTGGGAAATGGAGATCCTTGCATAAAGGGCTGAACACTGAGATAGCATCAGACAGAGAAGGCGAAAGTGAAAGGGTGGGGCCACGCCGGAAAGCAGCCTGGCCGCAGACACAGGATAAGGACTGAGGGTCCGTGCGGCAGTAGAGGGCTAGGTGCGGGTCTTCATGGCCACAGACTGCGCTTGCTGCCGTGGGCTGTGCTCTCTGTGGGCATCCTCAGATCCAGACTTGGAGGGGCTGGACTGGCCAAGGCTTTCTTGGTTGTAAACCATAAGTCAACACTCTCTAATAAGGGATATTTCCTGTTGTTTTTTTTTTTTTTTAATCCCCATTGCTGCTTGCTGGCTTGCTTGCTGGCTATTCTGGAAAAGTGGAAAGATCTGGAAAAAGGTGGCCATGTCTAAGTCACAGCGGCTGCCTCCAGGTGGGGTATGTCCCTGCTTCCCTAAAACAGGGCGGTCACCATTCACCTCGGGGCTCACGCGCTGCTTTCTGCGAGCAACGAGAGGCCACTCTGAACCACTCCTCTGTCAGAGGCCAAACCTGGCCAAGCAGGCAGCTTCGAGAGCGTTCCTCAGCCTGTCTTCATCCCTGAAGCCTGGCCAGGGAGTAGGTGAAGGCATCGTAAGTGTTCACAGAGTACTCCGGCTCATTGACGCCAGTAAGGTGGGGTGGGGAGGGGTGGCAGGCACTAGGGGATCCACAGCCCGAGCTTGAAGGGGAGAACCGCTCCCCAGCCGCTCCTCAAATCTCTGCCCAAGGGTCTTCTCAGGAAGCTGCCTCCACCAGCAACAGTGGGTGCCCTGAGCCCCAGCTCCAAATCAGAACTCGCTCAGATGCACCTGGCTGGTGGAATGGCCATGGCAGGTGCATCCCAGCAACAAGAAAGCTGGGATTTGCCATATGTGTTTATACCGGGAAAGTGTCCAGATGGGAGAGCCCATCTGAAGGTCAGGGGCAGCCACGGTCGTCACTGACCACTCGAGGCTCTTGGGCAGTGGTGGCTTTGATGCTTGCAAGGTCAGAAGAGACTGAACTAAGCCTCCCACCTAAGTTCCCAGTGACAGGCACTCTCTCCCCAAAGACAGGCTGCCCACCCCGCTCCCCTGACCCTTAGCCTCACAGCAGCCCCCAGAGCCCAGGGTGGTCCCAGGCAAGCCAGCAGGGCAGCCTCCTGGCAGCTGTGCCCACCCTGCCGGCCAAGTGGCTTTGTGCGGCTTTTGCATGCCTTCCTCCCTGCCTGGCCCTGCCGGCTGACCGCCCAGGCTGCCGCTCCAGCAGCTGTGACACTATTTCAGAACTCTTTGTTCTCTTCGTGGAATTCAGGGAAGCCCCTGCCAGCTTGGAGACTGACTCGGCACTGATAACAGCTGGGATTAAAAGATGAAAACACACGCCAGTGTCCCCACTCGGCCTGAAGCCAGAGAGCCAAGTGTGTGTGTCCCCACCACCTTGCACCCTGTCACATCGTGCCCACCCCATCCTCCCCCCTGCCCTCTGCCCTCAGAGCCCCACCTGCTAAGAACCCTGCACAGGGGGGCTCCTGCCCCTCTAAGGCCCTGGGCCAGAAGGCAGCCTTTGTTTTCACAATACAGTTGATTTTCAAGTGCGGGTCTGTGTTCCGGCTTCATACACGGGCCTCCCACAAGCCTTCCAGCGGCCTGAGGAAGTGTCCTCCTATAACAGAGGGGAAAGGGAGTCAGGGGAGACAGGTGACTTGCCCCGGGCACGGCAGGAAGAGGGTGGCAGAGTGGCGAGTCAGCCTGGCTGGTTGGCTTCAAAGCCTCCGCACTCCCGCACTGCCCACTTCCTGTCTGGCTGGCGGATCTTTGCCTTCTCTGCCAAACAAACCCAGAAGTGGCGTGTCTGCTTTCCGGAAGGCTCCTGTGACACACAGCCCGGTCCCCAGCTGCCCAAGCCTGTATTGCAGCAACAGGAGAAGGAGTGGCAGGGATTACAACATGCCAGTCAGGGCAATGCCAGCCTGTGACTGTGGGCAGGACCATCCTCTTAGACTGGGCTCATGGTCTCCTTCCATTCCCTCCCTCTATGCCAGGCGCTAGGAAATGAGATGGGGAAGCTACAGCAAGCAGGTAGCCAGGAGGGGAGCCAGCCAAAGGAAAACCGTCAGAGGGCTCCTCTGTGACATGTGGCACGTGACTGCCAAGAAGGAGGCAGCCCTGGGGTGGGGAAGCATTGGAAAAGCTGAAAGAAGGACTCTGTGGCTCCACTGATGGGAGCTCCCAAATGAAGTCAGAGGTGTCACCAGGAGATACATCGGACAGGGCCAGATGGGCCAGGACAGGGTGGCCAGTGGCTGCCAAGCAGGAGGAAGGCTGCGGGTCTGGACACGGAGTGCACAGAACTCCTGAACCCCTGAAGGAGGTGGAACCCACAGAAGCCATACATGATCCATCCTTCCTGGATGGGCAGGACCCCCATCCTGCTGAGGGCTGGCTGGTCAAGAAAACAGGCCTGGAGATTCAAGGGTCCGGCCCTGGTGAGGACCTCAGGGTGGATGGTGTCACAGAGGCATGCAACAGTGAGGAGGTCACAATCCAGACAATGAGACAGAAACACTAGGGTCCCTCTGTCTGTCCCCCAAATCGCTGTGACTGAAGGACCTCCAACCAGGCCCCACACTCCCAGGAGCATCATGCTCTGACTCGAGAAGCCTTTGGGAAGGCACAGGCCATGTGTGCAAGCTCTCAGGAGCCTTGCATTTCACCCTTTCCTCCTGTGTCCAGATGTGGGTGGATGGAGAGGGTCCCAGGAGGGTGTCCAGAGGCAGATGTGACCCCATAAGGACTTGGTGGGTGGGGGACTTTCTGGACTCATGCCAACCCTGGTGCTAGCCTGGAAGGAGCAGGTCTGCCAGGGTGAGGAGGCACAGGTGCTTTTTGGGGTCTGTGAGCTGCAGCTTGGGTGTGGAGCACGCTCTGTCTGGCCCCAACTCAGTGGGAACCGAGGCTTGTCCAGTCGCCTGAGACATGGAAGTGGACTCGGCTGGATTTGAAAGTCAGACACAGCAAACTTTCATATTGCCTGCATCATCTACAGGAGAAATCGGACACAGGAGTTTTCACTTGGGATTAAATTTGCTTCACAAAATGTGGAAACCGGGCTGGCAGTGAAGTTTCAGGGAGGCCAGTGGGGAGGCCAGTGGGGAGGCATCTGCAGATGGTCAAGATTGAGGTGAGAGCAGGAGCTAAGGAGGTGGAGACATGCGGGAGCAGGAGGCATGAAGGATGACCCCAGATGCTGCGTGGGACAGAGGAGAATCCTTGGGCGACACAGGGCAAATGGGCTGCCAACCCATCAGAGGGGCCTGATCCTGGTTGCAATGTTGCTTGCTTCTGCAGGGCCTGGATTTGCTGTGCATGGTCCCTGCTCTTCTGGCAAGGGCTGCACTCTCAGCCCTACAGCCCTGGGCCATACCAGGCCTCGGGGGGGCTCAGGGCACTGGGCTTCCCTGGTCTGCTAGGTTGAGTGGGACACAAGAAACCTGATGCCTGATCAGGCAGTCCGGAACCCCCAGAGTGAAACCATCAAAGGGGTAGCAAGGAGGCCAGCGACAGGTGCCGTCCGAGGGCCGCCCAAGGGCAGACGCTGCAAAGGCCTTGTGGCCTGACCAGCAGCTTTGTGGCCAACCTCCAGATCTCTCCAGGATGGAGACAATGACTTGGGCATCACGATAACTGTGACAGGATCATTGTAAGACTGTTGAGCCTCAGCACCTCCAGCACGGTCCAGAGGCTGTACACGACAGAAAATGTCAAAAGTGACTCGGGGATGACCATGAAGGCTGTGACTCTCCAAGTGGCTGTCCCTCTTGCTCTGCGAGAGAGGTGTGCCAGTTTTCTATTTGTGGACAGCTTCATTCCCCTTCTGTAGTCAGAACCGCCCCCCCCCAACACACACACCTACACACACACACCAGGCGGCAGCAGTACTTCTCCCCTGGCCCCCACGGTCCTGCATGCACCCACCCCCTATCTCTGACATCATTTCCCAAGCTGTGTTGTAACAGACTGCTAGCCTACGTGTCCCCACTCTGTGAGCTACCAAAGGGCAAGAGCTGGGAAATACTTCAGTACTAACACCCTACACAACATCTAACAGAGTGGACTATTAATGCATCTTTTTTGCATGGAAGGATGGAAGGATGGATGCATGGATGGAAGGACAGAAGGATGGAATGCTATAAAGATGGATGGAAGGATGGAATGATGGAAGGATGGAAGGATGGATGGATGGGAGAATGGATGAAAGGATGGAAGGGTGGATGGAAGGAAGGATGGAAGGATGGAAGGAAGGATAGAAGGGTGGATGGATGGAAGGATAGAAGGGTGAATGGAAGGATGGAAGGAAGAATGGAATGATGGATGGAAGGAAGGATAGAAGGATGGCTGGATGGAAGGATAGAAGGGTGGATGGAAGGAAGGATGGAAGAATGGAATGATGGAAGGATGGAATGATGGAAGGATAGAAGGGTGGATAGATGGAAGGATAGAAGGATGGAATGATGGAAGGATGGAAGGAAGGTTGGAACAATGCTTGGACAGTTGGGTGTTTGGACTGAAATGCAGATGGATATTACCCAAAAATAAACACAGCCTTGTGTGACCACAGTGAGAGTTGCCTCATTCAGTGATTTCACTGTGCGCATGTCCTACAGAGCCCTCTACAAGCTGTGAGCTTGGGAGATCAGCCTACACGTGCAGTCTGCTGTCGACTGGGACATCCTCTTACATGCAAAGCTGTGTTAGGTACTTCCCCGTGGTGAGAATAAATGAATGGATGAGCAACGGAGGCTAATGAAGTGAGGGAGTGCGGGTGCGTGCATGGAAGGAAGACACAGACACAATGAGAGGGAGAGAGAAGCAGATAGCCTGACAGAGGAGTAAGTGCAGAGAGGAGATCAGAACCGCCCGTGTGCACAGACAACCCAATGTTCACGCATCCGTGAGCTCTTCCAGGGGGACCCCATTGTGAGCCGAAGGGGCTGCTGCCCAGAGCCCAGCGAGCTGGGACTGTGAGGAAGAGTACCACGCTCCTTCAGTCTATTGAAATATATGGATTCTTTCTAAATAAACTTTGAATGCACTCCCAAGTGTGTTTGGAAAGAACAGTGACGGCGTTCACCAAGGGTAAATTATGGTGCTCCGTCCGGAGCTGTTTAGGGACGTTCTGAAATACATGCATTCCCCAGAGCCAGCACCGAAACGCGAGTGAGACGAGAAACATGTGCCGGGGCCGGCGCTGGCGCTGGCAGGCTGGCTCGCGGCAAGCACATGTGCTGTGCCGTTGATGGAGCACTCGGCAAGCGTTCCAGAAAGAGGCCTCCCTGAAATGGAGGTCAATGAGGATATTCCCCTGGCTCATAAATCTTTAGGGGGGGAAAAAAAGAGCAAGCCTGTCTCCCACACACATGCGGCTAATTATTTGGAGGTCTTGGGGGCTCTCCCTGGGGAGTGGTTAAGAGCAGTTTACTGGGGGCTTGATCCACTGAAGTGGTTTTTCTAGCCCCAGCTAGAAAACCCTGGCAGCTTGCCCTTGGTTCATAAACTGGCAGGGGGCAGGCACAGGTGCTAAGCACGAAAAATGAGAAAAGATCCTGTGATCCCCTTTCCTGCTGTCGGTAAAGCTCGGGCCCAGACACAGCCGCCAACGGACACCTCGGCCTCACCTTGGCCTCTGGGTATGGCCGTCGTGCCCATCACCCCAGTGAGCTTGGTCGGACTCTGCCTAGGCCTGGGCCAGTTGCTGAGCTGAGCGAAGCATGGGCTGTGCTTTTGGGATGCATGATCTAGCAAGGACACAGATATGCCTCTGTCCCACAGCAAGGAAGCGTTCTTGGGCCGAGGATGAGCAGCCAGGAAGGCAGGGAGGGAGCCCACATGTCCACTGGCTCTTGGAGGATGAGTAGGAGTTCTCCTGGCAAGAAGAAAGGATGTTGGAGAGATAAACAGCTTAACTCAGGGGGGCATGGTATGTCTGGGCCAGGAATGAGTCAGGGAGGACGGAAACAGGCCAGAGAGGGAAGACTGGGTCAACCAAGAGGGACCGTGGCCAGGGAACTCTTGTTGTAAGGACAGCAAGCAATCACGTGTGCCATCAAAGGACATTGTGCTTGCGAAAGGCCGGATTAGGCCACCACTCAGTCAGCGAGGCAGAACAGCAGCTTGGTCGCTGTGTTTGTTAGGAGGTGTGGGCTGGGGGCTCCACATGGGCCATTGGGTGGGTGATGTGGCCATCACAGACACCAAGAACCCCTCGAGGCCAGAGGATGTGGGGAGCTTGGGCTTGGGCCTGGGGTTTAGGCCAGTCAGCCACTGTCTACCGACACCTAGAGCAGCTCTCTCCCACCTTGTGGCAAGCTGGGGTAGCGTGGCACCTGCTGAATCCCAGCCTTGCCGCAATGAAGTTTGGCCAGTGACCTGGCATCTTTGGGTCCATGTTCCTCCTTGGTAAAATGAGATGGCAATGACTTCCACCTGGATCAGTGAGTCCCACGTGTGAGATTGGGCACAGCTGTGCGAGCGGCAGTGTGCCACGGCGGCAGTGGCAGCCACGGGAGTGGGCGAAGTCATCGCTGGTGCTTTACGAACACAGGGCTGTGTGACTGCACAGCTGGACTTCAGCTCTCGGGGCGTACAGAGCATGATGTGGTCCAGTGAAGAGCAGAGAGGTTCGAAATATTCTGCCAAAAAGGAAGGAAGTAACAGGAAACGCCAGCGTGGTGTAACAAATAAAGCTGTTGCCCGTGATGGTGGCATCCCACGTGGACACAGGTTCAAGTCCCAGCTGCTCCACTTCCAATCCAGTTCTCTGCTAATGTGTCTAGGAGAGCAGTAAAGGATGGCCCAAGTCCTTCGGCTCTTACATCCGTGTGGGAGGCCCAGATGAAGTTCCTAGCTCCTGGCTTCAGCCTGGCCCAGCTCTGACTGTTGCAGCCATTTGGAGAGTGAACTAGCAGATGAAAGATCTTTGTCTTTACCTCCCTGTCTCTGTCTCTACCTTTCAAATCAATAAAGAATAAATTAAAAAAAAAAAAAAACAGAGCCAGGGGTGGCATTGTGGCATAATGGGTTAAATTGCTGCATGCAGTGCCAGCATCCCATCTGGGTACTGATTCGAATCCCAGCTGCTCCGCTTCTGATCTAGCTCCCTGCTAATGTGTCTGGGACAAAGTAGATAGTGACCCAAGTGCTTGGGCCCCCACTACCACACCCTTGGGAGACCCTGACGGAGCTCCTGGATCCTGGCCTCAGCCTAGCCCACACCTGGCTGTTGCAACCATCTAGGGAGCAAACCAGTGGGTGGAAGGACCCTCTGTGTCTCTCCTCTCTCTGTCACTCTACCTAGAATTTAAAAAGAGTTAGCAGAGGGAATTTCAAATGTTCCCAGCATTGAAAGTCAAGAACCTCTGAGGTGATAGACCAATTATCCTGATCTGATCATTTGCATACATGTGTTGAACTGTCAGACGGTACTGCTTAAATATATGTGATGACTGTCATTTTTCTTAATTTAGAAAGAAAAAAAAGTAAATGAATTACCTAGATGACTTTGATATGGATAGATGAGTGAGAGAAAATAGGAAAAAGTGACGGGTCTCAGGGCAAAGAGTCCACCCCACAAAAATGTTGATGGGGACCAGGAACTGGGGTCCCCTGCCCTTTCCCAGGGGCCTCTGCACAGGCAGGCTGTAGGCAGTGCTTGTTAAAGGCAGCGCTCGTCTCACTCACCCGAATGGCCTTTTAAGTTCTTTTTTTAAAAAAAAAAAATTAAAAATAAAAAGCAAAAGCTTTTCATTCTCTGAAAGCCATAAATCCTGGCTTCGTTAAGCTGGGAGAAGTGCATCGGCCCATGTGTCAGTGATTAAGGCTCGGGGTGAATGGAGATTTGAGGAATGTGGCGTCTTTGGGGTGTGCTAGTTCCTCGGCATCTCTCTGGAGTCTGTTTTCCAACAGGAAACAGGATCTCAAGGGATGATGGGCCCAGGATCAAGTCCACTTCCACCAGCACAGATCTGGGACTGACTGAGTGGGTGCCAAAGCCACAGGCCCCTGCCTTGGGGAGCCCTGCCACCCACCTGTGCCACAGACAGACATGGTGCCCAGCTACACAGCAGGTACCAGTACTTTTGAAGCCAATACCTTGCCTCACCCAGGGTTAACCTGACTCAGTCTGGGCCCTTTAAGAAAGTGAGAATGTCTCTCCCACTCTCTGGAGGCCTCCCCGGCCTCGTCCCCTCCAGTCCAGGAGCCTTCAGGCCCCTGGATCTGAAGGCCTGGAGCCCTGTGGGAGAGATGGGCCACGCCCTCTGGGTGCTGTCATACTTGCAGCTAGCAGGGCCCAGGCAGGTGGGTAAGGCGGGGTGCCTCCAGACCTCAGAAACAGCCTGTTAGCTGTCTTGTTCTGCTTTGTGCCACTGCAACCAACTACCTGAGATCTTTGATTTATAAAGAAAGAGATTGTTGTCTCAGCAGGTGGGAGACCGGGATATCCGGAGATGGAAGGTTCACATTTGCAAGGGGCATGCTGGCTGCGTCAGCGCCCCCATGTTGGGGCAATGCTGGGTGGCAGAGCTGAACCCCCTGCACCTGCTGCCCTTGGATGATTCTCCAGTGCATTGGGGGAGAGAGACACACAGTCACACCCTAGCTCAGGGCTCCCCCAAGTCCCCTCCCTTTAAGTCCCTGCTGCAGGTCACAAGACTGGGGTCCTCCCAGAAGCAGTGCTTCTGCTTAGAGCTCAGCGCTCCTGCCCCGCCTCCCCGGTGACCGGAAGGACTCCTGGTGGGACACAGCCTCTGCCATCACCTGCTCTTGTGTCTCTGGGTCCCTCTCACTGCTGGGACCTGCACCGTGGGCCATCTCCCCGACGAGGTGGAACTTGGACAGGACACTTGTCCTTGGGACCCCCATTTGCCTCTCTGTCCATGGGGTCCATGGGGTCCAGCTCAGCTATACAGAGGCAGGCTAAAATGCTAAAAGCAGCCAGGTCCAGGCTGGCACAGGCTCAGCAAGTATGGGACAGGCCTCCCCTCCCCAGGCCCAGACTGGCACCTCTCTTGCAAGAGCCCCGCTCACCAGGAGCCTCTGGGACATGGCTCTCAAGTCTCATGTGGCTTGTGAAGTCTCAGATCTGGGTGTTTTCATCCTGTTTTAAATGCTTGATGACAGCCCTTCCTCACTGGAGGGGCAGGCACTGTGGATGGCATCTGATGCACAGCCCTGGAGACCCAGAGCTGCTGACAGCCTTTGATTAAATATTTAATCCATGGATGTCTGAGAGCCATGCCTGGCAGCTGACATTTTTTTTAAAGGGTTTATTTATTTTTACTGGAAAGGCAGATTTATAGAGACAGGGAGAGTCAAAGCAAAAGCTCTTCCAAACGTTGGTCCACTCCCCAAATGGCTGTGATGGCCAGAGCTGAATTGAACAAAGCCAAGGAGCCAGGAGTTTCTTCTGGGTCTCCCACATGAGTGCAGGGGCCTAAGGACTTGGGTCGTCCTCAGCTGCTCTCCCAGGCCACAGGCAGGGAGCTGGCTGGGAAGTGGAATAGCTAGAACATGAGCTGTCACTTGGAGGTGGAAGATTAGCCAGCTAAGCCAGCGCTCGTACCCCTGACAGTTGACGTTTTGTGTAGTTCCTGGCATATGAAAAGAATACATAGGGGGGTCGGCACTGTGGTGTAGTAGGCTTAGCCTCTGCCTGTGGTGCTGACATACATGTGAGGGCCGGATTGAGTACCGGCTACTTCGTTTCCATTCTAGCTCCCTGCTATAGCCTGGGAGAACAGTGAAGAATCATGGCCCAAGTGCTTTGGCCTCTACACCCATGCTGGGAGACCAGGATGAGTTCCTGGCTCCTGGCTTCAGATCAGCCCAGTTCCAGCTATTGCTGCCATTTGAGGAGTGAGTCAGCAGATGTTCTTCTCTCCCTGTAACTCTGCCTTTGGCTGGGCTCATGATAGTGCCAGTGCACCTCAGCCCGCTAGGAGCTGGGGTTCAGATCCCCAGGCATCTCTCTGGGCCTCAGTCTCTTTATCTGTGCAATGGAGACAGCCTTCCTGATCAGGTTGATGTGAGCAATACAGCCAGCCCCTCGTGCATAGGTTTCATGCTGCACATTCAAGCAACAGCAGGTGGAAAATGTTTTTTAAAAGGTGCATCTGTATTAAACAAATGCAGACTTTTTTCCTTATATAATACGTATTCTTTTATCTGCTTGAAAGGTAGAGTGACAGAGATAAATTGGTACAAAGAGAGAGAGAGGAGCCAGGAACGTGTCAGGGCAGGTATCCAAGCACCTGAACCAACATCCACACTGCACCCCAAGATGCGTCACCAGATGCTGGCTCAGAGCAGCCAGGACTCCAACCAGTGCTCTGAAATGGGGGGCAAACCGTTGCAAGCAGCAGTGTAGCTTGCTGTGCCATAAAGCTGCCCTCAGACTTTCTTCTTGACATGGTTCCTCAACAATACAGTGTGACAACTTCATGTCCTTGCTAGTTACCAAACAGAACGTAAAGTACATAGGAGGCTGTGTGCGTGTGACCATATTCATGGAAGGAGTCCGAACAGCCATGGCTCTTGGGAATCCTAGGACCAATCCCCCTCATGAATTCCAAGAGACGATGCTATGAGTAAAAGCATGGAACTGGGCTTAGCTCCAAGTATAAGACAAGTGCTCAGTAAAGCATGGACCAACCACTGTTTCAGTAAGCATCATTTTGGCTGCTGTGGCTACCCAGTGAAGTCCGAGCCTTTGGAGAGAGCAGCCATGTTCACACGTGAGGCAGGCTGCAGGTCCCCTGTTGGTCCAGTTCCTCCTGACACAGGCCCTGTTCACTGAGTGACCCCAGTTCCCAATGAACACAGCAGGTAGTCAGGACTGCCACCTGCCTAGACAGACCCCACTGACACGTGGACCTGATGGAGGCCGTGGCTGCTGTGGTGTGTCCCCCGAAAGATCATGGCTGCTGTGGGAACCTGGTGATGCGAGAGGTCAGGGACCTGTGGGAGGTCAAGGTCACAGGGACGTAGCAAGGACACACACACTGCCTTCACAAAGGATTAAGGTGGTTCTTCTGAGACCCTGGGTTGATTCTCCAGGAAAGGTTAGGTAAAAGAACAGGCATGGCGCTCTGCAGACTCCCAGGTCTCAGCAGTGTCACCCCTCAGTCACACACACCCCTGCCAAGGTGATGGCATCACGTGAGACTTTCTCCCAGCTGCATCGAAGCTGGCACCCCGTTCTTGAACCTCCCAAACCTCATTTCTTCATAAAGTCATCCATCTTCCAACACTTTGTTATAGTAACCAAAAGCACACTAATTGCAGCGGGGATGTCTTGAAATTCCAGCAGCTGGTAGCATTTTTTTTTTAACTGTTAGGAGAAAGAGATGAGTAGAAAAGGAGGTGGCAGATGAATAGAAGGTTGCCAGGCAACCTTAAGCCACGAGCAGAGGCCTAGGTGGAGATGAGGGCAGGAGGACACACAGGGTGACCCCCAGGGGTCGCAGCTTGGCTCCTTGGGATCTGCTAGGACTTACACTTAGATAGGGGTGCAGAATTTGAGTTTTGGAGGTGTTGTCTCTCAGACAAGATGGACATTTGAGTAAGAAGCTCAAAATGAAGGGTAGACCAGTTGCCTGTTGTCACTTTGCCACAATTCAGTTCCTAGTTAATGGGCATGGTAAAGCAGCAGAAGGTAGCCCAAGTGCTTGGGCCCCTGCCACCCACATGCAGGACCATGATGGAGTTCCAGGCTCCTGGCTCCAGCCCAGCCCAGCCCTGGACATTGCAATCATTTATGGAGCAAACCAATAGACAGAAAAAACAAATCTCTCTGTGTCCTCCTCTTTCTCTCTATCATTCTACCTTGCAAATAAACAAAATGAATATATTATTTTAAGCCTCCAGTCATGACCCTTCAAGCCTAAGACCCTTGGCCAAGCAGTTTTGCCGAGCCGCATACTGCCTTCCACAGCCTTTCCAGACCCCAGGGTTCTGTGAGTGACAGCTGGGTCTCTTCCCTCGGACAAGCGGAGGAGCTGGCGCTGAGCGTGCTGGTGAGGGTCGCCCTCCGTCGCCCACCCTGAAGACAGATGTACCAGAGAGGAGAGAAGGTGTTCTGAATAAACAACCCAGCCTGGCTGTTCTGTGTGACTGACACGCTCCCGTGGGTCCAGGCAGCCCCACACAGGGAGCTAAGGAGGACATTGAGACGGGCCTGGGGCTGGGCTGGAAGGGCAGGAAGCTAAGGAGGACATTGAGACGGGCCTGGGGCTGGGCTGGAAGGGCAGGAAGCTAAGGAGGACATTGAGACGGGCCTGGGGCTGGGCTGGAAGGGCAGGAAGCTATGGTGCATGTGCAGGTGCAGCGTGTTGTGGCCAAAGTCATCAACGTGTGCCTTGTGCACCTCACATACTATGAGGAGCTGCAGTCTGCCCCGAGCTGGGCTGGGATCCTGGACTTGTCGATTGGTTGTTTCCAGGGCAAGCGCCACATGCCAGGCCTGTGCCCAGGATGGGGAAGAACTACCAGCTACATCCTGGACAGGAGTGCCATCAACACTCAGAACAGCATGGTTTAACTTTTTCAGTTTTGTTTAACCACCCTGACCCTTGACCCCAGCCCAGAAGGCTGGCAAGAAATTCATTTGATCTCATTCCCCAGCCTGGCACGAGGTCAGGTTCTAACCTGGGTGGTTCCAAGGGGCCCTTGCCACCCAATTGGGTCTTTCCTCTCTCAGGGCCTCTCTTTGTCCCCCCTACAATAGAATCTGACTTTGAAAGCAATTGCTTTGCTGTCTGTCGCATGCACAAAAAAATGGGGCTGACCATCCACTTAGAAGGGAGGAGCAAAGAGAGAACTATGTTGACTCCCTATGATCCATCCTTGAGCCCGACTCAGGCGAGTCTCCATGTCTCCTCCCTGGTTATCCTGGGGATTCTTGAGGGGCTGTGAAAAGGGCCGTGTGGCTCCAGACCCATCCCAGAGCCTGCCAAGCAGAGGGTGGGCAGCACAGAGAGGTCTAGAAGGTCATTTACAGAGCAGCCGTTTGACCTCGTGGGTAAGGTGCAGGTTAGGACACGTGTATCCCATGGCAGCATGCCTGGGTTCAAGTCCCAGCTCTGACTCCAGACTCCAGACTCCTGTTCATGCAGGTCTTGGCTAAGATCCCTGCCACCTACATGGAACAACCACATTGAATTCTCAGCTTCCAACTTCAGCCCAGCCGCTGCCATGGTGTGCACTGGGGAGTATACACGCTCTCGAATAATTTGTTTAAAGATTTGTTGGGGAACCAGCATTGTGCTGTAGTGGGTTAAGCTGCCACCTGTAATGGCAGCAGCCCATGTAAACGCCAGTTCGAGTCTCAGCTACTCCATCTCCAATGCAGCTTCCTGCTAATGTATCTAGGAAAGCACTTGAGGGTGGTCCAAATGCTTAAATCCCTGCCATCCATGTGGGGAACCCGAATGAAGCTCCTGGCTTCAACCTGGCCCAGCCCAGGCTATTGCAACCACTGGGGAATAAAGCAGCATATGAAAGAAAAATATCTCTCTCTCTCTCTCTCTCTCCCTCTCTCTCCAACTCTTCTAAATAAGTAGAATAAATGTTTGCTTATTTATTTGAAAGTCTAAGTTACAGAAAGAGAGAGAAATCTTCCATCTGCTGGTTAACTACCCAAACGGCTTCAATGGCTGGCAGCAGGCCAGGATAAAGCCGGAACCAGGACCTGCATCCAGGTCTCCCGTGTGGATACAGGGGCCCAAGCACTTGGGCCATATTCTGCTGCATTTCCCAGGCACATTAGCAAGGAGCTGGATCCAAAGTGGAACAGCCATGACTCAAACTGGGCCATATGGGAGGCCAGTTTAGCCCACTGCACAACACCAGCCCCCAAATAATGGTTTTAAATGTCACAAAATATTATCTATATCCTTTGCTTCTGCATTCATTTTTATGGGGGAAAAAAACTGGAGAATCCATCAGACTAAGAGGAGTGGGGTTGTGTGAGTTCGGTGAGAGGCCCAAGCGAGGAGTGCTGGCCGAGGTCCCCAGCCTGAACCGGGGAGGCCCGAGCTCTGAGCTGGAGCCCTCCCACAGCAGTGCAGACACACAGGTCTCGGGGCCGGATGAGGCAGAGCGGGCAGTCAGGGAGGTGGGGACTGCTGTGCCTGGACCGTGTGCTGCAGGGAGGGGACGGATGGCTGGGCAGCAGTGCCTGCTGCTGTACACCGAAGCACTGGAAATGCCAGTGCCACTTCCTGCTGCTACCCTATTGTCTTGTCTCAGTGAGCACTTATTAAAAATATTTTTCTTTATCAGAATGACAGATTTATAGAAAGAGAGAGAGAGAGAGATCTTCCATCTGTTAGTTTAATCCCCAAATGGCAGTAACAACCAGAACTTAGCCAATCTGGAGCCAGGAGCTTCTTCCGGGTCTCCCATGCAGGTGCAGGATCCCAAGACCTTGGGCCATCCCCAACTGCTTTCCCAAGCTACACACAGGGGGCAGGAGCTCCACAAGAAGTAGGGCAACCAGGACACAAAGCAGCATCCGTATGGAATACTTGTGCTTGCAGACAAAGGTTTAGCCAGTCGAGTCATTGCACCAGCCCCTCTCTCAGTGATTGTTAAGTAGTGCTTGTCAGGCCTTCCATAAGTCGCTGCCACCCTCACTTTTCTCACAAACCAGAGATTCTCAGCTTCTGACTTGTGCGTAGTTGGGGAGGGAACAGATGACTGAGTGACAGGGTAAGTACATGAAGGGCGTGAGTACAGCCAACAGGAAAGGGGGCAGATACAGGGGGTTCTGTGCACGACCCTGCACCCATCCACCCACCTCAGACTAGCTGCTCCCACAAGACCACAACAGAGTGGTGGGAGGCTGGAAGCCAACAGGCTGTGCCCAAGCCCCCTAACTGCCCTTCTTAACCTGTGCGCCCTTGTCTTCCTGTCCAGGGCCCCCAGGACGGCGTGGCAAGCCTGGAAGAAGAGGCGACCCTGGTAAGTCCTGGGTTTGGTTAGCTGCTCAGCCTAGGCTCGGGAGTCTGCTGGGTGCTGCTCCCCGGCCCCCCAGCCACCTTGTGCTGCTCCCAGTGGCCACAGTGGCCAGTGCTCCCTCATCTCAATCTGCCCTTCTGCAATGCAGAGACATCTGCTGTCGGGCTCATTGACGGACCCAGCCTGCCACCATGTAGCAGTGTGTCTCCGTGGCCATGGCGCCTCACTCTACTGTGAATCACTCAGCATCATGTAATGGTTCTCCAGGCATTCCTCCCCCAGCCCAAAATTGGCCCATCCTTCCCTTGGAATGGTTTCCTTCACATACAACCTGCAGGCTCAGCTACCCTCAGCACCATCTTCATCTCACCCAGAACAAACTTGCTGTGCACATGCCCACCCCATCAGCACCAGCCCCGTGCCTCACCACCCCAGTGGGGGCTTGCCCAAAAGACTTGTGACAAGGTCTTGCCCAAAGTGATCCTTGACCTCCCAATGGCAATGATGGCGGGCACCTGACCGTCCTCAGCCAGGTAGGGACCCTGGTCCTTTCTGGTTTGGTAGGTGTCTTCCTCCCTTTCTGGCCTTGGATTCCTGTGTCTTCAGCTCCCCACAGCGCAATGCAGATGACAACCGTAATGCAGAGCGTACTCATAGGAAAAGCCCCAGCCCAGACTGTCTGCTGAAAACAGTCAGCAGAGATTGTTGCACAGTGCAGCTGCCAGAAATGGCGCTAGCAACCAGAGCAGACAAGGGGAGGGCTCAAGACTTATCATGACCATCTAGTGGATGAGATGTCCAAAAAGACTTTGATGAAGCTCCCCCCTTTCCTCGAGAATCTAGAATGCAGGTACCTTTGCAGGCCCAGGAAAGGCCTCAGGGAGCGCCAGTCTCCCTCGTCCTTGGCTGTAAGATTGTGCTCAAACAGGTCATGAAGGCAGGGTTGTAACCTGATGGAGCACTGAAGCTGTGTCCCACACACAGGAAGGGGCATTTGTTGAATAAAGGCATTAAAGGAAATCTCTAAACTCACCACTAAGCTAAACTAGCTGAGAACTCAGCAGTTGCATGTGGCAAAGAATGCACATTTTATTTTGTTTTAAAGATTTGTTTATTTTTATTACAAAGTCAGATATACAGAGAGGAGGAGAGACAGAGAGGAAGATCTTCTGTCCGATGATTCATTCCCCAAGTGACCGCAATGGCTGGTACTGCACTGATCCGAAGCCGGGAATCAGGAACCTCTTTCGGGTCTCCCACATGCGGTGCAGGTTCCAAAGCTTTGGGCCGTCCTCGACTGCTTTCCCAGGCCACAAGCAGGGAGCTGGATGGGAAATGGAGCTGCTGGGATTAGAACCAGCGCCCATATGGGATCCTGGGCGTTCAAGGCGAGGACTTTAGCAACTAGGCCACGCCACCGGGCCCCAGAATGTACATTTTAAATTAATAGTTTATGGGGTGAGTGTTTGGCATAGCAGTTAAGATGCCCATATCCTACATGGAAGAGCCTGGGTGGGTTCAAGTCCCTGATGTGTTTCTAATTCCAGCTTCCTGGGGTGTGCACCCTGGAAGGCAGCAGATGATGTCGGAAGAGCTTGATTCAATGCTACCCATGTGGGAGACCCAGAGTGAGATCTGGGCTCTTTGCGTCAGCCTGGGCTAGCCTGGCTTCTGTGCACATTTAGAGAGTGAACCTGTAGGCGTTAAGACATCTCTCTCACTCTCTCTCTTTCTCCTTCTCTCTCTCTCTCTCTCTCACACACACACTTTCTCACTCTCCCTTTCAAATAAATTGAATGTCATTTCAAAATTTTAATAAAATAATTATTCTAGGAAGGTTCCTGAACAAAGAGCCACAACAATAAACAGCAAGAATGAGATATCTGAGAAGGAAAAGCAAGTATTTAACTTCCATAGTAGCCACGAGAGATTTAGATGTCCAGTTTTTAACCAAAAAAAAAAAAAAAAAAGGAAGAAACTTAAAGGTATCTGGAAGTACAGCAATAAAAGGGGGAACAAAGCCAGTAGACTGTGCTGAGGAGATCCACATAGATTTCCCTGACGAAGATCCTATGTGGTAGCCAAAGATGTTGGTTATTATAGATCCGAAAAACTAAAGAAAACTGTAACTAAAGAATTAAAGGAAAGTATGAGAATTCTGTCCCATCAAATGGAGAATATCAGTGAAAACATAGAGCAGATTTTTTGAAGAAGCGAATTCCTGGAGCTGAAAATCACAATAACTAAAGTGAAAAATCCACTCGAGGGGCTCAACCTTAATTCTGGGCTGGTTCGATGTCTGCTGATATTATCCAGTCTAAAAAGAAAAATGATACATCATGAAGATAATCTCATAGACCTTGCATATAAGAGGAAGCAGGAAGATTTGGAAGAAATAGCAGTGAAGGGCCTAGCACCACGAAGCCCCATCAAGTTAAGCCTTAGAATGGGCCCAGCACGGTGGTCTAGCAGCTTAAGTCCTCGCCTTGAATGTGCCGGGACCCATATGGGCACCGGTTCTAATCTCAGTGGCTCCACTTCCCAACCAGCTCCCTGCCTGTGGCCTGGGAAAGCAGTCAAGGACAGCCCAAAGCCTTGGGACCCTGCACCCACAAGGGAGACCCAGAAGAAGTTCCTGGCTCCTGGCTTCAAATCAGCGCAGTACCGGCCATTGCTGTCACTTGGGGAGTGAATCATCAGATGGAAGATCTTCCTCTCTGTCTCTCCTCCTCTTTATATATATCTGCCTTTCCAATAAAAATAAAATAAATATTTTTTAAAAAGATAAGCCTTAGAAATCACTCATCTAAGCACATCAGATCCACACTTCCCGAAGCAAAAGATGAAGGGTCCAAGAGAAAAATAGCTTACTGCAGAAAAGGGATTCATTAGGCTAATGGCTGATTTCTCATCAGAAACCATGAAAGCCAGGAGACATTCTAACAACCTTCTCAAAGCAATGACAGAAGATTATACTATCAAGAAGGAGATTTCATGTCTTGCAAAATGGTCTTTGAGAGGCCAAGGAGATTAAGATGTCCCCAGAAAAACAAAAATGGAGGAAAGTTACCACCAGCAGGTCCATTCTACAAGACACACTTCAGAAACTGAAGTGGAGAAACACTAGATAATAGTACAAACACACACCCACGCAGAGTCCAGGGAGGGTAACTGAACAGGCAAATGTGGATGATAGCATAAATACAGTTTTGTTTATAACTCAACTCTGATTTGAAAGACAATTGCACAAAATAATAATTAATAAAGCAGTGTTTACAGATGTGTGGTGCTTCAGGCAGTAACCTTGTGGAAACCATAGTACAACAACCAGAAATAAACTTTAATTATTGCTGTACAGTTAAAAGTAAGTTGCCAGGACCTGGTGTTGTGGCGTAGTAAGTTAAGCTGCCACCTGTTTCACTTCTAATCCAGTTTCCTGCGGATGGCCTGGGAAAAAAAACTGTGAAGCACGGCCTGACATGGGAGACTCAGATAAAACTTCTGGCTCCTGGATTCAGTCTGGTCCAGCGCTGGCCACTGTGGCCATCTGGGGGACGAAGCAATCAATGGAAGAGCTCTCTCTCTGTTTCACTCTTTCTCTGTAATTCTGACATTCAAAATAGATAAATAAATCATTTCTTTAGGAAAAGTTGTTATTAACTCAAATTGATTGTTTTTAAGTAAAATGTTAATTATAATCCCTAGGAGAAAAATAACTTTTAAAAATGGTAAACTAAGAGAATTAAAATGATACAATAGAAAAATGAAATCATATTATACTAATCTAATAGCAAACAAAGACATACTACATATAAGAATCAAGTAACAAATTGGCAGACATAGCCTATTATATTAAATATTGCAATTATATGAAATGCACCTGGATTAAATTGCTCTAATCAAAAGGGAGACTGCCAGACTTCACTGTGTTGTGGTGCAGCGGGAAGATGCACACCCCATGTCAGAATGCTGGTTCCAGTTCCAGTTCCTTCATTTCAGGTTCAGCTTCCTGCCTTTGCACTTGGAAAGACAGCACTTGATGGCCTAAGGACCATTTGGGAGACCAGAGTGGATTCTGGCCTCCTGGCCAACCTCAGCTCTTGCAGACATTTCAGAAATGAACCAGCAGATGAAATCTCTCTCTCTCTCTCTCTCTCTCTCTTTCTCTCTCTCTCTCTCTCTCTCTCCTGGGCCTGGTACAATGGCTCAGTGGCTAGATACTTGCACAAGCCGGGATCCCATGTAGGCACCAGTTTCCATCCAGCTCCCTGCTTGTGGCCTGGGAAAGCAGTGGAGAACAGCCCAAAGCCTTGGGACCCTGCACCTGCGTGGGAGACCTGGAAAAAGTTCCAGACTCCTGGCTTCGGATCAGCTCAGCACCGGCCATTGTGGCTATTTGGGGAGTGGGCCATCAGATGGAAAATCTTTCTGTCTCTCCTTCTCTCTGTAAAATCTGACTTTCCATAAAAATGAATAGATAGATCTTTTAAAAAGGAATTTTAAATAGATGTTTTTAAATGAAGAAAACAACTACAGTTAAACATCAAGAATAAAATGCTTAGAAATTAAAACAGCGGGCCCGGCGCCGTGGCGCAAGTGATTAAGTCCTCGCCTTGCACGCCTGGGACCCCATATGGGCGCCGGTTCTAATCCCGGCAGCCCCGCTTCCCTTCCAGCTCCCTGCCTGTGGCCCGGGAAAGCAGTTGAGGACGGCCCAAAGCTTTGGGACCCTGCACCCGCATGTGGGAGACCCGGAAGAGTCTCCTGGCTTCGGACTGGCATAGCATCGGCCATTGCGCTCACTTGGGGAGTGAATCATTGGACGGAAGATCTTCCTCTCTGTCTCTCCTCTCTGTATATCCGCCTTTCCAATAAAAAAATAATAAAAAAAAAATAAAACTTTAAAAAAAAAGAAAAGAAACTAAAACAGCAAGACTTATACTCTGAAAAGTGCAAAACTTTATGAGAAAATCAAAGACGCTCTATAAATAATGGACAAACAGGCCTGCCTATAGAAGACGTCCTACAATCTTAAAGTGACTTTTTCCACAAACTGACCTACAGATTCAATGAAATCATACCAAACTCACAACTGGACTTTTTTTAGCCTACGGAAATGGACGAGATCCAAAATGACCAAAACCCAGTGAAGAAGAATTCACCCTCCCCGGTTTAATCTAATACAAAGCTGCAGGAAGCAAGAAAATACGGTACTGGCATATGAACAGACACCTAGGTGAATGCATAGAATTGAAATCCCCAAAGGAAATCCTTCTGTTTATCATCAGTTCGTTTTACAAGAAAGCCAGGATAATTCCGTTTTGCTACAGCAACCAAATACGAAGAATGGAATTGGACTCCTTGCTCACGTGTCGCTGTCCTGCAGGGAACAACGTGGTGCGTGGAGACAATAACACGTATGGACTATAGCCAAAGTTTATTAACAGCATCAGACTTATTTATGATTATTATTATTTTTAACATAATTAGGGTAAAAAGGCTCAAGCACTACAGGAAGATGGGCAAGACAATTCCGTATTGTTTCCTTAATATATCTGATGTAACAGGGGATATTAAGGGAGAAGCCCCGCCCAGTCTCCCACCCACCCCAGGTCCCAGATGTGGGGCATGCTCCGAGGGTCTTGCTCAAGTGGTTCTGATAGTTCAACAGTTCTGAATTGCTGCCACTCTCACCACTCCAAGCACGATGAGGTCTTTGGAGGATCCACTGATTGACATAGTCCATCATAGAGTCTCCGTTTGTCCAGTATTTTCATTGCCAACATATAGCTGAGGTGGTTGATTGACTTGTTCTGTCCTCTGTCGTTTGATGGTTAGGGTTCTGAGTCTGAAAGCTCGATTGGAGGGATCCCCAAAGAAACTTTGTCTGAGGTGTTCCCAGACCAGATCAGGGCCAGGCACAGTCCATTGCCCCGATCAGCTGGTGGTTGTAGTTGCTGGGTTGGTTCTGTTTCCATCCCTGTCTTCCACTGGAACCAATGGGTGTTTGCAGTCCAGCCTGGTTCTGCCCAGCACATACTCGGCCCTCACATAAACCAGTGGGAGCTGCAGCCCAGTTGGAACAACCCGCAATAACCCCAACCAGGCTCACCCCCTACCCTGGTTTGCCAGTATGTGTGGCAGACTAGTCCAGTCTGTCCCACATCCCCTTCTGCTCTCATACATGTCAATGGGTATTAAAACCTTGTTCCATCTAACCAGCTCAACTGTCCAGCCTTCACGGATGTTGTTGGGTGTCTGTCTAGCCACCCTAGCCCCTGTCCTAGTTTTTGTGTCCTCCCATGGTGCGTGGTAACCCAAGAGGGAGGAGCCCACTCTTTCCCTCCCAGGCCTCTCCCACTCCCAGATTATGCACTCTCCAGGTAGTTCTGTGATTTAACTTGACCTTTTGGCTAAGATCAAGTGTAGTATCTATTCTTATCAACATCAGACTTTTAAAGGAAGGTTGTCACCTAGGCATGCAGGGAGGAGGGGCTTGAGCCATTTACAGCTCAACAGCAATTTACAGTTCCCCAAAGCACAGCTAGTTCCTCTAGCAGGCTCTTTAGCTAAACCTGTGAACCAGGATGTGTCCTGCTGGCTCATCTCATCAATTGCCCCTGGTGCCTTCGGGGGTGGGATTCAACTGGCTCTGTCTCCCACAACAGCAAAGATTCAGAATGTCCTTCTACACTCGTGTCATACTTAGAAATCATTTTCATAGACCTAGTTATAAGAAGAGGTGAAACGGGAATAAATATCTGTGACCTTGAATTAGGATATGATTTCTTGAGCGTAACACCCAAAGCACAAGTGGCAAGAGACAAGATGGAGAAGCTCGTTTTTACAGGAAGGAATTTCTTATACAGGTTCAACAAATAGGTGTGGACTGTCCGAACAGTCAGGAGAACTTCAAGACGGAGGCTTGTGACCTGCAAAACAGAGAGGAAGTGGAATGAGGAAAAACAAAAGTCCCCAAGATAGGACATAGTGCACCAGCACAGCAGGCGTCCCAGAACTGCTGACAAATGAAAACCTACAAGTCCAGGGAACCTCGTGAACTAATATAATCATAAAGAGAAGGAGAGGCAGACACGTCCCAGCTTAAAAAAAAAATTTAAAAACCCCTGCCAATCAAGGACAAAGAGAAAAAAGTAACTCATCCATACAAGGGATTTTTAGAGAGCCCAGCCTTGAGGTACAGCAGATAGAGCGAAACCCGACGTTGGCTCCAGTTCAAGTCCCAACAGCCACAGTTCCAATCCAGCTCCTGCTGATGTGCCTGGGTAAAGCAGTGGGGAATGGCTCAGGTAGCCTGTCCCCATGTGGAAGAACTGGATGAAGTTCCTGACTCCTGGCTTCAGAACCAGCCACTGTAAACACTTGGCCATAAACAAGCACATGAAAGATTCTCTTTCTCTCTCTTTATCTGTCTCTCATTCTCTCTCAGTAACTCCAACTTATAATCTTCTAAAAAGATAACTAAGGCCCAGCAAGGTAACCTAGTGGCTAAAGTCCCCACCTTGCATGTGCCAGAATCCCATATGGACATCGGTTCCTGTCCGGCTGCTCCACTTCCCATCCAGCTCCCTGCCTGCGGCCTGGGAAGGCAGTGGAGGACGGCCCAAAGCTTTGGGATCCTGCACCCACATGGGAGACCTCCCATCACAGCCCAAATCCTCAAGGCCCGTGTGGAAGCTCCTGGCTTTGGAGCAGCTCAGCTCTGGCCTTTGCGGCCTCTTGGAGAGTGAACCAGCAGACCACAAATCTTTCTCTCTGTCTCTCCTTCTCTCTATAAATCTTTCTAATAAAAATAAATAAATAGTTGAAAAAAAAAACTAGCCAAGGGAACCTCAGTAAGATTAATAGAAGTAATATAGCCCAGAAAGCAGGAAGTTGATGTGACACATTCAAAGGCTGAAAAACTGTGTCAACTGAGAAGCTTAAATGCAGTGAAACTACCTCCCCAAATGAGAGAAAGTGGACAGGTATTTGGCATCATAATTGAGATGCCACCTGGGGTGCAGGCAGCCGCTTTACGTGCTCTAACTTCCTGCTAGTACTGTACCCTAGGAGGCAGGGATGGTGCCACAGGCAGCAGGTTCCTGCAGCTCCACAGGGGAGACCCTGACTGAGCTCCTGGCTCAGGGTGTGCCAGGTGCAACCCCTTTTGTGGGCAGTGGGAGAGTAGCCAGCAAATGAGATTTTCTCTCTGTCTCTCTCTCTCTTTCTCTCCTTTTCTACCGCCCACTATGAAATAAATGTATTAAAATTGAGACATTAATATTATTAATTTGAACATCAGACAGAATGATCCACTATCTGCTGGTTCACCCCTACCTCCTGCCCCCAATGGCCTCAGTGGCCAGGGCTGGGCCAAACCAGAGCCGAGAGCCAGGGACTCTATTCCCGTCTCCTACATGAGTGGCAGCGGCCCAAGCAGTCGGGCCACCTGGGCCACCCTCCACTGCTTTCCCGGGCACCTCAGCAGGGAGCTGGAACTGAAACCAGAATGGAAATGCGGGTATCACAGGCCATAGCTTAACCACATCACCAGTCCAACTGTGCCATCTTGATAAGGGATCTAAGCATCCATGAATTTTTGCATCCTTGGGGGATCCTGGAGTCGATCCCTCATGGATGCCAAGCTATACTCGGGTGACTTGATGGCATGTTCTCTCCCAACACCACTGGCCACCCTACAGTGTCTGAGCAGGGTAATGACCTGACAGTCTGTGTGCTGGGCTGGTGCTGAGGGTGAGATACGGCTGCGTCCCAAAAGCTCCCATCAAGGCCCAAATCCCCAAGGCCCAGCTGGGGTGTTACCGTCATGGTTAGGGCTGCAGTGTGAGACCAACAGCAAGACTCCACCAGAGGGTTTCCCTGCTCCCTGAGATCCAAGAGCAGGTGTGTGTGTGTGTGTGTGTGCCCGCACGCGCCCGCGCATACAGGGACACAGAACTGTTGTAACCCCAGCCAACACACGCTTTTTGGAGCCCCCGCCATTCTAGTGCTGTGCTGGACACTTTAAAACCTCGTGTACCTCTCTTGATGCAGAAAAACAAGGGTGGTTGCCCCCTATTTTTCACGGGAGCTAGCTTCTAACTCAGCCCCCCACCCCCCGCTCACTCACTCACTGTTGCCTCTGAACTTGCCAACCTCTAAGCCAAATTCCAGCTGCTTGAGAACTTGGGTTAAAAACCCTTGAACAGCTCAAGTGCTTGGGTCCTTACTGCCCACATGGAGACCCTGGCTGAGTTCCAGACTCCTGGCTTCAGCCAGGCCGAGCATTTGCAGAGCGGCCCAGCAGACGAAGGAGCACTCTCTGTGCCTTTACTTTTCAAATAAGACAGAAACGGGCAATGTTGTAAAAGCCCTTTGTCTGGGCTGAGATTTTAACCTAGTGGCTAAAATTCCAATGAAGACAGCGTGTGTCGGCTCAGGGTACCTGTGTGCCCGCCTGGCTCTCCCTCCTGAATCCAGCTTCCTAGGAGGCTCCTGTCCCACAGCGCACATGGCAGACCCGGATAGATTAAGTAGGCATTTGGGAAGTGAATCAGAGTGGGAACGCTCTCTGTGTCCCTTCGATTGTGAAGCCTTCTACAGAAAGGCCCTGAGAAGCTGGACTGCGTGGAGCAGCAGCTCACCTGAGCTGGCTAAGGGTTCAGGCAGCAGCAGCAACAGAGCAGGTACAGGCACAGGGCAGCGAGATGGCAGCTGTGGGCCTGTGAGCCGGGTTGGCAACCAAGGCAGGCCCTTACCCCCCTCCCGTTGCCAGGCCGCTACTGGCCATACAATCCTCATTTGCTTTTCCAGCACACACCAAACACACACAGAGCCACTCAGAGTCGCTGGTGATTTCTGAGTCCCATCTTCTGCCAATATGCACACACCGCATGCCCACCCAGGTGCTCTGCCCCAGCCCCCCAGGGGGCAGTAGCAATGGCTCCCAGCCTAAGAAGAGCTGTCAGGCCAGACCCATTGGGTCAAAGAAGCCAACAGGAGTCAACCGTGCCCTCCACTTCTCAGATCCACTCTGCTTGTTTCCTTAGGCGTCTGGTTCCTTAATCACTCCCACGTGCTGGTGCCTGGAGCGTGTGTTTGAAAGCCAAGCACAGAAATGCAGAGTCCACAAAAAGCACTCGTGGGGTCAGCCATGGTGGGGCCACAGTGAGACCACCTGCCATCAGCAGTGGGCCCCGTGGGGAGACGACTCTACAGTCACCTGTGGGCGCTGGGGTGGGGGGGAAGGTCCACCCTGCAGTCAGCCATGGCCCCGTGGGGTGACCACCCTGCAGCAGGCCTCACTTCCTAAGCAGGAATGCACCCTTCAACCTTGGGTGCCCAACTGGCTCCAGGTCACAGAGTCCAGATTCTGAGGGGGTGGCAGTGCAGCACAGATCTTGGTATGCATGGTGAGTGTAGAAGGCGCTGGGCGGGGAAGGGTTCCTGCCTGTCTGTCCCTTGCCTGTTCGGCGCATGTGCACCAAGCGTTGGGGCTGGCAGGGAGGCAGTATCCGGGCCACTGCTCTGCTGGTGGGCTGAGACATCAACACTCAACTGGATTTGAAAAAAAAATCATTTATTTGAAAGACAGAGAGAATGAGAGAGATCTTCCATCTTCAAATTCCATCTTGCAACAGCCAGGGCTTGAATAAGTTGAAGCCAGAAGCCAGGAGCTTCATCTGGGTCTCCCATGAGGATGGCAGGGGACAAACTCGGGCCTTCTGCTGCCTTCCCAGGCACCTGAGCAGGGAGTTGATCAGAAGCAGAGAGGTCAGGACTCAAAGCAGCATTCTGCCATGGTGTGCTGGTATCACAGGTGGCAGCTTAGCCAACAATGCCACAATGCCGGCCCTCAGCACTGGAGGGCATAGAATCACTATAGATTGTTACAAGTGCCTGGCAGGAAATAACCAGCAAGGAACGACAGAATCCGGTGACACGGGGAGAGGGGACATCTTCAATGGCAGTGATGCTGAAGCCATGCCCTACAGGCCATGGAACAGTCCATGGCACTTAGGGAACAGGGAGAGATGAGGGCAGCAGACAGCAGTGACAAGGGCAGCCAGGATGGCTGAGGCCTGGCCCACAGGAGAGCTATGCAGGAGCTGAATTTTGTTCTTCGAGCCCCAAGAAGCTCTGAGACAGTGCCTCTGGCTGGTGGGATTGGGTGCCAGGGAGATACAGGTCAGTTAGAAACTGGGGCCCTGGTGCAGCACAAAGCAGTGATCACCTGGGACCCTGGTGCTGGAGGGTAGGTGGCTTGCCCTCCAGTGTTTGGGAGCCACGCAGAAGGGCTGCATGGGGCCAGCAGCCATGGGGTCAGACTCCGAGACGCTGCCATCCCCTCAGCCTGCCTTCCGCAGCTCATGGGTGCTGCTGAGTTCAGGGTGCCATGGAGTTGCTTCTGTGCCGGCCCCTTCCTGGTTGGTGACCTCCGATGTGCCACACGGCTCCTGAGAACCTAGGAGGAAGGTCAGAACGTGTGACAGGGCTTTCTCCCAGTCTGGCTTCTCTCTGTCCCCCTGCACTGGACTCAAGGTCAGATTTCCTGCACCCTGCCTAAATCAGCAAAAGGCCCTCGGGTACACACAGTGAGAGCGCAGCAGGGGTTAAGTGAGGTGGCACAAGGCAGTGCAGGGCAGGTCACAGACCACAGCAAGTGCTGGGTAGATGGGCAGGAATCCCTTGTTTTCCTTTCAGGGTTTATTTTTTTAATTTCCTCTCTATAGAATTTCTTCTTAAATTTTTTTGTATTTATTATTATTATCATTTTATGATGCAATTCCATAGGCTCCTGGTATTTCCCTTGTCCCTCCCCAAGTTCCCTCCTCCCTCCACTGGGTTCCCTCTGTCATTACTATAGTATCGTTCTTCATATGTCCATCATTGCGGGCATGGATGATGGCAGAGAGTCCAGCATCCTATTGTCAAGATATAAGCACACAGTTTCATTGTAAGTCCATCTTTGTCTGGAAGTAGAGATGCATACTGCATTGTATCCTCACATCTGGATGTTAGTCTCCATTTCACAGCTACTGTACATCCCCTCAAATGAAAAGTCACAGTATAAAATCAACAATAGGAAGAAAAATAGACATTTACAATGCCATAAAGTTAAATGACATGTTACTAGATATGACAGTCTCCATTGCACGGTTATTATACATTCCCTTAAACAAAAAGACACAAAACAAAATCAACAACAGGGAGAAAAAAGAAATTAACAACACCATGAAGTTAAATAACATGCTACCGAATGACTAATGTGTTGCTGAAGAAATAAAAAAGAAAATCAGGGCCCGGCGCGGTGGCGCAAGTGGTTAAAGGTCCTCGCCCTGCACGCCTGGGACCCCATATGGGCGCCGGTTCTAATCCCGGCAGCCCCGCTTCCCTTCCAGCTCCCTGCCTGTGGCCCGGGAAAGCAGTTGAGGACGGCCCAAAGCTTTGGGAACCTGCACCCGCGTGGGAGACCCGGAAGAGGCTCCTGGCTTCGGATCGGCATAGTATCGGCCCGTTGAGCTCACTTGGGGAGTGAATCATCGGACGGAAGATCTTCCTCTATGTCTCTCCTCTCTGTATATCCGCCTTTCCAATGAAAAAAATAATAAAAATAAATCTTTAAAAAAAAAAAAGAAAAAGAAAATCAAGAACCTTCTTGAAGAAAATGATGCTACTGTATGATCTATGAGTCATTGAAGAATTTAATCAGAAGAAACTGCTTTGAAGAGATGAAACTAACAAAAACAAAAAATCAAAATCCATGAGATATAGTTTCTGTTTTTTAATCCAGTCTACTAATCTACGATGTTTGATTGAGCTTAAGCCATTTGCATTCAGGGTTAATATGTATGGGTGGTACTTTGGTCCTGTCATTTTAGCAATGGGTTGTTCATAGATTTAGTCTTCTGTTGTCATTTTACTGGGATGTTCTTCCCGTTTGCCTTTGGTTTTGTTGGGTGCTATTTCTCTTCTCTGTCAAGAGGACATCTTTGAGTATCATTTGTAGGGCAGGTTTGGAAGAGGCAAATTCTTTTAACTGTTCTTTACTCTGGAAGAATTTTATTTTATTTTCAAAGACAAAGGAAAGCTTTACTGGATATGTTATCCTGGGCCAACAATTTTTTTCTTTTAGAATCTGGAATATGTCACTCCATTCTCTTCTTGCCTGTAGAGTTTCCTGTGAGAGGTCTCCTGTGAGTTTAATTGGGATTCCTTTACATGTCAGTTGATTTTTTTCATGTGCGCAATTAAGGATCTTTTCCAAATGTTCGATTAAACAGAGCTTAATTATCATGTGCCGTGGTGAAGATCGCTTTTGATCAAGCCTGTTGGGAGTTCTGTGCCCTTCCTGGATCTTGTTTCCCAATTCTTTCTCCAGATAAGGGAAATTTTCCTTTATTATTTCATTAAATACATTTGCAAACTCGGTTTCTCTTACTGCACCTTCTGGGACTCCCATAACTCTTATATTTGGCCTCTTAATAGTGTCTTTCAATTCTTGAATACTTTTTTTGGCCTGATCTAGCTCTGCTTCCAGCTTTTTGTTTGTTTACCCCCGATGACAGGAAATATCTTCCAATTCCTAGATTCTTTCTTCTGCTTCCTTTATTCTATTTTGGAGACTCTCCACTGTACTTTTAATTTGCTCTACTGTGTTCTTAATTTCTGATGTATCAGCCTTGATTTGCTTTATTGCTGCTATTTGCTGTTTAACGTATCCCTTAATTACTTTGAACTCTTGTATGTGTTTCTCATTTTTGATCAGAAGCTTTAAAATGAGTTTTCTGAATTCTGTGTCCCCCATTTTCTCTTCCTCTGCTAATTCTGAGGTTGGCATAGGATTTTGCTCCTTTGCAGGGGAGTTTTCAGTAACACTCATTGTGCCTCTGTCTCTTCTTTTGCTCTTGATCATTGTACTTCTGGTTAGCAGAGTCTTCTCCTCGGGGCAGGTTTCTATGCTGTGTCACCCACAGGTCTACTGTTCGATTTTACTTATTGCAGTTGGTACCCAGCTCTTTGCTTGCAGCCACTTGTGCCACAACCTCCAGCGAGTTCCAGGTCTGGGTTCTTATGTCAGATTTCCACTGTGGTCTCCACAGCCCCAGCTCCTGGCTCACCAATCTCCACCTCCTGTGATACTGTGCTGAGGTTACACTGTTGTCTCTGCAACCTTTCTCCCACTTCCGGTTGGAGCAGGTCCCAGGATTAGGGAGACCAGGTGTCCTATATAGCTAAGTTGTTGGTGGTGCTGATCTTTCCA
Source organism: Ochotona curzoniae (assembly GCF_017591425.1). NCBI lineage: Eukaryota > Metazoa > Chordata > Mammalia > Lagomorpha > Ochotonidae > Ochotona > Ochotona curzoniae. The sequence continues at coordinate 343,627 of NW_024464918.1, forward strand.
GAACATGTTGGTCATTATGTCTGAGGGCTACATGGACCTATTTTGACCCATATGATGCCACAGTCGGTTTTATTTTCCAGTGCAACCAGTGCAATGCACTGAACTCAGTGAGTTCTTGCAAGCTCAGCACATGCGCAGTTCACTGTTGTCCCTGCAGTCCTAAAACTTTTGCCACACCGTACAAAATGGCGCCTGACATACCATTCCTGGAGTTCTTGATCTGCTGGCCGTCAGGTCTGAGGGCTACCCAGACTTGTCTTGAGTGGAACCTATAGAATGCCACGTTGTTGCAGTTCACTGAGTCAGAAATGAGTTCGCTGCCAGCTCAGCACATGCTCAGTCCTTTCCCTTGCCCTTGCCTCATTATGCAAAATGGTACCCAATTCAGCTCTAGGGAGCTGACCGGGCTGTGAAATCCACCCTGTTCTCGCACTGTCCATCTGGGATCTGCCGCTCTGTCTCTGCTCCTGGTCAAATCAAACAGACCAACAGGATGGACAGTTCTTTGTCTGGGTTCACCTCCCAAGCTCCCAGTGAAAGTCCCTTCCCACCTGGTTGCTGGTGGAGTCCTGGCTGCTGGTGGAGTTCAGATTGCCGCTAGCTGAATGCCACTGGAGTATCAGTCATTGCAACACCACACCGTTGTGTCCGCTGCTTTCCTGTGTCTGTCAGTCTCCAGGTACCCCTCTGCTGTTGTTCTGTCCTCTCCTGTTTCCTGGAATGTGTCCTCTCTGCCTCATCCTGATCAAATGTTTCTCCACCCATTTAAATGAGTCCTTACCCTATTCTGCCATCTTGATTCCCCCCCTTCAGATTTTAATACATTCTTTTATATAATTAGTACATGGTAACTACATCTTTATGAGTTCGGTGAGATATTTTGATGCACAGATACAAAATGTATCATGATCTAATCAGAGTAATTGATGCAGCCCTCACCTCAAACACTTAGCAGGTCTGTAGGTTAGCAATGTTTAGCTGCTTAGACAGAAACCACAGACTGTTGTAGGCTCACCCTGTTGTGCTGCAGCTCTGGGATGACCCTCCCGTGGAACCATGAGCCAGGATATCCACAGGATCTCACCCTAGCCTCCTCTGTGAGCTTGGCCTGCTCCCAGCTGCCACCTCTCCATCTTGTGGTCTTGCTGGACCCTCATCATCACCAAGAAATGATTGCAGCACCCAGGAAATCTCAGCTCCCACCTTTTGTTCCACCACTTCGCCCCTCACCCCCTCCAATGGGAAACCCAGTGACCTCATCCCGCTCTCAGTGGGTAAAGCTGCACCCCTCTTAAACCTCGTCCCACATCCCCCTGAACAGCTGAACCCCAGACCACCGACCCCAGCACCACCAGGACCTCCCTGTTGCCTGGCTGTAAGGCTGTGATACCAGCCCCTCCATCTGCCTCCTCTTTTCCTGGATGAGTGGGGCCATCAGCAGAGACCTTCCACAGCCTCCAGACACTCACCCAGTAGCACCTGTCCTGCCGAGCTCCTGTCCACAACACCCCACAAAGTCACTCAGCCTGGCCTTGCCAAGGCAACCCCAGGCATGACCTGAAATTCGATCAATCTACAGCAGGCTGGTTCCTAAGCTTTGATAACATTGCATAGCCAGCCTGAATGACTGTTGACAGAAAAATGATCCCCATCCCTGTCAGAAACACTCTTCTCTGGACCCCCAATCCCTGGAGCGGCCTCTCTGACCCTGTGCTGCCCTAGTAATGGCTCTCCCCAATGCCCATGTTCCCCTCTTTCAAGCTGGCTCCAAAGCCATGGCTGCATCTGCTCCATGGTGGCCCTCTGCCTCCCTCCCCGACCCATCTCCCAAGCAGGTGAGCACACCCTCTCCTCCACTCTCTCCACTTCCTTCTTTCCTCTCCCTGACCCTAGCCTCCCCATACTCCATGTGGGTACCCAGATGAACTCCTGACTCCTGCAACCATGGAGGCACCACAACAGCCCCCAGCCCTGCCCTCGATGGGTCGCACCCACATGGTGGTGGCCCTCCCCGACTCCTCACGCGGCCATCATGGACTTCTCCTGACACCACCCGCAGAATCAACCCAGACTCCCACCACCTGCACTGCTGGTCACCTCTCCCCACCATTGGCTCTGGGTTTGACCCTCACCATATCATCATCAGCCACACATCCTGGTCACATAACTGCTTAGGGGTGGACCAGCTACGGGCAGAGGGCCTGGATGAGCTGCTGTGGGCGCTCATCTGTGGAGTCGAGGTCAAGTGCGCGGTCTGGACAGAGTGCCTGGGATCCAAATTCGGTGTGTGTGAGTGGGACTCTGGGAAAGAGAGAACACTACACATGACCTCCTGGGGGGAGACACAGTGAGGTGGGGGGGGGCCCTTGGGAGTGCACTTGATGTACATGCGGGGCTTGCTGACTCAGGCAGGTCGGAGTAGGGACGTGGAAGCGCAGACAAAAGCGTAGATGAGGTGGATTCAGGCACACTGACATCCAAAACCAATGCCAGGTTCGTCTGGTGGCTTTTGTGCTCTTGGTGAGCTAGGAAGCAAGGACGGCAGCTGACAGTGAGGCGTTACTAACTCCCAGCTCTGCCAAGACTGTCGTCTAGACTTGAGGAAGCCGCAGCCTCTGGTTCTCATTCTTGGGTCTTGCATATGAGTTTTTCAAGCCAAAACCTTGGTCATCTCTCACCTGTTCCCGCCATCAATCAGCCCGGGATCCCCGTCTACTCCTTGCTCTCACTCCTGCATCCCCACTGCCAGCACCTTCAGGAAGACCCTCGCAGTACACCTGGCCCCCCCTCACACCACTCCTCCATGCAGAACCCCCTGGGACTCCATGCCGTCGCCAGCCTGTGACGCAGGACCAGGCCTGCATCTAGCTGGGCCCCCCCACCGGCCTTCCCTTCACATCTGAGCCCTCAAGAGCCCCAAGTCCTGGTGTGTCCGCAGTTCTTCCATTTCTGCAGGGACCCCCTCTCCCCTTCTTCACCTAAGTCACCACTCTCCCTCCGGTCTCAGTCCAGCCTCCCTGGCTCAGTTCCCAGAGCTGCCTGTTCCTCCCCGTGACAGCTTCCTTCAGGGGGCGTCTGCTTGGTGTACAGTCTGCAAGGCAACGACCCTACCTCCCATTCTCATTGCTGGGTCTCATTGCTCATCTCTCCCATGCCTCCTGGCCCCAGAATGCCTGTTGTGGCACCACCTGCTGCAGCCGCTTCCCCGTGCCCGTCTCAGCCTCCAGATGGAGTGGGCTGTCCTGGTGTGGAACGTACCTAAGGACTTGGGAGTCGGGAGATCTCCTTCCAGGGTGCATTGCCACCCTCACCCCCTCCAGTTGGTCTCAGCTTCTTTTAGGGGATTGGCTCCAGGACCCCTGAGTATACCCAAACCCACAGATGCCCAAGTCCCGTGCGTAGCACAGCACGTAGCACCTGAAATTGTCTCCAGATCGCTTACAACACTAATACTGTCACTGCCACGTGGTCCTCACACCGTGTGCAGGGAGCTCATGTCCAGGGGCAGGCACAGGTTTTTGACTGAGCCTGTGTAGAGTGTGGCTGTGGGCCATTCGCCGCCCTCTGTGTTAGCATGCAGAAATGGCCACTGCTCCTCTCAGGAAGATCCCTGGGAAGGTCAAGGGCAAACCGGAAGCAAGGGCTCTCAGGGATTCTTACCGTTCTCCCCAACCCTCGGGTGGTGCGGTGCAGGCCCCGTGTTCTGTGGCTCTGACCCACTTCCAGACTGCCCCACACACATCAACCCCGGACAGGCCCATGGAGAACCCTCGCTTCCATCCTTCCTTGTGTAGAAGACACCCCGCCCCCTCCCCAAGCCTTGATCTTCTAGCAGGAACCCAGCGTGGGTGAGCGCCAGGCAGGCAGCCTTACGCATGCCCAAACCACTCCCCATGGGCGCTGTCATTCCCACCACAGCACTGCCAGGCTCTCCGAGGGCCCAGAGCCTCTCCTGGCCCTGCCACGCGGCCTTAAGGCTGGGGCTGTGCTAGGACCCAGGGACCCTCCTGGCTCTGCCACGCGGCCTTCAGGCAGCTGAGGCTGTGCTGGGACCTGGGGGCCCTCCTGGCCCTGCCATGCAACTGAGGCTGTGCTGGGACCCGGGGGCCCTCCTGGCCCTGCCACGCGGCCTTCGGGCACAGGCTGTGCTGGGACCCGGGGGCCCTCCTGGCCCTGCCATGCAGCTGAGGCTGTGCTGGGACCCGGGGGCCCTCCTGGCTCTGCCATGCAGCTGAGGCTGTGCTGGGGTTGGACAAAGGGTCGCTGTGTCCGTGCTGACTGTGGCTTCTCTGCTTGTGTTTTGCAGGTCCTCCAGTAAGTGTCCGGGATGTGCACTCTGCTCCTGACAGATAAGACATTAGGTTCTGTCCCCGTAGCATGTCCATGCAAGTGGCTTTTGGTGAGAGAGGCAGGCCTTTTTAAAATAGAGAACCCTCAGCCAAGGCAACGTCCACATCATTTTTGATTGGCAGGTGGAGGCAGGTGCAGAATGCCTGACCACCTCCCGGGGCCCTTTTCCTTCCTCGGGCGCTGGCACAAGCCCACCTGTGGCTGAGCCTGGAACAGACTGCAGGTGCACACACACACTTTCTTGGGGCACTGCAGGCTCCATCTCTGTCCGGGCTCTGGTATCAGGCTGGGACTGCAGGGACAATCCCACATCCGAGAATCAGTCTCTTTCTCCGTGAGAACCCATTTCGTTTGTTCCCCAGGCTGGTGAGAAGCTTGTGGCACTGTAGGGAAATGCCACCGTGCTCACGAGGGGGTGAGAACCCCAGGCCCCAGAAGCAGCCCTAGACACAGGTTGGCAGGGGCCCTTTGGCTCCCAGGGGTGCAGGCGGTGTCTGCCTAGGCTTCCCCGGGGCAGCTTTCCACGCCCCAGTGAACCCACCCAACAAGCGCTTGGCCTGCCCACGGCCACGCCTTTCCCGTGAGCCTTTGGCTTCTGCCTGCATTTGCTGTGATGGCTTTGGGCTTCTGCAAACACGTAGCCCCACCCTAAGCCGCTGGCACGGAGGTCTTCCCAGATGCCCCCCCAACCCTAGCAGAGAACTAAGGGGCGGCGAGTTGTGGGTGCAGGGCAGTTGTCGGTTTGTTTTATGCGTGTGTGTGGGTTTTTTGCTTTAAACTAGGTTGTTCAAATAGTTGATGTTTTATACGCGGAATTTCTCAACCTGTGACCTGCACAGGGCCTGAAGGGGAGATTGAGGTCCGTGTCAGGATAGGAGGCTCCTGTGGCATAAACGTGCCCTTTCCCAGCTCCCCCATTCCAGGGACAACTGGAGGGGCTGAGTCCCCTCACCCCGAGGCCTCTCTGCTGGCCCCACTCCACAATGTTGTAGGTTCCTGGTCCAGTCACAGCGGCTGTGTGACACTGCCCTCCCCATGTCTCCGTGGTGTTCAAACCCAATGCCCCAGCTAATGTGGAATAGGGTGACCCTCATAAGTGTGTACTTGGGTGGCCCCGAAGACGCCCATGGCTGGTGGTCCTCCAGACCCCCGAAGGAGCCAGCCCCCAGCGGCCTCTGAGCAGGGCCGAGTTCCGGATGCTGCCGAAAGCCGATGATTAACGCCGCATTAATCACCACAGGGCCAGTCGGGACGAGATGGCTACCCGGTAACTTGTCATTTATTTATTATTATTATTATTATTATTATTATTATTATTATTCTCTTTACTCTCTTCTGCCACCACTGTCCCTCTGAGCCTCTGCTCTCTGCCTCTTCCCCTCCGCTCTCGGGGCTGCTGGTCTCTGCCCAGCCCAGCCTGCTGAATCACTGCCCACGGACAGGAAGCTGCTCAGCTCCATGGCTGCCTTCGTGGAGTGGTCAGTTCTCAGCTCTATAACATTCCCACCTCATCAGAGGGAGTGTGTGGCCCCGCAGAGGTGGCGGTAACCTAAGGGTGGAACAGGCAAGTGTGGCTGGGTTCCAACAGCATCCGTCCAGACTTCGGGAAGGCCTGGAGGGCTCCTCCTGGAGGGGGCCTAGAAAGGCCCCATCCCAGGCAACGGGGAGACCCAGCTCAGATGGCAGCTGTGCCACCTGTCAGTTGGGTAACCCTAGCAAAGGTGCCTTCCATCCCTGAGCCTCCCATCCCAAACAGGGATTAAATGTGCCAGCTCTGCACAGAGTACAGACTCGGTCACAAGGCCATGGGGTGCATGCCCCTCATACCCAGAGTAGGCAGGCCTCTCACCAGGCTTTGTGTGAAGAAAGGACTAGAAGGAGATGGCCGTAACCCACTTCCACCCAGGGTCCCAGCAATATCGCCAGCCCCTCCTTCTGGCCAGCGAGGAGTCAGTCTGGGCAGCTGGCTCCCCTATAGCCGGCTTGAGCGGTGCAGCAGGACTGACTCCTGGCTGTCCCTCTTTACGATGGATCAGAGCCCAGGAAACCCATCCTAAGCGGGAGATGTGGCGGAAAACGCACTGGAGGCTCCGACCCACCGCATGCCCTGGAGAACATGGAGCCACCACCACCCTGCGTCCCCAGAGAGGATGGGATGGCCGGGTGCTGCCCAGGGAATCCCAAGTACCACTTGCACCCCAAGTGTACAATGCTGCTGTGCTGTGCGGAGTGGGAAGCTCGCAAGCACAGCTCATGGTTTCTCCCTTGAGCCCCTAGGAGACCCGGGCACCCCCTTTCCCAGCTGGGAGCCACAGAGAGGACCATGAGCTGCTAATGGGAGTCGTTTCTCTCAGATTCTCAGCTGCCAGGACCTGGCACGGGAGGAGTGGCCACAGCCACCGTGGCCTCAAACAGCAGGTCCACACCTGATGTGTTCAGGGCTAACAAGGCCCCTGGGGTCACCTGATCTGTGCCCTCCTGGTTCTAGGTCTGTCTGTCCTTTCTGCTTGCATAAGTTCATTAATAGCGCCCCTCTGATTAAAAGGGGAGCATGGTTATTGCCAAATATTAGAGAAGCAAAGTACAAGGAAGGGGGGGAAAAATCCATAATCCTCTACATAGTTTAGTGGGTTTTCTAAATCTTTCATATGCAACTTTGTATTTATTGCTATAAAAGCGGGATTGCAGGAGACATGCGGTGGGGTAGCATAAATATATCCTGAGACGTTTCCACATCTTTAAGAGTTCTCGTGGACTGTAATGGCTATATCATAATTGAACATGTGTGTATTGTACATATATGTGTGTATATATATATATATATAAATACACATGTTATAGGATTTAGCCAATGTCGAAGTTAGATTTGTCTCACCCTCGTGGTCAACCACCTGCACACTTGTTTCTGGAATTATCTCCCAGATAAGTGTGTGTTCGCATCGCTGCGCCAAAGGGCTGACACGTGCACACTGCGCTGGGCCTCCTGGTGTACACTGCCACCCAAGAAGATGTCCACGTCTACATTCCACCAGCAACATATGAACACTGGCTGTTTCCCCAGACCCTGACCGACTGCAGCCACACTCTTAAATGTATGCCAATACGACAAGTTCTTGAAATATGGTCGTGCCTGCCCAGACCTTGTCTTCCTTTAGGGTGTAGTTTCATTAGGAGGATTTTTAAAGAGGTTTGTGCGGTGCGTGGGCCTCACTTCCATTTATTGGTGAAGCTTGATATTGAAGGCTCAGAGCTTGAACAGCTCGCACATCCCAGGGGGTCTGAGGATGTGGCAGGTCAGAAGGAGTCACCAGCTTAGGGGGGACCTCTGATCCCAGGACACTGGGCTGCAGTGGCTGTGGGCACAGCGTTCTCCAGCTCTGGAGGGTATTCAGCGAGTGTTGGTAAGCGGATTCTGCCATCTCGTACACAGGAAGCTTGACATAGCTCAGCTCACCTGCGTGATGTCTGGCTGAGCAGTGGGTAATGCCAAGATGGGGCAGTCCAGGCTCAGTCTCTGCAGACTGGCATGGCCAAGCTGCCGTGAGACAGGGACTCCTTCCTTCCTGGTGGTGGCTGGGCAAGGAGCAAGGACGTATCTGGGAGACAAGGCTGGACCTCTGCAACACCTGGACATTTGCACAGAAAGCATCAAACTTTCTCATCAGTTCCTGTTTGCATGCAAGCGCGCCCTTTCCTTCTTTCTGTTTTGACTGTCTTGGTTCTTCACGTGGAATTTCCTGAATTTCTAGGTTGTTTTGCACATTCAGAAGGCAGTGACCACTTCTTGATGCAGTGGGGTGCGCTGTGTTGAGTGTACAGCTGGGGGGATTCATAGCTGTGATTGGATGAGACGATCAGAAGGCTTTGGGAGAGTCATTAGAACGGAGACAGAGCGGCAGACATGACCTAGCAATTCAGACACCTCTTAGGGTGCCGTGTCCCACAGCAGGGTGCCCGGGGTCAACGCCCAGCTTCCTACTGATGCAGACAGCTGACAGCTCAGCACTTGGGTCCCTAACACCCATTATAATAACTAACTAAATAAATAAATAAATCTATTTGTATTGGAAAAGCAGATTTACAGAAAGATCTTCCATTCGCTGGTTCACTCTCCAAATGGCCTCAGCAGCCAGAGCTAAGCTAATCCAAAACCAAGAGCCAAGAGCCTCTTCCCAATCTCCCACATAGGGGCAGGCTCCCCAGGCCATGCTTTCTCGCTCACCATGGGCTTAACCTTGGTGTCTCTCTCTCCTCCATGCACACACCAGAGCTCAGCGACACGCACAGTGACACCCAGACATCGTGTCTCCCTGCTGTCAACTCGGGGTTCCCCCTGTGTGTCCTCAGAGCTAGGCACCCAACTTTCTGGTTCACCACGTATGAAGGAGTGTGGGCTTCCTTGTGCCATACCTGCTCCTCTGGTAGCGTGAGGTTCCCCACGCAGTCAAGACCCTTGCTCTGGGCCCCGCGTGGGAGGAGTGACTAAAACTGCTTGGACCCCAGAGGTCTCCCACACAGCGACCTGTAGGGTGGTGGCGTTTGGAGACAGACAGCTCTCGTGTGCTGCTTCGCTTGGCCAGGCCAAAGCCAGGGTCCAGAACACAACCAAGGCCTCCCACTGGGGGGTACGAGGACAGTGACCTGGGACAGCACAATCCCCAGGAACTGTGGAGGGGCTCCAGGACCAGGAGTGGAACCCGGTGCCATGTGTCGTGGGAGGTGAATAGGAACAAGACAGGAAGGAGGGTGGGAACCATCCACACTGCACATTTACAGCCTGTGAGCACACACCACGTGACCCCACTGCGCACACACAGGCTGTGGGAACACGCCATGCCACCCCATTGCACACACACAGGCCATGGGAACACGCCATGCCACCCCATTGCACACACAGGCTATGGGAACACGCCATGCCACCCCATTGCACACACACAGGCTGTGGGAACACGCCATGCCACCCCATTGCACACACAGGCTATGGGAACACGCCATGCCACCCCATTGCACACACAGGCTGTGGGAACACGCCATGCCACCCCATTGCACACACAGGCTGTGGGCACACACCGTGCCCCACTGCACACACACAGGCCATGAGCACATGCCATGCCCACCCCACAGCACACACACAGGCTGTGGGAACACGCCATGCCACCCCATTGCACACACACAGGCCATGGGAACACGCCATGCCACCCCATTGCACACACATAGGCCATGGGAACACGCCATGCCACCCCATTGCACACACAGGCTGTAGGAACACGCCATGCCACCCCATTGCACACACAGGCTGTGGGAACACGCCATGCCACCCCATTGCACACACACAGGCCATGGGAACACGCCATGCCACCCCATTGCACACACACAGGCCATGGGAACACGCCATGCCACCCCATTGCACACACACAGGCCATGGGAACACGCCATGCCACCCCATTGCACACACAGGCTGTGGGAACACGCCATGCCACCCCATTGCACACACAGGCTGTGGGAACACGCCATGCCACCCCACTGCACACACACAGGCCATGAGCACATGCCATGCCACCCCATTGCACACACACAGGCCGTGGGAACACGCCATGCCACCCCATTGCACACACAGGCTGTGGGCACACACCATGCCCCACTGCACACACACAGGCCATGAGCACATGTCATGCCCACCCCACTGCACACACACAGGCTGTGGGAACACGCCATGCCACCCCATTGCACACACAGGCCATGAGCACATGTCATGCCCACCCCACTGCACACACACAGGCCGTGGGAACACGGAGTCAGGGGGTTGGGGGGATAGTTCTGTGATGCCCTAAGGAAGTCCAATCCAGAGTCGCACTGTGGGAGGTGCTGGGGCCCAGAGCTGAGCTCTCCCTGATCCCAGCACTGTGCAGGGGACCCATCCGCCCAAACCCCCAGGGGCTGCACACTCGCTCTGCGTGAATCGTGGACGAGTTGCAGCCAGGACCCTGGGGACAGCACCGGCCCTGGACAGCCGTGTGGTCTGTGAGCCTGAATCCCAACCTGGGACCAATTTTGCCATGAATGACTCAGTCGGGCTGTTTGGAATTAACTAAGTGAACGAAAGGGGCTCTGAGCACCAAGCCTACATGTGCTTCCTTATGCTCTCGTGGTTCAAAAACAGCTTTGATTGTAAAAGCGTAATTAGTTAAATGATTCATCCGTAATGTCCCCAGTGCATCTGGCTTTCAGATTTTAACATCCTCCATCTCGTTGCCGTGACCCCTGCAGCGCTGCCCCCGGTCCCATCCCCACCCCCAACTCCAGGCTAACAGGGATGGGATGAAAGCCAGCTTCCCAAGCCCCCAGGAACAGCCTCCAGCCAGAAACCTCAGGGACCCCTGGAAAGGGCCACCATGCCGCAGGCCCCAGGTCAGCAACCAAACAGCTGCCCCTTGAGGCAGACCCCTGGGTTTGGCCTGGCACCGTGTCCCCTGCTTCCCCATGAGTGGCCCCTGGTAGAGCAGTCCAGCCCCCGTCATGGGGGCTGAGCACTGGCCCTGGCCTTGAGCCCCAGGTGCTGGGTACACCTCCCCCAGGGAACGTCGCTTAGCAGACTGGCTGAATGGTGCCCTGCAGGTCCACGGTGGCGCCCTGTGGGCTGATGCATCCCCCACATCCGAGCAGCCTCACACTACTGTGTCACAGAGCTGCACAAGGGCACGGGGCCACGCTGGGGTCTTCCAAACAACGAGACTGGGGAAAAAGGCCAGGTGTGGGTAGGAGGCACTGCCTCCAGCTTCAGCAAGAATCAGGGCGCATACAAGAGGAAAGCACGGGCTCCAGGCTCTACAGGTTCTGTCACCTGCGGCGTGTCCTTACCTCCTGGATCTCTGGGCAGCCTCCAAGTCCAGAATCCTGGCCCATGCGCCCAGGCTGCGGCCCCAGTGCGGGAGTCTGCCTGCCAGCCTCCCACAGCTCCAGGGCGCCCTCTGGTGCCCCGCGTTCACATTCGGCCTTCTTCACGGGCGGTCACGCAGCAAACGCGTCCTGCGTCCCCAGCTGTGCGCTCAGGGGTCCCTGTGCCCCAGAGCCGCCAGTGGCCGAGAGAGAGAGAGAGAGAGAGACAGAGAGAGAGAGACAGAGAGAGAGAGAGACAGAGACAGAGACAGACAGAGAGACTCAGAACAGCACCACCCTCAGCCTCACTGCATCCCGCGGCCAGGAGCTGAGACCAGCCCGGCCCAGCAGGGAGGGAGGCGTGTGCTAGGGGAGCCACAGGGAGAATATAGCAGGGTGGAGCCTGCAGCCGTGTCCTGGAGTCGATAGCCTCCTGTGCTCTGTGGGGCTTCACCTCACGAAGGTGGACAGACAGGGATCTGCAGCATCACCCATCTGAATCACGACCCCTCTTCTGGGCCCCAGAAGTGCTCAACAAACCCATCTGTCCGTGCAGCAGGCAGTGAGCTCCCCGTCACTGGAGGTGTGCAAGCCAGGAACACATACCCACATAGGAGGAGTTAAGGTCTCCTAAGTGTGGGCCGTTCTACGCAAGCTCAGGACAGCACTAGCCCAGCTCAAAGGGCCCGCGGAAGGGGTCTGTGCCTTGGGCACCTAGGAGAGCAGAGGAGAGGAGGCGGGCCACGGAGCAGGGGGCCAGGGGAGTGGAGCATGCATCTAATGACTTTTGACCACAGCTCACTCCCGTCCCCTTCCTCAAAGCAGTGCCCCTGACCCCTGCCAGGCTGGAAGGGGGCGCGTGGGAGGCGTTGCGGCCCACTTTGCAAGATGGTGAGGCAGGAAGCACAGAGGCTCCGGCAGGAGGCTCTGGCTCAGGTCCCAAGAGGGCCTGACCTTGCCGAGCTACAGCCTCCTCATTTGTTCTTGTGGAAATGACAGTGGTGCCTGCCTCACGGGCTGTGGTCAGCGTCCTGTCCAAATAAGAAAATAAAAGGGCTGTACCCAATGCATTGCACATCAACTCCCCTGGCACCCACTGTGCAGGTATGGAGGGCAGGAGGCAGGGAGGCGGGTGGAGGCCAGCCCACGAAGGAGGCCACGTCCTGGGCGTCGCGGTGGGAGGCCAGGAGAGCCGGTTCAGAGCTGGACTGACTCGGACACACAGTGCTGCCTTGCCAGGGATGGCCAGCAGGGGGATGCGGCAATGCTGGCCCCTTCCACGGGAGGCCGGGATCCTGCCCGCTTAGCTTAAGCAGGAAAGCTGAAGTGACTGCTCGCCCACGTCCAAGGTCCATCACCCACAACAGTCCCGCGGGTTTGCAGGGCTGCCAGGTGCCTGCTCAGGACTGGACAAGGTTTTTTTTTTTTTTTCCTTTTTCAACGTATATCTTGTTTATTATATTTTGGTTTTTTTTTTTTTTTTACTTTATAGTCAAAAGCTTAAAAACCCTAGTAATAAAGAACTCAATGATAGAGAAAGAAGGCCACAGGAAGCAACAGGTGAGACAATGGTCAACGTCACTCACTAAGGCTGTAGTAGTAGAGACCCTATCCATTTGACAGCTATTTGGAGCCAAGTTTGACAAAGCACTGTATCCCCAGCCTAACCGCTGCAGACCTGTACGTGTGTGTGCGCGTGTCGTGTGCACGTGTATGTGTGTGTGTGTGGCTTCCCCATGCAGAGTCGCCTTTCTGAGCCTGCCTGCATTCACTCAACATGACGTCCTCCACTGGGAATAATCTTCCTTTCGTAGCTGGAGAATAATACCCCGCTGCGTGGCTACATGCACACGCCCTGTGTCCAGTCGCCTTGGCTGCTGTGGGCAGAGCGGCTGTCAGTGCGCTGGTTCAGGGGTCCGATGCAGTGCGCACCCCGCGGCTGTCAGTGCGCTGATTCAGGGGGTCCGATGCAGTGCGCACCCCGCGGCTGTCAGTGCGCTGGTTCAGGGGTCCGATGCAGTGCGCACCCCGCGGCTGTCAGTGCGCTGGTTCAGGGGTCCGATGCAGTGCGCACCCCGCGGCTGTCAGTGCGCTGGTTCAGGGGTCCGATGCAGTGCGCACCCCGCGGCTGTCAGTGCGCTGGTTCGGGTGTCGGATGCAGTGCGCACCCCGCGGCTGTCAGCGCGCTGGTTCAGGGGTCCGATGCAGTGCGCACCCCGCAGCTGTCAGCGCGCTGGTTCGGGTTTCCGATGCAATGCGCATCCCGCGGCTGTCAGTGCGCTGGTTCAGGGGTCTGATGCAGTGCGCACCCCGCGTACACCCAGCGGTGGGATTGCCGCCGCAGCAGACCTAGTTCTGATTTGTAAGGAATCTGCATGCTGCTCTCCGCAGTGGCTCGACTCGCATACGTACCCCTGTGTCCACAGCCTTGCCCACAGGCGTAAAACTCTGTCTCTGAGGTGTTAGCCATTCGGACAGGGGTGACATGATTCTCCCCGTGGTTGTGCTGATGGTCTGTGATCCTGATGGCCCGGGGTTCTGAGCACATTTTTTTTTTCATGGGTTCGGGTACCATTTGTATCCTTTCGGAGACCAGTCTGTTGAGGTGCTTTACCCGTTTGTTAACTGGCTTAGTTGCTTGCTGATTGTTAAGGTTCTGGTGTGGTCGACAAACACTTCTCTCCCGTTCCGTTGGAAGTCCCTGCAGAACTTCTGGCATTGATACAACCCCGCTTGGCTAGGGCTGCTTTGCTGCCCGCATGTTGGCGAGCTGACCCGCCGTCTTGGACTGTTTGTCCCACCTTTTGTTTTACTGGCTTCACAGTCTCAGATCTGGAATGCAGCTCTTGACTCCCCTCGAGTTGGTTTCGTACATAATGACACCTATATCCTGTTCTGTTGGTACCGTTTATTAAAAGTGCCGTCTTTTGCCGATGTGACCTCGGCATGTTGGTTGATTCGGTTCTGTGCCGTCTGTTCTGTTCCATTATTCTCCGTGCTGGCTTTCGTGCCCAGCTCATGCTGTTATCATTACTGCAGCTTTATAGTATGTTTTGAAGTCAGTGTTATGATGCCTCTAGCTTGATTTTTCTTAGTTAGAGTCACTTTGAGGCCCGGCACAATAGCGCAATGGTTAAGGTGCTCGCCTTGAACACGCCGAGATCCCATATGGGCACTGGTTCTAACCCCGGCAGCTCCAGTTCCCATCAAGCTCCCTGCTTGTGGCCTGGAAAAGCACTCGAGGACGGCCCAAAGCCTTGGGACCCTGCACCCGCGTGGGAGACCCAGACCTGGAAAGAAGTTCCTGGCTCCTGGCGTCAGATCAGCGCATCATTGGCCGTTGCACTCACTTAGGGAGTGAATCATCGGATGGAAGATCTTCCTCTCTGTCTCTCCTCCTCTCTGTACATCTGCCTTTCCAATAAAATAATAAATAAATCTTGAAAAAACAGATTCATTTTGGCCCTTCTGGGTCTTTGTGATTCTTTATGAATTTGGGGAAGTTTTAAAGTTTATTTAATTTTATTGGAAAGGCAGCATTATACAGAGAGGAGAAGCAGAGAAAAAGATCTTCCACCCGCTGATTCACTCCCCAAATGGCCACAATAGCCAGAGCTGGACCAGTCTGAAGCCAGGAGCCAGGATCTTGTTCTGGGTCTCCATGGGTGCAGGGCCCAAGGCCTTGAGCCATCTTCAACTGCTTTCCCAGGTCATAAGCAGGGAGCCAGATCAGAAGTGACATATCTGGGACATAATCAGATGCCCACATGAGATGCCAGCGCTGCAGGTGGAAGCTTAGCTTAATGCACCGCAGCATGGGTCCTAGGAATTGGCTTTGCTAATTCTGTAAAGGATGTCTTTGGTGTTTTGATAGGAATTACATTGAATCTGTAAGTTGCTTTAGACAGTACAGAGTTTTAATGATATATTTCTTACAACCCACAAGCAAAGAATATCTCTTTTCCTTTTTACTTTTTTTTTTGTATCATTATCTCATCTTCTGGCGTTTCAAGACAAGCTGAGGGGCTGGCGCTGCGGCACAGTGGGTGAAGCTGACATCTGCAGTGCCAGCATCCCTTAGGGGTGCCAATTCAAGTTCCAACCCAGCTACCAGCTAAGGCGCCTGGGAAGGCAGCAGAGGTTGGTCCAAATGCTTGGGGCCCTGCAGCACACAGGAGACTGGCCATTTGAGGAGTGAACCAACAGATGGAAGACCTCTTCCTTTCTCTCGCTACATAACAATGCATTTCAAATAAATAAACAAATAAGTAAATATAAAAAAGAATCAGCAGCAGCTGGGGGCAGTACAGTAACGCAACAGACCAATCCTCTGCCTTCAGTGCCAGCAATCCCATACGGACAGCAGTTCTAGCCCCTACTTCCCTTCCAGCCCCGTGCTTGTGGCCTGGGAAAACAGTCCAGGACAGCCCAAAGCCTTGGGACCCTGCACCTGCGTGGCAGGCCCAGAAGAGGCTCCTGGCTCCTGGTTTTGGATCAGCTCAGCTGTTGCCAACTATTGTGGTCCCTTGGGGAGTGAACCAGTGGATGGAAGTTCTTTCTCTCTGTCTCTCCTTCTCTCTGAAAATCTAGCTTTCCAACAAAATAAATAAATCTTCTTTTTAAAAAAAATTTGAAAATCCAAATTACACGAACTCTTTGGGTTCAGAGGGTTCCCGCCAATCCTTGATACACCAGTGGTAACAATAGTTTTTTAAAGATTAATTGATTTTTTATATAAAAATAAAGTCAGCCACCCACTGGTTCACTCCCCAAATGGACACAGCAGTCAGAGCTGAGCTAATGAGAAGCCAGGAGCCAGGAGTTTCTTCTGGGTTCCCCTTTTTTTTTTTTTAAGATTTATTTACTTTTATTACAAAGTCAGATATACAGAGAGGAGGAGAGACAGAGAGGAAGATCTTCCATCCGATGGGGCTGTCCTCCACTGCTTTCCCAGGCCACGAGCAGGGAGCTGGATGGGAAGTGGAGCTGCCGGGATTAGAACCGACGCCCATATGGGATCCCGGGTGTTCAAGGTGAGGACTTTAGCCGCTAGGCCACGCCGCCGGGCCCTCTTCTGAGTTTCCCATGTGGGTGCAGGGTCCCAAGTAGCTTTGGGAAGTAGAGCCGCTGAAACATGAATCAATGCCCATACTGGATTCCAGAACTTGCAAAGCAAGGATCTAACCACTGAGCCATCAGGCCGGACCAGGTAGTAACTTCTCGTTGCCATAACCCAACACCTGTAAAAAGACTCCAGTTAGTATGGACTCCTGGGTTGGAGGCCGTAGTCCAGGACCAGGCAGGCTTCAGTGCCCCTGCAACCAGGCAGAGGCAAAGCCTGAGCAGAGGAAGGTCTCCCAAGGAGAGCCAGAAGCAGCTGGGCCCACCCTCATCAAATCATATGACCCCCTCTTACCCAGCTGCACGAACCACTTCCTGTTTAAACCTCAGCAGCGACTTTCAACTTTCGCCTGTCTGCGGAAGCAGGGCTGCCTCCCACCCCCACTCCTGTGGCCCCAGGGCAGGCTCCCCAAAAAAGCCTCAAAGCCAGCCCTAGGAGCTGCAGACGAAGCAAGCAAATGGCCACATCAGAACAAAGACAGAGCAGGGCCATGAGCAGGGCATGGTGCTGGGGTACAGGGACCCTCAACCTGCACAGGGCGAGGCAAAGGCCCACAGCCTCATCTGTTGCAAGCCCTCTCCGTCTCTCTGCGTCCAATGTCCTTCCATGCTGGTCTCCGTCACCCTGCCGGAACAATGCCATGCAGGCAGCATCGTGGTGCTACCACCCCCCATTCACTCTGTCTGCAGTCCGGAGTTCAGACCACACTGGGACCCACATCTGCTACTCTGGGCTGCTGACTCCCCCCATCCATCCACTGCGGCGGCACATCAAGCTGGCGGTGGGCGCCCTCCCTGCCTGCCTGCCTGCTGTCTGGGGGTAATGAGGAGAGAAGGAAAGCAAGGCCTTTCCACTGCCCCCAGTCCCCACCAGGAGCAGTTTCTCCTGATACTGGATCCATGGCACTCATGACAGGGCACGCGTAACGGCGGCAAGTGTTCGGGCAGTGCCTGGCACTGCAGACTCTGCCTCCCCAGCCACGGACATAACTGCTTCCAGCGCGCACGGGCCACACACTGGGCAGGCCCTCTCCCCAGCACCAAAGCCAGCTGGTTCCAGTCCGAGGGCTGGAAGGCACCAGGGAGATTGCCTAGCTCGCAGCTATAAACGCAGATCCCCCAACAGTTATCCAGGCACCTCGCAGGGAGAGGCAGAGCCTGCAGCCCAGGGGCAACGCCCCTGTGTGAGATCTCCCAACTTTTTTTTTTAAGATGTATTTATTTATTGGAAAGTCAGATATACTGAGAGGAGGAGAGACAGAGAGGAAGATCTTCTGTCCGATGATTCACTCCCCCAGTGACCGCAATGGTCGATGCTATGCCAATCCAAAGCCAGGATCCAGGAACTTCTTCTGGGTCTCCCACACGGGTGCAGGGTCCCAAGGCTTTGGGCCATCCTCGACCACTCTCCCAGGGCACAAGCAGGGAGCTAGATGGGAAGTGGAGCTGCTGGGATTAGAACCGGTGCCCATATGGGGTCCCAGCATGTTCAAGGCGAGGACTTTAGCTGCTAGGCCATGCTGCCGGACCCTGTCATTTTAAAGATTTCTCTATTTGAAAGAGAGAGAAAGATCAACTATCCCCTGGCTCACTCTCCAGATGATCCCAACAGCAAGAATTAGAGGTGGGCAGGGGCTGGGGAGGCAAGCTGAGACCAGGAGCCAAAAACTCCCCTGGAGAGGGTGGCAAAGACCCATACTTCCTTCTGCTGCCTCACAGATGAGTTAGCAGGGAACTGGGTCCAAAGTGCAATCGCTGGGCCCAGCACAGTAGCCTAGTGGCTAAAGTTCTTGACTTGTTTGTGCTGGGATCCCATATGAGCCCCCACCCAGCTGAAGGCCCCCCAGCTCACTGTGAGCTGGGCCCCCACCCAGCTGAAGGTCCCCCAAACTCACTGTGAGCTGGGCCCCCACCCAGCTGAAGGTCCCCCCAAACTCACTGTGAGCTGGGCCCCCACCCAGCTGAAGCCCCCCCATAACTCACTGTGAGTTGGGCCCCCACCCAGCTGAAGCCCCCCATAACTCACTGTGAGCTGGGCCCCCACCCAGCTGAAGCCCCCCCAGCTCACTGTGAGCTGGGCCCCCACCCAGCTGAAGCCCCCCCAGCTCACTGTGAGCTGGGCCCCCACCCAGCTGAAGCCCCCCCCCAGCTCACTGTGAGCTGGGCTGCAAGAGGCGACCATGGGGGCCTCCACAGTGCACTCCAACAATGAGAGCAAGTTCTCGGGGAAGTGGGGGCAAGGGGCTGCTGCTGGCCTCGCCCCGAGCCCTTTCTTCCCTTCACCTGGGCAGGGAACTCAGGGCTGGGCGCTTTCCTGAGCCCCTGGTGTGGCCCAGATGTGAGCAAACAGCCCGGTCTAAGGAATCAAAACTACAAGCCGCTCACCCGCCCTGCCGCTGGCCAGCCTGATGCAAACTGGGAAGGTGGCTCGGGGTGCCTACACACACACAGAACACAACTGCCCAGGCTGGCCCTTGCAGCCTTGTAATTTGACTGATTGTCAACATCTGGGGCCTGATGACTGTGCCTGGGACTGATAATCCAGGAAGGCCCCCTCGTCCAGGGCCCCAGCCCAGGAACCATCAGCCTTCATTACAGGCAAATTGCAGGACCAGCAGCCCACATGGGCCGCTTTGTTCATGTGGTTTGTTGAGTTCAGTAGATCTTGAGCCTATCTTGGGGTGGGGTGGACACACTCAGGGAGGGCCAGGCCTCATCCGGGCATGGGGCGGGTGGCTCAGCACAGGCTGTCAGGGCTGCCAAGCAGCAAGAGAGTCCAGGGCTGTAGCTGTGAAGGTGCTTGCCCTCTGCCGCACTTTGAGTGTTTCTTGAAAGAGTGGGGGCACAGGAGACCCTGCTTAGAAGGGCAGCAACCCCCAAGTTATCAGACGCCAGCAAGGGGCACTGCCCACAGCCCACTCCCAGCACAGCAAGCCCCGTCTCCCAGGCCCATGCAGCCCCTATTTGGGGGGTCAACTTGCCTGTGGGGGCTTGGGTGTTGAGTTGGCCTGGAAGAGGATGCATGAGAGAGACCTGAGACTTGCAGGCCAATTGTCAGCGTGGTCTCTGCTTTATATGTGAGGACAGCCCAGTCCTTTTTTGACGGCACCAGTGCAGTATGCCAGAGGCAGTCCTGCCTGGCCAGTGTCCAGGGCATCTGGCCACCCGGCTTTGCCTCTTCTTGCACATGTGGAAGGAGCAGCTCAAGGCAGAAGCAGGGCTTGCAAACAGCTGGGAGGCGGGGAGGAAGCTGGGCAGAAGGCATTTAAAAACCTCGACAGGGTTGGGGATTCCAAAGCTTTGATCAGAGCATGGCAGGACCCTGGCTGGTGTGGGACACTGCAGGCGTGGAGCCTGGAGGAGAAGCAGAGAAGGGTCTGGAGCCCAGCCCCAGCCCTGGCCACTGCCTCAGGCCCCTAGGCTTACCGCTGCAGTTACAGGAGAGGCAGGGGCAGCTGGCGGGCCACACTCCATTGCCGGGACAAGACAGGGGTGCTAAAGAGGTAAGACCCTCACGCTTATTGCAAGGACAAGCAGCTGCCACCTTGCAGCTCTGCCTCTCAGGCGGACACGACCTGGGCCGGCCCTGCCGTGCCCTGCCCTGTCTTGTCCTGCCCTGGTACAGCCTGGCCTGGCCCCACCCTTGACTGCCCTTAGCTTCCTTCATGCCTGTAACAGGTCCTGCCCTGCCCTGTGCAGCCTGGCCTGGCCCCACCCTTATCTGCCCTTGGCTTCCCTCACTCCTGTCCCAGGCCCTGCTGCACACAAGTTCCCAGAGCCAAGCTTGGCCCTTCTCAGCTCACAGATCCGCAACAGGCCACCAGTTTAGGAAAGGCAGGGCATAGAGTACATGGGGGCAGGGCCTGACCTCCCAAGGTTCCCAGCCCACAACCCACAGCCTGTCTCCAAGGACGAGGGGCTGAGGGTGCAGAACCCTGACCCCCAAGCCAGGCTGTTCCCTTCTCTGCCTGTCCCTGGGGACCCCTCTTTGGGGACTCCCCGAGACCACCCTCTTGCCAGTTGCCCTTCTGAGGGTCAGCCGGTGACATCGCTGGTAAATCTGGGGACTCCGAAGACAGCATTCCTGCCCAGGAGGCATCAGAGGTGAACCGAGAGCCACCCCTCAGACCACGGTCCCTGCTGCCAGCTGTGCCTGAGGATGGTGCCCAGCACACAGCTGTGTGGGTCCTGGTGCCTGCTGGACACCTGCTCAGGGCCAGCCACACTGGGAGGTGCCGGGATGGGTCGGCTTCCGCATCGCTCACATTGCGCTCTCTGCCTGTAGGTGGAGCTCTAAACTCCTCTCAGGGTTAGGCTGCAGCTCTGCCGTCCCAAATACAAGCAGGGCATCTGCTGGAAAAACCGTTGCTCCCAGGGCTCCTGGCGCATCAGGCAGGTCCTGGGGGCTCGAGAACCCACCAAGGGATCAGCCAGAGCCTGCTACAGGACACTCCCACAGGCACCTGGGGACCAAGGTCAAGGGGGCAGCCCAGTTCCTGATGCTGCACACCACCTGGCATACACTCCCGGAACCGAACCAGGACCGGAGCCACAGCAAGGGGCCAGACACCCATCTTAGCCACAGGGAGGGCTCAGCCAGGGTCACAGTGCACAGCAAGGAGACTGCTCAGGCTGGGCTTGGTGGGGGGTCGGGCTTTGACTCAACATCAGCTCCACTCAGGGTCACCAGCAGAAAAGTCTGAGCTGTGTTCCAGAAAGTTCTAGAAAGCTCTCCAGGGCTGTGTATGGGGGAGGCCCCATGTCTTCTTAGGCCATGGACTGATGTCTGGGTGGTCTGGCTGCAGGGTTCACTGCGTCCTTCTTCCGCACACATTAAAAAGAAAAGACCCATATTTAGCCGTACCTTAGTCTCGTAATTTGGGCTTTCATCACGGTTTTTTGTAGTCCATGCTGTTTGTCCTGTGTTTGAGCTCAGCTCAGTGGGACCCACAGAGCCACCCACCCTGGAGCTGGTAGCCAGAGGACAGAGTGGCAGGAGGCTGTCCCCACGGAGCAGGACAGAGTGGCAGGAGGCTGTCCCCACGGAGCAGAAACAGGGAGTGGGGCCAGGCGAGGCCTTCCCAGCAGGCCTGAGTGTGGCATCATACAGCACCAGGGCTGCAGTCCTGATCCTGGGGCGGGCCCCTCTCCCTGGCTGGACCCGCTCCCTACTTCTCAGGGCTGCTGCAGTGACAAGACACCCAGGAGCCACCCAGCACAGACCTGGGCCCCAAGCGTGCATGAGCGCCAGAGGCCCAGGCTCAGAGCAGGATCCATGGACTCCAGGGACTCAAGGCCCCAGAGGTCTAGGGGCCTGAGAGAGGTTGAGGCAGAGCAGGGCCTAAGAGAGTGGGCTGCCAAAAGGAGAAGTGGGCCTGTGAGCTCAGGCTCCTGGTTAAGGGCCTGGTGCAGCCCCAGCCGTCACAGCCACTTGGTCAATAACCAGTGGATGGAAGATTTCTCTCTCTCTCTGTAACTCCGTCTCTCCAACAAATCAATCTTTTTCTTAAATGTCAGATTCTGCACCATTTTGGATTTCTCACTCTCGGGTTGCAGGTGCCCCCCCAAAGTCCAAAACCTAGGGAGGGTTTAGGCTAGCAGGTAAGAGGCTCCCAGGCCAGATCGGAGCAGGCAGCTGCGGCTACTGGGGGTCAGTAGACACAGCCCATGGGGCCGGGTCCCTGCCTCCCAGTCAAAAGACCCAGACTGAACTCCTGGCTCCCAGCTTAGGCCTGGATAAGCCCCAGTCATTGTGGGAATTTAGGGAGTGTTAGGCGTGACAGAATATATGTCCAACAGGCCCCAGGGACAGGTGGGCTCACTGGGAAGGAGACAAGCCTGGACAGCATCGTGGAAGAAGAGGTACCTAAGCTGTCAGTGGATGAGGGTGGGCGAGGTGTGCCTGGCAGGGGAGCAGTGGGTTTGGTTTCAGCGAGCAAGCAAGCGGTCGGTTCTCATGGCTGGCAGACAGCAGGTAGCTGGGATCCCTCCATGCGCCCATGGGTAAAGATGACTCAGTGAGGCTCCGCTGGGTGGGCAACTGACAGGTGCCCAGGCGGGGTGGCCCTGCAGTGGCCGCTGACCCTCCACAGGCACCAGAGGCTCCGGGAGCCCTAGGTGTGTGGTGCTGAGCTCCACGCCTGCACTAGATGGCTTTCCTCAGCCTCCGCCCATCACGGCCACAGGTAGCCTGCCAGCTCCAATGGACAGTAATGCTCACGCATGAGCTGGCCTAAGCGAGGAGAAGAGAAGATGGGATGGGAGGATTCCCTCTGCCCTGGCTCTCCCTGTCTCACCTCTGCTTTCTTCTCTGCTGCTGGTTCTTTCCCAAGCCACACCAGGCCGCTCCAGGCTCCCCCATGAGTTGCCTGCCGAGGCCCCAGGGGTGAGATGGGTGGTGGTTGG
The DNA here is from genome assembly GCF_017591425.1 of Ochotona curzoniae. Lineage (NCBI taxonomy): Eukaryota > Metazoa > Chordata > Mammalia > Lagomorpha > Ochotonidae > Ochotona > Ochotona curzoniae. The sequence goes on from NW_024464918.1 coordinate 366,379, forward strand.
AGAAGGCTGGGGGTGCTGTTATTGGGCAAGGGGGTGCTGGACAGTGGACCTCATACAGATGCCCTCTCTCCCCTGCCCCCCTTCCCCAGCCCCCCTTCCCCAGCCCACACTGCAGGGAGTGCGGTTCCCTACATAACCGTCCTTCTTCTCTCTCTCTTCCTCCTGTCCCAGGGACCACTGGGTCTGGACGGCAAGCCTGTAAGTAACGAAGGGCAGTTCTAGATGAGCCTGGGGAGCCAGGGGAGGGGCCGCTGGGAACCCCGCCTGGCATGGAGAGATGTGGTGGCCGTCAGACCGTGAGGTCTCAACACCTGAGTCCCTGCACACCCTCACCCCATGGGCGAGATGCCCAGGAAAGCACCAGCACAGATCCACAAGTAACTGGGTGTGGCTGGAGGGTGGCAAGCTGGCACCTGGGCTGGAAGGGGCTGACACCCTGAGACAGAGGGTGCTCATGCAAATGGGGTCTCTGCTCATCGACGGCCTTGTTGATTTCTTGTGGTCATCTGGACACGATGGGTGTTGGGCAACAAACCCCTGTGCCATGGGAGGGGTGACTTGACTAATACATGTGCCCTTCCCTCCGAGACAATCTCAGGGGACCCCCAAGACCCCCCCTTGCCCTCGCAGTAAGCACCAGGCTGTGGAGCTCGGCTGCCCTCCCACACGCCCCCCGCCCTCTGAGCCGTGCCACATCCAGCCTTGCGCACCTCACTCACTCACTCACTCACTCATGCCTCTGCTTTCTCTCCTTCCTTCTCAGGGACTTCCAGGCCCCAAAGGGGAAAAGGTGAGTGCCGGGGAAAACAGAGGATGCCAGGAACGTAGCACCAGGTGCTGACGGGAGGGCTCTGTTTCCCCATCTGTCAAGTGGGGTTCCTAGTGCTGCACCTGCTAAATCAGCTACCAGGCTCATGCCAGAATTCCATGGGCACCAACACACACCGAGATCTGAGGCAAGATATACCTAGAAAAACAGATCATCCAGTAGTGAGTCATGACAAGGAGGTGCTAGAAGAACATGGGGACCACAACGGTGACTGCTACTGCCCAGCACCCCTCGTTACAGACCCTCACAAGAAAGGCCACCCTGGTATCAGTCTCTGAAACTCAGGGCGGCCCCTGGAGGGCTGTGGCCCTCAAGTGTCTTACAAGACACAAAGAGACCTATGTGCTCCGCGGTGGGGTCAAGGGGAGAGGGGACCAGGGTAGCCACTGGGTGGCAGGACCAACTGCAGGCTCCCAGGATGTGGCTGGGCCACCCTGGAATTTGGAAAGGGGGACATGAGAACCACAGGAGGAGACTCTGTGATGGAACCACGTAAAGGTCAGTGCAGGTCAGGGCTGCGGGCCATCATCAGTGCCCAGGGAGCTATAGGACACTGCAGGGCTTCGTCTGCATTTCAGCTGCACCACCGACTAGGCGGCCTCGGCCTAGTCAGGGTCCCCATCCATACATCAAAGCCAATCTCTGAGTCCAGGAAAGATGGCAGGAATTCACAGCCAAGACACCCTCCGTTGATGACGAGGCCACAGCTGCCTGCTGGTTCCGGGTTTCACACAAATCATTTGAGCCAGGGCCCTTGAGCAGGACAAATGGGCATCCTGGTGTCTGGCAAAATGCAAGAGCCACAGCTTCAGAAACGATTTGAAATAAGATCATCGTCATCACCCCTTACTGTTAGAAGGTTCAGAAGTGCAAGCGTTCAGGGAGCAGCTGTTTGTTCACAGGCACCGTCTCCCCGGGCTGGCCATGGACAAGGGAACCTCCATTGCAGGCCCGGATCTGTGGGAGATGTGACCTTGGATGGTGGGTCACTCGGTGTCCCATTTCTCAGAAACGAAACTAAAGTGCAGCTTGCCCGTTATTTCTGCTAGTGTGAGGTTGGGCCATGTATGGAAGGCGCTGGGTGCATAGGTGAAAGGCAGCAGGCAGCTCAATGCTTACCGCCTTCGTGTGTTTTGTTCCCAGGGAGTGCCAGGAGACTTCGGCCCTCGGGTAAGGACTGGGCATTGTCCCCTTGCTAACCCATGGTATGTGTTCCATGCAAGTCTGAGAAATACATCCCCCAGGTCTTGTGGATCCCGGCTAGCAGGGGGCCAAGGCAGGGGCTCTGGGGTCACACAGCAGCTGCAGGAGCACCCATCTCACCGCGGTTGCGAGCAGGAACTGGGTGCAGGCTGAGTTCCCCGGGGACAGAGGTGGAGGGCAGGGCCACACAGAGCTAGGAAGACTTCCGGGTCTGCTGAGAAAGGTCCTCCTGGGTCAGCCTGCTGTCAGGGCATGGAGGCAGGGTCTATGGGAGCTGCTCATCCTTGGGATACCTGCTCCTGGAGAGACTGGAATCCTCCAGCCTGTGGGTTCCCTGGGATCTGCAATGATCGCTCACAGTCCCCAGCTGACAGGGACTCCCACATGCTTGCAAGCCAAGACTCCAGGGCCAGAAACCCCGGTGACAAGACCCTCCTGTGCTCAGCAGGGCAGCGCCTACATGCGGCTCCCCGCGTTGGCTGGGGCTTCTTGCAGCATAGCTGCTTCCACCAGCAGCAGGGCAAGGGGCAGGAAGTGGGACTGTCTGAGGAGGGGCAAAGGAGACCCCAGCTCTTGACGGGAGCAGGGGGGCAGCAAGGTCAGAGGGGGAAGTTTAAGGCCATCTTGAGAGTCAGCTACCTTTCCAGGGTGGGCTCAGTGGCTCCGGAAATATTCCTGGGGTTTTAAGTCCCCCACCTGCCCCGCTAACCACTCCATTGTCTACTGACCAGATGGTTTTCCCATGGCTCAGTCCAGGCTTTGTACGCGGCGACCACCACGTGTACAATCTCCGTGTCCTCAAGGTAGATGGCACAAGCGTGCAGCCCAAGCCTGCTGGTGTGTCGTGTGCCATGCTCACTGTCCCCACCCCTGCATCACCAGGGTCAGACCTCAGCCACCCAGGCCCTGGAGGGGTGGGGGTGGGCACCTCCCCTGGTCTCTGCTCCCGTGCAAGTCGCTTCATCTGCCTGGAGCAGAGACCAGGTTGGTGCTCCCCAGTTGCAGCCCCAGAGCTGTGAGAGGAGCGCTGAGGGCGAGGAGGGGTCCCCGAGCGTGCCTGGGCCAACACAGAGGGAAACAGGCGTGGCTACCCTTTCAGCAGCACAGCGAGGGACCATGCCATGCTGTCCCCCCATCTTTCCTTCCACCAGGACCCTGGCCGTGCCAACCCCATCAGGGGATCCAGAGGGTGGACATGGAGAGCCTCCATTAGTATTTGTAATTGGGAAAACAGGATGGTTTTGCCAGAGACACAAGTTATTTTAAAGCAGGAGGGAGTCTGTGGCCACCAGAGGAGGTTCAGCCTCACCAAGTCCCACACCCCTTCCCCCCAACCTCCACATCTGGAAAATGGGACAGTAACAGCCCCTGTCAGCTTGTCAGAGGCCCAAGTAAGAGCCTCTCCTGGGAATCCTCTCCAGTGCTGGGCCCACAGCGTTTAGTCGCAAGTAGGTGGGCAGCTGCTGGCATTGTGACCAGGCATACCCACTTCCTGAGCCCTGTGCTCATGCTGGGTGGGTCCCTCTGGGGCAGCCAGGAGGGGCCAGTCACATGGTGCCCTGCCCTTCTCCCAGGTGGGGCCCCTGAGGTCTGACCTGGCACTAACACCACTCCAAGGCTTGGGGATTTGACGTTGTACAGGAAGGGCTGTGACCCTGCCCTCCCATTTTATAGCTCTGTTGAGAGATGGTTGTAGTCTCCCCTGCCGTTTCCCTAGGCAACGCCCCGAGGGGACCTGTATCCAGTGGTGATGCTGTGCCTCGTTGTGGCACAGTCCCACAAAGGAGACCAACCTGACTCGGTATCGGGTACCCCTGGCTTCCCGCACCCTCTTGTGACTGTTCTGTGCAGTGGCGTGTACACCAGGGTGAGCACCTCTCAGAGCCCCCCGAGGAAGGCTGCGATGGCCTCCTGCCCACCTGCCGCCTGCTGAGCCCAGCGCCCGGGCGATCACCACCCTGCTCTCCATCTCTCTAACTTTGTCACTCACGGTTGTGTGACATTGTGTGCCTGGGTGTGACCTCTCAGGGTGCCTGCCCACCCTTGCATGTGTCCGTGTCTTGTCCTCTGTTCCTTGCTGGGGAGTGATTGGTTAGCCCATCCCAGCTAACCATTCGCCTCTGGGTGGTTTCTAGTTGGAAGTGCTGACTAACGCGGCAGCAGTGAACACGCAGGCTCAGGCTACTGTGGGGACCAACACACCTCTGCATTGGGTGCCCGGGGTGTCCCTCCCTGGAAGGGAGCAGGAGCTGAGCACCTGGGAAGGTCTCCCAGGGGACACCCCAGGCTCCCTTCTAGAAACAAGAGCGCCAGAGTGCGCCATCTCTCATGCCAACACTGGATCAGCTCCAGGGCCCTATCAGCTCTCAAGGCTGCCCGCAGCAAACAGGGACTCAGCAGCCACAGAACCCTGCCCTCCAAGAGCTGCCCGTGTCAGGGGCAGGGAGCTCTCTGCGGGCTGGGAGCCTTTGCCCTAACCTCAGGGTCATGCCAGCCCCTTCTCTTTCAGGGAGACCAAGGACAAGCTGGAGCTGCTGGGCCTCCGGGTCCCCCTGGACCTCCCGGGGCCCGGGGCCCTCCTGGCGACACTGGGAGAGACGGTCCCCAGGGAGAACAAGGTCCAGCGGTAAGAAAAGGCGTGGCACTGGACAGCCGCCCCCCAAGACCAGCTGCTGTGCTCACCCAAACCCTGACCCCAGAGCCAGTCCCCAACCTCAGCCCCAAGTCACATCCTGTCCTTGACACCAAACCCAAACCCAACCCTAACGTTAACACTAACCCTGACCAGACCCTTGCCCCAGCCAAACCTGAGCTCGAACATAACCAGGCCCCTAAGCCTATCCAAACCTTGGTCCTGAGATCACATTGCAAATCCAGACTTAACAGACCCTAACCGTGATCCCTGCAGGCTTGGACCCCCCACTCAAAAGCCAACTTTAACCCCAAGTAGACTCTCAGACCCCAACCCTGAGTTAGGTTACAGTCTCCGTCCCAAGCCTGACCCTGAGACTCCTCGGTGGGCTCTTGCTTTGCGGCTGATGAGTGGCCCCAGCCTTTCCCTACCCTCCCTAGCCTCAGTCATCCTAACCCAAACCCAGTAGCCAGACCCCCGTCCCCAGCCCTGCCTGGCCCAAGCCACAGTGTGGGACCCCCCCCCAACATTCAGGACACTGACTCCAGGGCCCCTCTGGGGGGCAGGTGGTGGTCCAGCCCCTCCCTGGCCATTGGTGGGTGTGTAGCTCTCCAAGCCTCAGCTGTCTGACCTGCACAGGAGGGGCTGGGGAAGGTACGGGAGCTCGTGTCCATGGGCCCTCACATCCTCATCACTGCCTTCTGTGCCCCATCTGGGTCCCAAAGGAGAGCCTGGCCAGAACGGTGACACTGTCAGTACCCAGGGCACCTCCCACACACACCCCCAGACCTGGCTGCCAGCGGGGAATGGCTGGGCTGCGGCTCCCCCCCCACCCGGAGGAATGCCACACACCCCCCAAAGCCAGGAGCCTGCAGCCCACTGGGCAACTCCACAGCCACTAGAGCTGGGCAGCCAGCTGCTTCTCTAGGCTTGGAGTTAACCTTTACAGCCAAACTGACAAGTCAGACAGGCCCAGTGCCAAGTTCAGCGCTTTCTCTTCTCTTGTTCCAGGGCCCCAAGGGACCCCCAGGGCCTAAGGTGAGTGCCCCTCATTCCCTACCCCTTCCCCAGGCCTGGGCAGTAGAGTCAGGCTCAGATCCCACAAGCTAGTGGCAACATCTCCTGGCTCCTTCCCTCCTGGAGCAGCCCCAGGGCCTTCCCACAGGAGCTGGGGGCGGGGGGAGGGGGGGTTGAAGGAGAGCCTGGGGAGGGAGCAGCACCCAGAGGTGCTCCTGGGAGCAAGGATGCATTGGCTCCTCACCCCTGGCCTGCTCCCGCCACCTCCCACCTCCCTGCTTGCAAGGCCAGTGACGTGCGCAGGGTCACAGCTCAGGAGGGGAGTCCCAGCTGCCTGGCCTACGCCCACAGGCACCTTCTGAGGGGCTCCAGAACCTTTGGCTCATGGCAGCCGGGATTCCCCTTGCCCATGAGGAGCAAATGGCCCCTTTTGTACCCCCAGGGTGATCCCAGGACTCCTGAGAGCAAGATCAGGAAGTGCCCACCTGGCAGAGTCCTGAGGGCAGGGCCAGGGTCCCCAGCTGTGGGATACAGGGAAGGTGTGTTTCTCTTCCCCAGACCCCAGGCCTCACGATGGGTGGCTGCCCTGTCCTAACGCAACGTCATGCCTTCTGGCATTCTCCCACTCCTCAAGCACTAGGAATATGTGCCCACTTCCAGGCCTGGCGCTATGGCTCTCGAAGTGTGGCCCTAAGGCCAGCAGCAACAGCATCACAGGCGCTTACGAGAAATACAGATTCCAGGGCCCACCCAGGACTCTGAAAGCAGGGCCTAAGGACCCCTGACGGGCACTGACATGCACTCAGGCTTGGGCACCAGTCACCAAACTGGTGACAAATCATCCTCACCCTGCCACCCGGCCAGGCCCTTCCCTCTGCCCCATGCCATGCCCAACAACACTGCAGGTCCCCCACCACCACCCCTCCTCGGGGCCCCTGCTGCAGCAAGCCTCTGCCTGACCCCCTCCATCCCGTGTCCTCCTGTAGATGCTTTCCGAATGAATGAGTACACTCGCCTTTACCTGTCCATCCATTCTTGCTGAGGCTTGCCCAAAGCTGGCATTAAGCTGATAGGAGCAGGGGACAGAGGCCACTCTGACTCTGCTGTGTCCAGTACTGACAGGGACCCAGGGTGCTGGGGTGTGCTAAAGCGGAAGGACCACAAACACTTGGAGGCCTCCCGGTGTGTCTGCGATTCACCTGTTCTCTTCTCAGGGGGATGACGGGACGCCAAGTCAGCCTGGGCTCCCCGGACCCCCAGGGCCTAAGGTAGGTATGGGTACCTCTGCCAGAGACCCCTCAACCTCCTCTCTGGGCCTGGTGAAGCCCCTCACCATGGCAGGGTCTGACGTCTGGTACGGTAGGAAGGCGCGGGGCCCACTCACTAACAGCCCTGGCATATCATCCATTGTCCCATAGGGTGACCCCACTGTCTGCCCCGTGCCCTAGTCAGGGACTAAATATCATCTTATCTCTCGCCCTTATCCCCTGCTCCTGGAGACAGCTTGCCAAACCCCTACAGCCTTCCCCCTAATGTCTACCCAAACTCAAGACCAAGCTTGGAAGGTGAACACTGGGCTGGGAGTAGCCTGGAAGCCACAGCCAGCTCCGTCGGTGGGCTCAGCTGTGCTGGGCAGGTCCGCAGCCCCAGCCTGCCCAGGTGCTCACAGCAGATGTTTCCATTACAGGGTGAGCCAGGGAGCGTGGGACCCCGAGGAGAAAGCGGTGTGGACGGTGCTCCGGGACCAAAGGTGACGTTGGAGCACGTAGCTCCAGCACCAGCGAGGCATGGTCAGCCCATCTCCCCGGCAGGAGGGGAGAAATCATGTCCTTGTGAATTTGCCCCTTTGGGTGGGCTCTTCCTCGATGCACAGTTGGAAGCTGGCAAAGGACGGGAGGTGGTGCGTGTGGGTGGGTGACCAGGCCTGGGCTCGGCCCAATCTCTGGCTAACTGGCCCTCCATCCCAGGCCCTGCCACTGGCCAGCCGGTCCTGGAGGACTGTCCTCAGCGCTCCACCCTGAACCCCTCTGGGAATGGAGGGGTACTGGCGGTGAACATGTAACCCTCACTGCACCCATGTGTCTCCACAGGGGGAGCCCGGCCATGGAGGCGCCGCCGGAGCCACAGGGCCCCGGGTAAGCAGCACTTCCGGCCACCACCACCCCGCCCCCGTGGGCCCCAGGGAGACAGAATGCCAGGGGCTGCAACAGTCCCCACAAAGTCCCAAAGGGACCCAGAGAGCTACAGGAAGTGGGAGTCTTCTTGAAGGAGTTTTTCTTTGACATTCCTAATATGTGCTTGGGACAAAATGGTCTGCTACTACTGTATAAAATCAGAGTTCCCGCCCTCCCCAGGGATGTATACACCCTTCTAGACTTTTCTTTGTGTATTCAAGCCTGGGTCAGGTGTTAGGACTCTACCCATGGCGGGCGACCTTGACCTTTTTCCCAGCCCCCCCTCCCCAGCCCAGCTTGTACTGTCACAAGAACGCAGCTACCCCGGCCAGGCCCAGGCCTTTGCAAGCAGCCCCTGTCACTGGGGAAATGACCACGCAGGTTCCTGGGCGTTGGGCTGTGTTCTGGTCATGGATCCTGGATATGAATAGCAGCAGCCAAGGCTCAGGGCGGGAGCTCCGTGTTCATGACCTTCCCCCTGGTCTCCCAGCCAAAGCAGCCTGGCCTGGACGTGCAGGGAGGGACAGCAGCAGCGCGCATGCCTGCAGGCATGGGCACCTGCAGAGGTGGGCCCAGGTGTGGGCCTGTGTCCAGCAGGGAGTGGAGACGAGGACATGTGGCGTGGAGGTCAGCGGGGGAAGCACAGTTGCCTCTCAGAGGAGGGAAGGAGCCCACCCATCCCCTCATGGGATGGCACCCTATCAGACACAGCCCCTGTGCGGTGTGGGGGGCTCACGCACACAGAGGCCCCCTCACAGCCCTCTCCTGTACCTCACCCTTCCTTCTGCCTCAGGGTCCGCCAGGCCTCAAGGGCGAGCAGGGAGATACAGTGGTGATTGACTACGATGGCCGCATCCTGGATTCCCTGAAGGTATCGTAAGCCAGGACAGGGGACGGGAGGCACCCTCAGCAACCCTCTCCTGGAGGAGTCCCCTCCACTTCCTGTGCATCTGTGCACAATGGGCCGGAAGACTTAACACAATAGCAAGTGCACAGCACACCCAATGGGGACGTCAGTGCTGGGACCCGCACGGTGCCGACGCAGCTGCGGTGAACCTGCTCATATGGTCCTGAGCTCCCTGGAGGCCAAGGCAAAAAGGGAGCTCCCCAGCAGGGCAGGAGGCTGGGCATTTCCTGGCATTTAGGCCCACGGGTGCCCCTGGGAGCCTTCCCCTTAAGGAGCTGTGGCTGGAGGGCTGGACCTTCTAACCCTGCTGTGGGAACAGCAAGGCCGGCCCCCGGAGGACTTGCGTGGCCTCTGAGGCCTTGTCTAGTGACTGGCACACCTGGCACCCACCAGCCAAGGAGGTGCCAGCTGCTCACAGCTCCCTGGGGGAGATAAGAGACACATGTCAGTATCCAGACCAGCCTTGGCACCTGAGCTTCAACTACAGTTGTCTCCCGCAGGCCTCGGGGAAGTACAAGCTGGTGGTAACTATGGCCTGCCCCGGCTGCATGGTGTGGCATGGCATGGCACGGAGTGGTGTGGTGTGGGTGGCCCTGAGGGTGGGCACACATGGAGGAGGGTGGTTCAGACAGGCAGGCAGGCAGGGGATGCATCTTAGATGCCAGCTTGGGATGACAGCTCAGTGTGACGGGCAGGCAGGTCCTGAGCAAAGGGAGATCTATGGATCACAGTGAAAGAGGAACAGCACAGGCCAGTGGGCAGGGAGAGCGGCACAGGCCGGGGGTGGCAGGGAGCTCGCCAGAGAGGGCGGCACATGCCCGTGCCTGCACGAGGCTGAGCAGCACAGGAAAAAAAGCCACCTGGAAGGCCAGGCTGGGTGCACCTGTGAGAGGGGCATGAGCTTGGGGGATGTGGAGGGATGGGCCAACAGGCCGGCCTCAGCTGCACCTGTGAGAGCAGGGTCGGCAGGCGGCAGACAACAAAGCCAGAGGGCAGACAGGCCAGGCAGGTGTGGCAGCTGGCCACGGCTGGAGAGGCAGCTATTGGCTGGCCTTGAGCGTCTGCAAGGATTGAAGCTTCAGGAGACAGCAGGGAGCCCGCAGCAGGATCTTGAGCAAGCGTGTTGGGAAGGATGCGTACGTGAGGAAGACTGGATTCCAAAGGGAGGGGTCTCTGGGCTCTCCAGCTGGGGCACAAAACCAGGTGCCCCTCGTGAGGAGCCAGAGCCTCCCCTCCCCCAGGTGATGGGGACCATGAAAGCAACGTGCAGTGTGACCCAACCCAATTGAGTGGGATGTGGTGCTGGGGACACTTAACCCTGCTACAGCCGAGTTCCACAGGGCTTGGCCCCGGGGGACAAGGTCCTGTCCTAAGCACTAACGAGCCAACTTCTGCACACAGGGGCCTCCAGGGCCACAGGGGCCTCCAGGACCCCCAGGGATACCCGGAGCCAAGGTCAGTTACAGACTCCTGCCTCCAGGACACCACCCCCCCACCCTTGCCCCTCCTCCAGGGGACCCTCAGCTTCCCTCTTGCAGTCCTAGCCTTACTCCTGGGGATTCAGAGAAAGGGGTCTCCCTTCCTAACCCAGCAGAGCACCCCTCCTCCCAGGCCCCGCTACTCCCTGGGAGGTCCCCTTCATGCATTTAAGCTGTGACATCACAGCAGCCCCACCCACACCCAGAACCATTCCTGCGGTTGCACCTGCTAGTTTATGCATGCCTGCTTGTCTCAGGGTAAAGTCAGGCGAGGCTCGGGCCTGCCACCATTGCTCCTGGGTTCTGATGCCTAGAGCAAGTTCATGAGTACATTGAGCTTCAGCTTCCACTTCTGTCACATCTGGGGCTTACAGAACACAGCCACAGGCCACATCTCCCAGGAGGGGCACAGGAATCAAGGAGAGGAGACCCAGACCTGTGGCGTGGCCCTGGGAAGCCAGCTGCAAAGCAGTGGGCATGGCAGCCAGGGAAGCCGGGAAAGCCATCCCTCGGGCCATCAGACACAGGAAGGGCACAAGCACTGGTGATCCTCTGTTCCTTTCCAGGGCGAGCTCGGCCTGCCCGGTGCTCCCGGAGTCGATGGAGAGAAGGTCTGTGGGCTTTCCAGCTTGTGGGCAGTGCAGAGCGTGGTATCAGACAGCCTGAGTGTGTGCATGGGTGCCTGGGTGTTTGTGTGTGAGTCTGTGTGTGCCTGTGTATACCTGGGTGTGCCTGGGTGTGTTTGTGTGTGAACCTGTGTGTGCTTGCATATACCTGCGTGTGCCCGAGTGTGTTTGTGTGTGTGTGCCTGGGTGTGAGCCTGGGTGTGTGCCTGTGTTTGTGTGTGAGCCTGTGTGTGCCCATGTATGACCATCACTCTTGGCGTCTCCGGGTGTCTTGTCACTGCTGGTCCCCAGGATGGGCATCATGGGCTTAGTGAGAGAAGGCAGCACTTGGAAGGGTATTTGGGGACTGAGATGTGAGCAAAGGGGTGTCTCCATGAGTGCCCCTGAAGGTCTGTCCCTGGCCCCCCAACCCCAGCCCCTGCACCCTGCATGCAGTGCCTGTGCTGGGCACACACACAGGCACACACCATTCTCATCTCCCTGCATTCTGCTAAAACTTCCAGCTGCCTTGTCTGGAGGTGGGGACCCCCCAGGAGTAGCAGGGGTCTGGCCTGGGGCCCCTCCAGGGTGGGGGAAGGGAGGCCTGCTGAGTCCTACTGACTCCTTATTTTTGTGGTTTTCAGGGTCCCAAAGGACCGAAAGGAGACCCAGGAGAGCCTGGGCCAACTGGACCCAAAGGAGAAGCAGGAGACATGGGTTTGTCCGGCCTTCCGGTACGTGCCTGGGCGGGACCCTGACCAGCTTACCTGCTGTTCTAGGGGTCCCAAGGTGAACATGTGCCCCATGTAGGGCAGCTGCTGGGGGCCATGTGAAGAGAGCAGGCCTGCGTGAGGGAGGGCAAGGTGTGCCCATGCTAGGTCCTGCAGTCCCCGCACCCACTGCAGCCATGGCCATCAGCCACCCCCTTCCTGTCACCCACACCCCAGGGCTCACCGTGACAAGGCGGGGAGTAGGCCGAGGGCAGCGGGCACGCTGCGCTCACATCCAGCTGCCTCCTCTTCCATCTCTGCCTGACTCTGGAGCCCTGGATGGGCAGCTTAGCCTCCCTGCACCTCAGCTTCCTAGCCTTCACACCGCAAGGCTGGCAGTGCACTCCCTAAACACTACTCTGCCCACTACGCCAGGCCCGCACTGACCTGGGGAACGCTTGGCGAACTTACCCTGCCAGCACGGGGCAGAGGCGCAGGGGCGGTGGGTGAGCCCAGCCCCGTGAGGGGTATTTTAGGTGGCCAGTGGAAGGGACTGACAGGCCACTGCATCCTGCAGGGTGCTGACGGCCTCAAGGGAGAGAAGGGAGAGTCAGCTTCTGACAGCCTCCAGGAGAGCCTGGTAAGGGGGTACTGAGGGTGCCCTGACCCCGTGGGGACCCCGAGTATTGAGACAGGCCACTGGCCTGACCCAACCCAGGGCGGAGGAATGAGGAGCCCCAGGATGTGGGTCCCCACTGAGCCCACCCAAGAACCCTCTGGCTGAGCTCCTGCCCAGGCTGTGCCTTCCTGGGAGAAATGGGAGTGCCCTACCCCACCCCATACCATCCCCGCCGACCCAGAGTGAGAGTGGTAAGCTGGGTGCCAGCCGGGGTGGGGGTGGCAGACAGTGTGTGACTGACCTATCTCTGGCCCTCCTAGACCCAGATCATAGCGGAGCCAGGGCCACCCGGCCCCCCGGGCCCTCCAGGCCCCATGGTAAGAGTGCTTGGTTTGCAGCAGCCTGGCGACCAGGGGGTGGAGTGGGGAGGGCAGGAGATTCCTTCAGGAGAGCGGCAAAGGAGGGCAGAGCCAGACTAGGCCAACAGGGCCAGGGAGGGCCTGAGGCCCAGCGGGCACACCCTGGACCCCCAGTGAGAGCCTCAGGCCCTGGCCCTGGCCCCAAGCCCAGCAGGCCACCTGCCTGACTTGCCTTCTGCTTTTTCCTCCAGGGTCTTCAGGGAGTCCAGGGTCCCAAGGTGAGTGGACAGAAGCCACCTTGGTGGCTGCAGACACAACTAAACAGCTTCAGGCAGCCTTCCCCGGGGGGGACAAGGGAGGGCCCCACACTGGTCTACCACGGCTGAGCTTTGCACATCCATTAGTGCGTGCCCCACCCCCATACCGGGCCTCTTTTCTTGAACTTTGTCCCTCTGGCCAAAGTTCCCAGGCCTCCTTTGCTCTTCCTCTGGCCGCCTAGCCCAGCCCTGTGCCGCCCACTCGCCTTCCCAACCCCCTTCCTTCCTTCCTCCAGGCCACAGCACGCAGCTGGCTGTGGTACATAATGTGTGTTCTCGGCTCTTAAAACGACTGGTGTGGCCCGTCCCCATGCCTGGCCCAGCTCCCTGTCACTCCACGCAGCCCATGTCCCCTGAATTGGGGAGGAAAGGGCATAGCTCTTGCTACTCTCCTGGGCAGTCCATGGTGGAGTTCTGGGTCTGATGGGACCAAGCCAGCAGCCCTATGCTCAGGTGCAGCTTCTGGTTCTGACCAAGGCTGTCCCTGAGCCAGTTTAGAAGCAGTAGGAGCAGCTGTGAGGCATCCAATCCAGGGTTGGGGCCTGGAGACCTGACAGCTGTCCAGCTCTGCCCTTCCTTGGCCTTCGCAGCATGGGGCCGGGCTCCTGGGCTATCTGTGCAGTAGATGTGGCCACAGTCCCCTCCCACGGTGGCTGCAGGGCGTGCTGGGTTGAAAGTGCACACACACAGCTCCTCCCGTGACTCTCACCCCTGAGGGCACGGAGCAAGGCCCACCGCAGCTGGAGTGTGCCCCTCCGCTGGGCTCAGTCGGACTGGCTCTGGGGCTGCGGGCTCCCAGGCCGGCTGTCTGTCTGATTCTCCTCCCCCTTTGTTTCCAGGGCTTGGACGGAGCAAAAGGAGAGAAGGGTGCGTTGGGTGAGAGAGGCCCCAGCGGGCTGCCTGTGAGTGTCACCAGCCTTGCTTGACCCTAGCGGTGGTCCCTCCTGTTCTTTCAATGCATTCTGACCTATTTTTTTTTTTCCACCCAGGGGCCAGCTGGCCCACCAGGCCTCATTGGACTGCCAGGAACCAAAGGAGAGAAGGTAAACCCGGGTACACTCCAATACCACCCCCTGTGACCACACGTCCCGGGTATCTCTCAGCCCTGCGCCCCACTGAGCAGGGAACAGACTCTGCGGATGCCCTGCGTTCAGGCCTGCAGGGTGGGCGTGTCTCCTGGTCTCCATGTCCGTGGCCAGCCCACGGGATCCAGCTTCCCAGCAGCTGTGCTACCAGGTCCCGTCCACCATCCCGCTCCATCTCACCCCCTCTGTGTCTCTCCCCAGGGCAGGCCCGGCGAGCCAGGACTAGATGTAAGTGCCTCATTCATTGTTCATTGCGAGTGTATCTCCTGCCTTGGTACATTCATACAGCAGGAGCCTGAGCTGGCTGCCTCCAGGATGGTCCCATTCCCAGGCCTGGATGCTGCCCGAGTCCTCAGTGCCAACCCGAGTGCTAAGCCAGGAGGAGGCACTTTATGGATGAGGGTACATGGGCGGAGGATGGTGGCAATGAATGAACGCTGGGTGAATGGCAGCGCCTAGGTGACTGATACACACATGAATGGGTGGTCAGATGGATGGATAGACAATGGAAGGATGGACGGATGATACATTGCAGCACAGAATGGACAGATGGGCAATGGATGGATAGTGGATGGATGATACATTAGAGCAGGGAGGAACCCTGGTAAGAGACACTTCAGCCATCAGTGTTGTGGGAAGGAGATATTGAAACCAGCTTAAAGTTACCTACGCCTGAACAATCTGACAGCTGAGCACATGGACCCAGAGCACGCCTACATCCACATGACTCAGCCTTTCATCCTCTCCCGTGTCTGCTCTGTATGTGTTCACTGCATTTCTGAGCTCCTTCGAGGGTGAGGCCTGCCCGGCAGCCCACAGGAAGCCAGCATTGGGCTCCCTCTTCTGTCCCAGAGCGCATCTCACCAGCCTGACTCGGGTCCATGCTGACCCTGCACCTGACCTTAGGAGATGCAGTGCCCTGATTGGCCAGGGTTGATCAGCTCTAGGGTTCTGGGTGAAACCACTGGGAATGGTGGGGACTAGGGGGAGGAATGAGGCAGCTGCTGTGAGGGCAACAGGGGGAGATTCAAGACAGAGAATCCACCTTGGGGAACAGCTGGAGCAAAGAGGAGAAAGAAGCCCATCAGGGTTCCTGGCTTCAGGGGCCACTGGTAAAAAGAGCCAGGCAGGAGACAACGCGAAGCCTAGCTCGGGCTCCAGACCCAGGGCGGCAGGTGGGATGGAGCTGAAGACTCCATGCCATCTGAACGTGTCATCTGGCTCACGCACATGCCCACCCGGTTCCCTGGACAGCCCAAGGTCCCTTTTGTCCACCGGGTTTAACTGAAGTTGGGACCCTGCCCAGAGGCTACCCCTCCTTCTTGATCAAAGAGCCCTTTTGCCAGGCTGTCCCTGCCATCACAGCAACACGCCCACCACCTGTCCCACTACTCAGGGGGCAGGGCACAGCAAGTCCACTGTCCTGTCACCAGCATCCGGCCCACAGCCCTGTCCTGATTAGTGCATGCTTAGTTGGGTTGGCTCAGTGCGTGGACAGACAAGCTGATGGACAGGTGGGCGTACAAGAAATTGAGCAGAGAGGTGAATATTTGGCAGAGCAGTCAAGACACCCATGTCCCTTCTCAGTGTACATGGTTCAGGTCCCAGCTGCAGCTCCTGACTCCTGACTCCAGCTTCCCGCTAGTGCAACCCCCGGGAGGCAGTGGTGCTGGCTCAAGTGCTAGGGTCCCTGTCACCTTCACTGCAGAAGACCTAGTGTGGCTGCATTCCCAGCCCGTGCCCAGCAGATGCTTGGCAAGGAACACGCTGTCTGCCACTTAAACAGCATAGTAAGTTAATCAGTACAAAGCCCAAGTCATAAATACCTATGGTTCCCTGGGTCTCTGTGCCCAGCCAAGCCAGGGCCACTGCCATGATAGTGACGGGAGAGAAAGTGCCAGGGCCACTTCAGGCAGGAGTGACAGGAGAGAAAGCCCTTGGCTAAAGGTCTGCCCGAGGCTTTCCCCAGCAGTGTCTGCCCCGGAGGAGGCAGGGTTGGTGCCCTGGTGCCAGCATCCCGGGGTGTCAGCCTGGGTCCTACAGCTGGGGCCCAGCCAGCCTGTCCTGGTACCACGCGCTGAAGGAGAAGGGGCAGAAACTTCCCCCAAGCTTTGGGCTCACAGTGAACCCTGAATCCCTTGCCAGGGCTTTCCTGGACCCCGCGGAGAGAAAGGTGATCGGAGTGAGCGTGGAGAGAAGGTGAGGTGGGAGGGGGAGCGAGGAGGCCAAAGCAGGGGAGGGAGGAGGCCAGGGGAGTGCTGGTTGTCGGGGAGGCTGAGGGCGAAGCTATGGGCGTCATGGCGGCTGGCCTGGCGCTTCTGTGTGCACCTGACCCACACAGCCGTTCTACCTTCTCCCTTCCTGTGCAGGGGGAGCGAGGAATCCCAGGCCGGAAAGGAGTGAAGGGTCAGAAGGGTGAGCCAGGACCACCAGGCCTGGACCAGCCGTGTCCCGTGGTACGTGTCAGAGCACAGTAGAATTCCGCATGCCGGTCTATGGGTGCCAGCCACTGTCAGCCTGGCGCTTCCCTGTCCACAGAGCTCAGGTGCAAGTACAAGAGGCCATACCAGCCCCCAGCCAGGGCACCCACATCAGACCCTGCCATGGTGCCCATGCCAGCCCCTGCCAGGGTGCCCATTCTAGCCCCCAGCCAGGGTACTCATGCCAGCCCCCATGCTGATCCCCAGCAAGGCCACCCACACCAGACCCTGCCAGGGCGCCCGATGCCAACCAGGGTGCCCACACCAGCCCTCTTCCAGGGTACCCAATGCTGACCAGGGTGCCCATGCCAGCCCCATGCCAGGGTGCCTATGCTGATCTCCAGCCAGGGCACCCACACCAGACCCTGGCAGGGTGCTCACACCAGACTGCCAGGGTGCCCGTGTGGCTGCTGTTCAGGTCCCTTCCCCTCCTCCATGAGCGTGGCTTTCTGGAAATAGATGCCCTGCCCAGGGTTGAGCCATGTCAAAGTCATGGCTTCCTTTTCTTGTTTTTAAGATTTATTTATTTATTTATTTTAGTGGAGAGGCAGATTTACAGAGAAAAGGAGAGACAGAGAGAAAGATCTTCCAAAAAGCTTGTTCACTCCCCAGTTGGCCAGGAGCTTCCTCCAGGTCTCCCACACACGGGTGCAGGGTTCCAAGGCTTTGAACCATCCTCCACTGCTTACCCACGCCACAAGCAGGGAGCTGGACAAGAAGTGGAACAGCCAGGCCATGGAATGACATTCATATGGGATGCTGGAACTGGCAGGTGGAGGATTAGGCTGTTGAGCCACAGTGCCAGCCCAAGTCATGGCTTCTTAGTTCCTGGGCAGTCGAGAGGACTCCCACCTGGCCATCCTGGGCGAAAAGTAGACAGGAGCCAGGCTAGAAGTGAACCTTGCTTTGGCCAGGGTGAGTGACATTAGAGTGCCCAGGGAGGGGGACCAGGCCCTGGGGAGGGGCAGCCAGATGGCCACAGGCAATCTGCTATGGAGGCAGGATCCAGGTCAGCAAGGGTCCTGCCCCCACCTTCCGGGCTTGGGACCAGACAGGGCTGCAGTCAGTGGATAAGAGGGAGTGCCCTGCCCTGCTGTCCTCTCCTTCCCGAAGGACCCGGGACATCCCCCATCCCCACACTCTCACTGTGTGCCCTGAGCCCAAACCCCTACACCCGGCTGTCCTCCTCCTGAGGGCCCTGCCTGCCTTCCAAGCCCCCCAGGCCTGGCCCAGCCCTTTTTCCCAGACAGCAGGAAGGGTTTCCATGTCAGGTTCCCTTAGGGAGCTCCGAGAAAGACAGAAAAACAGCACCCATGCCCACATGCCCATGCCCAGTCCTGCAGCCCTCTGCCCCTCAGCCCCTTTCTTCACAGTGGGTTTGGGGGAGTGCCTGAGAAACAGGGGTGTGCACACACACACACACACACACGTGCACAGGGTCACGAGCAGCCAGGGGTGTGCCCACCTGCAGCTCCAGGCCCTGCCCGAGATTTCCCTGCAAGCCACCATGCCTTTGTCTTCAAAACAGGAGCATCCTGGCTGCGGAGGCAAGCGTGGGGTGCCAAGCCCAAGGGCCCCAGCGTGGGGCAATGGGCCCTGCCCTGTGGTAGGCAGCCTGGCCTGCTGTGTGCCCAGCGTGCCCTGCTGCCTATGTCACACCTCTGCCCCTTGTTTGTGCCTCCCCATCCATTCTGCCCTTCCCTCCCGAGCCCTGGGCTGTGTCTTTTGCATGTTCCTGGGGGCCCCGGGGAGTGCTCGGTGTGTCTGAGGTCTGTGCATGGGTGCTTCTGGGGACAGAATGAAGTGCTTGCAGTCCCCCTGGGCCCCCAGGGGCTGTCCGTTTTGTCCCCATGATCTCACCACCCTCCCGGCCCCCTGCTTGCCTCCCACGGTTCGGTGAGCATTGTTGGAGCCTCCAGACAGCCCCAGCACGGTGCCCAGCATCAACCCTGGCAACCTGGGCCTGCCCTGCCTCATCTCAGATCCAGTCTGCAGGGCCGGGGTTAGGGTCGTGGTAGGGGGTTCTGCTGGCTTGTCCATGAAACACTCATAGAGACACTTCCGCTCAAGGCCTGAGTGCTCTACTGGGTTCCCAAGGTGAGGGGTCAGAGCTAATGGCACAGCCACCAGACGCGAAGCCACACAGCTCCTCTGCAGGGCCAGGATGGGCCCTCCTGACCAGCCGGCATCTGGCCGTGACTTCATGGTGGCCCTGGCTTGTGAGCACCACACTGGTGTCCTGGTTCAGTGCAGTAGCAACACATTGAGGACTGGGACAGTGTCGGGCCACTGTGTGCCCCTGAATCTGCTGCCCAAATGGATAGTGAGGTGTCCGGCAGGCTCCCAGCAGCACCTGGGTGGCCCTTCTCATATGTGGGGAGTGCGGAGGGGGGATGTGAGGGTGTTGGGTGCTGACTTCATGTCCAGCTCAGTCACAGCAACCTTCTTCCTTTCCAGGGTCCCGATGGGCTGCCTGTGCCTGGCTGCTGGCATAAGGTACATGCCGGGAAATGTCCCCTCGGGTGGCTTAGAGGTATGGGGAGACAGAATCAGCACCCTGGGCATCTATGGCTCCCAGCACATAGATGCCCCATCACCACCCTGGCTTGTCACTCCCCTTGCATGGCCCAAGCTGGGCCAGTGAACCGAAGGGACTGCACCTGCTCTCTTGGTCTCCTGGGCCTCAGTCAGAGTCCAGCACAGCCAGTGCCAAGCCACCAGATGTCCCTGGGACTTTGTCCAAACTGTCCCACTGAGCGGGGCCTGACAGGACAGGGCTGGGGCCCAGGCAGGATGGCGACCCTTAATCACCTGAAGTCTTTCCCTCCTTTTCCAGTGATTTCCAGAGCCAGTCCAGTTCACAGCTTGTACAGACCTGTGTGGACATTTTGAATTTCTGTAAAAACAAAACAGTAATATATTGTTCTTTCATGGGATGCACCACCTGTGGCCTTGTAACATTCGCAAGCGTCCAAACCAGCCCAGAACCAACAACCAGAGGGGACCAGTGAGCCTGGTGCAAGGGCTGTCCACAGGGACACACACAGGACACTGCTTCCCTGCAAAGGAGACAAAGGTGGCAGTGCCTGGCTCAGCTGAGGCTGGAAAAACACCGGACTAATTAGCAGAGAGCCTCACCACCTTCCAGGACCACAGCCATGCAATGGCCCTCAAGCCATACAGAGTACCAGGAGGCCCAGCACTCAGACGCCCTGCCCTGGCCCCCGGACCTCTATCCCCACGGACGAAATGCCCGTTGCTCTTGTTCCCACCTACCCCGGCTGGGCTCAGGAAGCTAGCTTGCCACAGGGACACAGATTGTCTGGCCTGACACAGCAGCCAAGCTCCAGGACCACTGTGATGCAGAGCCAACTGCTGAAGCCCTGTTGATCCCCAGGCACGATGGACGGAGGGTCCCAGGTTGGGCCTGGCTGCTACTCCCTGCCACATCACCCAGAGCTGGGGCTGACAGCTGGGACGGTAGGGTCCGAGGGGAAGGCCCTCCAGTCAGAGCTGGTCCCAAGCGTCCTGCCCAGCGCTCTGGTCTGCTAGACAGAAACTGTCATCCTGTCAAGTGACACAGAGGAAGCCAGCTTCGGGGCCACCTCCCAGCTAGCCGGGGCAGGGACCTACAACTGCCCCTGGCAGGCGTCCCAGCAGCTAGCTCCTCCCTTTCTGCGTCGACAGATAACGCTGCATTGTAATAAACCACCACTGTGTGACTAGCTGTGCCTGTCCTTGCAGCCTGCCCTGGGTACCGGGTACTGGGCACCGTGGACTGGGCTACTAGTCTGGCCCTTACTGGGCGGGAACAGAAAAGAAGACACTCCCAGAGCCATTAAGAGCAGGGGACGGTTAGAGTGCGGAGTTCAGAAGGCACAGACTCGAGGCCTGGTCCTGCCACTCTAGCCAAGTCCTCTGGCCCTCGGTAGCTTCTGTCACCATGTCCCCATATGCCCCTCTGTTGTGGTGACCAGAGCGTGCTACTTAACCGGTCACCCCAAAACCTGATGTCAGGGCTAATTCTCTCTCACAGCCTTGGGGCCACAGGCTCAGTGGGGGTGCTTCTCATTCAAGCTCTCTCCATCTGGGGACCAATATTGGCTGTCGTTTGGGACCTCAAGTGGCCAGAGAACCTGCCTGGGGTCCCTGCCCAGGACCTGGCTTCCTCACAGCATGAACTCCAGCGGCCAGTGGGCCAAGCCTCTGACTTCGTACGGGACTCGTCCTGATGTGGGGGAGGCAGCCTGATCCCGGCTTCCTGATTTCCATCTGCATTGAAGGAGGACATTCCGGGGGGCCTAGATCTGGCTGTGGTTGTTCAGAAATGCCACGTGCTGCTGCCTCACCTGTAAAGCGGGAGGGCCGCCCTTACGCTCACACTGATTGGCTGAGGTCCGCTGCGGGGATAAGGACAAACCTGGGACCAGGAAGGCATCCAGGAACAGCAAGGTCACGGTCCCGCAAAGCATCCCCACACTTCTCATCCCAGCTGGTCTTGTGGCAGGGACAAAACCCAGCCCATCCCAGGCGGCACTGACATAATACACATAGACACATAGAGCAGACCCTGACATGTGGCATTCTTGCCACACATAGGAGGCCTAGCCACACTGGCTCATGTGGGAAGAATACAAGGGTACCTGGGCCTGGCACGATAGCATAGTGGTTAAAGAATACAAGGATACAACAGGAAGCTCACAAAAGACAGAATTACCAGTGTAAGTTTATTTGGATACAAAAAACTTTTTTCCATTCTATCTGCAAAATGCATATGATGAAATGGGTACTTGGATTTCAAGATCTTTTTGCATCAGAATAAACGTATTCTTCTTAAAGGTTTATCTATTTTTATTAGGAAGGCAGATTTACAGGGAGAAGAACAGACAGAGAAAGGTCTTTCATCTGCCGGTTCACCCTCCAAATGGTCACCACAGCCAGAGCTGAGCTGGTCCGAAGCCAGGAGCCAGGAGCTTCCTCCAGGTCTTCTATGCAGGCATAGGGTTTCAGGGCTTTGGGGTGTCCTCTGCTGATTCCCAAGGCCATAAGCAGAGAGCGAACTTGGAAGTAGAACAGCCAAGACGTGAACTGACACCCATATGGGATGCCAGCACTGCAGGCGGAGGATTAGCCAGTTGAGCCACTGTGCCAGCCCCTAGACTTACACCTTTTATTATTTTCTAATATGTAAATTTTGTTTTGGATGAGTTTACATTGCTGATCAGGGTGGGAAAAGTGAGTGTGATCATTTTTTTTTTTTCCAAATTTTCTATTTCTTCTTCCTGTTTCTGGGCAGGGGCAAGGGGAAGATGAAGGGAGAAGCCACACTCAGCCTCCCGCCCCAAGTACCCAGGGATGGAGAAGGGCCACGCGATGTCATCCCAGGGTCCTGATGTACACACAGCAAGGGATCTGCTCGGGTGGTTTCACTAGTTCTGAAATGCTGTCGATCTCGCCAAGCCACGGATGGGGAAATCCTTCCTCGTGAGCTGACACAGTCCCCCTTACAGTCTCCATGCGCCCTCACTGTTTGCTGTCACCGTTTGGCTGGGGTAGTTGTCCCATCCGCTCTGTTCTCCTTCCTCTGCTATGGTACCAGTTGTCCTCTGCCGGCCCCAATGGGCTGCCACA
Organism: Ochotona curzoniae; assembly: GCF_017591425.1. Lineage (NCBI taxonomy): Eukaryota > Metazoa > Chordata > Mammalia > Lagomorpha > Ochotonidae > Ochotona > Ochotona curzoniae. The sequence goes on from NW_024464918.1 coordinate 388,425, forward strand.
TCCTCTCTGTGTATCAGGGCCTGCAGTATACTGCTACATTTTTTTCCGCTGAGGAGGACCAGTCCTCCAAGGTGGGCCCAAAAACCCAGGCTAAATCACCCTGGCCCTCCAGACCCCATGCCTTGGGCTCACAGACCCAGCACCCACTGCACAGGTGGACCCAAGGACCCAGGCCCCGCCAGAAGCCCCACCCCCAGGGATTATGGAACTGGCACCAACCACGCAGCAGGCCCAAGGAACTTACACCTTTTTTTTTGTTGTTGTTGCTAATTTATTTTTATCACAAAGTCAGATATATAGAGAGGAAGAGAGAGAGAGAGAGAGAAAGATATTCCATCCAATGATTCACTCCCCAAGTAGCCACAACAGCTGGAGCTACGCCAATCTGAAAGCAGGAGCCAGGAGCCTCTTCTGGGTCTCCCACGCGGGTGCAGGGTCCCAAGGCTTTGGGCTGTCCTTGACTGCTTTCCTAGGCCACAAGCAGGGAGCTGGATGGGAAGTGGAACCGCCAGGATTAGAACCGGCGCATTCTAATTATGAGATCCCAGTGCGTTCAAGGTGAGGACTTTAGCCACTAGGCCACCACACCAGGCCCGAACTTATACCTTTTAAATTTTTTTGCTTCAGTTAGTTGAGAAGCAGAAAGAGACCAAGATGGACACACAGAACTCCCACCCTCTGGTTCACTCCCCAAACGGCCACAATGGCCAAGGTTGGACTACATTCAAGCTAGGAGCCAGCAGTTCACTCTCTGTCATAATTAGGGGACAGGGTCCATTGCTGCCTCCTGGGTCTGCATCAGCAGGAAGCTGCGGATAGGAGCCACAGCTGGGGATGAGCCAGGTACTCCCCTGTAGGACACGGGCATCCTAGTTGCTAAGCTAAGCAACTGCCCTCACACGCACGTATGAATTGAGCTCTCTGTAAGTTTTTCGAGGCACCATCATACATCAAGGACCCTCTTCCTCCTCCCTCAGGAGCTGCAGCTAAATGTCAGGCCGCACTGCTGGGCAAATGTCTCAGACAGCAGGCACTGGAGGTAGGGAAAGAGAAAGAGCGGGGCCTTGGTGCCAGGGTGGTCACTGGGTGTCCAGCCCCCTCACCAACCCTGGGAAGGACAGTGTCTGTGTGTTAGGTGTCACCCTGTCCATTCATGTGTGGCGGGTGCTCACGTGGCTGGAGACACACAGCCAGGACAGGCGCTACAGATCAGCCCACTCTCGCTGGACCCTCATCTGCCCGGATGTCGACAGGGCGTGGTGTCCGCTAAGCAGCCCATGATGCTGATGGATGGGCAGTTGGCAAGTGGGGGCTGGGGGGCAAAACCACATGCTCTTCCATCCCCCAGATCCCGGAGAGGCGGGGCTCCCCTTCCTTGATCTTGGGAAGATCAAGCTACTCTCAGCCTGTTGCTGCTCCCGTGTGATGTCACTCCTGGGTTAGGTTCCTGAGGACCATGTGGCCATCATGGGAGAGTAAGGGGCTTGCTCCAGGTTGCAGCTGAGGGTGGGAGAGAAGCACCATCACCCTCTGCCCCCAAGAGCCTCAAGGACAAGGTGTGGGTGGGTTGGGGGAATAGGAGGCCCTTAGTGAAAAGAAGAGAAATTGCTTTAAACCGCCCCTCCAGAAGAGATGTGAAAAGAAAACCCACTGCACATGCCCACGCCATCACAGGACAGCGTGAAAGCTGGGACCACTGGCCCTCCCACGCCTGCGCCTCCTCATCCCATGGCATGCACTGCTCTAAGCTGTCATAGCAATGATGATGGCACTGCTGGCTTCCCATTGGCAGGGGCAGGGATGACAGCCTTGGAAACACACAGGACAGTGGGCGTGGAGGAGTTAGCACAGGAAGGAAGGAAGCAGCTGACTAGCAGCCGCAACAGGGACCAGTTCTGAGGGGTACACCTGCAGCAGCAGCCCCTTCTCAGGGTGCCCGTGGCCATATGCTTGACAAGGGAGCAGCGGCAGGCCAGTCAGAGGCTATGCAGTGCGGTACAGAGCACCAGCCAAAAGGTTCTCCCAGATCTGAGGGGCTCACAGCGCTACCCACTGCCCTGAGTCTACCCTCCACATTACCCCGTATGCCACACTACCCAGTATGCAGAGAAGCACCATGCCCTGGGTCTGAACCGTGGCTCAGCCACTTCCTTCCAAACCCTGACCTCTTGGCTTGGAGTGTTTCTTGGAAGCCCAGGCAGAAGATGGCGGAGCCAGAGGCAGGAAGAAAGCGAGGCTTCCTGGAGTTGTGGTCCCAGATGTATGTCCTCATAGAAAAGCCTGCTGTGGTCTCCAACTGTGTCACCGCCTGCTGCCGGACAGCCCAGGTGCATACACCATGTAAGCCAGGCCTGGCTCGGCCTTGTCTCCCACGTCTTCAAAACAGGCAGGGCACTGAGCCGAGCAAATTTCCTGGAGCCATCCTGGGGACCCCTGATGCTACAGCAGAGGCTCGAAGCCAGGGCAGCAGAGAGGAGACCCCACAGAGGGGGCACGCGGGGCACCCGTCCAGCAGTGAAGCTTGCGCACACGGGCCTCAGAAAAGGGTAGGCCTCTGCTCATTAGGGAATCAAGAAAAATGATGGGCCGGGCACAGTGGCCTAGTGCCTAAAGTCCTCACCTTGAACGCGCCAGCATCCCATATGGGCACCAGTTCTAATCCCAGCAGCCCCGCTTCCCATCCAGCTCCCACCTTGTGGCCTGGGAAAGCAGTGGAGGACGGGCCAAAGCCTTGGGGACCCTGCACCTACGTGGGAGACCTAAAGGAAGCTTCTGGCTCCTGGCTTCAGATCAGCTCAGCTCCGGCCGTTGTGGCCACTTAGGGATTGAACCAGTGGATGGAAGATCCTCCTCTCTGTCTCTCCTCTTCTCTGTATATCTGACTTTGCGATAAAAATAAACCAAATATTTTTGAAAAGTTAACAGGAAATTCATTTTTAAAAAGTGTAAAAGGTTCAATTGTATTTAAAATGAAAGAGGAGAAACTGCACTGGTTTGAGAAAGACAGCAGAGCTGTGTGCGGGCTGGACAGCTGGGCTCGCGCAGAAGGCACTGCGAGCCGGGGCCCGGCTTCCTGATAACGTGCGAGCTATTTCCCCTTCTCTCCCTGTTTCAATCTATGTGTGTGCCTCTCAAATAAATACGTTTTTGTGTGGATGGGTGGTGATAACAGTCACACAGCAAATGCAAATGAACTTACTGCCACAGAATTGTAACTTTAAAACTGGTGAAATGATCAATATACTTTGATGCATGTTTTACTATAATAAAAAGGAAACTCCAAGTGCCTTTTAATAAATGCCCTAACCCACCTCGGGCTGCCTGCATCGAGGTCACAGCCGAGCGGGGACACTATGCTTTCCCATCCAGCTTCCTGCTGAGGCGCACCCCAGGAGGCAGCACAGCCAAGCACTGGGGTCCCTGACGCCCACAGGGGGACCAGGCCCCCCGAGCGCTGGGCTGCTGCTCGAGGCCAGGCCCAGCCTTCACAAGGCATCTAGGGGAAGTGAGTCAGCAAACCAAAGGGATCTGTTTCTGTCACTCTGTCTTCCAAATAAATCAATCTTTTTTAAAAGTTAAAATAATAATAATAATCATGCTCTAAAGTATTTTACAAAGGCTAGGAATCTTGAAGAGGTGGACAAAGGATGCGGGTACACGCAGGCCTCCCCTTCCTCAGCCCGCTCGCACCAGGGCCCCTTACCCTCTTTCTCGGCCTCACCAAGCAGAAAGCCACCGCGGCCACCGCAATGTCCCTGCTCACCCGGCTCCTCGCCTGGGGTCAGCCTGTAGGGGACCAAAGGCCTTGCCCACTCTGGGCCCCAGTTTCCCTGGACCTGGAATGCAGTACTCCGGGCAAACTCCCTGCCCGAACGGTACAGTCTCCCAGTGCTGATGGGTTCACCCTCCACCCCCAGGCTGCACCGGGATGCCCCGGGCTCCCCGGCTCCTTCGGCAAGAGCAGAGCGCCCCGGCCCTGCCATGCAACGGGCAGCAGCCACAGCCTCCCGCCTAAACCCCCCCGCGCTGCTACTCCAAGCCCGAGCCTGGCCGGCTGCCGAGCGGGGGGAGCCCACCCCTTGGCCTCCCCGAGCGGGGACGTGAGCGCACGCGGGGGCCGCCCGGGGCGGGGAGCCGCAGAGCCGGGCGGCAGGGCGGCAGGGCGGAGCCCGCAGGCCGCGCCACGCCAGCGTCATGGCCGCCGAGCGGCGCGCCAAGGCCGACACCCTGGCCCTGCGCCGGCGGCTCCTCAGGTACCGCTGCGGGCAGGGCAGCGCGGGGTGGGGGGCCGCGGACGCGCCACGGCAGCGCCCTGCGCCGGGCCCCGTGGGATGGTGCGTCGCGGTCACGCAGGGGGCTCGTTGCGCAGCGCCGGCCCGGCCGGGGTGGCGCGCGCCCGGGCAGTGCCCTGGTATCCCGGGGAGGGCGACGGGCTGGCAGGCCAGGTGAGGGACCGCGCGTGGGCAGCATCCCGCCCGGGCACGGGACTGGCTCGCCCGCGAAGTGGGGGGGGACAGCAGGGGCCGCAGCCGGGCACACAGCCGCGGGGAGCCTGCCTGCCCGGCGTGGCAGCCACTTCTGCCCAGGGGCCCAGGGGCCATCCGGCACCTTCAGAAGGCAGCACCGCCACGGGGAGTTCAAGAAACCAAAAAAGAAGTGATTTGGAGTTGTACTAACTTCTTGCCGCCGAGGCCTCCTGTACTTTGGAGTCGGGGGGAGGGGCGGAGACTGAACAAAAGTCCAGGCAGGGGCAGCAAGGGCAGCAAGGGACCTGGGTGGTGGACCTGCCTCCTCGCCTGTCGCCCACAGCGCTTCCTGCAGACTCTTTTTCCCTGAGGATCCTATTAAGATGGTCCGAGCCCAGGGACAGTACATGTATGACGAGCAGGGCGCGGAGTACCTGGACTGCATCAACAATGTGGCTCACGGTCGGTATGCTCGCTCAGGCTGGTAGGGCAGGGCAGGAGACTGAGGCTGGGCACCCGGGCCGGAAGTGGGGCTTGTGGAGAAGCCCCTGGGGGAAGCCGAGCTACCACCCACGTGCGTTTAGAGGATCCGGTCCTTGTGATGAAATTCTGGAAGGTTGCAGGCCTTGACTTGCTGACCCAAGCGCGAGTCAGAGATGTCGGTGTGTGGCTCGGGTGCCGCGTGGCCCAGACGATGAGTTGAGAGAGCTGGGTCGGGGCCTGTGGACCCCTTCCGAGGGCGGGCAAGGAAGCTGGGCTTGGAAACAAGTGTACCAGCTGGGGTTGCCGGGAGGCAAAGCAAGGCGGGAACCGGTCGGCAAGATGGAGGTTAATAAAACAGAGGTGAAAGCAGGGGCTCAGGTCCCAGACTGCGTGGTCTGGCCCACATGCACTCTGTGGTCCTGGGTGGGTGAATTCATCATCTGGGCTTTGGTGTGACCCTGTGCAGAGCACCCTCATAGACGTGGTAGGTGCAGGCTGCGAGGTGTCTTAAGAATACGCCTGGCGCTGTCTGCTGCCCATACTTGCTCAGTTGTCCTCCTTGGCCCTGGCAGCCCCCATTCCCACCAGCCCCCTTTCGCGGGTGGAAGCAGACATGGTGCCCGCCGTGCTGTACCCCTCACCCACCCTCCCCCTGTCTCGAGCAGAAGGCATCCGAAAGCCATCTTGCAGGCATGGGGTTTTGAAGCTATCCTTCTTCTGCCAGAAGCTCAGGGATCCCAGAACTGGCATCTCTCCTCCCCCATCTCTGCCTCTTCCTCTGTAACTGGGTGGGTTTGGCTGGGCTCAGTGGGAGTGAGCGGGGGTCCCTGAGAGGGGCTGAGCAGAGTGGGCCATGTGATGGAGGTGGCCCTCTTACAGTGGGGCACTGCCACCCTCTCGTGGTCCAAGCTGCACACGAACAGAACCAGGTGCTCAACACCAACAGCCGGTACCTGCACGACAACATTGTGGATTACGCGCAGCGGCTGGCACAGACCCTGCCGGATGAGCTCTGTGTGTTTTATTTCCTGAATTCTGGGTAAGTGGACTGCGGCCAGCCCCCTAGCCGGAGGGTGAGACCACAGAGAACGGGGTGCTGCCAGGAGGATGCGGGTCAGAGTCGCCCTTGCTGCTCTGGCCCCCAGCACACACTCCGGCTGCAAACCAGACCTGCTGTGGTGGGATCCAGCCCCTGGCAAGCAGCCGACACTCTTCTAGGATCCTTAGTGGGACTAAGTAAGGTGCCTACAGCTGTAGTCCCCACCCTTAGACACTCAGTGAGGTGTGGCAACGTGGAGGGATTCTTTGAAGAATTCCAGGAGAGCCAGAGGAGCTGTGGTCTGGAGGAGGCGTCCGGAGGGTGTTGAGGCCTCCGAGCTCTGGGGGACCTGACCTGTTTAGAAGATGTGGCTGAAGAAACACCGTTTCTTAGGGCTTGGGGCTCAGGAGCTGAGAACGGGGCAGGGTGAGGAGAAAGCAAGAAGTGCTTGTCAGGCTGGGCACTGCCAGCTGTCCTGCACAAAGGTCCACTGGCAGAAGCGGCACGGCCCCTGGGCACACGAAGGAACCCAGCTGAGGGTCCATAAGGCAAGAGGAGAGGGCACGAGCTGACACCGGGCCTTGGCAGCCAGGCTCCCCAAGAGCAGGGGAAAGCCCTGGGAGGCTCTAGTTGGGGAAATGATGTCATCAGGGCAGGCAGCAGCCCAGCGGCCAGGGGGACAGCGGTGACACGGCCCCGTGGCAGGCAGGGGCAGGCAGGGCAGGAACGGAAAGATGGTCAGAGCACACCTGGGAGGGAGTTGTGCTAAGCCGCAGGCAGTGGCATCCGTGTTAGAGAAATGAGCGTGAGCATGAGGCAAGATTTCCCCATAATACAAAGTCAGATTTACAAAGAAGGAGAGACAGAGAGGAAGATCTTCTGTCTGCTGGTTCACTCCACTCCCCAAGTGACCACAATGGCTGGAACTGAGCCGATCTGAAGCCAGGAGCTTCGTCTGTGTCCACCATGCAGATGCAGGGACCCAAGGACCTGGGCTGTCCTCTACTGCTTTCCCAGGCCACAAGCAGGGAGCTGGAAGGGAAATAGAGCAGCCTGGACATGAACCGGCGCCCACAGGGGATCCCAGCACATGCAGGGCGAGGACTTTAGCCACTTGGCTACCGCGCCGGACCTCCATGAACATTTTAGAGTCCTCATGCTTGAGTCAGCCATCCCCTCTCCCCTTTTCCCTTCCCTGGGTAACTTCTGGAAGGTGGGATTTACCATCCACAGTTTGCAGATAAGGAAACAGCAAGGAAATGTGAGTGGAACCAGAACAGCACCCTGTCGGGGGAGAGCGAGGAGCTGGGCGCTGGGGCCACTGGAACCTCAGTAGCAGAGGGCACGAGTTTGAGACCCCAGAGGCCTCTGTGTGGTGCACGTGCTGATCTGTGTGGCTGCCACGTTGTCCGTGCGGCCTCTGCCTGCTGGCCTGGCCTCGCCTGCTCACAGCACTGCCTGACGCCGGCCCTGTCCCCGGAAGCGCTACCTTCCCCTGCCTCCAGGACACTGCACTGGCTGCTTTCCTTCCAGCTTCTCTGGCTGTTCTGTCTGCGTGGCCGTGTCGTTCTCTGTCCCTTGGGCTGCTCTGGGCTTCCTTTGTACTCTGAGCCCCCTTCCTGTGTGATCTCAGCCCATCTCTTCGCCTGTCTCATGGGCTGGGGCCTCCCAGACTGAAGTCATGATCCCAGAACCCCCCAAGCCATGCATTTGACAAACATCTCCAACTTCACATGGTAATGAAGTTATCTTCTGCCAACATGTGGCATGGGTGGGAGCCCAGCGCCTGACCCCAGGCTTTCTCAGGAACCCCGTTAGCACCAGTCTGACCCCATCTCTGGCTTCTCCATTCCCATTCCTGCTCAGAGCCAGCACACCTGCTCTTGCCCGCAGCCACATTCCTCTGCCCCACCTCCCCGTAGCAACACCTCCCAAGCCCTCTGCCCTGGCTCCTGGCTTCAGCTCCGGGTGGCCAGCAGCTGGAAGACCTGCTGTACCTCTCTTTCTCTAACTCTGCCTTCCATATAAATGCAATAAATTTTTTAAACAAAATGTTTAAAAATAAGCCAAATGGGAGCAGGCCATGTTCCTTCCCTATTACTGTTTCTCAGTGTCTTTGCTTGGCACTGGGAGGCCAGGCCCCTTCTCCACCCTGTGGCTGCCCCTGCCCTTGGGCGTGGGTACCCTGAGCCCACCCCCTCCACAGGGCTCACTGCTCTCCCTTTGCCAGAGGACCCCGTGACGGCACCACAGAGGCCAGCAGCTTCCGTTCCCCCAGGGCCTCTCTCCTGGGTTCCATGTGCCGCTTTTCACTGTGGACGCGGCGTGGCGTGTTTTCCTCTGCGCGCACACACACACCCACCCCAGGGTCTCTTCGGGTGTCCAGGTTTCCTCTTCAATGTTTTTTTTTTTTTCCTTGAAAGATGTATTTGAAAGGCAGAATTACAGAGCCAGAGGAAGACAGATCTTCTGTCCTCTGGTTCACTCCCCAAATGGCCACAATGGCAAGGGCTGGGCCAGGGCAGAGCCAGGAGCCAGGAAGTTCACCTGGGTCTCCGACATGGATGGAGAAGCCCAGCCACCTGGTCCATCCTCTGCCCCCTTCCAGGCGTATTAGCAGGGAGCTGGATGGGAAGGGGGACAGCTGGGATTTGAACTGGTGCCCATATGGGATGCTGTTGGGGGTGGTGATAACACAGCAGCAGCCCCCAGGCTTCCTTTGCCCTTCACAGCCTCTAAGCACAGCCACACCTGGGCCTTCCTGGGGTGATGGCAGGGACGAGGGCTTCCACGTGTGAAAGTAGGAGTGACAAAATTGAGCCCCTAACACCCCCTGTCTAAAGTAGGCCCATGTCTGGTCTGTGCTTGGGGACTTTGTACCGGCCGTGGCACTTTCAAAATGGCACCCACTTGCTCTCACTTCCATGGCTTTCATGACTCAGCCCCGAATGTAACCCCAGGAGGGCCAGCACACGGACACTAACTCCTGACTGCTAGAAGGATGGCCCCTGGCCGTCAGGGCTCCTTTAGAAGCCGTCGGATACCCGTGCAACCCGGGTGCACCTTCTCTATCACAGGTCGGAAGCCAACGACCTGGCCCTGAGGCTGGCCCGCCAGTACACGGGACACCAGGACGTGGTGGTGCTGGACCAGTAAGTGCGGCCCAGCAGCCAGCCCATACCTGCACGTGCTTGCTGAGGGCCCGTAAGGCGCTGGTGTCTGGTGCCTCGGGCAGGGAGGAGGAGGAGGAAACATGGCAGCCAGAGATGGCACTCGGCCTGGCACCTCCTGCTGCATGGGGCCACCGCTGAGCCACAGCTTGGAAAGGCAGCGAGCAGAGCATCACAAGAAGGTGAAAGTGGCTCCCATGACAATGTATGTATTGACACTGGCCCCCGGCCGTGGCTCCCGGGAGACCCACACCCAGGCTCGCAGCCTGAATGCTTCTAATATGATCCATCTCAGCAGTGAAGAGAGCTTCAGCTGGAAGCCAGCACCACAGCCAGGGCATGGCCTCGCAGGAAGGCCTGCTGAGCCTTGGGCCTGTGCTTGGCCCTGGCCCAAGGACTCAGGAACTGAGGCTGAATGGTTGACCTCCCTGGTGTGCGGTGGGCAGGAATCGGACCTGGGGCCCCAGGCCTTTACTCGCCACTCTCCTCCACAGCGCCTACCACGGGCACCTGAGCTCCCTGGTTGACATCAGCCCCTACAAGTTCCGGCACCTGGACGGCCAGAAGGAGTGGGTCCATGTGGTATGCACTGCCCAGGTCAGGACCAGGTCTGTGCCCACTCTCCAGCGCAATGACGTTATCCTGTCCCCCCCTACAGGCACCTCTCCCAGACACCTACAGGGGCCTGTACCGGGAAGACCACCCCAACCCGGCCGTGGCCTATGCCAGTGAAGTAGAACATGTGGTCAGCAGTGCGCAGGCGCAGGGCAGGAAGGTAACCACATCTGTGCCACTGTGTCACCTCCCCTTGAGCTAGAGTGAGGTCCTGGGATTGAGGTTAGACTAGTTCACTGTTCAGGGCATGAAGAGGTGTCCAGGGCCGAGGCTAACTAGAGTGGGCCTGAAGGGGCTCTCACGGGAGGAACTGTTCCACTACAGTCATGAAAAGGAAGGAGTTAGACACAGAGAGATCCCCTGAGCTGGGTTCTGCCCAGGGATGGGGAGCCTCCCAGAAGATGGACTGTCAGTGGGCATGGGGAGGGGCTGGAGCCCCAGTGCCATGCTGAAGGTCCCTCCAACAGAGGGGCTGTGTGGCTTTGGGTTTGGGTGGGAGGAACCTGGTCAGGCCACCCAGGCCATCTCCAGGCAGTGGAGAGGAGGGAGGGAAGACATGGACCCCAGGAGTGGAGCCTATGTGTGAGTCCAGGGCCAGCAGGGGCTGCAGGGCTGGCAGAAGCAGGGTGAGGAAGCTGGCCCACATGTATGGATGCCTGGACAGCCCGGGCAGAAATTGCACCCTGGCCACCCCATGGCAGTTTGTCAACCTGTCAGCTCCTTTCTAAGCGACAGCTTCTGAGCTATGCTAAGGCCCAACATGGTGGGGAAGGCGTGGATATGGACAGAAGGGTCCCTGAAGGGCTTCAGACAGGACAGCGAGGAGCCAGGCTCTGGGGGTGGAGACCCACCCGGTGGCGACTCAGAGAGTTAGGTGGCATCTGCAGGAGGCGGGGTGCTGCTATCCCAGTGGAGGGAATGGAGGGGTGTCTGAGCTGTGACAGAGGTCAGAGCCAGGGGCATGCCCAGTGATTGCAGGAGGGTTCAAGGTTGGGCAGGAAGCCAAGGAATGGTCTCAGGGCATCTAGGCAGGAAGCTGAGTAACACCCCCCACACACACACACACACACAGGTGAGGGGTGCAGCAGTGCTAGGGCCATGGCCCACAGGAGGCCAGCATCGGCGGCAAGGCCACTCTCACCTCCCTGTGTGTCTGGCCTCACTCCCATGCTGCATCTCACCCACAGATCGCGGCCTTCTTTGCCGAGTCTCTGCCCAGCGTAGCAGGACAGATCGTGCCCCCTGCCGGCTACTTCTCCCAGGTGGCAGGGTGAGTGGGGGATACGGGCAAGGGCTGGACTGGACTGGGCTCTGCCAGGGGGAGCCGGGCCTCCTGGGCAGACATCCGTGAAGACAGCCCTTAGGAGAGTCTGCAGTCCAAGCTCCCAGGACTCAGAGCCCGCGCCAGGCTGACTGCTGCTTCCGTCTGTCCAATGCCACAGGCACATCCGCAAGGCCGGAGGGCTGTTTGTCGCCGACGAGATCCAGGTTGGCTTCGGCCGGGTGGGCAAGCACTTCTGGGCCTTCCAGCTGCAGGGGGAGGACTTTGTGCCCGATATCGTCACCATGGGCAAGTCTATTGGCAATGGGCATCCCATTGCCTGTGTGGTCACAACACAAGCCGTGGCAAGGGCTTTTGAGGCCACTGGCGTCGAGTACTTCAACACGGTGAGTGAGGGTACTGAGACAGGGAGTGGCTGAGTGATCACAGGCCACAGGCCTGTCCTGTGCTTCCAGCAGATGCTGCCTCGCATGCCCGGCCACGTGAGCACCGTGAGCCAGGAGCACATGTGTGCTGGTGACAGACTTAACAGCCATTACAACAGCACAGCTGCAAGGCGGAGGCACGCCCTGGCCCGGGGTGCAGAACAGGTGTGACCACAGTGAGGGAGGCAGCCCTGGGACAGCAATGACAAGGAGGGGAAGGCGCACGTTGGCCTGGAGGCCCTCGCTGATCCCAAGGCAGTGAGATGAGCTCTGTAGCATCCTTTGGGAGGAACTAAGATGGCCCATATGGAAAAGGAGCTGCCAGCAGGGAGACCAGCCTGGCTGAGACAGGAAGCCTGAGTCTGGCCCAACCCCAGGGAGGTTTAGGAGAGGACAGAGAACATACCACGTCTTCCCACAGAGCCAGTGTCAACTGGGAGGACTTGGCCACATGGATAGGGCACCAAGGGAGGGACTCTGGCTGCTGCCCTCAGCAGGCTGTCACCCCACCCAGCCAATGTGTCATGCTGTCGGGAGACACCTGGTCCCATGCAGAAGTTGGGAGAACACAGAGGACACCCAGGGGTGGGCAGAGCACTGAGCCTTGTGTGAGGTGAGGCCGGCGCAGTACACAGGAGTCAGCAGTGCAGAGGGCAAGGGGCGGTGTGTTCGGGAAGGATGAGCTGCATCATCAAGATGGATCCTGATCCTTCTGTCCCTGTAGGGTCCTCTTGGGTTTCATCAGTTACTTGGTGATTTATTTATTTGGGAGGCCAACCTTGTAGCACAGTTGGCTGAGCCTCTGCCTGCACCACTATAACCTATTTGAGCACTGGTTTGAGTCTGGGCTGCTCCACTTCCAATCCATCTCCCTGTAACATGCCTGGGAAAGCAATGGAGGACGGTCAAGTGCTTGGGCCCCTGCACGCATGTGGAAGACTCGGATGATGCTCCCGGCTCCTGGCTTCAGCGTGCTCAAGCACTGGTCATCGCAGCCTTCTGGGGCGTGATCCAGCAGATGGGAAGCTCTATCCTGTCCTCTCTCTGTAACTCTGATGTTGAAAAATAAATGTTATTTTTACTTGAATGTCAATGTTAGAAGGGGAAACAGACCTTCCATCCACTGGTTCACTCCTCCGATGGCTGCAGTGGCTAGATCTGGGCTGATCTGAAGTCAGGAGCTTCTTCCAGGGCTCTCGCTTGGGCACAGGGGCCCAAGCCTCCTACACCTCCTCGCCCCACGTGCCCAGTGGGGCACAGGATGGCAGTTACTATGGTCTGGCCTTGCCCTGTCCTAACTTATGAGAAGCAGCTAGTTCCTCATATTTATTAGCCCTGTGTCTTCTCTTCTGTGTCTTTGCCCATTTCAATTTGTTAAAAAAAAATCGAAGGCCTGCAGCAATGGCTCCGTGGCTAAATCCTCGCCTCTTTGGGTCAGTGGTTCTGTGTGTTCCTATCACGTTGTGTGATTATAACAGGTTCTCATAGCTGTCATGAAAGCTAGTTCACCTGTTTTTTGTTTGTTCAAGAGAGATCTATTCCTGGCCCTTAGTCTATCATTTAAATTTCAGAATTCTCTTTAGGCATTTTTTTTTTTCAAAAATCCCTCGCCTTGAATGTGCCAGGATCCCATATGGGTGCCAGTTCTAATCCAGGCGGCCCCGCTTCCCTTCCAGCTCCCTGCTTGTGGCCTGGGAAAGTAGTTGAGCATGATCCAAAGCCATGGGGCCCTGTACCTGTGTGGGAGACCTGGAAGAGCTCCGGGCTCCCGGCTTTGGATTGGTGCAGTACCAGCCTTTGCGGTCACTTGGGGAGTGAATGATCCGACAGATCTCTCTGTCTCTCCTCCTCTCCGTATATCTGACTTTGCAATAAAAATAATCTTAAAAAAAAAAAAACACAAATAAATACTCAAGAGCTCTGAGGTCCTTCTTAAAAATTTGAAAGGTAGATTTATAGAAAAATTCTCCATTTGCTCGTTTATTCACCAGATGGCCACAAGGGATAGAGCTGAGCCAATCCAAAGCCAGGAACCAGGAGCTTCGTCTGGGTCTCCCAAGGACTTGAATCATCCTCTGCTATTTTCCCAGACAGAAGTGGAACAGCCCAGACACAAACCAGCACCCGCATGGTGAAGGTTCAGCATGCTAAGTGGCCATGCCATCTCTCTTATAGTCCCACTTATGAGGGCCATACCCTCATGACTTAGTGCCACCCTTTCCACCATCTTGGCAGGGTGGTGGGGATCCCACTGTGTGCATTTTGGGGAGACATAATGTGGCCAGTTACACACCACTCTTACGGCTTGCACTTCCTCATTTCGGGACCCAGTGGGTGTTTGTGGTTTGCAGATGGTGGTGGGGGGAAGGGAGATGCAGTTTTAGCCACAGGTTTTGAGGCTGGCTTCACTTCATTTCTCTCATCCCCAGTGACACATCATGTGCTTCCGTTTCATTTGTGGGCTCAGGTCTGCCGCCTGGCCCCTGGAGACGCTTGTTCATTCCGTTTCTCTTGGGGGTTGGGGTCTTTTTGTTTACATCATGTCCTTACTGGCAGTTTCTACTTCAGTAAGATTTCATACTCTAACAAGGCCAATGCCTGGAACGCCTCAGGGACAGTCTGCATTAGTTGCGTTTGTTCCCTGTGTGGGGCCAGGCTTCACTCTGTAGAACACTGGACAGTTAAGTCATGTGACGTAGCAGCCTCAGTCAGTTTCCGCTCCCAGCAGGCTTTGTCACTGCTTTCTGGCTGGCTAGCTAGCGCTTTTTCTATAGTTCGTCACTTTTACTCAAAAGGCAGAGCCAGTGGTTTTCCATCTGCTGCTTTTCTTCCCAAATGCCCACAACACCTAAGGCTGCGTCAAGCCGACACCAGGAGTCAGCTCCATCCAGGTCTCCTGTGTGGGTGGCAAGCACCCTAGGCCCCCAAGACGTGGGAGTCCGCCAAATGCCCACCACTGAAATCCACACGAGATGCCAAGTATGGCCATTACAGTGTCTGCTTCTCTACTTTATTGCTAATATATAAACTGCAGAGATGACCCTGAATACCTAAACTGAACAGTCCCTGGGCTAGGCACTGCCAAGAGCTTCGCCATTGCCTTTCACCAGCCTGAGTGTTCAAAGAGCTGATGGTAATTTCTGCCAAGGTTGCTGCTTTCACGGAGGCGTCTGACAGTGGGCAGGTCTTAGCCTGTCATTTCTATGTCATCTTGAAATTGACAGTACAGGTCAATTTCAAAAGGCTTGGGCCAGAGGAAACGGGCACCATGAGCTATGCAGCTCTCTTACGCCACTTACAGGATGGCCTGGAGATAAAACCAGTCCCTGCGGGGACAAGCCAGTGGTTGCCTGGCACCTGTCACTGGGGAGGGGTGCCTTGTGATGCTCAGAGAACCACAGGAGTGGTGGACTGTGAGGGAAGTTCCCACAAACTTGTATTTGTCACATCACACTGAACTTACACTTCAACATACACGGTTTATTGTGTATAAATTACACAATAAACACATTTTGAACCATAAAAGGGGTGGGGGGGGGGTTGCTGCAAAGCACCTTGCACCTGCTTTGTGCCTGCAGGTAGATTCAGATCCCCATTAGGAATGGGGCAGGGGGAGGGGTCAGAGTATTCAGTTGTTTTATTCAGTAAAACCTGTGTGCTACAAGTTTCTCATTTTGAAATGTTGGCACCTCATTCCAAACTAAGATTTTTATTTGAAAAGGAGCTTTACAGCTTGATGTAGAAAGATTTTCCACTTACTGGCTCACTCCCCAGCCAGCCACAACAGCCAGAGCTGGGCAGTCCGAAACCTGGGGCTTCTGCTGCTTTCCCAGGCCGTAGGCAGGAAACTGAAATGGATCTAGAACAGCCAGGACACAAACCAGCAGCCACGTAGGATGTTGGCGCCACAGGGCAGATTAGCCACCAACTTGTACCAGTGCTGTGCCCAGCCTGCAGGCTGGATACAGCTCACAAGCCGCCAGCTTTTCTTGCACCTCCCACCTGCCAGTTGCTCCTCTCAGTAGTTATCACTAGCACCCACCCTGCACAGCACCTCCTGACCTCTGGTGGATGCCCAACCAGGAAGGTCAATACTGACTACCAGGAGCCCCAGGGAACTGGGGACCTGGACTCCTCACTGCAGACCTGCAGTGGCTCTGCTGCCCTTGGCCCCACAAAGACACCCCTGTGGCTCACTTGTTCTTTGTCTACATCTCAGTTTGGGGGCAGCCCAGTGTCCTGTGCCGTGGGGCTGGCTGTCCTAGAAGTCTTGGAGAAGGAGCAGCTCCAGGCCCACGCCACTTGTGTGGGAAGCTTCTTGATGGACCTCCTCAGGCAGCAGCAAGCCAAACATGCCATCATTGGAGATGTCAGGTGAGGCACTTGGCAACCAAGCACCTGCCAGGAAGCTTTTTCCATTTTGCCAAGCTCCATAGCTTGCATAGCAATGGGGGAAGATTATGGCACCCAGCCTTTCCCGTCACACCATGGACCCCTCTCTGTTAACATTTTCCCCAGCCTCCCAAGGATGTCGGTAATGCTATTGCTTTCTGAGCTGTCCCCTTCCCTAGGGGTGCTGGGCTTTTCATTGGCGTGGATCTCATCAAAGATAAGGCCACACGGACACCAGCAACGGAAGAGGCAGACTACTTGGTATCCAGGTACTTTTCCCAACAAGGTTGGCCTCTGGGACAGGAACCCCAAAGTGGGGAGTCACCTCTCCCCTCCCACCCATCCACACTCTGGGTCCCCTGCACGTGAAGGGATCATAGCCCTCAAAGGCAAAGGCTTCTGAAGACGTTGCTGGCAAGCTTGGCTGGGGCTCAGACCTGGACAGCCAATACTGGTTTCAGAGCCACAGAAGCTCCATGCTGGGAGCTGTCCTGTGTGGTAGAGGAGCCCACCTTCCCCAGCTGGGGCTTGCTCGGCTTGGTATTCACGTTTCAAAGGCAGAGCTGCAGCTCTAGTTCACTCCAACAGCAGCTGAGGCCAGGAAGTCCACACAGCAGCCGTTCCCTGCTGCCTCCCATTGCACAGCAGGAAAACTAGAACTGCAAACTGCTGGCCGTGTTGTATCCTTTCAGCACAGGCCACTGACTCCCACCTCCAGCGCAAAGCCCTTATTTAGATTCCCTGTCACCTCCCCAGCTCAGCTGGCCCTCCAGGGAACAGGAAGACTCATTTCACAATGCCATGAAATCTTTGCTCCAGCTCAGGGAGTCACCCAGGGTAGAGTGGACCTGGCTCCAAAGTCCAAACCTTGTTCTGACACTGCTCTCCTTGGCAGTAACAGAGCAAGATGGGGGAGACAGAAGGGACTAAGTTAACAGCCAATACTACTAAAAATGATTCTTGGGTACAAAGGAGATTAGTGTTATCAGGGTTCTTTGAACTGGCCATTAAAAGGACTGCCCCGAGACAGCCCAGGGGCAGGACTAGGTGTTATAGATCACACTCCACTACTGGCCGTGGTGTTGCTTCCAGAGCACTGCAGCCCAGTGAAGCCTCCGGCCAGGTGTACAGGGAGGGAAGGGCACTGACAGGCCGTGGTCCTACTGACAGGCTCAAGGAGAACCACATACTGTTGAGCACAGATGGCCCTGGAAAGAATGTCTTGAAGTTCAAGCCCCCGATGTGCTTTAGCTTGGATAACGCGCAGCACCTGGTAGCAAAGCTGGATGCCATCCTGACAGGTGAGTTGGGAGCCGGAGCAGCTGACGTGCCCTCTAGTAGCTAGTCGCAGAGCATGTGCCTGGGGGGTAGCCAAAGACCCAGCAGCCAAGCAGGCAGCAGCAAGGCATTCCTGAGCCAAGCACCACCTGGCCTGCTTGAGCAATCCACTGCTGACACACAGCTACCGCGGCAGCCAAGGATGGCGTCGGGAGCTGCGTTCTACAGTGTCAACTCAGGTTTTCAGAACAGCTGAAATAAAATCTACGACAAGAGTGATTCCTAATCACCTGGGAAGGTGAGGGCCAGCCCAGAGCCGCCCCAAATCCACTTATGTGGTGGGGGTGTGATGGGGAGGGAGTGTTTGAGAGGAGCTATGGAGAGGGAAGGCAGATGCCACAGACACCATTCTGGGGGTGCCAGGCAGAGCAGAGAACGGCTGGGAAGCCCGATGGCAGCCTCTGTGCTCTCAGGGAATTGTTGCCCATCTCTGAGTAAAAGGCAGGGCATGGCGTGGCTGGGCTGGTGGGCTCAAGCTCCAAGTCAGGTGAGCAGCCTGGATGCTGAAGGCAGAGGAAGGCGACCAAGCCAGATGGCTTCTGCGACCTCTGTTGCAGATATGGAAGAGACGCTGAGAAGCTGCGAGTCGCTGAGGCTCTAGGCAAGCCAGCCTCACCAGGCGGATTCCTCCAGGTGAGCAGCCTTGCTGGAAGCATCCCTCCCCACCTGCTGAGCATCTCAGCCAGCACGGGCATTTCCATTCTGAGCCTTGGCCCTTCCCAGCTTTGCTTCTTCCACACTGGGAGGTTTCAGCTTCACTGGACATTGTCCGCACCCCCACCAGGAAATCTCCCACCACACTCAAGTCTGCATTTTGCCAATGGGACAAAAGGGCAGGAGCAGCCACTTCCTTCCTCGGCAACTCCGAGGAGCGGGTGAAGCAGTGTCCATGTGGGCCGTGTCAAGCCTTCACTACCAGACTTGGGACACTCCAGTCTCCCTGCAAGTAGGCTCTTCGTGCCACCAGTTTTAGGGGAGGGGGTGTCATGTAACGGAACCTGCCCAGGTTCAGCTGGGCCCTGTCACTGGGACAGGGCAATCTCACTTTCACTTACTCTTCCCCCTCCAGCAGCTGCCTTCTAGGAGCCATTTCCTTCTTAAGGGGACTCATGCCCCAGGCAGCGCAATCATCAAAGGAAACCAGCCAAGGATGTGGAGTATGTAGCTGTGCCTGACATGTCATTAGATCAGATATAAACTCAGAATTTCAAAATATAAACTCCAAAAGTTCAAAAAGGTCAGAGTGGCCAGGGCCTTCCAAGCTGCACCCCAAAACCGGGCTTGACAGCTGAAGAGGCTTGCTGTGGGAGGAGACCCCAGTCCCACAGCACCTGGCACCCCCCAACTTTGGGCACACAGCATATCCCACACTCACCCAGGCTTGGGGGTTTTTCAATTTTTATTTCAAAAGCTTGGATAGCTTCAATATCCAGGTCGTGGCAAAATCAGGACACGTGTAAAATACCTTACAATACATTAGATTCCCAAAAGGTACCAAAAAGTACAGTAAAATTAACACTTCCGTTACAGGAAATGTATGACACAAATAATATAAAATTAAAAGGTGAAAAAAAAGGTGACACTGGTTTCCTAAGATACAGTTTACTCTTTACAACCAGGGTCCACAGGGCCAGGCTGCAGAGCGGCAGCGGGAAGCAGACCCTCCAATCTGGTTCTGGGTAACCTGGTAATAAAATCAGCCCGTAATGCCACCCTGGCCTGAGACACCACACGCTGCCTAAAACAACTAGCGCTCTGGAAATAGTAAACGGGAGAGTGATTTCCAGGGGGAAATTTTAAATAAGATGCACATGGGACAGGCCATAGAAAGTTTGCCAAGTTAAATTTGGTACATAATTGCGTTCACTCCGTATCCAAACCCAGCGTGTGCAGGCGTCGGCCGCTCCCGCCGCGCCCTCAGTACGGCTTGTAGTTATTCTGGTGGCCACCGCGTCGCTGGCTCTTCCCGTAATTTGCACTACCCTGACCTAGGGACGAGAACAACGGTAGCAGCTACTACTTACTCCACATTCCTCCTGTGCCAGGCGCCTGCCCCGTGTCCTCACAGGACCCTCACACCTAACGCAGTAGCTAGCACCTTCCCCACCTCTCCGAGGCCAGTTGAGCTCCACCTCCGTAACGGGGAGCTCCAGCGGCCGAACCAGGCCTGTCTGACTCCAAAGTTCCTGCTGCCAAGCGGGCCCTGCACTGTCTGTCCTGCCAGCCCTGGGGGTGAGTGGACGGGCCTCCCTCTCTCCTACTTACTGTAGTCGTAGCCGGGGCCGTAGCCGTAATAGCCATAGGGCGAGTAGTCGTAGCCGCCAAAGCCGGGCCCGTAGCCCTGCTGGTAGCCGTAGCCCTGGTTCCAGTAGTTGCCGTAGCCCTGATTCCAACTCTGACTCTGACCTGTGGGGGGAGCAGGGCACAGGGGCCCATGGACCGTTTAGCACACGCAGGAGCTAGGATGGAGGAGATCCTGCCCTTTGGGTGGCGGGGTTACTATGGCAACTCAGGCAGAAGCCAAGGTGCTGCTGTTGTGGTAGAGGGCGCTCTGGGCCTGGCCCTGCATCTGAGAAACCCAAGCCGCTGGATGCTGACCTCACGTGGGGGCCTAGCTGCTGGCTCACTCACAAATTCCCCGGACTGCCCCCACCCTCCCTGGCAGTCTGGCCCTTAAATACAGATGCAGTTCAGGATTTGGAGTCAGAGGGGCCTGGGATAGAAGGAAGTAAGCGCCTGGCACAGCTTGGCCCTACCCTTCTGCCCACCTGCCCATGGGTGTGCCAAGTCACGGGACACCCACCGAGCAAAGCACATCCAGTCATGTCCCTTCTCCCACCCACAGTGCGAGTACGAATGCTCCCTCTGCCCCGGGGCCCAAGCCAGTGTGTGTGCCCAGGGGGGCGGCAGCACAGCCTCAAGCAGCCTGGACCCAGAGAGCCATTCCTGCGTCTGCCCGCCCGTGCTCGCTGCACAGCACAACCCAAGGCCAGAGGGAGCCCCCAGAAGACAGCTCCATGCAGGCAGGGACAAGGGACACATCTTCGTCCAGGTTCCACTCACCTCCACCTCCACCGCCGCCACCACTGCCTCGGCTGCCCCGGCTGCGGTTCCCGCGGCCCCCAGAGCCATACTGCTGCTGCTGATAAACCTCTTTGGGCTGGGCCACCTTGATTTCACACTAGAGAGCCAAGAGGGCAATGGGTCAGGGATGAGCAAAGGCACAAGTGAGCACACGGGCCTTCAGAGGACATCCGGGCAGGAGACTGCACCCAGCCTGCATGTTCCTGAACACACTTCAAAGCAAGAGACTTTCTGAAGAGAATCCCAGGATCACTGGGGCCGCATTTTAACCCCAGGGCAGCCCCTTCTGGAACAACTAGGAGAGCAGGATAACAAGTTTGGGAGAAATGATGGCCAGCAAGGGCGGGCGCAGATGTGAGGGCCTGGCAGTGCCTTGGCCCTTCAAAGCCAGGGTCCAAGACTTGCAAGCGGGGCCCTTAGAAACTAAGGGCATTTTTTTTTTCTTTTTGCAGAAAAACAGTGGCTCCTACGCTAATATTCTTGAGAAGACATAACCCTGATCTCCCACACTGCTGAAGTGAGCTCTGGGGCGGAGTGGGCTGCCCACCCTTCTCTTTTCTGTTGGGACAGGCCAGAAAGTGTTACCTTAGGACCTTAAGAGTCCATCACCTTTATGAGCAGCCCCACCGGGTGTGGGGTGGCTTGGTGCTCCTTGTTAAGCAAACATGTGTAAGTCTCTGACACACACACTCACAAAAATAAGACAACCAAGCCCAGCACAGCAGCTTAGTGGTAAAGCCCTCGCCTTGCATGCGCCATGTCCCAGCAGCCCCACTTCCCATCCAGTTCCCCGCCTGTGGCGTCAGAAAGGAAGAGGATGGGCCAAAGCCTTGGGACCCTGCCTCTGCGTGGGAGGCCTGGAAGAGGGTCCACACTCCTGTTCGGCTCCTATTAGTGGACAGAGGGTCTTCCTCTATGTCTGACCTTCCAATAAATGAATCTTTAAAATAAATAAACCAACCAGATTTACACACTGTCCATCAACATGCTTGTAATTGACGAAATATCTGTCAAATGCTGCTATCCGTTTCTACCCTACTGCATACAGGTGGGGGTTGTCAAAGAAATGGAAGCCTTGCCCAGCAAACAATCAACTGAAATAATGTGTGGTCCTCCATAAAAATGTTTGAAAATATTGATCAAGATTTTTAACGTGCAAATATTTTGGGCAAACAACCAGAATAAAATCAACTAGACACACAGATTCTCAGACCTCCTGGCAGCAGCTCAGCTAAATGGTGTCCTGCAACGTTCCTACCTGTGTCATATCGCGGAGAGCAGGGCTTCTGCACCACCACTAGCCAGCTCAACAGCCTCACTACAAGCCCTCCTCCCACCTTCCAGAGCCCGCCCTGCCTGCCTCACCTTATCCAGCCCTACCTGCCTCACCTTACCGGGCAGCCACTGCTGCTTACTTGCTGCTTACAGCGCCCGCCTGGCACACCCTGCTAGAGCCACACCCTCAACTCCCAACTGCCACCTGAAGCCTCGCCCCTTGACTCCTAGAGGAACCCTCCACCCCTCACCTCCAGGGGTGGGTCGGCTAACCCATCCTGGCAGCTCTGCCAAGGGTCTTGGCCAGTGGTAAATGCTAACTATAGCAGGGCCAGACCCAGACAGAACAGAAGCAGGCAAAGATTTGGTAACAGAAGGAGAGTTCTAGAGCAGGGAAAGCTTTCACCAGAGGAAGATCACCGAGTTTGAAAAGTTTTAAGAGTTTTCTAAGACCTCAACTTCAGAAGCACCACACACTGTCACCTTCAGCTTTCAACTGGGTATGCCAAAGAGGCCCCTCTCCTGGCCTCCCTGAGGGCCCTGCCAGGACACAGCCATCACCCCTGTGGAACCTAACCCAAGGGCTCTCGGGAAAAGTCCAACCCTTAACTCAAACACCTGCTCTCCAGGCAGGAGGCCAAGCACGACAAACCTGAAGGCACCTTACCTTGCTCCCACTGATGGTATGAAATTTTTTCTCCAGAACCTTCTTCACGGGGTCTTCTTCTTTGAAGGTGATGAAAACAAAACCCCTCCTTTTGTTGGACTTTGGGTCCATTGGCAGCTCGATGGCCTCGATCTGTGAGAAACACGCAGAGCGGCTCACCCTCCCCTCCCAGGCCGAGGCCCTGGTAGGCAGGGGGCCAGAAGAAGAGGGGGGCCCTGTGGGTTCACACTCACCTCCCCAAACTCGCCAAAGTACTCCCTGATCTTCTCCTCGGTCGCTTCGGGGTTCAGACCCCCTACAAAGATCTTCTTCACTGGGTCCTTCTTCATAGCCATGGCCTTCTTGGGATCAATGACACGGCCATCCAGCCTGTGCTCCTTCTGGTCTAGAACCTGTTCCAACAGAAAGAGGTCAGGTCCTACCTGAGCAGCGGACCTGGGACAAGCCCGCTCCAGCAGAGGGCCACAAACTGACCCCAGACTGACTAACACACTTGTCCACCTCTCCCACGCAGTGGGCTGACCTCAATTCTTAACATCAGTCCTCACTCTTCTCGGCCCAAGCTGCGTTGTCAGCCCCCCCCCACCCCAGCCAGGGGTCCCAGTTCCAGGCCCATGTCCTGCATCAAGGAATCTGGACTACAGAAGTGGCAGGATCCAATAACCCGAGCTCTACCCCCTTGGCAGCTCTTCTGCTCAAATTCTCAAGTCTTACTTCCTTGAAAACTCAACACACGCCTCCACAGCCATCCTGTGCCCTTAGTCCCTGCGACAGTGGTGAGCACCGCGCCCAACACTCACATCGAATCAGGCATCAGGACTGCTCCCCGAGGCGCCGGGACACCCCCTCCTCCTTGCCCAGACTGCTGCTACGTCAAGTCCCTGCCCTCTGCACCACAGAGCATGCACACAGCACCCGGCCTACCTTCTCCACACTGGCTGCGTCTTTGAAGAGGATAAACCCAAATCCTCTTGACCGTCCAGTGTTGGGGTCCATCTTTATTGTGCAATCCACGACCTCCCCAAACTTAGTAAAATAGTCTTTTAAATCTTTTTTGCTGGTATCCCAGCTCAGACCGCCAACGAACATTTTCCTAGAATCGCAGGGCGAGATACAGAGCAGCAAACCTCATTAAGTAAGCCTTGATCTTTCTTCTTCAAAGGGACGGCCGGTCCTGGGCTAAGCTTCCACGCAGAGCGGGACCCCAAAGCCCCCACCGCTAGCGCCAAGTGCACGCAGCTCGGCCCTCCGGGGGTGCCGGGGCTCCCCGTTAGCTAGCTCTCCCGCTCGCCCCGGCCCGGCGATCGCGCCCCGCCCGCCGCCCGCCGCCCCGGCTTCCTGGGTTCGGCCCGCAGCTCCGCCCCCGCGGGAGGCGGGAGGGAGGCCGGCCGGGCGCGCGCCAACTCCGCCCCCGCAGCCGCCGCGGCCTGCGCCCCTGCGCCCCTGCGCCCCGCGCCGCCCGGGCCCCAGCGCCCCGCTTCCGGCCGCCCCGGGGCGGCGCCCCCCGTCCACCAGCCCGGGGGGCCCCCGCCGGCCCGCCGCTCCCCTCCCCCCGGCCGCGTGGCGCCAACAAAAGGCGGCCCCGGAACAAAGGCCGCGGGGCCCGGCCGCACCTACCCCGCGTCCTCCTCGTTCTTGCTGGCGTTGATCTGGTCGCCCTCGGCGCCGTTCTGGTTCCCGCTCGGCGGCGCGGCGGGTCCTCCTCCTCCTCCTCCTCCCCCGGTGCCCGCCGCGGCCCCACCGCCACCGCCGCTGCCGCCGCTACCGGTCCCGGGCCCGGCGGGAGACTCGCCCTCCGGGGCGGCCTCGTGTCCGTTCTCCGTGGCGCCCGTCGTCTCCATGGGCTGCTCCTCGCTCGCCTCCGACATGTCGGACCGATCCGCCGCCGGCGGCTCCTGCAACGAGCGAGCCCCCCGCCCCCCGCCACGGCGGCCGCCGCGAGTCAGGCCCGGGCCAGGCTTTCCCGCCCGCGGCCCGCCCGGCCCGGCCTCCCGCCCGCGGCCCAGCCGCTCACCTCGCCGCCGATGACGCCGCGAGGCCCGCTCGTCCCCACCGGCCGGGGAAGACGCCGCGCTCGGGCTCGCGCTGCCGCGGGGGGGGCCTGGCCTGCGCCCGCCGACCGAGCAGCAGCAGCCGCGTTCGCTCGGACGCCGCCGCAGAGAGCCCACCGACGCACGACACGGACCCGGCCCGCGAGGTGCCGCCGCCTGACAATGCCGACTCGTGGCGCCCTTTATAATGCCGGAGCCGGAGCCACCTCCCAATAAGGCGTGCGCCCGTTGGCTACGCCCGCCCGCCACTCAGCCCCTCGGCGCACGCTCATTGGCCGAGGCCGCGCGCGCGCTCTAGAGCCGGGCGGGCTTTGTCCTCGTTTTAGAAGCCGCGCGAGTCCGGGCGCTGCGGAGGGGTCCGGGTGGCGGGGCGGCGCGGCGGCCGAGCTCGGTGGCGGGCAGGCCCGAGCGGGCGCCGGGCTCTTTGTGAGGCGGCCTTCCTCCTCCTCCTGCTCCTCCTCCTCCGCCGCCGCCGCCGTCGTCATCGTGGTGCCCCGAGCCTTGGCAGCCATTATGCCTTCCCCCGCCCCCATTTCCCGAAAGATGAAACCGGGGCTGAGGAAGTCTCAGCCAAGGTCGCCCGGATGAAGGCGGCCCTGCCCGATTGGGCGCGGGGAGCCGGGGAGGCCCCGGGAGGCGAACCCGCCCTTTGTGCCCCGCCGGCCCGCTGCTGCCGAGGGTCCGTCGGGCGCCATGAGGGCCGGCCCCGGCCCGGAGCTCCCCGGGCGGGCTGGCGGGCGGCCGGCACCACCTCGATCCACATCGCCTTTACGCTTTTGTTTACTTTAAAGAAAAAAAAAAGTGTGTGTGCCTTTTGACTCATTTTTGCAGTTTCTTGTTTTCACGAAAATTCTTTTCACACCCATGGAAATCCGTTGGTGGGGGGAGGGGAGCAGGTTCTTGTCTCTAGTACACAAAATGGTCGTACTATTTCCAGGAGCTCCTTCACCGCCGAGCTTCAAAGGCCGGACTAATCCCGCGGTTCTCTTCATCACACGGTGACGCCCACAAACGGGCCAGGAGGGCCAGGACCGGACCTGGGGCGGATCACCGCGGGACTGCGGGGTCGTCCCTACAAACCCCAGGGTGGGTGACACCGAAATGGGAGGCCCAGACCGGTAGGCTAATTTTCATCCAGGCGATGGGATTGTCCTAAGGATGGAAAAATGTCACAATTCCACGTTGCTAATGTTGACTTAAGGTTTCTGTGGAAACATCTGAAGAGTTGGCCTCACCCCTAGAGAGGCAGAAGCCCTCTGCTTCACACCAAGACCCCGTGGAGCCTCTTGGCTCCCCGCCCCCGCACTGGAATCCACGGGGCTGCACGCAGACTTGGGCTGTAGAAATCTGGCAGTAAGTTTCACTGGCATAAACAAACTGCCTTCTCCAACTCCCTCCCGAGGCCTCCCCTCTGTGTCCAAAAAACAGCACAGCTGTCTGGAAAGAAGATCATTGAGGAAGTTAAGTTCAAAGACCTACAGTGTAAGTGCGGTCCTGGGCTAGAGCTACTGAGAGCATAAATTCACTTAATTTTCCACAGCAGCCTTGCAGTGTGCAAGCCAGCCACCGAGGTTGCTTTACTGGGGCTTCCCACATTCCAGGCACGCGAATGTTGAAAATCACGTGGCTGAAATTACGGAAACAAAGCCAGTAAATTCCAACTGCATGGCCAGGGTTGTTGCCAGGGTTATTATTATTTTATTATAACATTTGTTTATTGGAAAGGCAGACGCGCAGAGAAGGAAACGCAAAGAGGTCTTCCATCTGCTGGTTCACTTCCCAAAAGGTGGCAGGGGCGTGTCTCCCATAGCAGCAGGCCTCAAGTATTTGGTCCCTCTCCTTCTGCTTTCCCGGGCAAATGATTAGCAGGGAGCTGGATCAGAAGTGGAGCAGCTGGAAGTCCAACCAGCACCCATGTGGAATCCTGGTGCCACAAGCGGAGGTTTCACTGCTAGTTCATGCTTCCCAAGAGTGTATAATTGCTAAAGTAAAAGGTATTTGTAAGTTTCCGAGTTCTTGGCCTAAGTTAAATTTCATATTAGATTCAGTTATTCTGATGTTCAAATGAAACAATGGCTTACAAAATAAAAGCTAGGGCCCGGCGCAGTGGCACAGTGGTTAAGGTCCTCGCCTTGCACACCCGGGATCCCATATGGGTGCCGGTTCTAATCCCGGCAGCCCCGCTTCCCATCCAGCTCCCTGCCTGTGGCCTGGGAAAGCAGTCCAGGACGGCCCAAAGCTTTGGGACCCTGCACCCGCGTGGGAGACCCAGAAGAGGCTCCTGGCTTCGGATCGGCATAGCATCAGCATCGGCCGTTGCGCTCACTTGGGGAGTGAATCACCGGACAGAAGATCTTCCTCTCTGTCTCTCCTCTCTGTATATCCGCCTTTCCAATAAAAAAAAAAAAAAGAAAAGAAAAGCTAAGAATGTGCCTTGGCATAGCATCACAGCTGCTGCTTGCGAAGCTACTTTCCACAGCAGAGTGCCACTTAGAGTGACAGCTACTCTGCTTCCTTTTTTATTTTTTTAAGGTTTATTTATTTTTATTGGAAAGTCAGATATAAGAAAGGAGAAGAGAAAGATCTTCCATCTACTGGTTCACTTCCCAAGTGGCCACAGTGGCCAGAGCTGAGCCAATCCGAAGCCAGGAGCCAGGAGTTTCCTCTGGGTCTCCCACACAGGTGCAGGATCCCAAGGCTTTGGGCCATCCTTGACTGCCTTCCCAGGCCACAAGCAGGAAGCTAGATGGGAAGTGGAGCAGCCAGAATTAGAACCGATGCCTGTATGGGATCCCGGTGCGTGCAAAGTGAGAACTTTAGCCACTAGGCTACCACACCCATGCCCCAGCTACTCTGCTTCTAACCCAATTTCCCAATGCTGCATCTGGGAGGGCAGGGAGAATACGGGCCAAGCATCGGAGCCCCTGCCACCCGCAGGGGAGACCCTGTTGGAGTTCCAGCTGCTGTCTTCCACCTGGCCCCATTCTGGCAATTGCACCATTTGGGGAATGAAACAGCCTATAGAAGGTCTGCCTCGCTTTCTCTCCCCTTTTTGTCATTCTGACTTTCAAACACTTCTTTCTCTCTTTTTTTAAATTTTGTTTTTGGTGATGTTTACATAATTGATTAGGGCGGGAATGATCAAGGATTAGGAGAAAGTGGGTGAGACCATTGTTTCCAAATTTTCTTTTTCTTCTTCTTGTGTCTGGGGGAAGTGGAGAGATAAGGGAAGAAGCCACACCCAGCCTCCCAACTACCTCAGTACCTGTGGCTAGGGAATGGCCACCGAAGTCATCCCAGGGTCCCGGATGCGCAGCATGAGCTGAGGGATCTGCTCAAGTGGTTTTGATAGTTCTGAAATGCTGTTCCAAGGATCAGGAAAACTCCAAGATCCGTTGGCTGACATTGGTTGACAGTCTCTATTCACCCAGACATTGGCTGTCAACACTTGCCTGGGCGGGGAGGGAGTAGTTGACCAATTTGTTCTGCCCTCCTTCCTCTGCTGATACCAGATGTCCTCTGTAGGTGCCAATGGACTGCCATATCTTCCATGTGCATCTAGGTATGCCATCTATTGCTCCGTCTCATCCACCAAGGAAGCCCAGTTCTGACACATGCACTCTGCAGTCAGCCCACAGATCTTATGATTTTCCCCATGGTTGGAGTTCTGAGTCCAGAGGTTCAGTCGGGGGATCCCCAAGGAAACTTTGTCTGAGGTGATCCCAGACCTGACACTTGGTTTGTGTTTGCCAGTGTGGGGTCCGGCTCAGTCCATCTCCCACATCAACCTATGCGCGCATAAACTACCAAGTTCCAACTGCTGGGTCAGTTCCATAAGCAATCCTATCTCTTACTCAGCCCTCACCAGTGAGGGGTGCAGCCTAATATGAGTGACCCCAATGATCCCCACTAGGTTTGCCCCCTGTCCTGGGTCCTGTGCTTGCCAGTATGTACAACAGACTGGTCCAGGCTGTCCACATCCCATTCAGCTCTCTTACACATCAATGAGTATTAAAACCTAGCTCAACCCAACTAACCCCACTATGCAGCCCACACTCATGCCAGCAGGTGCCACCACTTGTCTAGCCAGGTCTGCACCCAGCCCTGGTCCTCAGGTCCATCAGTGGAAGTTACAGCCCGTCAGAGGGGTGCCCACAGTTTCCCCACTGGACCCGTTCCAGTCCCGTATCTTGCACTGTCCAGGTGGAATTTGCAGTTTAGCTTGACAAGACTTGCCCCCCCAGTCCCAGCACTAGCTCTTCTCTCTCTCTCTCAATCTCGCTCACTCTCTCTCTTTCTTGTTCTCTTTCTCTTTTTAATATTCAATCTCCACTATGAAAGAAGACATACAAAAAACGCTTTTTAGTAGATTTTTAAAATTCAAGAATGATTTTTTTTTTCACATTCTTCTGTGTTTTACCTTCTTGGCTGAGTCTGTATAGCGAAGTTGTGTGGGTTAACTGCGAATATACCCGACCAATGGCCAGTCCCTCCTCCAGCCATTTCGCGCACTCAGCCAGGCCAACACTGGCTGCAACTGGAGGAATCTTCTGAAACACAACATGGATCTTGCCACTGCTTTGTGAAAACCCTGGCTACCCAGTCTTGAGGATAAAGTCCTCACCCTGACTTTGGGTGGATCTAAGTGAAAGAGCCAGTTGGGGATCCCGGGAACACGTGCCCACAGGTGCCAGCCTGCCCTCTGTGTATTCTGGGTGTAGAAGGACCTCATCAAGGCTTGGCTCAGAGAGGACAGAGCTGCTCCAGCTCACTTCCCCAGGGTGCCATGTGTTCTGCCACCTTCTGGATAAGGCTTGTTCACCTGTCATCTTGATTGTAGCTCTCATTTGATTGGTTCTTCTCTGTTTTTTTATTTGTTTAGATTTATTTTATTTTTGTTGGAGAGGCACATTTACACAGAGAGAAAGATCTTCCACTCACTGGCTTGCTCCCTAAGTGGCCACAGTGGACCTTGCCGGAGTCCAGCTCCAGCTGAGTTCGGAACTCGCGAAGGGTGCGTGGATGAGGCGCAAAGAAAGAAAGAGACGGACCACTAGGGACTCTTGACCATCGTGGACGACGCACAAAAGCTGTCCGCTTTATTTATACAAAATCAAACTCTGGCTCAGGCTTTTTACATCACGCTCAAGCGGGGGTTTCTAAAGATAACTCTGCCATTAGTTTCACCTAAGGCTAGGTTGCTATTCACCTGGCATCTGGCTAGAAAAAGGTTTTCAATAGATGGTGCATATCAGTCAGTAGCACATTCCTACCACAATTACTTTACAGCTAGGTCTTGAGACAGTCAAGGAAGGAAGGGGCCTAAAAGATCAAAGAAAGAGGGAAAGAATAGATTCCCACTACACCTGAAGACAGAACACCCTTGATTAGCATAGGATCAAAAGGGGGATTTAACACTCTTGATTAACATATTGCCACAGGATGCAGCCCTAACAGCAATAACAGCTCTTTGGCTAAAAACGGCACCAGCAACATTAGCTTCTAAGTTCCTATTGATATTTAACAGTAACTCCGCAGAGGCAGACAATGCCTAAATAGATTACAGAATACTCAGCGGGGTTGTCCGGTGTCCATGCAAAGGGAGGCAGAGCTGCATTCAGGTGTTGTAGAGGCATCCGCCGGGCCTTGCCACACAGCTGGACATTCCTTGCGGCCTTGCCTGCAATAGAACGATACTCTTCACACCTTCCTGCCTTCCACATCCATCACATGGACCCCAGCAGGACTTTCTTCTGCGTCTTCCACGCAGGTGCAGGAACCCAAGGCTTTGGAATATGCTCTACTGCCTTCTCAGGCTGCAAGCAGGAGCTGGATGGGAAGTGGAGCAGCTGGGATATAAACTGGTCCCCATACAGGATCCCAGCACTTTTTTTTTTTTAAGATTTATTTTTTTTTTTGTTGCAAAGTCAGATATACTGAGAGGAGGAGAGACAGAGAGGAAGATCTTCCGTTCAATGAATCACTCCCCAAGTGAGCGCAATGGCCAGTGCCGTGCCAATCCAAAACCAGGAGCCAGGAAACTCTTCCAGGTCTCCCACACGGGTGCAGGGTCCCAAGGCTCTAGGCCATCCTCGACTGCTTTCCCAGGCCACAAGCAGGGAGCTGGATGGGAAGTGGAGCTGCTGGGATTAGAAGCAGCACCTATATGGGATCCTAGCATGTTCAAGGAGAGAACTTTAGCTGCTAGGCCACAGTGCCAGGCGCAATTCCAGCACTTGTAAGACAAGGATTTAGCGACTGAGCCACCAGACTGGGCCTGGTTGTTTTCTCCCCCATTCACCACACCCCCGCACCCCGATTCTACATCACTACCCAAGCTGCACCTCGCTGATACTCTTCATTCTGGCTGTGGTAACTGTGTTTAAAATGGTTATTTGTTTACAAGGCAAAAGTAATAAATACGAGGAAGGAGAGGAAGGAAGAAGGAAGAGAGGAAGGGAGGGAAGGAGGAAGGAAGGCAGGGAGGGAGGAAGCTCCATGCACTCCTTTACACCCCAAAAAGCTTGAATAGCTAGAGGCTGGGCCAAAAGCAAGAACGTGGAATTGCATCTAGGTCTGTGACACGAATGGTAAGGAGCCGAAAGCTGGGGTCACCTTCTGCTGCCTTCCCAGGCGCGTTAGCAGAGACCCAGGCAGAGAGCTAGGTAGAAACAGCAGCTGAACTCGAACCAGCCCTCCAACATGCAATGCCAGTGACTCAGGTGCCTTACCCTACCGTGCTACAACGCCAAGCCATGAATTTCCTTTTTGTTGTTGTTTGTTTTTCGGTTTTGCTCTATTTTTTAGGATATTAGCTATGTTTCTGAAAGCAGAGTTACTTCCATCTCCAGACGGCTGTAAGAACCGGGGCTGGGACAGGAGCCAGATGCTTTTTTTCCCTCCCTATTTTATTATTAATTTAGAACTTTACTTTTAATATTGCTTGCATAGTTGAGAGGGACGCATGCACGCGTGGGCCTCCTATGAGAATGGGAAGTGTCAGGGAAGGAGACTGGGACACGTAATTTTTTTTTTTTTAGAATTGTCACACTTTTTAAAATTTTTATTTTCTATTTTGAATTACGGTATAATTTAAATTTTGAATTATGGTATAATTCTGTATAGTGGGGATTCCCCTCCCCCCAGTTCCTACCCCCGGATTGATTTTTCCCATAATGTCGCTACTCTGCATAAGGAGTTAAAATCCCATCAGTCTGCTGTTTAAGTGTGCCCCAACATTGCTGGGACAGACAATGTCAGACAGTCCATCATCCCATTGTCTAACACTTTCACTGGGAGTCCATCTTTGTTTTGGAAGTAGGGATGCATGTTACATTATGTCTTTCCCATCTGGATATGGTCGTCTCCATTACTCCATCACTCTACATTCCAATTTGCATTATGGTTTCCTTATATTAGAGAGAACATATGATATTTGTCTTTCTGGGATTGACTTATTTCACTGAGCATAATAGTCTCTAGTTGGGACCATCTATTTACAAATGGTATAATTTCTTTTTTTTTTAATGGCTGAGTAATATTTCATGGAGTAGATGTACCACGGTTTCTTTTTTTTTTTTTTAAGATTTATTTTTATCGGGGCCCGGCACGGTGGCGCAAGTGGTTAAGGTCCTCGCCTTGCACGCCCGGGATCCCATATGGGCGCTGGTTCTAATCCCGGCAGCCCCGCTTCCTTTCCAGCTCCCTGCCTGTGGCCCGGGAAAGCAGTCGAGGATGGCCCAAGGCTTTGGGACCCTGCACCCGCGTGGGAGACCCGGAAGAGGCTCCTGGCTTCGGATCGGCATAGCATCGACCGTTGCGCTCAAGTGGTTAAGGTCCAGCTTTCCAACCTCTAACTGGACCTCTAACTGTCTAATACAATCTTTTTTTTTAAAGATTTATTTTTATTATTTTTTCATTGGAAAGGCAGATATACAGAGAGGAGAGACAGAGAGGAAGATCTTCCGTCCGATGATTCACTCCCCCAAGTGAGCGCAACGGCCGATACTATGCCGATCCGAAGCCAGGAGCCTCTTCCGGGTCTCCCACACGGGTGCAGGGTCCCAAAGCTTTGGGTCGTCCTCGACTGCTTTCCCGGGCCACAGGCAGGGAGCTGGAAGGGAAGCGGGGCTGCCGGGATTAGAACCGGCGCCCATATGGGATCCCGGGCGTGCAAGGCGAGGACCTTAACCACTTGCGCCACCGCGCCGGGCCCCTAATACAATCTTAACAAAAAGAATGAAATTATACCACTTGCAACTAGATGGTCCCAACTCGAGACCATTGTGCTCAGTGACATAAGTCAATCCCCAAAAGACAAATACTGTATGCTCTCTGTAAATTACGGAAACCATCATGCAACTTGTAAGTTCAATAACCCTTTCCATACTGCTTTTCATTTTCACCTTCCAAATACTTTATTTTCTTTTGTCAAATTCATCCCTGGCTCGTGGATCCCACGGAGGCATCATTTACCCAGGAGTCTTTGGTGTTTGCCATCCGTGCATTGGTTATTCAGCGCTACATTTTTTCGATTCCACGATGCTCTGTTTTTTTTTTTCCTCCGTTTTGTTTTTGCTTTAATTTCATACCTATTGTTGACTTTGTTTCGTGACTTCTCATGTATGGGAATGTACAGTGATGGAGCAATAAAGACTACTGTATCCGGATGTGACGATACAACGCAACGTGCATCCCTACTTCCGGATCAAAGATGGGCTCCCAGTGAAAGTGTTGGTCATATCTAGACAATGGGACGCCGGACTGTCTGACACGGTCTGTACCAGCAGTGTCGGGGCACACTCAAATAACAGACTGATGGAATTATAACTCCTTAGGAAGGACTAGACTATTGCAACAATATTGGGAAAATCAGTCCAGGGATGGGAATTTGCGGGGCGGAATCCCAGACCCTATGGAATTGTACCATAAAACTGAAAATTTAAAAAAAAATTTTTTTTTAAATGTTGCACTGAAATTATACACGTGTGCATATTTAATTATACACATGTGCATGTTTAAAAAGTGCAATGAACACAATTCTGCCACACCCTTCTGGCACCAGACCTCAGGGGAATATGTGATCTGACTATAAAACCCCCAAATCCACACAGTCTCCCCAGGAGCGCCCCAGGCTGCATTTGGCAGGCCTGGCTCACAGGTCCCTGCTTGGCTCCCAGTTACAGACCTGTACAGCTTGGAAGCGCTCAGGCTTCCAGATCCCCGGGGCTGGATGCTCACTTGTATAAAGAACTTGAGGCTCCAGGCACTGGGCAGGGATCTGTAGGACCCACTCCTGCCCAGTGGGTGGAGCCAAAGCTGGGGCACCGGGAGATGCCATGTCCTCTAGCGGAGCGTGCCCTGCCAAGGCGGGCTGGGCTGACAAGCTTTGGGTGCTTTGGCACTGGCATTGCAGCCCTGGGAGATTCTGTCTTCCCGGCCCAGCTTCCAATTGTGCAGCAATTCATTTATTCACTCCTCTGCATTGTGGGGGCTTGGACTGCCCCCACTACGCATGCCCATGACCCAGGATGGCGGTGGGTCAGCCTCGACACCCTTTTCTCCCTCACCTTCCCTGTATTCATCTGCCACTTAGCCTCAAAGTGGCACACTGCAGGAATGGAATCAGGGCAGGCTGCGCTGTAGGAACACGGAGCCACCAACACACGGAGGAGAGGGGCTCCAGGTGAGCTGCCCCGCGTGGGGCATCCTGACCTCTTCAGGATCCTGGCAGCTCCACCCTTCCCTCCTGCCATGCCTTCGGCTGGCAGAAGGGAGAACCACAGGGAGGAGCAGGTGTGGGAGGGGTGGGAGGCACAGGCCTGGAAGCAGCACCCAGGACATCCTCACAGCCGGCAGTTGGAGTTCTGCATGTGTGGCCCCGGGCGACAGAGCACAGCTGCTTGCAAAAGGAAGGGCAACGACTGGGAGAGTGAACACAGGCACCGCAAGCTTTTACTCAAGCGTTAATGACGATGAAGGGAGTCCTAGAGCGATGTTTTCCCTCCGCCCTGGGCAAGGGCGGCAGCACCTGAGCTGTGCAGCGCCCCCTGGAGGCCACCTCTGCCCTAGGCGCCCAGTCCCCCTGCCGTGTGACCGGGAAGCGAGAGCCATGCATGACAAGGACAGAACCCAGCCAGGGAGCCATGCATGACAAGGCCACAGAACCCAGCCAGGGAGCCATGCATGACAAGGACAGAACCCAGCCAGGGAGCCATGCATGACAAGGCCACAGAACCCAGCCAGGGAGCCATGCATGACAAGGACAGAACCCAGCCAGGGAGCCATGCATGACAAGGACAGAACTCAGCCAGGGAGCAGGTGGGACAGGGCATGGCTTCTTCGGGCAGGAGAGGCTGGGGCTGCAAAATGGAGACTGGCAGGGGTTCTGGGGCAGAGGGCAAGCTGCAGGCGCTTGCCTCTGCAGGCAGAGCAGACCGACGCAGCATGGGCTCCGCCAAGGAGAACTGGACGCTGCTCCACGTTGACAGTGGACAGCAGGGTTGGTGTTGTGCCAAGCGGGTTAAGCCACCTGCTGCACACCAGCATCCTCTGTGGGCAACTGGCTGAAGTCCCAGCTGTTCCCCTTCTACTCCAGCTCCATGTTAATCCACCTGGAAGAGCAGCAAGAGACAGGCCAAGTGTCTGGGCCCCTGCCGCCCACGTGGGAGACCCACAGAAAGCTTCTGGCTCTTGGTTCCAACAGTTCTGGCCATTTGGAGAGTGAACCAGAAAACGAAGCTCTCTCTCTCCCTTCCCCCCCCACTCCTCTCTTTAACTCTGCCTTTCAGACAAATAAATAAATATATATGTGTATTAGAAAGTCAGATTTTACAGAGACAAGGAACAGCAGAAAGATCTTCCATCTGCTGGTTTACTCCCCAAGTGGCTGCGATGGTCAGAGCTGCACCAATCTGAAGCCAGGAACCAGGAGCTTCTTCCAGGTCTTCCATGTGAGGGCAGGGTCTCAAGGCTTTGGTCCATTCCCAACCGCATTCCCAAGCCACAAGCAGGGAGCTGGGTGGAAAATGGAGCAGCCGGGATACGAACCAGTGCCCACATGGGATGCCGGAGTGTGCAAGGCGATGACTTTAGCCACCAGGTTACCACGCCGGGCCCGAAAAAATAATTCTTCAAAAAAAAAAAAAAAAGGGCTTGCTTTGGCAACACATATACCTAAATTGGACTGATACAGAGACTAGCATGGCCCCTGTGCAAGGATGACGCGCAAATCAGTGAAACGTTTCATATTTTTAAACAAGAAAGAAAAAGATTCATTTCAAAATGAAATCCAATGTAAGATCAAGTCCAAACTCCCAACACATTAAAAAGAAACTGGAAGCTGTGGGAGGGCAGTCTGTGAGGGGCAGCGCCAAGCTGGCCTATCCGAGCGCAGCTTGCCCACCTCCTTCAAGGCGCAGCCTGTGTTCAACCTGGAGGGAAAGACGGAGGAGACCCTCCGAGGACTTCATCTTTCCACGTGACCGCGAGTAGGCATGGCCACAGTCCACCGTGGAGACCCGCCTTTCTCCTGCCAGCCCCGGGGAAAGTGCAGACCACAGGCGGGATCGTCCCCTGCTCGCCCCTGCTCGCCCGCGGAGAGGAAGGAAGGGCGCGGGCTGTGAGCGCAGGGCTCCTCGCAGGGCATCGCGGGGAGCAGCCGCGAAGGGGCTGCTGCAGGACGGAGACCGAGCCTGCAGTCCGCCCCAGGGACAGCAAGCGGCCTTCTGCAGGGAAAAGAGGCCGAAGGCTGCGTCCTTAGCGCGGCCACCCTGAAAACGGCGTGCCATCTCCCCATACCCTCTGGTGAACACACTGTGCTGTCCCCAGATGGCCTGCTCTTTGCCCCTGGTGGCACCTGCTCCTCTGTCAGCGCCAGCCAGTGTGTGTGTGTGAGTGTGTGTGTGTGTGTGTGTGTGTGTGTGTGTGTGTGTGTGTGTGTGTCGCTCAGGCACAGAGCCACGCCAAAGCTCTGACCAAGGACCATGCGATACTGCCTAGTGGCCACACTGAGGAACTGCCAGTCAGTCAGTAGGAGGGTTGGAAAAAAAGTAGTGAAACTGATCCTGATGAGGTTTCACTTGATCCAACCTAACGAAAATATTTGCATTTCAACACATGATCTAACACAAAAAAATAGGCCTGAGGGTGCCTGCACAGCGACATACGCACTAGGCTAGGCCTCCACCCGTGGCGCTGGCGTCCCATCTTGCTGCCGGCTCATGTTCTAGCTGCTCCACTTCTGATCCAGCTTCTGGCCTATAACCTGGGAAAGCAGTCAAGGACTGCCCAAAGCCTTGGGACCCTGCACTCACGTGGGAGACCGGGAAGAGGCTCTAGGCTCCCGGCTTCGGATCAGCTCAGCTCCAGCTATTGAGGCCACTTGGGGAGCGAACCAGTGGACTGAAGATATTTCTCTTTTGTCTCTCCTCTGTGAAAATCTGTCTTCCAAATGAAGATAAATCTTTTTCTAAAGATTTCTTTGTTTTTATTGCAAAGTCAGGCAAAGAGAAGAAGAGACTGAGAGAAAGATCTTCCATCCGTTGATTCACTCCCCAAGGGAGCCAAAGATGAGAAGCAGGGGCTGTCAGGATTAGAACTGGCGCCCATATGGGATCCTGGTGTGTGCAAGGCGAGGACTTAAGCTGCTAGGCTACCATGCTGGGCTGCCAAATAAAAAGAACTCTTTAAAACATCTTTAACAGCTTGCTAGCAGCCTGGCGGTGTGGACCACATTTCCAGCTGCATGCGGGCCTCCCCACCTCTACCGTGCAAGGTCCCGACTCCTGGCTGATCTCAGTCCTGGCCCATCTTCTCAGGGCTCCCCCTCAGAGCCAGACAGCCTGCCCATGCACCCTGCTTCTTCCTTTCATTTGTTTTTGTTCAAAATGTTTCTGTTCATTTATTTAGTAGGCGGAAGAAAGATAGGTCCACTGGGTTGTAGCGTGGAGCCAATGTCACTTTCTTTCTTTCTTTTTATTTTTTTTAAGATTTTATTTTTATTGGAAAGGCGGATATACAGAGAGGAGAGACAGAGAGGAAGATCTTCCGTCCCATGATTCATTCCCCCAAGTGAGCGCAACGGCCGATGCTATGCTGATCTGAAGCCAGGAGCCTCTTCTGGGTCTCCCACGCAGGTGCAGGGTCCCAAAGCTTTGGGCCGTCCTCTACTGCTTTCCCAGGCCACAGGCAGGGAGCTGGAAGGGAAGCGGGGCTACTGGGATAGAACCGGTGCCCATATGGGATCCCGGGCGTGCAAGGCGAGGACCTTAACCACTGTGCCACTGCGCCGGGCCCCTTCTTTTTATTTTTAAATTCTATTTTAAATATGGTTTACATAATTGAGAGCAATGCATGCCCATGTGGGTCTCTGGTTAGGGTAGGTAGAGTCAGGTGCGGACGAAGGTGGATGGGACACTCATTTCAGTATCTTTTTTTCTCCCTGTGTCTGCAGGGGAGGAAGAGGAGGGAGGCACTCCTGGCTGTCAAACTACATCAGAACCTGGGAATGGGGGGCGATCATTTGATGATGCCCTAGAGAGACCCCAACGTGGAGAAGAGTATTCCGAGGGTGTTACTTGAGTGGTTGTGACAGCCCTGAGATGTGGTCTATTTCATTGCTCCACGGTTGAGAACATCTTTCCAGGTCTACTGATTGACCAAGCCCACCTTAGCGCTTCCACAGCCCCAGGAGCATGCTGCAAAGCTTAGTCAGGGGAACTGTCCAACCTGCTCTGCTTTCCTCCTCTGACGAGGCAGGTGCTGTCCCCTGCTGGCCTGGCTGAGCTGGCCATCATGACCGCCGTGTACATCTGAGCATGCTGTCCACTGCACAGGCATCAGCAACTCAAGATGGCCAGTCCTCATACATGCACTCCAAGGTTGGACCACAAGGTTGATCTGAGTCCAGGGATCCAGTCCAGGAGTCCCCTAGGAAACCATGCCTGGGTCATCTCAGATTTGATCTTATGTACACCAGCCATGTAGGGTCAGGTGTGGTCTGCCATGCGTACCAGGCACCGCATGTACTAGTGGATGCAGCTTGGTCAGTTCTGCCTCCAGCCCTGTATCTCACCTGAACTGACTGATGTTGTGGCCCAACCCAGCCAGTACACAACAGACTTGGTCCTCACGCATAACATAGGAGCTGTGGCCTGGTCGGGGCAAATCCCAATAACCCCCACCAGGTCTGCTCCCAGACCCGATTTTTGCACACGTCAGCATTCTGTTGTAGCCTGGCCCAGCCTGCCCTGCACCCAGACCAGCCCATTCCCAGCGCCAGCTCTCCTGCTCATAGTGGAAGTAGCAGCCCAACAAGATAATCCCTGAGGACTCCCAGCCCTGGATCTTGTGCTTGCCAGTCCCTGCATTTGCCAGCAGGTACTATAGGCTGACTCAGCCGAGCCCACCTGTAGTCCCAGTTCTTGTCAGTAAGCAGAGTAGCCTAGCTCAGCCTGGCCTACCCCCAGCCATCATGTGAACGGGTGGGTATTGCAGTCCAACTTGCTTGGCCTGTACTCTGTCCTGACTCTGGCTTGTGCCAGTGTGTGCTTCAGACTCACCCTGCCTGGCCTGTCCCTAGACCTGGCTCACGTGTGTCCACGGATGCTGCAGACCGTGGCACCAGTTCTCATGCTCACCAGGGAGAGGTATGGCGCAGCAGAGAAGTCCCACATTCCTCTACCTGGCCTGTTCCCAGCACAGGTATTACACATGCTGGAGGGTGATTAAACACAGCCTGGCAGGGTCCGCCCGCTGTGTCAGCAGTCACTAGTGGGTGTTACAGCCTAGCCAAGCCAGGCATGGCCCACCTCCTGTCTTGGTTTTTGTACATGCCAGCTGTCAAGTGCTGCAGTCTTGCCTTCCTGGCCTGTCCCCAGCCCCAGTGGGAGCTGCAGTCTAGTAGGGGAGTTACCCTACCAACTTGCTCCTAGCCCTGCTTCTCACATGTTCCGTGGGGGCTTGGCCTGATCTGCCCTCAGTCTCGGCCTCTGCATGTGCTGGAGATGCTGAAGCCTAACCCTGCCGGGTCTACCCCCAGCTCCAGCTCTTACAAGTGTCAGGTGCGTTGTGTGGTCCAGCCTGGTTCAGCCACTCACACCCCCCCAGCTCTGCACCCAAACCGGCAGGGGCTACAGTTCCGTGTCACAGAGGCAAGCCCAAAAGTCTCCTATAGAATCTGCTCCCCGAGCCAGTAAGAGGAAGGATAGGTGACATCATGAATATGTCATAATGAATGTATCATGACTAGGTCAGACCAGACCTCCTCTAGACATATGGCTAATTGATTTATTGTTACCCTAAGAAAAATGCCAATATGGGCCCGGCACAGTGGCCTAGCAGCTAAAATCCTTGCCTTGAATGCGCCGGGGATCCCATATGGGCGCCGGTTCTAATCCCAGCAGCTCCACTTCCCATCCAGCTCCCTGCTTGTGGCCTGGGAAAGCAGTCGAGGACGACCCAAAGCTTTGGGACCCTGCACCCGCGTGGGAGACCTAGAGGAAGTTCCTGGCTCCTGGCTTCAGCTTGGCTCAACTCCGGCCGTTGCGCTCACTTGGGGAGTGAATCATGGGATGGAAGATCTTCCTCTCTGTCTCTCCTCTCTGTATATCAGACTTTCCAATAAAGATAAATAATTTGGGCCAAGCATGACAGAGTAGCAATTGAAGTCCTCGCCTTGAACGCACCAGGATCCCATATGGGCACCGGTTCTAATTCTGGCAGTTCTACTTCTCATCCAACTTTCCTGCTTGTGGCCTGGGAAAGCAGTCGAGGTCCCAAAGCCATGGGACCCTGTGCCCATGTGGGAGACCAGGAAGAGCTCCTGGCTTCGGATTGGTTCAGCTCTGGCCGTTGTGGTCACTTGGGGAGTGAATCCTCGGATGAAATATCTTCTCTGTTTCTTCTCTCTGTATATCTGCCTTTCCAATAAAAATAAATAAATCTTTAAAAATAATAATAAATAAATCTTGGGAAAAAAGAAAAATGCCAATATTTTGATGGGAATAATCTACTGAAAACATGCAAAAAAGCAGACTACACTATGCATAGCACATATTTTAGCTGTTTTTTTTTTTAAAGATTTATTTTTATTTTTATTTATTTATTTTTTTTATTGGAAAGGCAGATATACAGAGAGGAGAGACAGGGAGGAAGATCTTCCGTCCGATGATTCACTCCCTAAGTGAGCGCAACAGGCCGATGCTATGCTAGTCCGAAGCCAGGAGCCTCTTCCGGGTCTCCCACACAGGTGCAGGGTCCCAAAGCTTTGGGCCATCCTCGACTGCTTTCCCGGGCCACAGGCAGGGAGCTGGAAGGGAAGCGGGGCTGCTGGGATTAGAACCAGCGCCCATATGGGATCCCGGGCGTGCAAGGTGAGGACCTTAACCACTTGCGCCACCGCGCCGGGCCCTAGCTGTTTTTTTTTTTTAATTTAATTATTTTTTTTTATTGGAAAGTCAGATATACAGAGAGGAGAGACAGAGGGCCATCCTCGACTGCTTTCCCAGGTCACAAGCAGGGAGCTGGATGGGAAGTGGAGCTGCTGGGATTAGAACCGGCATCCATATGGGATCCTGGCACATTTAAGGTGAGGACTTTAGCCACTAGGCCACCGCGCCGGGCTCTGTTTTTTCTTTTCTTAAGGATTTACTTATTTATTTGAAAAAGTTACAGAGACAGAGAGAGACCTTCCATCTGTGGTTTGATTCCCCAAATGGCTGCAACTGCCAGGACTGGGCGAGGCTCAAGCCAGGAGCCAGGCACGTCTTACAGGTCTCCCACGTGGGTTGCAGGGGCCCATGTACTTGTACCACCTTCAGTAGCCTTTCCCACACCATTAGCAGGGAGCCGGCCTGGAAGCGGAGCCTGCGGCACATGCAGTGGCACCTGTTGGGATGCTGGTGTCACTGGCACAGCCGCCACGGCGCTGACCCCTAGTCCTTCATCACTTTGGTTGGAGCATTTGAAAGCAGCTTCTTGGGAAAGAGCACCTTAGTTCTGGCTTCAAGTTTGGGGATTCACAGTGCGAGATCAGACGGCCCCACTGGGCTGACAAACAGGAGCACGGGTGAAGGGCCAAGCGCTCTGGCCATCTGCTGCTGCTTCCGCACGTGCAGTAGCAGGGAGCTACCAAGCAAGTGGAGGAGCTGGGACTGGCACTTGCAGGCAGTGGCTTAATTACTGGGCTACAATGCTGGAACCTGCAATGTCCTTAAGGCTCCTCTCAGCCCACATGTTAACATGCATTTGCACAAAGCACCATTCAACATTGCAGCTATTTTCTTTTTTAAGATTTATTTATTTTTATTACAAGGTCAGATATACAGAGGAGGAGAGACAGAGAGGAAGATCTTCCATCCCATGATTCACTCCCCAAGTGAGCGCAATGGCCGGTGCTGCGCCGATCTGAAGCCAGGAGCCAAGAACTTCCTCTAGGTCTCCCACACGGGTGCAGTATCCCAAGGCACTGGGCCATCCTCAACTGCTTTCCCAGTCCACAAGCAGGGAGCTGGATGGGAAGCGGAGCTGCTGGGATTAGAACCGGCGCCCATATGGGATCCCCGGCGCATTCAAGGTGAGAGCTTTAGCCGCTAGGCCACGCAGCCGGGCACTCAACATTGCAGTTTAATCCTTTGCTAACCAAACTCTTGCTAGACATTAACTTAAAAATGCTGTTTCCCAGCGTCTAAATTCTTGCCTTGCATGGGCCCGGATCCAATATGGGCACCGGTTCTAATCCCGGCAGCCCCAATTCCCATCCAGCTCCCTGCTTGTGGCCTGGGAAAGCAATAGTAGATGGCCCAAGCCTTGGGAGCCTGCACCTGTGTGGGAGACAGGAAGAGGCTCCTGGCTTTTGATGGGCTCTGTCGACTGGGGCCACTTGGTGAGTAAACCAGCAGATGGAAAATCTTTCTCTGTCTCCTCTTCTCTCTGCAGTCTGGACTCTCCAATTAAAAATAAATAAACCTTTTTTTAAAATTTGATTTTTTTTTAAAAAAAGATGCTGCTTCTCCTTATTTAAAAGGCAATTGAACAGGCCATTGGCATGCTGTAGCAGGCAATTGTTGCCAACTGAAATGCCAGGATCTCATATGGGCGCTGGTTTGTGTCCCCAGCGCACCACTTGTAAGCAAGCTCCAGCTGTTGGCTTGGGAGCAGGTGAACTCTGGGCCTCGCAGCCGTCTGCAGAATGAACCAAGAGATGCATACTCGCAAACTCTCCTTTCCTCACTTCTCCCTCTCTTTCTTTTTTTAAAGATTTATTTTTATTATTTCTCTCATTGGAAAGGCGGATATACAGAGAGGAGAGACAGAGAGGAAGATCTTCCGTCCGATGATTCACTCCCCAAGTGAGCGCAACGGCCGATGCTATGCCGATCCGAAGCCAGGAGCCTCTTCCGGGTCTCCCACGCGGGTGCAGGGTCCCAAAGCTTTGGGCCGTCCTGGACTGCTTTCCCAGGCCACAGGCAGGGAGCTGGAAGGGAAGCGGGGCTGCCAGGATTAGAACCGGCGCCCATATGGGATCCCGGGCGTGCAAGGCGAGGACCTTAAACCACTTGCGCCACCGCGCCGGGCCCCTCCCTCTCTTTCTTAACCCTAAGTATGAATGAATATTTTTTGTAAAGGTATATGAACATAACAGAGAGCTTTGAAAGCTTCAAAGATTTTGACCTCTTTCTCTCCCGGGCTCTGTGCTGCACGCCGAAGCCGGTTTATCTCCAAAGCCGTGTGAAGCAGACGACGGCAAGGTGGAGATGAGGGCACGCCATCACCACCGCCATCCAAATCAGAGGTCAGTTGTAGCGTGGAGCCCAAGCCAGCTGCCTGAGGCCCATGGCAATGCTTACCCTAAGAGCTGAGCCAAATCCCGGGCACAGAGCCTACAACATCTACTACCTTCAAGTATTCACCCACAGAAAACATCTGCGGAGCTTTGCCCTAAAGCAGCAGACTTGGTGGAAAAGGCCTCGCAGGGGTGAGGATGCTTCTTGGGGTGCCCGCACCTCACCTTGGAGTGCTTGGATGGGGTCCCGGCTCCACTTGGCAGCAGAGAATGCAAGGGCTTGCGGTTCCTGCCACCCAGATGGGAGACCCCCGACTGGCGTCAGCCCGCTCCAGCCCAGCTGTTGCAGACATCTGGGGAATGAGCCAGCAAATGCAAGATCATTCTGCCTCTGCCTCTTTTAGATAAGTTTAAGTGAAAGTCAGAGTTTCATAGAAAGGGGGAGGTCTTCCACCTGCCGGCTCACGCCCCAGATGGCTACAAAGGCCAGAACTGGGCCAGGGTGAAGCTAGGAGCCAGAAGCTTCTTCCAGATCTCCCACACGGGTAACAGGGGCCCACGCACTTGGGCCATCTTCTGCTGCTTTCCCAGGAGCATTAAGCAGGGCGCTGGATTGGAAGCGGAGCACAACTCTGGATGCCGGTGTCATAGGTGGCAGCTTAACCCAATATGCCACAATACCGGCCTTCATTGAAATGAAAATAAATACATATATTTTAAGTTGAATCAAATGGACTCCGGTGCGCATGAACTTTCCCTAAAAAGTTGCAAGCACCCTCATGCCAGCTGCCTTCCCCTAAGCCTCCACCTGGGCCTACACTTCTCTTGCTCCCACTGGAGACGTGTAGCAGGCCTGAGGCAGGGCCAGGCAGAGCCTGGTTCATACTCCATGGCGGACACGGGGCCAGGGAGCTCCGATCATGGCTCCCGGCCAGCCCTCATCCCTTGCCTCCAGCTAGGGCACTGGACACAGGCAGGGGTAAGGAATTGCAAGGGCAGGCAGGGCCTGGGCTCTCTCTCCCTGATCTGCTGGCCCTTGGGGCAAATCTTTGCCCCTCCAA
Source organism: Ochotona curzoniae (assembly GCF_017591425.1). Taxonomy (NCBI): domain Eukaryota; kingdom Metazoa; phylum Chordata; class Mammalia; order Lagomorpha; family Ochotonidae; genus Ochotona; species Ochotona curzoniae. Next base: position 432,557 of record NW_024464918.1, read on the forward strand.
ACCTTATCACACTGCTCTGTGATAGCAAGGTCAGCAGATGGGCCCTAAAGACGCTCTTGGTTCTCACGTTCAGGGCAGAGCCAAGGGCCCAGCTGCACTGGACAGCACAGGGGATGCTCAGGGCTTGGTGGATCTGTCCTCAGGTCACAGATCCAGGACCAAGGACTGTTGAGAATTTGTTGGGGATGCTGTATACAACAGCATCTGAGCACCACTGAGAGAGCAACGACAATCACAAAACAGAACATACAGTGATATGAGTTACATAAAATTTATAAATTGCTCATTTCTGGAATTTTCCATATCATATTTTGGCCCATGGCAGACTGAGGTAAACTGAAATTCCAGTGTGAAACCCTGGATAAGAGGCTACACAGAAGACCCGGCATAGTGGCTCAATGATCGAATCCTCACCTAGCATACCCAGGATCCCACATGGGCACCGGTTCTAATCCCGGCAGCTCCACTTCCCATCCCGCTCCCTGCCTGTGGCCTGGGAAAGCAGTCGAGGACGGCCCAAAGCCTTGGGACCCTGCACCCGTGTGGGAGACCCGGAAGAAGTTCCTCACTCCTGGCTTCGGATTGGCATAGCATCGGCCATTGCGCTCACTTGGGGAATGAATCATCGGATGGAAGATCTTCCTCTCTGTCTCTCCTCTCTGTATATCTGACTTTCCAAGAAATGAATAAATCTTTAAAAAATAATAATAATAATCGTAAAGAGGCTAGACACGAGCAGAACCGCGGAAGCCACAGCCGGCTGCCAGGAACTGTTGGTAATTCCACACTACTCCACAGGGTGGGGTACGCTAGCAGAGGCAGCACTCTGTGGACACAGCCAGCACGGGAGCTCGGCAGCACAGCTGCCACTTGCTCTCTGGGCCCCACAGCCCCCTCTGGAATTTGATTCCAAGGTGAGGGCACCTCGGAAGGCGGAGTCCTGCCCACAGTGACTCCCAGGTCTTCAAACTGCCTTTCCTCCCCAATTCCATACTCACCCACACTTCCTCAACAGGCATTCTGTCTGCCTGCTGCCAGCTAAGCAGGCATTAGGGTGATCAACTACAAGTCCACTGGAGACCTGTGGCTCTGCCAGTCTGTCCTGCTCTCAATTCAGCAGGTGCATCTGGCAACCCAGAACTTAGCGTTCCACTGTTGCTGAAAGTGGTACCAGTTGGGGCCCGGTGCGATAGCGTAGTGATTAAAGTCCTCACCTTGCACTTTCAGGATCCCATATGGGCGCTGGTTCTAATCCCGGTGGCTCCGCTTGCCATCCCCCTCCCTGCTTGTTGCCTGGGAAAGCAGTCGAGGACGGCCCAAAGCCTTGGGACCCTGCACCTGCGTAGGAGACCTGGAGGAAGTTCCTGGCTCCTGGCTTCAGAATGGCGCAGCACCGGCCATTGCGCTCACTTGGGGAGTGAATCATTGGACGGAAGATCTTCCTCTCTATCTCTCCTCCTCTCTGTATATCTGACTTTGCAATAAAAATAAATAAATCTTTAAAAAAAAATAAGAAAATGGTCCCGGTGCACTAGCTCTTACGAATGTGGTGGTCAGAAGTCCAGCACACAGCCTCGCTCCCTGCTGCCAGACCTTTCTAGGCCCAAGCCCGGGTCGGGTCCTACTGTCTGGTGCTTCCTGCGTGTTCCTGCCTGATAGGAGCGGATTTGGTTCCCTGGGGGTCACGCTCAGCTCTGGAGCTGCTCTGCGGCCCGTGGGCCTGGGCCCCTCCACCATCACAGCCGGCAGAGACACCGGATCCTCAGATGCTCTGAGAAAGGTCCCTGGGGAAGTGGCCGGCTGCGTCCACCTGCTTCCAGGTCAGTGTCGCTCCACACCCCAGGCTCTCGGAAATGCTTCCCGCCCCACCTTAACCCACATCCCAAACTCCTGTCACGTCCCCTCTATCATTCACCCTGGGAGCAGCTACTGTGGACAGGGGCCACTTCCATAGCTCTCCTGCGTCTCATTGCCCTTGTCACTGTCCCTTTGCCCAGACACATCACATACCCTTGTCCCCCCAGATGCGCTTCTAACACACCAGCCAGGTATGTTGGCTCGTGGCCTCTGGAGGCAAACACATCTCCACTAGTTGCATTTCTTCAAATGTTCTCTGAGCTCTGGCCAGGATCCCATGGGGCTTTGTTACACTCCAGGAGCCTTCAGTGCTGTGGGACAGCTGTGCTTGGCACCCCGTGGCGATCAGCCCCTCTGCCACCTGCCACCTTCCTCTAACGCATCTCCGCGGGAGCCGCGTTCCCAGGCTCCATGTCCATGAACTTGCAGCGCTGACCCCTGCACTCTCTGAGTGGAGCCCCAGTAGGGAGCATGCCAGGGGTCATGGGCCACAGCCCCGAGACAATTCATTGATGACGAGCATGGAAATTTCCTACGCACGGTTCTGGAAGCTGAGAAGCGGGAGAACACAGCGCCAGCTTCCAGCGGACCTCTGTGCAGCGCCATCTCACGGCGGAACGAAAGTGAGAGGAAACAGAACCGAACTCCTTTCTCTCTCTCTCTCTCTCTCCTTTAAGATTTCTTTATTTTTCACTGGAAAGTCAGATTGACAGAGAGAAGGAGTTGCAGAGAGAAAGATCTTCCATCTACTGGTTCACTTCCCAAGTGTTCACAGCAGTCAGATCTGAACCGAGCCGAAGCCAGGAGCTTCCTCTGGGTCTCTCCCGCAGGTGCAGGGTCCCAAGGCTTTGGGCCGTCCTCCACTGCTTTCCCAGACCACAAGCAGGGAGCTGGATGGGAAGCAGAGCAGCTGGAGCATGAAATGGCACCCATATCACACCCCGGCGCATGCAAGGCAAGGACTTCAGCCACCAGCCTACCGCGCCAGGCTCAGAACTTCCTTTTCCAACAACCCATACCTACGTTAACCAGCCCCTTGCCATATTAACCTGCCCACTCCCACACTAACTAGCACACTCCCACATTAGCCAACCCACTTCTACGTTAACCCATTCCTGCCCGCCACCCCACACCGTCCGGCTAGGGATGAGGCCACCAAGCACGTGAACTTCAGGGACACAGTCAAACCCCAGCAGGCAGCCAAGGGGGACTCGGGGAAATTTCTTAGAATGAAAGGAAGGCCCAACACAGCACAGCGCAGGCCCAAACCTCAGCTGTCCCTCTGCACCAATCCTGAAGCACCAGCTCCAGCCGCCCAGCCTCCTCCTGGCCAAGGCTGCCATGCCAACTCCTATCCCGCCCCCACAAGCCCTGCAAACCACACATCCAGGGGCCCAGGATGCTGCTACTGCTGGGGACTGGCTGTGGAAGCAACAGAGCAAGTTCTGGAAGGGCCTGTGACTGGAAGGAACCCCACTGTTGATTCCGGAAGCTGGGAAAACCAGCACATCTTTGCTGGTCCCAAGAACAGAAAACGCGGCTAAGGAGAGCTGGCTCAGGAATGCTTGCAGGCAGCGTAGCGCAATGGAGAGGGCAGTTCCAGCCCCACACACCAGGGACCCCCGACCTTTACCAAAACAACAAGGAAAGTGGGAGGAGGCGTCACCGACAGAGAAAAGCAGCTCTGAGTTTAGAGACCATGAGCAAGCCAGGGAAGCCAACGGAAGAGGGTAACAGAAAATGGGGTGGAGAGAGCTGCATGGGAGGACCCCAGAACCAGAAGGCGCGCAGGAGGGTCAGGCCTTTGCCACTGTTCAGATGCTACTCTGGGGGCGGGAACCAGCACGGTGGCACACATCTGCCGCCTGCGATGACAGTAGCATCCCGTGTGAGCACTGGTGGGAGTGCCGGCTGCCTCACTTCCCACCCAGCTCCCTGCTCACACACCTGGGAAAGCAGCAGCAGATGGCCCAAGCCCTCGGGCTTCTGCACCCATGTGAGGCCCTGGGTTACTGCAAGCCCCTCCAGAGGCCCTGAGTTAGAGTCCCAGCTCTGCTTTCCAATCGCACATTCCTCCTGGGGCACCTGGGCGGCAGCAGGTGACGTGTCAAAGGGCTCGGGTCCCACATGGGAGACCCCAAGGAGTTCCTGGCTCCTGCGTCAGCCTCGCTCAGCCCTGGGTGCTCTGAGAAGCAAACCAGCAAGTGAACATCTCTCTTTCAAATAATTTTTTTTAAAGCGTTAGGAGTTTGACACTGTATTGTAGCAGGTAAAGCTGCTGCCTGAAGCAGTGACATCCCTTATGGCCCAGCTGTTTCACTTCTGCCCCACTGCCTGCTAATGCGCCTGGGAAAGCAGCTGGAGGATGGCCTGAGTATGGGGATCCCTGCACCCACACGGGAGGCCCAGAAGACGCTCCCAGCTGTTGGTTCACCTACTTATTTATTTGAAAGGCAGAGCTACAGAGATAGACAAGCGACAGATCTCCCATCTGCTGTTTCACTTCTGAAATGGTCACAGCTCAGGGGTAGGCCAGGCTTAAGACCAGGAGCCAAGAGTCTCCTCTGGGTCTCCCATGTGGGTGCAGAGGCCCATGCGCTTGGGCCATCCTCCACTGCTTTCCCAGGTGCCTTGGCAGGTAGCTGGCTCAGAAACAGAGCAGCCAGGACTCAAATTGCCATTAATATGGAATGCCAGTGTCCCAAGTAGCTTAACTGACTACACTTGGAAGTCCAGAGGGCTCTTTCTGCTTTTTAAAAATTAATGTATTTTGGGCCTAGCATGGTAGCCTAGTGGCTAAAGTCCTTGCCTTGCATGTGCCAGGATCCCATATGGGTGCCAGTTTGTATTGCAGCTGCTCCATTTCCCATTCAGCTCCCTGTTTATGGCCTGGGAAAGCAGGCTAGGACGGCCCAAAGCCTTGGGACCCTGCGCCTGTGTGGGAGAGCCAGAAGAAGCTCCTGGCTCCTGGCTTCAGATTGGCTCAGCTCCAGCCATTGCAGCCACTTGGGGAGTGAACCAGCAGATGGAAGATCTCTCTGTCTCTCCCTTTCGCTACAATTCTGACTTTCCAATTTAAAAAATCACTTATTTTAACTTTATTCCTTCTAGATATCTGAGCCCAGGGTCACTGGCTAAGAGGGTCAGGTCCTGAAGTATCAGATTAGACATTGCCTAGCGACACAGCTGCTCTGGGCCCGCCCCCAGCCCTATCATTCCTCCTCCCAGGTCCATGGGTTGACTGCAAACACTTGTTGGAGTACCAACTGCTGATACGTGTGAATATGATCTCATTATAAAGTGGAGTCCTTGCAGATACAATCCGGTTAAGACGGGGTCACCAGGGTGGGCCCTAAGCCAACATACCTGGTCTCCTTAAAAGAGGAGGAAGTGCCAGGGGGATACAGAGGTGCTAGAGAAAACTGCACATGGCTGTGGTGGCAGTTGGTGCTCTGTCCATAACACAAGGTGCAGCCAGAAGTGCTGGCAAAGGCAGAGGCCAGGAAGGGCCTGTGCCTTCAGAGACAGCAGGCCGGGGCCTTGCTAATGCCTTTGGCCTTCTAACTGCGGCAAAACAAATCTCTGTCTTGATTTTTTGTTTAAGATTTCTTTATTTTGGGACCTGTGCCCCAGCAGAGGATGCTAAGACTTTTCCTGAAAACACTCGCATCCTGAATGAGGAACAGTTCGAGTTCCGGCTGCTCCATTGCCAAGCCAGCTCTCCGCTTGTGGCCTGGGGAAGTGGCAGAGGACAGCCCAAGTCTGAGACGCTGGGCCAGGCTGCTCATCACCGTCCCGGGGCCAAAGACAGAAATGAGATCGCACATCCCTGTTCCCAGAGAAGCCACAGCGACTCACAGCCCTCTGCCAGAGCCTGGCAGACCACAGCGCACAGGTCCCAGGCCAGCTCTCCTCTGGAAGCCCCTCCCAGACACACCAGCAAATGGCGTTGTGCCCAGGCCACAGGTATTCCTTACTGCAGCATCTGATCCCTGAACAACCATCACGGAATGGGGTCCTATAGGGTGCGGGCTGCTTTCTTCTCTTTTCTTCCTCGGTAATATTTTATTTCGGTAATCTTTACATAGTTGACTAGGGCACAAAGGGTCAAGGGCTAGAGGAAAGTGGGTAAGACCATTGTTTCCACATTATTATTATTATTATCATTATTATTATTTTATGTATCTGGGGTAAGGGAGAGATAAAGCGAGAAGCCCCACTCAGCCTCCCACCATCCCAGGTGCTCCGAGAGTCCTGCTCAAGTGGTTTCATTAGTTTAACTGTCCTGATTTGCTGCCGATCTCACAATTCCAAGCAGTTCAGTCGGAGGAATCCCCAAAGAAACTTCGTCTGAGGTGATCCCAGTCCTGATTCTTGTGTGTGCTTACCAGTACAAGGTCCGGCACAGTCCATCGCCCCAATCAGCTTATGCACATGCTGGTGGTTGCAATTGCTGGGTCAGTTCTGTTTACAGACCTGTCTTCCATATGAACCAATATGTGCTACAGTCCAGCCTGGTTCTACCCAGCACACACTTGGCCCTCACATAAACCAGTGGAAGCTGCAGCCTAGTCGGAGCAACTTGTAATAACCCCCACAGGCCTGCCCCCTGCCCTGGCTTCCGTTCTTGCCAGGATGTACAGCAGACTGACCCAGTCTGTCCCACATCCCATTCAGCTCTCATACATGTCAATGGGCATTGAAGCCTAGTTCAACCCAACCAGCCCTACCATCCAGCCCACGCAGATGCTGTTGGTTGCTGTTCTGTCTAGCAACCCCTGCCCCTGTCCTGGTTTTCATGCTCTCCAGTGGGAGTGGTAACCCAAGAGGGAGGAGCCCACTATTTCCCTTCTGGGCCACTCCCATTCCCAGAACATGCACTCTCCAGGTGATTCTGCAGTTTAACTTGACAGAATTAGCCCCCAGTGCCAGCCTCTGCCAGCTGATGCTGCGACAGAGCCCCACCAACCATCACCCACTCTGATTTATACTTGCCCCAGTAGGAACAGTCAGCCCAGCCTGGCTTTTCCCCGATCTAGCTCACATGAGGCCCACAGGTGTTGTAGCCCTGCCTGGTCTGGTCTGCCCCCATCCCAGCTTACACTCTCCAGTGGCAGTGGCGATCCAGCAGGGGAGCCCTCCACATTCCCCATACCTACTTTGCCCCTTCTTCTGCTGTTTCTCACGTGTGCTATTTGGGTGCTGCGGCACAGTCTGGCATGGCTCCCCTCATCTCAGCATTTGCCAGTGGCTGCTGTAGCCTGGCCGGGTCCACCCCGATTCCTGCTGACACTGGTGGGGGTAACAGCCTAGGCGGGCAGGTTTGAAAATGATGACTGGGCCCTACAATTGATCATGGTCACACAGCTCTGAACACACCAACAGCCATTAAAATATACATTTAGGGCCCGGCGCGGTGGCGCAAGTGGTTAAAGGTCCTCGCCTTGCACGCCCGGGATCCCATATGGGCGCCGGTTCTAATCCCGGCAGCCCCGCTTCCCTTCCAGCTCCCTGCCTGTGGCCTGGGAAAGCAGTCGAGGACAGCCCAAAAGCTTTGGGACTCTGCACCCACGTGGGAGACCCGGAAGAGGCTCCTGGCTTCGGATCGGCATAGCATCGGCCCGTTGCGGCTCACTTGGGGAGTGAATCATCAGACGGAAGATCTTCCTCTCTGTCTCTCCTCTCTGTATATCCGCCTTTCCAATGAAAAAATAATAAAAATAAATCTTAAAAAAATATATACATTTAAATATGTGAGATAATCACATGAATCATACGAGCATGTATACATTTTTAATAATATTCCTCAATTTTTTAAAAAAGAGGAGTTCATCATTTGAAAATCAGAATTACAGAGAGGAAAGGAGGCACGGAGTCATCAACCGGTTGAATCCCCAGATGGCTGCAAATGCCAGGCCGGGCCAGGCCAGTGCCAGGGCCGGGCCAGGCCAGTGCCAGAAGGCAGGAGCTTCATCCGGGTCTCCCGTGTGGGCGGTAAGGGCCCGAACACTGGAGCTGTCTTCTGCTGACCAGCAGGGCGATGTGTCAGACTAGAGCAGCTGGGACATGAACCAGTGCCCATATGAGATGCCAACATTATAGGCAATGGCTTTATTTGCTACGGCACGATGCTGGCTCCAATCTTAGACCACAGGGATGGTGTCCTGGCACCACACAGGATGAGCCCCTGCCCCTCCGCATTCCTACACTGCTTCTTGCTAATGAACACCCTGGGAGGCAGGAGGAGAGGGCTCAAGATCCTGGGTCCCTGCATTCACATAGGAGGAGACCCACAGATTTGGATTCCTCGGTCTAGCTGTTCTAGCCATCGGGAAGTGAATCAGCGAACTAAAGTAGATAAAAACAAATACTTTTTTTAAAGTCTATTTTTAAAATTTTTTAATTTATTTCTTTATTTTTATGATAGTTCCATAGGTTCAGGGATTTTCCCTCCCCTCCCCACTGATTTTCCCTATATTATTACATTAGCATAGTTCTTCAAAAACAGTTCTAAGTCCATCTTGCTCCTATTCAAGTGTATCCTGATGTTGGTATAGACAATGGCGGAAAGTCTAGCATCCTATTGGTCAGGATATATTTAATAGTTTCTTTGGGGATCCAGCTTTGATTTGAGAATAGACATCTTTTTGTTTATTTGTTTGTTTTTGTTTTTTTCTCTGCTAACGCTCCTTGGGAGGCAGTGGATAATGGCCCAGTACTTGGGCATCTGTTGCCACAGGAGACCCACATGGAGTTCCCCCGCTCCTGAGGGTCGGTCTGGAAGGAAACCAATGGCTGGAAGCAAGCTTGCTATAATGTTTTCAAACTAACCTTTCTTTCTTTTTTTTTTTTTTTTTTTTAAGATTTGTTTCTTTTTAGTGGAAAGTCAGATATACAGATGAGAGACAGAGAGGATGATCTTCTGTCTGGTGATTCAATCCCCAAGTGACCACAACGGCTGGAGCTGAGCCGATCTAGAGCCAGGAGTGTCCTGGTCTCCCATGCGAGTGCAGGCCCTTCGACTGCTTTCCCAGGCCACAAGCAGGGAGTAGGTTGGGAAGCAAGGGCTGCCGGGATTAGCAGGGCGCCCATAAGGGATCCTGGTGTGTGCAAGGCGAGGACTTCAGTCGCTAGGCAACTGTGCCAGGCTTCAAACTAATCATTTTTGTAAAAGTCCATTTTCGTTATTTGAACTGACCTGTGCTCCCTCAGCCACTGAACTTGTTAATTTCCACACATCCGCCGGTCTACCACAAAGCACAGGCCTTTCACTATATAACGAAAGCAACTTGTTTGTAGCAATGATCAAATTAATAACCATGCAGCAATCCAAAGCAACGCAAGAAATCACTGACATCCAGCGGGCCCGGAATCCAGCCCTGCTCAGCTCCCTGGCCGCCCCTCCTCACTGCTCAGCCCAAGCACTCCTCCACCCCGCCTGGTCACCCCAGAGGCCTTTCAGGTCGCGCCCGAGCCCGGTCCAGCTCGGGCGGACTTCCTGTGCACCCCGCCAGCAGGGCTAAGGACTAGGAGGAAAAGCAGGAGGGTTTGGGGAAACTGGCCGGAGGCGGGAGAGGCTCTAGTCATCAGGAAAAGCCCGTCACAGCCAGCAGAGCCCTGCGGGGGCAGAGGGGGCGAGCCTTGGGCTATGCCAGGGAAAGGGGTGCTCAGGATGGGGGTCTTCCCTTGCAGAGCCGTGCAGCGCCGTCCAGGAAAGAGATGGCAAAGCTTGAGGGACTAGGAGGGAGCACACCTAACCTTCAGCACGTGACCCTCCAGCAGCTGCGCCCTCAGCCCAGGCCCGCCGCCTCGGGGAGGAGGTGTCAGGGCGGGCAGGAATCCGGCGGATCAGCCATTCTCGAACGCGCGCCGCACCCCGTCCGGCCCGCGTGGACCAGGCTCCTCCCAGCCCCCGCCCCCGGCGAGGCTGAGCGCGAGGCCCCGCCCCTCCGACGCGTCTATCAAGAGATAACCGCCAGCGATTGGGCTGAGTCGGACACCTCGCTCTCTGATTGGCTTGTCGCTGGGCGGGGCGACTGGCGGAAACGGTTCCGGAAGCGGTCGGCCACGCGGGCTCGCCGCTGGAGGACGGAGCTGCAGCTGCTGCTGCCATGACCAAAATAAAGGCCGATGCGGACGGGCCGGAGGCCCAGGGCGAGGCGTGCTGCGGGGAGCGCACGTACCAGGAGCTGCTGGTTAACCTGAACCCCATCGCGCAGCCCCTGGCTTCCCGCCGCCTCACGCGGAAGCTGTACAAGTGCATCAAGAAAGGTGGGGCCGGGGCTGCCGGGATGGACGGGGCCGGGATGGACGGGGGGCTGCCGGGCGGGCCGGGGCTGACAGGGGGCTGCCGGGGAGCTACGGGGGCCTGATGGGGTGTTACCGGGGAGAGGGCTGACGGGGCTCCGCAGCCGGCGCGCTCAGCCCTCTGTTGTTGCAGCCGTGAAGCAGAAGCAGATCCGGCGCGGGGTGAAGGAGGTGCAGAAGTTTGTCAACAAAGGCGAGAAGGGGTAAGAAGCTGCCGGAGTTGCGGACCCCGTGGGCGAGGACGTGGTGGCGCTGATGGGGTCCCCGCACGCGAGGTCGGCCAGCAGCCGTTGGAGACAGGCCGGGGTCGGGCAGGGTCGCCCATGCAGGCCAGGCCAGCCGTAATCCCCTGAGCACACAGCTCTCTCCTGCCCCGGCCCTCTCCTGCCCCGTGTCCGGCACGCTGGGTGCTCGAGGGATCCCTGTCGGTAGGAGCTGGGGGTGGCTCAGAGTCAGGGGTGCTGCTCGCCTGGGGCCACCAGGGCTTTTTCCTGAGCTGTTCTAGGAGGTTCTGCACAAGAAAGTGGGCCCTGGGGCAGGACAGAAGTGCTGTGTCTCAGGAGTCTTATGAGCTGTAACTTGGGTTTTGTGCGGAGGCCGTGGAGGCTGAAAGTGACCTTGAGGTTTGGGGACAGGCCTAGGGTTAACATACTCACACCCCAGTCGCCCCACCCAGGTTGAATTCCAGTACCAGTATGCTGCTAGCGCTGACCCCAGGTGGCAGCCTGGGTGGCTTGTCACTGGGTGCTTGCCGCCCACCTGGGAACCTGCATTGCATTTGCCCCCAGGCCTTGCACGCCTCTGGGGGAGTGAACCAGATGAGTTCTCTATAAAGGCCTACATTTTCATTTGAAAGGTGAGATACAGCAAGAGGGAGGGGAAGAGAATACCTTCCACTCTTAGTTTACTCCCCAAGAGATGGGCTCATCAGGAACCAGGAGCTGTTTCTGGGTCTCCCAGGTGCGCAGGGGCCCCTGCACTGGGGCCATGCCCTGCTGCTCTCCCCTGTGCGTTGGCAGTGGAGCAGCTGGGACTTGGCCTGGCACCCGTATGGGATGCTGGCATGGCAGGCAGTGGTTTTACTCCTATACCACAATGCTGGCCCCAGTACTTCTAATCCAGCCCTCTGCCATGTGCCTAAGAAAGCATCAGAGGATGGCCCAAGTACCTGCACCCCTGCCACCCATGTGGGAGACCAGATGGAGTTCCTGGCTCCTGGCTTCTGTCTGGCCCAGCAGTTAGATCTCTGTCTCTCCTTCTGCCTGTCGAATCCCTAAGAATTCTATATAAGAAAATGTGTGGACCTGAGGGGACTTTCATCAGATTGGATGGTTGGGGGTGTGTATATGGTTTCTGGATTTGGGCAGAATGTTCTTAGAGGACAGAGGGCCTTTTTGCCTGGTCTGTGTGAAAGGTTTGGATCTAGCAGCCAGCTCTCAGGGCTGGGGACAGGCTGGGAGGTTGACCAGTCACAGCACATGGGTGGCCCCTGCCATCAGCCGGTGGGGAGGAGCAGGCTGGGTAAGCCGCCAGCAGGTGTGCGGCTGCACCGCGCTACAGCAAGCCTCTGCCTGTGGGGCTGGAATCCCGAAAAGGTGTGTTTTGGCTGTTCCACTTCCCATCCAGTTCCCTACTGATGACTTGAGAAAAGTAGCGGAAGGCGCCCCATTGTTTGGGCCCCTGGACCCAGGTGGAAGAAACGCCTGGCTGTTCACTGGCCCGGCCTGAGCATTTGTAGCCATTTGGGGAGTGAACCAGAGGATGCAAGATTGCCATCTCCCCTCTGCAATTCTGCCTCTTGTGTTTTGTTGTTGTAGTTGTTAAGATACCAGCAGTTAAAGGCTGCTGACAGAGGCCTGCAGGGCAGCACCGAAGCAAAAGCCAAGCAGGAGAGTAAAGGCAGTGTTTTAAACCACCCCGTGCCGGGAAACGCATGACCTTGCTGGCCGAGGACTGTGGCGGGTTGTGGCTACTCCTGGCCACTCTTGGGACACAGCCAAGGTTTTAGCAGGGCCCTTGGGTATGTCCTGTGCCACTCTTCCCAGCCTTGCTCCCTCCCCCATTCTGACGCCCAGCGCCATCCAGTCCTGTGGAGCTGGTGCCATTGGAATGTCAGCCTCCTACTTTCCCCATCCTTGCCCGTCTAGGGGCAGTGTAGCACACAGGTGGCATTCAGCTTCCCACCCAAGTGTCTGTAGGAGCAGATGGATAAATCTGAAAGAACACCTGGATAAGATGGAGAGCACCTCCCTAATAAAGTTTGTGTCCCCTCAGGCTGATAAACCATCTCTGCAGCCCCACGGCCCAGCCCAGAAGTTAAGGTGGCACTTGACTTACGGAGTGGGGACAAGCTAGAAATGACAGTGGATGCTCTCATTTCAGGATCATGGTTTTGGCAGGAGACACACTGCCCATTGAGGTATACTGCCACCTCCCAGTTATGTGTGAGGACCGGAATCTCCCTTACGTGTACATCCCCTCGAAGACGGTAAGGGGCACAGCCTTGGGGAGAGGGCTCAGGGGACGGGGGCCCGCAGCGGCACAGAGTGGGAAGAACTCGAGGAAAGCCGGGCTGTGGAGATGGATGGCACTGGTGCCACTGCTCCCAAGCTCTGGGACTGTAGACTGCGGTCCAGTTCCTGTCTTACGAGGATCCTCTCCCGTGGACTATGAGAAAGAAAACAGACGTACGTGAACCTGCTAGCCCGGCTCTGCATTCATGCTCAGAGGGACTGTTCGCGGGCACAGGGAGTCAGGGATGGCCGGGAGCAGCTCCCGCTGCACTGGAGCCGTCACAGTGGCATTGTGGGGCTGTAGGCCCAGTGTCACTGGACCGTGGCTTGAGTATTTACTGGTTTAAATGATGGCAACCAAACGATTACATATGAAGCACACCCAAGGGAACAAACTGTGGGGCCAGGTTAAGCTGGTGAATCATTACCAGTTTGCGATTCCCTGTAGTTTGTGTGGCTTTCCCTGCGCCCCCCAGACGGTCCTTCTCTTCCTTCCTTGTAGGACCTGGGTGCAGCTGCAGGTTCCAAGCGCCCCACCTGTGTGATCATGGTGAAGCCCCACGAGGAATACCAAGAAGCCTACGACGAGTGCCTGGAGGAGGTGCAGGCCCTGCCCTCCCCCCTCTGAAGGACTCAGCAACCTGGGACTGTACCTTCCTGCTGCCCACTGGCCTAGCATGGCCCCGGCTCCCGGGCGATGGGATCCTCCGAGGCAGCACCTACCTGCCAGCTGTGTGTGAAGGTGGGGCTGGTACCTTTGCCATCAGGGCTGCGTCCTGCTGAGCTTAAATGGATACAGCTCCAAGAGCGTGGGCTGGGGGAGTAAATGCCAAGACTAGTGTGGTGAGTCCGTGGGTGTTGTATGAAGCAGCAGCTACTGGTGCGGCCAAGGAGTTGCCGGGCGGGAAAGAGGGGAAACAGACTTCTCACCTAAGACCCAAAAGACCTGCAGCGCCCAGGGCCGGAGCAGTGCTCCAGCCGACAGCCAGCTGTGCCCACGTCAGAACCTTTCAGCAGTGACTTTCAGGGTAGGTGGAGGCACAGTGCAACCCCCATCCCACCTGCAGCTTCTTTCCCGGGTGTCCTCATTCCTCTTTGTTCCGCCCCAGGAGATTTCGGTGCCACATGGAAACTAGGGAAGCAATTTGTCCACCCACTCACTAAATTTTAAATAGGAAACCACAGCTAAATACAAATCCTCATGCCGCTGGCCTTGAAAACCCAGTCCCTCCCAGCACTTTAGCCTTTAGTTCCCTTTCTGATGCCAGAGACCCCTTAAGACTTCCTACTCACTGCACCTGGGGTGGTGGTCACGGCCAGCTTCCAGATTTCCCCTAAAGTGGATGCAAATTGGGTGCTTTCAGCCTGGGCGGTGACCGGCTGTGCCCACACCATGCCCAGTACCTGTCTGTAGTAGACATGGCAATCCCTGCTGCAAAAATCTAGACAGGCAGAAGGAAGGAGGGCTGGGAATATATTTGGTCAAAGTTATAAAACAACGGCATTCAGTGCTAACTTGGACTATGTACAGTGGAGGCTGAGGAGGAACAGGAAGCTGGCCGCAGCTGGATGCCCCTGGGCTGAGCAGCTCAAGGGACAGAGGCTTGGCCTGGCTGAGACAGCTGCTGGCTAGGTCCTGTGCTACTAAATCAAAGACGTATAAACAGCAGGTGTATACAGTCCAGCATCTCCCTCATGGCCAAGGGCCAACTGGCCCACGTGGGTGGGTTCCCTCTTCCGTGACCCCGGCAGGCTGCACATCCACCGCTCACGGAAAGCCAGTTCCGCCCACCGAGTTCGCCCGTGGCTCCTGGGAGAAAACCACCTCCAACAAGTTCCGGGCAGGAATCAGAATATGATGCGTTTCCCGTCAGCTGGATTCTGCTCCATGGGACAGTAGGGACACTTGAGCCTGTCAAGGGAGGAGAACCAGGAACACCTCAGGGATGGCCAGCAGGAACACCAGGCCAAGAGGGAGGTGCCACAGGGAACTTACTTTCCTCCGTTAATGAGCTTGTTGAGGGCATCTCGGGAGATCACGTGACCACAGATGAGCTTGATGGGAGGGTTGGAATCCGAGGTCTGCTGGCGGAGGATGGGGCAGGCAAACACCGAGTGGTACCAGCACTTCATGCCTAATTCAATCTCAATCTAGGGAGGCCAGCGGAGAGGTGAGTCCACCCCCCCGTCCAGGCTGTCCTCCGTGGTGCTGCCTTCTGCCTGTCCCCACCCCCGCCTCACCGGCAACTCATCCTTGTGGCTCCAGACCCCGCTGCACTGCCTCTGCTCGATCACAGCCTTGATGTTCATCAGCACGGGTAGCGCCACGCAGCCAGAGGCAAAGCTGCAATGGAGCAGGGGTGGGACGAGTCAGACCGCAGGACCCAGCACACAGCAGCAGCACTGGGCGCTCAGGCCTGGAGTCAGTCCCCAAGTGCCTCAGACTGCGCGCCAAGTGCCACAGATGTAGTCGGCTATGGCCAACACAAGAGCCATTCTGACATGTTTCTAGACTTGAGAATCCCTGGGAAAGACAAACTGAAGCTCCAGGGGTGGATACCTGCTTGGGCAGCCATGCTAAGTCACCTGTGGGCCTAGGAGTGCAGCCCCCTGCAGGAGTTCCTGGTCTGTCGTAACACACACCTTGACCTGCGGCTGTCGGGCCAGGAAAAGCCACTGCGTGGGGGTATCTGCACGCCTCACTGAATCACACCTGCCCCACATTTTGGTCCAGCTTCCCACCAACATACTCGGGAGGTAGCAGGGAACAGCCTAGGTACTTGTTTGTCCCTCGCAGCAAACCCAATGCGGTTTCTGGCTGCTGGTTCTAGACTGGCTTAGTCCTGGCTGGCTGGAGGCATTCAGTAGGACAGAGACCATGACACCTCAAAAATAAGAAGACCAACTAGGACACTTCAAATGGTGGAGGGGAGAGGGTGGGCGCTTGACAGAAGTTATGATGCTACTTGGGGTTGATTCTGGTGTAGTGGGTAAAGCCGCTGCTGTGGGCACTGGTCAAATACCAGCTCCCTGCTGATGCGCCCTACACCCACACAGGCGGCCCTGAGGAAGCTCCTGGCTTTGGAATGGCCCAGCTCTGGCTGTTGCAGTTATTTGGGGAATGAACCAGTGGATAGAAATTTTCTGTTTTTCTCTCTAGCTGCCTTTCGAATAAATACATCTTAAAAACACAAAACAGCGCTGTAGAATGCTTGCATCCTGGGTTCCTGTGCTGGCCGTGCTGACTCCAGCTTCCTGCTGCTCATACCCTGAGGCAGCAGGTAGACGGCTCAGGCGACTGGGCCTGCCAAGCACAGGGGAGTTCTGGCTCCTGACCCAGCCTGAGTCTGGGCTGTTGGCAGGCATGTGCAGGAATGCCACTTGGGTAGAGTTCTGCCTTGAAGTTAGAAACTAAACACAAAAAAAGCCAGTCCGAGTGCATTACAGGGCGAGGGCTGCTGTTGTGCAGCCCGAGATCCTGCGTCAGAGTAACGATTAAAGTCCTGGCTGTGCTGCTCCAGATCCCTGCTCATACGCCTGGGAAACAGCAGAAGGTAGCCTGCGTGCTCGGCCCTCCCCACCCATGGTGGAGTTCCTGGCAGCTGGCTTTGGCACGGCCCAGGCCTGGTTACTGTGATCCTTTAGAGAGAGAGAGCCAATGGACTGAAGATCTGTCGTTCCTCTGTCACTAACTTTCAAATAAATCTTAAAAAAAGAAAAAAAGGTAGAATTCAGTTGCTCAGACACGAGGCACAGAGTACAGTAGGATCTGTGTCCCACAATAATGCCATCCAGAGAAGCAGCGGTGCTCCTGCTGGGAAGTCCTACAGCTGAATGCACGGCCAGAGTCCGCGGGTAACGGCTGACAGCCCACAGGCGGTGGACCACTGTGGCAGTGTGAGGTTCTGGGGTCGGTTCAAGTGCCTCTCCATGAGGCCCCGGGTAAGTTCATCTCATGAACTTCCCGCCACCGTCTGTGAGATGAGGAGGAGGATACTGCCCAGCTCCTAACAGGAGATTTGCATACTGCTCAGGGACTCCCTGGGGCAGGGGGAGGGTCTGACAAGGCCCTGAGGACAGTGGCTGCAGGGAAGCGCTGGCTGTAATCTAGGGGCGCACACAGGCAGAGGCTTCAGGGCTTCAGTCCAGAGACCTTATACAATGGGAACCCTGACTTCGGGGTGAAATCGGGCTTTAACTTAACCATCTTGGTTTTCCTAACAATAAAAACAGGCTATTCGTATCTCAGAGTGCTAAGGGTTCAGTCCATCAAAGCATCCAGCAGCGTTTCTGACCCATGACAGGACCCTGGAAAGCTATCCTGTGCTCCCTGCCCTCCCGGGGCCAGGTGTACCTGACACTGAGTGGGGACTCCACAGAAAGCCCCAGCAGTGAGCATGCGTCCCGCGTGAAGGTCTCGCAGATCTCCGCCCAGTGGCTGTTGTCCAGGAGGTGGCAGTAGGGTGACTTCTCCAAGCCCAGCCTCAGATACACAAGACTGCCCATCATCACCTGGATCTCTGCAAGGCAAGGAGTATAGCACAGCTCAGCAGGTGCTGGGCTCCGGGTGCAGCCCTCAAAGGGGATGGCACAGCACAGCTCAGCAGGTGCCGGGCTCCGGCGCAGCCCCAAAAGGGGATGGCACGGCACAGCTCAGCAGGTGCTGGGCTCCAGGCGCAGCCCCCAAAGGGGATGGTATGGCACAGCTCAGCAGGTGCCAAGGCTCCAGGTGCAGCCCCCAAAGGGGATGGTATGGCACAGTTCAGCAGGTGCCAGGGCCCCAGGTGCAGCTCCCTAGGATGGCACAGCACAGCAGGCGCCAGGGCTCTAGGCGCATCTAAGGGGATGGCACAAACTGTCTCTGTGGGTGGTAGACAGGCAGGGGAGTCCCCTGACAACTCTATGCTTTCGGTTGTATGGCCGAGCCAGTCTCAGGTTAGTACTGATGTCTGTTCACCAACTCGGGCTTACTGCCCTCCAACATGGCAGATTCTGGGAGGCGGCAGCACCTAGCTAAAATCTGCCATCACTGCCTGTTTTTCCACATTTATTTTTTAAATAAAACTGGATAGTGCTAAGGATGTGTGGAGCTGAGACAGTCAGGCAGTAACACTGGTAAGTATCCAACAGCAGCTCGAAATCCTGCTGGGAAGGAAGGGGCCCCCAGGGGAAGCGCTCCGAGTTTCAAAGGAGCTGGGCTCTTCCTGGTAGGGAGATGATGGGGCGCATGATAGAGATCTGGGGGGACCGGAGGTGGTCTGAGATGAAGGGCTTTTGTTCTGGAGCTCACCTTGGAGATAAGAAGGGCTCAAAGCCGTTCTATCAGGGAATGGAGGAAAGATCAGAGACAGCTGGTTAACACACAGCCCCACCGAGATGCAGAGACTGCGCTGCCGTGACTGCCGCGCACCCACCTGCGGCAGCCTGGCACTCACCGCTCTGGTGCAGGTGTGCGAAGGGCTGGAAGTGCCGGGCATAGCTGAGCGCCTCAAGCTGCTTCTCGGGGCCACCTGCCAGGAGGCAGATGAAGTGCAGGCGGTGCAGCTTGAACTCCAGGGAGCTGTTGAGCTCTAGCAGGCGCTGCCTGTGGGACGCGGCCCATCTGGGAAGAGAGGGGCGTGGTTCAGCATGGCACTGCTAGAGGCCAGAAAAGCGAGGCAGCCCCTGAGCCAAGACAGGAGACGGATCAGGGACGTCTGGGTGAAATGAAGACCACAGATAAGCCTGTGCCCTGGCAAGTGGGGACAGAACGGCTCCTGGTCCACCCACAGAGCTCCTTACTCTAGCGCAGGCCCCAGGTCTTGCTCGTGCAGAGCTTCCAGGATTCGATTCAGCTCCAGGAAAGGCTTCTTGAAACCCAAGTCCACATTCAGGGTCGATTCCTGGTGGAGGGAGAGAGAGGCCCCTGTTGGAAGATAATGTTCCCACGATTCTGTCGTGCACACAATGAAGCTGCGTCTACCAAAGACAGGCACAAGCAGACACGGTGCCCTGCTGGCTGCCTGGGCCCTCCTGTTCCCCTTTCGTTTCGGAGAGGCCAGTGGGACTGACCAGCTGACCTCCCAGAGTGGACTGGCAACCCCCACCTCCCGACCACAGCACCAGAGACTGTCCCTGGGTCTGACATCAGGCCAAGTCTGGTTTTTCCTGACACTATTCTTCCTCTAAAAGATGTATGTATTTCCTCCGAATGTAAGTGACACAGAGAGAGAGAGAGATCTGCCATCCGCTGGTTCTCTCCCCAGATGGAAGGGCTGAAGCCAGGAGCCTGGAATTCCATCCAGGTTTCTCCCACTGGATGGCAGGATCCCAAGTCCTTAGGCCATGGCCCACTGCCTTCCCTGGTGCAACAGAGAGGCAGGGTGCCAGGCAAGGAATGTGGCTTAACCAGCTCCACAACACGTGACCCGGTGAGGCAAGAGCCTTGGCAAACTCCATGGCTCTTTTTCAATAAACACATGTTAGGGCTCAGCTCAAACTGTGGCTGGCAACCAACTCTAACTAGACATTAGTTTGCTTTACTTTTCATTATATTTTAATAAAGATTTCATTTATTTGAAAGGCAGAGTTGCAGAGTGAGGCAGAGGTGGAGAGAGACCTTCCAACCCACCCCTCAAACAGCTGCATCTGCCAGGGCAAAGCCAGCAGCCAGGAGCTTCATCCAGGTTTCCTGTGTGGGTGCAGGGTTCCAGGCACCTGGGCGATCGTCCACTGCCTTCCCAGGCACAGTAGCAGGGAGCTGGATGGGAAGTGGGGCAGCTGGGACCCAAGCCCTTGCCCATATGAGATGCTGGCGCTTCAGGCAGCAGTTTAAGCTGCTGTACCACACTGTGGGCCCCTCGTAACGTATTTTTATAGCGTATTTTTATAACGTATTTTTATATCTTCTATTTATGGTTTCCCTACTAAAGCAAGTGTATTTAAAGAGAAAAAGGGATTTAATGTCAAGAAAACTAACAGGTAAAGAGCAGAGGGTCTGGCACTGCAACCTAGTGGTTAAGAGTCCTTGCCTTGCATGCGCCAGGATCCCATTATGGGCACTGGTTTGTATCCTGGCTGTTCCACTTCCTACACAGCTCCCTGCCTGTGGCCTGGAAGAGCAGTGGAGGACGGCCCAAAGCCTTGGAACCCTGCACCTGCGTGGGAGACCCGGAAGAAGCTCCTGATTCCTAGCTTGGAATTGGCTGAGCTCCAGCCATTGTGGCCACCTGCTGAGTGAACCAGCGGATGGAGGATCTTCCTCTCTGTCTCTCCTGTCTGTAAATCTGCCTTTCTAATATAAATAAATCTTAAGCAAACACACAAAAGAACAGAACAGGCAGGTTCTCCCAGCCTGGACTGCCCCATCGGGCCCACTGGGTGGTGTCACTGTTACCTGGCACAGCTCCTCGGCCACGCTGAGCATGCCCTGCTGGTACAGGTGCTCCACAATGGCCATCTGCAGGATCTGCTGCTGCTGCTCCCGCGAGTCCCACACTGCGTCGGAGACGACACCGCAGATCTCTGAGTCAAAGTTCTGGCAAGGAGGAGAGACA
Source organism: Ochotona curzoniae (assembly GCF_017591425.1). Taxonomy (NCBI): domain Eukaryota; kingdom Metazoa; phylum Chordata; class Mammalia; order Lagomorpha; family Ochotonidae; genus Ochotona; species Ochotona curzoniae. The sequence goes on from NW_024464918.1 coordinate 452,769, forward strand.
GGGTCCTGTGATGGGGGCACCCACGAGCTGCCCTGCCACACTAGCCCGGGAGTATCCCCAGCCCAGGCCTGGGGCCACGCAGCACTCACCCTGTCGATGGCTTTACCCACTCGGGACACGCTGCTGTGAATGTCCTTGTGGTCTGAAGCCAGTTTTTGCACGGTGTCTTTGATCTTGCGGCAGCACTGGGACATCACGAGGGAGAGGGTGGCCGAGAGAGGGCTGCCCTGAAGGGCTGCGGGAACAGTGGTGAGATGGTCAGACGCGGGCAGGCAGTGCTGAGCGTGTCTCCCCAGCAGCCCTTTGTCGGCAGGAGCGGGGCAGGCAGGGCGTGGAGAGACCCTCCAGGGGCTGTGTGAGCCCTCAGATGTCCACAACAGCCAGGATCAGGCCAAGCTACAGCCGGGAAGCAGGACCAGGGGCTGCACCCGGGCCACCCAAGTGGGCGACAGGACCACCATCTGCTGCCTTCTCAGGTGCATCCGCAGGAAGCGAAGCGACGAATATGCAAACAGACCCTCTGCTTCGGAAGGCGGGCCTCCCAAGTAGCAGCTTAACCTGCTGTACCACAACTTCTACCCTGGCTCCACCCCCCCTCTTTTTTTAAGAGTTTATTTATTAGAAAGGCAGAATTATAGACAGTGTGGGTGAGAAAGAGAGAAAGAGACATGGAGAGACACCTTCCGTTCCGCAAATGGTTTCAAGAGTTAGGGCTGGGTGAGACTAAGGCTGGGAGACAGGAGCTTCATCCAAATGTCCCACGTGGGTGCAGGGACCCAAGCTCTTAGGGCATCTCCCATCATTCCAGGACACACCAGCAGGGAGCTAGGGCAAAGACAGAGCGGCTGGGACTTGACTGGTGCCCAGTTGGAGAGTGGCACTGCAGGCAGCAGTCTAACCAACAACATCATAACACTGACCGCCCCCTGCCAGCCAGCCCATTTTCCATATGATTTATAGCTGATCAAGTGAGGAAAGTCAGCTATCTTCATTTCCTGGTTTATATATATATATAATTTTTATAAAATACATAATACATATATTTATAAGGTTTATACATATTTAGATATATTATATATAATTATACATATATAAAATATATATGTGGCAAGCACGGTAGTGAAGCACACTTAACCTTCACTTGTGGTGTCAGCATCTGCCACACTGGCACCAGTTCTAATCCCAGCAGTTGCACTTCCAACCCAGCTCCCCGCTACAGGCCTGGGCTTTCCTGGACCCAAAAATAAATACATTTTAAAAAGCTTCAAGTTGGGCCTGGCACTATGGTTCAGTACCTAAGTCCTCATCTTTCATGTACATACTGGGATCCCGTACAGGTGCCAGTTCGTTTGTGTCCCGGCTGCTCCACTTCCGATCCAGCTCCCTGCCTGTGGCCTGGAAAGGCAATGGAGGACGGCCCAAAGCCTTGGGACCCTGCACCCGCGTGGAAGACCCGGAGGAGGCTCCTGGCTCAAGGCTTTAGATTGCGTCAGCACTGGCCATTGCGCTCACTTGAGAAGTGAATCAGCAGATGGAAGATCTTCCTCTCTGTCTCTCCTCCTGTGTGTATGTGACTTTCCAATGAAAAATAAAATACATAAATCTTAAAAACAAATCCAACATCAGAGCTGAGATAATTAAAGCCAGGAGCTTCTTACATGCCTGTCATGTGTGTGCAGGGACCCGGGGCCTTGGACCGTCCTCCACTGTTTTCCAAGGCCACAAGCAGGGAGCTGGGTGGGAAGTGCAGCAGCTGGACACAAACTGGTGCCCGTAAAGGATCCCAGCACATGGAAAGAGAGGATTTAGCCACTAGGCTAACATGCTGGGCCCCACAAATAAACAAACATTATAAAAAGTCTGAAGTTTTTTTTTTTTTAAAGATTTTATTTGAAACTCAGAGTTACAGAGATAAGGACAGAGAACCCTTCAAGTCAATGGATTGTTCAAGTGGCCACAATGGGCCAGAACTGGGCCAGTCTGAAGCCAGGAGCTGGGAACTTTCCAGCTGGGGACAAGGGCCTAAAGACTAAGTCTATCTGCTGCTGCTTTCCCAGGCGCATCAGCAGGGAACCAGCCTGGAAGTGGAACAGCTGGGCCTCGAACCGATTGCCCATATGGGCACATGCAGAGGTTAACATACTATGCCGCAGCACCAGCCCCAAACTACTGATTTTAAGATTTCTTTTAGTGGCCAGCATTGTGGCATATGGAGTTAAGCCGCTGCCTGTAATGTTAGCACCAGCTGCTCCTCTTGCAATCTGGCTCCCTGCTGATATGCCTGGGAAGGCAGCAGAAGATGGCCCGAGTGCTTGAGCCCTTGCTACGCATGTGGGCGCCCTGGACGAAGCTCCTGCCTTCACCTTGGCACAGCCTCAGCCATGGTGGCCATCTGATGGGACAGCCTCTGTTTCTCCTTGTCCGTTAAGTCTTTCCAATTTGACAGTCAAGTTAGTAAAGTGTTCATACAGGGGCTGATGTGGTAGTACAGCACGCTAAGCTTCCGTATGCAGCACCAGCAGCTCATAGGGGGGCCGGCTTGAGTCTCAGTTGCTCCACTTCCCGTCCATCTCCCTGGTAATTAATGCAAATGGGAAAGCAGTGGGGGGTGACCCAAGTTTCTTGGGTCGCTGCACCCACATGGGAGACCCAGAAGCTCCTGGCTTCATATTGGCTCAGCTCTAGCTGTTGTGGGCATTTAGGGAGTGAGCAGGATGGAAGATCTCCCTCTTTCTGTTTCTCCTTCACCGTAAATCTGCCTTTCCAATCAATACATTTTTTTAAAAGATTTATTTATTTATTGGAAAGTCAGATATACAGACAGGAGGAGAGACAGAGAGGAAGATCTTCTGTCCAATGGTTCACTCCCCAAGTGAGCACAACGGCCGATGCTATGCTGATCCGAAGCCAGGAGCCAGGAACTTCCTCCGGGTCTCCCACACGGGTGCAGGGTTCCAAAGCTTTAGGCTGTTCTCGACTGCTTTCCCAGGCCACAGGCAGGGAGCTGGATGGGAAGCAGGGCTGCCGAGATTAGAACCAGTGCCCATATGGGATCCCGGGCGCATTCAAGGCGAGGACTTTAGCCACTAGGCCACGCCGCCAGGCCCTGCAATCAATACATCTTATAACATAGACATTCCCAAAAGCTTACAGGTGAGGCAGCATTACTGGTGATCATAGAACCCAGTTGTTAGATTCCCCAACCACCAGGGAGGGACACATCAGCCACGTACAGAAAAGAATGGAGATGGCCTTTATTCCAGGGCCCCGCGGTCACGGGCTGCCCTTCCCCGCGCAGCAGGGACAGTTGTGAAGGAAGGAACTACAGAGGAGGAAGAGCCAGGAAGAGTCGTGCAAGGGAGTTTCACACCCCCCCCCCCCACAAGGGAGCTGAAGTGGGGGTTGCTTCGGCCCTTATTTGGTGGGGAATACTGGTTTGTGTCCGTAACTGGTGCGCGGTGACCCCGCTGCCTGAGGAACATGCCAGAATTGCGCTGGCCCTTCTGGGCTGTGGCCAGAGACCGGCTGGAAGCAGACTCTGCCCTCCTCCGGTCACCGTGGCAACCATCACCAATGTCTGTCCACTCACGGATTAACAACAGGTGGTACATCTACACGCTGGGATAGTGTCAAATCATAAAAGAGAAACGAAGTTTTGACACAGTCTACAACAGGAATGAACCTTAAAATATCAAGCTAGGACCTGGCACGGTAGCCTAGCGGCTAAGGTCCTTGTCTTAAATGCTCTGGGATCCCATACGAGCACCAATTCTAATCTCGGCAGCCCCGCTTCCCACCGAGCTCCCTGCTTGTGGCCTGGGAAAGCAGTCGAGGACGGCCCAAAGCCTCGGGACCCTGCACCCGTGTGGAAGACCCGGAAGAGGTTCCAGGAACACTAGCTTCAGATCAGACCAGCTCGGGCTATTTTAGCCACTTGGGGAGTGAATCAATGGATGGAAGATCTTCCTCTCTGTCTCTCCTCCTGTCTGTATATCTGACTTTCCAATAAATAATAAATAAATCTTTAAAAAAAGAAACCCATCATGCTAGTGAAGGAAACCCAACACAAGGCCACGGCCAAGTACTCTATCAGCCGGCCTGTGTGAAGTGCCCAGAGGATTAAATTAGCTGACAGAAAGTGGATTAGCGGCTGCCAGGGGCTGGGCAGACGGGCAGGCAGCAACTGTCCACGGGCTGGGTCTCTTGAAGGATGATGCAATGTTTTATAATTAGGCAGCGGCAATGATTATACAACTGTACGTATGCTACAAACCAGAGCTGTACATGTTATTTTTTTTTAATATTTTTTTTTATTAGACAGGCAGATCAGATTTACAGAAAGAAGGTGAGACAGACAAAGATCTTCACTTCTCATATGACCACAGTGGCCAGAGCTGAGCTGATCAAAAGAAAGAAGCTTCTTCCAGGTCTCCCACACGTGCGCAGGGTCCCGAGGCTTTGGGCCGTCCTCCAAAGCTTTCCCCGGTCACAGGCTGGGAGCTGGATGAGAAGTGGACAGGAACCGACACTCATATGGGAGGATTAGCCAACTGAGCCATTGTGCTGGGCCCAAGAGCTGTACGCTTTAAAAGGGCAAGGTTAATGCTGGCTCAAAAAGAAAAAGAGACAAAAGAACCTGAGTTTCCTGGTTCAAATCCAAGACAATCAGAAACTGCACCTGCCTAGGAGACGTGGAAGAAGTTCCTGGCTCCTGGCTTCAGATCAGCTCAGCTCTAGTCATTGGAAGCGTTTGGGGAGTGAGCTAATGGCTGGAAGTTCTTTCTGCCTCTACTGTCTCTCTAAAAGCTGTTATAGTGAATTATGAACTATTGAGTAAGGACCTATGAGACTGAAGTGATGGCAGATGAAGCAGAGGAAAGCATCTTTGTTACAACTGAAGGCCGACTTACACACGCTCAGGGCATCGGGGGGCAGGAAGTCTGCCAGGCGATCACTGAGGCAGGCACCCATCACTGGGTGCTGCCACTCAGGGACCTGCAGTGAAGCACCTGGCTACCTCACCTTAGCCAAAAGGATCAAATAAGCACAAGCAACAACGCAACTCGCTGATATCACACACCTCCCGGCATGACGCACGGACAGGCATACTACCTCCTAAACGCGCCGGGCAAGGAGTGACCACATGAATGCCGAGGGGACATTCAAATCCAAATGGAGATGGCCACAAAACAGCTGGCCGTGCTTCTACAAGAACACCAACATCACGAAAGATGAAAGAAGGTGGGTTTAAAAATTGAGGCTTAGATGGGAGCAACTCAATGTGCACGGCCTGGGGCTGGATCCTGTACTGTAAAATACGGTGTTTGAAAATCTGTATACATAGCTGAGTGGCTAAATCCTCACCTTGCATGTGCCCGGGATCCCATATCAGTGCCCGTTTGTGTCCCGGCTGCTCCACTTCTCATCCAGCTCCCTGCCTATGGCCTGGGAAAGCAGTCGAGGACGGCCCAGAGCCTTGGGACCCTGCACCCGCGTGGGAGACCTGGAGGAGGATCCTAGCTCCTGGCTTTGGATCAGTGCAGAACCGGCCGTTGCAGTCACTTGGGGAGTGAATCAGTGGTAGGAAGATCTTCCTCTCTGTCTCCCCTCCTGTCTTTATATCTGACTTTGCAATAAAAATAAAATAAATCTAGAAAGAAAAAAAGAAAATTCTTAGGGCCTGGCGCTGTGGGATAACATGCTACAGCTCTACCTCTGGCAGCACCAGCATCCCAGATGGCTGCTGGTTCAAGTTCAACTGCTCCACTTCCAACCCAGTTCCCTGCTAATGTGCCAGGGGAAGTAGCAGAAGATGGTCCAAGTGGAGCCCTGGAAGAGGCGTCTGGCTTCAAACTTGCCCAGCTCCAGCTGCTATGACCAATCGGGGAGTGACCCAGTGGCTAGAAGATCTTTCTGTCTTTATCTTTCCTTCTCTCTCCGTAACTCTGCATTTCAAATAAATAATTAAACAAATATATATATATATAAAGATTTATTTTATTTTTTATTGCAAAATCAGATATACAGACAGGAGGCGAGAAAGTGAGAAAGATCTTCCATCTGATAATTCACTCCTCAAGTGACCACAATGGTCCGAGCTGAGCCGACCCAAAGCCAGGAGCCAGGAGCTTCATCTGGGTCTCCCATGAGGGTGCAGGAACCCAATGCCCTGGGCCGTCCTCAACTGCTCCCCCAGGCCAGGCCCTCCAGAAATTTGCTTTTAAAAATATATATATTTAGGGCTCAGTGTGGTGCCTTGAGGCTAAAGTCCTCGCCTTGAATGCGCCAGGATCCCATTGCGTGCTGGTTCTAATCCCGGCAGCCCAGCTTCCCATCCAGCTCCCTGCCTGTGGCCTAGGAAAGCACCCTGCACCCGCATGGGAGACCCGGAAGAAGCTCCTGGCTCCTGGCTTTGGATTGGCTCAGCTCCGGCCATTGCGGTCACTTGGAAAGTGAATCATTGGACAAAAGATTTTCCTCTCTGTCTTTCCTCTGTATATCTGACTTCCAGTAAGAATTCTCAAATAAATAAATAAAAGCAATTTCTGGAGCATAAATGAAATATAAACTGTAGTCATCAGGTGCAATTATGTCACTGTTTCACTTCCTGTTTTTTGCTTCATTTTTTGCTTTTATTGGAAAGACAAATTTAGAGAGAGGAAAAAGGTCTTCCATCTGCTGGTTCACTGCCTGAGTGTCTGTAACAGCCAGAGCTGAGCCGAGCCGAAGCCAGGAGCTTCTTCCGGGTCTCCCATGCAGGTGCAGGGTCGCAAGGCTTTGGGCCATCCTCGACTGCTTTCCCAGGTAGTGGAGCAGCCAGGACATGAACCGGCACCTGAGGTAGGGATTACCCAGTTGGGCCAGCGTGCTAGCCCCCGCTTCCTGGCGTTCTCATGATTCTGTACCTGTGTGACAGAATGCCCTGCCCCCTGCAAACATACACTACAGCTGTAACGTAGGAGTTCAGTAGCTGCAGCTCACTCTCAAATGCTTACAGAGCAGCACACGAGAAAACGATACAGCAAGCACAGTAACTTTTTAGCATCTGGTGGGCCTGGCTGCAGGGCATGCTATTCTTAGAAGCTTTTCATCAATTTGAAATTAGCTTAAAACATCTTCTAAGTTAAAAACAGAAATGCAAATTGAAGACAGAATGTGAAAGGAAGAAATCTGCGGGAAATTAATGTTCTGTCGGGATTCTGGAAAGGGCAGAGTCGGTGTTGTCACCATTGCCAGCCATCCTGCTTGCTCGGCTTTGTCACGGTAGCCCCGGGTCTCCCATGGGTGGGCAGACACCCACCTGCGTTGGCCAGCTCCGCCCGCAGCTGGCTCACGTAGTGCAGCAGCTCTTCCAGGCTCTGCTCGCAGTGCTGTCCATAGGTCAGGAACTTCTGCAGGACCCTGTCCAGCTCTCGCTCCACGCACGCACACTGCTCCATGGTGGCCTGTCTGGGGAAGGTCAAGTGTCAGGCCCCAGCAAGGACAGGGTGGAACAGTTCTGGGGGGGGGGTCCCCAGATCATGCTTCATATCCCTCTCTCCCCACTGCTTTATCAAATACAAAACTCAGAAATGCCCAGCTTAACCGATCTGTCCCTTCTCCCCTCCCTCTCACCACGGTAGGCAGCAGCTGGCGCAGCTGGCGTGAGGACAAGGGTTTTGTGAACGGGGCAGGACAGCAGGCCTCGCAGGGCTCCCAGGCAGCAGTAGGATCTGTCTAGACACCGTCACATGGCCACTGTCCTTATTTCAGATGTTGTGGTGTGTTCATGTCAGCCATATTCTCACAGTGGGATTGCTTTCCCATGTATTACCTTGAGACAGGCCCTGAAGGCAGCCCTCGAATGGCTTGCCCCTTGGAAAGGCAGCTCCGGGAATAACTGCCAATCATGTGGGCCTGAGGGACCCTGCCCACCAGTCCAAATGGAACCACCTCTCTGCTGCGCAGGGATGGGCACCGGCTGTGCACCAGCCAGAGCCGTAGCTTGCTCACAGCTGTGCCCAGGGCAATGTGCCTTCCTTTCCTTCGTGTGCTCTGCGCCCCCTCACCTTCTCCACTGTTCACGAAGCTGGCACTCAGCTCACACGTGGCCTCCTTCAGCAGCTGGCTCCCCAGCTCTCACACTGCCTGCCTCCACACAGGCCATTCCATGCCCGTCCTCCCTTGGCACCACTCCCCATCCTTCCTGGGTACCACTCCCCATCCTCCCTGGGCACTGCTCCCCGTCCTCCCTGGGTGCCACTCCCCGTCCTCCCTGGGTACCACTCCCCATCCTCCCTGGGCACCTCTCCCTGTCCTCCCTGGGTGCCACTCCCCGTCCTCCCTGGGTACCACTCCCCGTCCTCCCTGGGTGCCACTCCCCGTCCTTCCTGGGCACTGCTCGCCCTCCATGTCAAAGAAACCTCTGACACTGAACACCTGGACAATCCTTGAAATGTAGAGAGTCCATTTCTGTCCCCTTCCATTTGAAATGAGCAGTCTCTCACCTGGCCCCAAGTGTTCATTCTTCCCCAGAGTCTAAGGTACCAACACAGAGTCCTGCGTCCCCACTGACCGCTGGGGTCCTCCTGCTGCCAGCAGACCCTTCCTCACTCCTGCCAGCCCTGCCGGTCTTTGCCTCACTGCCATAGCCTGCCAGTCCCTGGGCCTTGGCATGGTTCACATGCCCTATCTTACAGCTGATGCCGTGACACTGGGTGTCCACGCAGCACCCCTGGACGTGACGTTATGGGCAAAATCTAACAGGGGCTCCTCTGCCTGAGTGATGTGCAATTCATTAGTTACTGTTAAGAGCTAGGCATCTTGTGAGGGCTTATTAAGTGCCGGGCACGGTTCTACCAACTTTGCATTAACTCATTTAATTCTCACAAACACACAAGAGGCAAGTGTGATTAGTAGACGAGAACGTGAGACAGAAAGATTCAGTTGCCCAAGGACACGCGGTGGCAACTGAGGCCAGGCCGCCAGGCTGCAGTGGCCTCCTTGGGAGTATCCAGCATTACAGGGTTCTCACGCCCAGGTCTCAGGCCAGACCACCACTGCGCCGCGAGAGGAAGGCAGCAAATATTTGTCGTTGGGGTGAGTGTACACCAACCATGAATGACGACAGGAACAGGAACTTCAGCACGGAGCCAGTGAGAATGATCAACTGGGGAAGATGCAGAACAAAAGAATGTTTGCCAAGCGTCTGGGAACCAGAGTCAGAAATTTCACAAAAGCACGCACAGGCCAAGAGAGGGCAGGATGACCCCACCGAGGCTGAACGGGCTGGGTCAGGGCGTGCTGTGGCACACAGGGTGCAGCCCCCACCTGCAGCGCTGACATCCTGTGAGTGCCGGCTGGCATCCTGGCTGCTCCACTTCCGGTCCATCTGTGCTGACGGCCTGGGAAAGCAGCCGCGAATGGCTCAAGTCTTTGGGCTCCTATATCCACTTGGGAGATCCAGGAGAAGTTCCTGGCTCCGGGCACCGCTGCCATTTGGGGAGTACATCAGCAGATGAAAGCTTTCCTCTGTCAACTGCGTCTCAAGTAGATAAATACACAGACACACAAAAAAGGCTGGGGCCTTTCTGAGACTATCTGCTAACCACAATTATCAAACAAACTCCAGTCAACTTGCAACAGTGTTACAAAGCCGAGGAAGCAGCTGGGTACAGGCACCTCTTCCCAGCTTTGCCATGGCAAGGGGCAGGAGACACTCCAAAGGCCTCATCATGGAGGAGGCATCTATGGCAATCCATGTGGCACTTAAAAACTGTGTCGCAGGCGCTGGCGTGGCAGCTAATCCTCCCCCTGCAAAGCCGGCATCCCACGCGGGGCGTTGGTTTGTGTCCCAGCTGCTCTACTTCTGATCCAGCTTCCTGGCTTACAGCCTGGGAATGCAGCAGAGAACGGCCCAAGCCCGTGGGACCCTGTACCCACGTGGAGGCCTGGAGGAAGCTCCTGGCTCCTCGCTTTGAATCAGCGCAGATCTGGCCATGGCAGTCTTTTGGGTTGTGAACTAACAGATGGAAGATCTGTCTCCTTTCTCTGCAAATCTGCCTTTCCATTAAAAATTCTTTTTTTTTTTTTTTTTAAAGAAACTACGTCCCGGTTACACACAGCAACATCTGTAACGTCCTACAATATTGGCATACTGAAGGAAAAGAAAGGAAGTAGTAAAATGAGGTATAGGCAGAATACCATTTATGAAAAATTAAAAGGAAGCAAAGAATAGACATGTAAGACTAGTTAAGGACACCTATGGCCCCCATGGCAGTGATGGGATGTGACACCCAGCTCTGGCCCGACCTTACTTAGGACACCCGTGGCTCCCTCTGCAGTGACAGGGCCTGACACCCAGCTCTGGCCCCTGACCCCAGCCACCCAGGTGACAGATCTGCGTTGTGTTCCCAGCTCTTGACCCCAGCCCAGCCCAGCCCAACCCCCGTCACTGGCGCACATCTGGAAGAGTGAACTAGCAGATGAGAGAGCAGTCTCTTTGCCTCTCAAAAAATAAAAAACGAATGCACACAACGAGGCATAAAGTATGCACATCGGATACAAAGGATGCACAGTTGTCCCTCAGTAGCCGTGGGGGACTGCTTCCACGACCTCCCCCACGGAGACCACACCGTGTGACTGTTCAAGTCCCTTACATAAACCATGCGGCGCTGCACGGAACCCACACACCGTCCGTGTATTTTGAGTCATCTCCTAGCAGGGTCTGCTGCCAAGGTTTTCACTACAGATGTTATACAAGGTGTCCTTGCACTGTCTGTGGCAGCCAGGACTCCCTGGAAGCATACGGGGCGGGGAGGGGATGAGCCCCAGCGTCCACACAGAACACGGCGTCGAGGGCAGCAAAACAGTTGATTGTGTTTTTTAGGCAACAGTGATTTTAAAAAAAACTCTACACAGGTTCAATTTTTGCACAAATATGTTTGACCCACACAGTTGGTTCAATCTACAGAAGCTGGGGCACAGCGGGTGGCTTGGCATGGTGGGGAAAGGAAGAACGGGCATAGTAAGGAACTAGGTAGCTAAGGTCAAAAGAGAAGGCCCTGCCTGGAGTGATGGAATGTTGAAGTTAGTAGAATTAACCTGAATTCGCAGTGTTGTGACAAAGTGTGTTAAGCAGCCACTGCCTGTGATGTCAGCATCACATAAGGGCACAGGTTCAAGTCCCAAGCTACTGAACTTCAAATCCAGCTCCATGCAATTATGCCTGGGAAGGTGGTGGAAGATGTGGGTCCCTGTGCCCCACGGAAGACTCAGAGTTCCCAGCTCCTGGCTTCAGCCCAGCCATTCTGGTCATTTATGGAACGAACCACTGAAGAAAAGCGTACCTGCTCACTCTCTCCCTACCCCTCCAAGTGTGCCTTTCCAATAAGTAAATCTTTAAAAAAAAAAAAAAAAAAAAACCGCGTGTGGGTTTTTGCAGAGCCCAGGTTAATTCGGTGTGTCAGAGAAAGCCAGCTGCAGGAGCCACAGCCAACCGTCCTCACCTGGCACAGCGATGAGTCAGTGTGCACCGGTGCCAGTGATGGGAAGGAATGTCATGTCCACTCACCCTAAGCCTCCTCCTCAAGGCCCAGGATGCTCTGAGACACACTTCAGAGCCTATCCCCCACCGGCCGCTTCGCAGCCCCCACCCCGCACCCTTCCCTGCCCCACACTGTCACCCTATCGAACCCCGACTGCTTTCTCTGAACTCCACGGAACAAGCCACCGACCCTGCAGGCTCGCCTGCAGCTCAGCCACATCAGCTCCAGCCACACCAGCCTCCATTCTGGTCCTTGAGTATTGCACGACCCATTTCTGCCCCCAAGGCCTTTGCACTGCTGGGTCGTCTCAGCTCCTCAGCCTCCCCTGTCCGGTCGGTCATACAAACGTCCCGGCTCCAGCCGCCCCGGCAGATCGCCCTCCGCCCCAGCTGCCCCGGCATATCGGCATGCCCTCTTCTTCACTGCACATCCTAAGTTCCCCGTCTTTATTTTCTCATTAACCAGACGGGAGGCAGGGAAAAGGACACCATTCCCTGCCGCCTCCCCATCCCTATTGGGTGTTGCACCTGCATTCATATACGCATGACCGGCCAACTCCTCAGTCATCCTCCAACGTCCCCCAGGGCTCCCGCTCCGCAGCTGCTCACCTGCCGACGGCCCGGGCCCGGGGAGGCCGCGGGGTCCCGGCCGGCCACTGCCGAGAGGACAAGCCCGGGGCCGGAGCGGCCGGAGCGGCCGGAGCGGCGAGCCCAGGCGAGCCTGTCCGCGGTCCGGCTGCCGGAAGCGGAAGCGGAAGCGGCGGCGCCGGCTGGGCGGGCCTGGGCGCTGCCACGCGCGGCTGCACTGAGGGTGGCCGTGTCGCAGGCACACGGCCGGGCCGGACGGCCCCGGGAGCCGGGAGGCCGCGGAGACGAGCGCACTGTCCGCAGCCGGCCGCCCGCGCCCAGCCCGTCCCTCTCAAGCCCGTCGCTCCAGAGACTCGGGGCGGAACCCTTTGCTCGCTGTCCGGGGACCGCGCGTGCCCTACCCGGAAGAGACGGCCGCGGCACCCGCCCCACCCGGTCCCGCCGCGGTTTCCTGTCCCCGCCGACCGGCGCGGTGGCCTGGCGCAGTCAAGTCCTCTCCTCGCACGCCCGAGATCCCTCATGGGCGCCGGTTCGTGTCCCGGCTGCTCCACTTCCCAACCAGCTCCCTGCCCGGGAAAGGCAGTCGAGGACGGCCCAAGGACTTGACCCTGCACCCGCGTGGGAGACCCGGAGGACACCCCAGCCTCCTGTCTTTGGATCGACTGAGCTCTGACCATTGAACCAGCGGATGAAACATCTTTCTCTCTTGGCTCTCCCTCACTGCCTAAATCTGACTTTCCAATAAACAATACATAAATCTTAAAAAGCGGCCCGAGCGGCGCCGTGCGTCCACGGATCCCCCTCCTGGCCCTTGTGAAACATCAAGTGACTCTTGAGATGGGAAGTCTTTTTTTTTTTTTCTGCCCCAGCCTTGGGGAGTCCTTGAACCCCCGACTTAGGTGCTCGCTGGGCTATGAACGAGGTTGTGTCCCTGCCCTGGGTTGGGAGAGAGGAGGCAGGAAACCAACCCAGGCCAGGTGGAGAAGCCCACCTCCCCTCCACGAGCTGAGCCTGACAAAGAGAAGGGCTCCCCGCTGCCTCTTCGGGCCGGTCTCCAGCCTTCCTCCCCTGCATACCCCCCACCCCCAAGCTTGCACAATCTTATTTTCTTTACACCACTTGCACAATCCGTCCTTGTTTTCTACATAGCATTTGAGATTATCTGATGTGTTTATTTGTTGGTCCTCCCATCTAGCCCTTAACCTCGCCTCCGCCTCCTTTAGGACAAAAAGCTCCGGGAGTGGGCAGGACCGCCACACCTGCACGCTGCACCTCGGGGCGCGGGGGCGTCAGGATCCTGGGTGGTCCTGCGGAAGCCGAGCCAGCCTGGCCTGAGGCGAAGGGGCCTGGGAGCCCGGCCGGGCTGGACAGGACTGCACAGGCCTTGGCGCACGCCCCCGGCGCCCCCACTTCCTCTCCGCCAGCGCGCACAGCCGCGCCTCTTGGAGAGCTTAGATTGGACCGTGGCATTCTGTGCAGGCGCATGGCTGTGCCGTTTGAGGGCGCACGACGTTCTCAGCCTCGGTAGATGTTGCAGAGGTCCTGTTTGGGATTCTCGGGGTGGGATTGCATCGTGTTGTCTTCTGTATGAACTCAGGCTGCTGAGCTGAGCTTCTTGCTTTTCAGGCCTTTCAAATCGCACCTCGGTGAATGTTTTTATTTCACTAAGGGTGAGGGCCCTTTCCTTACCCATTCCTTTAGAAGTCCTTCATCTGGCCTGGCGCTGTGGCCTAGTGGCTAAAGTCCTCGCCTTGACTGTGCCAAGATCCCATATGAACACTGGCTCTAATCCTGGCGGCCCCGCTTCCCATCCAGCTCCCTGCTTGTGGCCTGGGAAAGCAGTTGAGGACGGCCCAAAGCCTTGGGAGCCTGCAGCTGTGTGGGAGACCTGGAGGAGGTTCCTGGCTCCTGACTCCGCGTTGGCGCAGCGCAGCACCGGCTGTTGCACTCACTTGGGAAGTGAATCATTGGATGGAAGATCTTCCTCTCTGTCTCTCCTCCTGTCTGTATATCTGACCTTGCAATTAAAAATAAAATAGATCAGGAACTCTACTCAGGTACCAGGGTAAGCCCACACCCATCGCCCCCTTAGACAGGCATGCTGGCAGCCCTGGGGCTGGCTTACCGGCTGCACCACTGTGACTGTCTCTTGTGTGTCCCACAGCATGGAACTTTCCATGCTGACATAATACTGGTTTTTTCTTGTGCCTTTGTGATACACTTTAATAAAGAAGTAGAATTAAACACTTCTCACAAAGAGAAAAAAAAAAAAACCAGGAAGGTTATGAGGGAGGCAGAATAGTGGTTGCTGTGGTCTGGGAGTGGGAAATTTGGGGAGTGATAGACAATATTTTAAAATATGTCTCTCCCTGACAGGCACACGGAAGGCATCCATCCATAGGGTCACTCCCCAGTGTCCGTAGCTGCTGGGACTGGGCCAGGCAGAAGGCAGGAGCCTAGAACTCGCCGAGACTCCTCCATGGCTGGCAGGGATCCGAGCACTAAGCCATCTGCCGCCTCCCGGGGTTTCCATCCGCACAAAGCTGGAGCCAGAGTACCAAATGCTCACCCTCTGCTGTTATTATTCCATGTGCGTTTGCCAACATTCTACAAACTACCTAGGGAGGGCATTGGGGTACATCAGGTTGAGCTGAAGTGCGCAGGACCCTGTACCCGGGTGGGAGTCCCGGAAGGAAGCCCCTGGCTCCAGACCTGCCCAGCACCTACAGTCATGGCATTGGGGAGTGAAATGGGGGGAGATCTTTCTCTGTCTCTCCGGCTAACTGCCTCTCAACGTAAATAGTAAATACAAAAAATAATGAAAGTAAGTGTACTTTAAAAGGGTGAGTGTTCCTGTAAGTTATACTTTAAAATGGCAACAGGTGACAGGGGGTAAGAAACACACCATCTAAGTTCTTCAACAGAAAGGTCAAGTGCCCCTCCACTCCCCAGAGTCAAGGGCTCAGAAATCCCACCTTTCTTGCCCCGCAGAGTAAGTCCGGGAAGAGATGAGCCACATCTGACAGCCAGAGGAGGCGAGGGCTGCAGGGTGATGCAGCACTGAGAGTCTCCCCAACATTTGCTCCGGGTACTCCACCTTCCTGTCCACCCTCCAAAGACACCCCCAAAAATCCTTGGTCCCTTCTTCCTGCCACTCTTGATGTCTTTCACTCAGGCAGCATCTGCTTCTATAATTTGCAGAACACATTGAAAATGTGAGGCTGTTGTTGTTGAGACCCCCTGAGCAGCTCAAGATGGCAGTCGTGCCATGGAGCAGGGGCCTTTCTGAGTGTGTGGCCCTGCGTGATGGCACACGCACGCAAAGCTGGTCCCACTCCCAGCCCTTCCTTAACTGCTCCAGCGACTCCCGAGCTCCCGTGGTCCTCCCCAGACTGCCCACCACCCTCTCCCCGGGGTCCGAGTCCAGATGCACCTGGCATGCCCTCAGCCTGTGCTATTCCCAGCCTCAGCCCACGGGAGACGCTCAGGACAGTTGTATGGAATGAATGGCAAAATGACTGAGGAGGACCCCAGCTCGAGTCCATGAGCTTCGAACGTTGCAGCCTTTCCCAGCCGCTGCCAGCTGAGATCCGCTATAATCAAGGGAGACATCCGTCTGATCACCCTTGACCCACTGTCCCCTCCGTGCCCCTTGGGCTGGTTGGAAGTGAGCTTTGGCATAAAAACAGAAGCCAGCAGGCTGGAGTGGCCCATTGGCATCCTGCGTCAGAGCAGCAGTGAGTTCAGGCTGCTTCGCTTCCCGTCCAGCTAACCAGCTGCTAATGTGCCTGGGGAAAGCATCTGAGCCCTTACCACCCATGTGGGAGATCCAGATGGAACTCCAGGCTCCTGGCTTCAGTGTGGCCCAGTCCTGTCCACTGTGGCTATTTGGGGGAGTGAACCAGCAAATGGAAGATTTCTCTCTCTTTCAAATAAAGCCCAAATCTTAACCAAAAAAAATAAAAGGGGGGGGGGGGAATGGAGCAGCATGGTGGCATAGTTGTCTAATCCTCTGCCTGCAGCTCTGACATACCATATGGGCATCAGTTCATATCCTGCCTGCTCCACTTCGAATCCCGTTCCCTGCTATTATACTTGGGAAAGTAGCATAAGATGACTCAAGTGTTTGAGCTCCTGCACCTACATGGGAGACCCAGAAGTGCCTGGCTCCAAGCTTTGGACTAGCTCAGCTCTGGCCTTTGCAGCCATTGGAGGAATGAAGCAGTGTCTCTCCTTCTCTCTCTTCCTTTAAACTAAAAAATAAATAAGTCTTCAAAAGAAAAAAAAGTACCCCACAGCCCAACGGAAACAGAAGCAAGCCAACAATGCCCACAGCCCAGAAGCAGCTGACGGAGAAGTGCACAGGCGTGTGGGCTCCCGAAAGGAGGCAGGGTCTGAGCTCAGAAGCACGCAGGCACAGAGGCCTTGTGAGGGCTGCTGAGGTTTGCAAGGGTACCATTCACGGTGATGGTGGAGGCCTCAGAGACCATCTAAGTGACACCAAGAGCCCGGTAGGGAGGTTCTGGCACCTTCCTGGACCCAGCTGGCTGCCTGAGGGCAGCCGGGGAGCTGAACCCCCCTCTGAGGGGCGGGGAAAGCAGCTACTGCAAAAGGGACACATGGGATCAGCTGCACCCAGAGCCACCAAGCCGGCTTGGGGACTGGGAACAGGTTTGCCTGGCCCAGGATGAGCTAGCAAAGATCTGGTTCCGTGTGACACCCCAGCTTCAGCTCTCCGCGCCCTCCCCCGTACCTTGGGGCCTGGCCTTGGTTTCTGGCACAGCTGCCAAGTTTTGGTACCGCCCACCCACTCCCCACTGGCTGCACTGGCTGGCCCAGCTCCCTAATTGCTGGGTGGGGAATTGTTCTGTTCTGAAAGGTGGGCACCTGGCCTGACGAGCTCCTGGCCAGAATTCTGGAAAAGATCCGGTTGCCTTGGTAGCAGCTTGCTGGCCAGAGGAGCACGGGGAGAGGGGTCTGGAGGAACCCCCGGCTCAGACCTTGGTTTCCAGCGACCTCTTCCATGAAAATGAGCATCAGGGTACGGGGATTCTTCTTGACCTCCCTCAGGTACAGGACTCAGACTCAAGTTCGGGTCGCACAGGCTCCACCCACACCTGGCCAGTGCTGCAGGGGGCTGGGGTTGGTTGGCAGGAAAGGGGCCTCCCAGGCCTCCAACCCGGAAGCCAGCTCCTGGAGGCTGGGTGCCCCAAACACACCCACCCCCGGCCCCGACACACCCCTCTGCACACACCTATCACTCACTGGGTCATAAACACAGCATCCCCACGCAGACAGCTCACACACCCCTCTCCGCCCTGAACAGGCTGGGTCACAACTCACACCCTCACCCATATCCCCAAACACTGGCTCCACTCCACCGCAGGGACCCACCCATGGAGGACACAAAGATCTTCTCAGATGTTCCCAGAGCTGCCCCGTTACAGAAGGAACTAGAAAGCCCAGCTGGAATGCCACCCCCATACCACCAAACCCACAAAGCCTCAACACAGCAGCAGGCAGAAGGAAGTGTTCGGTGAACCCATAAGGAACCTGAGCATCCCCAGGGGTGTAGGAAGACGCCACCTGTGCAGCCAGCCTGGGGCTGTGCCCCACCTACTTCCCTCCAGGAGAGGCTATAGTGTCAGAGCACCTAGGGGCAGTGTTGGCTGAGAGCAGGGATCTCGGAAGACTGACACGGGGGATGCCCAGCAAGGACACGGGTGGGAGATGGGGGACTGCTTCCTGCAAGGCAACAAGCCCCCCACCCTGCTGAGCCATCCATGGGGCCCAGGGAAGCATGTCCACACTTGCTGGGTTGAGGGCTAAGGGTTCTGTCCCCACCCTGGAGGGACCCAACCCCCACCACAGCAGCCGTCCTGCGCTAGCCCCAAGCCCAGCAGGGCTGCCACCCGGGTCCCAGACTTGCCACTGGGACAGCATCTCCTGTTCTGGAGATGTTCCTGGTGGCTCGCTTACTGTTTTCCTGGAGTTCCCTGGAACTGTTTATTTTTAAAAATGCATGGTAAGGGCATGGTATGGTAACCTAGTGACCAAAGTCCTCGACTTGCATGCGCGCCCGGGACCCCATATGGGCGCCGGTTCTAATCCCGGCAGCCCCGCTTCCCATCCAGCTCCCTGCTTGTGGCCTGGGAAAGCAGTCAAGGACGACCCAAGGCCTTAGGACCCTGCACCTGCATGGGAGACCCGGAAGAGGCTTCTGGCTCCTGGCTTCGGATCAGCGCAGTTTGGGCCATTGTGGCCATTTGGGGAGTGAATCACGAGATGGAATATCTTTCTATCTCTCCTCCTCTCTGCATATCTGACTTTCCAATAAAAATTTTTAAAAACCTTAAAAAAAAAAAAAGCATGGCAATCTCTGGTCGCATGGCAGCGAAGGCACTGAAGGCTCAATCAGACATGATGCCCGTCCTCTGAGCACACAGTTGTGGGGCACACCTGGCCTCAAGCCCATCCACCACCCAGCAGCTGGGTCAGGCAGCACCCCGGACCTCCTGATAGCAAACACGATTTTTATTCCGTGGGAGGCCAATGGTCCCATTCCAGCTTCCTTCCCTCTAAACTCAGCCCCGGTCTTGCAGCCTTCCTCTCGCCTGCCCTTTGGGACCATGGGGCTCTGGATTCTCCTGGCCTCCTTCCCTGGGTCACACCCACTCCAGGGAGCAGGGCTGAGCCCTATCCCAGTGCTACTCTGCTAGGAGGGGCGTTGCCCCAGCCCATGCCACCGCCGGCACCCTGTCAGCCCACCGGCCCTACGGGATCCTTCCTCCCAGTGGGGTCTCTCTCCGCAGCTTCTGCCCCTGACCAAGTGCAAGAGAGGAGCCAGTTGCCTCGGGCGCCTTCTGACGGTCCCCCGGTTGCTGTCAGCCCACTCTGCTGGCCTCAGATCTTGGAGGACTCCAGCCGAGGACTCCAGGGCGCAGGGGGCTCCCGTAGCGCCCGCAGCTCCTGTTCCAGGGCCTGGTTGCGGCGGTACATATCCATATAGCCTCCCTGGATCTCCCGCTGGTAGCGCAGCACCCGCTCCTTCTCCTCCTGCCAAGTCCGCCGCTCCTGCTCGAAGCGCAGTGCCTGCTCCTGGCCCCGCAGACGCTCCTGCAGCAGCTCAGCCCGCAGCTGCTCAGCCCCTTCCGCAGCCTCACCGCCCCCAGCGTCCCCCAGCAGCCCTCTACTCTTGCAGTCATCGGTCTCACAGCTGCCCGGGGCCTCCTCCCGCGGGGCTTGCTCCTGCAGGCTGCGCACGGCCTCACGCAGCCGCTCCAGCTCTGCGTCCTGAGCCTGCGCCTGGGCCCGACTGCCCCGAAGCTGCGTCTTCAGGTTGAAGATCTCCGCCAGCTTCTGCGCCAGCTCCGCTTGCGCCTCCCGCAGCTGCTGCTTCAAGAGGCTGATCTCGGCTGTCTTCTGGCACACCTGGGGCGGAGAAGAGCAAGGTATGGGGAGACACTGAGAAAATGTCGGGCAGAAATGGTGCCATGACCACGGTTATGGGAGCACCAGACTGTCACTCACCTCCCAACGGGCTTCCTCCTCTGGCCGGACACCGGGATCTGCTTCGGCGTGTGTGCTGCTGGCAGTTCGAGGCTCCGGGCCGAGGCCCTGCTGAGCCTGCAGCTCCTTGCGCAGGCGCCGCTGCTCCTGCTGGGCCATGAACAGCTGCAGCTGGAGGTTGCGCTCACTGCGCTCCGCTTTCTGAGCCACCTCATGCAGCCGTTCCACGTACAAGCGCTTCAGCTCAGACAACCACAGCCGCTGACGCTCCTCCATCACCTGCCACGAGAGAGGCACCTGCCAGGACCGGCACAGCCACGCCCCCTGGACACGGATTGCCACGCCCCCTGGACACGACGCCCCTGCGCCCTGTAAGCCTGTGCTCTCACAACTCCCCACCCTAACACTACAGTCAACTCTGACATCCTGGGCATCAAGGTCCGGGGCTCTACCCCAAACACGTACCTGCGCCCAGGCTGCCTTCCAGAGGTGAAATGTGCCCAGCACATGGTCCTCCTGGAGGGAGGGGTCCCCTTTCCTTTCTTTCCACCTAGTTCCCAGGCAAGGACCTCCCAACGGACATGACATCCCTGACACATGGGATCCAGGGGACGGTAGCCCAGACATTTTCCTTTTCTTACTGCCTTGTCCCCAGAGCCATGTGGGTGAGCTGGTGGCTTGGAGACCCTGTACTGGACCCACACCCCAATGCCCAGGGATAGAACGGAACCCGGGCACAGCGGCTCCCTTACCTGAGTGAAGGGGTTGGAGCCGTCCTGCTCACCGAGGTCCCTCTTCAGCTGCTCACACGTGTCAGGCAGCACAGCCACCACTTCATCAGCGCTAGAGCAGGAGAACTCATAGGGGGGTGGTGGGTCAGGCAGGCAGCTCAGCATGGACAGTGGTCCGGCCTCCTTGGGGCTCCTCGACGCCCGGTCCAGGGAGCCCCCGATATGGTTAAGATGGCCCAGCGAGGAGCTGAAGGTGCTGGGACCATTGCCAGGACTGCGGCCAAAACTGCCCCCGCTGGAGGAGTCAGACAGACTGGGCTCGGGTTCGGGGCCCGCCTCGTCCAGGCTGAGGGCGTGCAGCAGCTGCGCTCGAGCCTGGCTGACCCGGGGCCCTGGACTCAGGGGCGGGTGGCAGGCCAGCGTGTGCAGGCTGCCGTTGCTACGCCACAGCTTTTGGCCCTTGTGGGCTGCCAGACTCTGCATGGACAGGAAGCCTTTTCCGGTGCCTGAAGCAGGCTTGAACACTGATGGGCGGATGCGACACTGCCAGAAAGAGGAGAGTGCTGTGAGGCCTTGGGGACCACTCTGCCCTGCCCTCCCACGATTCCTGCAGGAGCTCCTCTTGGAGATCAGGGGATGACGACCCCAGCAGGCAGAGACCCAGCCCCAGGACAGCCCTCCCCATCTCAGCTGCCCCATCCCCCTGTCCTAGCCGCCCCCATCCCAGTCTCGGGTCTCCAAGACCTGACCTCGGGCCAGAGACACACCTTGTCAAAGCGCCCCCGCTCGGGCAGTGAGGTCTTGCTGAAATCGCCAGCCCGAGGGTGCTCCCGGTAGTAGAGGGTGGCGTAGTCGGTAGGATCATTCCGAGGGGCTCGCTTGGTGGTCTTGCCATCCTTCTTGGGGAGGTGCAGGTAGCTGAAGAGCTCACGCTGCCCCAAGCCCTTCCGGAGGAGTCCATCAGGCTGGCGGGAGCCCCGCGACCCTGCCAGCGCTGCCCGTAGCTCCTCGGGGGAGAAGTCCTGCCGCTCCAGTAGGCTGCCCACGCTGCCCATGGCAATGCCAGCAGGGCCTGGGGCTGTGGCCATGAAGTTTCAACAGGGCACATGCAGCTGCTTCTGGAAACCAAGAGACTCCATTATAGGGGCAGGTGGGCACTCACTTATCCAACTCCCTGATGCTCCTGGCCTTCTGTGCTTCCTGCCTCATGGGGGCCAGACCCGGGCAAAGCAGAGGTAGGTCCCAGAGGGAATTGCAGGTGAGAGAAAGGGATTCTTGGATTCTAATTCAGACTGCTCCAGTGTTGGGAGTGGAAGGTCAGCCCAGCTGGAGGCCACTATGTGACATGGAGGCATGGGGGTAGGGAAGGGGGCAGGAGACCCTGCCACTGCAGACAGGGTCACCGGGCCAGCAAAAGAGCAAAGCAGGCTCACTCCCCTCCAGGCTCCCCGTGTTATGTGTGGGGTGGGACGGGGACAGGGTCCACGAGGGACTTTTCTACTCTCCTTCCCACAAAGGGTCATGGTTCCCCAAGGGAAACATCTGGGATGGGTGGGGCTGGGGGCTACAGGCAAGGGATGCAAACAGGAAGGGCCCGAGGAGAGGAAGGATGGTGTGAACAATGGCCTCGGTTTCCGGAACAGGTGTTCCCCTCTAGACAGTAACGCAAGGCAGAGGGAAGGGGCAGCCAGACCCCTGCCAGCCCTCATCTGGGCAGCTGCTGTGAGCCCGCCACCCAGGAGACCCAGGGTGGAGCCAGTCAACCAGCCAGCGTGCAAGCTTGGCCAAGCCACCAACTGCTGGAAGCTGTGGCTGCCTCATGCATACGGCGATAATCCTATTTATCACTCAGGGATGCTGGAGCCAGGCGTGTGATAACAGGACCAGACCTGGTCCAAATCCAGACCAGGCTCACAGCCAGGGCCAGTGCAGGCTGGCCAGACAACCAGATGCCCCCGAAGGCCTCCCATTTGGGCTGGCCCCATGCTCTGGACTTGACCTTCATTTCCTTGGATTCCACGCCCAGCCCAGAGCCCAGCATACAGTAGGACCTCAGAAAGGTTCTACAGGATGAATGAACGAATGCAAGCTTGTCCACCTCCCATCCAAGCTCCCCGCCTCCTGCCCTGCTGGACAGACGCCCTGCAGGCAGGCTGCAGCTGCAAGGCCCCCGCCACCCCCGCCACCCACACAGCATGCTTCCGGGACACCCACTCCCGCCCCAAACAATGACTATTCCGAAGCTCCATCTTCCTCAGTCATTTCCAGGTTTTGTGTTAATGGAAGACAAAGCTCCCAGGGAGTAGGCAGGAGGGTGGGGCCCCCAACTCCCACCACTACCCCATAGCACTCAACAAAAATAATATTCCTGGCCCTTCCTTCCATCACCCCCAGGCCCCCAGCCCTGAGATGGGGGTGTCAGTCTGCACATCCCCCAGCCTGGTCCTGGAGAGGGGGAGAGAACCGGCATCTTGGTCTGCAGGTGTCACAGGCCAGGCAGACACAGGGAACTGGTACAGGTGCTGGGTTCTCACTGAGTCCTGTGACACAGCTACTGTCCCTCTTTAAAGGTCAGCTCATTGGGGCTCAGGAAGACGAAGTGACTTGCCCAAGGTCACAGGCTGTGATTCCCAAGTCTCCTCTGTCAGGGTCCTGTGGGGACCCAGGAGGATGGTCACAGCCAGAACTGACACTGGTAGGCATCCTGCTCTCCCAGCAAGGGACACCAGCACCCCGGTCTCTGTGCCAAAGAGTTCAGAAACCTGTCCAAGGGGAGGACAGCAAGGAACCTGGGCTCTAGCCATCCCCTGCACACTGGGGCTCAGGAGATCCCTGGGTTCGTATACCCCTCTCTTTGCCACAGCTCAGTTTGCACGTCTGGGTAGCGGGTGAGATGGCCTGCCTGCCCTCTTTACGGAGTTGCTACGACCAACCGAGGGGGAAGCAAGGCTTGTGAACTGCAGGCCCTGTGTGGCCAGCCTGCAGGTTCACTTCCTGTGTCAGGGAGAGATGACTGGACCCCCCTGGACCCCAGGAAGAGTCCTGGATGCATATGCAGCCCCAGGCCATGACCACATGCACTTGGGCATCTACTGGAGAACAGCGAGGACATGTCCAGCTGCCACGCCCAAGGCCACCCACTCAGCCCTGGGCCTCTTCCAGACACAGACATGACAGGAGACCAGGACACGCATGCCCAGCGGTAGGCTATGCACCTGTGTGAGATGAGAGGAGTGTGTGGCCAGCTACCAAAAACAGCCACGCAGCCCCACTAAGGGGGCAGACAGCCCATTCCCTTCTTTTGCCCTTAAGGTGCCTGCCCCCCGCTGCTCCCAGCTAGCTCTCCCAGCATGGCTGGGGCCCTCAGTTCTCAGCAGGCTGCTGCAGGCTCAATCACAGACCGGCAGACTGGCGTCAGTCCCTTTTCCTAAAGGGTCCCGTTCCACCCCTCCTCCCTCCCCCAACGCACACATTCCTTCTTTCCGTTGCTTGGAAGCCCAGGACAGCATGCTCAGGCCAGGGCAGCTGTGCAGGAGGGCTGGAGGAGGTTTGGGGAGGTTGGAGGGGTGGCCAGCAAGCACGTTGCAATCTTGCTAGGCTGTTGGGGTAGTGAGAGCAGAAAGCAGGGGTTTCTTCCAGGTTCCCAGGCTTCTCTGGACTGCAGGGTACATGCTTGGGACCCAGCACTACCCAGAGCCCCAGAGTGCCCACTATGCACACCCCAGCCTTCTCCCCACGTCCTTCTTCCAAGATTAGCCAGCAGCACTGAGGTCTGAACGCAGAGGGACGCACATCTGTTGTCCTCTTGTAAGGCTGGGACAGTGGCCACAGGACAGAGAGCCCTGGGTGCCCTGTTGAGTTAGGCCAGGCCTTGGGCACTACAACATTGCCCAACACACACACAGGAGGTGGCTACTGTCGCCTCACACCGGCACAGGAAACGGAGGTAAAGAAAGTACTTGAGTCACGTTCAAGGGCACTCCCACCAAGCTGAGAAGCCTCTCCCACCCCCACCTAGCATTTCCCCCCTGGTGGGACACCCCCATCCCTCCCCCCATGGAGGCCTGGCTGGCCCCAGGGGAGGGTCCCCACCTGCTAGGGGATCACTGTTGCAAAGGGTGTGTCTGCAGCTGCCCCAAAGGAATGAGACTGGAATGTCCCAGTTCCAAAGAGAGTGCAGCGGCAAGGGGGGCCCAAGGAGGGGATGCGCTACCCCCACTGAGGCACCAGAGGCTGAGTCCAGCACTGACCCTTGCTGGGGTGGGTCTAATGATCACACGCCACAGCGAGTCGCAGTGGCACAGCACTCCACAGTGTGTCTCAGCTCTTCCATTTTATCATCTCCCCTCCTCTCCACCACAGTCTATGGAGGCAGGTGGGACAGCACTTCGGGAAACAGGGACCTAGAATAGAGGAAGGGAATTCTTCCCGTGGTCAGGAGCCACGTCAACATCGTGGGGAAGGCCTTTGCCTCCGGGTCCCCAAGGTCCCTCCGCAGGCACAGGTGCAGGGAGTGTCGACTGCCCAGCCTTCCCCCACCCCTTGCCTGTTTTCTCCCAAGGGCATCCGCAAGCACAACGACCGGTCTGGAATCCTTCCTGCCTGCCCCAGGTTCGGAAGAAACAGTGGACGCTGCTGGCAGCTGGACTCCATGCCCTTGGAAACTGCTAGTTTCACAGGCGGCGGGGAAGCAGCTTGGCCGCATTCACTCGCAGCGCAGTCTCGCACATACACACCCACACGTGCAACCCGCAGGCAGAGGAGCCCTGCCCCCTAGGACAGCCAGGACCAGTGCGTCCCTAGGGGCTGGGGGATGGGAGCTGCCTGGTGGAAGGTCTGTCTAGGTCCTCGCTTTGGCGAACATGGAAAGGGGGTTCCTTTCCATGTCCGCTGTCAGTGGAGGCAGTGCAGACGACCGAGGATCCCCAGAACTACAGGCAGGAGATCCTCGGGCTACCTGGAGGTGGGGTGGGGTGGGGGGCGTCTCCTCCTGGCCCCTCCCAGGGCCTGCCCCGGGCAGCAGGGCAGAGAGCGGAGGCCGAGGTCACACTCCCGCGCCAAGGACGGATGCCCCACCCAGCGGTGGCGCAGGGGTCCCGGGCGCTGCTTCAAGGGAGGCGCGTTCATAGAGCTTACGGAGCGCAGCCTGCCGTCTGTCCCTCCAGCCGTGCGGCGGACTCGCTCCCTTCATCCGGCGCCTCCGTGCTCCAGGCAGGGGACACCTGGGCGCACACCGCACCCGCCACCCCCGCCCACTTCTCGGACTACAGTCTTGGCCAGCTCGGGGCTACGACTTAGCCAAGGACATCCAGACGTCGACATCCCAGCGACCCGCCCCGGACCCCGATCTAGCGGCCCCTCGAGCGCCGGGCTTACCATGCTGGCGCCGCGCTCACCGGACACCGCTCCGCACCTCGGCGCGCCGCAGTTCCCCCGCGCGGACTCGAACCCTCCTTCTGGGCGCCGGCTCTGGCTGGCACTGAGAGCGTAGCCTGAGCGGCGAGCGACAGGCGCCGAGGAAACGCGGGCTGGCAGGCGGGCGGGCGGGCGCCGGAGCCGGATTGGCGAGGTGGGGACGCGCGCGCGGCGGCACTCGCTTGCCTGCCCTAGAGGCGGACGGAAAACCCGGCCTGACTCACCCGCGCTCTGCCAGCCCAGAGCCCGGCCCGGCCCCCGGATGTGGAGGGCGGGGACAGGGGGGCAACCCCCGCCCACCCGCGAGCCAACCTGCACCACGCCCAGCCTTCTTGGGCACCGGAGCCCCCGGGCTGCACCCCCGTGCGTCTGGCTGGGCTCCCGGCCGGCCTGAGCTCAGCGGAGGCCCCCAGGGGATGGCCAGGGTCGCCTCTCGCCCCTCCACCGCCACCCCGGTGCAGGCGCCACCGCCGCCTCCCCTTTATCCTGGCCTCCCCTACCTCGGAGAGGCGCGAGCGGTGGGTCCGTCGTGCGCCGGGTCCTCGCCGCCCCCTCTCGGGTGAACATTCTCAACCCTGCTACACGTGAGAGCTCTGCCCTGTGTGCCCAGCGGTTTGGCCGCGCGCGAGCTTTGTAGGGGCGGCGTATCCAGGTGCCTGCAGGGGCCAGACCTGGAATGCGAATGAGTCAGACGGGACTTCTTGGAAGACAATGGGGAGCTACGGAAAAGGAGACGGAAGAGGACCGGAAAGCGGAAAGTTGAGCATAGAGTCAACTTAAGTGTCACTTCCAGGTGGTACACCGAGATCCTTAAAAGCAGGGTGTCAGAGGAGTGCTTGTACCAGATGTATACAGCAGTCCTGCACGGAAACCCAAGCCAGCCTACACTGCCCAACAACTGGGAAGACAGACTGTGTTGTGCCCGGACTACTGAGTGGCAACCAGCCGCGAAAAGCAACCATCCAGCTCCCTGCCTGTGGCCTAGGAAAGCAGTCGAGGACAGTCCAAAGCCTTGGGACCCTGCACCCGCGTGGGAGACCTGGAGGAAGTTCCTGTGATCGGCCGTTGCGACCACTTGGGGCGTGAATTATCGGAAGGAAGATTTTCCTCTCTGTCTCTCCTCCTCTCCGTATATTTGACTTTGCAATAAAAATAAATAAATCCTTTTTTTTAAAAAAAAAAAAAGGTAGAGAGAGTGGGGGCCATTCCTGCTAGACTTGGGGAGACAGGCCAAGGTCCAGCGTGGGCCTGCTGAGGACTCGGGTTCACGGAAGCCCACGCCTCCCTGGCTCCCTTCCCCGCCCCCTTCTGTGCTTATATTTTCTTTCTTTTTTTTTTTAAAGATTTATTTATTTTTATTACAAAGTCAGATATACAGAGAGGAGGAGAGACAGAGAGGAAGATCTTCTGTCCAATGATTCACTCCCCAAGTGAGCACAATGGCCGGTACTGCGTCGATCCAAAGCCAGGAGCCAGGAACCTCTTCCGGGTCTCCCACGCAGGTGCAGGGTCCCAAGGCTTTGGGCCGTCCTTGACTGCTTTCCCAGGCCACAAGCAGGGAGCTGGATGGGAAGTGGAGCTGCCGGGATTAAAACCGGCACCCATATGGGATCCCGGGGCGTTCAAGGCGAGGACTTTAGCCGCTAGGCCACTGTGCCAGGCCTGTGTTTATATTTTCATATTCTCTACCTGCACCATGCTGCCGGTGGGAAGGGTATGGGAAAGGTGTCCACTATTCTGGAACATTTCAGCAGGATGGAAAGCAGGTGGAAGGTCCTCTGGGACCCAAGACATCAAGGACATAGCAGGAGGGGAGAGGGGCCTGAGGTTTTCCACCAACCGGAAGAGCATGAAAGCCAGGGGAGAGCAATTTTGGGTGGAGACCTGACCAACCCATCCTCTCCTCACACCTGTCATTTTTGGAAGCTGAGTCCCCCCAAACCCCCCTCCAGTCCTACACAGGCTTCTGGACTCCACCTCAGGCGCAGGCTCTGGGCTCCAGGCTGCTGGGAGCGCCCTCCCTCAGCGTGGGGAGCTGGCATGGCAAACTCTGAGCTCTTAGAGATGGCCTGGGTCACTGGGATGGGGGATGGCAAGGCCAGCGGAAGCCGGCTTGTATTTAGTGAGCTTCATTCAGCTTGCAAAGCAGATGCCTCCTGACCAAGGGGCCGCTGGCCCCCAGACTTGACTGACATTCCTGTGGAGCCACTGCCCAGCTGCCAAGGGGCGAGGCCAGGGCAGGTAAAACCAGGCTCTCTGGATGTGCTCCCTCCTCTTGACCTTGACCCTTCACTTTCTCTGAGCTTTGATTTTCTGCCATGCAGGAGGTGGATCACAATGTGGTTTGGCTGGTACTGTGTGTAGATGTTGGTTGGTCCCTTCCCATCTTGAGGGAAGCAGGGAGTCTGTCCTAAAGTGGCATGTGCTGCCAGGTTGCACTGAAGGTCCGCACCGCCCAGGGTGGGTGGGGCAGAGTGTGGACTGTCTCCTGGTCGGCTTGTTTGGGCATCCGTGCTGCCTGCCTGCAAATGGCCCTGTGCTACTGGGGGGTGAGTAGGAGCTGACCCGTCTCTTAGCCACCACCTGTGGCCTCATCACCTTCTTCTTGTTATTGCAACAGTCTGCTTGGCTCCTGGTGCAGCCGCCCCTGATCCACGCGGTGGCCCAGAAGGGACCTTCCAGGTCTGCACTTTGGTCCCTCTGCCCGGCTTCAAGACTGGTCCTGTCACTCCTTCAGAGTCAGCCGCACAGCACTCTCTCCGGGGACTTCCTGTGTCCCCCCCCCCCATTGAAAATGGCTGGTTGTGGGACAGCCCAATAAAAACACCCATTGCCCTCCAGCTCCGCCTCCCCACTGCATTAATCACCCCACACACTCAGGCCTTTTGCCTAGGCATCTGCGGGTCACCGGTTTGTCACCCCTCCCCTCCCCCGGGGACACAGCCGGTGCAGTCCACATGCAGAGTCCCACAGTGCCTTGAAGGAATTCAGGAAATGCCGCCCCCAAGTAAGCTGCTTTGGCTGACGGAGTCCTTGGGGGAACAGCAGGTGCCGGCACCAGCTCGCTCTGAGCTTCCTTTCTCTGCCTAAGCAGAGAAAAATCAGCTTGAAAAAATGAGCTCAACCTTCCCGGACCACCCTGGGACTCACCCCACCGGGGCGACAGACTTCCGGGGATCCCAACAGAGGAGTCTGGAGGTTGGCGCTGTTCCAGACAACAGTCGCCAATTCTGAGGGCTGTAGACCACTGGGCACCGTCTTTTTTCACTGTTCAGTCAGTCCCTCCCCTTCCCTCCTGTGGTGTGTAGATACTGTGACTCCCCCTCCACGCACCCCCCCCCCCCAGAAGCCCAAGACAGTAAATAGGAGACTTTCAAAAGTGCATGAAAAAGAGACAGAATGAAAAGCTGTTTGAGTGCAAGCAATTTTGAAATCCATGCCTAGTGTCTTTTTTCTCCATGAACCTTGCAAAGACCCCCCATCAAACGCCTATTACTGTCCGACTCTTCCCTTGGGGGCTCAGCCTGGGCTGTCTGCTGGCAGGCTTCGGTGCCAGCCCAGCCAAACGCCTTTGCCCTCCTGTCTTAAGGGCCTGACTCTTGCGAAAAGGCAGCTTCGTGGCTGTTTTCTAACTGGGAGGAGAATAATGGAACAGGACTGGGTGGCTCTCAACCTTGCCCGTGACCTGTGGCAGTCTTAGAGTCTTAATTTGTAAAACCGGACAAATCGTTAGGGAGAATTACACGTGGCATAATCAGGTCGCGAGGGCTGGACGCCAGTGTGTCCCCTACCCCTTGCTGGAGCTGAGCCAGGCCCCGTCTGCAGCATTAGAGGATTCTAGAACTCGAGCCGGCTGCCAGAAAGTCTCCAGCCCTCCTCGCTCCTGGCTGCACCTCCTTCTTTACAGAGCGCTGTGTCACAGAGGACTGTCGGGTCGCGGTGGTAGCCTCACGCCTCGGCGTGAAAGTGGACTTGTTCAGGTGCCTGCCCCAGGGTGGGTGGGAGAGCTCAGACCTGCAGGAGCCGGCCTGGACGTCAGGATGAAGGCCCATCCCAGAAGTCCAGGCAGCTGAGCAGGCCTGTTCCTGTGTCCCCAGAAACCTGGGCGACTCCTTTCTCCTTTCTCTGCCTCCACTGCCGCCAAATCTCAGGTGTGGCCTCCCCGGAGGGTAGCAGGGTAGCTGGCCCTGGGACTTGGAAGCCCTGCGCTTCCATCCTTCAGGAATGCATGGAGAGGGGTTGAGTGGAAGGAATAGGGGGAGGCTGGGGGCACCGCTGCCAAACTGTTCCCCCTGTAAGACGGGGGGATGTGCTTAACGCCTCTACAAGGCACACATGGTCATGAAGGAAGATGTTATTGTTGCAGAACAAACTCCCAAACTAGGGGAGGTGTTACTGGAGAACTTCCAAATCTGGTCCATTCACACAACACGCAGAAAGCCCTCACTGACACTGGGAAGGCGGAAGACAGCAGGTGTCTGTTGCAAAGCACAAGGAGCCAGGCAGCCGTCACTCAGCAGAGAACCTTGTCACAGAGCAAGGAGCCAGGCAGCTGTCACTCGATTCCTGGCTCCCTGCAGAACAGTGGCCCATCCTGGAAGACCCCGGAAGTCATTCCTTCCCCTGTCCAACATGCCCTCAGCTCTTTCTGCTCCAGTGTGTCCCCAGACTCCCTTTTCCCAGGTGATCTGCAGCCCCTCGCCTGAGGGCAGGATGGCATGTCTCGGCCCAGCATTCCCCAATTCTCCTCTTCTTCTTCTTCTCCCCCCGACCCTTTTTTTAATTAAAAAAAAAAATTTTTTTTAAATTTTTTTAGGCCCACCACGGTAGCTTAGTGGCTAAATATTCACCTTGCATGTGCCGGGATCCCATATGGACACCGGTTCTAATCCCGGCGGCTCCACTTCCCATCCAGCTCCCTGTTTGTGGCCTAGGAAAGCAGTCGAGGACGGCCCAAAGCCTTGGGACCCTGCACCTGCGTGGGAAACCTGGAAGAGGCTCCTGACTCCTGGCTTCAGATTGGCTCAGTACCAGCCATTGTGGCCACTTGAGGAGTGAATCATCGGACAGAAGATCTTTTTCTCTATCTCTATTCTGTAAATGTGCCTTTCCAATAAAAATATATAAATCTTGAAAAATTTTTTTTAACTTTTATTTTTTATGGGATTTTCCCTTTCTTACCCAGCCACCCCACTGATTTCCCCCGTATTATGATAAGAGTATATAATCCTTCAACAACGGTCATAAGGCCATCATTTTGATATGTAATGTATTCTGACAATATACAATTGTAGCAAGTCCACCATCTTATTGTCAAGAAATCTGTAACGGTTCCAATAAGAATCCATCATGTGTAAATTACTTGTTTTGGTCACTGCATCTTAATCACCATGGGAACTCTATTAGATATGCCCCATGCTTAGAGATTTCACTTTATTTTTTAATTTTTACGCTTTTATTTATTTTTTTAAATATTTATTTTTTTATTGAAAAATCATATTTACAGAAAGAAGAAGAAACAGGGAGAAAGATCTTCTATCCACTGGTTCACTGCCCAAGTAGTCGCAACAGCTGGAGCTGAGCTGAGCCAAAGCCAGGAGCCAGGAGCTTCTTCTGGGTCTCCCACACAGGAGAAGCATCCCAAGGTGTTGGGCCATCCTCGATTGCTTTGCCAGGTCACAAGCAGGAAGCTGGATGGGAAGTGGAGCAGCCAGGATACAAACCGGAGCCCATATGGAATCTGAGACGTGCAAGGTGAGGCCTTGAACCACAGGCTATCGTGTCGGGCCCCTACACTTTTATTTTTTACGAAATAAAAATGCCATACAGTTCCATAGACTCCATTTATCTTTTTTCAATTATTTTATTTTTGATGCTTACATAGTTGACAAGGATGCACCAGTGGTTAGGGTGGTGAGGGTCCCGGTGTGGGGGAAGGTGGGTGGGACAGATGCATCCAATTTTCCTTTTCTTTCCTTTTCTGCTGTGTCTGTTGGAGGGGGAGCCCTGCTTACCTTAAAAAAAGAATAGGCAGCTATGCTGGCACACTGGTATAGTTATCACAAACTTGGCATTAACCAGGCCCAGGATGCCCACCTGCTACTGGCTGCTTTTCTCCCAGCAGTGTGACACTTGCCTAGCTACAGGACAACTGTGGGTTGTTGCCCACAGTTGGGGAGGGGTGAAGGTTCTTACGGACTGAATTTGGAGCTGAGAAGCACACGTTCAGCTTAGCTCATTTCCAAGTTCTCGGTCGCTCAGTGGTGTTCATGATGTTCCTTTGAATGGCATCAGTGCTGTAGCCTTGGGAACTTATGATGGCCAAGGCCTGAGGAGTTCCACACAAGTGGTAGTTAGCTTTCTGCCTCAGACCTGGAATTTTTCTTTCTGGACTTGGAAATTCCTCTATATAAGCCCCTGTGGATAACACTAGCCAACAAGGGTTTTATTAATTGGAGAAGAAAAGGCTTAAAATAAACAACAACAACAAAAAAATGAGCTTAGCATGATGGCTCAATTACCGGGTCCTCCCTCTTCAAGCACCGGCATCCCACTTGGGCCCTGTTTTGTGTCCTGGCTGTTCCACTTCTCCTCCAGCTCTGTGCTTGTGGCCTGAAAAGGCAGCAGAGGATGGTCTAAAGCCATGGGGCTCTGTATCCATGGAGGAGACCTGGAAGAGGCTCCTGGCTCCTGGCTTCGGATGAGCCATTTGAAGAGTAGACAAGTGGATGGAATGTGTTTCTCTGTCTCTGCTTCTCTCTATAAAGCTAGCTTCCTTCCTTCCTTCCTTCCTTCCTTCCTTCCTTCCTTTCTTTCTTTCTTTCTTTCTATATTTTTATTTTATTTTATTCTATTTGGGATTGCTTCTTCCCAAACCCTCCCCCCGCTAGGTTTGCCCCACATTGCTGCAACAGTATAGTCCTTCATAAGGAGTCATAATTTCATCAGTCTCTTATTTAAGTGTGTCCCGACATTGCTAGTACAGACAGTGTCAGACAGTCTTGCATCCCATTGTCTACACATGTCCAACAGTTTCATTGGGAATCCATCTTTTGTTTGGAAGTAGCAATGCATGTTGCGTTGTACCCCTACATCTGGATATGGCAGACCCCAGCCCTCCATCACGATACACTTCTATAATTGAGAAGCCATGAAACAAGGTCAACCACTGGTATGAGTTAGAACAGCCACAACAGCAGCAACAAATTACAGCACCCTGAAAAAAACACGACACTGGGTAAGCAACACATGGCTGACAAAAAGGAAACACAAAAGTCTCTTGGGAAAAATGATGCCACCGTGTAATCCATGAGCCTGCAATGAATCATAAGAGAAAAGAAAGTATTTGAAATAAATGAAACCAAAATAAAAAAAACATCAAAACACACAGGATGCAGCCAAAAAAAAAAAAAAAAAAAAGCCCAGTATGGATCGGGTTATTGAAGTTAGACTTTCTATGTTGGTTTCCTTATATAAGAGAGAATATACAGTATTTGTTCTTTTGAGATCGACTCATTTCACTGAGCATAATGGTCTCTAGTTGGGATCACCTAGTAGTAAATGATAGAATTTCATTCTTCTTGATAGCTTTTTTTTTTTTAAAGATTTATTTTTATTATTTTTTTATTGGAAAGGCGGATATACAGAGAGGAGAGACAGAGAGGAAGATCTTCCATCCGATGATTCACTCCCCAAGTGAGCGCAACGGTTGATGCTATGCTGATCCGAAGCCAGGAGCCTCTTCCGGGTCTCCCACGCAGGTGCAGGGTCCCAAAGCTTTGGGCCGTCCTCGACTGCTTTCCTGGGCCACAGGCAGGGAGCTGGAAGGGAAGCGGGGCTGCCGGGATTAGAACCGGCGCCCATATGGGATCCCGGGCGTGCAAGGCGAGGACCTTTAACCACTTGTGCCACCGCGCTGGGCCCTTGATAGCTTTTTGATAATATTCCATCCTTGATAATAATCCATGGAGGGGATGTACCACAGTTTCTTTAACCACTCTTCTTTGGACACACATCTGGATTATCTCCATGTCTTTGCTATTGTAGATTGTGCTGCTGCAAATATAGGATTACAGATCCCCTCTCATATGCAGTAAATCTGCCTTTCTAATAAAACAAATTTTTTATAAACAGCAACGCTAACCAAAAAACCACACACAAACAACAAAAACCTGTTTCTTTTTAACATGTTGAAAGGTACAGTTACAGAGTCACTGAAGGTGAGATCTTTCACCCACTGGTTTACCTCCCAAATGGCTGAAATGCCCAGACAGAAGGCAGGAGTTACTGAAACCCACTTGGGTGCAGGGACCCAAGCATTTAGGTCTCGTCTGCTGCTTTCCCAGGCCATGAGCGGGAAGCTGGGTCAGAGTATTGCAGACAGTGGCTTTATCTGCTACGCCACAACACCAGTGCTGCACGTGCCTTCTGGGGTTCTCTGAACCTCGAGGGCCCACGGGACGTTCCCTCAATTCAGGGAATTCCTTGGGTAAAGGACAGGCCTTGATGATACCTTCATAGAGGATACCTTGAGCTTAGGAAGGGTGCCAGGTGGTTCCTGCCTTTGCATCATAGGGGTTTGGTCTGTATACTTCATCACATCTGAAAATGTCTGTAAAACAGAGAAAAATCTACGTATCAAAATGAGCTTGCGCAGTAACATCGAGCACCGTCCAAAGGGTGCTGGGAAGTAGCTCTGCGTAGCCGTGTTGATTGATTTATTTATTTATTAAAAGGATTGTGTCTTAATTGCTGTTGTTTATTTTCGTCTTAAAGATTTTTTTTTTCAGATTTATTTATTTTTATCTGAAAGGTAGATTTATGGAAGGAGAGACAGAGATCTCCCTCCATCCACTGACTCACTCTCTAAATGGCTACGAGGGCCAGAGCTGAGCCCCTTCAAAGCTGGCCGTCTGGAGCTTCTTTTGGGTTTCCCACATGGGTTACAAGTCCCAAGGACCTGGGCCACCCTGCACCGCTTTCCCAGGCCATATGCTGCTGAATCAGAAGTAGAGCAGCTGAAATATGAATCGGTGCCCATATGGGATGCCGGTGCCACTGGGCAGAGGATCAGTCTGCTGTGTGCTTTTAAGACTTTTTTTTTTCTTTTTCCAGGGCTGGCACGATGGCTCAACCAGCTAACCCTCTGCCTCGGCTATCCCATTTGGGCACTGGTTCATGTCCCAGCTGCTCCACTTCCCATCCAGCTCTTGTCTTTCTGTCTCTCCTTCCCTGTATAAAATCTGCCTTCCCAATAAAAATAAATACATCTTTTTTTTAAGATTTATTTATTTATTGGAAAGGCGGATATACAGAGAGGAGGAGAGACAGAGTGGAAGATCTTCCGTCCGATGATTCACTCCCAAGTGACCGCAACGACCAGTTCTGTGCCGATCCGAAGCCAGGAGCCAGGAATCTCTTCCGGGCATCCCATATGGATGCAGTGGGTGCAGGGGCCCGGCGCCCACTTGGGAGACCCGGAGGAAGTTTCTGGATCCTGGCTTTGGATCAGCGCAGCACCGACCATTGCGGTCACTTGAGGACTGAATGATCGGACAGAAGATCTTCCTCTCTGTCTCTCCTCTTCTCTGTATATCTGCCTTTCCAATCAAAATAAAATAAATCTAAAAAAAAAAAAAAAGAAATGTTGGAACTAGATATTTCCCTCCCACCTGTCTGACCACCTGGTCCTGCCTCGCTTACCCAGCCAGTGCACACACCATTCAGAGATATTTCAAGAGCACAGCCGTCAGGGCGCTCGTGGTACAGCGCTCCACCCGCTGCGACACAGACATCTCAACCAGAGCACCGCTAGGAATCACAGCTGATCTTCTGATTCGGAACCTGCTGATGTCCTTGGGAGAGCAGTGAGAGCTGGCCCCTGCCAGGGACGTGGGAAACGTGGGTGGAGTACCAGGCTCCTGACTTCGAACGTGGCTCAGCCCAGCCATTGCAACCATCTGCAGAGTGAACCAGCAGGTGGAAGCCTCCTGTTTTCTCTGGCACTTTTTGTTGACATAAATAAATAAATAAATATTTTTAAAATTTGGTTTTATTTTTTTTTAATGTTGTTTACATAGGTGGCGAATGCATACCCATGCGGACCACTGAATAGGGTATTGAGGTACGGGGAGATAAATCAATCATTTTTTTCAAAAGATTTATTGATTTTTATTGGAAAGTCAGGTATACAGAGAGGAGGAGAGACAGAGAGGAAGATATTCCATCCGCCGCAACGGCCGGAGTTGAGCTGATCCAAAGCCAGGAGCCAGGAGTTGCTTCTGGGTATCCCATGTGGGTGCAGGGTCCCAAGGCTTTGGGCCGTCCTCTCCTCGACTGCTTTTCCAGGCCACAAGCAGGGAGCTGGATGGGAAGTGGGGGCCAGGACATAAACCAGCACCCATATGGGATCCCGGCGCATGCAAGATGAGGACTTTAGCCAAAAAGCTACTCTGCTGGGACTCTGAATAAATATTTTCTTTTTTGAAGATTTATATTTTTTTATCGGAAAGTCAGATGTACAGAGAAGAGGACAGAGAGGAAGATCTTCCGTCCACTGAAATGCACTTAGGCACACACACAACCAAGCTGGTGTGACCGGTAACCCGGTGCAGTGGGTTAAGCTGCCGCTTTAGACATAAGCATTTCATATGTGGGTGAGAGTTCCAGTCCCAGCTGCTCCACTTCCGACCCACATTCCCATTAACGCACACGGGAAGGCAGCAGAAGACGGTTGAAGTACATGGGCCCTACCACCGACTTGGGAGATTAAGATGGCTTTGGCTTGGCCCAGTCCTGGCTGCTGTGGTCATTTGGAGAGTGAACCAGGAGATACAAGAACTCTCTCTCTCTCTCTCTCTGTCTCTCTCTTTCCGATGCTCTGCCATTCTGAACCAAAAAGCAAAACAAGCTGCAGGCTGTCTCCGTCGTGGCTCGTGCAGCATGAAGCACCAGTAATACACGACTTCCACATGTGCCCTCTATTTTCTTTCCCCACCACCTGGATTCTAGGCTTTCACAGCATCAACCTCCCACCCTGTGCAGGCCTGCACACAGACCTCAGGCCCTTCCTCTTCTTTCTGGGTTGTAAGAAAGCAAAGTCCAGACAGGATTTTTCGCCCATAAGCATCTCGAGGCAGACAGACCTTTTAAATGATAATCATTGTACATTCATGATAGACTGCGTGGTTTCATAGATGTGGTTACCTAAAAGCTGGCCAGGGTCTGCTGGGTG
Organism: Ochotona curzoniae; assembly: GCF_017591425.1. Classification (NCBI taxonomy): domain Eukaryota; kingdom Metazoa; phylum Chordata; class Mammalia; order Lagomorpha; family Ochotonidae; genus Ochotona; species Ochotona curzoniae. The sequence continues at coordinate 489,769 of NW_024464918.1, forward strand.
GGGCCTCTGGCAGCACTGGGCTGTTCTGATCCTTTAAGAGAAGCAGGAAGCTTGCCCCTGTTGGGCTCAAGGGTGGACCAGTGTGTTACCTGGTCTGTGCTCCCGCTGAAGCAGTGGCAGGATGCCCGAGCACCTCCCACAGGGCCCACAGGTAGATGCTTTCACAGATCTGCTCTTGGGACCAGTGACTCTCTCGGGGGGGGGGGGGGGCCTACCCAGCCAGCCCTCCCTCTCCCCCAACCCTTCCTTGCATGTGTCCAGGGAGCTGAGCCAGGGGGCCTGGCCCTCTCTGATCTTGGTCCTTGCTCTGGCTCTCAGAGGTCCTCTGAAAATCAGCCCTCCGTCCTGTGTACCTGCAGGCACGGCCCTGTTCCATCTCCCTAGCTGGCCAGTAGATGACCCAGGCTGCTTAACCTGGCCATGTCACAAAGCTCAACCAGGCAGCATGAGAGCCACCGCCTATACCTAAACATCTACCCAGCCCCACCCAGGAGAGCCAGACAGACACACACACACGCCCTCACCCTCACACACCCTCACCCTCACCGCTTGGCCCTGCCACACCCCTGCTCCTCCCCGCCTCCAGACCCACCGCACCCTCAACCTGCTCCACCTTCTCCAAGGACCCTGCCACCCGTGGGTCCTCATGTGGCACACGAAACTTTGCCAGGTCTGAGAGTGGCAGGGTGGGCACAGGCTGTGGGTGAGGGCAGAGCTGTCAGTGTAGGGCCTGGCAGCAGCCTCTCCTCTGCCTGGGAAGCTCACGGACGCCTGCTGATCGCCTCGCTTAGCTAGTGGCTGTAGTTAGCCCCTCTGAGACGCAGATGCCCAGCCGGGGTTAGGAGAGCCGGATGAGAGGAGGCGGGACTGTGAAGTCGGCTGAACACCTGCCTAGCCAGTAGCTCTGGAGCTCACCAGCTGTGCAGCCAGCACCCTCCTCACCCCACCCTGGGCAGACGAGTCACTGGTCGTGGAAGTGTGCCATTGGGCTCTATAGTCCAAGATGGATCCCCCAGGACCCTGCAGCTGGGCAGTGAGGGCTCTGCTGAAAGGCACTTCATCTGGTCCACCCAGTCAGGCGGATCAGGCTGCAAACCTGAAACCTTGATTGCAGGTGCTGGCTGTTGGCAAGGCCATGGCCATTGTAAGGGTCCCAGCAGGTGCTCTTCTCATGCAAGACAGGATGCCAAGTGCTGTGGTTTGGCTATGGTTTTGGAGTCCCTTCCCAGGGCTTCCTATGTTGAAACATTATCTCCCTGGGGAGGGGGAAGAGTGTAAATTTCATGTGACTCTGGTGCTTACAGGTAGGGTTTCTGGGAGGAGATTAGGAAAGGGTTAGGGGGCCGGCACATTGACTGGCTAATCCTCAGCCTCTAAAGACCAGAATCTCATATGGGCACCACTTCGCATCCCAGTTGCTCCATTTCCCATCCAGCTCCCTGCTTGTGGCCTGGGAAAGCAACGGAGGATAATGACTTGATGCCTTGGGCCCCTGCACCCACACGGGAGACTCAGAAGAGGCTCCTCGCTTCAGACCAACTCAGCTCCAGGCACTGTGGTTATTTGGGGAGACCCAGCACATGGAAGATCTTTCTCCTCTCTGTAAATTTTCCTTTCAAATTAAAAAAAAAAACAAAACTTTTTTTTTTAAGATTTATTTCTTTTCATTGGAAAGTCAGATATACAGAGAGGAAGAGAGACAGAAAGAAAGATCTTTCGTCCGCTGATTCACTCCCCAAGTGGCCACAATGGCTGGTACTAAGCTTATCCGAAGCCAGGAGCCAGGAGCTTCTTCTGGGTCTCCCATACAGGTACAGGGTCCCAAGGCTTTGGATCATACTCAACTACTTTTCCAGGCCACATACAGGAAGCTGGGTGGGAATTAGGACCACTGGGACATGAACCGGCCCCATATGGGATCCCGGCGCAAGCAAGGTGAAGATTTTAGCCACTAGGCTACTGTGCTGGGCTGAAAAATAAACAAATCTTAAAAAAAAATAAGATTAGGCTAGATCATCAGATGAAGGCCCGGTGATTGAATAAGAGGAGAGGTGAGGAGGGCGAGGCAGAGGGACCATGATGGCCACCGGCTACCTCCAGGGAGGCGATCCCAGCCGAGAGCTTGACCTTGGGCTCTGGTGCTTCCCTGGCCCTGAGCTCCGGCAGGTGTGAGCAGTTAGGGAATGAAGCAGCAGCTGGGAGCTCTCCCTTTCTCTCTTACATCTTTCTGTCTCTCAAATAATAAAGAAGTGAGAAGATGAGAGCAGTGCTATGGTTTAAGAGGCTCAGTCGGTGCGTGCAGAGTCAACATCCCCTGTGGGTGCTGGTCTGTGTCCCAGCTGCTCCACTTCCTATTCCAACCCACCTGGGAAAGCAGCAGAGGATGGCCCAAGGACCTGGGTCCCTGCACCCATGCGGGTGACCCCCATATAGCCATCTAGAGAGTAAATCGGTAAGTAGAGCTCTCTCTGCTGCTGCTTCTCTTTGTAACTCTGCCTTTCAAATAAAGAAATAAATCGAAAACAAAATCTAAAAAAAATCAAAGGAAAAGAAAGACCTCTCCACTCAGGCCATCTGGCACCAACTCCGGGAGGAGCCGATAAGAACAAGGTCTTCCAGTTTGGAAGAGCGGAGTGGGGCATGTGAGTTCAGGACAAGGACTCTGAGATTCAACACATCCTCAGACACGAGGCCCGTGGGCAGGGGAGGTGCAAGCGAGGCTGTTGGCGCAGGGCGGCAGCCCTCTGCCATCTTTAGACACATCGGATTCCGGGAGGCCCAGGATTTCACGAGCCATTTGGTGGGCCAGCAGGGGAGCAAGGCTGGGATATCTTTTTTCTCCTGGTTGTCCTGCTTGTTGTCTTTGACTCAGAGCTTTTCAGAGCGTTTAAGAGGTCCCAGGCATGGCAACCCATTGATCGCTTGGACAGGTCTGTTCGCGAGGGGCTGTTGTCCCAACATCCATCTCATTCATGGTTCAGACACACTTGTTGAGGGACTGACTGCCCAGTTCCAGGCACTTCCAGAGATGCCATGGGAGTAAGATGGATGTAGCTTCTGATTGCTTCTACAGCTGCAATCTAAACTGTGCAGTGCGGCTGCCTGTCAACCGATCCACAGATTAGCACAGATACTCCGGGAACAAAGCAGGGGGAGAGGAAGGCATATTTAACAATGACTCTCTTGCAATGGGTTAACCATTTGGAAAAGATTAAAGTTAGAGCCTCACTTTACAACGTAATCCAATAATTCTATTATTTAACCGAAACTAAATTGTAGGGGGTGGTGTGTTGGCGTGGCAGGTCAAGCCATCTCCTACAATGCCGGCAACCATCTGAGTGTCTGAGTTCCGGCTGCCCCATCCAGCTTCCTGCAAATGGCGCCTGGGAAAGCAGTGAAAGACGGCCCAAGTACTGCCACCCGTGTGAGAGACCCAAATGCAATGTCTGCCTCCTGGTTTCAGGCTGGCCCAGTCCCAGCCACTGCATGCATTAGAGCCAGTCGAGGTGTGAGCAGGCAGGTGAAAGATTAAGCTTTCTCTCCATCTCTCTCCGTAACTCTGCTTTTTCCGAGAAGTAAACAATTTTTTACAATGGAGCAAATGGTAAGGATGAATTTCTGCCTTGAGTGCTTAGGAACGCCGGTCGTGCTGCACACGCCCAGAGCACGTGGCAGCTGCCCAGGACTGGGGAGGAAGCTACTAGATGAGAATTTCTGTCTTGCCCACCCTCTCAAACAGGTAGTTATCTAAAAACGATGTTGAATTATCAAAAGTAAAGCACAAAACAGCCGAGGAGCCAAGTGACGGCCTAGGGGCCGGCTTTGTGGAGCAAGAGGTTAAACCAGCTGTTTGGGAGACCCATGGCCCAAACGGAAGTGCTGGTTTGAGTTGTACTGACTCTATTTCTGGTCCAGTTCCTTGCTTGATGTGCCTGGAAAGCAGCAGATGAAAGCTCAGGCCCTGAGTCCCTGCCGCCCAGGTGGCTTACAGAGCTCCTGGCTCCTGGCTTCAGCATGTCCGAGCTCCGGCTAACGCAACCGTGTGTTTCTAGAGAGTGAACCAGTAAACAGACAATCTTCCCTTTTTGTCAGTCTTTCAAACGAATCAGGGTGTGTGTGTGTGTGTGTGTGTGTGTTTTAAGTGATAAGCTACCAAAAAAGGAAACAGAGGAAGTGAGCTCAGACAGGTCCATTTGCAGACACACACCCTTCCTGGCTCTCACTAGGTGATATTCTCCGGCACCCCAAGACTCTACCATCAGAAACACAGCACCCCCAGAGCCACGAGCTAACAAAGATCCCGTTTCTTCTGTAATTCATGCAGTCAGTGCTGTTGTGTTATCAGCAGCAACAAACAGACCAACACGGGAGCCTTCCAAACACCCAGGGGGACCAGCCATCGCTCTGCTCCGGTCTGACAGCTGTGTGTAGACATGACGGGAACAGAGGCTCTCATCCTCTGGGACAGACGGAAGGGGAGCCCAGCCAGGTTTGTCTGGTTCAACTTCTTCTCAACACTGGGTGTCACTTCCAAGGCAGGACACTTTTTGGAGCAAGGATCTTCAATGTGGGAGGTCAGAGAATGTCTGCTGTGCTGCCTCGTAGGCAGAAAGGCAGGGCAAGTTAGAGAACTAACGCTGGGTCTATGGCTGGGTTTTAGGCTGGTAGATGGGTTGCAGTTTTAAGGATCCATCTTAAGAGAGAAGAACTCTATTTTTTTTTAAAGATTATTTATTTTTATTGCAAAGTCAGATATACAGACAGGAGGAAAGACAGGAAGATCTTTCAGCTGGAGCTGATCCGAAGCCAGGAGCCAGGAGCATCTTCTGGGTCTCCCATGAGGATGCAGGGTCCAAAGGCTTTGGGTCGTCCCTAACTGCTTTCCCAGGCCACAAGCAGGGAGCTGGATAGGAAGGGGGACTGCCAGGATTAGAATCGGTGCCCATATGGGATCCCAAAGCATTTAAGGTGAAGACTTTAGCCGCTAGGCCACCGCACCGGGCCCAAGAAATTCTGTTTTAGTGACCAGCTTTGGGCAAGAGAAAGTCAGAGAGAGACACCTGCCCAGCTGCTTTTGTTCCAAGCCCACAGCAGGCCAGGATGCCAGCCTCTGGGCGTTGTGTTCTGAGTCCAGCAGTGCCTGTCACGGCATTTAGATGCAATGACAGAGGTGTGGACATGCAGTGCTGTGGTCCCAGTGCCCTGGGATGCCTGCCTCCGTATCTGAGTACTTGGGTATAGACCCTGGGAGGTAGCGGTGATGGCTCAAGGAGCTGGGCCTCTGTCACAGGTGTGGGAGGACTGGACAGAGTGCTGGGCTGCTGGCGCTGGCTCGACCACGGACTGAGCAGCGGGCCAGTGAGTGGGGGCTCTGTGAGTCTCTGTTGGCCTTTCAAATACAAAGAAAACCCGCTGTCTTAGCTGATACCTAGAATGCCTCCTAGGAATGCTGATGTTTCTATAAAAAAGTCCAAGGGCATCCTAGAAGCCACAAGACTCTTTCACCTGCGTAATCCTTGTGGCCTTGGTTTACAGCCCATGACCCCACAGACCCAAGCCCCACTGCACATCGCATTTTGTTTTTCCTTTGGTCTCAAAGTGCCACCTGCCTTTTGCGGTGGTTGCTCACACACAATTCTCTACCTCCACCTCTCCCCTCTGCCCTCCCCTCGGCTTCCCCCACTCCGCCCAGAACAGAAGTTTTAGCGGTCTCAAAGGCAAATGCACGTAAAGGATACACGCAAAGGGACGGAGTGGGATAGGGTGAGATGGAGTCGGATGGTCAGGGACTCTGAAGTGAGTGTACTCTGGGCCCATCTCCCAGCTGTGGAATTTACAGCTCTGTTTACTCACCTCTAAAATGGGAGTTTGCCTTCTTCACCGGATTCTGATGAAGAATCTGTGAAGTGGTGTATATACACTCGGAGGGTCAGCATCCAACTGGGTGGGGGTCACTGATGGCCAGGGTGCAGCTGTACTTACTGTTGAAGCCACTCAGGTTAGCAAGGTGGTGGGAAGAGATCCAGGTGTTTGTCGCTTGGGCATGCTGGTTCCCTGAATGTCCATGTGGAGCCCCAGAGTCTTCTGGCTCCAGTCTTCAGACTGGAAGAGGCTCTGGAAGGGAGTGAAGAGGCGCCTGTGGGGAAGTGAAGGGGAGTAGATGACAGACACCCCAGAACCTCCTCTCACGGATCATCAGCGTAGCACTGCTCTCCTAGGGTATCTGCTCCCATTCCTTCCATCAACAAACAGCCTGCTGGCCATCCCCACTCGGTTGGACCTGAACAGGACACTCAGATCGCATCCCTCCTCCCCCCGGCCCCAGCCCTGTCTCCCCTCTGATTCTCCTCATTAGGATGCACACGCCAATCTTCTGTCCCTCGGCTAAAACTCAGACCTCACTGTCTTCCCCGCCCTCATCTCACACCCATCAACAGATTCCGCAGCTTGTGGAGGACACCCCACCTGCACCCACTTCTTCCTACTCACTGTGTCCTAAGCAGGTGTTCCATCGCACCTGGCCTTCTGCACCCATCACCTACTTGCCCCACTGCTTCCTGCCTCACCCCTGCCTGGTCCCTTCTCTGCATTGCAGCCCAGGTGGTTCCAGAAAGCATGGACTGGTCCTACTCCTTCTTTGCGTACGTACAGCAGTCAGTGGCTGCCCGTGGCTGCCCTTGCCAGGTTCCATCAGGTCACGGTGCCCAGCTCCTACCTGTGTCCTCTGCCACAGCCTCCTTGGCTCACTAAGCTGCAGTCACACTGGCCGCCCTCGGGGACCTCGCACAGCTGTTTCCGTGCCATCTTCACTCAGACATGCCTTGTTGCCATGCACTGGCCTCCTTCAGGAAATCAGTGTTTGGACACACAGAAAACATCCTTTGCTGATATGCCATGTTAACAGGTGACTGTAGTCTAGAAGCGCCATTGTCCCAAGAAACAATCTCCACCTCCATGTAACATTGCACTGCGTCTCCCATGGCTTTGTTTTCTTCGTGTTACCAGGCAAGATCATCAGGCCCTTGTTGCTGGCTCACCAGCAATCAGAAGCTAGCAGTCGGGAAGAGTGGATCTCTGAATTCAAAACATGCTCCTCCCACTCAAAGGCCAGCAAAGGGAGCTTCGAATGCGAACGGGTAGCAAAACCAAACAGTAACTAAAGATGAGTTTGGCCGACTGATACGTCGGCAAATTTCCAGGCTTTGTTCCGACGGTGCTTTGTGTAACGAGGGTGGATCTTGATCAGCGAGCACCACTGTCTGCTGTCTGTAGCTGCCTTTTCTTCTCAGCCTCACGGTCACATCCCCTCAGCAGGACTCCTCAAATTTGTACGCATTATTTCCAGACCAATCGCAGGTAACACGCTGGATCAGTAGCCAGTTGTGTTTAGAATATGGCAAGGGAAGGGAAGATGCCTTCATTTCTTTCACTTTCTCACCTAAAGCCCAAATGTAACAGTGTCAGTGCCCACCTCCCGCCTTATTGCACATCCGGTCATTTTAACTTAGCCAACCCTTTATTTCATATGTGCTTTCTAGAGAATTATTTCTTTTTATCGGAAAGGCAGATTTTATAGAGGCAAGGAGAGACGGAGAGAAAAATCTTCCATCCTCTGGTTTCACTTCCCAAGTGGCTGCAATGGCTAGAACTGAGCCGATGAAAAGCCAGGAGCCAGGAGCTTCCGCCAGATCTCTCAAGTGGATGCAGGGTCCCAAGGCTTCAGGTTGTCCTGCAGTGCTTTCCCAGGCCACAAACAGGGAGCTGGATGGGAAGTGGAGCTGCCGGGATTAGAACCGGCGGCCATATGGGATCCTGGTGCTTAAAGGGGAGGGGATTAGGCAATTGATCCATCTCTCTGGGTCCAATGTATCTTTACTTTTTTGTTTTTATTTATTTATTTTTACTGGAAAGTCAGATATATAGAGAGAAGGAGAGATAGAGAGAAATATCTTCTGTCTGATGATTCATTCCCCCAAGTGGTTGCAAAGGCTGGAGCTGAACCATTTCGAAGCCAGGAGCTTCTTCTGGGTCTCCCATGCAGGTGCAGGGTCCCAAGGCTTTGGGCCGTCCTCGACTGCTTTCCCAGGCCACAGGCAGGGAGCTGGATGGGAAGCAGGGCTGCTGGGATTAGAAATGACGCCCATATGGGATCCTGACACGTGCAAGGGAAGGACTTTCGCCACTAGGCCTCTGCGCCGGGCCCTGTATCTTTTCTTGAAAATAATATTTCATTCATTGAAAGGCATAGCATGCGCATGAGAGAGAGAGAGATAGAGAGAGATCATCCATGCACTGGTTCACTCCCCTGGATGGATCCAACACCCAGGCTTGGGGCCAAGAACTCCTTCCAGGACTGGCACGTGGGCGGCAGGGGCCCAAACACTCTGTGGGTCTTCCGCTGCCTTCTCAAGCACAATTAGCGGGAAGCAGAATGAGAAGCAGAGCAACTGGAACTATTCCGCTCATGTCTTTTCTTCCTAGATTACCATGTGCATGCGGGAGTTGATGAAGACACCCGCATGCCCAGCCCAGGACCACCACGCACTCCCACAGGCCTGTTGTCCCTTTAAGTCCACAGGCGTCGCTGCGGGCACCGTCCAGCCAGTCTCCAGCTGGCTTAACCCGTGTGCCCCTCGGCATTGCGGTTTCCCTGCCTCCCCAGATCCACAGTCTCCATCACTGACGATCTCCCTTGCTCTGCTGGTGGCACCTTCTCTCGCTTTACATCTGAAAATATCTTTCAAAATTGTTTTTCATTTATTTACTTTATTTATTCAAAAGTCAGAGAGAGGAGCTTGGCTCAGTGGCCTGGCGGCTAAAGTTCTTGCCTTGAACGTGCCGGGATCCCATTGGGCACCACCTCTAATTCTAGCAGGAACCCCGCAATCCCGCTTCACGTTCAGCTCCCTGCTTGCGGCCTGGGAAAGCACTGGAGGACGGCCCAAAGCCTTGGGACCCTACACCCGCGTGGGAAACCTAGAAGAGGCTCCTGGTTCCTGGCTTCGGATCGGCACAGCACCGGCCGTTGCAGTCACTTGGGGAATGAATCATCAGACGGAAGACCTTCCTCTCTGTCTCTCCTCCTCTCTCTATATAATAAAAATGAATAAATCTTTTTTAAAAAGTCAGAGAGAGATTCCATTGCTGATTTCAAATATCCCTAACAGCCAAGCCTGGACCAAGCTGAAGCCAGAAACCTAGAACTCTGCCTGGGTTGTCCATGTGGGTGACAGGGACGCAGCCACTGGAGCCATCACCCACTGCCTGCTGGGAGGCCAAAGAGGAAGCAGAGCGGGTCTCACGCCCTGGCACTCTGATATGGCATACAGCTGTACCCCCTGGTTTTTTTTGTTTTGTTTTGTTTTTGTCATAAAGTACATTTTCACCAGGCATGCCATTCCAGGCTGACACTAATTTCTTTAACACATGCCAGCCACCGTTGCGCTGTCTGCTGGCTTCCGCCTGGCTTGCAAAGCAGATGCAGTCTGTTTCCGCCCATTACTCAGCATTTGCTAGGTCGCGTTGCTCAGCAGATACTGCCAAAGCAAGGTTGGCAACAACAGAGCATGTTGCTGGCTCCGTTTGCACACCCCTGGGTCAGCTGCAGCTCCCACCTGGGACCTGCCAGACTCCACCGGGCAGAGGGGAAACAGCAGCGGCAGACTCCTTCCTGGCTCGGCAAGCTATTGCTGAGACGCAGCAGGCCTGGCTAATCCTTACCTGTTCAGCCAATCCTGCTGTCAGCGGGGAGGGAAGCGGGCTCCCGCGGGCGTTGGCTTCAAAGCACTGGGGGCAATCGTGCGATCTGTCAACAGGGGCTCCCACAAGGGGTTCTGGATCACTCGGGCTCCACTTGGGGAAGTGGGAGCCTCGCCAAGTTTTTCAAACAAAGGCCATCACGTACAGAGGGCAGCTTGTTTACACGGCGGCGGCAGGTTGAAAGGGCAGAAGAGGATGCTGAGGTTGCCCGGATGTTGGTAATTACAGGAAGCAGCTACCCACCCTAAGGCCTGGGAGGATGAAAGGGAAGAGGTGGAGTTCGTAGGATCTAGGATCTTGAGAACCTGCTGCCGGGGCTGGGCCCTGTGAGAGGGGCCGATGGGGAATGATGCTCTGACTGCTGAAACTTAGCTGACAGGAAGTGGGGCCGGAAGGAGCCCCTTCTCCCGCCTGCCGTGGGCACAACCTGACAGTCTGCCAGCTAGTAAGAGGGGCTGCGGAGCATGACTCGCAGCCCCCTGCCCCATGGCTCCAAACCAGTTATGGAAGAGTAGGGGGCTGCTACCCAAGGGACAGAGGTAACAGCAGGACCGTTCTCCATGGCTTTGCTCCGGCTGCTATAATGACTTCTTGTCTTCTATTTTCTTTCCTTTTTTGGGGGGTGGGGGAGGTAAGTTCTTTCATTGTCATTAACCAGCTATACAAATATTTTAAACAAATAGGGTTTTTATTTTCTTTATTTTTTATTTTTATTAGAAAGACAGATATACAGAGAGGAGGAGAGACAGAGAGGAAGATCTTCTGTCCAATGATTCACCTCCCCTAAGCGCCACGATGGCTGGAGTTGAGCCAGTCCAAAGCCAGGAGCCCAGAGCTTCTTCCGGATCTCCCACGCGGGTGCAGGGTCCAAGGCTTTGGACCGTCCTCAACCGCATTCCCAGGCCACAAGCAGGGAGCTGGATGGGAAGTGGGGCCACTGGGATTAGAACTGGCACCCTTATAGGATGCTGGTACATGCAAGGAAAGGACTTTAGCTACTAAGTCACTGTGCTGGGCCATTAAGGATTTTTGTTTGTTTGTTTGTTTTTAAGAGTTACTTATTTTTATTGGAAAGGCGGATATACAGCGAAAAGGAGATACAGAGAGGAAGATCTTCAGTCTGCTGATCCAGGAAGCAGAAGCCTGGAGCTTCTTCCCAGTCTCCCACACAGGTGCAGAGTCTCACAGCTTGGGGTTGTCCTCGACTGCCTTCCCAGGCCACAGGCAGCGCTGGCAGGATTAGAACTGGCACCCATATGCGATCCCAGCATGTACAAGGCTATCACCTTGGGCCCCCATAAATTTTTTTAAATTCTTTCTTTTTGATGACACAGTTTCCTTGTCTTTGATATTATATCTTTTTATGGGATCCCTTTGCGTTCTCAAAACTATAGGTTGATTCCTTCCAACTGTCCCAAACAATTCTCAACTATTGTCTTTTAAAATATAACTCTCACTGGTGTTATTTTTTCTGGCCACCTGGTGAGGGACAGATGGTGGCTTTCTGACAAATGGTGTTTCCTTTCTCACCGAGCTGTCCTGGCTGCTCAGAGCTATTGCCATCAGGCAGTGAGATGGTGGCCCCTGGAGAATGGGCTGTCAAGACCTGCCCCTGGACCTCACACAAGATTTGGGGTGGAATTGGGTGGTCTCAGTTACACCTATTCTGGGGTGACTTTTTCTCCTCTTCTGGAATTAGACACATATAACTTCTATATCTGTAATCCTTTCTTCTGTATCCCATACTTTAAAAAAGAGAGAGACAGAGCCAAACTCCTATCCACTGGCTTACTCCCAAAATGCTTGCAGCAGCCACCAGGGATGGTCCAGGTTGAAGTCAGGAGCCAGGATTTCCATGTGGTTCTCCCACATCACTGACCAGGCGCCGGTCCTGCAGGGATCACCTGCTACCCCTCGGGGACATCAGGATGCTGCATGGCAAGCAGAGCTGGAGGCAGCTGTGATGTGGGATGCAGGGGACCCAAGCGGCATCCTTTTGCCTCGCCACTCTTTGTTGATCACTGCTTCCGACCCGCCTCCTAGTCCTTTAATTAGTCCTTCAGCCATTTCACAGTGGCCGTTGGAGCCATCCGTTGAGTTTATGCTTTTGCTTTCGTTATAGACTCCCTACTTATTCCTTTTTCCCCACACAGGCTATTTAATTTTGGCACCTGGCTGTTTTTAGCTTTTGTTTGTTTAAACGTTGAGGCCAGCATTGTGGCACAGCGGGTTAAGCTGCGGATTACAACACTGGCATCGCATATTGAAGCACTGGTCTGAGTTTTCAACTCCTCCGTTTCCTATGCAGCTCCCTGCCAATGTACCTAGAAAGGAGCAGATGTTGCAACACTCTGGGCCCCTGCCACCCTGCAGAAGACCGCATAGAATTCTAGGGCTCTGGCTTTCACACAGCCCGGCTCCAGCCTCTGTAAGCCATTTGGGGACTAAAACAGTGGATGGAAGATCTCTGTCTTTCAAATAAATACATCTTTAAACATTGTAAATGTGTATTTATTTGCCTGGAGCTGAGCTGATCTGAAGCCAGGAGCCAGGAGCTTCCTCCTGGTCTCCCACGTGGATGCAGGGACCTGACGACTTGAATCATGAAATCTACATCCCAGGGGTGCATGACCTGGAAGCTGGAAACAGCAATCCGGTATGGGATGTGGGTGCTCCAACTTCTTAATCACAGTGACATTTGTCCCAAGCTGGAGTTCTCCAGCCGTGTTTTTGTCCACTGCTCCATGTCATGGTTTAACTGCTTCCTCCTGCGTTTGGTTGATTTTGAATATTAAATATTGTACTTGTGAAACTATGTATACAAATAGTTTGGAAGGGGTGACAGTGTCACGTGCCAAAGTGAACTCTTGCTTTTGCCAGCCTTCTGCCAGGACTGGCAAACGGGGTCACCTTAGTTCACACTTGAGCCTGATGTTTGCTGAGGCTCCTGGTGACTCAGTGCCGGACTCGCATTCAGATAATCTTTCAGCTCCCCTTTATTTCCAGGGTGTGGTCTCCCGGGGACTTAAGCTGGGCGGGGGGGGGGGGGGGGGGGAGGGCAGGTGTGGGAGATTTCAGTCCCCTACCCTTGGCAGGCTTCGGATTCTCACTTCGATCTCCAACCATGCGAAGCCACAGGCAGTGAGCTGGACCTCTCAGCAGCTTCTTTCCAGTTGGCAAAAGCTTCCAGGGCAACCACAGCCTCGACTGTGACTTCCTTGGAATGCTGTGTGTGCATGCGTGTGCGCGCGCAGACATGGGTGAATGCAATTTCTCCTTAACGCTTGACCTGTTCTCCTCGGCAGAGGGCTTTGCCCAAGGACCACCTTTGTGAAAGTGGGGGTCCTGGCCTGCCTTTGAAGCTGAGGGTGTGGGGGATGGGTCAGAGCACTCCCAGGGGCTGCTGCTGCTGGGAGACAGGTGTAGGGAAAACCATCGGATCATCAAACCGTGGGAGACCTGCAGCGAACCTGGGTGAGGACGCCACGGGCAGTGCCAGCAGGAGAGACTTGGGGCTGCTGTTTGCAGCATAACGGATTAAGTTGCTGCCTTTGACACTGGCACCCCATATGGGCATTGGTTCAAAGACCTGGCAGCTCCACTTCCAATCCAACTTTGTGCTAATGTAACAGAAGATGGTCCAAGTCCTTGCGCTGCACCCACGTGGGAGATCTGGAAGAAGCTCCTGGCTTTGGCCTGGCCCAGCCCTGGCTGTTGCAGTCATTCGGGGACTGAATCAGTGGAGGGAAGACCTCTTTTCATGTTCTCTCTCCATCTCTGTCTCTGTAACTACGCCATTCAAGTAAATAAACCTTTAGAAAATGAGAAGAAAGAGCATGGATTGAAGAGCCTGCTGTGGAAGTTGAAATGGCAATTTGTTCCTGGATTTTCTTTGGTAGGGGGCATGTGTGTGGCATGAATAACAGGGTGAGTGATGGTCCCCAGCCGAGCTGTTACGTCTGAGAGGAAGAAGAGTTGGTGTGGGGCTGTGCTCTTGATAGGGCTATGTGACCCAGACTGGAGTTCAGCTAGTGATGGTTTCAACAGGTGTGCATTCTTTTTTTTTTTTTTTTTAAAGATTTACTTATTTATTGGAAAGTCAGATATACAGTGAGGAGGAGAGACAGAGAAGATCTTCCGTCCGATAATTCACTCCCCAAGTGAGCCACAATGGCCGATGCTATGCCGATCCAAAGCCAGGAGCCTCTTCCGGGTCTCCCACATGGGTGCAGGGTCCCAAGACATTGGACCATCCTCGACTGCTTTCCCGGGTCACAAGCAGGGAGATGGATGGGTAGTGTAGCTGCCAGGATTAGAACCAGCGCCCATATGGGATCTCGGCGTGTTCAAGGCAAGGACTTTAGCCGCTAGGCCACGCCGCCGGGCCCAGCTGTGCGTCCTTTGACCCCACTTGCACCCTTGGGTCATCCTGAATTGCCATTCTATCCCGGATAGAAATGTTTTAATGAAATGTTTGCCTGCCTTGATCTTTTTGTTTGCTCAGTAAGCATTTTTGGAATCACTGCATTAACTAGCAGAGGTTAATTTCTTGATACATATTTAAATGTAGCATAAACCATTTCTTTTTGAATCTTTCTTCATTTGAATCTTATTTGGTCAAGAATGGATATCACTTCTTCAGTTTATTTGTTTTCAATTTTAAAGATTATTTCTGAAACCTCTCCTGAGGTAACCTCAGACTTGATGCTTGCATATGTCAGCCAGTGCAGGGTCAGGTTCAGTCCATCACCTGCACCAGCCAACACACATACCAGTGGGTGCTCTAGCTCAGTCTCTCCCACAAACCAATGGGTGCTGCAGCCTAGCCCAGCCCAACCCACCACAAGCTCGGTCTTCATGACACTAGCGGGTGACTCCAAGTAAGCCCCACCAGGCCTGCCCCCAGCCCGTTTTTGCATGCTTCGGCATGTGCTGCAGCCTAACCTGGTCTGTCCTGCATCCCATCTGGCTCTTGTGCACACTCATGGGTGATGCAGCTTAGCTCAGCCTGACCCACCCCTAGACCCAGCCCACACCTATGCCAATGGGTGCTTCTGACTTGAGTGGCCTGGCCTGACCCCAGTGATGGGTCTCTTGCTCACCAGCGGGAGCTACAGCCTAGTAGGGGAGTCCCCAGAGTTCCCTACCAGACTGTTCCCAAGCTAGATCTGGGCGATTTGACCTAGCATGGCATGGCTCACTTTCAGTCTCAGCTTTCCCTGGTGGTTGTTGCAGCCTAGCCCAGCTGGGCCTTGCCCACACCTTGTACCGGACAGCTTGGCCAGTAGCATGGACTCGGCGAGGGTCAGGGAATCAGACACCGACAGGAGACCAGTAGTGGTGGAAGAGGTCTCTCTCTGCCTCCCTTTATTCAGCCATATATACCTTTCCCCCAAGCCTCTAGCAGAACAATCGGATGCTAATGAGTCTGACAGACAAGGTGCCACTAGCCTCCAAGCCATTTCCTGCAGGAGCCAAGCTTAACAAATGCTAATCAACTCCTCAGCCCACAACAACACCCTGTCCTGGCTTTTGTGTATGCCAGTGGTTGCTGCTGCCTGGTTACACCTGCTGGTGAGGAGTGCTACAGCCTTGCTTGGCCTGGCCCACCTCCAGCCCCGGCTCTTGGGCTCCCCAGTGGGACCTGTGGCCTAGTAGGGGAGTTCCTCAAGTTCCCATTACCAGCCCCACATATCACATTTGCTGGTTGGTACTGTGGCCCTGCTTGGCATGGTCTGCCCTCAGTCCTGGCCTTTGCATGTGTCTGCATGTGCTGCAGCCTGGCCCAGCCTGACTTGCTCCCAACCCAGTTTCTGTGGCAGGTGAGTTCCGTGACCTGGCAGGGCTCAGCCTGCCAACACTCTTGCTCTCATGCAAACCAGCACTCCTCACAGAGATGAGCCCACAATTCCCCTACAGAATCTGCCCACAGATCCACTTCTTTCACACTCTGGTGGGTGCTGCAATCCAGCCTGATATGGCCTACCTGTTCTTTGACGCTTTGGCTGGGTACTGTGGCCCAGCCCAGCCAAACATGCCCTCCAGCCCCAGCTTTTGCATGCGCCAACAGGTAGCGGGCGATGCTACTTAGCCCAGCCCAGGTCTCCCACATGAACGGTGGCTTGGCCTGACCCAGACATGCCCTCTGGTTCCCTCCTCCCCCCGTGCAAACCGCCTCAACTCAGCTCCCTCCTCTACTGCTAGTGCAATGACTGAGTCCATGGAAGCCCCAAGAAGTCATTTCTCCCCTGCCAAACATGTCCTCAGCCACTCCCACAATGCGTCCCCACATGCTTTTCCCCAGGCAATCTGCAGCACCCCTCTCCCTGGGTGAGCCACTGGGGGACCAAGGTGGCAAGTCCCACCAGCCATTGCCCACTTCTCCCACATATTTAAAAAAAGGAAGGAGAACAGAATAGGGATAGGCAACTATGCGGGGACTGGGACACTGCTATAGTTAACACAGATTTGGCATTAACCAGGCCCAGCATGCCCGCCAGCTTTGGCTGTTTGTCTCCCAACAGGGTGACGCTTGCCTAGGTCCACGGCAATTGCCTCCAGCTGGGGAGAATGCCCGGGTTGGGTTTGAATCCTAGTTCTGCTTATGATCCACGTTTCCTGCAATGGTCACCTAGGAGGCAGTACATGCTGGGTGTTTGGGAACAAACTGGGTTAGGGCATCAGTCTGCCAAAGCCAAAGATTCACGTGTTGTCCTTAAGCTAAAGAGTTCAAGTGTCAGAGGTCATTAGGGAAAGACATCAGTAGCCGGAGAACAGAGCCAGACCAGTGCCGGGTGTCAGGAATGAAAACTGTAGGAGTAGCAGTGAATTAACAAGCTCTGTGGTTGGCAAAGCCAGAGCCTCGGGCGGCACACATTCCTGAGATAATTGGCTGCCGTGTTCTCCTCCCTCTGGGCCAGCGATGATCCACCTGAGCCCATCCCAGCCCATCCTCCTGGCTGGGCTGATGATTAGTTAGCAAACAGCCAGGGGAATGACCCAGGTGATTCCATATGAAACATGATTTTTCCAGCAAGTAAAAGCTGCTAGGACAGGCAGCGAATTGTTCCTCTCAAGGAGGGAGGATCCCTTTGGTTCCCTCTTTCAAAAATCCCCTGTTTGGGGCCCGGCGCGGTGGCGCAAGTGGTTAAGGTCCTCGCCTTGCACGCCCAGGATCCCATATGGGTGCCGGTTCTAATCCCGGCAGCCCCTTTTCCCATCCAGCTCCCTGCCTGTCGCCTGGGAAAGCAGCAGAGGACAGCCCAAAGCTTTGGGACCCTGCACCCGCGTGGGAGACCCGGAAGAGGCTCCTGGCTTCGGATTGGCATAGCACCGACCGTTGCGCTCACTTGGGGAGTGAATCATGGGACAGAAGATCTTTCTCTCTGTATATCCGCCTTTCCAATAATAAAAATAAATCTTTAAAAAAAAAAATCCCCTGTTTGTGTCTGTCTTTGTCATTGAGCGTCATCTCCTCCTCACCCCCAATGGAAGCTGCATTGGCCATGACAACGGCTCCAGTAGCTGGGTGTCTGGCACCCATGTGGGAGAGCTGGTTGGAGTTTCCGGCTTCAGCCGGACCCAGGTCCGCATCAGCTGTTGTTGGAGCTAGGAGGCGAATCAGTCACCAGTGATTGCATCTTTCTCTACGTCTCTCAACTGGAAGAAATGAATGGGCACATAAATAAATATATTTTTATTTATTTTTTTACAGATTTTTAAATTTATTTCTTTTTATTGGAAAGGCAGATATACAGAGAGGAGAGACAGAGAGGAAGATCTTCCGTCCCATGATTCACTTCCCAAGCAGCCGCAATGGGATGGAGCTGAGCCAATCCGAAGCCAGGAGCTTCTTCCGGGCCTCTGAAGCGGGTGCAGGGTCCCAAAGCTTTGGGCCGTCCTCTGCTGCTTTCCCGGGCCACAGGCAGGGAGCCAGATGGAAGTGGGGCTGCTGAGATTAGAACCGGCGCCCATATGGGATCCCAGGCGTGCAAGGTGAGGACCTTAACCACTACACCATCGCACCGGGCCCAATAAATATATTTGTAAAAGATTTGGCTTTCCTGACAGCTTTAAAGTCAATCATAAATTTTTTTACCAAGTGCAACTTCAGCTACAGTCAGTTTTTTTTTTAAAGAAAAGATTTATTTTGTTTTTATTTTTATTTGAGAGGCAGAGTTACAGAGTGGAGCAGAGACAGAGAGCAAGGTCTTCCATCTACTGGCTTCTCCCCAATGGACGCAATGGCTGAGCCAAGCCGATCTGAAGCCAAGAGCCAGGAGCTTCTGCCAGGGCTCCCACATGTGTGCAGGGGTCCCAAGCACTTGGGCCGTCCTCCGCTGCTTTCCCAGGCCATAAGCTGGGGGCTGGATCAAAAGTGGAGCATCCAGGACTCAAATTGGTGCTGTCCAGTTGGATGCTGTCATCGCAGCTGGAAGCCCACCGACTACCCCACAGCACTACCCCTGAAGTCAGTTTTGTTGGATAGAAGAGTTAGTAGCTGTTTGCATTTCTAAGGGAATCCAGGAAAATTTTAAAAATATATATTTCTTTGAAAATCAGAATTATAGATAGAGAGGGAAAGACAAAGATCTTGTGTTCAGTGCTTCACTCCCCGGATGGTCCAGCCAGGGAGCTTCACTCAGATCTGCGCTGTGAATGCAAGGGGACAAGCTGTTAAGGAATGGCTTCATCTCTGCAGAGCGGTACATGAGCCACGGGCCTTGCTAGTTAACCTGCTTGTTACGGTGACTTCACACTGTCACTCTCCAGTGCAACCCATCACAGTGTCCACTTCTGCATCAAACTCAACATGAAAACAAGGGCCCAACACAATGACTCCACTGGCTAATCCTCCCCCTGCAAGCTCCAGGATCCTACGCAGGCACCAAATCCTGTCCCACTGCTCCACTTCCCTTCCAGCTCCCTGCTGCTGGCCTGGGAAAGCAGTCAAGGATGGCCCAGAGCCTTGGGAGCCTGCACCCTTGTGGGAGACCCGGAAGAAGCTCCTCCTGGCTCCTGGCTTCGGATCGGCTCAGCTCTAGTTGTGGAGGCCACTTGGGGAGTAAATAAGCAGATGGAAGATCTTTCTGTCTCTCCAATAAAAATAAGTAAATCTTAAAAAAAGAAACGAAATACAAGGTTGCCCTGTTGTATGCACACACCTTACATTATAACAGACCTGCAGATAAGATGTCGGGGTTCCCTGTTGGAGTCCCTGGCTCTGTTTCTGATTGAAGCTTCCTGCTAATGCGGACCGCAAAAGGCAGCGGTGGCTCCTACATCCATGTAGGAGACCTAGATGGAGCTCCAGGCTCTTGGTTTTTGACCTGGTCCTGCCCCGACCACCACAGGCACTGGAGGAATGTGATGGACGCTCCCTGAATCGCTGCAATAAAAACAAGTCAAAATGCAACGACTTGCACTAGACAAGGCTGTGTGCTTTCCACCTGCTCATCTTTCACTGTAGATGATGCTGCGACTCTCGTAGTGGATGAGGAAAAGATTTTGCCCTTTCTCCCCTGCACTCCTCAACGGAGAACGCACGGGGCTACTGCTGCTTGGAATATGATTTTGCAGACAGGAAACCAGCTGTGGTCTAGAGCCCCAGACCTCGCTTTCGGGGAAAGGAGACAGGGAGCTGAAGGGCGTGGAGCCACAGGGTCAACATCCCACGAAGCTCAGCAGCACGGTAGGTCTGTTTAGCGCAGCGGGTTTAGCTGCCACTACCATGCCGGCTTGTTCCATTCCTGGTTGCTCTGCTTCCAATCCAGTTTCCACTTAATGTACCCGAGGAGGCAGCAGAGGATGGCCCACTTACCGGGGCCCCTGTCATCTCCGCGAGAGACCCAAATAGCAGTGGATAGAAGATCTCTCTGTGTGTGTGTGTCCCTCTCTCTTTAGGTCTTTCAAGTAAATAAATATTTTTGAAAACACTCTTGACTCTAGCATAAGCAATGGAAAAATCAGTGGATTAAAAAAAACGATTTAGTTCTTTTTATGTGAAAGGCAGATTTTACAGGGACAAGGAGACAGAAGAAGAGAAAGAGAGAGAAGGGTCTTCCACCATCTGTGGGTTCACTCCCCAAATGGCTGCAATGCCTAGAACTGAGGAGCCAGGAGCTTCTTCTCGGTCTCCCATGCGAGATAGGGACCCCAGGACTTAATGAAGTCTGCATTTCACTGCAAGGCACCGCTCATGAGGGCAGGTATTTCTGTTGGTTTTGCTTCCAGAATGTCAGGTAATTATCAACTAATCCCCTGGGTGACCTGTGTGTGAATGGATCACAAACACAGTGACATGGATGAGTTGGCAATGAGACGTCAGGAGGCCTGGGGACACCGGTGAGCGTGCAAAGGCTGACCTGCGTGGGAGAGGCTCCGGAGAAAGAAAGAGGTGACATCCCAAACGCATTTCTTTATTATTTCTAAGATTTTTTTTTTTTGTTATTGGAAAGTCAGATATACAGAGACAAAGATCTTCCATCACTGTTTCACCCCGCAAGCGGCTGCAATGGCCAGAGCTGAGTCAATCCACAGCCAGGAGCCAGGAGCTTCTTTTAGGTCTCCCACGCAGGTGCAGGGTCTCAAGGCTTTGGGTCATCTTCTACTGCTTTCCCAGGCCACAGGCGGGAAGCTAAAAAGGAAGTAGAGCAGCCAGGACATGGACCGGTGTCCAGCCAGGGGCCTGGTACAATAGTATAGCAGTTAAAGTCCTTGCCTTGCACGCACCAGGATCCCACATGGGCACCAGTTTGTGTCCTGGAAGCCCCACTTCCCATCCAGCCCCGTACAAGCAGCTCCGGCTGCTGCAGCCACTTGGGGAGTGAATCATCGGATGGAAGATCTTCCTCTCTGTCTCTCCTCCTCTCTGTATATCTGATTTTACAATAAATACAAAATAAAACTTAAAAAAAAAAAAAGACAGAGCTACACGGACAGAGGGATTCCTACTTGCTGATTCACTCCCCAAATGGCGGCAATAGCCAACGCTGGTTAGTCCAAAGCCAGGAGCCAGGAGCCTCTTCTGGTTCTACCAGGTGCAAGGAGCTGCTTTCCCAGGCACATTAGCAGGTAACTGGACCAGAAGTGGAACTGTTAGCATATGAACCGGTCCCCATATGGGATGCTGATACCACAAAAGCTTAACCCGCTGTGCCACAGCGCTGGCCCCTCACATGTACTTTACCACACAACTGGCACGAAGAAGCTACTTGGGAATGGCTTGTTGAGCTCATCCCTGTTGGATGGCTGTTATCCAGAAGGAAAAGGACAGATGCAGGCAAGGGGGTGGGAGACGGAAGCTCTTGTCAGGAATGGAAGCGAAAACAGCCACCCAGGAGAACTGCATGGAGTTCCTGAAAGAACTGAAAGAAGAACCACTGTGCGATCCAGAAAACCCACTTGTGGCTTGTCACCCACAAAGAGATTTCCCAGATGGCTGCAATGGCCAGAGCTGATCTGGTCCAAAGCCAGAAGCCGGGAGCGACCTTATGCCAGGCTTCCTATGTGTGTGCAGCGTCTCAAGGACTTGAGCAGTCTTCCACTGGTTTCCCAGGCCACAAGCCGGGAGCTGGATCAAAAATGGAGCAAACAGGAACTACAACTAGTGCCTGATGGTTGTCATGGTGACCGGAGGAGGGCGGAGCCTGCTTCTCGCCAGTCTGTCCCTCTGACCTCAGGCAGGCTACATCCTGGAAGGGACAGCGGAATTCCGGTGTACCCCTCAGGTAATGGGGTCACTGCTGCATCAATGACGGACACAAGTCAATCCCGTATGTGGATACGGGCCCAGTGACACCTGCTTCAGCTTCTGCGTATGCTCTTTTCCTTGCCTTTCCACTCCTTTGTACCGCCTTCTCCACGTCTGTCTTTCCGCTGCAAGGGAGAAAGGCCCATCATCTACCGTTTTTCTATACTCAGCTCATTTGTTCCTACACGGGCGGTCGGTGAATCTAACAGCACCTATATGGGGTGCTGGCACCACACACAGAGGGTTAACCTATTGAGTCACCATGCCAGTCCCAAGAAGGATAAGTCAACATGGGCCTCATGGTATCAGGAGGTTCCGTTGCTGGTGCATATCCGGGAATCTGGGATCGAGTTTCACCTCTTCCTCTGTTTCTGAGCCAGCTTCGTGCTGGAGGAAACCCCTGGAGGGAGCCCCATATTGGAGCCCCTGCCACCCGAGCGGGAAACCAGACGGAGATCCTGGTCATCGCTGGCTCAGAGCTGCCCCTCCTAGCTGTTGCACTTATCTGGGGAAGCTAACCAGCAAAGGGAAAGCTCTCTCTCTTTTTCTCTCTGTTTCTCTGCTTTTCAAATAAACAAAAATGATAAAGAAATAAATAAAAAAAATAAAAGATGGACGCCGTCATTTATGCCAGCCTTGATGAAGCACTGTGCTGAGGAAAGCGAGCCGGGCTCGGGAGGCGGACACTGCCCGGCCTCATTTTGTGTGTCTTGGAACACAGCAGAGCACAGAGCAGCTGGGGAAGCGGACGGGAAGGCAACGATCAAAGTCACAGACCTTGATTAGAGGGGAGGGGTCGGGCTGGGTGGTTTGTTAAAATTCCAGTGAAATTATGGTTGGTCCTTTCCTTAGCGTCTGTACGTGCTGATTGCACAGTAGACGCACACGTTCTATCACCTTCTGGGGCGTGGAGGCAGGGAGGGGACCAGCTCCTGGCAAGCGGGGAGAACGGGCCCCAGGCGAGTTTCCAGAAAAAGGAAGCGGAAACAGCAGAGGAAGGGGGGAGAGGCGGGCCCTGACAAATCGAATACCCCCTTGAGGATAAAATCCTGAAGAAATGATGATGCAAACTGCAAGCCAGGGAGCCCTCAGAGTTTGCTCTGCTGTCAGCAGGGTGTCCTTGGTGGGGGCCGCCTGCAGGCTAACCGTCCCCAATGTAACGCTACTCCACATAGGACAGAATGGCGGACCGGGCGGGTGGGCCAGGAAAGGTCTGCAGCTGCAACCTTAAACCTCCTTGGCTCTTGCCATCCATCAGCATCGCGGGAGGCCAAGGGGAAGAGTGCGGCTGAGCGTTGGGAGAGAAGCTCAGGGTCACTTAGCGCCATCAGCGGTGCAGATCAGACGGGCGAGGTGCAGATCAGACGGGCGAGGTCTGGGACCTGGGGGAGCCAGGGCTGAGACCGAGGACCTGCTGCTCTCAAACAGACACAAGGAGGTGGAACTTTCACTCCTAATGGTCCCAGACACTTAAGCCCATCTCCATCCAAAAGCTGAGGGTGTTGGAGTCAGGGCTGTTCCTCCTGACACTTGGCAACGAGCATTTGGTGCTAAAGGTCTCTCTAAGGGTGGGGAGCAGCTGTGGAGGCAGGCCAGGGCGCTGGTTGCAGGCATCACAGCCAGTGGTGCAAGATTACCTGGGCCGGGCCCGGCGCGGTGGCGCAAGTGGATCCCATATGGGCGCGCCCAGGATCCCATATGGGCGCCGGTTCTAATCGGCAGCTCCACTTCCCATCCAGCTCCCTGCCTGTGGCCGAGGAAAGCAGTAGAGGACCCTGCAATAAAAATAAAATAAAGTAAATCTTTAAAAAAAAAAAAAAAGATTACCTGGGTGTTGCAAGTCGCATCTGTATGCACTGGCCACATGCTGTGCCTAAAATGGCGCCGGCCGGAGAAGCCACACCTTCCACCTTCGTGCGTGGTGGAAGTCACGTAGCCTTCGTGGTACTGCGCAGGTGCCTAGCGCATGCGCAGTGAGCTGCGGTGTGGCCGGCACGTGAACACTGGGGACTGACGAATCCGGTCGCCCAGGACCCTGCGTGATCATGACGCCGACCTATCATCGGCGGAGGCGGGGCCAGTCAGCACATAAGAGCAGAAAGCCTGCAGGGGTCGCCCCCCTTCCTCTTCCTCATCTTTGTGCGCGCAATAAACTTTACCGCAGAAGGCTTCACTCGCGTCTGCCTCTTACTGCTGGGCGGTAAGACACGTGGGCGCGACACCTGGGCCATCCAGTGTCTCAGCCAGGCTCACCATCTTCCTGTTCTGGTTCTCAGCTGTGGGAAAGAACTGGCAGCCAGCAGAGGCCATACAGAGGTGTTGTATCTGGCAGGTGCCCAAAAAGCAGAACACAGCAAAGGGTTACAGGTGCGCGAGGAGACGTGGCCAAGCACTGTGCTTGCACGCAGCAGTGGGAAGGAACCAGCCTACACTGAGAAGAAAGGCTGCCGACCAGCGCAAAGGATTCTGCGTGTCTTAAGGTTTGTGGCCAGGACTGCGTGGTGTGGAGGCAGATGGTAGAAAGGCAAGGATATTTCTTAAAAAGATTCATTTTATTTTTATTGGAAAATCAGATATACAGAAAGGAGGAGAGACAGAGAGGAAAATCTTCCATCCGATGATTCACTCCCCAAGCAGCCGCAACGGCCAGAGCTGAGCCAAGCCGAAGTCAGGAGCTTCTTCCAGGTCTCCCACGTGGGTGCAGGGTCCCAAGGCTCTGGGCCGTCCTCAAATGCTTTCCCAGGCTACAAGGTAGGAACTGGATGGGAAGTGGAGCAGCCGGGATTAGAACCCAGCACATGCAAGGTGAAAACTTTAGCTACTAGGTCACTGTGCCAGGCCCAAACCTTTCCTTCTTTCTTTTATTTATTATTATTATTTTTAAAGATTTATTTATTTTTCTTGGAAGGGCAGATATACAGACAGGAGAGACGGAGAGAAAGATCTGTCTGATGGTTCACTCCCCAAGCCCCTACAACGGCTGGAGCTGAGCTGATCTGAAGCCAGGAGCTTCTTCCAGGTCTCCCGTGCGGGTGCAGGGTCCCAAGGCTTTGGGCCATCCTCGACTGCTTTCCCAGGCCACAAGCAGGGAGCTGGATGGGAAGCGGGGCTGCTGGGATTAGAACCAACACCCATATGGGATCCCGGGCGTGCATTCAAGGCGAGGATTTTAACTGTAATGCCAGGCCCCAGACCTTTCTATTTTGTTTGTTTTATTTGAAAGATGCAACAAGGCGGTTAGGGCAGAGACAGATCTTCCACCTGCTGATTTTTTCCCCCAAAGGACCACAGCACCTGGGACTGGACCAGGCTAAAGCCCAGAGGCAGGAACTCCATCCAGGTTGCTCATGTGGGTGGCAGGTGCCCAAGTTCTTAGACCTCCAACCATTGCCTTCCTGGGTGCGACAGCGGGGAGCTGGATCAGAAGCAGAGTATTTTCTGCAGAGAATTTTCTGGGACTCAGATTTGGGGGACAGCATTCAAATCAGAGGGTCAACCCACCATGCCACCACACCAGCCCTTCTTCCCTCCTTTTAATCAATTGTATAGCATGGTGAATCTAGCTAGTACTGGTAACTGTCAGTCAATTTCTGTTCTCATCCCCCCCAAAAAAGTTACATATTTGAGATGATGCATATGTAAATTCTCTTCATCTTTTACATTGTATTCAAAAATCATTTTGTGCTCTATAAACACAGACAAGGGATTATTTATTGAACAAACAGCAAGTGAACACGCCAGGTGTGATCACCTGCACCCCGACTCCAGCAACGGGGCGTCTTGGCTGGGATTTCCGCCTCCCTGTTGACTTAGGGCTTCTTGCAGACAGTACCTCATCTGATCCTATCTCAGCCCTGGGAAGTGGCGGCCATTGACTCCATTTTACAGATGTGAAACCGGAGGCCAGAGGAGGCGGTGTGACTTCACCGGGGCCAAACAGAGCGGAGTCAGACCCAGGCTTGCGGTGTGCACCTCCACGACCCTTTCCTCCGGGAAGACGGGGTTCGCAGACGGCAAGGGGTGCAGGATGGGAAGTGGGACCGTGCCGTGTGCGAGTCCAGCTGTTTATCCAAGTGATTTATTTATTTTGATTTGATTGGAAAGGCAGGGAGCCAGAGAGTGACGGAATTCTCTACCGCTAGCCACCTGTTGCTGCTAAAGCAGTTCTGGATTAGGGAGCTGTTCAGATCGGGGGTCTTCGGCTTACAGACTAAGTGCAAGAGGCGGCTAGACAGAAGGTGCTGAGCGGAGTTCGGTGAACGCCTCGGGGGTCTCTCACGGGGGTCCACAGCCTTGCGCTGGCGGGTAAGGTCTTGACCCATAGGTATTTTTTTTTTAAATGTAGTTGCCCACTAAAATGAATCTGAATTTTTCTGTTTCTACTGGTAAATGAGAAGATGTGGTGGCATCCACTGGGGGCACCACCCACCTACCCCCCCCAAGGCCCCTCGCTCCACTCCTCCCCTTTGAGTCCGTAGCTTGAGCTAGCGCTGGAAGAGGGAGCAGACTGGCTGGCGGTGGGGAGCTGTTACCCTTGGGTGCCTGGGCACGTGTTCATATTTCAAGAGACAGATGGAGCAGGGCGCGGGTCAGTACCCAGACTCCTGGTGGTGCATGGCGGTGGGGGGAGCAGAGAAGGGAGGCCGAGCTGGGCTCAGCTGACTGGCGCACCGTCATCGGATCGGGATGGGACAGGTAATGAAGCCGCGCGTCCTGGCACGGAGGCGGCTGTGTCTAGGCCGAGCCTGGACCGCACTGCGTGGGCAGCTGAACCAAATCCTCTTTGTGGTTTCTTCCAGCCCTGCAGGGCCGGCTTCTGTGGCCACAGATGCGTGCCAGGGTGAAAGAAAACAGCTGACAATGGCTCCTGTGCTGCTGGCCCGCGCGTTTGGAAGGTTGCAGAAACTACTATCCTTGCTGTTCCTGGGAGACTTGGGGGGAAGTGAAGGGGCAAGGGATTGGCAGAAAGCCGTGCAGTATACAAAACAAGCGCTTTGGGGCAGGCCTGGCAGATGCTCTGTTTCTTTTCATTTTATTTGAAAGGCAGACGGACAGGTCTTTCATGGTGGTAGGCTCGGTAAATATTTGCCTCACCCAGGGCTGGGCCGGGTTGAAGTCAGGAGCTTGGAACTGGATCCAGGTCTTCCAGCTGGTGGCAGGGATCCAAGCATGGAAGCCACTCTGTCATGTGTATTGGCTGGAAGCTGGATGGGAAGCAGAGGAACTTAAAACAGGTGTTTTCTCTCTGTCATTAAAAAAAAATCAGAGTTGGAGCCTGGCGCAGTGGCCTAGTGGCTAAAAGTCTTTGCCTTGAACATGCCAGGCTCCAATATGGGCACTGGTTCTAATCCCGGCAGCTCCACTTCCCACTCAGCTCCCTGCTTGTGGCCTGGAAAGAAGTCGAGGACGGCCCAAAGCCTTGGGACCCTGCAGCTGTGTGGGAGACCTGGAGGAGGTTCCTGGCTTCGGATTGGCATAGCATCAGCCGTTGTGCTCACTTGGGGAGTGAATCATCGGATGGAAGATCTTCCTCTCTGTCTCTCCTCTCTGTATATCCGCCTTTCCAATAAAAAAATAATAAAAATAAATCTTAAAAAAAAAGTCAGAGTCACAGAGCGAGAAGAAGAGATAAAAATTTTCCAGCCACTGGTTCATACTCCCCACATAGCTGCAACAGCCGGAGCTGGGCTGGTCTGAAACTGGGAACCAAGAGCTTCCTATGGGTCTCCCACATGGGTGCGAGTGCCCAAGGACTTGAGCCATCCTGCTTTCCCAGGCCGTAGCAGGGAGCTAGATTGGAAGTGGAGCAGCTGGGACTGGAACCAGTGCCCGTGTGGGATGCCAGGGTCTCGGGCGGAGGATTCGCTTGCTATGACCCTATATTGGACCACGCAGATCCTCTTGATAGGAGATGCGGGTCACTCAAGTGGCTTAGTAGGCTCTGTGCCAACACCCTGCCCCTTTCTGTCCTCCACATCTTCCTTGGCAGGGAGTGTCCCCAGAGGTGAGCCTGCTGCGAGCCGTTGAGTGTCCCCGCTCAAGGAGGCACGGGCAGGGTTCTGGCCCTGACCACGGGAGCAGAAGTCTGACCTTCCATATTTACCTGTACGCAGGAAGAGGCGTGGTGGGCAGCCTCTGGCGTGTGCTGGCCGCCTGCACAGTCCGGCTTCCTGTCCGGGAGGGGAGACCCGGAGGCCAGAGCGGTGGACACAGGCTGACTCCCCGGGGCCGTGGGAAAGGAAGAGACTTTAAAGGTGTCCCTTTTGACATGCTTTTGGTTTGACTCATGAATATGATATGCATATTTTAAACAGTGAAGTTAGATAAAAAAAAAAAAAAAGAAACAGAAAACAAATAGAGACAGCTGGACCTAGCTGATACCACCACACAGCCGCTTCAGTCCACTGGCTCCGCCTTATCCACGCTTGGGGTCTGTCACCTGTGGTCCACTGTGCTGTGGAAATAGTACATGGAAAATTCCAGAACTAAACAACCTGTAAGTTCTGAATAAGTTTTATGAGTGTGTATCACTGTAATTATTCTGTTTATTGTTAGTTAGCATTCATCTTACTATGCCTAATTTACAAATTCAACTTTGTCATGATATATAGGAAAAAACAGGATTATATATATATATGCGTATTCGCACACACATATATAAATGTGTTTCTGGTGGGTCAGGGGACAGCTGTAACTTGAATCTACTGCTGCGAATTTTCTTAAATGTCTGTCTATTTTCTTTTTAAGATTTATTTTATTATTTTTATTGGAAAGGCACATATACAGAGAGGAGAGACAGAGAGGAAGATCTTTCGTCCGATGTTTCACTACCCAAGTGAGTGCAACGGCCGATGCTATGCCGATCCGAAGCCAGGAGCCTCTTCCGGGTCTCCCACGCAGGTGCAGGGTTCCAAAGCCTTGGGCCGTCCTCGACTGCTTTCCCAGGCCACAGGCAGGGAGCTGGAAGGGAAGCGGAGCTGCCGGGATTAGAACCGGCGCCCCTATGGGAACCCCGGGCGTGCAAGGCGAGGACCTTAACCACTGCGCCACCGCGCCGGGCCCAAATGTCTGTCTATTTGAAAGGCAGAGTGACATAAAGAGGAGAGAGAGAGAGAAAATATCTTCCATCAACTGGTTCACTCCCCGGGTGCTTGCAGCAAGTCAGGGCCGCAGCAGGCCAGCGCGTTAGGAGCCCAGGACCTGGCCATCTCCCACTGCCTTCCCATGCCCACGAGCAGGCAGCTGGACACCAGCCCCACCATGGCCACCCCACGAGCGGGCGTGGAGAGACTGCCCAGCAACCCTGGTCTCGCCTGCGTGGGTATTTCTCAAACCATGGCGTGTATTACAGGTTGCGGGTGTTTTCCTAAAGTGTGAAGAAGAATGTTATTTGTTTAATCTCTCTGGGACTGCTTAGAGCAAAACAAACACTTTAATAAGTAGATACACAGCAAATAACCCGTCCGTCTGGAACCAAGTTGGCTGGGAAAACAGTCTCCACTCGCCAGGCCTGAGGCTGGAATGGTTCAGGGCAGGCAGCGCCCTCGTCAGGACGAGGCTGTCCAAGCACCTGGCATGGCAGCCACTGCAGCAAACTGGGCCCTGCTGCCCCTGGTAGACCTCGCGTCTTTTGCATAACTCAGAGTTGTGGGCGGGCCAGATGCAAGGTGGTGGTTTGCATTCCGGTATTGCCTTTTCATATTCACAGACTTCTTGACCAGGAAGAGTTCCAACTCCACTGCATGTAATTAACTAAGGCGGCAGAGATGAGGTCAGGTACAGGAGGGAATTGCCCCAATGTGCCCCAGGGCCAGGGGCGTGGGGGCCAGGAGAACACAGGTCACGGTCAACCGCTCACCCAAGGGTCCCTGTTACGGGTCAGGGGTCTGACCCTTGCACAGACCAGAAGGAGGCAGAACCGTCAGCGACTTCTGATCCAAGCCACGGTGGGCGCCTGGCTTATCCTGACTCCAGATCGGGCAGTCCCGCTGGAAATGCCTGGTTGACGATGCAAACCCACACTCCAGGGGACTCGCAGCGGGAGAGGCAGTGTGAGGCAGGAAGCTGCTCAATCTGTCTTTCTGGTGTTTATTCGCTGGATTTTCATGGGGGAGGAGGCTCTGGAGCGGCCGCCACCCAGCTCTCTCGTGGTGGACTCTACTTGGGTGGCGCGCAGCAGCGGGGGTGCGCACCTTGCACACCCGGGTCGGGGGTGGGGGCGGCTCTGGCCCAGAGCCTCACCGTGGTCTCAGTGGCCTCACCGAGATGCTGGACCCCCGCCATGTTTCCGGACTTTGATTTGCTTTCGCTTTGTTTTTGATACTGACTGCTGGGAGTGTATTTTCCATTTCACACACACTGCAGCTGATAGAGCAACTTCCCATTCCGTGTTTTTCACAAAGAACCACCTGCAGGTGATCATGGGGCCAGCACCAGCTTTGTAGGGTTGGCGCTGGGGCACAGGGGGCACCAGGCCATGCTACGCTCTGAGCCGGATCCCCCTCTGACACACACACAGTTCCTCAGGGGGAAGAGAGAATCCGGGGCTGTGTGGGGAAGCTCTGAGGCAGGTGCACGGGTGCTGAGCTCCTGGCTCGCCTTGTCCACCTCCCACTGCGTCAAGGCGGCTCCCGCCCCGGTTCTGGAGCCCGATTCGAGGAGCCCGGACCCTGCGGGCAGCAGAGGACCAGTGCTAAACTTGGCGTTGACCTGGGGCAGGACCACATTTGCCATTTGTTTAAAGATAAGCACATGTACTCCCACCCCACCCCCCCTTTAAAGTTGCTCATTTATTTGAGAGGCAAAGAGACAGCTCTCACCAGCTGGCTCGTTGCCCAAACGTCCCCCGCTGGTGGTGTGGCAGAAGAATGCAGACTCAGCAGTGGGTCGGGAGTTGGGACATGGGCACTCAATCCAGGGTCCCCCCACAGATGGGAACCCAGGACTGGCACTGAGGGTTCATGCACATCAGCAGGAAGTGGAAACCCATCCCAGGCATCTTGGCCAGCATGTCAAGAGCCCGCCCCCACTGGCATCTGCATGGTGCGTTGCCTGTGGCAGGTGTCTGGCACAGTGATTGACACCACTGGGAGGCAGGAAGACTTGGGGTGCAGCAAGCTAAGCCTCAGCCTGAGGTGTCAGCATTCCACATCTGAATGCCTGTTTGGTGTAAAGTCCTAGCTGTTTGAATTCCCATCTAGCTCCCTGTTGAAACACATAGGAAAGTAGCAAGAGTTAACCCAAGTACTTGGGCCCCTACCACTCATGGGGGAGACCTGAATGGAGCTCCAGGCTCATCATGGCTTCGACTCTGCTCAGCTCTGGTTTGTTGTAGCCAGACTCAGGCCACACGTTTGCCAGCGGCTACTTCTGCCTTATCCAACCTGGCCTGACCTCAGCCCTGACTCCCCTGTGTATCAGCAGGAGCTGCAACCTGGCATGGCCCCTCCCCAGAGTTCCCCTGTCCTGAGGATCACTGCAGCCCAGCCTGGTCAGGGATGCTCCCAGCCCCAGCGGAGCCGCCGAGCCGCTGAGCCGCCGTCCACTAGGGGATTCCCCACTCCCAGTCCCAGCTCTCACGCATGCCTGCAGGTGTTAGGCCCCTGCCCTATGTAGTCTGCCCCAAGTCCTGACCTTTGTCTGTGTTGGCGGATGCTGTGACCTAGCCCAGCCCACTTCCAGACCAGGTTCTCAGGTGCACTGCTGGGTGCTGCAGCCTGGCGCAGCCTGGCCTATCCCAACCTTAGCTTCTGTGACTGTCAGTGGTCATGCCTGACTCATCCTGTTACCACCCCCAGCTCTTGTGCAAATCGGTGAGTACTGCAGTCCCACAGGAGTGAGCCCACAAATCCCCTACAGAAACAGCCCCCAGATCCAGTTCTTTCGTGTGATGGTTGGTGTCACGGTCCACCCTTGCATAACCCACACCCTACCCTGACACTTGTTGGGAGATACTGTGGTTTAGCCCTGCCAGGCAGGCCCCCCGGCAGGTGGCAGGTGCTACTTCTAGCCCAGCCCAGGTCTCCCACGTGGGTGGTGCCTCGGTCTGACCCAGACATGCCCTCTGAGTTCCCCTTTCTAAATCACCCCATCTCAGCTCCCTTGTTCACCTGCAGGCGCAGTGGCCTGGTCCATGGAAGACCCCCAAAGTCAGCCTAGTGCATGGAAGACCCCCAAAGTCATTCTTCATCTTGCAAGTGCAGTGGCCTGGTCCTGAGAATCCCCATAAGTCATTCCACATCTGCCAAATACTTACTTGGTGGCCTGCACTCCCACCCACGCCCCTGCCCAAGCTCCCTTCACCAGGCAGTCTAGAGCCTCTGGCAGCATTTCCTGATGGCAGGTAGCGTGGGGCTGTCTGGGGTGGGGCCGGGCCAGGGCTCTGCCAGGCTGCAGCTCCTGCTGATGAACAGGGGAGTCAGGGCTGAGCTCAGGCCAGGTTGGATAAGGCAAAGTAGCCGCTGGCAGACGTGTGGCCTGAGTTTGGCTACAACAGCCAGATGCATCTTGCCTTATTGTGCGATATTCATGGAGGACTTGGGGTGGAAACAGGAGTTCAAGGAGAAGCAGGGAATAGTGCAACGTCTCCAACTCATGGATTTATATATATATGTGATAGGGGCCAGTGCTGATGTGTGCTGCACCAGCATTCCATATCGGTGCCTGTATTTCCAGTCCAGTTCCTTGGTATCGCTCCTGGGAAAGCAGCAGAGGATGGTCCAAGCGCTCAGGCCCCGCTCACACGGGAGACCCTACTGAAGAGTTCCTGGCTTTGTCCTAGCCCAGTCCTGACCATCGGAGCTGTTTGGAAAGTAAACCAGCAGATGCAAAACTTGCTCTGCCTCTCTCTGTGTAACTCTGACTTTCAGGAAAACCACACTGAAGACAGGGGTTGGCACCGTGACACAGCAAGCTGAGCCGCTGTTCGTGGTGCTGGCATTTCAGTGTGCCCGGTCCAGCCCTGGTGCTCTGCTCCTGGTCCACATCTGGGGAGGTACTGGAAGAGGGACCGAGTATCGGGCTGCGGCCACCCACGAAGGGGACCGGGATGGAGTTGCAGGCTCTTGGTTTCAGCCTGGTGCAGTCCCAGCTCTGCAAGTCATTTGGGAAATGACAGAAGTGTGTGTGTGTGTGTGTGTGCTGTTTCTCTGTTTCTCAGACACACAAATAAGTAAAAAAAATGGTGATAATGACAAAGAAAATGTTTTAATATTCAGTTTCCATTCAGCTCATTAAAAGACTAATGTAGGGCCCGGCGCGGTGGCGCAAGTGGTTAAAGTCCTCGCCTTGCACGCCCGGGATCCCATATGGGCACCGGTTCTAATCCCGGCAGCCCCGCTTCCCTTCCAGCTCCCTGCCTGTTGCCCGGGAAAGCAGTCGAGGACGGCCCAAAGCTTTGGGACCCTGCACCCGCGTGGGAGACCCGGAAGAGGCTCCTGGCTTTGGATCGGCATAGTATCGGCCCGTTGCGCTCACTTGGGGAGTGAATCATCGGACGGAAGATCTTCCTCTCTGTCTCTCCTCTCTGTATATCTGCCTTTCCAATGAAAAGTAATAAAAATAAATCTTTAAAAAAAAAAGACTAATGTAACAGTTTTTGTTTTCTAAAATTTATTCTATTTGTTTGAAAGGCCAGATTACAGAGAGAGATGGAGAGACATGGGGAGACATGGAGAGAGATCTCCCGCCAGCTGCTTCGCTGCTGAAATGACCGCAATGGCGGTGAGGCCAGGCTGAAGCCAGGAACCAGATCTCCCACGCAGGCGCAGGGCTCCAAGGACTTGGGCCATTTTCTGCTCTTTCCCAGGCACATCAGTAGGCAGCTGGGTCAGAAGTGGCTCAGTCGGGACTCGAATCTGCACCCAACCAGGATGTGGATACGGCGGCCAGTGGCTTAACACCCTATGCCACGATGACAGCCCTAACAGTTTTAATTTTAAATAAAAAAAGAATGAATTTACAATAGGCGGGAAATTCACAATCCTCATACAATTTGAACATGCAGTGAAATTTTTAGGTATCATTGGGGCCACCTGGAAAGTGAACCAGGAGAGGAAGATCTCTCCAATTTTTCTGTAACTCTACTTTCAAATAAATACATCAATTTTTTTTTAAAAAAAAGCTTGTATTTATTTTTATTAGAACGGCAGATCAGATTTATAGAGAGAAGGAGAGACAGAAACAAAGATCTTTCACTCCCCAAATGGCGACAAAGCAGGAGCTGAGCTGATCCAAAGCCAGGAGCCAGGAGCTTCTTCTGGGTCTCTCACATGGATGCAGGGTCCCAAAGCTTTAGGTCGTCCTTCACTGCCCTCCCAGGCCACAGGCAGGAGCTAGAGGGGAAGCAGGGCCACCGGGATATGAACCAGCTCCCCTATGGGATCCTGGCACGTGCGAGAAGAGGACTTTAACCGCTAGGCTACCACACAAGGGACCCATAAATAAACCTTTTAAAAAATTGTATATATCGGGGCCGGCACGGTGGTGCAAGTGGTTAAGGTCCTTGCCTTGCACACACTGGTGAACCCATTTGGGCACCAGTTCTAATCCCGGCAGCCCTACTTGCCATCCAGCTCCCTGCTTGTGGCCCAGGAAATCAGTCGAGGACAGCCCAAAGCTTTGGGACCCTGCACCCACATGGGAGACCCGGAAGAGGCTCCTGGCTTCGGATCAGCATAGCATCGGCCATTGCGGCCGCCTGGGGAGTGAATCATCGGATGGAAGATCTTCCTCTCTGTATATCCGCCTTTCCAATAAAAATAAAATAAATCTTTAAAAAAAATTGTATATATCACCTGAAAAACATAAAAGGAGAACAAATGGTGGGTTTTTTTTTTCTATTAACATATCATGGAAACATTACTTTAAAAATCATTTGAAGAGGTGACTGTAGAGGCTGGGTATGGGATGCCAGCAGCGCAACCCGTGACCGCCCCTCGGGTTCTCCTTCATGGTCAGTTTCTGCTCACTTTTTTTTTTCCCTTTAAAAAGGCCATGTTTTTTTTTCTCTCTCTCTGATTTTTGTATGCATGATGTTCTTGTTGAAAACAGAATGAGTCTAGAGAAGTGGTAATTCTAGATCGGTTTTCTGCTTTCCCTAGAGCTCACTGCTTCCTGGTTTCATTATTTAGTCTCGCTTTAAAATTCTGTGGCAGGCTGCCTGTGGGCCAAGTCCTCCCGAGGCGGAAGTGGCAGGTCCTTCTCAGGTGTCTGCATTGCCCCATGGCGGCTTGTGGTGGCTTTCTCATTTCCCCCTGCATATGCAGCCGCTTCTAACTGTCCAGTCTGGCTTTCCAATGGGGAAACCCTCAGCCACCTTGCACCTGCTGTGGTCACTGCCCCCAAGCGGGAGGCGCAGCATCGGCCGCCGCCTTCGGGATGCAGCGGTGGGCAGAGCCGATCCCTATGGTAGAGGACCTCTTTCCCAGGTCAGCTGTGTGCAAGATGCCCCAGGAGCTCATACATGCCCAGTGGCCTGTCACTGCCCCAACAGGGCTTTGCCTGCCGCTGGGCTAGGAGCTGAGCTATTTGCCCAAATGAGCCTCTTCGTGGCAAGCCTTCACCAGCCTCCAGAATTCCAAGCTGGTTACATCAGTCAAGCTTGTGACAGAGTGACACAGAGAGAGAGAGAGATCTGTTAGCTTACTCCTACAAGAGCTACTACAACCAGGGCTGGACCAGACTGAAGCCGAGAACCAGGAACTCCACTCAGCTCTGCCACACGGGTGGAAGGGACCCGAGTGCGTGGGCCAGCCGCTGCTGCTTCCAGGGCCCGTTAGCAGCGAGCTGCGCTGGAAACAGAGCAATCAGGACTCAGAGCAGCACTCAGCTGTGGGATGCAGCTGCCCCGATGTGCCGCACCACAACGCCAGCTCTGGGGCAACAGGAGGAAGTGTTATCACTCTTGATTCAAATGCAGCGCACAGTGGGGTGAGTGGGAAATGGCCACTTCAGCAACTGCTACCGGAAGCACATGACCACCAGGGGGCGGTCGAAGCCAGCGGATTAGCCCGGAGCCGCGGCTCTAGCCACCCGCCTGGGCTGGATCCCAGCAGCATCCTGACCTGACCTGTTCCCTTCCTTGTGTGTGGCGTGGAGGACTCTGCTGTGTCATCTCCACACCAGAAGTCGCCTTTGGGGTGGCTCTGACAGGAGGGGTGCAGGAATGTTGGGGAGCAGCTGTGGGGACAGGTGTTTGTCCTGGACCTGAGCTCCTGTGGACCACTGCCCGGCTGTGCTGCGCGGTTACCGTGGTAGTGCCAGGTCCTCTACCAGGCAAGCAGGGCACGACCAGGTCCTCCGAGAGGAGCTGCTGCACGCTCAGAGGGCTGGCAGGGGGCAGTGGCCCAATCTCGGGTGTCCCAAAGGATGACCCCGCAGGAGGCGGAGGCGGAGCACACACCCACACTCCGCGCTGTGCTCACAGAGCCCTCTGGGTGTCTTCATCCCCCACTCCCCGAGTACTGGTGAATCTGGCCACGCGTGTGGAGCCACCTGCTTCTAGAAGCTTCCACTGCCAGTGACCGGTGTCTTCCAGGCCTGAGAGGAGGACCCAGCGCCTTCTTCCTGCTTCCCATCCTTCCCAGGGCCCCTGTGGCTCCGTTTGTCTGTGTATATTTTAGACCAGATCTGTAGAGGGTAAGACTTTTTTTTTTTTTTGCTAGATTTATTTTATTTTTATTGGAAAATCAGATATACGGGAGAGGCAGAGAGGAAGATCTTCCGTCTTGATTCACTCATCAAGTGGCTGCAATGGCCGGAGCTGAGCCGATCCAAAGACAGGAACCAGGAGCCTCTTCTGGGTCTTCTGCGAGGATACAGGGTCCCAAGGCTTTGGGCCGTCCTCCACTGCTTTCCCAGGCCACAAGCAGGGAGCTGGATGGGAAGTGGAGCTGCTGGGATTAGAACCGGCACCCATATGGGATCCCGGCGCGTTCAAGGCGAGGACTTTGGCCGCTAGGCCACGCCACCGGGCCCTAACTGTTCACTTTTTAAAAAGAGCAAGTTGGCAGGCTTCTATTGGAGCAGTAAACAGATTTCAAACAAGCAAATTGGCAGGCTGAGCCAAGTGACGGGAAGCTGGGGGCAACGGCTATGGGGGCATACTGAGTGAGCAAGGCTTATCTGAAAGGCACGCCAGGGGTCTTTGCCTTGAGCAATGCTCTGTCAGCATGACTTGTCGTGTGCAGGCTGCTAAGCCTGCGAGCCCACAGTTTCTTAGCTAAGCAGGCAAAGGAGAGATTACAAAGGCAGAAAATCTTGCAGTTAGCAACGAACAAGGAACAAACGATTAGGATTCTGATGCTGAGGCTCCTCATAAAACTCAAGTCTAAACGCTCAAGTGCTTTTCGCATTTTGGCAAAAGCGGGTTTTTGTTTTTAAGTCCATTTTCTGGAATTTAACTCTCAGATGTCTTGTTAACAAGTGGGATAACACAACACTTGGAGCCATGGCTGACCAGTCAAGGTGCCCTCAGGAACACACTAGCTTCTCCTGGAGCCTTTTGCATCACAAGGGGTGCTGGTGGGCCCCACTGGGGTTCACTTTGTTTAGCGTCCATTCTCTCCTGCCTTGGGCTCAGCCATCTCCAGCCCAAGGCTCTAGCTTAATTGCAGACTGACCGCACTGGACGGACAAGGCCTTGTCACGCCTTCCTTCCTTCAACTCACCAGAGCGACCCCACTGTGCTGGTGTTTGACAAAGCAAGGGTCGCGCAAGCAGAGGGGCAGGGAGCATGCCTGGCAGCTTGTCCAGGCTCTCTGGAAAGGCAGGGCAAGCCAATCACAGGACGCCCTCCCCACCGCCCTTTCCTGTTACCTAGTAACCTAAGCCAATCACAGGACGCCCCCCCTCCTGTTACCTAGTAACCTAAGCCAATCAAATCACTCCCACAGACCACGCCTTTCAAGTGGATTGTTTTCAACCCAAACCCATTAACTATTAGCCATCAGCATTAACATACAGCATGGGAAGCAAACCTTCAACACAGGAGCCTTTGGGGACCCTTACTAATATCCAGCCCACAAAAGTACCTCAAAAAGCTCATGAAGAAAATGGAACTAAAATGCGTTTATTCAGGCATAAACCATAAAGAAAACAGAGCTGAAACATAAATTTGTTTTGGTGCAACCCCCAATATCCACTCATTCTTTGCTTCTTTTTTTAGATTTATTTATTTATTTTATTGGAAAGTCAGATATACAAAGGGAAGAAGAGACAAAGAGGAAGATCTTCCATCCATTGATTCACTCTCCAAGCAGACGCAACAGCCAGAGCTGAGCCGATCTGAAGCCAGGAGCTTCTTCTCGGTCTCCCATGCAGGTGTAGAGTCCCAAAGCTTTGGGCCGTCCTCGACTGCATTCTCAGGGCACAAGCAGGGAGCTTGGATGGAAAATGGGGCTGCTGGGATTAGAACTGGCGCCCATATAAGATCCTGGCGCTTGCAAAGTGAGGACTTCAGCCACGAGGCTACTGAG
Organism: Ochotona curzoniae; assembly: GCF_017591425.1. Lineage (NCBI taxonomy): Eukaryota > Metazoa > Chordata > Mammalia > Lagomorpha > Ochotonidae > Ochotona > Ochotona curzoniae. The sequence goes on from NW_024464918.1 coordinate 527,755, forward strand.
CTGAGCTCAGAACTCTCTTTCAATCACTTGGAGCAGGATTCTCTATCCAATGCAGTTTTAGCCGCACCAGACGCTCCACGCATTACTTCTTCATAGCACATGTTTCCAGGAACTCTTTCAAGCCCCCTCATATGCAAGGAGTTAATTATTATTATTATTTGCATTGAAATAACCTTTCATTTTTCATTTCATGTTTTAAAATTCCTGGTATTCATGGGGTTTGGTGTGATATTTCTTTTGAGAGGGGACTTTCTGTTTAGTTTAACCTAAGACCATCTGCTTACAATTTCCAAAGAGAAAATACTAAACAGGAAACGGGCTCTGGATCCTCCATCCTCTGGTTCACTCTCCAAATGACCTCAGCAGCTGTAGCTGCGCCGATCCAAAGCCAGGAGCCAGGAGCTTCTTCCAGGTCTCCCACACAGGTGCAGGGTCCCAAGGCTTTGGGCCGTCCTCGACTGCTTTCCCAGGCCTCAGGCAGGGAGCTGGATGGGAAGTGGAGCAGCTGGTACGCCAACCAGCACCCACATAGGCACAGTAAAATGTATGTGCTACATCAGAACGCCACATTTTGAACCATCCTGCCAATGCCCTGGGCTTCATTGCTTGACCCCTGCCTGCCGTCCCTGCATTTCCCGAGCTAGGACAGTCCTGTTGGTCAGTGCCCAATCATTGCTCCTCTGTGGAAAAAGGAGAGTCACAAGGCTCGGAGGGAGAACTGTGTCCCAGGACTGACCGAAGGTCTCAGGACAGGTAATAGCATCTGAGGGGAGCTATGCAGACGGGTGCTGAGGCCTAAACAGGGCCTGCACCCTCGGATGAAGTGGGGCTGGGAGGGACCGCTGGAGGTGATTGGGGGGGTGGGCTGGTGTGTGGTACAGCAAGTTAAGCCACCACTGGGGATGCCAGCCTCGCCTATCAGGGCTGGTTTCACTCCTATCTGCTCTGCTTCTGACCCATTTCCTGCTGGTAGCATACCTGGGAAGCCAGTGGAGGCGGCCCAGGAACAGGCCTCCTTACCACCCATGTGGGACACCTGGATGGAGCTCCTGGCTTCTGGCGATCATTTGGAGAGAAAGAACCAGCAGATGGAAGATGTCTTTCTTTCTCCTATCCATGGCACTCTTTCAAAGAAATATTCAAATCTTAAAATATATATATATATATATTTTTTAAAAGTGATTAGGTAAGAATGTTGATGTGTTATCAGGAGCAAGTCTGCTATAAAAACCAGTGGGAGGGCCTGGCGGCGTGGTCTAGTGGCTAAAGTCCTTGCCTTGAACAGGCCAGGATCCCATATGGGTGCCGGTTCTAATCCCGGCAGCTCCACTTCCCATCCAGCTCCCTGCTTGTGGCCTGGGAAAGCATTCGAGGACGGCCCAATGCTTTGGGACCCTGCACCCGTGTGGAAGACCTGGAAAGAAGTTCCTGGATCCTGGCTTCGGATTGGCTCAGCATTGGCCGTTGCGGTCACTTGGGGAGTGAATCATCAGATGGAAGATCTTCCTCTCTGTCTCTCCTCCTCTCTGTATACCGACTTTGTAATAAAAATAAATAAATCTTAAAAAAAAAAACAGTGGGAGTGGCCTTGGGTGTTTTCTGTCCCTCCTCAGGCCATGTCCTGCACCACCGGGGGGTACGGCAGCGTGAAGCCCACTGCCAGGCCATGCCCTCCATCACCCGACGGACATGCCAGCATCAAGTCCATTGTCAGTTGCAGCCCCTCCATCAGTGACCAGAACCATAAACCAATGAAAATCTTCTTTTTTTTCTTTTTAAAGATTTACCTATTGTTATTGAAAAATCATATTTACAGAGAGACAGAGAAAAAGATATTCCATCTGCTGGCTGACTCCCTTGGAGCTGAGCTAATCAGGAGCCAGGAGCCTCTTCCGGGTCTCCCACACCCATGCAGGGTCCCAAGGCTTTGGGCCGTCCTCCTCTGCTTTCCAGGCCACAAGCAGGGAGCTGGATGGGAAGCGGGGAAGTGGGGTGGTGGAACTGTTCTGCATGCTGTCTGCAGTGGATCCGTGAACCCACGCATGCACCGATGGGCTGACCTACACACTATCGCTCCCAAATCTAGATGCTTGCAACAGCACGGTCTGGGTCAGACCAAATCCCAGAGCCTGGAACTCCATCCAGGTCACCCACATGGGTGGCAGGGGACCAAGCAGTTGGGCCAATCTCTGCTGCCTCCCCAGGATCAGAGGAAGAGCAGCCAGGATTCAAACCAGCACTCTGATGAGATGGCAGCACTGCAAGTAGAGGCTTAATCCATGGCACCACGATGCCAGCCAGTTCTGACATTTTTAAAAACACATACTTATTTAAAAGGTGGGGAGAGGAATGAGGAGGTAGAAGAGAGGTGCCATCTGCTGATTCATTCCCCAAATATTGCAGTCAGCTGGGGGTGGGCCAGGCCAAAGCCAGGAGCTTGCAATTCTAACTTGGGTCTCCTAAACAAATGACAAGAGACCCAAGAACTTGAGCCACTGTCTGCTGCCTCCCAGGGTGTGCATCAGCAGAAGGTGGGATGGGAAATTGAGAGGACTTCACTATGGATGTGGGTGTCTCAATGTATATGCTGCCAAGTACCTGACCCTAAATTGACCAGGTTTTTTTTAATTTGAAAGGCAGGTTTACAGAGGAGACAGAACTTCCATCAACTGGCTCTTTCTCCAAATGCCCACAATGGCGAGCCTGGTATCCATATAGGATGCCAGCACTACATGTTGGGACTTAAACTATTACACTAGGGCCTGTAAACTGACTCTTTAAGCCATTTGGTATCTTATTTTTATTTATCAGCTCTAGACTCAAGCCTACATAAAAATCAAGATACACATAAGGTTTATGTCAATATGTGGCCAATCTCAGTCCATTTTTAACCTGCAATTAAGCCAGGTCTAAAAGTATTCTATTATGTATTTTAAAAAAAATTATTTCCTTTTCTTGGAAAGGCATATTTCCAGAAAGGACACACACAGAGAAAAATCTTCCATCTGCTGGTTCACTCCCGAAGTGGCTACAACAGCCAGAGCTGAGCTGATCTGAAGCCAGAAGCAAGGAGTTCCTTCTGGGTCTTCCATGTGGTCCAGGGTCCCACAGCTTTGGGCCGTCCTCTACTGCCTTCCCAGGCCACAAGTAAGGAGTTTGATGGGAAGTGGAACATCTGGGATATAAACTGGTGCTCAAACAGGATCCCGACTGGTTCAAGGTGAGGATTTAGTCATTGGGTCACCGCTCTGGGCCCAATCATGTAGTTTCTTGACAAAGCTGACTTATACAAACCAATCTTTTTCCCAGGGCATTCAGGAGGCTACAGATCCCAATAACACCTTAAAATTAGCTCTTAACTTACGCCTCAAATTGCTAAAATTGAGATGAAGATTCTGTACCTAAAGAAGAAGCATTCATGAAAACAAACAAATCTTTAGGACTAAACACCTGTGCATTGGTTTAAAATCATAAATGGGGAGAAAAAAAAAACCTCTTACAAATTTTATTATGAAAGCTTTTCTGTTACTTCCACAACATTATCAACATAAGGTGCAACAAGTTAAAATGATCTCAAGCAGGTCAACTAGCTCAGGAACCACAGCACCTAAGCAGCTACAACTGCCAAAACCCACCCTGGGCCAGCGCTGTGGCACAGCAGGTGGAGGCAAAGCCTGTGACGAACACATCTCACACTGGCACCGGTTCATATCCAGGCTGCTCCACTTCTGATGCAGATCCCTGTTAGTGGCCTGGGAAAAGCAAGAGAGGATGGCCCAAGTCCTTGAGTTCCTGCTACCAATATGGGAGACCCAAGGCAAATCCTAGCCTCTGGCTTTGGCCTGGCCCAGGCAGTCATTACAGACATCTAAGGAGTAAAATCTTTGTAACTTTCACTTTCAAATAAATAAATCTTCTTAAAAAAAAAAGGCGGGGGGGACCCTCACTGAATTTCTATTACTGTTCAATGACAGGAGTCACTCTTCTGCGGTCTCTACAGTAACTGTTTTAATTCCCACTTCTCACTTTCTACTTACCATTTTCTGTGAACTGGAGTTTTGAGATAAAATGCACTGTGTGGGAGGGAGGCCACGAAGCTTCCTGGTTTAAACCAAACTTCAGTCTCAAGCCCAGGTGAGAGAGGAGGTGCAGTCCTGTGACTTTTTCTTTCCATAGTTGCAAGATGTGATCATCATTTGGGCAACAGAATAAATAGCAAATCTGCTCTAATACAATTTTTTAAATTATTTTTTATTTTCAAGATGAAGCATCCTCATTGTGGACAATCCAGAAATACAGTCCTTGCTGACTTTTTGGGGACACACACACACACACACACACACACATCTAGAACAGTTAAAAGTGATTCTTCAGTTTTCAATGACAAGGCAGGGAAAAACAAAGGCTCTAGCTGAATTCTTCTGTACTTTCTATAAAAATCTGGTTTTGCTTTCACGCCACTCCCCTGACCCTAAGACAGTTTTTCAAAGAGCCAGCCAAACTTGTGAAAGTGCAATCTACATATCAAGCAAAAATTACCACCCAACACACTGCTGCTGCAGACAGGGCAGGGAGACCACTTCCTGCAGCTCATGAGAGAATTTAAGAACTCAGGACCTTAGCATCAAACTACATGCTGTGGACAAGCTCAAGAACCAGAGAATAAAGGAACATCCAGCTTGTTCCATTTGGGAATATTTTAGGCCTTCTCCCTCCCCCAGAGGAAATAAAAACACGTGCTGCTGGAATTAGTATTGCAACTGTCTTAAGGTACAAGCAGAAAATGTGGAGCAGAAGGGTAGCAAGGGTAAGTTTTGAACTCAGGCTCAACTGCTCAGGAAAGTGGAAGAGGGCTCAGGTTTTCCTGAGCCTGTGTCATTAAATTTTCAACTTGGCTTCAAACCCCTAGACTATATATTTATCTATTTATCTGTATATATATTACTCATAATAAATATCAAGTGACTTACAGCGCCTGTGGTATTGAAAATGTTTTCTTAAATTATTTTTCTTATTATTCTTCAATAACTTAAGAAAATATTTCTTAATTATAAACTTGTTTTGGAAGGCAAAATGACACTGGGCAGCCGCGCAATCAGTTGTTGAGTAAACGGCTCCTTCCCAAGAGGCTAACTCTGCAGGGGCTGAGGCTGGAGGTGATGACACGGGCTCTCGGGACCATTCTCCCGAGGCTCCTTCCCAGCCCCACCATGCGGAGTGCGGCTGCAGAGGCGCCAAATGAAACAGGGATACTCCTCAGAGGCGAAGCACCTGCAGATTTAACTCTGGATCGTTCTCCTCACCTCATGCTTGGAGAATAAACTAAATATGTTTTATGACTATTTATTTAGAGTTTTGGGCACATTATAATATGTAATGTTCTTTAGTTTCCATTTTCTGAACCTTTGGCTTACAATTGTGTCCATTTGTGTTATGATGAAAAATGTATGGATGTGCCTGAATCAGTAGTACCACGTGAAAATATAAACCTCATTCTTCCTTCCTTATCTTCTACACAGGAAGCATAAATATCCTGCAAGGTTATTTTGCATACTCAACAAAAGATCACAGCAAATCATTCCATTTCCGTATCTCAAGAGGAAGTAGTTAACTAGTCTTCAATCACATCTTCCCAAACATCTCCATTAACATCCACGGCATGGAACAACCTGGAAGCACAGAGTAAGGCGCTCATTTACTTACTTATTTAATTTTTAGTACTGTTTACATAATTGGGGAGGATGCATGCTCCTGTAGGTCTCTGATTAGGGTGGGTATGGAGGAACGTGGGTGGGACAAATGTTTCAGTATTTTTTTGCCCTTCTGTGTCTGTGAGAGGACAGGGGAGGCCGGAACACATTTGTGAACTTGGACAAAACAATTTCTTCCTTTCTCTTAAGAACCCTTTCTGTACTCCTCCGGATAGTATCTTTGGTATGTTTCCTTCCTTATCAACTCCACTGAAAGGGCTGAAATTGGAGCTCCCCTGAACAAGCTGCCTTCCAGTTCCTAAGAAGAGCCCTTTCACAGTGCACACAAACTCTCCTGGGCCAAGCCTAGCACCAACCCGGTAGATACCACCCCCTGATCGGTGGAGTAACCGAAGACTGAGGAAGTCAGAGGCTGGACTCCTGCAAGGTACTGTCATCACAGCCCTCACACCCACATCCACACATGCTTTGTACTTGCCAGTTTCTCCTCCTTCCTTTTTGTGACTTCAAATTTATGTAATTTTCAATACTAGATTCCCAACCGTTGACTGGTAAGGTTGGGTTCTTCCACGTCTTGTATTACTGCATGACCCCAGTGGTTATAGTTAGCCTACAGAAACCCAGTAAGAGATGGCCAACTGCTGCTGACTGCGGAGCCCTTGGAACACAGATGTTCACGCCGAGCTTAGCATTCACAGTCAGCTCCTCCTCACCACTATCAAAAAGGAGACCTTTACAACAAAACAAATGACAGAACTGGACACCACACTGCTCAACAGAGTGACAGCCCAACATTATGTGTCCCCTGACGTGATGTCAGTCTCATGGACCACCCACACCAACAACAGTGCTCTTCATTTAACGTGGAAGCAGGCCTTCGGTTTTCCCGCTAGGATGTTTGGTTCTCCTACATGAGTGCAGGGGCCCAGGGACTTGGACCATCTCCCATCACTTGGCCTAGCTGCATCAGCAGTAAGCTAGAGCAGCCGAGGCTAGAACCAGCACCCATATGGAATGCCAGTGTTGCAGGTTGCAGCTTAACTCACTACACCACAGCGCCACCCCTAAACCCACTTTCAGCAAAATAGCCATCCATCAGCGTGGGAAAACACATAGATAATACTCCAAGTAAGTCTAAGCACTGAAGTAAACGCTAGCTTCATGGCCTGCAACTTAAACACCTACAATTGCTGCAGAGCCCCAAGAAATCCATACGCACATACCGGTTGAAACACAGGGACTCAGGATCAGTGAAGTGTTTGTACGGGTTTGCTCGAGAGAGAAAGCCCATGCAGATCCAGCAGAAGTACTGCATGCAGCCCGTGCACGTCATCTTGTTACATCCGTCTAATTTCTGATGGGAAGAACAGAAAGAGAACGCCATCGAGGCCGTTTTTTGGAAGAAATGAACACAGTGGCGGGAACCCACGCTCCAGTTCCAGTCCCTTCCCTTTTGTAGGGCAAAGAGATACAAATGACAGATTGGTAACTATTTAATGCTTGCTATTTTGCTTTTCAAGTAAAATATGGAAAATATTTAGTAGATAGTAGAACTCTTCTGATAAACACTAGATTCAAATCAAATACATGCATTTAGAACATGTAATTAGATTGTTAGCTAAATGTTTGGATTAAATACGGGTGGGAAGTCAATTTTCACATACACCTAAGTAAATACTTAGGATCAAGCTCCCTCAGTTCCGTCACAGCCCCGTCCTGTCCTGAGGCTCGCCCCAAGTGGCCAAACGCAGGCCTAGCTCCCTGACAGTACTGGGATTCACCACCAGGCTAATCAGGTAGGGTGGACTGAACTGCGGAATCCAACGCAAAGATTCAGCTCAACTGAAAACATACTAGGATGTTTTTTTGTCAAGAAGCAAGATAATGGTCTCATTGTTTTCTCTAGGAGGAGTATCTCCTTTGCCCAACTGTATGCCTTTTTTTTTTTTTTTAAATAAGAGTACCATGTTTTAGGTAAAGCACTTCTGAGAAGTCAAACTTATAAGATTTATTTCATTGCAAAGTCATATATACAGAGAGAAGAGACAGAGAAGACAATCCTCCATTTGTCGATTGACTCCCCAAGTGGCTGCAACAGCTGGAGCTGAGCCAATCTGAAGCCAGGAGCCCAGAGCCTCTTCTGGTCTCCCATGCGGGTGCAGGGTCCCAAGGCTTTGGGCTGTCCGCAACTGCCCTCCCAGGCCACAAGCAGGAGCCTGAATGGGAACAGGGCTGCTAGGATTAGATCCAGCATCCACATGGGATTCTGGCACATTTAAGGCGAGGACCTCAGCCGCAAGGCTACCATGCCATACCCACTACTTTTTTTACATCACTCAGATATAGCTGTGGCACGCCCCTTTCTCCTGACCAGTGATGGTCTGAACAGGATCTGTCTGTCCCTCTCTGACTCAGCTGGAGTATAAATACCACTGACTTAGAAGGGTACAAATGGTAGCGGCTTTGGTCAAGTGATCAGGGTGGATCCCCCATGAGTATTGATAGCCTTTTAAGAACAAAAACGAGACCAAGGTGAGGGAGACGCGCACACATATTCTTTGTCTCTTGCCACCTGCTGTACCGGGCTGCCCTGAGATTCCTCCAACAAGAAGCCATCATCATGGTTTGGTTCCAGAATCATGAACCAAATTAAAGTTCTTTGTAACTTACCCAGTGTGGTATTTGTTACCAGCAACAGAAAATAGACTAACCTGTAATACATTCATTCAACTCTGAGGTAGAGCTAACTCTGTCGGAAAGGACTTCGAAAAGCAAAGTCTACACTTACATTCAAAATCAATGACAACACTGAACAGGGAAATCTGCATTTTAGGAAATGAAAAGGATTTAGAAAATCTTAGGAAAGATGAACACTGGTTGCTAAGGAAGTCATAAAATGATTAGTAGCTCTGAAGGCAATCCCAACATGCCTGCCGGTCTGCCGGCCCTTATTTACCTGTATGGGGGTCCCGCAGCAGGGGCAGTTCTTGGAGTTCTTTTCCAGCCACTCCTTACTTTCCATCTCTTCCAGTGCCTTCTGAATCACCCTCTTACCATACCTCTGTTCCAAGAATCTCTTCGTGGCCTCATCTGCTTGCAGGTACTCATCCCGTAAGTCTACCAATTTCTCTAGAAAGTGAAACAGAAGATTAACTTTTATACAACCCTGGAATGCTGATGAAATGTCACTTGGGGAGTGAATCAATGGATGGAAGATCTTCCTCTCTGTCTCTCCTCCTTTCTGTATATCTGACGTTCTAATAAAAATAAATCTTTAAAAAAAAATAGTCCTCACCTTGCATACGCTGGGATGCCATACGGGCACCAGTTCTAATCCCTGCTTCCTATCCAGCTCCATGCTTGTGGCCTGGGAAAGCAGTTGAGGATGGCCCAAAGCCTTAGAACCCTGCACCCACATGGGAGACCCAGAAGAAGCTACTGGCTTTGGATCAGCTCAGCTCTGGCTGATGTGTCCACTTGGAGAGAAAGACTAAGCCATCAAAGTCCAGTTAAATCCAACCAAGGGCCTGACTTTCCAGTCCTTATTTGGATCAGAATTGGCAAAGAGGTTTCACCTCCTATGCCAACTTCAACAGAGGATGGCTATGCTAAGAAGATTCTGGGCCTCTCTGGGCTCAGTGAGAAAGTGATTGATGGCTGACCCATCGAATATTCCATGGAAACAGAAGTGGTAGCTTGGATGCCTGCCCTTGCCACCCAGGGCCTCCATCAGTTCATGTTCATAAGAGCGAAGTACTTTCTGCAGTGTCCCTCCTCAGGACTGGAGGAGTGTCCTCTCTTAGACCACCAAGTCAGTGAGGCAGCCTTGGTGTTCAAACTAAAAGCTTCAGATCCCGCCTGCAGAACATCTCATGTCCTGGTCTGCTTTGTTTCCTTGCTTAGCATTTGTGACCACCTAACCCTTATTTACCATGTCTGCCTGTCCTCCTGACTAGAATCTTTAAGCACTACAGACATGGGAGATTTTGCCTTTTCTGGTTACAACTACACACCCCGAGCCGAGGACAGTAATGAAAAGCAATGATGGTTGAACAAGCGACTCTGCACTGCGGAACTGGTGCCACAGGCTATGATGGGAAGTAAGGGCAGGGAGTGAAGACGTACCTGCAGTCACTTTACATGGCGAGACCCCATGGTAGGTCAATCTGCACAAGGTACAGAAGGCAAAGTTGCAGCTGGAGCAGATGCCCATGGTGCAGCTCGGCTCCTGCATCACTGGCAGCTGGCAGGACGGGCGGGGGCAGTACACCACATCTGCCATCCGGTCCAAGGTGGACTGGAGAAGAAGGCGGTCGTAGCGAGCAAACAATTCTGCCTCGACAAGCTCTTTAACCTGGAGGGAAATCCAAAGCACCACAGGCCTCACTCAGCCCAGCCAGCTGCAACCTGAGATGCTGCACGTGCAGTGTCCATCAGGTGGGCACACAGTGAACACCTCTCCTTCACCTCACACCTGAACCACATGGCACTGCTATCAACAACTGGATTTTAAAAAAAAAGATGTCAGAGACAGACAGAGCAAGCACTCCTACCTGCTGGTTCACTTCCCAAAGTGCCGCAATGGCCAGGGAGACAGGGAGTGCGAGCAGACAGGTAGGAAGGGGGCCTAACCCCAGAGCTGGAGACTAAACATCCAGCTCTCCAACTCTGGTGGCAAAAATCCGACCACCTGAGCCAACAGCCCAATTCCCAGTTTGTACTGCCAGGAAGCTGGAATTGGGAGGAAGAACTGAGGCCTGAACCCAGCAACACCAATGAAGGACACGGCTGTCCGAGCTCAAAGCTTAACCGAGTGAAATGCCCATCCCAAACTATAATTTAAACAGTTTTGAAAATAAAATTGCATCTTAATAAAGAGAAAAACAACAGGAAATCCAAGAAGTCTAGAAGTGATTCAGTTTGTTATTCCAAGGAAATGCTTCAGATATCAACCTTACATAAAGAAAGGCTACGGTCCAACGTGGTAGCCTAGAGGCTAAAGTCCAAGCCTTGCACTTGGATCCCATAAAGTCCAAGCCAGGATCCCATATGGGTAGTGGTTCATCTCCTGGCAGCCCTGCTTCCCATCCAGCTCCCTGTTGTGATCTGGGAAAGCAGTTTAGGACAGCCCAAAGCCTTGGGACCCTGTATCCATGCAGGAGATCCAGAAGAAGCTCTTGGCTCCTAGCTTCAGATCGGCTCAGCTCCAGCTGTTGTGGCCACTTGGGGAGTGAATTAGCTTGTCCTCTCTGTATATCTGACTTTCAAAAAAAAAAAAAAAAAAAAAAAGGCTAATGATTGGGGCAAATATAGATAATCCTCCACCTGTAAGCACTGGAAGTACATATTGGTGCTGGTTTGGTCCCAACTGCTCCACTTCCCACCCAGCTCCTTGCCTGTGGCTGGGGAAAGCGGGAGATGGCTCAACTGCTTGGGTCTCTATACCTAGGTGGGAGAGCTGGAAAAGGCTCCCAGTTTCAGAGAGGCTCAGCTCTGGCCACTGCGACCACCTGGGGAGTGAACCAAGTAGATGGAAGACCTTTCTCTATATATAAATCAGCCCCTCCCACGAAAATAAACAAATCTTTAAAAAAAAAAAAAAATGAAGAAGAAAAGGCAAAGGGAAAGAGAAAGCAAGATGTCATCTGCTGCTTCCCTCCGCAAATGCCCCACAGCCAGGAGCCGGGAGCTCACGCTGGGTCTCTCACACGGGTGGCAGAGACCACAGCACTTAGGCTTCCCAGGGTGCACATTAGCAAGAAGCAGAAACAGCAGCAGAGCAAGGACTGGGACCCAGACACTCTGATTTGGGATGCAGGCGTCCCAGTGCCTTTACTGCCGTGTCAAGCAGAGTTCCTTTTTAACATTCACCCAGGCCTTTCCCAGTGCTGCTACGGAAGCATTTATATCTACTCAAGTGTCAGGAAGAGCACAGCATACAGTGAAACAACTGATGGACTGGCTGCCAGGTCTGTGCCCTACCAAGGAAGCTCCTAAACAGACCTGGAAGGCAGCCATCAGCAGAGCCAAGTTACCTGACCAGGAGTGGCCACGGAAGAGCACTTTGGTTCTGGGCAGTTGAGACACTGAACTTGGCCATCTTTGATCTGGATTTCAAAGTAGTCCTTCAGACAAGCTTTGCAGTACACATGCCTGCACTCCAAGAAGTACATGCACTCACTTCCCAGTTTCTCACAGAAACAGATATTGCACAGGAACAATTTACTATTGAAGCATTTTATCTGCTGAGCTTGATCGAAGTCCAAGATTTCCTGGATCAGACTTGACAATGATTCCACGTCCTGCACAGCTCGCTCATCCACGGCTTCCTCTTGATCTACGGTGCACCCAGCGGCTCCTCCGGACTCCAGCTCTTTGTTGGGACAGGCTGGCGCTGCTCTTCTCTGCACCTGCTTGTGGGATCCCATCTTGAGCTCAAAAGGAGAGACAATATTCAGGTAGGCGAGGGTCTCTTCCTTAAGAAACTGCATCCAGGCAAACAGGACCACACTGCCTCGGTGCTCTTCCCACAGGTTGTCCAAGTGCTTGCACAGAGCAGACAGCTACGAAAGAGCAGAGAGCAGAGGGCGACACTGGTGAGCGTGCAGATGCCACTGCTTCCCCTGGAGGATCTTCAACTTTCTCTGGGAGGCCCTCAGGCTTCCTGCACTGGTTGCTGCTTTTTTAATGCTGGGATGAACTGTGCTACATACAATACCAATCTTAGACCACTCAGTCAGAGTAAACTATAAACTCAGAAGCTCTAGAAGGTAATGTAAAAACAAGGAAAAAAAAAAAACCTAAAGAGATCTAGTTCTGCAATGAACTAGATCCTGTGGTTACCCTGAAACCAACAGTTAGAAAAGAATGGCTTCAAAAAGATACATTTTAACTTTTAGTTCCATCAAAGAGCCAAGTCATTTAAAAGAATCCCTACACAGAACTCAACCTGTGAATTCTTGGTTTTTTTTTTGTTGTTTTTTTTTTTTTTTTTTTCAGATTTACAAGCTGCTCCTCCATAAGCAATCTGGGTTTACTCCAGATCCTGGGTAATGGAGGGAAGCGAACTGACACTGACCTGGACGTCATTACAAGTTCAGGCTACCAAAGAGAAAACGCCAATTTCCTAAGCTAAGCGACCAAGGTTGAAAATATTTTGTCTTTTTAAAAAAGTGTTCTGTTCACTCTGAAAGGAAATATATGAGGATTTCCCATTAGGAATGTAAAATATTTGTTAAGTAGAGCTCAGGAATTATAAGCAGATCTTCCTTTTCAGATAAACACCCAAAAATAAGCCTTCCAAATGGCAAACACATCTTGTAAATTTAAACAAGTGAAAAAGGGCCCTATTTTCTGTTCCTGGCTCTGTGTAATGCTGCCGAATAAACCTTGCACAAGCATTAACTTGTATACTTATCAACAAATTAAGACTGGAAAGCTACTGCTTTTTCATGTGTGCATGAAGATGCTTCCAAGGTCAATCATGATTTTAAGAAATCTGTTCAAATCTGTAAAACCTAGAGGGAAGCTCCAGGTGCTGTGTGAGCCCCAGGCCCCCAATGACCAAGCAGTTTCCCTCCGTCCTCTGTGCTTTTCTATTCCTTTCTCAAAACATCAGCATGTAAACCTGGAGGGGGAGCAGGAAACTGCAAGAGAGGGGCTCTGTTCTTGGCGTGCATACTGAGAACAACGGAAAATACCAGAAAACTAAATCTACTTCCCTCCTTCCTACCTACCCTAACTCTGAGAATGATTGGTCCATTCACCAATTTCACCATTAACAGACAAGATTTATAACACCATGAAACCAGAGTGCAACAATCAACAAGAATTGGACCAGGAAGGAATATTAAAGATCAATTAAAATCCCAACTATATACATAAAATTTTATGGAGAGTAATATTTTTTTTTACTATAAAATGTGTGTATGGTGTATACATACACACAAGCATGACTGTAAAATATCAAGATCTCGGGAGAAGTGAGACTATAAATATCCAAATATTATTAGTCTTCCAGCCGTGATGACTAATCTAAACCTCTAAAGGTCTAACAGTCTTCCTGGGCAAGCAACTATTTGTCTTGCACCTATTATCTCCGACACAGGTATCACATAAAGGAATACTCCCTGCTTTACTATTCTACATACATTCCTTTCTTAAGGTTTAATTTTTCCTAAAAGCATAAACTCAGTTTTGCCGAGTCACTCTCATACAAAAGAGTGGGCTGGTGGCTGAGAAGTGGAAACTATGTGACCAAAAGGGTAAGCTCCCTGAGGTCAGTGACCTTGATAGCTATGGTTTTATATACACATTAGCCTATCAATCTTCATCATGCCTTCTAGGAAAGCAGCTGCTATCGATCTGTTAAATCCCAGAATATTTTCAATTAGGTTCAAGTCACATTTATGTCTCAATCAAGAGTTGAGGTTGGGGCCCGGCGCGGTGGCGCAAGTGGTTAAGGTCCTCGCCTGGCACGCCCGGGATCCCATATGGGCGCCGGTTCTAATCCCGGCAGCCCCGCTTCCCTTCCAGCTCCCTGCCTGTGGCCTGGGAAAGCAGTCGAGGACGGCCCAAAGCTTTGGGACCCTGCACCCGCGTGGGAGACCCGGAAGAGGCTCCTGGTTTCGGATCAGCATAGCATCGGCCGTTGCGCTCACTTGGGGAGTGAATCATCGGACGGAAGATCTTCCTCTCTGTCTCTCCTCTCTGTATATCCGCCTTTCCAATAAACAAAATAATAAAAATAAATCTTTAAAAAAAAAAAAGAGTTGAGGTTGATACTAGATAAGAACTTATGTAACCCAGAGGAAGTGAAGCTGTCTTAATATGAGGTCTCAAGCCTTAGGACAAAGCTACAGGAACCATACACATTTATATTTCTAAGCATTCATAACTATTTGACACCAATCAATGACTATTTGCTGTCAGTAAACAAGTTTTAAAAAGAAAACTACTTAACATTTACTCAGGAGATATGCTTATTGTAGCTACATTAGCTCAATTTTCACTCCTGTATACAATCATTTTGTATTTCAGAAATGATTAAGAAACTAAGGGGAAAAAAGGAAAGGAATACCAACATCTAAGGAAAAAAACCAGGAGAACTACACAGCCTCCATTACAGTACAGATTAAGTGGGAAAATAGCACGACAAAAGAAACAGTATATTTGGTTAAAAATTATTCTTACTGCAATTCATAATGATCAATTGTTTTAACTATGGTCATTCCTTTTAGAAACATCAAACACTTCAATTCATTAGCATAAGGATTCATGAAGGCAAAGGGAAAAAAAAATTACAAAATCAAAGCGATTTGTTCTTCATGCATCAAATTCAAGATCATCAAGATAGTCTTCAATTACAGATGATTTGTTTTTAGTTTCTAAAAGCGCATAGAAGTTTTGGGTCTAACCTGAGTTGGTGACAGCCATTTGCCACTAAGTGTGAATGAAGGTGGGGAGGAGGATGGATAATCTGGTGGCAGCTCAAAGTTCAGCACAAGTGGAGGCAGAAAGCAAATGGTGTATTCAAAGCCACTATTCTGGAGACACTCATTTGAATTGCCTGAACCAAAAACAAAGATTAGAAAGGATCAGTTGGTCAACACTCGAGTGTCCACTGGTATTGAGCGGAGCTCAAGGAAGACTTACAGCCTTACTGAGGGAATGAAAGCCCTCCTTGAAAGCACTTTCTACTCCCTAATTTTAACTCCATAGCCACCACCTTAAAAAATATATGCAACCTTGTAAGCCCTTGAAAAACTTACTAAGCACCCTGAAATGCATAATGCCAATATACAATTTATTCTTATATGCACTTCTGAGTACCCCAACCACCACTAACCAAGTAGCATACAGTGTTTGTTTTACTGTTGCCGGTTTGCCATGAAGATTAAAAACACTGTCTGGAGAAGAGGACCTTTATTTTTTTATCAAACGACCACAACCTACTGATCTCATGTTTCTGCTAAACTGAAAACAACAGCCATATCTAGTATTCCAATAGCTTTGCAATAGTAACAGTCTTTTTCATAGCGAATGGCCATGGTACTTCTAATTGCTGACTTTATCAGTTTTTGCCATCACAGTGATTTTGGGCTTGGGGACAGCACACAACACTCCCACAACACATTTTGAGAAGCAGACATAAAGGTCCTCTGTGAATGTTCGTATCAAAGCAGCATGTGTCATATGTCGTGAGAAGCTGAAAAAATTCTGGAACCCAAACAGTCTGACCACCACCGTATTACTTTAAAGCTCTCTGAGGGTTTTTGCATTTTCTCTTTAACTACTCCCTATTTGACAGTCACTGTCGCATGACGATCTCCCAGCTGTAAAAGACTAGCATGCATGAAATATGCAGAATAACATTCCAGTTCAGGCGGTCCAAAAGATGGAATCAGATGGCAAAGAGTTCCAATTCGTTATTAAAATGCATCATGCCTCAAACCATTTATCCTTAGTGTCTATAAACCAAAAATCACAAGCAGTTTAGGGAACACTGAGAAACAGTGTAATTTCTACATAGAAAAGTCTGTGTAAGAGAATATTATCCACTAACCGCTCACAAATATCTTGAAATTCTGTGGCAAATCCAAATAGATCCTGGTTTCTCCGCCTTGGACGGACTCGGCTTTTCTAAATTCATCGCCATCATAAATGCTCGCCAGGGCCAGCAGTTCATCCTCCTGCGCCTCTCGGTCTTCTGACGACATCTAGTGGTCTGGGATGCGAAGGCGCTCACACCGGTCACTTCAGATGCACAGGAGCTGTGAGAAGCTCAGAAGCACTTCAAAGAAGGGCTCCTCCCACTGCAAGGGATGAATCAGTATCGTCATGTTTCTGCTAAACTAAAAATCGCAGCGCTATCTAGTATTTTATTAGTTTTACAACAGTAAGTCTTTTCCAAATAGAGTGGTGGCGGTATTTCTAATTGCTCAATTTATCAGTTGGCTGTTTCATTTTCGTGGCTGATTTAGGAGAAAAAGCACAATTAATTTTTTTAAGCCAGATTTTTTTTAAAAAAAAAAGACTTATTTATTTTTATCAGAAAGGTAGATATACCGAGAAGGAGAAACGAAGTGAAAGATCTTCCATACGCTGAGTCACTCCCCAAGTGGTGGCAATGGCCAAAGCTGAGCCAATCTGAAGCCAGGAGCCAGTAATCTCCTTCAGATGTCCCATGTGGGTGTAGGGGCCCAAGGCTTTGGCTGTCCTGACTACTTTCCCAGGCCACAAGCAGGGAACTGGACGGGAAGTGGAACAGCTGGGATATGAACCAGAGCCCATATGGAATCCTGGGGCATGCAAGGCAAGGATTCAGCCACTAGGCTACTGTGCCAGGCCCACTTTTAAATTTTTTTTGCTTTTATTTATTTATTTTTTTTGCTTCCATTGTGGTTTAATGGATTCAACCGCTGTTTGTAACACTTCCATTCCTAGTGGAATGTGTTCTATTCCTGCCTATTCTTCTGACCCAGCTCCGTGCTCATGTGCCTGGAAAAGCAGTCGAGGACAGCCCAACACCTTGGGACCATGCACCCATGTGGGATACCCGGAAGAGGTTCCTGGCTCCTGGCTTCGGATTGGCGCAGCACTGGCCGTTGCTCTCACTTGGGGAGTGAATCATCGGATGGAAGATCTTCCTCTCTGTCTCTCCTCCTCTCTGTATATCCGACTTTCCAATATAAATAAATAAGAAACAAATGAAATTTAAAAATCTACAGATATGTCTGGTTTTCTCAACCCAACACTACTGACAATTTGAAGCAAATTTGGGGACAGGGAGCAGGTCGGGGAGCGCTGTGCTACACACTGCAGGGCCCTTAACTGCACGCTTTTGTTTCTATCTATGTCATCTGTGCCCTTCCCCTATAGAACTGTGACAACCAGAAATGTCTCAATTTCCAGCCAAATGCATCCTAGGGAACAAAGTTACTCTCCACTGAGAAAACTCTCCAGGTGAAGGTAACAGAGAAGAGCCAGGTACCTGAGCAAGGAGCAAAATATTGTTTTAAAAGTAACAGATTTTGCAACTCTGAGAAGCCATAAAACCATGACTATAGGCAACACAATGAAAATATGTTACCATTAAAGTGTGAATCTATGCTTTTTTAATTCTTAAAAGGCAGTACAATTCATTCAATGTGAGAAGAAATATGTAATGGGAATCTACGAAAATCAGTAACAAAAAGATTATCATCTTGTTGACCAGCATACTGGATAGTTGCTCCTTCTCAATTAAAATCTTTATAAAATTGAAATGTATAAACTCGAACAGGTAGGACAGCACACAGCCCTTCCTACCACAAAACACTACAGAATTTAAACACATTCACTTAAAACGATCCCGTCCTCAGAAGGAAATTTCCTCCCCCCAGCAGATGCCGGCTGTGCTTCAGCTGTAGCCTGGTGAGACACAGCACCTCCAGCTGAGGTCAGGGGTACCTGTTCACACCACCAGAAGGATAGTAGCACCGCAGTCTGGATTTTAGTTCAGCTTGCAAGTCGTATTAATCCCATTTATCCTGCAGCCGGTGGAGCTGAGAAGGCTGAGGCTGGCTGAGAGGCAGAGGTGTGGGACTCATGCTAGTCAGACTGCGCAAATTCGGCCATCTACAGGGAAGAGACCAAGGATGCACTCAGGACCCTTCACCGTCACGCATGTCAAACACACCCCGATGGAGGGCCAGCCCTCATCTGCTGGGGCGGCCGGGCATGGTCATGCGCCCAGCCTTCTTATCTGAGCGCCCCAGCATGGGAAGAGCCAGGTGGAGGACAGACACCACACCCTGTCACAGGCACCTCCCAGGTTTCCCTCCTTTCTTTTTCTGCCTCTGCCATTCCTTCACCTCCCACCTCTCTCCCATTTCCTTCTGTCCCTGCTCAGGACTTCTCCAACTAAAATACTATTTTCAAAAATTGACAAGTTGGGTAATGGGATAGCACTTTAAAACACACACACACACACACACATGAACCTTTCACATGTTTCTAAATGTTTAGAGCCAAGCCTCTGAAGTGGGTGAAGAAGGGGAGCATGGTTCACGAACGGGTTACAGTCCAATGAACACTCTGAAACCCTTGGCATAAACAGTACACGCGGCCACACTTCCTAAAACAGATCCTCCGAAGCGTGACGTCAAAATGAGCAAGGAACAAGTTTCAGAATCTACCAGGCACTACATCAGATCATCAGATATTTTCACTTTACCCTATTTAACTCATAGAACTTTACCAGGCCATAGTACACGCTGATAACAGAGCTGAAGTCCTTCTGCCTCCTAAAACATTTACAAATACCTCCCCCCTAACTGTGGCTCATCCCATCTGAGCACCGGTTTGTGTCCCAATGTTCCACTTTCCATCCAGCTCCCTGCTTGTGGCCTCAAAAGCAGCAAAGGATGGCTCAAAGCCTTGCAGCCCTGCACCTGTGTGGGAGACAGGAAGAAGCTCCTGGCTCCTGATTGGTTCAGCTCTGGCTGTTGCAGCCCATTTGGGGAATGGACCAGTAGATGGAAGATCTTTCTGCTCTTTAAATCTGCCTTTCAAAATTACAAATGGGATAAAAGGTGGAATTTACACTTTCTGATTTTAGGTGGGAGTCCTCTGTATTGTCTGCCCACTAGCTGCCACCGCCAGGCTCTAGCTTAGGGCAATTAGAACAGGTCTCTACAGGGTTCCCAGCTCTCCAGGGCTTCCAGGGTGCACCTTGGCTACCGGTAGGTCTTGCCCTCTCCACTTCCTCCTGACCTGCCCCAACCGACTCTGGCTCCCCAGTTGCCCTCCCTCCCTGGGCGAACCCACTCCTTCATTCGGGTTGCTGACCTCCACCCAAAGCCCCTGTTCCACAGAGCTCGGTCCACACTGCGATGACACACACGTCCACCGGCACCTGGCTGTGGCTTGCATGGGCCACTAGGACAACATTACGACTGAGTGGGTGGGGGGTGAAATGCAGTAGCTCGGAATCGGGAAGTAGCAGCACCGGACGCAGCTACGCAGAGCAGGAAGCTGGGGCCGTCGTCACAGCAACAAGAGCACAGTTAACAAACGCGGCTTTGGGGGCAGAGTCTGGGCCGGGGTCGCACACACGAGGCAAAGTCCTCGGACCATCTCCACGACACCACCACCAACAGCAATGGCAGCCCACGGAGCCCTTCCGGTCCAAAGTCAGCATCCAATCTGGACTCGGCTCAGCGGGGCGACTCCTCTTGAACAGGGGTGCCCCCCAACAAGAGCCGCAGTCGCGAGATTAATTCTGGTAAACCGGAGGCCACTAGCCCACAAGAGGAAAACCCCCTCTCCTCTGTCAGAACCTTCTGGGCTGATTATAAACCCTACTCGTTCTTCCAGGCGTCCACCTCCCGTGCGGACTCCGGCCCAGCCCGGCTGTGGGCGCTCCGGCTCGGGGAACGCAGAGGGCGCAGAGCCGCGGGGCGCAGAGCCGCGGGGCGCGGAGCCGGAGCGCCCCCTCAGCTGCCCACGCACCCAGCGGCCCCGGCCCGGCCACCCTCCTCCGCCTCGTGCGCCCGCCATACCTCCCGGCCGCCCCGCCGCGTCCCCAGGGCTCCGCTCTCCTGCCCCTCGCCGGCCAGGCCTACAGCGACGCCCGGCTCCACCCGCGCACCGCCTCTTCCGTCTCGGAGCCGTCAGCTGAGCCCCGCAGATCCGGCCCCTCGGCCGCCGGCGTCGGCGAGCGCTCTGCGCAGCCGCCGGGGCCGCCCCGTTCTCTCGGGCGCCCTCGTGTGGCTGCAGGCGGCGAGACAGGTGCGGGGTCTGACCACACCGGCCACCGGCGCCACACGTGCTGGAGACAAATGCAGATTCTGGGCCGCTGTGCTCAGGCAACTCGTTTCAGTATTGCCACATGGGCCCCCGGGATCACGATGTTTCGTGATGATAACGAGACTGCCAGACCAACCCCAGACTTTCCTTTTCTTCCTCGAATCCCAAATACTTACTCCAAAATATTGCGTGTCTTGGCACCTCCACTATGAAAATAATTCATCATCGTTTGTCTTCTGTAAGCAATAATCAGTCAATCGTTTCCTAAGTGCTTTATGTACTTTTTCTCTTCACTACAACCTTATGACTTATGTTTCTTATTTGCACTTTACAAATTTAGATTTAGGCTTGAGAATTTACCAAGATCCCATTGTTTGTAGTGAAAATTAAAATGATATTCCGCCCCCCCCCCCCAGCACACCTTGTACAAAAAGTTTTATTGGAAAGTCGGATTCCCAGAGAGGAGGAGGAGAGAGAGGAAAACCTTCATTCCAGTGGTTCTCTCCCCAAGCGGCCACAATAGCTAGAGCTGCGCCAATCTGAAGCCAGGAGCTTTTTCCAGGTCTCCCAAGGGAGTGCAGGGTCTGAAGGCCTTGGACCATCCCGGACTGCTTTTCCAGGCCACAGACAGGAAGCTGGATGGGAAGCAGGGCCGCTGAGATTAGAACCAGCGACCATATGGGATCCCGGTGTGTGCAAGGCAAGGACTTTTACCACTACGCTATCGCACCAGGCCCTATGCCACAAGTCTTGATCATTGCAGAAACCTACTGACTCTATAATAAAAGACACTAAAATCAGAAACCCACCTGTTAGAACTGCAAAGCAAGGAAGAGTCTCCAAAACCACTCACAATTATTATCCACGCTGCACTAAAGACGTGAAATTGTAAGCAGAACATGTGGCCAGCCTACCTGAGTGTTCATAGGCGAGTCCAGGCCTTCCCGAAGCCTTCTTGGATGCCACACGGGCGGAAGCCAAGAACCAGCTCAGGAGATTCTCACAAATGGAACAGGACATGGATTGTGACATGTCATGACCTCATGTCAGAGGTTACAGGACACAGATTAAAAGAGAATTTCAAAGCAGCACTAATAATTTGGGGACTGCTAACAATAGCCTAAATAAAGAGGGAGACGTCTAGGATTAGATAAACGAAGTATTGTTTGCGTCTTTGATTTCAGATTCCTGCCTAGTCTTTTAAACTGGGACTGGTGTTGTGACAGACTACGTCTGTGTTTATGACAGTGCCATTTCTCATTCTGGTGGTTCAAGTACCAATTGCTCTGCTTCCAATTCCATTTCCACTCCCTGGAAAACTAGACAGAAGACAGACCAAATACAGGGCCCGGTGTGATGGCTCAGTGGCTAAATCCTCGCCTTGCCAATACTGGAATCCCATATGGGTGTTGGTTCATGTCCTGGCCGCTCCACTTCCCATCCAGCTCCCTGCTTGTGGCCTGGGAAAGCAGTCGAGGACGGCCCAAAGTCTTGGGAGCCTGTATCCAAGTGTGAAACCCAGACTCATGGCTTTTTGTCGCTGTACTGCAGCAATGGACTTGGTGCACGGAGCCGATAATAACACGCATGAACTACTGACTGATAATCAATAGCCACAATTTATTAGGGGCATCAGAGTTTATACACTGAGGGTCATATAGGATAAGGGTGGAGGGTTTGAGCTTATCAACAAAACCCATCAGGCCAGCGGGGTAGCCTAGTGGCTAAAGTCCTCGCCTGGTTCTAATCGGTTCTAATCCCGGCAGCTCCACTTCCCATCCATCTTCCTGCTTGTGGCCTGGAAAAGCAGTCAAGGACAGCCCAACGCCTTGGGACCCTGCACCCATGTGGGATACCCAGAAGAGGTTCCTGGATCCTGGCTTCGGATTGGCGCAGCACTGGCTGTTGCTCTCACTTGGGGAGTGAATCATCGGACAGAAGATGTTCCTCTCTGTCTCTCCTTCTCTGTATATCTGACTTTCCAATAAATAAATAAGTCTTAAAAAAAACCATCAACTGTTTCTATACTTTTGTTTGGAACTCCTTTGTCTTGTATATTCTACCAAGTGTTCTCAGACGCATGCTGTCCACGGCACTATTCTTATACAAATGATATCCTATGGGTACCTATACAAAAGGTACCCATTCCGTTGTTCTCATGCAAAGGATATCCAATCAGTCACACAAAAGGCACCCATTCAGTTGTTTTCATACAAATATTATCCAATTGTTTGTAATCCTGTGCTCTCTGACCTTCTAGGGTCACAATGTCCTCCTGCAGCTTTGGATTGGTTCAGCTCTGGCCGTCGCAGCCACTTGGGGAGTGAACCAGTGGATGGAAGATCTTCCTCTCTGTCTCTCTTCCTCTCTATATCTGACTTTCCAATAAAAATAAATAAATCTTTAAAAAAAAAAAAAGGGGGGGGCCGGCACGGTGGCGCAAGTGGTTAAAGGTCCTCGCCTTGCACGCCCGGGGTTCCCATAGGGGCGCCGGTTCTAATCCCGGCAGCCCCGCTTCCCTTCCAGCTCCCTGCCTGTGGCCCGGGAAGGCAGTCGAGGACGGCCCAAAGCTTTGGGACCCTGCACCCGCGTGGGAGACCCGGAAGAGGCTCCTGGCTTCGGATCGGCATAGTATCGGCCCGTTGCGCTCACTTGGGGAGTGAATCATCGGACAGAAGATCTTCCTCTCTATCTCTCCTCTGTGTATATCCGCCTTTCCAATTAAAAAATAATAAAAATAAATCTTTGGAAAAAAAAAAAGGGGGGGGGGCGGGGAAGCCCTCAGGAAGATGGTATTGGAGTTTGCAACATGGTGAGAGACGAGAGTGAGATCCAATGCCAGTTCTGCCTCCAGGAGTCCTGGATGATAGAGACTACACCTGGCGTGGGGTGGGGTAGGTGACTTACATCAGGAGGTCAGGACCCAGGCCACTGCGTACAGAGCAAGTCACAGAATACCACTCGTTGCCATAGGCTCACTGTGTATCCATGCCTGCGCCTGTGCCCAGCTGCCAGTCTCCCTTCCGATGACCATCACCCACCCACACCCCGACCCAAGCCCATGACCCACAGAGGCAGAGCAGCGCGAATAACACAGCCTGCCCACCTACCTTGGAAGGCTGGGCTGCAGTGTCTCCCGTCTCTGTGTGTGTACTTGGAAGATTAGCATGAGGTAGTCAGGAAAAAAAAATTTATTTAAAAGTTATTTTCATTTTATTTGAAAGACAGAAATCTTCCATCTGCTGGCTCCCTTCCCAGACGCCCACAACAGCCAAGAGAGGCAGGGTCTCCTGTTTGGCAACAACTCGTGTGCCTGGGTCATTACCTGCTGCCTTCCATGGTGCACATGAGCAGGAAACTGGGTCAGGAGGCGTTTCTAGAGCAGTCAGGGCTTGAATCAGGTGTTTCAATGTAGAATATAGGTATCCCAAGCAGGGTCTTAACCACAACATCAAATGCCCATCTGATTTCTTAAATAGAGGATGTATCATAAAAACAAAAAACAAACCTGGGAGCTACTGTACAAGAAGTGCAATTATAAACACGTAGTGGGCTACCCTCTCCCCATTTCTGCTCTAAATGCTGTATTAACTAAGCTAAGCCTTCTAGCAAACCCATCACATACACACCATCACTACCATCCTCTATTTTAGAGCCAAAGAAAAGAAGCTAAGGGACTGAGTGCCGTCACACAGTTAGCAAATCACACAGCCAAATTTTGAACCCAGGCAACCGGGGTGCTGAGCCCAGATCAGTAACCCCAATCAATGCTAAGCATGGTGAAAGAATGTGATCAGTTGGGTCTGGGTGTAGAAGTGACCAGATCACCTGTGTGGTCACTAGAGGCTAGACAATAGCTCAGGTCAGCCCAGGGTTATATCAAAGGCAGGCTCCCGCCAAGGCCCAAGGCACCTGACAGCGTGAAATGTGGTGGGTGCCCCGGTACAAGGTAAGATTTGATTTACAGTAATAGACACCGAATGATCATGTTTATCCTTATACTCTGGCATTTTATTATTATTCCCCTGAATAACAGCAAAAGGAGTTTTGTAACCCCAAGGTAACATGGCTCTGTGTGAAGGGAAGAGGGGCGAGATTTAGCAGCAGCTGCCATCATAAATCAGCTTGCCGCTGTTCGTCTCACAGCTCCAGGCTCAACTCCTGGCTGTCACACGCTTCTAAAGGGAAGCCCCATGAGAATTTATGTAATGCTGGGAAGACTCATTTTCCTTCCTGCCAAAGCCTTTCGGAAGCAAGGAGAGAATTAGGCTGATTGGATTCTATACCGAGAAGAAAAACCAAACCAATGGTTAAGAGGAAGGGAAAAATGTGGGTCAAGTTGAGCTACTTCCCTTGCTAAAGAACAATCGACCCTGTGCAGAAAGACACACTGCATTCTACCAACTAAAGGTGCACCTGCACGACTGTGGGACTGACTGAATGGGTGTGGTCCAGGTGTCCTTCAAAGGGATTCTCTCTATGTAAGAACAGCCCATCCCCGGAGTCACCCGGAAATGTTTGAGTACAAAGAGGGACCAATCAACGAGCAACCTTCTAAATATTCATGCACAGACTTTCTGCTCTGTCAATAAGCTTGATTTTTATGTTTACGGGTACATTTTCAATACACCGTGTAAACCAGCACTCTGAAAGAAAAAGAAAGAAACTTGCATTGAAAGTATACATGATTTCTGGACAGGGTTGCCAGATAAAAATACTTGAACTAAAAAAGTATTTGTTGTTTATCCAAAATTCAAATTTAACTGGGGCTCTTGTGGTTTTGTTTGCCAAATCTGGCAACCTATTTTGGAGCCAATAATCCTAAGCAATGGAAAGGGCTGAAAGCAGTTTCTGAGGCGGGCCCATCCCTGGGAGCCAGAAGGATGGAAACCAGAGGAGGAGTCCAGAAGCAGAGTCTGCAGAAACACGAAAAGGAATTGCTATGATGGCACAGCAGCTTAAAACTCCACCTGCAGTGCCGGAGTTCCTTTTTGGAATTCCAGTTCTAATCCTGGCTGCTCCGCTTCTGATCCGGCTCCAGGTCAATCAATGCATCTGGGAAGACAGTGGAGGATGGTTCAGGTCCATGGCTTCAGCCCGCTTCAGCCTCCACTGTTGCTGCCATTTGGCAAGTGAACCAGCAGATGGAAGATCTCTTTCTGTCTCTCTTCTCTCCATAAAACTATCTTTTAAAGAAAATTATATATATATATACAGTGGAACCCCAGCTGAAAGTAACTATCTAGGTTGTACCTAGACAAGTGTCATATGGCTGGGACAAAAGCAGCCAGTGGGCATTCTGAATCTAGTTAATGCCAGGTTTGTGTTAATGATACCATTATGTGGCGTAGTTGCTTATTCTTTCTTTTTTCTTTTTTCTTTTTTTTTTTTTTAAGGATATTTGGGGAAGGCAAGGAGCACCAGCCATGACAGGCCACCCTGGCCCATAGGCAGGGATGGGGTGGTGGTGCAGGTGCCCCAGGGATGAGGGCTTAGGAAATGTGCTAGAGTAGGGATGGCTAAGACCATATTTGACAGGGGAGGAATGGCTGGGGTTTCCATGCACTGGCTCACTGTCCTCCCAGGTGGCAAGAGAGCTGAGATGGAGTGGTTTAGAGGGGAAACCAGAAAGCATGTCTGGATTAGGCCGAGGTACCTACCCAAATGGGAGAACTGCGTTGGCCTAAACAGGCGCATGCCAAAGCTGGGGCTGCGGGGCTTGCCTGGGTGGGCTGGGCTGCGATATCCACCTATGAATGTCAGAGAGGGGTTGGGTCACGTCAGGCTGGACCACAGCACCCACCAGAATGTGAGAGAACCGGATCTGGGGTTAGATTTTGTAGGGGACTTGTAGGCCCGCCTCTGTGGGACTGAACAACCCACCGGTTTGTGTGGAGAGCTGGGGGTGGTGACAGGAAGAGCCAGGTTGGGCCACAGAATTCACCTAACAGGAACCCACCTAACACTTGGAACTGGGGACTGAGAGGAGCCAGGCTACCTGCCAGCATACACAAAGGCTAGGACTGAAGGTGGACCATTTTTTTTGCATCTGTGATCCCAGGTAAGGCAATACTGCGTGCATACATGCATATCAGGGACAGACTGATAACTGACAGAGGGATATCGACGTCCTCTCAAGAACACAAATGTCAGGGATGGTATCATGGCACAGTGCATTAAGCTTCTGCCTACAACCCTGTATCAGAATGCACATTCAAGTTCTGGCTGTTCTGTCTCTGATCTTGCACCCTGACAATGTGCCTGGGAAAGCAGTGAAACATTGCCCAAGTACTTGGGCCCCTGCAGCCTAACATGGGAGATACGGATGGCACTCCTGACTCTGGCCTAGACTTGGCCCAGACTTGAGTATTGAGGTCATTTAGGGGGTGGACCAGCAGAGGAAAGATCTCTCTCTCTCTTTCTGTCTTTCTAACTGCCTTTCAAATACATACATTTTAAAACAGGGCTGGAGCAGTGGTTTAGTAAGCCTGTCTTCTGTGTGCAGAATGGGAACGCCATATGGACTCTGGTTTGAGTTCCAGCTACTTCACCTTAGATCCAGTTTCTTGCAGAACCATTACCTGTAAGATGGCTGTTGTGGCCTGGGAGGACATCAGAGAATGGCTCAAGTCCTAGGGCCCCTGCACCCACGTGGGAGACCTGGAGAAAATTCCAGGCTCCTGGCTTTAACACAGTCCAGCTTCATCTGTTGTGGCCATTTGGGGAGTGAACCAGCAGATGGGGATCTCTCTGTCTCTCCCTCTCTATAACTCTTGAAAAAAAAATTAAAAAGGTTTAAATGTTCACCCTAGTGAAGTCATAAGTCCAGTAATTGCTTGCACAACCCTGGATCGGGGTAGTTATCAGTGAATAGGCACCCCCACCACCAGTAGGCTGCTGGGGTCTCCTGCTCAGGCCGTTCACGAACCCAGGCACCTGCTGTGGTGCTGCCACTGCCTTTGGCCACCAGATGGCGATCTGGAGATATCCTCACAACGTGAGTTCCTGCGTCAGCCCTGCTGGCCTTCCTCTCTCCCATCCTCTCAGTTTCTTTCACTTTATTCTCCCTAGGGCATCGGGAGGGACTTCCTGGGGAGAGGAATCTGCAGGATCCTAACCGTCTGGGCTCTGCTTGGTCAGTCTGATGACGCACTGTGAGGCTGGCATAGGAAGACGTGGGAAGCTTTCAAAAACCAGCAGCCCCTGCTTCATTTCCCAGCCCCATCTCCTCCCCTCTCCCGCACAGACGCCCTTGGAGTACCCCGATGAGCCAGCGCCTGCTTCGGAAGTTTAGACCTTTTTGCTCCTGCCAACTGTTTGGCCTCCCTCTACCTGCCTGGCCTCCCCTCGCCCAGCCAGAGAGGGTCTGCCTGCCTCTCGCTGAATCTCTGTGCCTCCAGCAGTCAGCATGAGTGACCTCCCGAACCTCCAGGCCTTGCCCCTAGGCCCCCTCCCTTTCTCTGCCCCCACCCTAGGCCCCCAGCCCCTTGGAGCAGGGGGTTCACTTGTCTTAATCTCACCCTGGCACACAGTAGGATAGATGAGGCCCAGACAGTGAAGGCGGCAGAATAAGTAAGTGCACCTGCTATGTGTCTGAACCCCGAGGAATCAGGCATGCAGCACCTACACCACCGAGCTAGAGGAGACCAGGACAAGGAGACTCCTAGCTAGCCAAGGAGGCCACGAAAATGATGTAAAGGCAGGTTCAGGTTAAGACATAAAACCTGCCAAACAAGAAAAGACATGCACAGATCCGCGCAGCACCGGACGAGCCCTGGATGTGTACTGGGTCACAGGCTGCCTGCCCCCAGCCCTGCGGGAGGGAACTGCAGCTCAGACAGGTCTGGGCACCTGCGGGAAAGCGTCTTCCTTAGCCCACTGAAATCCCTGCAAACGTTCCCCATGACCTTCACCGCAAACATGCTTTGTCCTTCCCCAGAGCCTGGCTGGACCCAACAGCCCCCCTGACTCAGCCCCACTCCCCTCCCGGCTGTGGCTTAATGGGTTTCCGTGAGATGGCTGGGAATCCCCCAGGAGTGGGGTCAGGAAAGCAGAGATATGTCCCTGTTCGTCCCTCAGCCGTGTGAGTCCTCATGGTTGCGGGCCTCCCCTTCACACAAGCCCTAGCTGGTCGCTTGAGTCCAGATGCAACTCCCAGGACTTGGCTGCCAACAACCAGCCAGGGGAAACTGACGCTTGAGTCCCCCCCCCCCAAATGCTTTATAGCCGCTGGCTTCAGCCTCAAGGTGGGCGTGGGGCTGGGGCAGCCACCTGGGGAATCAAGGGCGGCCACCAGGTCCTTGCGGAGGCCATGCAAGCCCACTGCCCGCTGCCCTCCATCCTGAGCCACACTTCTGTGACAAGGTGTGGGGGAAGCAGGCCTCCTAGAAAGGGCTTGCAGGAGTGCTGGGGGAGGGAGGAGGCTGTTCCCCTGGGACCCCTACATAAACAGAAGCAAGGAGAAGAATTGGAGGAAGAGAGGGAGAGACACAGATGAAAGGGAGAGGAAGGTGTGGGAGAGGGAATCACGCTCAAGTCCCCGAGAGTGCAGGAGCGGAGGTCGGGGCTTCCCCAGTCAGATGGCGAGGACAATGGACGGCCAGACTGGAAGGGAAGGGGAGGTCTTACAACTGGGAGAGCCCACCAGCACCCTTGGACCCCACATGACCAGGGACTGCCCCAGGGCCCGTGCAAGAGGCAGTGGCAGCCCCAAATTGGGACACGTCGTGCAGACAACACCCACGCCCTCAAGAAGGTCACCGCCTGTGGCTCAGGGCCAGGCCAAGACTTTCAGTGCTTGAGTTCATGTAATCTTCCCAACTTCCTGTGCACTGGGCTACAGTTCTCATTCCCATCCTCACTAAGTGCAAGGTCATGGGGGTCAAGGAGGCCAAGTGACCCAGGCCCCGATGACGCAGCTGGATCCAAGCTGGGAGGTTCTGTCGTGAGGGTTATGCTGGGTGGTCAGAGTCGCCCGCCAGGGACAAAAAACGGGTGATGATGAGGTAGAGTGAAATTGAGAGGTGACCAGCCTGGGAGAAATCCAGAGTGGGCGACAAGATCAGCGGGGAATGATAGGAACAAGCAGAGGAAAGGAAGAGCGGAGACCCTGTCCAGACACGTAGCAAGCTCTCGCTCCCTCTGCTGCCACTTCACAGCGGTGTGGACAGCACCTTCCCTTCCGGCCTGTCCCTGGAGCCTGGCCGCATCCTGCTCCTCGGCGGCTGGCCACTTGGCTTTGCAGGAAATACTCTTTCTCTCATTGGCATTGAAACTCACAGCCCTCCCTTTTCCTGTAGGTGGGGTTTCCATAGGAAAAAGCTGCTTCTCTGTTGCCCCAGCCTAGCGACTGTTTGGAAGTCAGATCTGCACATCCTGCGCTACTGGGTCAAGTCCCTCTTGGACCGGCTCTTGTCCACTGTTGGCTGGGGTGGACACGATCAGTGCCTGGCAATTTTATGTCATCAATGCTTGGACCTCTCAGATCGCTTCTGATGAAGATGGCCTTGCCTGGGAATCCTGTTTGTCCCATTAGCATCTAAGTATGGGCCGACGATGGGGCCGCAAGGTCTGGGGGCAAGAGAACGTGGCCCATCAAGACATCCAGGAAACCCTGCAGGACTGGTTCAGACTTTAAAGAAATCTAGAGGGCTGTGAGCCAAGCTCACTCAGGCGGTAAGCACCATGCGACTTTTCTGGCTTCTGCTAGGGCTCTGGGGGCCGGAGAGTTACTTGTTTCTACCTGGGGATTGTCAGGAGGTAACCACTCTCACGGTGAAATACCAGGTAATGGAGGAAGTGCCATCAGGCACAGTGATAGGGACGCTGTCTCAGGAATTGGGCTGGGAGGATGGGCAGCAGCGAAGGACTGGACCTGCCTTTCAGGTCTTGCAGCTGCCTCAGGCGCTTCCCATTGAGGTGGACTCAGGGGACGGTTCACTCAGCACCGGAAGGCAACTGGATCGGGAGCAACTCTGTAGGCAGCGGGACCCCTGCCTGGTTTCCTTTGATGTGCTTGCCACTGGGGATTTAGCTCTGATCCACGTGGAGATCCAAGTGCTGGACATCAATGACCACCAGCCCCAGTTTCCCAAAGGCCAGCAGGAGCTGGAGATCTCTGAGAGTGCCGCCCTACACACGCGGATCCCCCTGGACAGAGCCCTTGACCCTGACACAGGCCCGAACACCCTGCACTCCTACACCCTGTCTCCCAGTGAGCACTTCGCCCTGGATGTCATTGTGGGGCCGGACAATACCAAGCACGCGGAGCTCGTGGTGGTGAAGGAGCTGGACAGGGAGGTGCACTCATTTTTTGATCTGACACTGACTGCCTATGACAGTGGGGACCCACCCAAGTCAGGCACTAGCTTGGTCAAAGTCAACGTCCTGGACTCTAATGACAACAGCCCGGTGTTTGCAGAGAGCTCCCTGGCGCTTGAGATCCGAGAAGATGCTGCCCCTGGCACTCTCCTGGTAAACCTGACTGCCACAGACCCTGACCAAGGGCCCAACGGGGAGGTGGAATTCTTCTTCAGCAAGCACGTACCTGCAGAGGTGCTAGACACCTTCAGTGTCGACGCCAAGACAGGTCAGGTGATTCTGCGTCAACCCCTAGACTATGAGAGGAACCCTGCCTATGAGGTTGATGTCCAGGCTAGGGACCTGGGTCCCAATCCCATTCCAGCCCATTGTAAGGTTCTCATCAAGGTTCTGGATGTCAACGACAATGCCCCAAGCATCCACATCACGTGGGCCTCCCAGCCACCCCTGGTGGCAGAAGATCTTCCCAAGGATAGTTTCATTGCACTTGTTATGGCAGAGGACTTGGACTCAGGAAACAATGGTCTGGTCCACTGTTG
The DNA here is from genome assembly GCF_017591425.1 of Ochotona curzoniae. Lineage (NCBI taxonomy): Eukaryota > Metazoa > Chordata > Mammalia > Lagomorpha > Ochotonidae > Ochotona > Ochotona curzoniae. The sequence continues at coordinate 559,115 of NW_024464918.1, forward strand.
GCTGAACCAAGAGCTGGGGCACTTCCAGCTGAAAAGGACTAATGGCAACACGTACATGCTGCTGACCAATGCTACGCTAGACCGAGAGCAGTGGCCCCAATACAACCTCACAGTGTTAGCCCAAGACCAAGGTCCCCAGCCCTTGTCAGCCAGGAGACAGTTCAGCATCGAGATCAGTGATGCCAATGACAACCCTCCTGTGTTTGAGAAGAGCAGGTACGAAGTCTCCACTCGAGAAAACAACCTTCCCTCTCTTCACCTCATCACCGTCAAGGCTTACGACCAGGACTTGGGCATGAATGGGAAAATCACATACTGCATCCAAGACTCTCCAGTTTCTCACTTGGTGGCTATCGATCCAGACACGGGAGTGGTCACTGCACAGAAGTCGCTGGACTATGAGGAGATGGCTGACTTTGAGGTCCAGGTGATTGCGGAGGACAGGGGGCAACCGCGGCTTGCAGCCAGTGTCTCCGTATGGGTCAGCCTGCTGGATGCCAATGATAACACCCCACAGGTAATCTGGCCAGTGCTCAGTGCTGGGCGAGCCAGCCTCTCCGTACTGGTGAATGCCTCCACAGGTCACCTGCTGGTGCCTGTCGAGACTTCTGGAGGCTTGGGTACTTCCGTAGGTACCCAAATGCCGTTCCTGGCCACTCGTGGCTCCAAGCCATTCCTTTTGACAACCATTGTGGCAAAAGATGCAGACTCGGGGGCCAATGGAGAGCTCCTCTATGGCATTCGGAGGGGCAATGAAGCTGGGCTCTTCATGCTCAGCCCCCGCCTGGGCCAGCTGTTCATCAATGTCACCAACGCCAGCAGCCTCATCGGCAGCGAGTGGGAGCTGGAGATTGTGGTGGAGGACCGGGGCAGCCCTGCCTTGCACACGAGAGCCGTGCTGCAGGTCCTCTTCTTGAGCAGTGTGGACCACCTGAGGGACTCGGCCCACGAGCTGGGGGCCCTGAGTGTCTCAGTGCTCACAGTCATCTGTTTGGCTGTCCTGCTTGCTGCTTTTGGGTCAGGCTTGGCTCTGTTCATGTCCGTCTGCCGGACAGAAAAGAAAGACAGCAGGGCTTACAATTGCCGCGAGGCTGAATCCACCTACCGCCAGCAGCCCAAGAGGCCCCAGAAACACATACAGAAAACGGACATCCACCTAGTACCTGTGCTCAAGGGCCACGCCGAGGAACCTGATGAGGTTGGGCCATCCCACAGGGACGTAGGCAAAGAAGCTATGGTGGAAGCAGGCTGGGACCCTTGCCTGCAGACCCCCTGTCATCTCACCCCGACCCTGTACCGGACTCTGCGGAACCAAGGCAACCAGGGAGTGCTGGCTGAGAGCCCAGAGGTGCTACAGGATACTGTTAACCTCCTGTTCAACCATCCCCGGCAGAGGAATGCCTCCCGGGAGAACCTGTGCCTTCCTGAGCCCCAGCCTACCCCAGGCCAGTCACGTTCCAGGGCCTTCAAGGTCACAGGTAGCCCCACAGGAAGGCTGGCCAGAGACCAGGGCAGCCAGGAGGCCCCTGTGAGCCTGCCCGCTTCCTCTGCAACCTTGAGGCGGCAGCGGAACCTCAATGGCAAAGTGACACCTGAGAAAGAATCAGGACCACATCAGATCCTGCGGAGCCTGGTCAGGCTGTCGGTGGCTGCCTTCGCAGAGCGTAACCCAGTGGAGGAGCTCACTGTGGACTCTCCTCCTGTTCAGGTACCTTGGGCATAACAGTTCCTTCTCTGGTCACTCCTGCTTCCCCCCAGCAACCTCAGACTACCACCTCATCCCCTATGGCTGTCACATTCTGCACATTCATTCTTTGGGCTCACCTGACCCTTTATGATGCTCTGGGTAGCAATGGTTGAGGACATAACCCCAATGCCAACAGAAATTAGCTGTGTGATTCTGGAAAACGTACCATCTCTGAGCCTTAGTTTTCTGTACAATGGGAAGTATAGTTAAGACAGCATGCCTTCCAGAGTGGTCCAGAAGATCTGAGGAGTTAATACCCGTGAAGCACTTAACTCACCATCCCTGGCACAGAGCTGGAGGTTAAGAGTCTGAGCTTTGGAGCAGGGTTGCCTGAGTTCAAATCCTGGCTCTACCTCTTGCTAGCTCTGAACTGCAGGGAAGTTGCGCAACTTCCCCATTGGAGATGTCAGTGTGAGCAGCACCCATCTCCCAAGTATGCTTGAAGAGTGAGTTACTAATGTCATGCCCGTATGGCTGTGCTTGGCATGTCATCAATGTTTGTGCCTGGACAGTAGTGTTCAGTAGGGAAATATTAGAACTTCTGTAAGGTGCTTGGCCTCTCCATTCTACACCTGCCCTCCTCTCATCCAGGCAACATCCCTGTAAAGCAAGCCAGCCTGAGCTTCCTTGCTTCTGAGCTCAAAAGCTACATTCACCTTGCCAGAGACCCTGGGGATTACTGCTGGGCTGCAGGAGCAGGCAGTAAAAGCAACCCAAGAACTATGGGGTTCAGCTGATCCAGGTTCAAATTTCAACACAGGCACTTAGGGGGTGGGCATGCCTGGACAAGTCCTTTACCACTGAGTGTCATTTACTTGTCTGTTACATGGAGATTATGAGACCAAATTTCGCCCAGGTCTCCCTCCCCAGGGATGTGAGGATTAAGTGGGTTGAATCAGGGTAAGGTGCATAGAACACCCAGGATCCACGGGACATGGAGGCAAGCCTGATCTCACACCCATCTGTGGCTCTGTGAACCCCAGATGACTCTCCCGGTGCCAGGCTCTTCATGCAGGGCACGCTCCTGTTTGGCCAAGCCATCAGCTGGGGTTTCCTGTGCAACAGGGACACAACTTCCTTTCCCCACCCCCTTCTCAGGAAGCCACCTGGAGGTGGCTGGAGCTGGGTTTTTTTTTTTTAGGAGGGCTGTCCTGGGCTCAGAAACATTCAAAGACATTTGTTCAGCTGACACTGTTTTGGATGAGCCCTTTGTGCCCAGCACTGAGCTGGTTGCTGTGGGTAGCCCTGCAGGGGGATGGGAAAAATGGCCATTTGGGGTGTACAAAAGGTAAGATGCCTGGCACCCATGAATCCCCATCAATACAGCACCACAGTGCAGTCAGATCTGAGTTCAGATTCTAGCCTTGAATCAAACTGCTGGGTGATGCCTGTGAGCTCCAGTTTGTAATTCTGCACAATGGGTATAATGAAATCTCTTCCCTGAATATGGTAGGAGTACATAAAACTGTTTACAACCAGACAGTTATAAAGTTTATCTTGGGATCTGGTAGCAAAGTAATTTGTATGTTTTGGCTCATTTGAACTAGCACATGACTGTAATCTCCTTATTATTCACTTAAAATATTTATTTATTTATTTATTCATTCATCTATTCATTCATTAATTCTACCCATTAGTTACAGTTCAAATACCTGCATCAGCAAGAGCTAGGCCAGGCTAAAACCAGCAGCCAGGAACACCATCCGGGTCTCCCACTTAAGCCATCATCTGCTGCTCCCAGAGCTATTTGTAGCAAGCTGGATTAGGAGTGCTGGACTCAAACCAGGAACTCTACTGTGAGATTCAGGCATCACAAGCAGTGGCTTATCCCATTGTGCCACAATGCCTACCCGTTATTTTTTAATTGAGATTCAGCAAGCTTGAGCAGTTGCTCAAAGCCACACGGATGGGACTTGGGACAGGGACAGATTCAGGGTTTGGACTTGGGTGTGACTGGACTTCTCAGCCTGTATTTTAACTGTGAAGTAACCCTAGACAATAAGACACAGTCTAGGGATTGACAGACAGGGAAGGTCCCTGAAGCCTCAGCTGTTCTTTGGGCAAAGCCCTTAGAAGGACTCTAGGCCTGAGCTGGGAGATGGGGTGTGCCGCAAGGCAGGCAGTGAGATCCTGGCCCTTCCCAGGCCTGGTGATGGCCCCTGCCTGGTCACCTGCTCTTCCAGCTCTCCCCTGAGGCTGGCACATCTGGGGCTCCCCAGGGAGGAGTGAGTGGGCCCAGGATGGGGAAGTAGTGCTTACAGATGTAACAAGCCTAACTCCCAGTGTTCCTAGGGACTTTGATTTTTTTCAAAATGTCTCACTAATTCCCACAGTGCAGAGACTGACAGCTCACTCTAGTGCCAAGAAAACCGATAGGTAAGGAGGTCAGCAAACCTGCTTGACATTCACAAGCCAGAAATGACCTTGAGCTAGGTCTCAGCCTCCCAAGACTTGGTCTGTTCCTTCTCCCTCCCAGACGCTGGGGTCTGGCCCTGGCCTCTCGCACACCCTCTGGTGCATCCTCCAGCTTTTCTGAAACTGCCTACCCTCTGCGCTTTCAGTTCACAGTGCCCAAAGCCCCTTTCACCCTTGTCCAGACCCTCACTCTGTTTCACCTGACAAAGTCTTGTGCAGCCTGTGGGTCTCAGGAGAGGTGTCTGGCATACAGTAGGAGCTCAATAGCTTCCATAAGTGTATAAACTTCCCTTCTACCAACCATGCCACTTCCTTCCTACCCCAAGTTGGCCTGGGAACCCTCCTCCTCACCCATGGACCCTTACCCTTTCCCAACACCCAGATCCAGACACTGTAGTGACCACTCCCCTGTCTTCCAGGCAGACTGAGCTTGCTGGGGCCAGCAATAGGGCTCTTTCTTACTACCATAGCAAGCACTGGCCTGCTGCAAACAAGCACTTATTGAATACTTATTGACTGAAAGTAAGCATGAATAAGTAAATGATTCCATAACATCATTTTGTCTTTTCTAAGACATAGTCTGCTATCTGGTCCACAAAAATAGGCTGAGTATCTGAATTCTGTTTAAGGAGACAGTAACGATGAAAGACAGGCATTTGTGTCAGTGACTAAGTCCCTGGTACGGATGTCTGTATTGTACCAGCTCCACTCCCGATCCAGCTTCCTGATAATGAACATCTTAGGAGGCAGCAGGTAGTGGCCCTGGAACTTGAGTCCCGGCTACCCGCAAGAGAGACTGGTATTAACCACCAGGCTCCCAGCTTCAGCCTGACCCGCTAAGCTACTGCAGGAATTTGGTGAATGAAACAGCAGATGGAAGCTATCTCTTTGTATGCCTCCACCCCCTGGTTTCAAATGTAATGAAAATAAACAAGAAAACATTCTTTAAAGTCAGAATGAATTTCCAGCCAGGAAATGCCTTTTCCACTCCAGCAGCCCTCCCTCCTTCCCCTGTCCAGGCCACTAGGAGCGGGTCACTTGGGGGTGGGGGTGGTTGATAAACATGAGGGGGAAGGCCTAGTAGGATCCCTACGCTCTCCCTCAGATTCACTGGTTCTGGGCAGACATGACGAATTAGGGAACCCCCAGCCAGATCCCCATCTCCGTCACGCAGCACCCCCCCATCTGATCCCACAAACATCTGAAGCCAGAGGAAAGACTATAAAAAGAAAGCACCGGCATTGAGGGAAACATCCGGCGAGGAAGTGTGCTGGGTCGGAATTGTGTGGAGTCAACAGATTTTTCCTGTCTTGTAGCAAATCTCCCAGCTGCTGTCCTTGCTGCATCAGGGCCAATTCCAGCCCAAACCAAATCATCGGGGAAATAAGTACTTGGCCAAACCCGGCGGTGGCGGCAGCAACGGCTTCGGCAGGTAAGCAGCACACAGAGCTCAGTGCCCCCAAACCCCTCAGCTCAGACTGTTCTCCGTGCCCAGCTCACGGAGACTGCAGGAGGATGAACACATCCTAGACGCTGGTCCCCTGGGAGAGGACAGCAGCCACCCCCACTCTTGGTCTGGGAGCCACTCTATTTATAGTGCCATACTGCCAAGGGCCCAGAGTCACAAGGGAAATGACTTCATCCCTGAGGCTCTGTGTCTCTGGCCCCCTGATTCCAGAGGTGCTATAAATCAGCTCTGACGTTCACCTTTCCCTCTCCACACCCACAAACCTGAGACCATGTCTCCCTAGCCAGGAGCTGCGGGACATGCAGTTGGGTCCCTTTGGGAAATCCCAGGATGGATGCCACCTCAAGAGGGCATCTGGGGCTCCTCCTCTCTTGTGCATGTGGTGGAATGGGACTGTCTTCTGAACCACGAGGGTTAGTGAATAAAGACTCCTGAGCTCCCCGCCCCCCCACCAAAAAAAAAAAAAAAAGGAAAAAAATGGGTGGGGGGGCATCTAAGCAGTCTGCCTCCCAGGTGGAGAAACTATGGTTGGAGCCATCCAGAGAGGCTGTGTAAATGGAAGCCGATCAGACCAGCTCCTAGGACTAACTTTCCCATCTGCAAAATGGAGGCCATTGTACATGTAGTGCACAATCAAGGCTAAGTCCTTCTCCCTTCAAGTGACTCTGCCCAAGGTTGTGGAGCAAGAGAGTGGCAGAGGGCAGCCAGGTCTTGAGGCTCCTCACTCCTGGACCAGAGCTCTTGCCCTCACAATTAGTAACTTCAGTTGTAAGGCTCATGACAGGTAGTACAGAGTAGCGTTGAGTCTTGTAGGGAGGGTCCAATTTTCCCTCTGAAGGTTCAGTATTTTGAATCTGCTGAGGAAAGCAGCAACAAATACATTTGATTGCAGCTTTATATGACACCAGAGCCTTTAGATGGAAGATGTAAAGACCCCAGGTGGACCATCTATCTTTCTGAGTAGACAAAGCTTTGATGGAACACGGACACTGTGTAGAACTATGATTGGACAGTAGAGTCTGAGCTGTTGGTAACAGATCAAGTGGGGAAGCCCAGCCAGGCTGTCCAGGTTCTTCCCAGCTTGCCCGGGCAATGCTCTTTTCTTGCAGGTGTAGAGCAGGATCTTACCTTCTGAATAGAGTATTTCTTTCTGACCAACTGTTACAAAGAAAAGCAGGAAGGACATTAGGGTCCTGCTTGTGGGTCTTAGGGCTGGCTCTGGGGAAAAGCGGTTCTGATTTGTACAAGGCCTTGGGGAAGAAGAATACTTGTTTTTATGCCTTGTCCCAGGACAGAAGGAGGAATGGAAGATAGGAGGTCAGGAAAAGGTCAGAGACTTTGCTCCTGAGGCTCATTCCTTTGGGTTTTGTGCTCTGAACCCCAGCAGTCCCCAGAGTCCCATTGGCCTTGAACTCATGCTTTCCCACTCAGGCTTTCTTACTTAGCAGGATGTGGTTGATGACAAGAGAGCTTCACCCCACTCCAGGTCAGGAAAGCTTGAATGTACCTTTCTCTTAGTCATGATTACAGACAGCTGTCACCTTTCCACTAATCAGAAATGACCACAGTGGGAAAACAAACAAACATACCAGGCAGCATGAACTTCTGGGCCTAAAAAACTCTCAGGGAGTCTCGAATTACCATGAGAGGCAGGGGCCAAGATGGAACCAGCAGAAGCCAGAGGGGCAGGTAGTGTGTATCGAGCAGCTTCCTTGATGCCCAACCTCATGGCACCCTCCTTGACCCACTCCTCTGCTCTGGAACCAGGCTTTGAGTAGGGAGGGAGGAGCACTTGGCCACCCATTCACAAAGGACTTATTAAGCATCTCCTGTAGACCTGGCCCCGTTCAGAGCACTGGTGAGGGAAGAGGGGATAGCAGACCACAATCCCTGCCTGCCTGGAGCTCATACGCGCAGGGAGGGCAGATGGATGCATTGACTTCCATAAGTTCAGGAAGTCCTGTGCGTTTACAATGTTCCAGGATGTCCATCAAGCCCTGTCCCTGGAGTGTCTCATTTTACCCTGAAAACCCTCCCTGAGCCAGTGTCGTGCATGACTCCCATTTTACAAATGAGAAAACAGAGTCAACAAGAGAGCTGGGATCACACAACTAAGCTGGTTGGAGACTGAAGGCCAGACTGTGTAGCCAGCTCCTTATGAGGATGAATCGGGGCTGGCAGGAAGAGATGTGTATTCACTGGCATGAAGGCACAGGGTGGCGTGGGAAACACCTCACATACGGTCCTGTCTTTTCCCTTGCAGAAGTGCAATCCCAGATTCAGATGGCCTCAGTACCAGGGGTGACGGCCCAGCAGAACCAGACCTGGAGGAAGGGCACATAGACCCTGAAGAGGACCTGTCTGTGAAGCGGCTCCTGGAAGAAGAACTGTCGAGCCTGCTGGATCCACACACTGGTAGGCATTCCTGGGGCTCCCCAGCCCTGCCCCTGCTCTCCCCCATCCTTGTTCTTTCACATGGCCAGACTGCAGAGAACTCCAAGCTCCAGTTCACTGCAGGCAAGCAGGCATCCTGCTTCCTGGGGAGGAACAGCAGCCCTGTTGCATTGTACCTGCAGTTCCAGAAAGTGCTTATTTGCTTAAAGACCAGGTTCTACTTTGATCATCAGTTTAATTTAATTTTCAAAGATGCATTCATTTACTTGAAAGGCAGAGTGACAGAGAAAGAGACCCCGATTCTCCAGGAGTCCAAAACTCCATCTGGGTCAACTGCATGGGAGGCAGAAACCCACGTACATGGGCCATCCCATCTTCTGCTGCTACTCAGGTGCGTCAGCAGCAAGCCAAAATGGAAACTGGCTCTTGAACCAGCCTTCCTCTATGGGATACAGGCAACCCACACAGTGACCCAATCCAGTGTGCTGCAACTCCAATCCCTGGTTATTAATTTAAATATTCATCATGAAAATAGTGACTGATGGTTGAGCACTTGTTCTATGGCTGGCACTGAAGAAGCATATTCTATACATCACCTCTTAAGTCTACAAAGAGTCTTCTGGGGCAGATAGTATTATGCTCCAAGTTAAAGATGGTGAAGCTAAGGCTCTAAGAGGTAAAGTCACTTGCCCAGAGTCACCTGGCCCCTCTGTCATTGAAGGGAGCTCCACCCTGGGTCTCAATTCCTCCAGAACTCCTAAACCAATCACCTGCATGCAAAATGTTAACATTTTAAACAACAAGAATTTTTGGTAGGAAAAGAAATAGTTTAACTCTATGTAACTTGTACTTGATTTTTAACTATTTTATTGATGCATTTATCTATTTGAGATTTATTTTACTCATACAAAAGATAGAGTGACACAGAGCAAGGGAGAGACAGAGAGAAATATGCTTCATATGCTAATTCACTGCCCAGAGGGCCACAATGGCCAGGCTAAAGCCAGAAGCCAGGAACTCACTCTAGGTCTCCCATGTAGTTGACAGGGGCCCAAGCACTTGGGTCATATTTCACTGCCTGCAAGGTTCATTAGCAGGGAGCTGGCTTGGAGGCAGATCAGCCAAGACTTGAACTAGCACTTCAGTGTGGAATGCTGGCATCCCAGAGAGTGGCTTAGCCCGTGGTGCCATAGTCAGCGCCTATAACTTGGATCTTAAGAATCTGCTAGTGGCCTCCTCCCCATTTCCTGTTGCTGCATTGGCCAGCCTCCCTTAGGGTACACGTCGCACTTCTGACCACCTCTGTGCTGCGGCTTTCTGTGCCCTAGGTCATCTGTTGTCCTGTGCTCCAAGAGGTGCAAACGTGCCAAAGGAGAGACAGTGACTTCCCTTGAATCCCCTGAAAACACAGCTGCCATTTGTGGAGCACTTAGTACAGACTCGTCCCTTCTCTGAGACCCTCATGAGAAAACTAGGGAATGTGGTCTGATCATTACGCCCATTGCATAAAAGAAAGAAACTGAGGATATGGGTGGGTTAATAGTATGCCCAGGGTCATTACCAACAGTTATTAATGGTTATTAACACCCAGCAGTATGGCTCTAAATTTTAGTCCAGTACGGCAGTCCCTGTCCAACGTGGCTATTTAAATGTAAATGAACTGAACATAAAGAAAATGAAGTCTTCAGTCCCTCCATCTTCTCAGTCACCTTTTCAGGGTTCATGAGCCCCACAGCGCTAGCAGCTGTAGCTTCAGATTCCGTCTCCAGGCCCGTTGTGGTTACAGTGCTGGGCTCAGTTCCCATGGTCCTGCCTCCTGGCTGTCCTAAGGCCCTGACCCTGGGAGGGAAGGTAGGGCCAGGAAGGAAGCAGGGATTGAAAGCCACCACCATGGTGTCCCTGATGAATGTGTCTGAGACTGGGTCTCGCTGCTTCAGACAAAAGTTCCACCTGAGGGTGCTGATGGAGTGAGCTCAGTAGATGGCGCTCACAGTGGTCCCACAGGATGAGTCCTGCTGTCTCATCATGCTGGGAGGGGGCGGACGGGGCTCAGAGAGGCGAGAACCACTTTTCTGAGGTCTTGCCGTCCCTTAGGGACGAACCAGGGACAGCAAACCCAGAGGCCCACGTGCGGCTGGAATTGGAGGGCAATGCAGAGTGAGCTGCCCGATGCTCACGTGCTCCCCAACCCTGTGGAGGGAAGTGCCAGGTGCAGCCCTATTGCCTCAGCATCTTGGGGACTGCGGTTACATCTCCAGATGTCGAGGTTAGTAAGAGTGTTTGATCTCTTCAGTCAGTCATAAACAGTCACAAAGTCCAGGGAGAGGGGCCAGACTCCAGGACTCAGTAGGCAAGGCGCCAGTCTGGCCTCACATCCTGCACAGACCAGACCTGAATGCAAGATGGAGAACTGTGTATGTATATATACACACACACACACATATATGTATATATATACATATGTATATAGATATATTATAAAATATAGTGATTGGCTCTACTTTGAGGGAACCATTTCAAATCACAAAAATACTTGGTTCATGAGAAAAATATGTACAAAAAATAGAATAAATCACTTGTGCCTAGGGGTAGTGTCAGCACTGACATATCTAAAATAAAGCATTTAAAAAATTGATATTGCCCATCTCTCCCTTAGCTCTGACACAGACATTTTAAAAGACCATTTCTTTTTTTTTTTTTCAAAAGTTATTTATTTTTTATTGGAAAGTCAGATATAGAGAGGAGGAGAGACGGAGAAGAAGATCTTCCATCCCATGATTCACTCCCCAAGTGACTGCAATGGCCAGAGCTGCACCAGTCTGAAGCCAGGAGCTCTTTTGGGTCTCCTACATGGGTCTAGGGTCCCAAGGCTTTGGGCCATCCTGCACTGCTTTCCCAGGCCACAAGCAGGGAGCTGGATGGGAAGTGGAGCAGCCGGGATTAGAACCGGTACCAAAATGGGATCCCAGCGCTTACAAGGCGAGGACTTTAGCCGCTAGACCGCCGTGCCAGGTCCAAGACCATTTCTTTTAAAAAAAATATATTTATTTTTATTGGAAAGACAGATGTGCAGAGAAAAGGAAAAACAGAGAAAGATTTTCCATCTTCTGGTTCACTCCTCAAGTGGCTATAATGGCTAGAGCTGAGCTGATCAAAGCCAGGAATTTCTTCTGGGTTTCCCATGTGGGTGCAGGATCCTATGTGAGCCATCCTCCACTGCTTTCTCAGGCAGGGAGCTAGATGGGAAGTGGAGCAGCTGGACACAAACGGGTGCCTATAAAGGGTCCTGACCCATGCAAGCCAAGGATTTAGCCACTGAGCCATTGCACCGGGCCCTATAAGCCCATTTCTTAACCACATGGCTTTGAGTTGCCTTCCTTGCCTTGGCCTTAACCTCAGTTTTTGAGGAGCACTTTCTGTGGTAGGAATGGGAGAAGAAATGTGAGAGTGCCTTTGGGAATAATCCAGGGAACAGTATTTTAAATTCTCAGCCCTGAAGCTGCCATGCCACAGCCCCTGCCCCAGTCCTTTTCCTGGGAGCCTCCAGGCAGGCAGCCGCTTCCCATCCAGGTTAGCAACCAGCTCTTCAGAGAGTAGCTAAGTGCCTGCAATCCCAGTGAACTTGGGAGTCATCAGACCTGGGGTCGAATCTGGGTTTAGTTGCCTGAATGTGTGCCCTAACTAGTTTGGGCCCCAGCTTACCCATTCATAAAATGGGGACAATACCCTTGACCTCAGATGCTTACGTGAAATGAGATAATAATATAAATTGCTCGGCACCTATTCAGGATATAAACAGAAGGCAGCCAAGTCAAAAACTGCAATTTTGGCTAAGAAAGGGGGTTTTTGCCCCATCCTCAGGAGGTGGTAGTGGGAAGTGGAGAGGAACTCTCCCGTAAAAGGATGAAAACTCAAGCAGGACTCAGACCAGGTCCTAAAATGTACCATGGATCTGGGAATTCATCGAAATTGGCTGATCTCCAAATCTGGATCCTCCACCCCCCACTCTGCCTCCTCCCCAGTCAACTCCCAGGCACTTCAGTAGCCGTCTTCCTGCCCGGCAGCTTCTTTGTCAGGGCCTCTTCCTTCCTGTCCCCCCACCGGCCACTCCATCCGTCCCCTGCCATTTCCCTTCCCTCCTTTGTCCCCTGCCCTTGCCCTGCCCATACCCTCCCCCTTCCTCGGGCCCAGCCTCACTGATCCCACCCTCCCTCTCCTCAGGACTGGCCTTGGATCGACTGAGTGTCCCAGATCCTGCCTGGATGGCTAGACTGTCTTTGCCTCTTACCACCAACTACCGTGACAACGTGATCTCGCCCGATGCGGCCGCCTCGGAGGAGCCGAGAACCTTCCAGACGTTCGGCAAGGAGGCGGGGCCAGAGCTGAGCCCAGCAGGCACGCGACTAGCCAGCACCTTTGTGTCGGAAATGAGCTCACTGTTGGAGATGCTGCTGGAACAGCGGTCCAGTGTGCCTGTGGAGGCCGCCTCCGAGGCACTGCGGCGGCTCTCGGTCTGCGGGAGGACCCTCAGTCTGGACCTGGCCACTGGCAGAACCTCAGGCCCAGAAGGGCGGGGCGGCCCAGGTGGAAAGAAGGACCAGAGTGGCAGCAGCAACAGCAGCAGGTGTCTGTGAGAGCGTGCTGGGTGCCTCAGAATCCAAGAAACAGGGGCTCCAGAGATGCCAGGGACCTGTGGCATGAGCTGGTTTTTTGACATCTTGGAAAACTTTTGGGTGACTGACGCTTCCCCCCACAGAGGAGGCAGGGACCCCAAGCTTACAGCTGACAGGCAAAAGCAGCCCCCGGCTATGAGGGGGCCATGCCTCATGTGCGTTGGAGGATGGGGACAGTTTGTGGCTCGTGTAAGTGTTTGCTGGTAAAACACAAGCAGAGTGGGAGGGTGTACCCTGCAGTGGGGCAGATGCTATGGAGCATTCCGGGGAGGGGGGATGGCCTTGTTGGGGACCTCAAGGTCAGGGGGCTGGAAACTGGGGTGCCAGGCAATGCTCCCTGTCTGACAAATAAAGAAAACAAGGCAGCCTGCTCTCCTGTTTGCACCTTTTAGGAAGGACACGATACAGTAACAGAGGGAGGCCGGATCTTTGTCACCCAATCCCTACAGCAAGAAAGTCCTGATGGACCCGGACAGGAGCAGAGCATGTTGATGCCCAGGGACAGGCACACAAAGGATGGATGTACATGCTCTTGACCTCTCTCCTCTATCAACAAATCTGCTTCTGAGCTAGAAAAAATAGGGCTAAGAAAAGCAAAGCTATTTATAGAGCATTTACATGAGCCAGGCACCAAGCTTTATGGTAGGATTTAATTTGATTTTCCAAGGACCCCAGGAGAGAGGCATTGCTTTCCTTATTTCACAGACATGGGTAGGAAGCTTGGAAAGGTTAAGAGTGTCTCCCAAGAGCAAACAGGGAGTAGAGACAGAGCCAGGATATGGACCCAGGCTGGTCTAAGACCAGACCCCACGCCCTCAGCCTTGGCACCAGGCAGCTAGCTGAGGCCAGGAAAAAACCCTAGAGGTGAGTTTTGGCCAGTGCTGGACACGTGGAGACACTGTGTGGAGAAACACTGTGGAGACAAACGTTTCAAAGCAATGCTTACGAGTGCAGGGCGAGGGGAGCTAGGCTCTGACCGCTCCGCCAACAGAGCCCTTGAGGTGCAGGTGTGCAGGTGTCATCTGGCCTGTGTTTGCAGGTAAAGCTTCCTCTGTCATAGCAAATTCAGGTCTATGAATTCAAGCCCCAGAGGACAGCAGGTGACCTGGCTTTATGAAATCGACACTGACAGCAGCCGGCTTCCCACAGAGGAGGGAGGGTGAAGAAACAATAACTATTTTCCCAAGGTTCAGCTCTATGATTTTCCAGGAAAATTCTAAATGGTCACTTAGGTCAGCCTTTTTTTTTTTTTTTTTTTTTTTTTTAAGATTTATCTATTTTTGTTGGAAAGGCAGATTTACAGAGAGAAGGAGAGACAGCGAGGAAGATCTTCTGTTCACTGGACACAATGACCAGAGCTGAGATGATTTGAATCCAGGAGCGTCATCTGGGTCTCCCACATGGGTACAGGGTCCCAAGGCTTTGGGCTGTCCTCCATTGCTTTCCCAGGCCACAAGCAGGGAGCTGGATGGGAAGCGGAACAGCTGGGATACAAATTGACACCCATGTGAGATCCTGGTGATTACAAGGTGAGAATTTTAGCCACGAGGCTACCACACTAAGCCCACTTAGCTAACTTCTAAACAACAAGTACTTGAGGCGGGAGGTGGACTCTTTCAGACATCGAATATTCCTGTTTACCTACTTTTGTCCGTACTTGAAACTCATTGCTCTCATCAACTACCCATCAAAAAGGGCAGGTCACACTTCCAGCTAGGAGTAGTAGACATCATCCAAACGTGGACACAGTGAAGCCTTTTGTCTCACTATTCCAATCTATAAATGAAGAGGGAAAGTGGTTCAGGAATACAGTCTCTGGGGTCTGATGAAAACTCCCTGGGCCTGAACAAGATCGGTTCTCTGGGACCCTGGGCAAGGCCAGGGCAAACCAGCCTGAGCAGCCAGCTGCCTGGTACAATGTAACACTTGAGAGTTAACTTGAGAGTTAAGTGAATGTATTAGCGAATAGATGGACACACACAGGTCACAGTCCCCTTCTACTGGTGCTGGTGCTCCCAGTCCAGCTATGTTAGAAAAGCATAGCTCCGTAATGGAGAAAATAAGGCTGAGAGTCACAGTACTAGGACAGCTGATGTTGACTCCCCACTTGCAGGTGGATTTCCAGCGCATGGTTGATGTTAGGGGACTGAAAAGAAGAGACAAGGGAAGGAAGTGACCCAAGGAAGCTGCAGCTGAGTCCTTAGCTACACTGGACCACTGCATCCTTCAAGGTCAAAAACATAAAGTTGTAGTCTTTGGGACCCAGTCACCCCCATCCCCTGAAAGTTAGGCATATCTTGTATATCAGGTATTTTTCTTCCAGGCAGAAGAGGTGAATGCCCATCAGATTCTCAAAGAAAGGTGTGAACTGAGAAAGGTTCTGCAGCACTGCTCCAAGACATCACTAACCCTCCATAGACACGGCAATTATAGTCATGAGGAGTCTGAACTTGATCTGTCTTTACTCTTCAGTTTATAGTTGAGGATGGAGAAAGACGGAAATGGCAGAGTTTGCCCAAAGCTACGTGGCAGGGCCAGGATTTGGACCTGGGAGTTAGGAAGATGTTCTTTCTAATACATCAAGGCTTCTTCACCTGGGGTCTCCGGTTGAGCATCACTGAACCTGCTGAACTGCATGCGAAATTGGAAAGGATAAGCGCTTTTCTATGGGAAGGGTTGGTGCTTTCATGAGATTCTCAAAGGGGTCTGTGACCTAAATAAGATGAAGGCCTACTGAAGTCTTCCAGTGAGTCCCTCGCTCTGTGTCCCTGCAGAACCTGGAGAAGTCCTGGCTACAGCTGCTCCCACTCTCAGGCAGGTGGTCTTTGATACAGGCAGGAAGAGGGGTTGCAGTACGTGAGGCTTGGTGTTCTTCCTGCACCCCTCCTCGCACGCTGATGCCAGCACTTTTCCCACTCACAGACTGAGAACGCGACAGTGCATATGGTGACAGAACTGGGTGTGCTGAACAGGAAGGTTACAGAAACTTCTTGACATCAGCCAAGATGTCAAAGCTGAGACTTTGGACATGTTCAAAACAGTTTCCACCAAGATAGGCTCTTGTCCCCTGGGAGACTGCGGGAGCAGGCGAGCCGGCGAGCACTCAGTTAAATGTCGTCTTAATTTGGAAAGCACAGAGGGACATGTTTTATCAATAGTCAGCCATTCCCCAGCACTGGGAGTGCTACGCAGTGCTCACTTGGAGCCTGGGGCAACTCAGAGATTGACAGGCAGCCTTCTTGTCTGTCACCCAACTTCAGGTTGGCAGTTCTCACTGACCCTGCCTCTCATCTGGCTCAAACAAGAGTTGAGATGGCAGCCAGTACCCCTAGGGACTCTCAAGAGAAGCAAATCCCAATAAGCAGAAGACAGGAGAGGTGGGAGGGAGTCCTGGCACAAGCTTGGCTGGGCACAAAGTGTGTACCTGGGAGATGGGTCGGCATCTTGGAGCCCCTAATAAGTGTAGGGAAGGTTGTAATGGGGGCAGAATGAGAATATGGAGTAATCAGAAACACTTCTTCAACAAAGATTTTGTGTTGATTGAACAAGTTCTGATGCCAGAAGTAGCACAAGAAACAGGGAAGAAATTTATAAACTAGTCCTCATTAAAGCACCTACTATGTGCTGGGTAGATGTGATGGTGAGCATTAGGTGGAGAGGAAGGGATACACACGATCACTCTCATTCACTGAGTAGCTTTTTACTATCTACTAAGTGCTCTGCCCTGGACCAACCCTGAAGCTCTAATGGACCGAATAACCCAGTTCCCACACCTCCCTGGAAAGGGTATGTCCATGTAGGGAAATGAAGGCACTAGGTCTAGGCACAGAGCATCCAGCGCAAAGATGCAGGCCTCAATGTGCGGGTGCCCTGCATTTTTATTGAGGCTGACACTGTAGATGAGGGCCAGCTCTCTGGCCTCCTCCCACATTTCCTCTTGGGGCATCATGATGAGTCATTAATAAAAGAATTTTAAAAGCAAAAGCACAGCAGTTCCCAGGTCTGCTGGTGAGGCTGGGCCCTGGGGCTGTGTCAAGACCGCAGTGCCTCCAGAGCCAAAGGCACTGGTGCCCTAACAGTGATAGCCATAGCAATCCCCTGGCCTTGGACTCTCAACAGCGTCCATCTCATGACAATTCCTCCACCTTGGTCAACTAACAGCGATCCTGACAGCATCCCTCACACCAATCCCCCTACCTCCATCCCTAACCACATCCCTCATAATGAACAGTCAGATTGGTCCCCTGAGTGTCCATCAAATGATATTCCCACATTGGTGCCCTGTCAGCATTCCTCAAATGACAACCTCCTCCACCTCCGCTTCCCGACAGTATCCCTCACACCTATCACCTCAATTCAGACCCCTAACAGTGACCCTAACAACCTCACACCTCAGTCTCCTGTCAGAGCCCTCACAATCCCCCACCTCTGTCCCCTGACAGCGTCACTCACAACAATCTCCTTACTTCGGTTCCATGACAGCTTCCCTCACAACCATCCCGCCTCTGTGCCTTGAGAGCATTCCTCACAACAATCCACTCACCTCAGTCACCCAACCGTGTCCCTCACAACATTCCCCAACCTCAGTCTCTTCACAGTGCCCTTCTCAACAATCCCCTCCCCTCAGTCCCCTGACCGCATCCCTCACAGCAATCCTCTAATCAGTTCCTTGATGGCATCTCTCACGTGACAATCAACCTCATCCCCTAACAGTGACCTTTCAACAATCCAACCCCTCTGACCCCTCATCTGTCTCCACCATGTCCCTCATAACCATCTTCCACCTCAGTCCTCTGCTCACATCCCTCACACCAATCCCCACACCTGAGTCCTGAATCACATCCCTCTCATGACAATCCCCTCACTTCAGTACTCTGCCAGTGTCCCTCACAACAATCCCTACCCGGGCCCCTGACAGCATCCCTCTCTACAATATCCTCACCTCGGTCCACCGGATAGCATCTCCCACATGAAAATCCCACTGGCTTGGTTGCCCAGCCATGTCCCTCATACCAATCCCCACTGTAGTCACCTGACAGTATCCCTGTCAAGAATCCTCTTATGGGCCTGATGTGGTAGCCTAGTGGCATGCAAGGTCCTTGCCTTGCATGTGCCTGGATCCCCTATGGACACCGGTTCTAATCCCAGCAGCCCCACTTCTCATCCAGTTCCTGTTTGTGACCTGGGTAAGCAGTGGAGGATGGCCCAAAGCCTTGGGAGACCCAGAAGAAGTTCCTGGCCCCTGGCTTCAGATCAGTTCAGCTCCATCTGTTGTGATCATTTGGAGAGTGAACCAGAGGATAAAGATCTTTCTATGGCACCTTTTCACTGTAAATCTTTTCAATAAAAATAAATTCTTGTAAAAATCCTCACCTTGGTCTCCTCACAGTGTCCCTCACAATAATCCCCACACTTTAGTCTCCTAACCATGACATTCTCATGACAACGTGTCACTTCAGCACTTTGACAGCGTCCCTCACAACAGCCCTCCTCCCCTGCTCCCTGACAGCATCCTTCTCAACAATCCGCTCACCTCAGGACTCTGTTGGCATTCCTCTCAACAATTCTCTCACCTTGGTCCCCTGACAGCTTCCCTCACAATTCCCTCACCTCAATCTCCTCACAGCGTCCCTCACAACAAACCCTCAGCTCGGTCCCTTGACAGCATCCTTCTCAACAATTCCCTCACCTCAGTCCCCTGACAGCGTCCCTCATTATCCCCTCACCTCAATCTCCTCACGGTGTCCCACTCAACAATCCCCTCACCTGGGTATCCTCACATTGTCTTTCACACCGACCTCTCCACCTCAGTCGCCTAGCCATGTCCTCAACAATCCCCTCACCTCAGTCCCCTGGCAGTGTCCCTCTCAAGACAGTCCTCCCACCTCTGCCCTCTACACAAAAAGTGGCTCTCCCTTTAAAAGTGGTTTATTTTAACTTTAAAGATTTATTTATTTTTACTTGAAAGGCAGATGTTACAGAGAAGGAAAGACACAGACAAAGGGCTTTTATCCACTGGTTCACTCCCCAAATGGCCACAAATGCTCAAAACTGAGCCATTCTGAAATCAGCAGCCAGTTTATTCCAGGTCTCCCACATGGGTGGAGGGACCCAAGGCTTTGGGCTGTCCTCTACTGATTTCCCAGCCATAACTAGTGAGCTGGATCAAAAGTGGAAAAGCTGGCCAGGCAGTGTGGCCTAGTGGCTAAAGTCCTCGCCTTGAACGCACTGGGATCCCATATGGGTGCCGGTTCTAATCCCAGTGACTTTGCTTCCCATCCAGCTCCCTGCTTGTGGCCTGAGAAAGCAGTTGAGGACGGCCCAAAGCCTTGGGACCCTCACCCGCGTGGGAGACCCGTAAGAAGTTCCTGGATCCTGGCTTCGGATCGGCATAGCATCAACCATTGCGTTCATTTGGGGAGTGAATCATCAGACGGAAGATCTTCCCTTTTGTCTCTCCTCCTCTCTGTATATCTGACTTTCCAATAAATAAATAAATCTTTTTTTTAAAAAAAAGTGGAAAAGCCAAGACTAGAACCAGCACCTCTATGGAATGCCAGTACCACAGGCAGAGGATTACCCACAATACTCCCATACTAGCCCAACATTTATTTTATTTTTATTTGAAAGATAGCTTTATAGAGACAGATCTCCTACCCTCCGATTCACTCCCCAACTGGCTGTGATGGCTAGAGCTGAACTGATCCAAAGCCGGGAGCCAAGAGCTTTCTCCTTGCCTTCCATGTGAATGTAGAGGCCCAAGGCATTAGGATCTCCTCTGCTGCCTTCCTAGGTTTAAGCAGGGAGCTGGATTGCAAGTGGAGCAGCTGGAACTCAAACTGGCATCTATATATGAGAAGCTGGCACTGAAGGCAGAAGCTTAGCTTCCTACACCATGGTGCTGGTCCAAGAAGCATTTGAGAATACCCTAGCCTCACCTCTGGTTTCCCAAAGTGAAGCAGTATTTAACTCAGCAGTGACTGGGGCAACCTGCTTCTGGCCACACCGCAGGACACCCAGGGTCATCAGCGTCTGAACTGCCCTTGGCCTCAGGCATGGAAGTAAGGAGGAAGCAGCAATCAGAATCCAAAAGGATCACCTGAGGGCCAGGGGCTGGGAACTGGCTCCAAAGGGAGGGCAAGCCATGTTTCTAACCAAGTGTGACAGGGGCTGCCAGGCCACCTATAAGGAAACAGGCTTCATGTTCCACTTGGTGCAGGAAACACAGGGTTAACCAAGTCCTTTACTGTAGCAATTCTTGGAACCTTGAATATGCTGAATCTATATAAAGGGGATGTCTCCATCAGCCTTTCCCAAACTTCTTTGACCACAAACTTTCCCCACCCCCTTTTTTGGCAGAGATTGGTGTACTGCATTGCTGAAAATGAGGGGCCTTAACTGGTGTGTGCTGTGCCCAGCACCCACTCAGGGCACTCGGCTATCTGTCGGGGGCAGCCATGGAATAGAGTGGGGCTTGGGGGTGAAGCAGAGTGCAGGGTAAGCCCAGAGCCCAGGGTCGGGAGCAGGAGGCAAGGGAGGCGCTGGATCTGGGGAAAGATGGAGCTCCAGCAGTGACTGGAGGCTGTGAGGCAGTGTGGCAGGGATCACCACTAGGATGGGAGAGTCAGTGGCAGGAAACGCACACAGCTCCCATCCCAGCCCCACTCCCACAACCCTGCCACCCTTGCACTGGCCAAGCTGGCTGATCCTTCCCATCCCAACAGTCAAGGCCCTGGGGGCCCTCCCACCCCAGCCCACCCCCACCCTCAACCACATCTATTCTATTAAACTTGGGCTAATATCCAGAAGCCAGGGAATAGCTATTCACAAATTCAGTAATTGGAGTCATTAGCGTTGACTCAGAAATCATTTTTTTTTTCTAAGTCTCTCTCTTGGAGAAGCTTTTAAGGCCCTTTAAATTGGTTAATGGAGAGTTTAGAGACGAGGATGGAGTCTCAGTATTCGGTAACCTCTGCCCACCTCCTTGGCACTCCCCGACCCACTCAAGGACAAGAATGATGAGACAATCCAATCTCTGCTTTACTAGACATCTATACAATTCCAGCACACCTTTTCCAAACAAGGGCTCCAAGATGCCCAAGAACTCCCCTCACACTGGGGGAGGAGAATCACGCTCACATGTGTGATCAGTGTGAACCCTGGGCTACCCAGGTCCTCCTCCTGGCCTGGTGTCTCCTTAGGCCACCATCTCGGGGGATCACACCACCTCCATGGGCTTGGTTAGTCCCGCAAGGCAGCAGGGCACACACCCCTGTCCTCGGTCTACATGCCAGGAAACAACACAGCCAGTCAGATATGTGCATCCACCAGGAGACACGGTGAGGCACGTGGCAGAGCCAAGCACAGGACTTCACACACTTCCTCTTCTTCACCATGCTGTGTAGGTGTTTGAGGTTTTGGGGAGGTAGACGGACAACTGACCTCTTCTTTGGGACTCAAGTTGTAAAATTTCTTAGAGAACACACAGGCTCTTTCTAAGGTTGGACTGAGATGGTCTGAAAAATGCAAGCAGTCAGGCAAGGAGCTCCTCCCTCCCCAATCAGAGGCCAAATGAGAACAGTCAGACTCCACTGCAAGCAAACAAAGGTGAATGCCAACAGCCTGATTCTGGTGCCCCGAGCTTCAGCAATTGCTGGTACCATTCCTGTTATTCTTGCCACCTCTCTGGACCTGGACTTACCTTGCAACAAGGGTTTGCTTTAAACTGATTATCCCTTCTTTTTAAGTCAGTTTTAATTTGAGACATAACATCTGTAAAACTTCAGATCAACACACTGGTCACATTTTTCATATTTTGTATTAAACATCACAACTATCAAAAGAAAATTATATAGATCTGAATGCCACCTATAGTGATCTCATGAGCCACCTTGAGGTGTTGGCATGTACCTTGTTTACATGAAGAGGAAAGGGAAGTGACTTCCTCAGAGACAAAGGCTAAGATGAGGACTAGGTCCCTGGACTCTTCAGTAGACTTTCTCATAGGTCACTGAGTCAATTTTTGGTGCATAGACCAGAAATGACTATGAATGCATCCCATGTTCTGCCAAGTGGTGGAAATGGTCAAAGTCATCATTCATTAGCCATACATGCACTTAAAGTCATCTGGGAACTTAAGCTCCCATTGGAATCTTTACCCTGCAAAGTACACTGATGTCCAGTTTTTGTCATCTAACTTTCTGTCTCTGCCCCCAGCCCTGGAGAGGCACCAGTGGTTGTGTTTTGTCTCACCTTAGCCGAAACCTAATCTTACGAGACTCCTTTCCAAGGTTGGGATGGTTCTGCTGGGGGCCCCAAGGCTGGCTCCGACATGCCCGCTCCTGCAGAGGCGGCCAAGGCTCCCTGTGCTCGAGGCGTGTGGTAGGCAGGAGGCTCCTGTGAGCAAGTTATTTAGGCTGCAGAGAGAGGGGCTGGAGAAAGACTTCAGCCCTGTAATCGCCAGGTTGCTGGGCCCTGGAGCTACGAGAAAAGGGAGGCAAGAGACACTCTTACTCATGCTGTATTTCTGAAAATCTACTTCGGGGAAAGGACTTCTTTTATGAAGTTAAGTATCCACTTGAGAGGCAGGAGAGAAGGGGGGTACAGAGTGAGCACCCCCACTTTCTGGCTCGCTCTGCAAATGTCTACAATGACTCCCAGCTGGGCCCAGGTCTTAGTCCAGGTCTACCATGTGTGTAGCAGGAACACAGTCACATGAGCCATCCCTGCTGCCTTGCAGGATGCAAGAGCAGGAATGCTTTAGAGTCAGGAGTGGGGCTGAGCGTTGAACTCAGGCACTCTGACACAGGATGCAAGCAGTCACATCAGACCTGCAACTGCTAGGCTACAGCATGCCCCAAGTAAAGTCCTCTTAAAGGACTTGGGTCCCCCTAGCATGGATAACCCAGCTCAGCCCCAGTGATTCACGAGGCAGCAGGACTCTAATAGTCCTTGTGGGGGTGATTCAGACAGCCTGAGGACACCATCTCTTCGAAAAATCACCAGACAACTTGCATGGACTCATGGTCGGCTATGTGTCACGCGGGGCTAAGGTCTTTATTATTATCTCATTTAACCTGTACAACAGGCTGATGAGCAAGGCATCATTACTGTCCTTGCTTTCACAGGGTCAAAAACACACAGGCCAAGCTCAGTGGCAGTGAGAGTTAAAATTCAGATCTGCCTGATTCCAAAAACTGTGCTCTTAACCATCAAGGGAGCAGGAAGTGACAAGGGGCTCTGGGGAGTACTGCCACCTCACTTACGGTGTCACAGGGGACTCTGCTCAGAGGAGCGACCCTGTGGGTTTTGACATGCATGGGTACCTGTTGCTTTCACGGGAAAGAGTGTCCGCAGCCTCTCCTGGGCAGGCTGGTTTCCCACAGCGGCCGACTGCTGGTAACATCTCACTGCTTCTTCCAGACTCCTTGGCACACCGAGGCCTTTCTCGTAGCAAATCCCCAAGTGATACCTGCTCTGTGAGTCCTAAAGGAAGCAACAGACACACATGGAGGTCACTGTGCTGGGGATGCTCCGCCAGGAGGAAGGCAGAGCCTGGTATGCTAAAAACCTCACCCACACAGTGCCAGGGTCCATCCAGGCCCACCCACACCTTGGATAGCAAGTACAGAATGGCAGAGGCCTGGAGCTCACCCAACACAGGGGAGATGTCAGCCTGAAC
Source organism: Ochotona curzoniae (assembly GCF_017591425.1). Classification (NCBI taxonomy): domain Eukaryota; kingdom Metazoa; phylum Chordata; class Mammalia; order Lagomorpha; family Ochotonidae; genus Ochotona; species Ochotona curzoniae. Next base: position 582,493 of record NW_024464918.1, read on the forward strand.
AGGAGGGGAGCTTCTCTTGCTAGGGCGGACTGGAAAACAGCCGAAGTGAAACCTACAGGAAATGCTCAGCCTAGGTATGGGAAACCAGGCTCCAATATTATCCAGAGATAGCAAGGAGACAAGGATGGGAGGGCAGTCTCCCAAAGGCCCTGCCTGTCTTCCTCAACCTCTGCCTGGGAGGCTGTGAAACCTGGATAACACAGACAAGACTGCTGCTTCTTGGAGTGGTGACAGTGGGCCTCTTTGGGGAATAACAGGCACTTTGGGCAACACAAACAGGTTGGGCAAGCATGCTGAGGCCCAGGAATTCCAGGATGCTATCAATATGCTAGGTCAAAGTATGGAGTAGCAGTGGGCCCTTGCAGGGATGTGACAGGACATACAGTTTGCTGGTCTGCCTCTTCCAGATGCCAGTCAAAACACAGCCTAGTAAAATACACTTGAGGAACACAGCAAACCACAGATTGCCTCCTTGGTGATTCACAAGGACATGCAGCTCTGACAGATCCCACACTGAAGACCACTGTTTAACTCGATATTCTTCAAATCATTTAACACACCCTACAGAACTGATATTCCATAGAACAATCTCCTGGTCAGACTACCTGGATACTAGTGGCCCCTGCTCCTCAGCTTCTCAGTGTCTCCCCTCTGTGTATCTTCTGACTTCCCAGGCTACCACAACTGTAAGGTCGCACCTGCCCTGTGCTCTCCCACCTGGTCTTCCAGGTAGCTTTCCATCCTTACAACAATCCTGTGAAGCCAGACATGCACAGCAGATATTATCATGCGGAGCTTAAGGGGGAGCAAACAGACTTGGATCAGGAAAGACTCAGCCCAGTGTGTGCTGGTAAACACTCAAGAGCTGGCTGCGGGGAGTGAGAGCGAGCAGGAACCCTGCTTTGTCTTTAGTTGTGCCTTTGGTGCACTCTCTCACCATCAATGACTGCAGGTGGAACAAGCTGTTGGGTCTGTCCAGGGGTCCTACAGTGAGCTGCAGGGCTAAGGCTTGAAGCCCCTCCAGGGCTGCTGGGGAACCCACACACATGCTCAGTTATACATCCTCATATATTCAGCCTCAAGCCCCACCAGGCCAGCCAGCATGAACTGCGTACCCCATTGTTAGCAGCAAGCCACAGGTATTTCACGGCTCTCTGTTCATCCAGGTACGGCACCTTGGTGAAAAGCACCCCGAGGAAAGCTTGGGCCTGTGGGAAAAGGCATGTGGGTCATTTCCAGGCCCCACTTATGCAGGACACCCTGGATGTACCTGCCCCAGGATACTTGCCTCTGTCAATCCCGAGTCTGCGGCCTGCTCCAGCATGCACATGGCCTTCTGCTGCTGCGGGTCCCATGCAGAGGCTGAGTCCTGCAGCAGGCACCTGGCATAGCGGTACTGAGCCAGGCTGTGGCCCTGGCTGGCAGCCAGCTGGTAATAAAGGACTGCCTGGGCACAGTGGAAACACCCAGTCAGCTGGTGATTCTCTTTGGGCGAAACTGGAAACTTTTAGTTTAATTAAATAATACATAACGACTATAGATGAGTCAGAAAATACAGAGAAGCCAAACTTTAAAACAGAAGCATAAAATTCCAGGACATTCAGCTTCTTTAACAATTATTCTTTGAGGAGTGTGTTGATAGTCTTGCAAGTCTCTTTGCATACATGTATGCATCACACACACATGCATAGAGTGAGAGTACCTGTGTGTGTGGTGTGACAACTGACTCATACCATAGTATTTTGTAGTTTATTTTCTTAACTTAATAATACATCATGAAATGTCTTTTCCTGCCAATAAATATAGACCCAGGCCATCACTGTAAAGGCCCACATAATGTAATTAACCAGTTTTCCGCTGCTTTCCCTTTTTATTCTTCACATCACCTTAGAAATGCTTTCTTGTGACATCTCTGTGACTTAACCCACTCTAGAACATATTAACCCATCCTTTAGGGCATTGTTCTAGGATATAGGATGAAGGCCAGATCCCTGTCCTCCCTGAGTTCTGAATCTAAATTTCCAGGAGCTGGGAACTCACTCCTTAAATTTTCCTTGATGCTGGGCTGAAACAAATGGGAGAGAAAATCTGGGCATCCCTCCACTCCCACCCTAGCCTTACGCATCTCCTGGGAGCCCCCTGGGCAGCCCAGCATGGTGGACAGGCCGGGGCAGGAAGAGGAGGTGCAGTACCCCAATCCCATCCTCATTCATCCCCAGTGAGCCCTTAGGGCAAGCCAGCATGGCAGACGGGCCCTGGGCAGGGGAATGAGGTGCAGTACCTTGCTGAGGTCCCTGGGGGTACCTCTGCCATGCTCATGGCACAAGCCCGTGTTGTACTGTGCTTTGCTGTAGCCACGGTCTGCAGCTTTCTGGAAGTAAGAGAAGGCTGCTGCGTAGTCCCCATTCTTTATGTTCTCTGTCCCTGCAAGAAAGCACAGGGTGTGACAGCCCCTGCATGAGCTCTGCCTGGTGCTGGGCCAAACCATCACAGGCTTCTCTCAAGACCAGGCTCCTGTCAGCCTTTTCTGTACAAGACATGTGGCAATATTTTTCACCTCCAAATACTTCACTGATGTTCTTCAGATATCAGTGGGTTCTGCCTTCCCATATAACCAACCATTCATTCTTCTGGAGATTTCCCTGCGCTGTCAATCAATGTGTCTATGCTTCTCCCAGTCAACATGGTGTTTTTTTCAGGAATCTAAACCTCGCTCAGGCTAGGATAAGGAAAGAAAATAGCTCCTGTAAGTGGCTCCTGATCCCCAGCCAATTGTGTGCCTCAAGTAGACAGAATGAGTTTGGACTATTTGTAACTAACAAATCTTAAATGATATAACTGATACTGTTTTGTTTTAAAGATTCATTAATTTGAGGGGCTGGCACCATGTCTCAAGGGGCTAATGATCTACCTTAAAGCACCAGCATCTCATAAGGGCACTGATTTGTGTCCCAGCTGCTCCACTCCTTTTTTTTTTTTTTTTTAAGATTTACTTATTTTGATTGGAAAGTCAGATTTACAGAGAGAAGGAGAGACAAAGATCTTCCATCCACTGGTTCACTGCCCAAGTGGCCGCAATGGCTAGAGCTGAGCTGATCTGAAGCCAGGAGCCTCTTCTGGGTTTCCCATGCAGGTGCAGGGTCCCAAGGCTTTGGATGTCCTCTACTGCTTTCCTAGGCCACAAACAGGGAGCTGGAAGGAACTGGAGTAGCTGGGATACAAACCAGTCCCTTTATGGGATCCTAGTGCGTGGACAAGGACTTTAGCCACTAGGCTACTGTGCTGGGCTCTCAGCTGCTCCGCTTCTCATCCAAGTCTCTGCTTATGGCCTGGGAAAGCAGCAGAGGATGGTCCAAATCATTGAACCCCTGCACTCACAAGTGGGAGACCCGGAAGAGGCTCCTGGGATTCAGATCAACTCAGCTCTAGCCACTGTGGCCATTTGGGGAGTAAAACAGTAGATGGGATATCTTTCTCTCTGTAAATATGTCCGATGTTAAAAAGTTTAAAAATAGACATATATTTTTAAAGTCTTTTAAATATTTTAAAAGGGCTAGCATCAGAGAAAAAGGGAGAGACAGAGGTCTTACATTTGCTGATTCACTTTCCAAATGCCCACAATAGTCAGCTCTGTGCAGGTAAAGTTCAGACGCCAGGAATCCCATCTGGGACTCTCATGAATATCGGGGCCTAAGTACTTGGACCATCATGCCTGCCTTTTCAGGGGCATTAATTGGAAGCCAGGTCAGAAGCTGAGCAGTTGGAACTGGAACCTATACTCCAGTATGGGATGTAGGTGTCACAGGTGGTGGCTTAGCATGCTGAGCCATAACACCAGCTTTTTTGTTTTTAAGGTTTAGTAATTTGCTTGGAAGACAAAGTCACATAGAGAAAAGGAGAGAGAGAAAAAGAGAGATGTTCCATTCACTGATTTACTCCCCACATGGTCCTAGTGGCTGGGACCAGGGTGAAACCAGGAGCCTGGAACCCCACCTAGCCTCCCACATGGACAGCAAAAACTTGGCCAAGTACTTGGCCTGTCATCCACTGTCTTTCCAGGCACATTACCAGGGAGCTGGATCAGAAGTGGTGCACACAGGATTGGGACCAGCACTCCGATATGGGATGCTGGCATTGCAGGTGGCAGCTTCACTGGCTGCACCACAATGCTAGTCCCTGTTCATTTTGTTTGATGAGGAGACTGGGAACAGTGAAATGGGAGAGTCAGAAGCTGGATGCAGACTGCTGAGATCACACTATTGCCCTGCCCAAGCCAAAAGGAAGAGAGGGAAGGAGCAGGGCACAGCCCGTTTTGAACTTGAAGCCTTTACCCCAAGTGCTTCTCTTGCCTGGGGCCTCTCCCTGTGCCCCGACCACCCAGCACTCCTTCCTGCTGCCACTCCACACCCTCAGGCTACAGCATCAGGCTTGAGCACATGTCTGGCATTTTCTTAATAAACCTGGCCATTTTCTATAAGCTCAATGGCTTCAAGAATACAAATCCTGTCTCCTCAATTAAACTGTAAAACCCTGGCGGCCCAGCGGCTGCAGACGCAGAGGAGCACTGCAGAGGGTAAGCTCTAACCAAACTCAGAATGTGATTACAGCCGACGCGCCTTTGTGTTCTGCCAGTGCCGAGCACTCGCCAAATCGATGAATACATAAGTGAGGACGGGCAAGCAAATCCTTAAGAAGGGACTACCTGCCCATCAAAATCACAGCGTGTGAATCAGGGAGAAGCCAGGCTTCCGCTAGCAGTCAATGGAAAGAGCCACTCAGCTGTGTGCAAACACACTGCCCAAGGTGCCCAGGGCCTCTGTCCTCCAGGAGGAAACTGGAGAGGGCGAATGATCCCATCCTGCCCCTGTGGTCCATGCCATCTACCTGGACAGGCCCTGATGCAATTACTTTCCTTGGTCTCCTCTTGTTCTAACCTAGACCACACCACCACCTCCTCATGCTTAGCTGTCCAGAACAGTCCCTGCCTGGTCTCCTACTCCCCCACCACAAAGAGATTAGGTCACGTGACTAACCTCCTTCTGGTTCCGGCTTAAAATGTTTTAATGGCTTCCTATCCTAGAAAATTCACACTGCTCATCTTGACTCTGAAGGCCTTTCCTGACTCAGCTCTGAAGCTCCTCTCACTTCATCTCATTGTGGTCCTCCTGTGATCGCTGAGTTTCAGTCCCACCCACCTTTCTTCTCTTCTAACAAGCCAAACTCAATCCTGCCTCCCAACCTTTGCTCTTAGCGTTCCCTGTCTAGAAAGCTCTTTGTCCTGATGGAAATCAAAGTGCCTGGCTTGGGTCAGATCTTAGCTCAAGGGTCTTCCTTTCAGTGCCGACTTGCCAGTCAAAAGTTGTTCCTAACCTGTCATGAACACATTCCCTTGTTATAATTTCTTCATTACCATCTGAAATTCTTTCTTATTTGCCAGCTTTTTTTCTTGCAACTCACATGCCAGAACTATGAGAATGGAGACTTGGTCTTGCAAATCATGAAGCCCCAACACCTACAGAGAGACTAGCAAAAGCTGGTGCTCAAAAGACTTGTTCTGGATGAAGCCCAGTCCTTCATGAACCTACCCTCCAGACCCCAGCAGGTGCTGCTGGAAATCTAGGTTTCCAAATGAAAAGTCTTGAGGACCCACTGCTGTGATGCAGCACGTTAAGCCTCTGCCTTCAATGCCAAGATCCCATCTGAATGCCATTTAGAGTTGTGGCTATTTGAGGAGTGAAGCAATGGAGGGAAGACTTCTCCCTCTAATTCTGTCTTTCAAAAAATTAAATAAACCTTAAAAAAAAAGGGGGGGGAGGCAATACACATTCAGGTAAAGACTTATTTCTCACATCACTGAGCCAACATTTGGGCTACTAACCTGGGAGAAAATAAAATCTCTTCTTTCAGCAACTCTCCCCTGACTGTATTTGAGACACCCTCTACACTCCTCCCTTGCTCCCATCCCTGCCTGGAGACGAGGCCTGCCCAGTTACCCAGGAAGTTGAAGGCGATGGAAACGCTGAGCTGGAAAAGCTGCTGAAGCGAAATGGCAGCCTCCTCGAGCGGAAGGGCTTTGGGTGGCTCCTGCTCCTGGAGAAGGAACACAAACACCAATCACGGGAGGGCTCAAGGAGACTGCCACCTGCCAGGAGAAGGCTAGGGCTTTGGGTGGCCAGTGTGGTGAGTACCTTCTTCTTTCCCAGGGGCTGAGGCTGGGCTGCTTTCGTCTGGGAGTGCAAGTTGGCATGGAGGAATCCCAGATCACCGGCACCTGCAAGGCAAAGGGCAGCACCCATCCAGGGGAGAGGGGCACGGTTACTTCTCCTCTCCCACTCACCCTTCTCCCCAGCACCTTAATCCTCATGGGAATGGGGTAACTCCCTTAGCTGGGAACTCTCAGCCTCCACTGCCCACCAGTCCCACTCCTCTGCCTGCACCTCCTGCCAGTTCCAGGCAGGCAAGACCTACCTTCCTCAGAGAAGTCCTGATGGCTGTCTTTCTCCGAGGGGCTGTGTGAGAGGCCACTGTGGGACTGAATCAAGGGCTCTTCAGGGCCCTGCCTGGGTCCCCTGCGGCCAGGATGCCCAGGAGCAGGACTATGCGGGAGGGGGAGAATGTGTCTCCGCAGTGCTGGAAAGAGCCAGTGTATGTGGGCAGGTCAGCAAGGCTTCAGTGTGTGGCCTGCTCACCCTCCCCAAGGTTTTGGGCACCAGGGAAAGAACATCAAAACCATGAGACATTTCTTGCATGCTTTTCCTCCTCCCCGACTGCTTCAGTGTGCTGCCTTCCATGGTGCTCTCCAGGGATTGCAGCATGGTGAGAAGTGCTAACCTGCCCTGCTGAGCCTAAGGCCCTCCTCTGTTGCAACTCCTGCAGTGGCCTGAGACATCACCCTCTCCATGCTGGAGCCCCAGCACCCAGCACTCGTCTAACGACAAGTCAGGATCTTAAGAGTAATCATGACAAGAACGTAAACTGACTGTTGCTGAGCACTTACTAGATCCCAGGCACTAAGTCCCTGTGAATGAGCATTCACTCATTTCCTCCTCCAGAGATCTGGGGTGTGAGGTTTTACTACCACTCTACCTTGTAGAAAGTATCAAGGCACAAGGAAGTTAAAAGGGACTCCTCTGGGGCTAGTGTTGTAGCATCACGGGTTAAGCCACAATCCACAGGGCCAGTATTCCCCACGGGCACACGTTTGAGTCCCACCTGCTCCACTTCCCATTGAGCTCCCTGCTTACTGTGCTTGGGAATGCAGCTGAAAACAGCCCAAGTCCCTGGGCCCTTGCTTTCATATGGAAAAACAGTAAGAAACTCTTGGTTCCTGGCTCTGTCCTGGCCCAGTCCCTGCTGTTTCAGCCAATTAGAGAGTTAACTAGCGGATGGAAGATCTCTGTTTCTTCTTCTAACTCTGTCTTTCAAATAAGTCTTAAAAAAAAAAAAGTGGGGGCCCCAGTGTGGTATCCTGGTGGCTAAATTTTCACTTTCCATGTGCCAGGATCCCATATGGGTGCCGATTTGTATCCTGGCTACTCCACTCCCCTTCCAGCTCCCTGCTTGTAGCCTTGGAAAGTAGTAGAGGACAGCTCAAAGCCTTGGGACCCTGCACCCACGTGGGAGACCCAGAAGAAGTTCCTAACTCCTGGCTTCAGATCAGCTCAGCTCCGACTGTTACGGTCACTTGAGAGTGAACCAGCAGATAGAAAACCTTTCTCTTTGTCTCTCCTTCTCTCTGTAAATCTGACTTGCCAACAAAAATAAATAAATCTTTTTTTTAAAAAGTGACTTATTCAGAGACACAGACCTGAAAATATACACGCGGGGCTTAAATTCCTACCGTGTGACTCCAGAGTCTTAACTATTGTCAATGTACCATGATAGACTAGGTCTCCAACAAAAATTTATGCAGTGCTGAATGACTGAAAGAGTGACCAGAAAATGACCAACTGACTAAGGGTTAAGCAGGAAGCCACACCCAGTAGCTACAGTAGCTCTGGGACCTGTGGGGCTCCCACCAGGACAGCTGACAGCAGCGCGAGAAAGGACACTGAGGGCCAGGTGTGGCTACCCGCTGGGTGGACAGCACTTGTCCATGTTCTCCTTCCTCTGACTTCAGATAGGAAAGGCCAGGAACTGCTGATGGCTCGTTTCCTGGGGTGTGTCCTGAGATGCTTCCTGGCCTGGAGATGCGCCCAGTCTACCCCTTTTGCCCCAGGACCCAGAACTCACAGAAGTGTGGCGGCCACTGGGGAGATGAGAGGAAACGGTCCAGCGGACTGCGCCAAGAGCAGTGTTCCAGTTGCCACGGTCCTACTGGCAGGGATGCTTGGAAATGGAGCTGCCGTGCCAGCTGCAGGGCCAACACGGCCAGCGTGCCCTAGGGAAAACAGCACCTTGGGTATAGGTTCTGCCACTCAGCAATGGCCCCAGATCTGGTCTTCATTTCAAAGACTATGTCCTCCGGCAGCATTCCCTGGCTCTTGGCTGGGGCAGCTCCTTAGCATATACTCTCAGAGCACCCAGACTCCTCCCTAAAGCCCTGACCACATCATACTTAATCAATCATTTCTACAATCACTCATCGGAGGTCTGTCATTCCTGTAGTTGCTAAACATGATCAGGGCAGGAACTGTGTAGGCTTTGCTCAATGGTATCCTCCTGGTGCCCAACCCAGGACCAAGATATAGCAGGCGCCTAATAAATGTGCACTGAATAAATGCCTGGGTGAGGGGCTGAGTACACAAAGTCCAGGCAGGCACCAAGACCAACAGCAAGTTGGGACTCAACCACGTGTGCGGCCATGGTCTGAGTTCCCCAACAGAGAACTGCAGGCTGACAAACCAAGCCCCCCCCCCCACACACACACTTACACACACACACACACTAAAAGGTATAGGTGTGCTGAGGTAGGCACGAGAACCTGAGCCAGCTCTTATCCAACTGACTTTTCCAGGAAGGGACATCAGATACTCACTTTTTACAACAGGCACTGTTTTCAAAAGACAAATCAGACAGACATGGTTTCTGCCTGCCTGAAGTTCACAGATAGCATTGAGAAAGACAAATCCCAAACACAGAGAGAAATAAACAGTAATTGTTGCTATGGTTCATATATGATTCAGCTCAGGAACTCATGCAGGACTTCAGTCCCCAAAGTTTTACATAAATGTTTTCTAGGAGGTTGGAAACCTAAATGCCAAGGCCCACATTGTGGTATAGCACATTAAGCCACTGTCAGGGATGCCAGCATCCCAATGAGGGCACTGATTCAAGTCTAGGTGGCTCCATTTTCAATCCAGCACCCTGCAAAAGCACTTGGAAAGGCAACAGAGGATGTCTGAGGTGCTTAGACCACTGCCGCCCACATGGGAGACCAGCAAGTAGCTCCTGGTTTTGGCCTGGCACAGCCCCAGCCATTGTGGCCATTAGAGGAGTAAACCAGGCTCGCTCGTGTTCCCTCTCTCTCTCTCTCCAATTTTGACTTTCAAATAAATAAATACACAAACAAATCCTATGGGCAGGGAAGGAACACCTGGTATTCACTAAGGAACATATAACTTCATGAAACTGACTCAAAAGTATTTACCGATTAATTATTACAAGCCAAACTCGGCTAGCTACTTTTAAAAGCCAAACCATGTGGAACAACCAAGCTGTATCGCCTAATTCCAGATTTAACAGCTGTGTGACCTTACGCACATTAGCTATTATTTCAGAGTGTGAGTTTTTTCATCTATAAAAGGAAGGTAGTGTTGAACTACATCCCGAGATGGCTGCATCTCAAGAAAGAGTGCCTAGTCACGTTATGGATACTCCACAGATGATGACTTGAGCTTGGCCCCTACCTCCCACAAGGAAAATTGGTCCTGGCTTCAACACAGCCCAGCCCAGGATGGCAGGTATTCTGAGGGGTGACCCATTAAATGGAAGATACATATCTGCCTTTCAATCAAATGAATATAAATATTTCTTTTTAAAAAGATTTACTAATTTTTATTGGAAAGGCAAGCCTACAGAGGGAGAAGAGAGAGAAAGAGCTTACATCTGTTATTTCATTTCGCAAAAGGCCCTGTAGCAGTGAGAGCTGACTGATGTGAAGCCAGGAGCTTCTTCCAGGACTCCCACATGCATACAGGTTCCTAAGGCTTTGAGCCATTCTCTACTGTCTTCCCAGACCACAAGCAGAGACCTGGATAGGAAGTGGAGCAACCAGGGCACAACTCAGTGCCCATATGGGATCCTGGAGCTAGCAAGGTGAAGATTTAGCCATGAAGCCACTGTACCAAACCCTAAACATTTCTTTCAAATGAAGATTATGAAGGGTTAACATTGTGTTACAGCAGGTTAAGCTGCCACCTGTGAGGTCAACATCCCATTTCGCAAGTTTGGGTTGCCAGTTTGGGTTGCAGTTGTTGCATTTCTGATTCACCTCCCTGCTAATGTACCTGGGAAAGCAGTCAAAGACGGCCTGAGTGCTTGGGCCACCTGCAAACGAGAACTAGATGTAGCTCTAGCTTCCTGCCTTTGGCCTGGCCCAGCCATGGCTGCTGTGGACACTTTGGGAAATGAACTACCGACACATCATTTTTTTCTCTGTGACTCTGCTTTTCAAATAAATAAATATGTTAAAATAAATACATAAATAAAACAAGGGACTAGTGTTATGACTCAAATGCCTAGTCTACCTCCTGGAAGTACCAACATCTCATGTTTGTATCCTGAGTGCTCTACTTCCCATCCAGCTCCCTGCTTATGGCTTGGGAAACCAGTGGAGGACAGCCCAAAACCTTAGGACCCTGCACCCCCATCGGAGATATGGAAGAAGCTCCTGGCTCCTAGCTTCAGATTAGCTCAGTTCCAGCCACTGCAGCCATTTGGGGAGTGAACCAGTGTGTGGAAAATCTTTCTCTGTCTCTCCTTCTTTGTGTATATTTGCATTTCCAATAGAAATGAATAAATCTTTAAAAAAATATATATATTTTTTCCTTTCCTTGCAAGATTTTTACAAGGATTAAGCAATATAATACAAGCATAATACTTAACATGAATAACTAATGCTATTTATTAGCTATTTATTATAAGATTCACAGAAACAAGAATTAGATCTTCCTTGTTCTCTGCCATGTCCCCAGTGCCTAGCAAAAACACCTAACTCAGGGGTGTTGTTAAAGTTTTACTAAGTGGGTAAGTGTGGTAGCCTAGTGGCTAAAGTCTTTACCTTGTATGCGCCAGGATCCCATATTGTCACTGGTTCTAATCACGGCAGCCCCTCTTCCCATCCACCTTCCTGCTTATGACCTGGGAAGCAGTAGAAGACAGCCCAAAGCCTTAGGATCCTGTACCCACACGGGAGACCCGGAAGAAGCTTCTGGCTCCTGGCTTTGGATCGACTCAGCTCTGGCCATTGGGATGTGGGCAACCCAAGTGGTGGTTTAACCTCCTGCCTGCCCCAGGATCATTCTAATTCACAGTGAAAGTCAAGAACAAAGTCAGAGAAGTCTTACCCACGATACAGCATCCCAAAGGGTGTTGGGGGAGACACGAGCAGACATCCAGTGGAATGCTTCCTTCCAGCCATGATTCCTTGGACCCTTGCTGGTGCCTGAGCCACGGGGGCCTGACCTAGATAATGCAATGAGGGGTTGTTCAGTTTTGTCCCAAGTGGGAACAAAGAGAAGTCAGGAGGGGGGAAGAATGATGGCACAGCCACGTCTTACCTCTGAAAGTTGGGCTCAGGGACCAGCAGTGCGGAGGAGGCTGCCTGAGGGTCAGTGGGGCTGGTGGGCTTAGGGGTTACACCCCAGAGGTCAGGTCCCAGTAGACGGGGAAGAGCTGCACAGTGTGACAAGGATCAGTCACCTCAACAGGAACAGGACTCAGGCAAAGGTGGCCCCAACAACCTCCCCTCCGACCTGCACCGGAGTCTTGCCTGGAAAGCAGGCAGTACTGGCATCCTCCTCTTCAAGGCTCTTGAACTTGTGGAAGTCTTTGCCCAGTACAGATGCTAGAGCCACCCAGGACCAATTAGCCAGGATCTCTCAGCATAGAGCACCCACATCTCGGTAAAGTTTCCCCCACGTGATTCTGATGCCCTCCTGTGGCTGGCAACCGCTGTTCTACGACCACATATTCATACACTCTCCACCCAATACTTGGAGCAGAGCCTGAACGCTGCAGCATCTTACTACTCCCTTCATCCCTAGTTCACGTAGCACCCTCTCTACGACTGACTCCGCCCTCTCCCAATAGCTCCACCCACGTCCTCAGGCTCCAACCACCCCCCTGTAAGTGGATTCTAGCCTGCAGCTCCGCCCCCATCGGATGCCCCGCCCCACTGCCCTAGCCCCGCCCACCATCGTTGCAACTTTTTCCTCAGGCCCTGGTTTCTGTGCAGTGTGGGCAGGCTCTGCAGCTTCGCCAACCCTACTCCCCTTACCTCGGCCCAGGAGTCCCTTCAGCCGCCACATGTTGTCACCAGCACCATGGGGCGCTTTGCAGCCCAAGCAGCGCGGCCAAGCCGCGGGGCAGCGAGTGCAGCGGCCGCCGTGGTGTCCCCAGCGGCCGAGTCTCCAGGGCAGCTCACAAGGCAGCCAATTAGAAAGCAGCGCGGCCGGAAGGACGGCGCTCGGCGAGAGGAAGTGCTGGCGGTGGGCGTCCTCGGGGCGGGCAGCTGCCCTTTGCGTCCCCGAAGGAGCGTGCAGGGGCGGGCGCCCCGGAAGTGACTCGGGGGTGCCAGAGAGTCCTGAAGGCGCCGCGGGGGCGGCCGGGAGAGGTGGGCTGGGGGTTTTTTAAAAAACGTTAGGCAGATATCCTCGCTGCTCTGTGCGCCGCGACCGGGCCCGCTGCGGTAGACGGGGCCCTGCACTTCCAAATCTGACAGACCGAGACTGCCTGAGAAGAGACTCCCTGACCCACCAACCCTCAGAGACCTCCACGTCAGCCCCAGCGCGTGGCGTTTTGTGGAGTTCTTTCACTCCATTTGCACCCAAGTTCATTTTAAGTGGGCTAGCTTCCTTCTTCTCCTGCCAGGTGTGTGGCTTTTGGGTGAATGGAAGTTTCTGCCGGGGGAGCTAAACAGTGGGGTGAGACCCAGGCACGCAGGCTGAACGTTGTATTCATCGTTAAGAGAATTTTTGGGCCATATGTCAGTCACCATCGTAGAGTCTGAGACGACAGATGAATCCAGAACATTTGTGGCCTCCAGGAACACGTAGTGCACAGGCTCCCGAGTCCCACAAATAGGAAACTTAACTCCTAGCCATGGTATCTTGCGCACTTGGGTTCTCCATCTGTAAAATAGATGGCAGTTGTTGTGAGGCTTAAATCAAATAATTCTTTAAAATCATCTAGCACAATTCCTGGCATGTAGCAAGAACCTAATAAATGTAAGTTGCTTCTCATTATTACAGTGGAGGAGGTGAGTGGGCCAATGTGATAGATAACACCCCCAAAAGAAGCATGAGCCGTGGGTGGTGGGACACTGGTGCATTGAAGCTGGACTATATAAATAAGACTAACAGGTGGATAAGAAAAGCATAGGAAACAAAATAAGGAGGCCGAACATGGGGGTACTGTAGAAACAGCCTTGCTTTGGGCTGTGGGGCAGCCACCTTTCATGTTCCTGTGTGGCTACCTCACAATAAGATACCAAGCACAGGAGCACATGTTCAGCTCCATTTTCTTTTCTTTTCTTTTCTTTCATTTTTTTTTTGAGGTATCTTAGGAGATTTATTCCAGTGGGGCAGCTCCATTTTCCCTCCCAAGACTTCCTGTGCCCGTTCCCTGTGAACCTGTCGGGAGAGTGTCTCAGTTTTTAGGCCTCCGCTCAGTCCCCATTCAGTGAAGCCTGTTGGAGCCCTCCCCTGCTGTCTGCTTTCCCCAATTCCTATACCACTTAACGTCTTACGGCACAGCTCAGCAGTAATTACATGTTGTCCTTTTATTTAATTATGTTACTTAGTGTACATCGAGGCTCCCTAGTTCTCTTCCTCTGGGCAGGGATGATATTTTCCCATTTTCTGTTCCCACATAGGGCTTGACATAGACTTCCCTCTGGAAGAATTGAGCCAAACCAGGTTTGTGAATGGAACTAAACACCTTGCACTGATAGTGATTACAGCCAAGGAGGGCCACCAGACTCAGTTGTGGGATTTACAAATTTGAGAGGAAATATATTCCCACCAATGTGCATTCCTGTCTGGAACTAGTTGAAAGGCTTTGAAGGCAAGGACCAAGTGGCACCCCTGAGAACGTTGCCAGACCACTTGTGGGAGGGGTGGATGGTGAGGACAGCTAGGGTCCTTCCTAGCATAAGCTCACCTGTGCAGCACTGCCCACAGAAGTCCTGTCAGAAATGTTAACTGTGTTCCCTTGGTGTTTTAGATTTACGTCAACTGCCAGGCCCAACCTTCAGGCATCCTCTTCTGCCCCCAAGTTCTGAGCTGTTGGATTATGGCCCACAGTCAAGTGGATTTATTCGCTCTGCGAAGGTAAGTGCACTTGCCTTCATTGGGCACTTGCTGCCCAGTGTCTGAGTAATCACCTCCAGTGTACTCAGGCCATTGTGTACTTGCCACCATGAGTGCACCGGAGGTAGGTTGCTTTTGTTTTTGAAGACATTTTTAAAAAAAAAAATGTATTTATTTGAAAAAATTACATATAGAAAAGATACAGAGAGATCTTCCATGCATTGGTTCACTTTCCAAATAGCAGCAATGTCCAAGGCCAGTCCAGGCCAAAGTCAAGAGCCAGGAGCTTCCTCTAAGTCTCCTACATGAGTGCAAGGGCCCACCTGGGCCATCTTCTGCCACTTTTCCAGGCACATTAGCAGGGAGCTTGATCTTAAGTTAGAGGAACCAGGATTAGAACTAGTGCCATATACATATATTTTTGTATGTTGACACTGCAGGTGGCTGCTTTCTGTATGGTGCCACAGCACTGGCCCCTGTAGACTTTTTTTCAGATTAATTTTTTTTTATTGGAAAGGCAGATATACAGAGAGAAGGAGAGATACAGAGATAAAGGTCTTCTGTCTGCTGATTCACTCCCCAAGTGACTGCAACTGCCAGAGCTGAGTCGATCCTAAGCCAGGAGCCCGGAGCCTCTTCTGGGTCTCCCAAGCAGGTGCAGGGTCCCAAGGCTTTGGATCATCCTTGACTGCTTTCCCAGGTCACAAACAGGGAACTGGATGGGAAGCAGGACTGCTGGGACTTGAACTGGCCCCATATGGGATCCTGGCATGTGCAAGGCAAAGACTTTAGCCACTAGGATACCACGCTGGGCCCCCCATAGACATTCTTAATTTGTATGAATCAAATGCATGAGAGCTTATTTGCTACTAGGACATGTCCTGAGTATACACATATAATACTTTAAAAAAACGGATGTATGTTTGCCTCCACAGAGCAAAATAGTCTAGCAAGCAAAAAAAAAAAAAAAAAAAAAAAAATTAAAATACAGAGAGTTTTCTTTCTTTATTGCAACATCACAGATACTCCAAAATGTTGTGGCTGAAGACAGCTGTTATGTCTCACAGTTCTGCAAGCTACCAAGGCTCAGCTGGGCAGTTTTGGTGGTCTCACCTGTGGGCAGACAGATGGTGCCTGTAGCTGGAGTTGTGAACACTTAGCTAGGTATTGGAAAAGCTGGGCCTGTCTCCAAGAGCCTCTGCTCCCCAGAGCCTCTCTGTATAGGAGCTGACCTCACAAGTGTCTCTGAGCTTCCATAAGCACAAGAGTGGAGGTGCTCTAGACCTACACAGAATCACTTCTGCATGTTGTTGGTTAACACAATCCACCGTCCAGGCAGAAATCACTGTGAGAGGGAACTGCTCAAGGTCTTGAGTATTGGCAAGAGTGGTTCACTGGGGTCGAACAAGTGCTCGGGTGGGGAAATATAGAGCTGTGGGAACACCATGGGGAAAGGCCCACAAGCTAGGCCTGGAATTCAGGAGGACTTAGAAGCAGTGGCATCAGCATTGACAAAGCTGAGTAAAGAGGTTTAGGAACCAGCTAGGTAAAGAAGGGAAAGGGGAAGCCCAGTTCAGGATGGAGAGGCAGAGTACAATTTATGATTACTATAGCTGCAGCCTGAGGGTGGTCAGGACCTATGAGATGGTCATGGGTCTCCAATCTCCGGGGGGTATAGGTGGGGCCAACTGATAAAGACCTGTAAGCCCTCTAGATGTCTGGACTCAGCTGTGAGGGCCTGGGACTGCTGGGAAAGGTTGCAGCCAGGCAGTGATGAGCCAGAGAGATCCAACAAATGGTGCAAACTGCTATGTTGGAATAGAGGGGAGGGAAACAAACCCCTACTCTTATTCTGTCTCTTCAAAGCCAGTGACCTCACCTCACCCAGCCAGTGCTAAGCCACCACCCTCAGCATAGCTCCCAGTTCTTTTTGCTTTGTGTTAGGAGAAACTTTTATTATAACAGTAAGCAGACCCCTTGTATAGATATTTGTTTATTTAAATATATATATATATGCCACCAAAAGCCTCCTGGTAGGGTGTGGGGTTGGTCAGGTGCTCAGCAGTTTATACTTGAGTGTGAAGTGTGATATGGAAGAGCCTGCTGGCTGGGAACATGCCAGACTCTGGTGGACTTGACCCCTAAGATGAAAGAGAACATGAAATGGAAATTATCTTTTCATTATCCGGAGTGCTTCTGCCCCAGGCAAAAGTCAAGGAGTCCTAAAAGACTCATCTCAAACAGATACCTGTCCTGGGCTCTTTACACTCTAGTCCCCCTGCCTAGAGGACCACAATTTCAACTCTGAACTGCCACAGCACAACACCGAAGGGCAGGCACACTGCAGTTGGGTTATCTGGCATCCAGCAAAGCTCTTGCACTTGTCAGCCTTGTTACCCTGGTCAAGGTTGTGATGGTCCCTCCTCCTCAGTTCTTCATCTCTGAAATGGGGATTACACTGTTCTCATACAATAGCACATTGAAATGACCAGACACATGGTCCATAAATAGTAGCCATCTCGGATGTTGAGGAGTCTGACTTGAGAGCGGCTGTGTGTCAACTTGAATGTTGGTTGCACCCTGGAAAAATGAATGATCATGATTTAGAGGAAATGACAAAGACATAGGCTCAGTTGGAGAGATCTGTCTCTTCCTTTTGTTCTAAGACCACACTATGTTCTTGGTTCCATTCCCTTTCTGTCTTCTAGTAGTGTGTCTCTATAATTATCTGGATACTCATGCCAAAGCACACATCCCACTGTGAGCTTCCCTCACTTGGACTGTGGAATATACACAGGCCTTTCCTATCACGGGGGAAGATCCTTTACCTGATCCTCCTGCCCTTTTCAGCTGCCCATTCTGTTCGTTCCTCTACTTCCAGAGTTCTTAATTAATGCACACGCTGCCTCCCATTTCTGCAGGACTCCCTTTTTTGCCCTTCCTCCCAGCTGCCAGCCCTGCTCATCTGACACCAGGGTCACCAGGCTCAGGCAAGCACACCTCATTAACCAGCGGTGGGCCTTTGCTCAGTCAAACTCCTTGACCTGGAGCACTTGACTCAGCTGACCATCCATCCCTGGACTCTTCCACACACACAACACCTTATCATCCTGCCTCCGACCTTCTATTGACCATTCCCTGTAAGAAGCCATGAACTCAAACAGACCTCTCCTGTCTGGCGTCCCTTGCTCACTTCCTGGTTGAATTTCTGATTCTGTCTTTGCCTTTTTCCCTTTCTAAACCCCAGTACCAGCCCCGCCCACCCTTCCATTCTCTATTGTTGTCTGGGAATCCCTTCTGGGTTGATAAACTCCTAAACGAGAGTACAGTGGTTAAGACCTTGGGTTCTGGAGTCCTAATGTCCTAGGTTGGAATTCCCCACTGCTTTCTAGTTGGGTGAACTTGGGAAAGTTGCTGGAATTTCTTGTGCCTCCATTGCCTTTTTGTGAAATGGAGCATACCGTGCCTGACCCACAGAAAGGACTTAATAAATGGTGACAGTTGTTAGCCTTAACCCATGTCCTGTTTCCTGAGTTCCTATCCCAATAGACTTTTTCATTGCTTTCTTGTGGCAAGTTCAGTTCCTTCATCAGAATTCCCCAAGTATGGGTAGACGATGTTGCTTGCTGGGAGCTGACAAAGATGGGTGGTTTCCTGGAGCTCTTAAAGGCACCCCTAGGGCCCGGTGCGGTGGCGCAGTGGTTAAGGTCCTCGCCCTGAACGCCCCGGGGATCCCATATGGGCGCCGGTTCTATCCCGGCAGCCCCGCCTCCCTTCCAGCTCCCCGCCTGTGGCCCAGGAAAGCCATCGAGGACAGCCCAAGGCTTTGGGACCCTGCACCTGTGTGGGAGACCCGGAAGAGGCTCCTGGCTTCAGATCGGCGTAGTATCGGCCGTTGCGCTCACTTGGGGAGTGAATCATCGGACAGAAGATCTTCTTCTCTGTCTCTCCTCTCTGTGTATCTGCCTTTCAATAAAAAACAAAATAATAAAAAATAAATCTTTAAAGAAAAAAAAGGCACCCCTAACTGATCTCAGCCAGGCCTCAGCAGAGAAGACTTAAGGAACAGTCCCACTGCCACCCATGGCCCTATGCTGGCTGACTCTTGGGACTCAGGAGCAGGCAGAGCTGCCAGGAAGTGCACAAATGACAGACATGAACCCAGCCTGTGAAACAAAGCTCTGGGTAAAGAGGAGAGAAAAGGTGGCAGGGATCCTGGAGCCTCCAGGTGGCTGTGAAAGGTGAGAGGACAGCAACATAGGGCGGCAAGCAGCTCAGATAGGGGCTGCCTTCAAGGTGGACACTCCTGTTTGTAGCTAAGCCATTGTGGGTTCCCCTTTGCCACCCTCATGTACCAGCTCAGCTTCAGAGCAGGAGGTGTAGCCTTCTGTCCCTCAGCTCCACTATCCTCACCTCCCCTCTGCTCCTGGGGGCTGGCATTCCTGCTGGGAATGCTACTCTTTCCTCAGCACAGAACTGCTCATCTGGGCAAGGAGAAAACCTTTGCTTGGCAGCAACATGGCCAAGTAGCTGTGGGCTGTGGTCCTGGGTCAGAATGCCCTCATGTGAATCTTACAGGAGGAATGGTAACCTCTTTTTTTTTTTTTTTAAAGAAAGATTGATTAATCTGAAAGGCAGAGTTAGAGAGAGAATCTTCCATCTGCTGGTTCACTTCCCAAATAGTTACAACAGCTAAAGCTGGACTGATTTGAAGTCAGAAGCCAGAAGATTCTTCGAGTTCTCTTACAGGGGTAGCAGAGGCCCAAGGACTTGAGCCATACTTGGCTGCTTTCCCAAGCACATTAGCAGGGAGCTGGATTGGAAGTAGAGCAGCCAGGACTAGCACCCATGTGGGATGCTATTGTTGCAGGTGGCAGCTTTAGCCATCACCTTCTTGATGCTTCATCATAGACCTGCCTGATCGTTGTCCGTTTTAGTGAGACTATGCAGAGCCCTGCCTGGTCTACCTGTAGCCTGGAGCTGAGCGCTTTGTCCTTGCAGGAACAGCTAGCTCCATCCCACACACACATACAAACTGCCATCTCTGTCCCATCTATGTTGTTCTCTGTTCACAAGTCTGTCCCCACCTTTGCCCGATGAGCTTTCTCAGGTCCGAGAGGGAATCACATGAGGTTATGTCATTGGCATGCTACACGGGTCCTGGCATGTAGGTCTCTGTAGGTACACACTACTGGAAGGAATGAATCCAAGGCCTCGGAGTCCTGCCATCACCCTCATGGGGCTGGAACCCAGCAAGGGAGGCCATGGAGCTGGGACGCAGCCCTGTAGGCTGCAACAGGAAATGGAGTCTTTATCCTAGAAGCAGCTCTCACTTACTTAGTCGTAGGCATATGTGCACTGGGCTAAGCACCTGGCATGTTTTCTCAATCACTGTTTACAACTCCCCTAGGAACCTGGTGCCAGTTAGCCCCCTTTCACAGATGACAAACTCCCCACTCACCCCCACCCCACCTGCTCAAGGTCACACAGTTGGCCATGGCAGTTGGAATTTGAACTCAGACCTCAGCACCGGTCGCCTGCCCCCTTCACCTATGCAGGGCCGGGGCTAAGCCCGGACCACTGTGATCTGCACCACACGAGCCGCAAGGCCCAAATTCTATTGTCGCTGCTGGTTGTATCTGCCTCTCTCCAAACTCACACTCAGATTTTCTCTTGGCTGCAGCCGGCCTTGCGGCCCACGGAGACCGCACAGAACCGGCCAGGCGGGGCTCCAGCCCACGTGACCACCAGGCCTCGGAAGCCGCGGGCCGCAGTGCGACTGGCGCTGGCGGGTGCGCCCGGCGGCGCGGAGATCCCAAAGGGACCGACCTGGGGAGCGGCACCGTGGCCGGGGCTGGCCTCAGCGGCCGGCAGGGGGCTCTGTCAGTCCGAGGGCCAGAGACCTAGCCCAGGAGTCCCGCCACCTACATTCACTTCCCTTCCAGCCTTAGAGAAGAGGGAGGAACAGCGTTCATTTCTGATTAAAAATGACTAATCTTAATGAGCTTCATTCTTTATGTCTCTCGGTCGTCTCCCAGGGCTGGAAAGAGACAGAAAACATCTCTGAGAATCCATTCCAAGCGAGCAGCCAAGAGGAGCCGTGGTAGCTCCCAGATGTTGATGTTTTGTTGTGTTTTTTTGACATAAATCTTGGCACTCGTATGGGAGTTTTCATTGATTCATGTTCCCATCTGCTGAATTTCCCTTTATTTATTTAATATGGCTTTTTGGGAAAATCTTCCTCCGAGGCACAAGAGGAGCATAAACCGTTGCAGCCTGCACCCCTGCCTCCCTCGGAGCCTCCCCTGTGGCCAAAGGCAGAGAAAGCAGCAGTTGCCTGCGGGCCAGGGCTGCCGGCTGCTCAGTGCTCTAGGCCTGGCCGGGACTACGCTCCTGCTTGCTGAATCCTTGAATCCCTGTTCCTGGTCCCTGCTACCCACCCACCATCCCTGTAACAACTGCGCCTTCAGGAGCTAACATCAGACATCCTGCAGTCTGGCCTGGAACCCTGCCTTTGCTTTCTATCATGAATTTTCTCTTTCTCTTTTTCTTTTCTTTCTTTCTTAAAGATTTCTTTATTATTATTATTATTATTATTTTTGAAAACCAGTGATAGAGAAAGAGCGAGAGAGAAAGGCTTACTCCCCAGATGGCCACAATCGTGGGGGGCCCAGCCAGGTCAAAGCCAGAACCCAGGAGTTTGAACTGTATCTCCCACATGTTTAGGAACCCATGGACTTGGGCCATTCTCCATTGCTTTCCCCAGACTGTTAGGAGGGAGCTGGATAGAAAATGGAGCAGCTATGATTTTATGGGAAGCATTGCATGCCTTGGCTTAACCTGTTACTCTGGCCCTGCCCAATAAATGAATTCTTTTTTAAAATTTACTTATGTTTATTGGAAAGGCAGATTTACAGAGAGGAGGAGGAGACAGAGAGATGTTCTATTTCTTGATACACTCCCCAAATTACTGCAATGGCTAGAGCTGAGCCAATCCAAAGTCAGGGGCCAGGAGCTTCTTCTAGGTCTCCCACACAGGTGCAGGATCCCAAGGCTTTAGGGCATCCTTAACTGCTTTCCCAAGCCACAAGCAGGGAGCTGAGTGGGAAGTGGAGCAGCTGGGATGCAAATCAGCACCCATATGAGATCTCTGCATGAGCAAGGTAAGGATTTAGTCACTGAGCCATTATGCTGGGCCCCCATAAGTGAATTCTTAACCAAGGTAACTTCGCAAGCTGTAGATCTTCCTGTAAAGTGGAGATAATTACCGTTTGTTTTTCAGGGACAGGTGAGTTTTACAATCAAGGAAACTGAGCAGTTGAGAGATTTGCTCAAATAAGGCAGAGCCAGGCAGTCTCCTAGGTCTTTGCGATCCTGATGCTCTCCTACCTCAGTGTCCCCTCCAGGTTTCTCAGGGTAGACCATCTGACAGACACTGGGTATCTCCTCTTCCATGAGGCCTAGAAAAAGACTGAAAGTTACTGGTTGATAGTGTCTGATACTTTAGAACAATATGCATTTAACCTTGAACTGTAGGGGCAGGCATCCCATACAAGTACTAGTTCTAGTCCCGGCTGCTCTTTAAATTCAGCCTTCTGACAATTCCTCATGGGAGGCAGCAAGTTTTGGCTCAAATGTTTGAACATGTGGGAGACCCAGATGGAGTTCCAGACCTTGCCTGGCTCAGTCTGGCAGTTAATGGACATTTGTGGAGTGAACTGGTAGATGGAAGGTTCTCTATCTCTTGCCTGTCTTCCTCTCATTATCACTCTGCCTTTCAAGTAGATACAAATAAATACAAACTTTTTTTAAAAAGCCACAAAATGAGCCAAACCTGTGACCATAACCCCACATTTGGAGGGGCTCTAGGGTCCCCTCCATCCAGTATCCCACTGAGTCCATGGAGGCCCCCAGGCAGGCCCAAAGAGCCCACCCTGTGCACGGCAGCTCCCCACTCCCATTTGAGGCTGCCTCCAAGTGTTGTGAGAGCCACAGATAATGGAATGGGACCACTAGAGCCTAAGAAGCCATGATTTAGAGACCAAATGCCTTACAGTTCATCGCAGGGCTGTTAGGTTCAGTCCCAAGTAGAATTGATACCAGAAATGACCTGAAGTGTGGACTCACTCCACAACCCTGTTCTTTATAGGGTGCAAATGGAGTGTCCCCTATGTGTATCCTACTTTGGCCGACCTTCAGATGTGTGTGTGTGGAGCTCTGTTTGCAGAGTAGGGTACAGTTGCATATCTGAGACTGTTGATTCGCCCCAAAGCTCACCCTATTGTGCATATGCCTGTAATCTTTCATTCAGGCAAGCTTGTTTTTTTTTGTAATTTCCCTGCATGCTAAACAAGCATGATATCTTTTCATGCAGTCAGTACTTTATGGGAGGTAAGCCCTCAAGTACATTTGCTGAAGAAAATAGGATGGTATAGGAGGATACCTCTGCTCACATGGCCACCTAAAGTGAAACCATTACCTTCATCTGGAACTAAAACCTACTTATTGTTAGTCAAAGTAAGCATGGAAGAGAGTGTCCTAGGAATGGTGGGGATAGTGCAGGGAGATAGCTAACATCCTAATATCTGCCATAATCCATTCTCTTCTCCACAGTGATGGAGCTGATAGGGCTGTGGCTGTCAAGTCAAGGCTGCATTTCCTAGCTTCCACTGCAGCAAGATGTGGCCACATGACTTGGCAAATAAGAGATAAGGAGTCCATCCACCGTGGCCTATAAAACCTTACAAGGCAACCCCTCTCTAACCAGCAGGACCTCGGACAGGGTAGTAATCTGGCCTCAACCATGAACCCTTGAGGTGACCTGTGTGGTTGACACTGTTGCTGTTCATGAGCACCTCCTTAGCTCCTTACATGAAAGAGAAACACCTAGTTGTGTGGTTTTTTTTTTTTAAGATTTATTTATTTTATTGGAAAGGCAGATTTTATAGAGAGGGAGGTATAGAAAGATCTTCCATCCACTGATTTACTCCCCAAGTGGCCACAATGGCCGAAGCGGAGCCAATCTGAATAAAGCTAGGAGCCAGCAGGTTCTATTGGTTCTCCCACATGGGTTCAGGATCCCGAGGTTTTGGGCCATCCTCCACTGCTTTCCCAGGCCACAGTCAAGGAGCTTGATGCGAGGTGAAACAGCTGGGACACAAACTGGTGCCTACATGGGATCCTGGCATGTGCAAGGTGAGAATTTAGCCACTGAGCCATCGGGGTCAGGCCCACCCAGTTGTATTTTTTAAGCCACCAAGTTACTACTGGTTTTCTAGCATTCCAGTTGAATATACCTTAATTAATTGAAATAGAGATTAAATGGTGAGATTAGAGATGAGTCCAGGTCAGATTCCCTAGGCATACATGCCTCCTGCCTCCCGCCCCTCCTCCCACCCCGATGTGGTATCCCTGGGCTACTGATGAACCTTCCTGAGCCTCATCATTAAATTGAGAGGAAAGAAGAGATCACTTATCACAACCACTTAGGAAAGTGATCTGTGGACTTGTCCCTTAAAGCTGAATATGCCCAGAGTCTACAACACAGCAATTACACTATTAATTGACACTATTAATTCTATGACCTAAAGAATTATGGGCCAAAAAATAAAAATTATGGGCTTCCATGCCCCCAAACTCATGTACCAGGATGTTCCTAATGGAACAGGTATTGTGACACAGTGGGTTAAAACCCTACTTGGGATGCCTACCTCTCATGTCTGGAATGCCTAATTTGATTTCAAGCTACTCTGCACTTCCAATCCAGCTTCCTGGCAGGCAGCAGACAATGGTCCAAGTACTTGGGCCCCAGCCACCCATGTGGGAGACCCAGATGGATCTCCAAATTTCTGGCATCAGCCCATCCTAGCCCTGGATATTGCAGGCATTTGGGAAATGAACTAAGGGGTGGGAGATTTCTCTTTCTATATTTTTTGTCTTTCTTTTTTTCTCTATCACTCTGCTTAGCAAATAAAAATAAAAGCATTAAGAAAGAAAACCTCTTTTCATGCCGGCATTGTTCTGCAAACATGGTGAACGTTCCTAAAATGCGCCAGACCTTCTCCAAGAAGTGTGGCAAGCACCAGCCCCACAAAGTAACACAGTATAAGAAGGGCAAAGACTCCCTCTATGCCCAGAGGAAATGGCACTATGATAGGAAGCAGAGTGGCTGTGGAGGGCAGACTAAGCCTATTTTCCAGAAAAAGGCTAAAACTACAAAGAAGATTGTGCTGAGGCATATAGAGCCCAACTGCAGACCCAAAAGAATGCTGGCTATTAAGAGATGTAAACTTTTTGAACTGGGAAGAGATAAGAAAAGAGAGGGCCAAGTGATCCAGTTCTAATCTTCATTCTTGGCTTTGTTATGAATTGAATAAAGTCTTAAAATTATTGTTCACTTAATTTGTTTTTTGGGGGAGGAAATAAACTGGAGCCATCAATAAAATTCCTCTTGGAAATTTGGAAAAAAAAAAAAGAAAGAAAGAAAGAAAACCTCAGGGTTAGCATGTTGGTTTAATAGGCTAATCTTCCACCTAGTGGTGTCGTCACTCCATATGGGCACCAGTTCAAGTCCCTGTTGCCCCACTTTTGATATAGGTCCCTGTTTATGACCTGGGAAAACCAGAGAAAATGGCCCAGGTCCTTGAACCTCTGTACCCACAGGGGGGACCTGGAGGAAGCTCCTGGTTCTTATCTCCTGCAGTTAGATTGGCTCAGCTCCAACCATTGTGGCAATCTGGAGAATGAACCAGCAGATGGGAGAGTTCTCTCTCTGTTGCTCCTTTTCTCTGTAAATCTGCCTTCCAAATAAAAATAATTAAGTCTTTAAAAACAAATAAACAAAAACAAAACTTCAGCCAGCCATTCAAATAATCACTCTTTAAAAAGAGAGGAGAGCTTTTATAATATCCACAGAGGGTAGAAAACATAAATACCTTTCTAGGGTGAATGGAAACTCACACAATGGAGGTCATCAGTTAATTCCAGATATACAAAACAGCACAAATGAATTAATTTCACAGAAATACTCCAAAGATGGGATGAGTATTGTGGAAAAGCAGGTTAAGCTGCTGATTAGGATCAAATCCCACCTCTACGTCCAATCCAATTTCCTGCTAATGCACCTGGCATTAGCAACAGGTGGTGCTCCACATACATGGAGTCCTGCCACTTGTATAGGAGACCTGGATAGAGTTCCAGGCTCTTGGCTTCGATCTGGCCCAATCCTGATTGTTGCAGACATTTGGAGAATGAACCATGAAGGTGAGATTCATCTCTCTGTCACTCCACTTTTAAGTAAATCAGTCTTTTAAAAAAAAAAAGTACTCAAAAGAATAAGTACTGTAGGGCCTGGCGTGGTGGTCTAGTGGCTAAAGTCTTCACCTTGCATACTCTGGGATTCCACATGGGCACTGGTTTGTATCCCAGCAGCTCCACTTCCCATCCAGCTCCCTGCTTATGGCCTGGGAAAGCAGTGGAGGTTAGCCCAAAGCCTTAGGACCCTGCCCCTGTGTGGGAGACCCGGAAGAGCTCCTGGCTCCTGGCTTCAGATCAGTGCAGCACCGGCTGTTGTGGTCACTTGGGGAGTGAACCATTGGATGGAAGATCTTCTTCTCTGTCTTTCTTCCTCTCTGTATATCTGACTTTACAATAAAAATAAATGTTAAAAAAAAAGTACTGTATGATTCCATGTATTTATGTTTCAAAATAGATAAAGCTAAATTATATCATTTAGAAATATATGCATGAATAACAAACTTATAAATAGTTAATGTTTATCACAGATAAAATGTATGCAAAAGATATACTATATATTAATATATAACTGGAGCAATTATTTGCTAAGCCATTATTGCACGTTTTAGACATCTTCTGAATGTCCATTGTATTTCACAGGTAGTTGTTAACATCACTCACCTGGTAGGTTTGCATGAGAACTGAATGAGACAATGCATATCAACGTAGAAGCTCTACCCCTGGACACATAGTAAGTACTCATAATTTCATGTTGAGGGAAGAAGAAAGCCAAAATGGAGACAAGATCCTCCTCTTCCTTGAATTGATTTCCTGTGTTTATGGTGTCCTATGTGTGTTCACGTAAAGAGGTGGTAGTATTGATTGGTCAGAGTCCTAGTGCAAAAAACCTCACTGACTCCCTCAGAGAAGACACAGAGTGGAGAAAGAGAAAAGTTGTTTGACTTCAGAGGACCTGGATGACAGGAATAAAAGCAATGATGAGAAAATTACATTTGTACTGGCTCCATGGAAGAGGCCCAGGCTGAGGCTCCAGCCAGTCCTGGATGTCTCACCTATCCCCTCTGGACTGCATTACATGTCCTGCAGTGTGCATGAGGCCTCTGAAGCCAGCATAGGCGACAGTGAGATGGCACAGGCCCAGCTCCATGACAGTGAGGGCAGCCATTTTGCTGACTGTGAGCTCTGAGGCACGGTGTAAGCAGCCAAATAGGAGCGGTCACTCCGCCAGAAGCCACTGGGGTCAGCCAGGGAGGCCAGGACAACCTGGCTCGTCTTCCATGGAACAGATGCCAGCAGAGACGTACAGCTCTGGAAGTCAAGCCTGAGGGTCTCGAACCACAGCTGCTCTGCCCAGGGTCTGCCCAAGGTCTGCCTAGAGTTCCGCCTAGAGTTCCCAGTTGGGCCTCCCCCATCTCCCGGGGAGCCCAGCTTGAGTGCTTGGGGCAGGTGGCTCTCCAAGCTCTTTTCATTCATTTCATACTGCTGTACCACCACAGTCCAGGTAAATGCTAAACAGTCGGAGTTTATTTGTCTCCCCCTTTTGACAGTTCAAGACCAAGGGGCAACATCTGGTGATCATAACAACAAAGAAGGCATCACATGGTGGTATGTGAAGGGAGACAGGGGAGAAAGGGGAAGGGAGAGAATAAGAGGGAGTCAAATTGAAACCCACTCTTGATAACTAACCCATTCCCACCATAACAACCTTAATCCATTCTAATCTGTGAGGACTTTGCCATCATGCCCTAATCATACCTGTAATGCCTGCTCTGAATACAGTGGTAATTACATTCCAGCATGAATTTTGGAAGGGCCATTCCAATCATGGCCCTAACTCTAGTGTGCTGATTTCTGTGTCGTGGGCTAACCCACTTTGTCGGACAGTGGAAGTCATGGACAGAGGAGGTTTTTATTTATTTATTGAAAAGGCATATTTATAGAGAGAAGGAGAGACAGAGAGAGCAAGATCTTCCATCTGCTGGTTCATCCCCCAAATGGCTGCTATGGCTAGAGCTGAACAGGTCCAAAGCCAGAAGCCAGAATTCCAAGGCTTTGGGTCATCTCCACTGCTTTTCAGGCCATAAGCAAGGAGCTGGATGGGAAGTGGAGCACAGTGAAACACACTGGCACCCATATGGGATCCTGGAGCTTTCAGGTAGAATATTAGCCAGTTGAGCCATAACACCTGCTCCCAGAAGGAGGTTAATTCCAATGTTTAGATTATGGGTTCTTGGGCTAGAGACTCCTTAGGATTTTCTTCTCTTACTGTTGATCCCTTCTAGTTAATCCAATTCAGTCATTCAAATCACTCAGCATCTACTGAAAAGGTGCTTCCTCTAAATGCCAGAGACGTTATAATACATAAGAAAGATCTAGGTTCTGCTCACATGGGGTTTGCAGCCCACAAAAGAGACACAGGGTAAGTATAGTGTTCATCATAAAAGGAGACACTTGGGGATCTATGGAAGAGAATTGATGAGAGATTAAATTATTTGAAAGGTTAGAGAAGGAGAGATCTTTCATCTGCTGGTTCTTTCTCCAAATGGCCAAAGCTTGGTTAGGACAAAGCCAGGAGCTTGGAACTCCACCCAAATCTCCCATGTGAGTGGCACAAACTCCAGTACTTGGGCCATGTTCTGCTACCATCTCATGTACATTAACGGGAAGCTGAATTGGAAGTGGAGTAGCCTTGATTCAAACTGGGACTCCAACATGCTGCACTACAATGCCTGCTGATGCTGAATACTATTCTATTATGGGCCTGGCACAGTGGCTCAACTGGCTAATCCTCCTTAAAACACTGGGATCCCATATGAACGCCGGTTCATGTCCCAGCTGCTCCACTTTCCATCTAGCTCCCTGCTTGTACCCTGGGAAAGCAGTGGAGGATGTCCTAAAGTCTTGGGACCCTGTGCCCGTGTGGGAGACATAAAGGAGGCCCCAGGCTCCTGGCTTCAGATTGGCTCAGTTCTGGCTGTTGTGGCCATGTGGGGAATGAACCAGTAGATGGAAAATCATTTTGTCTCCTCCTTTCTGTTAATCTGTCTTTCTAATAAAAATAAATAATTTTAAAAAGTTTTATCATAAGGATATACCAAACCTTGTTTATTCGTTCGCTCATTGATTGACATTTTGTGTTGAGTATTATAACTGTGAATATTCATATATAAGCATTAATTTGAGTATCTGTTTTCAACTCTCTTTGTTATACATATACTTAGGAATAAACTTGCTGAGTCATATGCTGAATCTGCATTTATTGAAAGACAGACAGATAAAGATATTCTGTCCAGTGGTTCACTCCCCCAAATGCACTCAACATCCAAGCATGGGACAGGCAAAAACCAGGAGCCTAAATCTCAACCTGGCACCCAAGTACTTGAGCCATCATCTGCTGCCTCCCAGGGTGTACATTTATGGAAAGCTTGGTTGGAAGTGGAGCATGGACTCAGATTCCAGGTACTCCAATATGGGATACTGGTGTGTTTAGCTTTTTAAGGAGCTACTGAGCAGTTATACACAGCTGCACTATTTAACAATCCCACTAGGAGGGATACAAGGGTTCCAGTGTCTCCACATTATTGCCAACACTTATTATTTTCCTTAATTATAGCTATTATAGTCAGAAGGAAGTGGTATCTCATTGTGGTTTTGATTTGCATATCCCTCATGGCCAACATTCTCAGCATCTTTTCATGTACTTATTGGTCGCTTGTATGCCTTCTTTGCAGAAATGTTTATTGGAGTCATTTGCCCATTTAAAAAACTGAGTTATTTTTCTTTTCTGTTGTTAAGTTCTAAGAGTTCTTTATATATTCTGAATATAAGAAGCTTACTGGACACTTGAATTGCAAAGAATAAACAAAATTTAATATGTCTTTTTTACTTTCTCTGTAGTGCTCTTTAACACACATATGTTTTTCATTTTGATGAAGTTCAATTTACCTGTTTTTCTTTTGTTGCTTGTGGTTTTGGTGCTATATATAAGATTACATTGCCAAATTCAAAGGTGTGAAGATTTACCCTTACATTTTCTCCTAGGAGCTTTAGAGTTTTCCCTCTTATATCAGACCTTTGTTTCATAACAAGTTCAAATTTTTGACTTGCTTTTTTGTTTGAAGCCAGTAAATGTATTGCA
This sequence comes from Ochotona curzoniae, assembly GCF_017591425.1. Classification (NCBI taxonomy): domain Eukaryota; kingdom Metazoa; phylum Chordata; class Mammalia; order Lagomorpha; family Ochotonidae; genus Ochotona; species Ochotona curzoniae. The sequence goes on from NW_024464918.1 coordinate 612,358, forward strand.
TAACAAGAGGAACCTAATGTAGAACCAGAGCAGGGCTGGTACGGAGGAAGTGGCTCTCCTGCCTGTGCAGGGACCCAGCAGAATCAATAGAACTCCAAGGGTTTCCTGTGGCCAGGGATGCTGATGGGTCATCCATGAATCTCTAATCAGAGAATCCTAACATAGATGCCCAGAAGTTTTTTTTTAAATTGCAGCTACACTTTCTTACATAAATAGCTTATTCATACTTTGAAAAGGCAGCTCCTGGGCTTGGCCCTGGTCTGGGAAGTCAAGTGGATATATAACCACCCATTTATTAGAAAGGGGTCTTCAAAGGTACTCATGAGCAGCCAGGGGGAAGAGGTAGCAAAGGCAAGGCATGTGGGGAGGTACATGGTGCACCCATGTCCTGCCCAGGATATCAGCCTCCAGGCAGCTATCCAGAAGCTCTTCAGTGAGTTAATTTTTATATATAGTGTGAAGAATTTCAATTATTTTTCCCTTTGGAAAAGGGAAAAAAAAGTTTTCAGTTGTCTCAGTACATTTTCTTACAGAGGCTGTTGTTTCCCTATTGAATAGTCTTACGACCCTTGTCAAAAAATCATGTGTGAAGTCTCAAATCTATTAAAATATTTTGTATTTCAAAATTATTTTTATTTATTTGAAAGGCAGGGTGACAGGTTGAGAGAAAGAGAATCCATCCACTGGTTCTTTCCTAAGCATTCACCACAGTGAGGACTGGAAGAGATGCAGGAGAAGATCCAGAATTCCATCCAGTTCACCCACATACTTGAGCTGTCATGTGCCGCTTCCCAGGGTAAACATCAACGGAAAGCTGGATAGGAAGCAGAGCTGGGACTTCATACCAGGCACCCTGGTGTGGGATGTGGGCATCCCACACAGCAATCTGACACACTGCGACACAATGTCTGCCCTTGGACTTAGCCTCTTTCCTTTAAGTACTTCTATTTTTATATCAACATCATATTATTCTGATTCCTGTAATTGTATCATAAGTTTTGAAATCAAGAAAAGTGAGTCCTCCAGTTTTATTCTTAAAGATTGTTTTGACTCTTTACTGTCCCCTAAAATTCCACATGAATTTTAGGATCACCTTTTCTGTTTTTTGTTTTTTTTTTTTTAATGTGTCAAATATTTCTGAAGGTAGGGCCCAGGAATCTTTTTTTTTTTAAGATTTATTTATTATTTTTATTAGATACATGGAGAGGAGGAGAAACAGAGAGGAAGATCTTCCGTCCACTGATTCACTCCCCAAATGCTTACAACAGCTGGAGCTGAGCCAGTCCAAAGCCAGGAGCATTTTCCAAATCTCCCACATGGATGCAGGGACCCAAGGCTTTGGGCCATCCTCCACTGCTTTCCCAGGCAACAAGCAGGGAACTAGATGGGCAGTGGAGCAGCTGGGAGAAGAACTGGTGCCCACATGGGATTCTGGTGTGTGCAAGGTAAGGACTAGGTTACTGCGCCAGGCCGGGATCTCAGTTCTGTTTGCTTTGTGTTAGGGGGACTGTTTATTAAATAGTAAGCAGACCCTTTATATAGCTGCTTCTAATCTGGCCTCCTGCTAAGGTGCCTGGGGACACAGCAGAAGATGGCCAAAATGCTTGGACTCCTGCACCCACATGTAAGACCCAGATAAAGCTCCTGGCTCTGGACTTCAGCCTGGCCTAGTCCTGGCCATTGCAGCCATTTGGATAGTGAGCTAGTGGTTGGAAGACCTCTCTCTGTGTCTCTACCTCTCTCTCTGTAACTCTGCCTTTCAAATAAATAAACAAATCTTAAAAATATAGAGTTTTTATGTCTCTCATTCAGTTTCTATTTCCCTGAATGTTATCATCTTACATTACTACAGCACTTTGTTAAAACGGAGTCTGCTTTGTAAGAATGTAATAAGTATACGTGTGTGCATGTGCATGCACACACATATACACACACAGTGATTTTTTCCAAACATTCAAGCTTGATAGCTGCTGATATAAGGGTTTGGAAAGTACTTCTAGGGAAATATATCTCAACTGTTACTTGAAAGATCAGTATAAATGAGTAAAGGGAAGGAGGTGTGATCTAGGCATAAGGGAACAAGCTGTGCCAAGACCTGGGGATAATGAAAAACTTGGAGCATTTGAGGTTAATCGTAATAATGGTAATTGATCGACTCTTACCACATACCAAGCACTGGTAAGCACCTCAGAACATTATTTCACTTAATTTTTCACCACCTTTAAACTCCGGGAGATATTATCACTCCTGTTTTATAGAAGAGACAACTGAGAATCCAAAGAAGTAACTTTCCCAAGCCACCCAACTGTAAATGGACACAAAATATTTGCACTCAGGTCTTTTTCCTGGTTGATTTTTTTTCCTCTTCTAGGCCCCAGTAATGTATATTCACCTGCTTGAAGGGAGAAGCAAAGCTTTAAGTTCCTGGATTTCTGCCTCCCTGATCCACCCTCCCCACTCTCCTTTCCAGGCGACTCATTTTTCAGGCTCAAAGAGGCCTTCTCATTCCAAAGCTGTTCCTTGCTGTTGACCTCTCTCATAGGACTGGCAGTTAGATGAATGAATGAGTAGAAATAAGTAGCATTAGCAACAATTTCTGGCCATGTGTTCATTCATGTGTTTGTTTGTTTAATGCCTGTCTTTCTCCCTGTAATGTTAAACCCAGGAAGACAAGAATCTATTTCATGCCTATTGGTGGGCTTACGAAGTAGGGGAAAATGAAAAAAGATAGGAACCCGATAAATGCCTTTCAGATGTTGAATGAATATTTTTTGTGTTGTGAAAGAAGAAAATCAGAGAACTGCAGAATATCACTCCAAGGTGTATCCACCATGCATTCTCTCTCCTCCAGCAAAACCTTCAGCCTCACTGTCATGCTCACAGAAACTCCAGCATTTTCTGATTCCATGGAAAGAGATACCTTATCTGACCTATCTAAGAAACTTCTCTCTGACTGTTGAGAGGGTCAAGTCCAGAGATGGGGCTGGGAAGCCTCTCCTGAAGAATACCATCAGGAAGGAAGCAGAACAGCATCCTATCACCTGTGGAAGCCCACTGCCTGCAAGGAAGGAAGGAAGGCTTTTCCTGTTCTGGAATTCTGCCTTTGGGTGCAGCACTAGAGAGCTAGCAGAGTATCCAGGCTGCAGGGGAAGGCATGACTGCTCTTCCTTCCCCCAGGTCCCTCAGTGTTCTATTAGCTTTGTGTCAATACTGTCAGCAGCTGGGATGAATGATTGGAGCTCATTCTCTGCGAGGAGTTGCACATACTGCATGGAATGGAGGTGAATGTGAGCCTATGATTTGTTTGTCTTGTTGCAGTCAGTACATTTTCAGTCTATTGTTAATAAAGAAACTCAGCCCTGACAGCTGATTAATCTCAACCTTTGCCTCTCACATGAGTAGTGGAAATTGGCATAGTGGACAGCATCAAGCACATGAAGTGGCAGGGAAAGAAACACAGACATGCACATGGCTGGCTCCAGACTCACAGGGGGTTTTAGTCACCACAATTTATACTATGTTCCACAAACACCTGTTCATGTGTATTGAAGCACACACTGTCATTACACACACATATACATCCAGAGTCATCATAAAGGTACACTCACCAGGGAGGGGCCCAGGAACAATGGATGGACACTGACAATATTTTAAAGAATGAGTTTCTTGTCTGTCATGGTGGTGTATGCATTTAAGCCTCCATCTATGATGCAGGATTACCAGTTTGAACCGTAGCTGCTGTTTCCAATCCAGATCCCTGCCAACATGCTTTGGGAAAGCAGCAGAAGATGGCTCAAGTTCTTGGGCCTCTGCTTCCCATGTGAGAGACCCAGATGGCGTTCTGGGCTTCCTGGATTCAGCCTGGCCTAGTCCTCCTCTTTTCGGCTTTTGTAGGAGTGTTTGTGGGAGTGAACCAGGGGCAGGAAGATCTGTGTGTGTGTGGCGGGGGTGGGGGAAGGGGGAGGGGGGGGTGTTGGTATGTGTGTGTCCATCTATGTCATTCTGATTTGCAAATAAATAAATCTTTAAAAATTATTTTCTGTACAAATTTTGGAGCCTTCTCCTTCACCCTCCTCCACACTAATGCAGCTGTAGAAGTGTTAAGCAGTCTTCTCCTGCCACTGGATGGATGATCAGAATGTTTGAGGTCAAGGACAGGAACCCCATTGCTGGAGGCACCTATGCACGTGGAAAACAATCTTCCATCTCTCCCACCCCCACAGGCTGGCATATTCCTGAATTTCAAGATGCTTCTTCTGCTTGGCCCAGATGCTAAAACTATTAATTATAGCTCTGCATTTATCCATGCACACCTGCACTGACATTCACAGTCCCAAACATTCATTCACACTCCTACACACACACACTCACACTCCACACCCAGAGTCAGGCTTCCTAGCTGCGAGATTTGATTTGAAAGCTGATAAGAAAGCCTTCTGATGCTATTAGCTGGGCCACACGTTTCTCAAAAACTCCCACCATTAAATATTTATCCTTTTGGGAGTCCCCAGTTAAGAATCAAATACTAGTCCAAGCACCACACCATAACGTTATCATCTAACATTTTGGCAGGAGCTTACTTCTGCCCAGGGAACTTCCTCTCCTCTGCTGGCCAACTCTTACTCCTTCCTCAGGTCGGGGTTGGTCTTTCCTACCCATCTACCCCTAACTGACGAGGGAGGGTAAGACATAACTCTGTCATTTTGCTTGGATGCACCTATTATAACTCATGAAATGATGGTTTGCATGGCTGTGTTTGTATATTTTGTGGCTCCATGGAGGGCTCTTCCTTATACCCCAGTGCTGGTTCGGTACCTGACATGGAGTAGATGTGCAACAAAACTGAAAGCAAGTGGAGGCTTTGGGGAAAGGAGAGCCGAGAAGGAGGGAAAGGGATGCAGAAGGTCAGGTGTTGAGTCCTGAGGATCACCAGTGTGTTCCTCCCTCACCCACCAGGATATATGAGTCACCTTTCTGTGTTCTACAGTGAAACACTTGAGAGACACTCATTTCATAAAGTTAAAAGGTTCCAGGGCAATAATGAGACATGTGCTGAGGTCAGTGGAAGGCAGGGCGAAGCCCATGTGGAGAAGGAAGCCCAGGGTGAACCCAGAAGCTTGCCCATCCCAGGGGGGGGTGGGCCAGCCTCTTGGGAGAACCACCTTCCTGGGGCACCCTCCTCATGCCCTGAGGACACCACACTAGAACCACCTCCCAGCACCATAAGTGGATTTACTTTCTGCCCTCCCAGAACCATGATCAGATGACCTTGTGGTTTAAGCATCTCCATGAGTTATGGAGCTCAGTCTTGTCCAATTCCTAGCATAAGATAATGGCCTGGGGTGGACAAGGTACCCAGAGCACCCATACAGGAGCAGCATTAAGTTAAAAGTAATTTAAAAAATGGGCCTGGCACAGTAGACTGGTGGCTAAAGTCCTCACCTTGGACATGCTAGGATCCCATATGAATGCTGGTTCATATCCCGACACCTCTACTTCCCATCCAGCTCCCTGCCTGTGACCTGGGAAAGCAGTAGAATATGGCCCAAAGCTTTGGGACCCTGCACTCTCATGGAAGACCCAGAAGAGGCTCTGGGCTCTTGGCTTCGAATCAGCTCAGCTTTGGCTGTTGCGGTCACTTGGGGAGTGAAACATTGAATAGAAGATCTTCCTTTCTGTCTCTCCTCCTGTCCATATATCTGTCTAATAAAAATAAAATAAATATTTTTAAAAAGAAGAATTATTCTTTGTTCTGCTAGGTGTGGTTGTACATGCCTATAGTCCCAGCTACTCAGGATGCTGAGGCCAGAGCATTGCTTGAGTCCAGGAGTTCTGAGCTGTAGTGCGCCATGCCGATCGGGTGTCAGCACTAAGTTCAGCATCAATATGGTGACCTCTTGGCAGTGGGAGACTACATGGTTGCGTAAGGAGGGGTGAACTGGCCCAGGTCAGAAATAGAGCAGGTCAAAACTCGTGTGCTAATCAGAATTCATTGCTCTGGGGCGTGGAGCAATGGATCAATTAGTTAATCCTCCACCTTCAAGCACCAGAATCTCATATGGTTTGTGTCCCAGCTGTTCCATTTCCCCTTCAGTTCCCTGCTTATGGCCTGGGAAAGCAATGGAGGATAGCCCAAAGCCTTGGGAACCTGCACCTGTGTAGGAGACCTGGAAGAATTTCCTGGCTCCTGACTTCATATTGGCTCAGTTATGGCCATTTAGTCATTTGGGGAGTAAGCCAGCAGATGGAATATCTGTGTCTCTTTCTCTCAATAAAATCTGATCTGCTTTTCCAATAAAAATAAGTAAATAATTTTTTAAAATGTATGAAAATAAGGTCATTAGAATAAGGAAGTGAGGAGGAAGCCAGGACACTGATCTGAGGAAAAACTTTGAACTACCAGGATGTGTTATCTTTCTTCCTGGGAGAAGTTACCAGATCCTCCATACTCAGGAGCTACACTGGTGCCATTTAATGAACCTGGGGCTTATCTGGGATCTTGGAAGTGACTGCTATTCCCTTCTCTTAGAACTACTAACTCACGGCTTCTGTCTCCTGGAGTTAGAGGAGAGGAGAAACGTCAAAACATCTGGAATTTCAAATGGATACAGGTAGACACATCTCTAAGGCACTAGATCTTGATGATCTCTGCAAAGTCACCCTTGGGCTCTTGGTACCCCGTTACAAAGATGGGGGCCAGCACTGAGGCACAGAGTTAAGTCACTGCCATTTCAGGATCCCCTACCAGAGCACAGGTGCCAAGTCCCAGCTTCTCCCTTTTCCAGTCTAGCTCCCTGTTGATATATCTGGGAGAGCACCAAGGGACAGGCTAAGTGCTTGGGGTCCTGCACCCTCTTGGGGAACCTGGAGGGAGATTTGGCTCCTGGCTTTGACCCAGAACAACCCTGGTTGGGTAGCCATTTCAGGAATGAACCAATGGGTGTCCATCTTCCGATCTCTTTTTGTATCCCTCAATCTCTATTGTTGTGCCTTTCAAAATAAACATAATAAATCTTTAGAAAAAAAAGGCCCACTTTGAGTCTTTTCCTTCTGTAATTTCTCTTCTCCCAGGGTCACCCCTGGGAGCTCACTTCAGAATAATAGTCTTGAGGTGACAAGTGAGTCACACAAGGCCACATAAAACAGAAGTAGCCAGTGAGAGAGAAGTGGCCTTGTGGGGACCTTGCTTGCTTGGGACCACACACAGAGCTGTGGGTTACCATGTACAGTGCCTTGCAAAAAAGGAGAGCTTCACTTTTTTGACCCTGGGTCATGGTCTCTTCCATTCTCTCTCTCTCCCAATGCACCAGTGTTATCTTCATCACTCCAGTGATGCTGTGAGTCTGACCTCCATAGCTCCAAATTAAATCTGGAATCACTTTGAGACTACACAGTCCCAGACTCATGCCATTACACTTGGTCTGATGCACACACCTTCCGGCTCCTCTTTTCAACCTGCATTGATCCTGGTGTCATCTCCTCTAGCCTGTGGACTCTTAAGGAGCAAGGTCCGAGTTAGCGTTGAAGGTGGTCAATTAGCATGCAACCTGTCTTTCTACTTCCCTATAATGTGCTACTGGGACTTGAAGGCAAGACTTTCCCTAGCAGTGAGGTGCACTTAAAAGACAGGAGAGGCCTCCTTGTTACTATTTTGTTCTTGCTGCTGGTAGGAGGGATCATGGGGATCCTGTAACAGTCATGCCAGCCTCCTGGACTCTGCTTCCGAATTCCTGGATGGCAAACCCTGTCAGTGTGTTCTTTCCCGCAGGAGTCCCAGGGGTGGCCTTTTGATTCCCCACCTTACTAGTTGTGGCAGATTTATTTAGCTCTCCTGGTGTCATTTCTCAGAATACACTCCAAAAGCCCTTCTAAAACTTTTTTTTTAAGCATTCATTCTCAACACAAAATTCTCCTTAGCCTAAAATATCCAGAAGAGTTTGTTTTCTGCATTGACTGAAGTAAGTCCTAAATAGTTGTCAGACTCCATGGAGAAAATGAAATGAAAATAGAACCTGCTACTGGGCTGACATCATGGTGTAGTAGGTTAAGCTGACACCTGTGATGCTAGCAAACCATGTGAGTGCCACTTTGTGGCCCAGCCATTCCACTTTTCATCTACTTCCCTAATAATGTGCCTAGGAATGCAACGGGAGATGGCCTGACTGCCTGGGCCCCTGCCACCTATGGAATTCCAGGTACCTGGTTTTGGCCTGGCCCAGCCCATCCCCAGATATTGTAGCCCTCTGGGGAGTGAACCTGCAGATAGAAAATTTCTCTGTTCTCCCTCTCTTTCTGTAATTCTGCCTTTTCAATAGATAAATTGTGTGTGTGTGTGTGTGTGTGTGTGTGTGTGTGTGTGTGTGTGTGTTTCTATGTGTTTTGAAAGAAAACACTACTGGAGAGAAAAAAATTTTTCCTACCTCTTGTTACGTTCATGATTGAGAACTCTACAAAGAAAAAGATTACCAAGAAAAGAGCATGCAAGTCTATTTAACACAAGTTTTACATAACATGGGACTTAATAAGGAGATGAGTGCTTCAAGAAACAGGGGAATCTCTATATTTGCATGTTAGGTCTGATGAACAGTGGACAGACATGAAGACATAGGATTGAACAAAGGAGGTATGATCTAATGTTAATAGCTAGGAGGAACCGAATAAGGACCATTTGTTCAGATTCTTCTTGAAGGGAAGGATGTTCCTTTTGCCTGAGTACAGGGAAGGTATTTGCAGAAGAGAACTTAGGGTTTTCTTCATGGGAGCAAGACAAGAGAAGGGCAGAGATCATATGTCCTGCTTCAGGACTCAGGCCACAGTGACCTTCCTGCTCCTGCTGTTTCCTCAGATGGCAAGGTGACATATTTTGAGTAGTGTGTCCTGAACCTCATCATCAATATAGTGAAAACTGGGAGATAAGAAAAGCTGACAGGAAAACACATATGTTTCTTCACTTGCTATGGGGCTACATACCCAGATAAATCCATCATAAGTTCAAAATACTGTTAAATTAAAAATACATTTAATCCTGTACACTTGTTAGGCTGCACACTATCACTTAGCTCAGTCTACCCTAAAAGTGCTCACAAAGAGTGGACATTGTGGGAAAGTGAGTGAAGCTGCTGCTTGGGATGCCTGCATCCTACACTAGAGAGCCTGGTGCTCAACCTGGATACTTCATGCCTCCAGTCCAGCTTCCTGCTACCACGTCTGGGAAGCAGCTGATGACGGCCCACGTTCTTGGGTTCCTGCCATCCACATGGGAGACTTGGAAGGAATTCTTGGCTCCTGGTTTCATCCTGGTCCAGCCTTGGCTATTGCAGGTATTTGAGGAATTAACTAGAATTACAGAAGATAACTCTCTCAAACAGATAAAAATAAGGAAACATTTAAAATGTTAAAGTAGTTTGAAATACCCCCCCCCCAAAAAAAAGCATAGAACCAGGTACAGAGCAGTTAGATAAGCAAAGAAGTAGACTTACATTTCAAGGTTTAACCTATATATAGAGAATAGACAAGCAAACAAGCACAAATGTGGGAGTCTGCTTTGGACTCACGTAGACTGTAAAGTAATGTGTGTATTTCTCAGGCATGCACACATACACATGACATGATTCAGGATTCTCCTAGTTTGAAAACTCAACATCTTGGCCCCAAATAGGAGGAAGAATGATGTGGAAGATAAAAGATCCAGGTAGGTGTGTTGGGAAGATAAGAATCAAGGTGAAGTGATAAGATTGTAGTAGAAGGAAGAATGGAATGGGAGCAATGCAGGAAGGACTGAAATAGGTGAAGGGTGTAGTAATGGGAGAGAACTTAAGTTAAAAGGAGGTCAGGGCTTGGGTAACCTGGCCTGGGTCCTGAGGCCCACAAGTGAAGTGGGTGCCGGGTTCGTGAGACCCACCTGCCCCCCCCCCCCGCCCCCTGGGACCAGGGATCCAGCAGGGCTCACATTGCCTGGCCCTGTTCCTTGGACCTACCCATGAGTGAAAAAGGTGTAATAGTGGGCACAGACAGTAATGTACATGGCAGCCCATTTGGTACCATAGTAGAGGAAGGAGAACAGAGCAAATTGAACAACTACCCCAGCAAACTATGACAGCAAAATCTGTGTGAATGGAGACTTGAGGTTGACTATGGCAGCCAATGGACATCAGGAGGGTTGCCTCACCTTTGGATCGGCAGAATCGACAGCATTTCAGAACTATCGAAACCACTTAATCAGAACCCTCAGAACATGCACTGTAGTGGGAGCCTGGGTTGATATTGGGTGAAAGTTCCCCATCCTTCTCCCCTTCCCCCAGAAACAAGGAGAAATGGAGAATTAGGAAACAATAATTTCACCTACTTTTCCCTAACCCTTAGTCCTTCCCACACTGGTGAACCATGTAATTATGCAGTCACCATCAAAAAATAAAATTTTAATTTTTTAAAAGGACAGATAGGCAAAAAAAAAAAAAAAAAAGCCAACTTTTCACTCTTGGGTAGCTTCATTGTTTTTTATTAGTGCCTGGAAAGTAGTAGGTTTTAGATAACTATCCACTGAGCTGTAAAAATAAGTCAGGGAGAAAGGGGAAGACAAGTTCACACAGCCTGGGGGTATATTTGTGGTCATGACCACTACCATTGACAGAATTTCACCTCAAGCCAGATGCTCTGCTAAGCTTACCAACAATACCATTTTATATCCTACCAACACTCTGCAAGATAATAATACTATGCTCATTTAATGGATAAAAAAACTGAGGCTTAAATTAAGTAACTCAGTCACAAAAGTAGTAAGTGGTAAGATTTGCATTCTGAGCTAACCTTAAAACCGGTATATCTCACCATCATAGTTCAGCATTCTTCCTTGGGTCTATGCTCCCTCACTGTTCTCCATTTAGAGGGGGGCCCTAAAGCACATGACCTGAAATGTGTACTGTCAGTGAGGAACTAAGAAAGAAAGGATGAGGGCACCCCCCACCCAGCTGAGGAGGGACCACATTAAAGTCTCATCTACAACAACACAAAGAAAAAACAATTTGAAACTTAATCATCTGCCAGAATTATGATCCCTCCCCGCAGCGGGGAGCACATTAGCAAAGCTGAGAAATGATAATTCAGCAGCCCCCAGCCCAGCAGGGAGGGAAAGAGAGGAGGAGAGAGGGGGGTGGGAGGGAGGAAAACAGAAACAGAGGCGCAGACAAGGGTGCAGGGAGGGGAAAGATGCAGGGCCTGACCTCTGACGCCTCCTTTTCCAGCCCAGGTACTGCGCTTCTGCAATTCTGCTTAGGGCAGGGGTCTGTCCCCTAAGTCACTCCTCAGCACCAGCGAGTCATCACGTCCGAGTGGGCGGGGCTGCAGCCAAGGCTACACCACCCGGTCCAGCTGTGGCTTGGGGTGTTAGCCCGGGTGGGAGCCAAACAACAGGTCCGGCGATGAGGCCCTCGTCTTCAGATGACACCAAGGCAAAGAGCGGTCTTTCAGGAACCTGGGTGCTGGACAGCTCCCGGCCCCAGTCCTGGCTCCGGGAGAGCGCAAGGGCGGCTGTGGGTTGTGGGCGCTGCTCTCCATCCCTTAGCGGAGGCGCGCGGGCTGCCGGGAGCTGCTTGGAGAGGGCTGGGGTCACGGAAGGGTCTCGATGGAAGTTTGGTGGGGACCTTGAGCCTGCAGCCCCGAGGGAACCTCTCCAGACGCATTCCTTCCTTCTGAGTCCAGACCCCTAGCTCCGCACACCACTCCCCCAACCCGGCTCAGGACAATGGCGCCTTCAGCCCCCAGAGATGAATGGCGCCTTTGAGAGCTGCACGCCATAGGGTCAGCGGCGGCCACGGGTCCCGGGGGTGGCTGAAACTCCCCATCTAGGAACCAAGGCTCTGGGGAAGGTGGGGGGCTAATGGAGGAGGGAAGATAGGGACTGGGGCGTCCTGAAAACATTTGTCCTGGATCAGGTAATGCTGGCTAAAGAGCAATCTTAAGAGTATGAGTGGAGAGGAGTCCTGTCTCCCTGCTCCAGTTTGGGCCCCTTCTTCAGAAAGCAGTAGGGAAAGCTCAGTGGAGAAACAGCCTGATAAGCTTTTGCCCCCTCTGTGTTGGTCCCTTCCCAAAATCAGGGTCTGCCCTCTGAGAGCGGCAGCTCCCCTGCCCGCAGCTCCCCTGCCCTGCTCTTGGGGGCCGTGTCCCTGCATCTGGAGCTGCCTGCAGGCCTGGTCCCTCCTTCCTGCTCCTGTCTCCCCTTTGCTTCCCCCACATTGCACAGCCTACCAGGTTGCTATGGAAACAGGCTTGGAAGGCTCTGCCAGGAGGCCAAGGCCACTCACTATTGCTCTGGGGGTAGGGGAGAGAGGGGTGGAGCATGGAGGGAAACTGAAAGTCAGGAGCAGGAGGTGAGTTCTGGCCATTCCGTGGAGGGGTAAGCACTCTGCGGTCCTGGGTGACTCTTACAGGGGACAGGGGCAGCAGGCAGAGGGGACAATATAATTGAACGATGTGATTGAGACACTGTGGCAGAGTTCCTATGGTTCCAGCAACTCCCAGTGCTCCACAGTGAGGCAAGCCCCTCAGAGGGGAGATCAATAGATGCAGGAGGAAGGGAGACAGGCAGCGCCCATAGTCCTGCCCCTTTCTCCTGCTATGAGGCTGTATCCTGCTGCCCCTCCTGGGGTCATGTCCACAGAGAGGGGGTCTTGACAACTCACTGGAGATCTAGAAATAGGAGGGGAGGGCAGAACTGTGATGTTCAGGATGCTCAGAAACCCTCCCACTAACCCCTCCAACCACCACACCAAGTGGAACCAGAGATGGCTAGAGACCTAGGTGGGTTAAGCATTTTTACAGCCTCCCTCCCTAGCACCGCATTTGCTGGACCTAGAGACTGCCAATACTGTACCTCAGGAGGATGGGCTATAAAATAGATAATGGAGGTGGCCCACTGAGGGCTAGGAGCAAAGAAAGATGGGGGAAGCCTAAGGCAGGAGGGGCCGGAGCCAGGGTAGGTATGGGATCGGGGAGAGCAAACAAGTGTAGTGAGGGAAGGTAGGGTGCTTCTTAGAAGCTTCCCCTGGCAGCCACCACTGGGGAGTAGACCTCTGCCTTTCCCAGCACTCCTACCTCAGGCCAAGCTGCCTCTTGGCCAGGGACTAGCAGAAATCTTGCAGTCCTGGGAGAACACGTCACGTAGGTCCCTTGGGAAGCGACCTCTCAGGTTGTCAGAGGTTCAGATTCTTTCCTGGGAGAAGAGGTCAGGGCAAAAAGGGTCCCCCAGGGAACTTAGGGTTTCCTGGATCGGAGCCATCAGCTTTCCCCTGGCCATAGCCCCCAGAACAGTCCTCTTGGTGTTTGCTTATTTTGGTTATTTTTTGATCAGATATTTTGGCACTGTGCACACTGCCTCCTGTTGCCATGGCAGCCATGACAGGGGCTGAGGCACCGTGAGAAAAATACCAAAATTAATGAGTGAACGAAAGTGCAGCCAAGAGAAAAACAAGGTTAAAAAAAGAGTTAAAACAGTAATGAAAACAGGCTTCCCAGCTCCACAGCAGAGCAGCTGCTGAGGTCTCCCCAGAGCAGCAGCCCCCGCCCAGCCTGCAGCGCCAGGCATCTCCCAGACCTCAAGGCAAGACCCAGCCACCTTCCCCCAACCCTAGCCAGTTCTAGACCTAGCCACAGCCACTGGGGATTCAGCCTAAACACAGTGGTGCATCAGCTCCAACAGCAGAGCGGCTCCCGACCCAGGTAGCATCCTGCCTCCCCACACAGCATCTCAGGCAACAGCTTCCCGTCTCCTAGACAACCGAGGCTCAGCTACAGCTCCCACACAACAGTGGTCCAGCCCTGTTACCAGCAAATGGCCTCCCAGCTACACTCCAGCTTCAAAGCTTATAGCTGCAGGCGGAACTGCATCCCAGCCAGTGTCCTGCACATACTAACAGCCGAGCCACAAGCCTGGGCAACAGCATCTCAGCTACAGCCAATCCCTACTATGCTGTCATCACAGCTATCACTTTGGGACCAATAGCATCCCAGCTACGGTCCTGTACACCACAGTAGCTCTGCTCTTATCCCAGGTAACAGCCTGCCTCCCAGGTACAGGCTCCTAGCAACAGCCTCTCCCCTCCTGGAGCATAGGCAATGGATCTAGCTACAGCCCTATCTACATCATATTAACAGAGAACAGCCTTTTCAGCTGTAGTCAGACTCAGGTGTGCCTGCTTCACATGTAGCATTTCAGGACCAGTGGCACTTTGGTTTTTTTTTTCTTCCTCAACACCACACATACACACAGCTTGGCAACAAGTAATATGATTGTCTAGTGATAGCCTAGGCACACCAACATCATGGAATCCCCTGCAGCATTCCTATGAACCACCAGAGGCAACAGCCTTGCTATTATAGTTCCAGACCCTACAAAGTCTTAATCCTCTTAGCCTCCCAGGGACACACATCTGAGGAAGAGCCACACAACCCCTTCCCCACCCAGCATCACCCAGGCTCCAGTCCCTGGTCAGTCTCAGCTGGAACCTCAGACACTGTCAGCTTGCCCACCAGGTCCTCTTCCCAGTTTTGTACTAGCCAGGAGCCTGGCTTCTCTGCCCTTCAGAAACCATCCCATTGATTCCTCACCATCCTCTTCCCTGCTTTCATGCCTGCCCTTCACGCTGGGAAAAACAAGCTCCTGTTCCCTGGACTGGGGTCCCCTACAGAGCCCAGCCTGGCCACTGAGTGGGAGGGTAGGGGCGCAGGGAGAAGTGAAAGCACAGCCCAGTGCCGCTGCCCTGGCCCAATGCAGCTTCCATTGCTCACTTGCTCGGAGCAGGATTTGGGCTTGATGGTGGTGGAGCGGGGAGGATGGAGGAGAACATCTGGGAGATTAGCATTTCCTGCCCAGCTCTGCAGCAGCCGCTCCTGCTCAGCCCGGAGCTCAGGGAGGAGAACAGAGGAGCCTTTGAACGGATCCCAGCAAGCAGCCCAGGGAGGGTTGGCTGCAGTGGGCAGCAGGCGCCGCATGCTGGGGGCGGGGAGCCTGGGGCAGCTCTGGGGTGGAAGGTTTCTTCTCTCTGGCCCACTCATTCTTAGAGCTGTGCTCAATGATGGGGAGAGTGTGAGCCTTGCAGGGACAGAGAGAAGCCACTTACAGGACACAGCACTCCACCCCCAAACTGGGCTCCTGGAGGGGCAGGGCAGGCTCCAGGCCAGAGGCTCTTCTGAGCGAGAGAAAAGGCAGTCCTTATTCCTCTCATGGATCGCCAGAGACCCCTTCCTTATCCTGACACGTGACTCACAGAGTGAAGCCAGGACAGGTAAGAGGAGGAAGCAGAAGAAACAAGTGAGAGCCCAGTGATGACAATGGGGAAATTAGGGGGTGGGGGAGTGGTAACAGAGATGAGACAGAGGCTACATCAAAAAGAGGGCCAGAGACCAGCCATCCCATAACAAGGGTCTTTCCACATCCAGGGTCCAGGCCAGCCTAAGAATAGCCTTCTTCGGACCTAGAACACCTGCCCGCGCCCATACAGGATTTGTGCTTGATGATGGTGGGCAATCGGAGGGTCTCAGGAACCCAATGCTCTTGGCCGCCACCGGGTACCAGACCCCAGCATAGGAAAGGGAGTGCCCAAGCTACCCGGTGGCCTCTAGATGGCACCAGAGAGCCGGAGCTGAGCAAGAGAAACCGAATATTCGTGTGTGAGACACTGCGTGTGACACCGTGTGTGACTCGGTGTGAGTGTGACAGGGAGCGTGTGGCACTGCGAGGGCAGGTGACACGGGCCGCGACACTACGGGCTTCGCAGGGCAGGGACCCCTTGTGACTGTGGGTGTGTGTGCAGCATGCCGCCGGCCAAGCGTCAGCCCACACAGCACCTCCCCGCCCCAGGGCAAGTGACTGGGAGCCCTGGTAGAGCCTGCGCTCAGGGGTCATCCCTTCTTCATCCCCTTCTTTCTCCCTGTCCTCACACTGGAGTCCCACTACTGTCCCCCCTCCGGGTCCCTCCAGCTCCACTCCCTTCACCCCTGCTCGCCGTGACCACCGAAGGCGACCGCTTTGCGGCTCCGGCCGGGGGAGGGGCAGACTTCCCCGAGTGCCGTGGGTTCTTCGGGGGTCTGGACGGGATGTGGCTCCGGAGGCGCAGGTGCCTGGGGGAGGAAAGCACCGGCGAGGCACTTGGCGGCGGCGTCTTCCCAGGGGCAAAGTGGGGACAGGTGTTTGAGAGGCGTGAGGAGGGGGGATCTCAGAGGGGTCCTGTAGGCTGCCCGAGCGGGACCAGTGTTAGGGGGCAGAGCGAGGATGGGAATGGCCGGGGAGGGGATGGCGACAGGCGCAGGGGGTCTCAGCTTCGGGCGATGTAGCTCGGGGTCCCCTCCCGGCGGGACCCGAGCTCCACCCCCCGGCCGGAGGGGGGCGGGGAGGCGAGCGGGAGGCGGGCAGGCCGGGAGGGAGGGGGAGGCAGGGGGCGGGCCGGGCCGTGCGCTCCGCTCGCGCTGGCTCCGCTGCCGCCACCGCCGCCGCCGCCGCCTCACACACTCCGGGAGCGGGAGCACGGCGCGGACGCCAAGACGCCGGGCTGCCGTGCCCAGAGCCAGCCCAAGCCGGAGCCCGAACCGCAGCGCCAGCCCCAGCCGTGCCGAGCCGCAGCCCGGGCCGGGGCCGGCGGCGGCTCATGGACAGCGGGGTCGGCGGCCGGTGCTGCCCCGAGGCGGGTAAGGATCTGGTGGCGGTGGAGGCGCCAGCGACTCGGAGCCCGGAGCGGCCATGGCCGGCGGGAGCTGAGGGAGGGGCGCTCAGCGGAGCGAGGCCGCGGGGACCGGGTTGGTGCTCTGCCCGTGGGGACTAAGGCGGCGGCGGCCGCGAGCTCAGGGTGAGGGTTGAGGCCGGGCATCTAGAGGTCCACAGCTAGAAGCCGAGAGAAAGGGGATAGTGAGTCAGACCCCAGCCCCAGCGCTCCGGGAATAAGGAGACTCCAGGCACGCGCGGGTGGAGGATGGTTTAGGGAGAGCGCACGGCCCCCAGCTTGGTGGGGAGCTCCGGGAGGACGGTGCAGGCAGGGACCTTGTCCATAGCGCGCGCGCGCACACACAGACACACACACACGCATACACACACTTGTTGGGCGACCAGTTCTGCTCTCTCCCGCGCCTCCAGATCCCCACGGGTATAGAGGGTCATACCGCCAGCATGTCTACACTCATGCATACATCCGTACATGTGTGCGCACACATATCTCTCCTGCACACCAGCGCCCACCGGGCCACCGTCATCGGCTGAAGGCACTTCGGGGTCTGCACAATCGGCAGCACGGACACACACTGGGTGTGACACAAACACCACCATGGGCCTTCAACTCGTGTGCGCCTTGTCACGGCCACAGCGAGCGCGATGGACACTGGAATCCTAGCCACTGCACACATTCCTGTAAGGAAGGAACACACCCTAACGCAAATCCTGTGGCCCACTCCTTGGCCCAGCGGGGGCATGGGTTGCATCCACACAAACACCCAGACCGGTGGCTGGGCAGGCACCCACGGCAGCACCTCGCGGCCACACGTCCGTTACCCACGGCTTCGCACATCTTTCGCAGTGGTGCTACACACACCTCACACCACCGGTGTCACATTACACCCCGCAGCGCAGACGCAAACACTGTCCCTCTCCTGGCGAGGGCAGATTCCACCCGGACAGCGCGCCGGGGTCGACAGCCCCGAGCGCTAGTTACCTCAATCGCGACATTGTTATTGTAAATGTCGGCTCAGCGGGAGCCCCGGGGCCGGCGGAACCGGCTTCCTGGCCGGCGCCTCCCCACCCCCACTCCCGGGATGCACCGGCGGGGTGTTCCGGGAACGAGCTGGACTTGGCAGGCCGCGCCAAACGGCCGGCTTCCTGGGGGCTCCGGGGACCTAGGTCCCTTGGCAGAGGGTGCAAGCCTGGGATGGGGGTTGCGGCCCGCCCTCTTCGGGCCTTTTAGCTGATTCTCCAAGCCACCTGGGTTCCCAGCACACCTGGGTCTGGCTCACACCTGGGCGTCCCCTCCGCAGGCCAGTCGTAGGCGCAAGCTAGGCCCCGGGCCAGAAGGGAGATCGCGGCACGCACTGGAGCAAAACTGAAAAGCGAGATGGTCGCGCGCCTCTTTCCCTCACTGCCCTCGACAGCGCAGACTTCGGGCCCCAGTTTCCTCAGCACTGGTCGGAGACTCGTCCTTCGGGCGGGAAAGATCGGGGGACTGAGGCATTTGAGGATCGAGCGCCCTGCGCGAGGGTCATGTTTATGCGAATGTCCCTGCCCGGCCCAGCTCTTCGCTTTGTGATTCCGGCGCCGAATACCTCCCTGCCCCCCTCCCGGCGTCCGCAGCTTGGCTCTGCCGGCGCCGACTTGCGGGAGACCCTGGGCCGCGGCCGGAGATGGCAAGGAAGGAGGGATTCCCCGCGGCGGCTCGGGGAGGAGAGTGGGGAGGCGGATGCACAAGTGGCCGGCCAGCTAGGGCGCGTTCTCGCCGCGCTGCGCCCTCGCCTCGCCTCGGGCTTGGTAGCCGGGTGTGGGGGTGGGGCTGCCCGAACCCGAGGAACGACGCCGTCACCCCCAGCCGGTTCACCCTCCCTCGGTGTCCACTGGGAGGAGACGCTCGGCGCGCTGGGTGTGTGCTGGGAGCTGACTGAACGGGGCGGCGCAGACGGGACTGCCCAGGCGGTAGCTTCGGGAACTTGGTGCCCGAAGACGCAGGGAGCCTTCCAGCAACTGCTCTGGGTTAGTCCCCGGTGGCTGCCCAGAAGGTGTTTCTGACATCCCAGGAGTGTGTGTGTAGCGGAAAGTGGGATGTTTTTCTTGACAGGAGGATCCGAGAAGCTGGTAACCTGGGATTGCAAGGTGCCGCGCAATGGAGGGGAGGGCTGAAAGTGGATGAGGGGGCTCCAGAGACAACCCAAGGCTGGGTGCCTGAGGAATCTAGTGTTAATTTCTGGCCGCCTTTCGGTGTCCTTCCTCCCCCTACCCAGCCCCAGATTTCCGTTCCAGAAGGGACATCAGGTCGAAAGGGGGTGTCTTGGTCTGGCAGCAGGAGCGAGGTCTGCTGAAGAGTGAATGGCTGGGAAGACAAGACAGGAAGGAAGGGCCAGAGGGGCCCTGCAGGGTGGGGGAGAAACTAGGTAGGAATCCAGGCTGAAGGAGGGGAGGTGGAAGGAAAAGGCCTTTCTGCTGGGGGCGGGGGAGGGCTGCCCAACCCTCCCAGTAAGGCTAGTGCTGCCCAGAGGCAGTTCAACAATGTAGTGGGTGCTTCCACCTGCCAGAGTCCTCAGGACATAGCAGTGTGGGACATACCTGCTTTGCATGCACCAGAGTGTTTACAGTTTACAGAGTGTTTACAGAGAGAGTGTTTCAGTTGACCATTGAACCCATGATCACCTACTGTGTGCCTGGTAGTGTAACTAAAACATTCTTTTGGGGATTTTAAACAATCTGTCCTTTAAAATGTAATAGGCCTTAGATGCATCTGATCTCATTGAATCCTCCAAGAGGCAGGATGTATTATCTACATTTCACAGAGAGGACAGACTCAGAAAAGTGAGCTCACTTGGCTGAGGTTACACAGCAAGGCAGCACTGGAGCAGGTGTTCCAAACCCACAGTCTTGACTCAGGAAAGCAGGTGCCTCGGAGCCCTGCAGAAGGGAACGGGGAGGCACGGAGGGTGGGAGGCTTCTGAGCGGCTCCACCCCACGCAGCTTCACTTGCCCACCCTTCCGCCGGCTGGCTCACAGATGTTCCCACAAGTTTTCTTTGTCCCTCGGTATTTTGTGTCTGCGGTAGCCTTGACTGTGGTGTGTACCCTAGGTAGCTGGAGCTGTTGTTGAACAGTGCTGGGGTGACCTAGCCACTGGGGCAGCAATGGCTGTGCTTCCTACTCCTGTCCTTCAGTGTTGAGCAAACACTGGACCTTTATACCCTCACCCCTTTCCCAGGTGTTGGCTCGCATATGGCAAGTCTCTCTGCCTGTTCTTGACTCTGTCCCTCACTCTTACTCCCCTTGTGTTTCTTCCCCCGTCGGGTCTTAGGAAAATGGATCCCTGTGCTTGTCCCTGTCGAGGCTCAGAATTCCCAAGGTGTTAAGCACCCACAACACACTGGGTTGGAGGTGGGGTGCCCTTGTCCTGGAAGACAGCCTGGGCTTGAGGAAGGGAAGATAAAACACTAATCGCTTCAAAGCCTGCCGCCTGGGACTAATGACTGCCAATACCAACTGCTGGGGACAAAGTTCAGACCGTGGGGGCAGGGGTGAGGAAGACCCGCCCTTTGCCGTGTCTCTGCAGCAACAGCCTGGGAGGTGTGGGAATAGGCAGTCTCAGAATTCCCCTCAGGCTGCTATGCCCTGTTCTCCTGGCCAGGGATGGTGGGAATAAGGTTACGGGGGTGAGGGGGCACAGCCTATCCTTCACCTCAGATGCTCTTCCTCATCCTGCCTTTCTCCCAGACTCTCTACTTCAAATCCTGGCTCTTCCACAGACTCCTGCTGTGTCTGCAGGCAGTTTAGTTCCTCTGAGCCTCAGTCTGGCCCTCTGTAAAATGGGGAGAGGTGCAGTAACAACATTACCTGGTGCAGCAGGGTTGGGAGCTGCACCCAGTGAGAACACCTGTATGAGACACTTAGCGGGTTTGCTGGTAAAACCTTAGTGTCTGCTCGGTGATGGCGAGCCGTGATGGTGATAAAGATGGTGATAATAGTTTGCAGGGCCTCCGGCTCTTTACTCTATGGACCCAGTGTATCTCAAAGTGTTCCCAGACTGTCTGGGTCCAATCACAACACACTGGCCCTGGGGGAAGTCTCCCTGTCCGCTCCGCCCACTAGAGCCCAAATTCCTGCGGGTGGGGCCTGATAATCCTTCCAGGAGCTCCAGGTGCCGCTCTACCTCCCACTCCATCTCCTTACAGCTCTTCCCACCTCCCTCCTTCCCCGACGACGCCACACCTTCCTAGTCCTGGAACCCCGGGGGTTCTTTTCCCACCTGGCAAGCATCATGTCCTACCACTTTCCTAACTCCTTGCCACTAGGCTGTGAGGATCTACTGTGTGGAAGACTGTGTAGGGTGGGTCCTTTCCCAAGTGCTTATGGTGGTGCTGCCTATGACGACTGAAAGGCTTAGATCCGGAAGCTACACCTCTTGGAGTATCCACAAATCAAGTCACCCTGACTGCTGGATCACCGACTCCTGAATTAGCAGGCAAAATTTGTGATGGGTCATTTTTTTTTAATTAGAGATGTTAGAGAGGGGTGTGACTCTACAAGGTTAAATAAGCTTCCTTGGGGAGGAGTGGACTCAACAGTCACCACTCTGGTTCTCCTCTGTCAGGTTTAGGGTAATTCATATGCCCAGATAGGCCCTATTCTGCCAAGATTTATGTAAAGGATGGGGGTGCATAGCGATCTCAGGTCTGGAGGAGGGGTGGTGGCAGGGTAAGGTGCCCAGAAAGGAAGGAGGCAATCCTCTGGAGGTGTGTGGGGTTGAGCGGCGTGCCAGGGCCTTGCTGGTATAGAGGGGAGGTGGCTGCAGGGTGGATCCAGATTCCTTCTTCCTTTAAAGAGATTAAGGTTGCAGCTGGGAACAAACAAGTATAATCAGAGCTGGTTCACACAGTTGAGTGATCTGGAGCGGGACCTGTGCTTGGGTAGTTGTGCGAGGTGAAGTGGGACTGTGCAAAATGCCTGTGGGATCCATGAGCATTCACTGAGAAGCTCCCATGTGCTCCTAAATGGAGGAACCTTAAATTTTACCCCAGTTAGTTCTTTAGGGACTGGGACAAGGAAACATTGGATGGTCTGCTGATGCTACGATGGCCTAAGCTCAGGGGACTAACACAGTAACACCATTGGTCAAGTCGGCCAGGTCTGGGGCTGGGCCCTGAGGATGGAGGAGGAAGCTAAACAGAGGCCTTCCCACCCTTTGCTCAGTCTAGTAACAAAGACAATGAACAACTTTTCCCGGCAGGCCCACAGCCACAGGCCTTCATTGTGTTGGACATTTTAGCCTGCCTTTTCTCAAGGCCTCTAGGGAATGGGTCATCTCAGCTCCATTTTAAGATGAAACTCTAGGTCGTCTGTCGTGCAGCTAGGCGCCTCTGACTTTGATGCCCAAAACCCTTGCTCTCCTCCATCGTGCTGCCTCACATTTGTCTAGTGGGTACACAGAAGCCGTCAGACAAAACTGACAAATGGCCCTTGAGTTAGACATGGTATCACAGCAGACTGGGCCAGTCTTGTTTACTGCTGTATCCTGGTGCCCAGGACAACCTGGCACAAAGCCAGTGCCCAAGAAATAACTTGCCAAAGGTTTCAGTAAGCACCTGTCGTGTGCCTACCTTTGCAGAATGCTTTGGTGGGGGCTGGAGAGCAAGTGAGTGTAAAAAACCCTGCTCCTTCAAGATGCCTGTTGAGACAGACACAGGAACAGGGATGTAACACCAGAGTGAACTACACTGGCAGGCGGTGTCCCCGGTAGCCCAGTGATTCATTGCCTCGGGATCGGGGCAGACAATAACTGGCTGTGAGCTGGAGGAAGGAGAGAGCACCGTGGGTTGCCCGAGCTGGGGCGATCTGTGGGGGCTATTGTCTACCTTCAGTGGGCTGGGTGTGGTGGGTGGCAGGTCCTGGAGTTGGAGGAGGGCGATGATCCAGGTGTAGGCAGTAGTCCAGGTGCACTGACTGGGGAAAGGAGCTGGAGCTAGAGCCCTCTGTCCACGTTGCTGGGCAGTCATGACTGGGACAGTAGCTGGCAGGCCTGATGGAGGGTCAGCAAAGCCGGGTAAGATGGGTGGGAGAGGGTTTCTGTGATGGGGCATGTGCAGCTGGTGCTGGGCTGAGGCACGCAAGCTTCCCAGAGGAAGGGCCTGGAGGTGAACCAGGGAGAACAGGTGTGAGACTGGACCCATTAGAGAGGACGAAGGCCCCGTCATGTTCTAGGGAGATATGTATATGGGGATGAGGGTGAAACAGGAGCTTAATGTTCATCAAACAACCAGAGGGTGTGTGAATAGGATTAGGAGGCAAGGCCAAGGGTAGGCTGGTGGAGTCACTGGCTGCTCTGCCCCGGTCACACCTGCCAGGCTCTCAGTCACTGAGGACAGGCCAGGGCAGCTCCAGTTCTGGAGGCAAGTAGTCCTGACCACAGTCCTGACCCCAATGTTGACCCTGCCCTTCTTGCCTGCACACCCGCGCACTGCAGCAGGCTAGAAGAGCAGGGCCTTGGGAACTCCACACGTGTGCTATGCGCATGTGTGTTTGCGTGTGCACACGCACACTGAGGTACATGTGAACTTTGACTGTGTCTAGGCTGGCCTTTCACAGAGTTGGGAACTGTTGGGCACTGTGGGTGATTATTTTCAGAAAAAGATTTGGAAGGGAAAGCATCTGGTGCAGTGGGTTAAGTCATCACTTGGGACACCAACTTCCTGCATGAAGCCCTTGCTCCCCTGCTTCCTATCCAACTTCCTGGGAAGCAGCAGGTGATAGATGAAGTACTTGGGTCCCTGCCACCCACATAGGAAACCCAGATGGAGCTCCTGGCACCTTTTTGGAGGAATTTGGGGTATGAACTGGAGGATGCAAGACCTCTCTCTCTCTCTTCTCTCAGTCTTGGTCTCTGCCTTTCAGATAAAATTAAAATACAGGGTTTTAGTTGGGATTTAAATGGGGGATTTATCTCATCTGCATACGCCACCTCAAGGAAACATCATGCTCATTCCCTCCAGCCGAGCTGTGTGGACCTTGGTGTGGGCAGTGAGGATCCCAGGTCTGAGGTGCAGAAAAGGCAAGGGGGGGGGGCGGTTACCGTGTCTATTTCCAGCCATGGAAGGATGCTCCAACAGGGGGTGCTCCAAGCCTCACCCTTCTACTTGCTCTCTCTCCCCCTATTTCAGTATCAGGGTAATTACCATGGGTGACTCAGGCAGAGTACTGGTGAGAAGAAACTGTTGAGTAGAGCCCAGAGCTGAGAGCCAGGAGGGAGGGCCAGGGCCCAGGGAGCGTCAGTCAGGTGGGGTAGGGCGTTCCATGGGCGGGAGCTCTGGCCCTGTCAGACCTCTTACCGGCTTCTCCAGCTGGGCCAGACACAGCTGCTACACCCAGCTGGGGTAAGATTTGGAGCCTGTGGCTGAGGGGGTTCCGTGCTGGTGTTGACTCCTTGCAGGAGAGCATTGTGTAGGTGGGAGAAGGAGAGTGAAGGCCAGATCTTCCCATCAGCTGACGCCTCTGGTTTTTGTTTTTGTTTTTTTTTTTGTTTCTTTTTTCCCCTCTCAGCCCTCCTTATCACAGAACCTGTGAGGATGCCGAGGATGCGGCCCCTGAGGCCCAGCCCAGGGCTTGGGGGACAGCAGTGGCTGCTGCCCCTCTTGTTGCTGGCATTCCTACTCCTGCTGGCTCCATGCCCAGGCCAGGCCACTCGGGTGGTATACAAGGTGCCGGAGGAACAGCCGCCCAACACGCTCATCGGGAGCCTCGCGGCTGACTATGGCTTTCCAGAAAAGGACCACCTGTACAAGCTCGAGATAGGTGCCCCCTACCTCCGAGTAGATGGCAAGACCGGTGACATTTTCACTACTGAGACCTCCATCGACCGAGAGGGCCTCCGTGAATGCCAAAACCAGCTCCCTGGTGAGCCCTGCATCCTGGAGTTCGAGGTGTCCATCACCGACCTGGTGCAGAATGGCAGCCCCCGACTCCTTGAGGGCCAGATAGAGGTGCAGGACATCAATGACAACACGCCCAACTTCGCCTCGCCAGTCATCACTTTGACCATCCCTGAGAACACTAACATCGGCTCACTCTTTCCCATCCCGCTGGCTTCAGACCGTGATGCTGGCCCCAACGGTGTGGCATCCTATGAGCTGCAGGCTGGGCCCGAGGCTCAGGAGCTATTTGGGCTGCAGGTGGCAGAGGACCAGGAAGAGAAGCAGCCACAGCTCATCGTGATGGGCAATCTGGACCGCGAGCGCTGGGACTCCTACGACCTCACCATCAAGGTGCAGGATGGCGGCAGTCCTCCCCGCGCCAGCAGTGCCCTGCTCCGGGTCACCGTGCTCGATACCAACGACAATGCCCCCAAGTTCGAGCGGCCCACCTATGAGGCCGAGCTGTCAGAGAACAGTCCCATAGGCCACTCGGTCATTCAGGTAAGAAGCCTGCTCCCCTGCAACCATGAGAACGGGAAATTGAACCCAATCAGGGGAGCCTGCCTGCCTTTCGCTTAGGGGTAATGATCCTGCCACTCACCCCCAACACTCAAACATATGACATTACTACGACTTGGGTGACAATGACATAGCATGTGAGGCAGTTGCAGAAACCTCTGGGAGGTGGAATTCCCTTCCCAAGTGAGTGCTTTCTGTGCTCACCAGGTGAGCCATGTTAGAACAAAGGAATCACTTTTTATCCAGGTGGACTCTGAGATACCAGGGTTTTTCCTGAAATCCGGAGACCTGTCCTCCTTGCACCCTGCCTAGAGCAGTCGATTGAAGTCCTTGCAGCCACAGGAGGCTCTCAAGAATTCTGAAATACCCCTTCTTGGCATATGTGTGTGTGTATGTTGACTTCTTCCCCAGGCAGGGGGTGCCCATGAGTGTGGGCTTCATGGCCCAAAGAGGGGTCAGATGGCTCTGTTGATGTTCTCAGCACCCTCTTTGCCTGGGAACTGCCCCAGGGGCTGGGCAGCCCAGTGGATCCTGGCCTGGGAGGGAGAGCACAGGAGGCATCCCCGCAGACAGGTGGGCGTATCTCCCGCTGTCATCTCAGCCCTGGCCTCCTGCCAGCCCAAGCTCCTTTCTCCTTCCCCATGGGCTGAAGCCGCCTCTGTCTTTGATGTGAGGGAGCCATAGAGCACTCCTCCTGCCCTGGACTCCGTTACCTGTCTGGGAAACCATTCCTCCTAGATCCTCAGGCTGAAGTGAGAGAGGGGTGGGAAATGAGGCTTTTTTTTTTTTTTTAAAGAGATTATGGGCTGAAATGCAGAAAAGAGAGACTGAGAGGACAGGGAGACAGACAGTCGGGGATGGCGAATAATAACAGCCTAAGTGTCAGGCAGTGTTCTCACATATTACATGTGTATCATTTAACCCCTCCAGTACAAGGTAAGCATTATCCCCATTTTACTGATGGGAAACTGAGCCCCTAGAGATGAAGGAAGAAGCCTGCCTGATATCATACAGCTGCTGGGTTTGGCACTCACCTTTGTTCCGCCCACCAGCATGGCTTCAGAGCTTGTGTGCTCACAGCTCTCCCACTTCCCAAGGAGATAAGACCAGCAGTGGGGGGACAGGGAGAAGAATGAGAGGTGGCCTGGGTTCAGTGAGGCTGGCAGAGACCCGGCAGTAGGAGAGAAGCAGAATTAGAACTGAGTGAGGGTGAGAGGCAGGCAGAAGCCAAGACAGGTGGAACAGGCAAGAAGCTATATGTAAGCAAAATGAATGAATGAATAAATGTTATCTCAAGAATTTGAAAAGATTTATCTATTTATTTGAAAGGCAGAATTGCAGAGAGAGATGGGCAGGGGGTGGAGACAGGTATTCCATCCATTGGTTTACTCCTCAAATGTCCACAACAGCTGGAGCTGGGCTGGTCTGAAGCCAGGGGTTTCTTCCAGTCTCCCGCATGGGTCCAGGGGTCCAAGCACTTGGGCCATCCTCCACTGTTTTCCCTGATGCATTCAAAAGGAGCTGGATTGAAGTGAAACAGCTGGGAACCGGTGCCTGTGTGGGATTCCGGCACCACAGGCAGCAGCTTTATGGCCCCAGTGAATTCATTCTAATAAACAAGATTATTAAAAAAAACAACAACAAACAAAAAACAGCTGTGTGACCAGCCTAGAGGAGGGAAACAGTAGGTAGGGGGCAAATCCCTACAAAATTGATGATGGGTAGTGAGAAAAAGCATTAAGAGTTTGGCTCTTACTAAACTGGAGCAGAGACCAGGGCAAGCCAGGAGCCCCTGCAGGGATCTTCAATGTAGGAAAAATGCTGGCAAGTATAAATGGACATGGAAGGAGAAGAGAGCAGCAGTTGCACCTAGCAATTTGTTAGTGCTCATTTATGGGCGACACACAGATGGGCAGACAGAGGGATGGAGGGACAGACAAAAGGAACTGTGAATGCTGCCTCAGAAGCGCTTTGTGTCAGGTGGTTTTACAGGTATTATCCCACTTAGCCCTCACCGTAATCCTATGGGGGAATCTGTTATTATCCCTATTTTATGTGTTTGTGGACTGAGGCCTGAGGAGGTTAAATAATTGACCTCAGGTCACATAGTTACTTGGCGCCTGAGAGAGTGGGGTTTTGAACACAGGACCTTTCTTTTCCACAAAAACTCTCCCACATTATGTCTGTTCCTCTGTCTTGCCTCGGCTCTCGGGTATCTGTGTGGTTGTATCTGACTCCACACCCCTCGTGTGTCTCCCTGACCGGTATTTCCTGGCCATTTCCATCCATACCGCTGTTGCCCCATTGTCGCCCATGTTTGTGGAGACTCAGGCTGAGTGTGCATTGGCGTTGGTGTGGGTGGGTGTGCCCACTGCAAAGGGACAGACAGTTCATTGTTTGACGCCGGGAGCCCAGCCCACTGCCGGCAGGCTCTGTGGCCTGCACCAGTCCCTCCCTCCTGGCCGCAGGCTCGGGCCTGATCCCTTGGGTCCTCGCCAGCTCTGGCTTGGAGAAGTAGCTGCTGAAACAGGTTTCCCCGGTCTGACAGAGCAGCGATCGGTGGCTCCCTCTGACCCATATCTCTACCTGGCTGCTTTTACAGCACGTCCCCTCACCTGAGGCCCGTGGCTATGCATGTGGGTCTGCATTCACACATGCAGACACACACAGCATCTCACAGAAAAGTGCACAAGCGTGTATGCACATATGTGTGTTATTCCTATAACATGTATGCACATCGCCTCTGCTACCCGTACATTTTCCTGCCTTCAGAAGGCTTAAGGTCAATTTCACTGGATGAAAGTGCCTCCATAGTTACTAGCTGTAGTCATCGTTTTATTTGTATTTGTGAAGGAATGACATGTAAAGTTTAACAATGTCCTGTTTTGGGACTGGGACTGTGGCACAGCTAGTTAGGCTGCCGCCTGAAATGCCACATCCCATATTAGAGCGCCAGTTAGAGTCCTGGCTGTTTGGCTTTTGATCCAGCTCCTTGCTAACATGCCTGGGAAAGCACAGAAGGATGACCCAAGTGTTTGGGCTGCTGCCACCCGTGTGGGAGACCTGGATGAAGTTGTAGGCTCCTGGTTTTGGCCTGACTCAGCGCTGTTGATACAGCCATTTGGGGAGTAAACCAGCAGAATGAAAATTTTCTCTCTTCTCTCTTTAACTCTACCTTTTCAATAAATCTTAAAGAAAAAAGAAAAGGTTAGTAATGTTCACCAGAGTGCCAAAAGGGGGAAGAGCAGCAGTCTGTGTGCTGCTTCTGGAAAGGAGGCTGTGTTAGAGCAGTCACATCTGCCATGCTGACTGGGGAGGGGACTGGCTGTCCCTGGCCTGACACCACCCCTGCTTGCATTGTCTCCTGCCCCACAGGTGAAGGCCAATGACTCGGACCAAGGTGCCAACGCAGAGATTGACTACACCTTCCACCAGGCTCCTGAGGTCGTGCGGCGCCTCCTGCGACTGGACAGGAACACTGGACTGATCACCGTCCAGGGCCCTGTGGACCGTGAGGACCTGAGCACCCTGCGCTTCTCCGTGCTCGCCAAGGACCGGGGTGCCAACCCCAAGAGTGCCCGTGCACAGGTGGTGGTGACCGTCAAGGACATGAATGACAATGCTCCCACCATTGAGATCCGGGGCATAGGGCTGGTGACTCATCAGGACGGGATGGCTAACATCTCAGAGGATGTGGCTGAGGAGACGGCCGTGGCCCTGGTACAGGTGTCTGACCGAGATGAGGGTGAGAATGCAGCTGTCACCTGTGTAGTGGCAGGTGATGTGCCCTTCCAGTTACGTCAGGCCAGCGAGACGGGCAGTGACAGCAAGAAGAAGTACTTCTTACAGACTACCACCCCGCTTGACTATGAGAAGGTCAAGGATTACACCATTGAGATAGTGGCCGTGGACTCTGGCAACCCGCCCCTATCGAGCACCAATTCCCTCAAGGTGCAGGTGGTAGACGTCAATGACAATGCGCCCATCTTCACCCAGAGCATCACCGAAGTCGCCTTCCCGGAAAACAACAAGCCTGGTGAAGTGGTGGCCGAGGTCACCGCCAGCGATGCTGACTCTGGCTCAAATGCGGAGCTGGTCTATTCTCTGGAACCAGAGCCAGCTGCCAAGGGACTCTTCACTATCTCACCCGACAGTGGAGAGATCCGGGTGAAGACATCCCTCGACCGGGAGCAGCGGGACAGCTACGAGCTGAAAGTGGTGGCCGCCGACCGGGGCAGCCCCAGCCTGCAGGGCACAGCCACTGTGCTCGTCAATGTGCTGGACTGCAATGACAACGACCCCAAGTTTATGCTGAGTGGCTACAACTTCTCAGTGATGGAGAATATGCCAGCACTGAGTCCCGTGGGCATGGTGACCGTCATCGATGGGGACAAGGGGGAGAACGCCCATGTGCAGCTCTCTGTGGAGCAGGACAATGGTGACTTCGTGATCCAGAATGGCACGGGCACCATTCTCTCCAGCCTAAGCTTCGATCGAGAGCAACAGAGCACCTACACCTTCCAACTGAAGGCAGTGGATGGTGGCGTGCCACCCCGTTCCGCCTACGTTGGGGTCACCATCAATGTGCTGGATGAAAATGACAACGCTCCTTTTATCACAGCCCCATCCAATACCTCCCACCGGCTGCTGACTCCCCAGACGCGTCTTGGCGAGACGGTCAGCCAGGTGACAGCCGAGGATATTGACTCTGGTGTCAACGCTGAGCTGACCTACAGCATTGCTGGGGGCAACCCCTATGGGCTCTTCCAGATTGGTTCCCACTCGGGGGCCATCACACTGGAGAAGGAGATTGAGCGACGCCATCATGGGCTTCACCGCCTAGTGGTGAAGGTCAGTGACCGTGGCAAGCCCCCACGCTATGGCACAGCCTTGGTCCACCTCTATGTGAACGAGACCCTGGCCAACCGCACACTCCTGGAGACCTTGCTGGGCCACAGCCTGGACACGCCGCTGGATATCGACATTGCCGGGGACCCAGAGTACGAGCGCTCCAAGCAGCGCGGCAACATCCTCTTTGGAGTGGTGGCTGGTGTCGTGGCCGTGGCCTTGCTCATTGCCCTGGCGGTGCTTGTGCGCTACTGTCGGCAACGGGAAGCCAAGAGTGGCTACCAGGCTGGCAAGAAGGAGACCAAGGACTTGTATGCCCCCAAGCCCAGTGGCAAAGCCTCCAAGGGCAACAAGAGCAAGGGTAAGAAGAGCAAATCCCCAAAGCCCGTGAAGCCGGTGGAGGATGAAGATGAGGCCGGGCTGCAGAAGTCCCTCAAGTTCAACCTAATGAGCGACGCCCCTGGGGACAGTCCCCGGATCCATCTGCCCCTCAACTACCCACCTGGCAGCCCAGACCTGGGCCGCCACTACCGTTCCAATTCCCCACTGCCTTCCATCCAGCTGCAGCCCCAGTCGCCCTCGGCCTCCAAGAAGCACCAGGTGGTGCAGGACCTGCCGCCTGCAAACACATTTGTGGGCACCGGGGACACCACGTCCACGGGCTCCGAGCAGTACTCCGACTACAGCTACCGCACCAACCCCCCCAAATACCCCAGCAAGCAGGTAGGCCAGCCTTTCCGGCTCAGCACACCCCGGCCCCCACCCCACCCCTACCATGGGGCCATCTGGACTGAGGTGTGGGAGTGATGGCGCTGATGCATTATGTCTGCCACACTCACCATGTGGGGGCCAAGATGGGAGTACAGATCTGGGGGGAACAGGGCCTTGGTGATGAACCTGCTGCTGACTTGCCCAGGAATGGGAGGTTAAGCTAAGTGAAAGCTGAGGGAGGGTATGCTCCCTGGGCTCCTTCCTGCCCCCTTCCTGCTGGAAAGGGGCCTGTGACTTGCCAAGCCCCGCAGGTTGAACCCAGACCCATCCCTGGGTCTGGTAGGTGGGGGTCTTGGACAGGGAGCAGAAGGATTTGAAGTCAAGAGTGGGGAGAGTGTGGGGAAGTCTACTACAAACCCAGGTCTCTGAGTGAGGCCAGCCATAGGTGCTGCCCTGGAGGGTTTTGGGGAGCCTGCCAGGGAGGGGAACCCCCATTTGTTCCTTCTGAATGTATTGTGTATCAGCCTTTTCCTCACGCCCAGGCTCCCAGGGCTGGGCCCATCTCCCCTTCCCCAGCCCCGTGCACTTGACCCTGACAATAAAGTTCTCTATTTTTGGAGTTTTGGTTTCTTGTTTTCCTGGAACTGAGAGAAGAAGGGAGAGAGACTGAAAGCACCCCTTTGTCCTCAAGTCTTGCCTCAGTTTCCCTGTCCCTTCCCTTTGCCTACTCTACACCTCAATCCTAAGCTAGCATATCCCAGCTCCCCAGCTGCTCCTCCTCATTTTTTGCACATCCACTCTGGGGAAAGGGCCCTCAGATCAGCCATCAGATGTTGCTGCCTGGCACCACAACCCCTTGTTTGTGAGGCCCCCTCCCTATGAGCCACACCCTGCTTGGAGAAAAGACAGGTGGAGGTGCAGCCACATTACCCTTTCTCCACTGTCCAAGACTTGGTTGCTTCAATCTGCACACACTAAGTACCTCTAACAGACCTCAGAGCAGAACATTTGGTGGGGGGAATCTTGTTGGGTGAAGGACAAGAGCCCTTTGACCATCCCAACCACCTTCCCTCAATGCAAGCACTCCCTCCGCCCCCCAAGCCCAGCCTCTCCACCCAACACCACTTATGACCCAGCAAGTAGGCGACCTTGCGCCTTGACTCAGCCTGGGCTACAGGAAGAGAGGCCCCACAAGAGGCCCGGAGAACCCAAGCTCTTTGTCACCAACTGCTTTTCCCCCACCTCCCAGCTGAGGCTCCCTAGTTCTGCCCCTGCCTATGATGTCACCTCCCCTCCCCCCAGCTCCTGGGCTGTTGGCTCTCACTCTCTCTCTCTCCGTCTCTCACTTCTTGCTCTCCTGGGTGTGCTCTGTCCCTGGTTGTACCTGAGTGGGGAGGAAAGCTAACTTGTGTGGCTGAAGGGCCTCAGGTCCTGGGGGAGTCTCTGAGGCCAGAGGCAATCTACCTCCATGGTGACCGAAGAGGCCTGGGACACTCCCAAGAGCTCTGTGGCGCCAGCTTGCTCCTCTGACTCCAACCACTAAGTCCCCAATACTCTGGGGGTACCCCCAAAGTGAAAACTCCTGGGGGCTCTGGAGGACTGGGTCCAGGGAAGTAAGATCCAGGGAAAGCTCACATCACAAGTCAAGCCCCTACAGGGTGACCTCCACAACTCCGGACCAACCATTCTTCACCATTTGTGTTCTTGCAGCCACTGTTTTTTAATTCTTTCCTTTGGCTCCCACAGCCTGCTTCTAACTCAGCTCCAGTCCCACCTGTATTCATCCATAGAACCACACTGAATACCTTCTCCCAACATTGAACAGAACCCAACTGCACCACTTTTGTCACCACAGCTCACAGACCAAGTTCCCACTGTGTGCTCAATGTGGCAATGGGCTCCAGTGAACAACTTTTGCACAAGATAGTGGGAATCTTAAGTGTCTGTAATCTGCTGGAATCTTTAAGTGTCAAGTGAAATGTGCTATAACAAAATTTTTCCCGATTTGTTCCATGAGCTACTTGTGTTGCCATCACTACCTCACTTCTACTTTCTAAATCCTTCCTAGGGGCCCCGCCTGAGGCCAAACCCTCTTTATGAACTAGTTCTATGCCCATAACTTTGTAATACCAGTCATTTTAATGTTCTTTTTACGGTAGCAAGTACTGAATATTGATGCATCCAGATCTTAAGCAAAAACCTCAAGAAACCCAATTGTTGATGTCAACTGTTATCCTTTAAACCATTAAAGGGGGTGTGAGTTTTCATGATTAATTTCATTTTTGTAGGCAGAGATTAATCTACTGGGGGCTCCATAAAGCCCAGAGGAGCAGAGCAGTCTGATAAAGTTTTGTAGCTCTAGGGTTTCCCACATTTATTTGACCATGGTTGCATACTGTACTAGGGAGTACCTGCATGGATCACCAAGATGGGATTCTGGGAGGAGATTGTGAAACTTAAGCCAACTTGGTAATAATGAGTAATGTTTGGCCAAGAAGGTTCCCCCTGGCTGTGTTCACTCTGAGGCAGGAGTAAGAATGACCAAGGTGGAGGCAGGGAATGGGCAGAAAGGGGACTGGGTTGGGATAGGGGGTGGTACCAGAGGGAGCTGAGAGATGAGAGAAGCAGACATAAATGCCTTTCTCAGGCAGTCTCTGAATGTGCATGCCTTTGGGTTTTTTTAGGTGAGCTGAGTTTTAGGAAGATCAGTGGCATGTATGATAGACTTCAGAGGGATTGGCGGTAAAGATGCAGGCTTGAACCAGTACAGTTTGGATAAATGTAATGCCCCAGGGGGTGATGGGTGAGTGGATGTGGCTGGATGTAGGGAGAAAGAACCCACAGGATTTGAGGGATAATTAGATGTGTGTAGAGATGGGGAGTGAGGGATGAGCCCCCTGGAGTGTTCCAGGTGGACATCAGCTTTCAGAGTCCAGTTGGAAATATTTAGCAAGTGTTGGAACTGGGATGAGCTAGAGCTGGAGAGAGATTTTAGACTGGGCTTTGAAGGTAGGATAGCCACAGAATTTCAGGGAGCATCAAGTGTTGAATGCAAGCCAAGCACTCTATTGTACTGCAAAGAATCCCAGGGAAGGACATAGGGCACCAGCCTTAGAGGCCAGGGTGAAGCCTTTGCTGAACAGGCGGGGCTCTGCCCACAGGTGGCTGTGGGCAGAAAGAAAAAAGCAGGGAAACAAAGCAGTAAGAGCACAGCTTC
This sequence comes from Ochotona curzoniae, assembly GCF_017591425.1. Classification (NCBI taxonomy): domain Eukaryota; kingdom Metazoa; phylum Chordata; class Mammalia; order Lagomorpha; family Ochotonidae; genus Ochotona; species Ochotona curzoniae. Next base: position 646,276 of record NW_024464918.1, read on the forward strand.
CTGTGCCTCCACCACCCCCTCCTGTACCCAGTCACCCCTGTGCTGGGCACTTTAAGATGCTTGGGGCCCCACGTCCCCAAGTGTGTAGGTCACTTTGGTGTGCCTTGTCTGTTGTCACCCAGACCTGGCAGTGTTTTCTGTCACAGCCTCAAGCCAAAGAAGGTCACCTGATTTTGAAGATCAGGTGGGGAGGCCACCTTGGGCTGTCTTCCTGCCAGCCTCCTACGCCCCAGCTGCCTGGAACAGGGTGGCATCTGGAGGGAGACCTTTTCCTTGGCCATCTCCAAACAAACATAAGGCCTGCCAAAGTCTCAAAGAGTTGGAGGGAGCCTGGAGACCCATCAGCTGTCCCTGGGCCTGTCTGCCCCACCCCTGCCCTCTAGGGTGGTTATCCCTGGTCTGAGCCGTCACCAACTCTTAATTTCTGGTTGGCAGGAACGCCAATGGCAGTCCCAGGTGGGTGTTTGGGTGGCAGGCTGGGTGTGCCAAGTGCCAAGCTAAGGTTGCCAGGTTTCTGGGTTGATCATTAACCCGTGGCAGGCAGCTGGAGCTGTGGGCAGGAAGCAGCCTGTCCCCTGTCTAAGACTCCATGTTGGCTCCACCCAGCGAACACCTTCCTGTTTCCTGGAAGGAGTCTTAGTGGATAGCTAGTGTTCCTAATCCTCAGTGGATGTACGTCCCACCCCTAGGCGCAGAGCCCTACCCTCTACAGTTAATAATGTTCCTGCTGGGGGATGAGGTGGGCCTTCTCATTGTTCTGTTCCCCTTCCCTACCCACTGCACACCCCCCCTCCCGCTTGCTGGTGCCCTCCCCTCCTTCACTCCCACATTTTATTCCCACTGCAGAGGGGAGGAGGGGAGGCTGAGCTGGAAAGGGGCTCAGCAGGGAGTCCTAAGGCTGCCTGCAGTGCTGCCGAGCAGGGATGAGCAGGCTCAGAGGATGAGAAAGAGGTTGGCACCTGTATGATGAAGGCCCCAGGAAGTCACAGAGCTGTGAGCCAGGTGCGGAGCTGCAGCCTGCTGGATGCCGTTTGGAACTCAGGGGACCGCTGTGTCCCTGGTGAGCTGTTTGGGAGCTAGAGGAGTCTGTGCTGCTTTTAGGAAAGGCCTTCTAGCACCCGGAGGCTGTGCTGTGTGGCAAGGCTCTGCTGGAATTAGGGGAGTCGGCTGGTACTGTGCTCTTCTGGTGTCGGGTTCTGCACTGTTAAGGAGCTGTCCTGGGCCTGGTAGGGCTGTGCTGTCACTCGCAGGTGGTACTGGATGGTGCTCTTGGGGCAGCCCTGGCGGCTGTCATAACACGGGGGCCTTTGCTGGGGTGGGACTTTCTGTATGCAGATGTGGCTGAGTTGGGAGTTGTCCTGGAATGAAGGGGCCTCCCTCTGATGGCACCTGTGCTTTCTGGGGGGTGGGGCTCTGTGTGCTAGAGGGCTAACTGGTGGGGCCAGGGGCAGGCCATCAGCCCCCAGTCACACTCAGTCTCTTCTGCAGTTACCTCACCGCCGAGTTACCTTCTCGGCCACCAGCCAGGCCCAGGAGCTTCAGGACCCATCACAGCACAGCTACTACGATAGTGGCCTGGAGGAGTCGGAGACACCATCCAGCAAGTCCTCCTCAGGGCCCCGCCTCGGTCCCTTGGCCCTGCCTGAGGATCACTACGAGCGCACCACCCCCGACGGCAGTATAGGGGAGATGGAGCACCCCGAGAATGGTGAGGGGCATCAGCTGGGTCAAGGCACTCTGGGAAGGGGTAGGAGCCTGGGTGTGGGGTCTAGGCCTTGCGGACACCCTCCATTTGGGGAGTTCTTCGTGTGCGTCCGTGGTCATCATTGTGCTGGGCACCCCCACCCCACCCCAAAACCATGTGCACGTCCTCCTCACGGCCACTCTCTATGTCCTCTTCATGGCCACTCTCTGATCCCAGAATTGCGTTGTACCCACTTTGCAGTAGAGGCCACTGAGGCTAGGTCATCTGGCCCGAAGATATCAGGGTAGCAAGTGGCAGGCCTGGGAGACACTGGACCCCATGTCCTCATGCTCAGCAATGCACTGTGCTGCCTCCCTGGGAGCACAAGCCCTGAGGAGACACAGCTGACCTCGGGGAGGCTGGAGCAGTTGGCTGAGAAAGGGCCACAATGGGCAGGCTTTCAGGAGAGAGGCTTGGCCACTGGGGTACAAGAGCTGAGGGCCAGAGTGGAGAGCAGCATGGGAGAGGATGGTGTGGCATGCTGTCAGAATATGTGTGTATCGGAGCGTGTGCGTGGCTGAAAGTGTCCAGTTGCCCATGGCAGGGAACCTATGTGGGCCCTTGGGACAGGAAGACTAATGTGTGACCTCACCCCATTCCCCCAAGTCCAAGTCTCCCCTCCCTCCCCACTACAGAGGAAAAGTTCCATTCCTAGGCCTCGGGCCCAGGGCCCTGTCTAACCTCCCAGGCCCCAGTGTCAGCGGGCCCTCCACCCCCACCCTGCCCTCCATGCACCATCTCACGCCCATCTCGTCCTTTTTGTGCCCGCGCAGAGCCAGCTGGCCGGAGCAGGCCCTGAGGCGCAGTGCCAGGTATGTGGGAGCTGCTCTGGGGTCTGTGGGACTCGCCCAACACCCAGCCCCCAGTGCTCCAAGCTACACTGGGCCCTCCCCCCCACTTTGCCTTTAGTGAAGAACCTTAGAGGTTCTTAAACAACCTTAGAGGTTGTTAAACCTTGGAGGTTTAACAATACAGTTGTGCCCGCTTGTGCTGGCAGGTGGCCAAGCTAGAGTGTAGGATGCCTAGGGAGTTCCTGTCCAGGGCAGCACTACTCAGTCACATCCCTGATGGGGGTGGAGGGGGTCACTGCCTGGCACTGTCCCTGCGCGAGGGCGGGATAGAGGCAACTGTGACAGGAAGTTCTCAGGGCCCAGCCGTTCCCATGGAGACACCCCTCCTCCCCCCCCCTGCTGCCCAGCAACCATACCGGCTACTGCTAATGTCAAGCAGCCAACTGTTCCCATAGGTGTTCTGGGCAGGGAGCTGGAGCAAGGCCAGGGGTGGTGGTGGCTGTAGCGGCCAGAGCAAGGGAGGGACTGCATGAATGTGCTTGTGGGTGAGCCCCCCATGTAGAAGCTTGTGGTGGGCTGTGGTTGGAGGGGAGGTCCCAGGTCTACCATGGGCATGGGAAGTTTGAGGGATTCACAAGGAAGGTCTGTGCCCATCTATGTCTGAGAATTCAGGTGTCCATTTTGGGAGAGTGTTGCGTCCATGTGCATCTGTGTGTGAGAGAGACAGAAAGAGAGAGAAAATATGAATGTGTGTTCAGGTGTGAGGGGTAGAGGGGCATTGGGGAGGCACCAAGAGAAAGAGGGAAAGCTTGTGTCTTTAAATAAGGATGAGATTTCCAGTCACTCCCAGGGTGGGTTTGTAGGTTCAAGCCTGTGGGGAGCTGGATGGTGGAGTGTGAAGATGGAGGTGTGTGTTTGCACACCTGAAGGTGGATTTGCTGGGTATGAGAACAGAGCACTGGAAGGTGGGCGGGGCACAGGGGATGTGCTTGTTTAAGGGCAGGTTGTCTGTGTGTGAGAGTGTTCCCACGGTGGGCCAGCAGGTGGCTGGTGGGGAGGGAGTCTGGTTAAGGGAGTGTTCCTGTAAGCTGAGTAGCAGGAAGGCACTCACCCTGTTCTGAGGCCTGTGGGAGGCTGAGGAGCAGAACCTGCCTGCAAGCCTGACCACGCGCACCCTGCTCCCTCTTGCAGACCTCCGTCCTTTGCCTGACGTCGCCATGACAGGCACATGTACCCGGGAGTGCAGTGAGTTTGGCCACTCTGACACATGCTGGATGCCCGGCCAGTCATCTCCCAGCCGCCGGACCAAGAGCAGCGCCCTCAAACTCTCCACCTTCGTGCCTTACCAGGACCGAGGAGGGCAGGAGCCTGCAGGTGCCGGCAGCCCCAGCCCCCCGGAAGACCGGAACACCAAAACGGCCCCTGTGCGCCTCCTGCCCTCCTACAGTGCCTTCTCCCACAGTAGCCATGACTCCTGCAAGGACTCGGCCACCTTGGAGGAGATCCCCCTGACCCAGACCTCCGACTTCCCACCCACAGCCACACCGGCATCTGCCCAGACGGCCAAGCGTGAGATCTACCTGTGAGCCCCTTTGGCCAGCTGGCCACACCCTCCCCCAGCCGCAGGCCTGTCCCTGCGGGGCAGCCCGGCCTGGCCCAGGGCCCTCCCTCTCGACCCCTTCCAGTGTGGACTCATGGCCAGGGCCCAGATGGAGTGGAGGGGTACTGGCTTCGAGACCATGCTGGCCTTTCCCCCATGCAGGGTCCAGGTCCTCTTCCCCACTTCCACCCTCCTCCAATCCCCAGGAGCCTCTTTTTCCCTTTTGAGGGGCTCCCCCAGCTCATGTCCAGGAGGGCTCCCTCCCCTCCTCTTCCAGGGAGGGCTCCCTCACTTTGGGCAGGTGGTAGAGTCGGGGTGGGTAGCACACTCTTACATCCCGCATGACTGGCCCCCCCGGCCAGGACAGCAGGCCCCTGTGTATTTTTTAGCCCTGAGGCAGGGCTGAATTGGGGAGCCCCTCTCCCTGGGAACACCCAGAGGAGACTGACTGTCAGGGGCTCCCTGAAGGGCTTTAGTTACCAAAGGTGGGCTGGGAACCGGGGAGGGAGTGAGGTACGGGTCTTGGCACCCAGGGCTGTGCCTGGCCTGGCACCCTGGCCTGGTCCTCTGGCTCCCCTTTCCTCTGCTGGTCATGCAGTGTCTGTATATAAGGACCTTGGAATGGTGTCCCCATTTCTGCCTGATTTGCAACTTTTCTCGTTGATGTTGTGTTGTCTTGGGGGACCCCTCGGTGGAGGGGGACCTGCCCTGTGCCCCCTCCCCCCTTTCGCAGTGCCCTCCACCCCAGGCCTCTACTGTTCCATGTTGTAAATACCCCTAGGGCCGTGGTGGGATGGGGGTGCAGGCCAGGGAAACAACGGGTGGGTGGGGTGGGGACGGGGGTAACTTTCGCCTATCAGCAGAGCTGGGCTTTTATTTAATTTTTTTTTTAAGAAAAAATACAAATCTCTATTTTTTTGGAACTGTTGCGCTGTGCCCTGGGGGGTGGGGACCCCCCACTCAGGCTGGCTTCCCACACCCAGATGCGCATCACAGAGGGGTCCTAAGGCTGTGGGGGACAGCTGGACAGGGGTGGGATGACTGTGCCTCTGGCCTGGCTGGGTGAGTTGGGAGCAGGAAGGTTTGTTCAGGGGGTGGCTGACGGCTGCCCCCAACATGGGGACCTGCACCCTCTGCCCTCCCTGTCCCCCAGCCCCCTGCCATGACTGACCCATCAGCCTGTAAAACCACCATTGCCTTGACCTCAGGGGGTGGAAGGGCTGCCTCAGGGCACCCAGGACTCCAGGCCCCCCCTCTTCTTCCGATTGGGCTTCCCTTGCCTGGGTCAGGAGTCCCATGGGGGAGGGGCAGAGAGACTGGGGCGGGGCAGAGAAGCCCAGTCAGCCATGATGAGGTGAGGGGTCTTGCCTTCACCTCAGGGGGGCCAGGGTGTGAGGGGTGTCCTACAGAATGCCCCCCTCAAGCCTCAGCCCCTCTTCCTTCCAGAAACCCCCACTGCCTTGGCCCATACCTCTCCAGTCCCCCAGGGGCCAGGCTGGGAGGCTGGAGACTCAGGGTATGGCCCTTGCTTAGTTATCTAAGCTTGGGAGTTGGGGAGGGGGGTTCCAAGTGTGGGAGGGGTAGGGCACAGGCTGCTGGGTCATCCAGTGCCTTTGGGAGCTGTGCTGCTGGGGGTCTCAACTCCTGTAACCCCAGAGACCCCATCCCCACCCTAGAAAAGCCAGGGGCTGAAGAATAACCCTCTTCTCTGCCCCTCAGTCGGCTTGGGGTAGCAGTGTGGGGAAGAGCTCGTTAGATTAGCAGCTCCAGCCAACTTGGCCCTTCTGTGGGGGGCAGGAGGCAGAGTGGACTGGGGCAGCAGCAGCCAGGTCTTGGCATAGGCCAAAGGCTCCTTTCCCTAGGGGAAGCCCAGGAAATGGGCTTGGGGGTTTGTTTATGAGACATAGCCCCTTTCCCCTGCACAAACGGGGCAGGTGCAATAGCAGTTGAGTTGGGAGCCTGAGGTGCCCAGCAGGAGGGGCAGCACCTGCAGGGCTGCCAGGTCCACTCCCTGCCCCAGTCCTGGAGGTCAGGACTAGGGCAAGAAGATTGTAAGAGGCCCATGTGCTTGGTGGACAGGGTGGTCTAGACAGGAGGCATTCCTGGAGTCTGTGGACTCCTGCCAGAAACCTGTGGTGGCCTGGGTCCCATGTCCCTGGTTTCAGAGACCCCACCCCCACCCCCCAGCACTGAGCATAATACGGGCAGAGGAGCATTTTGCACAATGGAAAAGCCAGAAGGAAGAGTGTGGCCCAGTGGTTGGGAGGGCTCCAACAAGCGCAGCACAGTGCAGTGTGGCATACGCCCTCTCCGCAGGCCAAGGCAATGAGCTGCCCTGGCCCCCTGGTTGGGGTTGGGGCACTCCATCTCTCATCACCTGGGCACTCAAGAGGAGAAACCAAAGGTGGGCCGGGGGTGGGCGGCAGCGCTGGGGACCAGACCTGCTGGTCAGAGGTCAGCGAAGCCCTCCTTGTTGCCTGTGTCGCGTGCAGTTTTATGTACCAATAGGCGACATTCGGCCAGAGGAGACCCCCTCCCCCTCAAGTCCAGCCTGACCCAGTCAGTGTCTTCCTAGAGGGGACCTATGGGTCCCCTGCCTACCCCCCTCACTTCAGGGCCTGTCTCTTGCTAGGAGGAGGACATATGGGGACATTTAACCTCTTGGGTCCCTGAGGCATGTGTATGGGGGAGGTCGGTGGGCAACCTCACTGCTGGCGGGTTCCCAGGGCCCTCACTCTCCCCTTGGTTGTCTCTGGGGCACCACAGGAGTGTCTCCCCTTCCCACCCAGGTTCCCTGGGGAGCCTGTTTCCTTCCAGAGTCCTCGGGAGCACTTAAGGCAAGTTAGGCCCTGCCAGTGGCCAGCACATCCCTTCCCAGGGAAGGGGTCTCTGGCCCTCCCTTGGCCCTCCTATGTAGGTTGCCCCTGCCCCGCAGCACTTGGGGTTGAGGCCAGGCATTTCCGAGTTCTTTTCCTCTTAGGGGTTCTGGGGCATCCCTTCTCTGTCCTGAGGGCCAGGCCTCTGGAGCCATTTCTTCCCTGATGGCCTGGTCTCCAGGAGCTGGGAGGGATGGTCCAAGCCATGAGAAAGTCTCTTAGGGGGCGTCTCCGTGCGGGACTTCTCTGGCACAGGCCGCAGGGACACTGTGTCCCACTAGTGTGGGGCTCTGGGGTGGGTGTGTTTGCCCCTGGGGAGGGGGAAGACTGTGTCTCCTCGGGTTATTGGAGTGGGGAGGGGGGCCGTGTCTCTCTCGTGGGGCTGGGGGGGCCAGGGAGGGGGGTTGGGGCGCGTCGGGTGCCCATCCGGGGTCGTGTTTCTCTTGGTTTGTGCCACTTCCCACCGCCTCGCTCCTCCCGGGAAGGGCCCCTGTCCCACTCCCACTCCGCCCCTCCACCCCCCTCCCCGCGCTGCGAGCACAATCCCGTTGATTTGTAATGATTTCTGTCTTTTTCTGTCTCTTTCTCTGACCGTCCCCCACCCCACCCGCCGCGAGCATGCGCAGGCACCGCCCCTCTTCCCTTCGGTTCGGTTCGTTTCCGGTTTGTTTGCTGAGCTGTCAATGGAAGACCCATGTAATTATCCCCCCCCACACACCCCTGAGCTTTACAATAAAAGTGTGAAAACCGGACCCTACTCCGCTTCTTGCAGGCCCTGGGGTCTGCGTGCTAGGGATAAGGGGAACCGAGTCTGGGCCTAGCACAGGGCCACGGGGCGCCAGAGTCACCCTGGGGGGCGGCCGGCGCACGCGGGGCCGGAGCGCGAGCACGCGGACCGAGGTCAAGACGCTGCTGGGCCCCCTCCCAGCGCAGGTGCAGGCGGGGCAGGGCGAGGCTGGCTGCGTGCTGCCCCCCGCCCGAGGGCGTGCGCTCGGCCTCGCCGCGCTCTCCTGGCGTCCCCAGCCCGCTCCCCGCGCGGTTGGCACCAACTATGAATTGCAGAACTGGATGGGGGAAAGGGGGGCGGGAGGCGTCTGTCGCATTCTCCCACGCCCAGGAACCAGGACAGCAAGTGGATTTAGGGGAAGAGGACCCGCGAAGAGTCAGCCTGAATCTCCGAAGGTGACCCTTGACCCTCCCCCTTCCCGGGCTCCCGCGACCCCGGGCCTCCTCGGTTCGGCTTGCTGAGTAAACACTGGCTCCGTACAGGTAAGAAAACAAGAGACCGGATCAGCCGGTTCCCGGCCCCGCCTCTGGGCCCCTTGCTTCCGCCCGGCCCACCTCCTCCCTGCTGGGTCCGCTTGGCCAGGCGGGGCGACCGGCCGGGCCCCGGGGTCGGCCCAGCTGCTGAGATTAACCGAGCGCAGGAACTAATCCCGGATGAGCCTCCGTGTAAACCCGGATCGACTGCAGGGATGGCGGGGGTCGCTGGCGCCCCTGCGTGCGTTCCCTTCGTGGGGCGTCGCGGGGCCTTGGGTCCCTCGTACTCTTTTTCGGGGGACACGCGGTTGGATTTGCTATGGGACGCCGAACAGGGCAAGGGACGACGAAGAAGGCATCCCAGCGTGGCTGTTGACTGCCGCGAGCCTGGCTGGGATGGCGGGCGAGGGAAGGAGAGAGGAGAGCAAGGGCAAGAACCCCGCCAAGCCGACCCAACCCACCCCAGCTACCACAAACCCTCCTTTCCCTGAGGCCTCGCCTGCTCCACCGAGGAAGTGCTGACTCAGTGGGAAGACCAGTTGCTCCCCAACCCCCACCTGATAAGACAGGTGGAGTTTGAGGAACGTCTCTGGTTCCGCCCTGGAGTAAGGGGACTCCCGGGGAGATGGGAGTGTCGGCCGGGTCGCAGCCGCCTGCCCCAGGTTGATTTACTCATAGCTTAGACATTTCCTGTGTCCCTCCCTTGTGCCAGGCCAGCACGGGGCATTGCCTGGGACGCCCCAAGAATGACACAGTCTCTATGGGAAAGGCAGACAGGTCAACAATGACCACATCTGTGTTGAGCCCTGCTTGTAACAGGAAATTGCTTCCCGAGACCCGAAGCCTTTCTGGAAGGGGCGTTGGGGAGAGCTCCCTGAGCAAGCGGTCCGCAGTGGGAGTGGAGACAGTGGTGTATGTGAGGGTCTGGAGGTTGAGGGGATGGGAGGAGCTGGAGTGCCAGAGTTAGGAAGGAAGGGGCCAGGGCTGAGGCTAAGGACCCAGGAGGACCTTCTGGTCCACCCAAAGCGCTGTGCTGGGAAAGGGGGAGGAGCTAGTGAAGGATGCATTTCTCTCCCTTCCTGATTCTGTCTACCTTCCTCGCCCATGTTTGTGTCTCCTGAGATGACTGCGTGGGGAGTGGAGACACACACAGTCACACAGACAGGAAGAGGATGCAGCTGCAATGTATGTTGGATTAAGTGGTCCCCAGCCACACCAGGGATGAGAGACCTACCTTAGCTCGCTGGCTATGCCACTTCCTTGTGGCCTGGCCCTGGGCAGGTGACTGAGTAGCAATTGTTGTGATTTTTTTTTTTTTAAATCTGGAAAGTGGGGATAATAAGGGTGGCTGTGGCGCTTCCCTGAACTCATTTGTGCATTCTTGTGTTGAACACGTATTTAATGTCTTCCATGCTGCAGGTCCTGTGCCAGGCGCTAGCATTCCAGCGCTGAGTAAGGCATGGTGGCCACTGTTGCCTGGAACTTACATCCCAGTGGAGGGGAAGACAGACAATAAACAAACAAATGAGATAATTGTAGATTGTGTTCAAGTGCGTGAAGGAAATACACAGTGGGACGCCAAAGGAGAATGGCTGGAAGTGGGCAGGGGAAGGGTCTGCCTGGCTAAGCCAAGCTAGGGATACATCCCTGAGGGCTCCAAAAAGACCATCCCAGTGACACCCGCTGCAGCTGTGAAAGCACTGTGAGCACCCTTGGTGCTCCCCAAGGCGAAACTTCCTGAGGGCAGCCTGCCCACCCCACTCCAGTTCCTGCCAACTCCCTTTTCTGGGGTTTCCTCCCTGAGCAGGGGCACAGCAGGCTGAATCCTCTCCAGATTCTACCAATCAAGAGAAGAACGTGCAGAGGTTGAGCAGGAGTAAGGAGCTGTACCCCAAAAGAAGATGGCCAAAGGTTTTAGAGTGTGGAAGTCTGCCCGTTGGTTCGGTCTCCCTACAGGGAGGTAGTTTGCATCTCCGTCCTCCATCTGCTGCAGAGACGCGCCCTCGCACACGGTTGCGTTTCACATGTAGCCACCCGCTCCTGCTGCACACAGCTCCTCTCACACACTCCCCATCCAGCTGCACACTGTGTCTCCATGGCAACCAGTAGGCCTGGTCCATGGATGTTAGCAATAAGTGCCGGAGGAAGAGCAGGAGGGAGAGAGGAAAAACCTGGGAAATAAAAAGACTTAGAAGGATAGCCTCCCAAGGAGGCTTGCACCCCTGCCAGGAAGATGAGGATGGGATGGGGTCTTGGGCTGGCAGGATGACTAGGTAGTGGGTTGGACAGGCGATGGGGCCCAGTGAGCAGTGAGGGAGGACAGGGCCTGGGGAACTTGAGTACCAGCCGGGAATCTTGGGATAAGACTTGGTCTAGGTAACTGGCAGATGAGGAGGGGTGGGCAAGGCTGGGAGGCTTGAAGGAGCTCCTCTCTTCCTCCCGGCCTAATTGGCTGTTCAGGCTGAAACCACCTCTTAGTCACTTAGTCTAATTAGGATTGTTCCTGAGAGGTTGGGCGGCGGGGAGGAAGCTGAGTGTGAAGAGGGAAGGATGCTTGGAGATAGAGCCAGGTGGGGGACTATCACCTCCAGACCGTGGAGGAGGAGGGCTGTGACTGTCCATTCAGGCTGTGGGTCACTGTAACACTGCCCCTCACTGTCACTGATGCCCCCTTAAATACACCTGTTTCTACTGCAGCCTGGTGTGTGTGTGTGTGTATGTGTGTGTGTAGTTCTAGCTCTCATTCCCACTCTCAGCTGTACTTTCTAGCTCTTCACCTTCTCTGTTCCCTTTCTCAGGGTCTCCCAACTTGGGGCCACCAAGGTGCATCCGTGTGTAATAAACAGGTACAGACCCAGGAGTCCTGAGCAGGGCTCGCCTACTGCGTAGCAGAGGAGAGCAGGGGAAGGGGACTGTACTAAGCAGACTCGCGTCTTTATGGATAAGACCCTATCTTATCCCAGTACCCTAAGCGTGTCTTTTTACCTCTTGAGCAGTTTTGCACAGGATAAGGTGTGTGAGAGCTTGGGCTCTGGAACTAGACTGTGATTGCCTTGAACAAGTTCCTTAACCTCTCTGAGCATCAGTTTCTCTATCTGTGAAACTTTGTCAGGGAAATTAAAATGCAAATAAATGGCTTAGCACTGGTTTTTCTTTTTTTATTTATTTTTTTGTTAAGATAGGCTTTTTAAAAATGTTTATGTTTGTGATGAACATGGGGTGAAGGTGGTTCAGGGGAGGAGAGGGAGAAGAGAAATCCCCCAGCTGCTAGGTCACTCCTCAGAGTCCCCCAGCAGCCTTTGGAATTTGGGTTAGGCAGGCCAAAACCAGCTCCCCAGAACTCCTGGGATTCCCACAGAGGTGACAGAGACCCAAACTTGAGCCATCATCTGCTGCCTTCCTGAATACTTTAGCAGGAAACCAGATCTGAAGCAGAGCTGCTGCTGCAGCAGAATGGAATCAGCCTTCCTGGAGGAAATACAGCTGTCCCAGGGGCAGCTTTACTCACCACAAGTGCTCCCCATTGCATGGTGCATATAAAAGGCCCAGCAAGCAGCAGCTGGAACAGGACAGCTGTACCCCGCTCCTGCTTCCCCATCCTTGCTGCTAGCTGCATCCCCCTTGCCTTGCTCCCAGGGCCACACAGAAGTGTCCCCATGTTGGGGAGTGTGGGCTCATCCTACCCTCCTGGCCACAGAGCAGTTAAGGAATGACTCCTCCTCCAGCCCAAGATCTGTTTTTTTCCTTCTCCACAGGCCTTCGAGGAGAGGAAAAGGGACAGCCATAAATGATGTAAGCAAAGTATACTTGCTAAGGGGGACAATAAGGGCTGTGCAGCATCCAGAAAGCTAAATATTTCATGGGACTGCGACACTGGGAAGGCCAAAGTCCCTGAGCTGTGTCTGTGTATGCGCCTGACTCCACGTGGCTTGGAGCTGTTCCACGTGTCCATGCCCTCTGCCCCCTCCACCCTCAAAATGAGGCACTGGAGAAAGCTGCTCCTGGGAACCCTGTCTGGCCAGGGTCCCTCTAAAGCCCTCCCAGACATGCCTGCAAATTTCATTTTTGGTTTCATATATGAGTGGCAGATAGAATGAGACAGATTGTCCACATCCGCTGGTTCACTCCTTAAATGCCCACAACAGCCTAGGCTGGCCCACTCATCCAGGCAGGGCTGGAGTCAGACATGAATCCCCAAGACCCTAATGTGAGATGTCGGTGTCCTGACCAGTATCTGAACCACTGGACTAAACACCAGTCTGTGCTTTGTTTCTGGCCACTGTGCTGGTTTCTGGCTTGTAGACTCTGATTTTTACATGGTAGTGTTTCTTCTTGGTTGCACAAGGATTGGTGTCCTTACCCCTTGTTCCATCAGCATTATCAGGAGGTCTTAGTTGGCACAGCAGTTGGATGGGAGCAGAGGTAGAAGCGGTGGTGATGGGCAGGAGATCCCTGGTTGGATGCCCCTGTGCCAACTGCCTGAGGAGGAAGCTGGTACAGGGGCATCTGAGCAGTGTGCCAGGTGAACACCAGCAAAAACCATCTGGCTTCTGGCTCGAGCACCCAGAGCTGAAGCCCTGGCCTGCTCCTGTGAACTTGACCTGTAGGAGGGCCCTGTAGGGCTGCTCCCCCGTGATCCTTCTGATTCTTCTTTGAGTCCGTATCTGAGTAGGGGAATGGAAAGCATCCCCTGTAATCATGACTCAGGTCTCCTTTTGTCTTCTTGCTTGGTCTTATCTTTCAAGCAATCCTTTTATTTACTTGTTCAGTTTCTCTCTTCCCACCAGAATAAAAACTTAGACCAAGGCTAAGTGAAGGGGGAAATTTGCCTGGGGACTCTGCACAGAGCAGGGCAAGGGAGGAGGAGGGAGTGCTGCCCCAGATGCTCAGGGATGGAAGTGGGAAGGACTGTCATGAGGAAGGGAGGTGGCGGGTAGGGGGTGGTGAACCCTGGGACAGAAGCAGATGAAGCTAGAACTAGAAGGCATGGGCTTTAGGTGAAGGCATCCAAGTTTCCTGAGGGGCTGCAGATAGAGGTTAGATAATAAGATGTCAACCAGGAAAAGGGAACTAAGGACAGGGTCTGCCCTTTGTGAGGCTAAGCATAAAATGGAGGTCAGAGAAGTGGGGTCTAGGACTGCACAGGCAGCCACTGAGCCACAAATATTTTCCAAGGACTGTCAGTACCCTCAGTGTTACCCCCAAATCAGGGTTGGATGCCTGGCCCAAGTCTCCAAAAACAGGAAGTGCCCCAGGCTGGAGTGCCTAATGCTGCTTAAGAGAAAAGCAAAACAGGAATCCTTCCCCTGTAGCTGTGCACATGGACAGCATTGGTGAGGTAGGGGCTCCTGACCCTTGGGTTACCCACGCTGCCCTATGCCTCCAGGCAGCCTAAGGTTGCCTTCATAGTCATTCATTAGTTCCAAGCCCCCAGGGCAAAGTGAGTGTGAGGGAGTAATTCTTCCCAGTGCTCTGCCTTGTCCCTGTCCCTCTCCTCAGCCCAGGGGCTCCCCAAGAGGCTGGGGAGGGATACAGAGGTCCCTATCAGAGCAATGGTGTTTCCCCTGGGATTGGCTAGAGTGGCTGTGTGCTGTACAGGGAGGGGGTAGGAGAGGAGATTGGAGGTGTGCACCTGTTATGGTTGTCATGGCAACCTGACTTGGCTCCCAAGGGGTGGGCCTCTCCTCCAAAGCTCTATGAGAACTGGAACACAACAGTGGAGACACATACACAAATGCACATGAACACATACTCACACATGTTCCTATGTACATACATACAAACTGCAGAACTCCATTCCTAGGAGAGTGTCATGAGCTTCCTCTCTATTTCTCTGGGAGAGGTGGCGATCGGAACAGGACCACCAGGAGCTGATGTGTCAGGGTTCCAGAGAGAGAAGACACCATCCCCAAGTGTTCACGTGGGTCCATGTGTGCAGCATGACTGAGTTCTGTCTGGAGGGTGTCAAGGGCATGGAAGTTCTCAGCTGACCCGTGCTGGTCTTGCAGGGAGACAGGCAGCCGATTATTAACAAAGACAACAATAATCACAGTTAACCTTAATTGAGAGCTTGTTAAATTCCAGTGATGTAGTTGTGGTAAGCATTTAACAAGTAGCCTTATACGGTGTGCATAACAATAGCACAAGGTAGAAATTATTAGCCCCATTGACAGATGGGAAAACTGAGATTTTAACAGGCTAAGTTACTTGCTCCAAGTCAAGTAGTTGGAAAGAGACAAGAGAGGAGAGGGGTAAGGGTGGGGGCAAATAAGAAGGTCATTCTCATTCCTGTGTTTCTTGAGCTCCTTGGCAGGGCTGGGCCAGGTCTCTGATGACAATAGGGCCTGGGAACTTTACATCATACTGGCTATTTGGGCTCAGTTCACTGGACTGGGGCAACTGAGGGCACCTGTGAGGGTGTGGGGTATACTGAGCAGCGGGCATCGTGATTGGCACGAGCCAGGGGAGCGGCTGGCAGCCTTGTTCCTGGTAAACACGAGGAGAGGTTACTTCACAAGGAAACAGTAATTAACTTTAATTAGCACCTTGCATCTCAGAATATTATTAACATCTCAATTTCTCTAATCAAGGCAGCAGGAGAGGGGTGGCATCTGCTTTGCCGACTCCTTCCTGGCCGTGCTACCCGGCTTGGCTCAGCTCCTGCCAGGCACCCACCCTGTGGGTGGCTCCCAGCAGCGTCTCCCAGGAGGGGAGCCTGCATGGGGCAGGAGGACCAGGTCCTGCTTTCCAAACAAGATGAAGACACGGGAGGTAGGGGCTGCCTGGAGTTCCCAGATCGGATCAGATCCAGAGAACAGATGTGGTCATCTGGCCCTTATCCCTCATTCTCCATTCTTTCTCCCCTCCTCTCTCTCTCCACCTTCTTTGAGCTAACTACCTCTTCTCTTCTTTCCCTTCCTTTTCTCCTCTTTTTTTTCATCCTCCTCTACTGTAATCTTCCATTTCTAGTGCTAACCAAGCCTTTCTCCCTTCCAGGACAGGGCTCTGCCCTGATCCTGACCCAGGGTGAGGGGTGGAGGCAGGATGCAGCAGCTAGTAGCAGAAGTCCTGCCCTGGGGAGCTTAGAATCTCCAGGAGGAGATAAGGCTTGGGCATAAAGAGCTCTAATTTGGGCTCCACACCGATAGGCATCAGGACCTAATGGAGGCGCAGATAAAGGGCTGCAAGGGAGGGGGCAGGTCCTAATGGTGGGACAGGAAGGAAGAGACCCTGCCTGGCAGGTGGAGGCTAGCAGGCCCCCCCCGCCCCCCCGGGGAACAGGGCCACTCAGCTGGCTCACAGAGGCCAGCAGGAGGGAAAGGAGTCCCAAGGGGGCACCAGAAGTGACTCTCTTCATTATGCCCACCTTCAGTGTCTGTCCACCTCCCTACCCCCGCCTCCAACATGTATCTGATACTAATAGCTGACTGTCCTCTCTGGGCTAATTACAGCAGCCTGCTGCTTGCAGCATCCTTGGGACTCCCCAGCTCCACCCAGTATGTTAAGCCTCTACTTCTCTTGTCTATTGGGCTGCTGTGGTCCAAGGTGGGTGCCGAGTGCTGGTGGGTCTCCAGAGAGCTGCCTGGGCAGTGTCCGAGCAGGCCTTCCCTGCGGACCCTATTCCTTGCCTGTCCCAGCCCTGCCTGGCTGTTTACACCTCCAGATGAAGGTGTGGTTCTAACTCTTGCCTAAGGTTAACCTTAACCCAGAGGGCAGGTTGCCTGCTCAGCAGAGGTCTCCTTTCCCCCTCAAATCCACCCCACTGGGAGAGCATACAACCCTCAATTTCATTATTGGTGTTGGTTCAGAAACTTGATCACAAATACCCAGGTGCAAGGGGGGCCTGTGCTCCCTCACCCCTTGCTGATGTGGGCCAGTTGCCCCTTGGGATCACCACTGATACAGCTCACAGGATTGTGTTCCTACAGTAACCTGAACAGGCAGAACTGATCATACCCATTTCAGAGTTGAGCACACAAGGCAGAGGTGACGTCATACAGCTGGCAAGAATGGCTGCAGCCAATATTGCCTTCATCACACTCTAGATCGTGAGGCAGCCACTGCCTACAGCTAGGAGACTGGGGGAGGCCTGAGTGTGCCCACTGCCTGCCCTCCAGGAGAACCAGAAGAAAGGGCACTAGCAGTCTCTGGGTGGGCATATGGAGCTAGTGAGGTCTCCGTTCCCAGCTTCCACTCCTTGCTGCCTTGTTGCCTCTGCCTGCTGGCCCAGCAGGCTGTCTCCCCACGAGTGCCGGGGGCTGGGCCTCTATAATTGCAGAGGAGCGGCATAGGGCGGGGAAGAATCTGACGTTTGCAAAGGCTTTTTTTGATGCTGATGATTATGGCTATGACGAAGCTGTCCATCTCCCACCAAGAGTGCAACCCTTCTTTGTTTCTCTCTCCATCAGGTCTCTCTCTCTCTCTTTCTCTTTGCCCTGAAGACTAGTACTGGAGGAGAAATACCGGGATTTGTTCCTTTAGGGGAAGACAGGGACAGGCTTGGTCAGAGTGAAACACAGGGCAAATCAACCCACTCTTCACCTTCCCCAAGCTGGGCAGAGGGGAGGGGCACTGGCATGGTCATTAGCATATAATTTGCATAAGGAACAATTGAGGAGATTGGAGTCATGCCTCAGAGGAAACACCTGCAAGGAACTGTGAATGAAAGCTTCTCCCAGCCCGGCTCCCAGCCCTGGGGAAGTGGCAAGAACCCTGAGTGACTGAGGATGCTGGTGGTCTCAGTCACACTTCGCACAGTGCCTACTCCATGCCAGACACTGGAAAGAGTGTTCTGCTTCTCTCACCCTTTACAGGCACTGGGGTGGTGTGTGTGTGTGTGTGAGACAGAGAGCTCAAGAGACAGAGAGAAGGGCTATGGGGAGCTTCTTCCCCAGCTCCACCCAAGATTTCCAGAGATCCACTGGTTCACTGCCCAAATGCCCACAACAGCCAACTTTGGGTCAAGCTGAAGCCAGGAGCCCAGAACTGAGTCAGGGTCTCCTACAGAGGTGACAGGGGCTCCAGCACTTAGACCATCACCAGCTGCCTCCCAAAATGCATTACCAAGGAGCTGGGAGCCAGGCACTTTGATATGGCATGTGGTACTTAACGCACTATGCCACGATGCCCACCCCTAACGGTGCAGCTCTTCATCATCATCTTGCAGTGGAGGGGGCTGGGCCCCAGCCTGCAGACTTCCTCAGTAGAGGAGTGGACTTGGGAGTAGATTAGTGGGACTGGTTCTTCAACTCCCACAGAGTGCTCCTGTCTGTCTCCATGGGTTTGGGGCTATGGGAGGTCTGGAAGCAGAGCTCCAAGACAGACTGCTATACACACACACACACACACACACACACACACACACACACACACACTCACACGGCTGCCCTGCCCCTCCCCCTGCTTCTGCAGGCAGAGGAGCTGCCTGACTTGGCCCATAACCAGGTTAGCTGAGATCCAATTAACTAGTTAGCGCAGGCAGAGCTGGGGGCAGGCAGGGCGCACAGGAGAGCGGGACGGATGAGTTGGGTAATGTGCAGAGACAGCCAGAGACAGCGGCTCCACGCTAACCTGATAAGCAGCTCCCAGCATTGTAGCGGCTGGCCTGGCAGGCTGCGCCACCTGCATCCTGGCAGTTGGGGGCAGGGGTGGCAGCCGCCCTCTGGCCCCTTCTCCCCCTTCTTCCCACACACTCTGGCTGCCACACAGTCGCTTGTCAGTGCTGTCTGCAACCCTCCTTCCAGCTGGACCTTTCAGGACTATGATACAGACAGCTTCCAGGAGATGCCTTTCCATGCAAAGGAGGCCAAAGTAGGACGCTAGGTGCACCAAGGTGCAGATGCAACAATCTGTCAAGATGGGAGAGCTACAGGGAAGTTGGGGAGAATATCACTGGACACTGGCTGGGCAGGGTGCCCTGTGCAGACACAGAGCCCACTTGGTGAGCTCTCAGAGACCCTCACAGCCACTCCTAATGAGTGTATTACTAGAATCCTCAAGCCACAGATGACAAGACTGAGGCTTGCAGAAATGTCTTGATTTCTTGCTTTAATTTCTTAATTCTTGTCTTGCTTAAGGCCACACTTCTTTGAAGCTGTTCCAACTTCAAAACCACCCCCCTTTAACTTTCCCCCTGGCCTAGGTCTGGGAGAAACAGTGCTATTTGATAACAATACTACTCACTAGTGTTGGACCTCACTTTATGGAAAGATTCATTTATTTATATATTTTTAAAAATTTGTTTTTGTTTATTGGAAAGGCAAATTTATAGAGAAAAGGAAAGACAAAAAGGTTTTTTTTTAGAAAGATTTTCTGTGCGCTGATTCATTCCCCAAATGGCCACAAATGACAGAGCTGAGCCAGTCTGAAGCCAGCAGCCAGTTCTTTGGGTATCAAACATGGGTGCAGGGTTCGAAGGCTTTGGGCCATTCTTCACTGCTTTCCCAGGCTGCAAGCAGGGAGCTGGATGGGAAGTAAAATAGTCGGGACATGAACCAGTGCCCATATGGGATCCTGGTGCTTCCAAAAGGAGGATTAGTCAATTAAGTTGTTACATTGGCCTTCATTTATTTGTATTTGAAAGGCAGAGATTTAGAAAGAGAGAGAGAGATCTTCCATCTAATGGTTCACTATCCAAATAGCCATAGTGGCCAGGGCTGGGCAAAGCTAAAGCCTGAAGCTTGGAACTACTTCTAGCTGTCCCACATGGGTAGCAGAAACCCAAGTACTTGGGTCACCATTTATTGCCTCCCAGGGTTCACAGTAGCAGGAGCTGAATTCAGAAACAGAGCAAGGACACAAATCCAGATACTCTCACCTAGGATAGCTGTCTCAAAACTGATGTTGTAACTGGTATGCGAAATACCCTCCATGGATATTTTATTTATCTTGTGGCAAGGTTTTATTTTTATTTATTTGAAAGGCAAAATGACAGAGAATGAGAGAGATCTTCTATCTGATGGTTCACCCCCCAAATAGCTTTAACAGCCAGGGCTGGGTCAGGCCAAACCCAGGAGCCAGGTACTCCATTCAGAGGTCCAGAGTACTTGGGCCATACTCTGCTGCTTTCCCAGGTGCATTATCAGGAAGCAGAATGGCCAGCATTTTAAGCAGTTCTCAATATGCCACTGTTTGAAGACAGAGGCTCAACTCACTATGCTACAATGCAATGCTGACCCCACTCCAAATGTTCTATTTCTTTTTTTTTTTAAAGATTTATTTTTATTATTTTTTCATTGGAAAGGCGGACATACAGAGAGGAGAGACAGAGAGGAAGATCTTCCGTCTGATGATTCACTCCCCAAGTGAGCGCAATGGGTCGATACTATGCCGATCCGAAGCCAGGAGCCTCTTCCGGGTCTCCCACATGGGTGCAGGGTCCTAAAGCTTTGGGCCGTCCTCTGCTGCTTTCCCAGGCCACAGGCAGGGAGCTGGAAGGGAAGCGGGGCTGCCAGGATTAGAACCGGCGCCCATATGGGATCCTGGGCGTGCAAGGCGAGGACCTTTAACCACTTGCGCCACCGTGCCAGGCCCTCTATTTCTTTTTTTAGCATTTATTTATTTTCATCAAAAAGGCAGATTTACAGAGAGAAAGCTCTTCCATATGCTGGTTCACTTCCCAAATGGCTGCAACAGCTGGAACTTAGCCCTGGAACTTAGAACTGAGCCGGAACTTAGAGGTGAGCCATTCTGAAGCCAAGAGCCAGGAGCTTCCTCCAGGTCTCCCACGCGGATGCAGGGTCCCAAGACAAGGAACCATCCTTCACTGCTTCCCTAGGCCACAAGCAGGGAGCTGGATGGGAAGTGGAGCAGCCAACACACCAGCTGGCACCAAATGCAATGCCAGTGCTTGGAGGTGGAGTAGCCAACTGAGCCATTGTGCTGGCTCCCAGGTGTTCTATTTTTTTTTTTACCTTGCTTATTTTTTAGATTTATTTATTTATTAAGTATTTATTTATTTTTATTGCAAAGTCAGATATATATAGAGGAGGAGAGACAGAGAAGAAGATCTTCTGTCTGATGATTCACTCCCCAAGTGATTGCAACTGCCGGCGCTGCACCAATCTGAAGCCAGGAGCCAAGATCCCCCTCCAGGTCTCCCATGCAGGTGCAGGGTCCCAAGGCTTTGGGTTGTCCTCGACTGCTTTCCCAGGCCACAAACAGGGAGCTGGATGGGAAGTGGAGCTGCTGGGATTAGAACTGGTGCCCATTTGGGATCCTGGAACGTTCAAGGCGAGGACTTTAGCCACTAAGCCATCGTGCCAGGCCCCAGATGTTCTATTTCTCATTTCCATTGCACAAAAGAGTGAAACTGGGGCTTGAAGGAGAGATATGATCTATCCAGAGCTTCATGATTAGAAACAAGGAACTTGAACCCAGCTAGATCTCTCTCTCTCCTAGTCTTGTGCTCTTCAGGAGACAATGAGAAGAGAAAGACATTCCATCCTCAAGTCATGGGAGGGCATTGTGTGTGTTTTTATCACAGCCAGCTCAATGTGTGCAGGTGCCATCCTGGGCACCTGTCTTCAGGGATGAAGGGGATCACAAAGTCTTCTGGCATTTCATGGAGCAAAGGGAGAAGGGGACCCTCAAGTGTAGTGTCTTGGGGACATGGGGCTGCCAGCAGCAGGTGACTCCTAGGAAGAAGAGTCAGAAGATCTCTTCTCTGTACCCTTACAGCACCAGATCCCCTCAGCTGGGATTCCCTGTGACTTTCAGAGGCTGCTCTGTCGCCCAGGGTGTTGAGCAACTCTACAGCTTCACACTTGGAGGCAGAAGCTCGTGTGCAAAGCTTGCTGGACTTCGCACTGTGTCCCCTCAGTCTAGGCACCCCCCCATGCCTCAAGATGTGGACTTCCCAATCCCACATGCCCTGAGCTGTGTCTGCCACCCCTTTTCCACCAGAGGATGTGGGAGCAGGTAGGGTGCCACCCTTGCCCCAGGGCGGGAACCCATTTCCCTCTCTCAAGGGCAAAGGCACCCTCTGAATGCTCCCTGCTGCAGCCTGTCTGAGTCTTTGGAGAAGGAGTGAGGCCTGGCCTGCGAGGTCACAGCTTGTAGATCCTGCACACAGGCACACATGTGTGCATATGTTGCTTCCTGGAACCAGCAGCAGAAGGGTTAAGGCATCCCAGCCCCAGGGACCTAGGAGCTGTCTACACAGGAAGCCACTCTCCCAGTCTCAGTGGCCTCTGGGGAAGGGGGAAGGGAGCTGCTTTCTCAGTCTCTTTCCCAGGCTCCTCGGCCTCCCTGGGGATCCAGCTACATGCCTGAGAGGTGACCCCTGACCCGGCTCCCTCTGCATGTCCTCCCTGGGCCAGTAGAGACTCTGATCCTTGCTCAGGGACTGAACAGCACTGGGTGAGGGGGAGCCCCCAGATCCCACTTCCCGACTTCCTCACCACCTTTTTTCCCACCATCTCACTTGGTCCCCTTGGTGCTGGACTCCACTCCTGCCCCATTGGCTGTAACCAGGGCTTTAACTTCTTCCTGCACTCCAGCTCCAGGCCCCCAGGCCTCTGTTTGCAGCCCCCGCATTTGTAATCTTCTAAAAATAAGAGCCTGTGATTCAGACAGGCAACTCCGGAAATACACAGTCCAGCCCAGGCATCCGCCTGGTGGGGGACAAGGAAAGACCCACACATGGAGGAATACCCAAACCCTTTACACACGCGTGTGCACGCGCACACATCCGCCGGGTAAACACAGGACCCAGCTGTACCCAAGGATAAGGCATGGGCGGAGGACAACATTCCACAGGGTGAGCTGCTGGGCTTCGGCCCTTAACAGACAGTCGAGATCCGGGGACTCCTCTGTGGTCATGATGAGCACTCCAGCCCACACCAGCCAGAGTGAGGACAAAAATCCAGGGAGCCCCAGCAGGCTGGGCTGTGTGTCCCTGGTGCCCTTCACCCCACCCCAGCAGGGTACTCTGTGACTGCTTCCCAGGGAGGCGGCATGGCTGCTTTGGGCAGAGCTGTTCAGGGACTCCTATTCCCCAAACCTCTGAAGCCTCCTGGGCTCTGGGCAGGACCAGAGCCCAAAAAGCATGCAGCAGCTAGGTCAGCCACGACCCCTTTGTGTTCCCAGCCATGTTGTCAGGTGACCAGGGGAAAGGAGAGGCTCTTCCCTTGGTGGCCAGCCCAGGCCACATCTGCAGAGAGGCAGGTGGACTCCTGCTTCTTGCTGTCAGAAACTCCTCCTACTGATGCTTCTGCTTCTTTTAAGATGTATTGGGTGATATTGAAAGTCAAAAAGAGGGAGAAACAGAGTTCTTCCATCTGCTGGTTTGTTCCCCAGATGGCCACAACAGCCAGACCAAAGCCAGGAGTTTCATCTGTGTCTCCCATATGGGTAGCAGGGGTCCAAGCACTTAGGTCAGCTTCTACTGCTTTCCCAGGTGCTTTGGCAGAGAGCTGGATCAGAAGTAGAGCAGCTGGGACTGAAATAGGCACTCTCATATGGGAACCCTGTGTTCTAAGCAGTGCCATAACACCTAGGCCTTTTTGGTTTAGACAGAGTTTATCTCTCAGTGGGAATCAGATGGTGTACCTAGAGGATCCTATGGGAGCAAAGGGCAACCAACAGACAGTCCAGTACCTTGTGTATAAGGAGCATGTACTATGGCTTCCCTCAAGAGGACTCTCAAATGCTCCTGTCATTTCCAGCTACCATTTACTACCAAAATCGCAAGCTGCGTGCTTTCTCTGTGTCCTCACTCAATACCTACAACGACCAACTGTGTCAGTTACGTGCAGCTCAACTTCCTGTCACAGATGAGAACTAAAGAGGCCAGAGTCTTAAGAGAGGAGGCAGATGAGCTAGGACTTGAACCTGGCCTCATGAGTGGGGCTTTCTTAGGGCTGCTCAGTTCTGGATTGAGCCACAAGCACACGTGGCCCTTTTGTCTTGAGATTCCAACACTGCCCAGGCAGTCCTAGAGGGTAAGACATACCCTGCCACTAGGGTGGGCTTTGCTGGAAGCTTCCAGTGGCTGTTGGCTGGCACCCCTGCATCCTGTGCCAACACCACCTGCTCAGTAACCAGAGGCTGCTGTCAGGCTCAGCAAGCTTGATCACAGCGATTCCCTACCAGAGAACCCCTTCATCTTTTGCTTTGTTAGTTAAGGGTCTGTTTTAACTCCGTTTCTCCTCCACTTTCCAATGGTACTGAAGCCCCACCCCCACGGTAACCTTGGGGGTCCAGGGCCACTTCCTTCTCAAAGGCTTTGGCATGTAACCCTTTTTCTGGCTACCCTGTTATAGCTGAGGTTTCTCTGGTCTTGTCCATCCCCCACTCCTCCTCCAACTGTTTCTGCTGTCTTTATCCCTGCCTCCCTCCCTTGAGCCAATGCCATGGAGCCACCCAACATGTGTAAGTGTGAATGTTTGGAAAACGTAAGTGGAATGACAGGAAACAGAACCTTAGAGACCCAGATGTCATCTAGGGTTTATGTGAACTCAGCAGCAGAGCCTTGGACACAAGGCAAGATGGGAGAGAGGGGGACGTGGCCATGATGATTGAAAGAATAAACTGGAGGAAGAAATGGGAGAGGGGGAAATGACATTGACTCACAAAGCCAAAAGAATCCTTGACTGTTGGTGTGGGAGTGGCCAAGCTTGGAGCTGCAAACTGAGGTGGACTGATGTGTAGCGGGTGCCTGAAGCATAGCCTAGGAGGAAAGTGCCACTGTTGATTAGTAAAGCCTGCCTTGGCACTGGGTAGCGAACAGTGGCATGTGCACTGGGATTTATTTCCTCCATCCACTTTCTGTCTCTTCGTTGTGGAGCCACCCAAGGAGCTCTGAGGGGAAGGAACTTGTCAAAGGATGACACAGTGAGTTTGCAAGCAGATCTCTAGGCATGTGTTATCTCCTGACACAGGTGGAACTTACAAAACTAGACGTAGATGAAAGACTTGGTGGGAGTGGTGAGTTTAAGAATTCCTGAATGTGGGACATCCAGTAAAAAACAGAGCAGCCTGACTGAAGTTGTCAGGGGGGGAGGTTGAGGATGTCCTGGATGGGATGCCAGGTGAATGGTCAGTTCCCCTGCTGACCATTGAGTCATTTCGCCAGATCTCGCAAAAGTCCTGGGCACCTCTTGCACCATTTCTCTGAACTCTTCCACCTCTATCCATCAAGGGTTGGCGGGGGAAAAAGGTCCTAGGAACAGGCAGTTTGATTTCTTTTTAGGCAGAGTGGAAAACTTGGTCAGCGGGAGAGAAGAGGGGAGCTATATAGTCCTGGAGCAGGAGACCCCCACAGGGGCAGAGGCAGTACTACTACTGCCTGGATGGCAGTAGAATGGGCCCTGCAAGCAGGCAGCAATTAGAGGCCGCCCAAGGCTGGGGTTATGGGGAGCACGTGGAGGCACCTGTGTGCAGCTCTGGCACGTGCACCGGAGGAAAAGAAAGAAACTCCAGGTGAGGAGAACTGCAGCAGAGGGGGGTTAATGATACCCTGACCAGGCAGCAGGGCCTTGGAGCCCAGCCCAGCCTCTTGCTGGCACAGCTCAGCGGTGATGCGCCACTCGCAGGCTGGAGGCTGCGGCAGGGAGGGGGCGGGGCGTCTGGGCCAGGGCCAGCCCAGCCTGAAGTTTGCCCGGAGCTTCCACCACCCTCCCTTTCCCGGTCGCTGTGGCTCTGCCCTTTCCCTTCCTTTCCATCCCCATCTCTCACTCTCTCGTTTTTTTTTTTCCCTCCTGCCCCTCTATACCTCCTTTTCTCTGCTGGGAGTATAGACATGGGGAATGGGATAGTGAGAATGCTGGTAACAGAAATATCTGGGAGGTGCTCCCAGAAGGAAAGAAAACCCGAGCGCCCCAGGAGCAGAGTCAGGTGTAGAGTCCACACCTAGTTGTTTTCAGAGGAGACAGAGAAGTGGAGAGCTCCCCAGAGCCAGGGTCATGGTTCGAGAGTCAGTGTGCCTGCTTTCCCATCTTGCTTCTGCCGGCCCACCTACTCGCGTCTCCCCGAGGAGCCACACCTTCCTCATCTCTTTCCTTGTGGGTTATGAAGGGCTGACCTTGCCTGAGGCCCATGGAAGGCATGTGATTGGATCTGCCTTCCATCCTCCACTACCATAAGGATTCAATAAGAATTGATCCGATCACATCAGCTCTGGGTCTTCTGCCGAGCTGCTGTGGAAGTCTTTCTTGCTGTTGGATTGGCTGCACCCATAGGTGTGTGCCTGGAGCCGCTTCAACTAGCAGGGCAGTGGCTAACAGAGTGCCATGGAGAGCTGACCCAAGAGATGGAGACACAGATGCCAGCGGACTTGGGCCCAGCTGTGTCTGAAGTGGAGCTACTAGCTCTGGCTTTTCGATGATGTGAGTGACAATGCGTAAGCCAGTTTGAGTTGGATTTCTGTCATTTACGTCGACAGAACTCTGAGCTTAGAGGAACAGATGGCGAGAGGGAGTAGCCAGAGAGAGGCTTCCTGCAGGGAGGAGGACAGAGTCTGACGGAGAAGCAGGGGTGGAGGGCCTTTTGGATTGCTGGGCTGATATTTAACAGCGAAACAGGAACACCAGACTTCCCTGGGAAGAACACACGGCCCTGGATGGTTTTTCCAGATGGGTCGATCTGAGCTTGAGCGAACACTTTATTGCTGATACTCAGGCTGTGTGAGGACAGCAGCCATCTGAGCCCCCAGGGTGGGGAGGAAGGATGAAGCAAGTTGGAGTTTGGCCGTCAGCATCTAGTGCACCCGGTGGCAACGGACGTGCCTACTAACAGCTCTTATGACGCAAGTCCACTTCCGAGGAAGATCTTTCAAAGGGAACAAAAGCATTCCTCCTTGTCCTGTACAGTCCTGCCATCTACCCCTTCCTTATTAGATGTCCACCGGGTCCAGCTGATCTGAAGCATATAAGATGCAGTGATAGGGAGGAAGGCACAGTGAGCTAGGTTGCACAGCACTAAGCACATGGGGCACAGTGCACCCTGGGAGCACAGCCCCGGCTCTGCCCCTCCCGGGGGAGTCTCACTGATGAGATGATCCAAGGCCACTGGTCCCACAGTGTGCCCAGAGGAGGCCTGACTGCTCACAAGAGTGCCAGGTGGGGATGGAGCCACTGGGAGGAAGTCATGCCTAGCTCTGATAAGAACCTCCCTTCCCCTGTCCCAGATGTCTGATGCTGTCTGCACCGGGTCTCCTCCTCCAGGGTGAGAGGCAGGGCAGGGCCCCCGCGCAGAGACAGAGCGGGTGGAGGATCTTGCACCTCTCCCCGCCTTTCTCCGCTTCCCTCACTGGGAAACAATTTAAGCCTTAAAAAAAAAAAAAACAAAACAAAAACAACTGACTCTGTAGATAAGATACATCCACGTGAGAAGACTTAAAGGCTTGCATGTATAAATATAGCATGTAAATATATACAACACTTAAAGTCCTGTTAGTATTCTCCTACTCATGGCTACAAAGCTTGTTGGGCAGTTTCACGCAGGTGTAGCTAGTCCTTTCCCACAGCTGTGTAATAATCTCTTCGTTTATCCACTTACTTTCTCTCTCTTTTTTTCTATTATGTAAAAAAATATTTTTTACTGGAAAGGGAGATTGACAGAGAGAAGGAGAGACAGAGAGAAAGATCTTCTGTCCACTGATTCACTCCCTATGTGGCCACAACTGCTGGAGCTGAGCCGAGCCAAAGCCAGGGGCCAGCAGTTTCTTCTGGTTCCCCCAAGTGGGTGCATGGTCCCATGGCTTTGGGCCGTCTTCTACTGCTTTCCCAGGCCACAAGCAGGGAGCTGGATGGGAAGCAGAGTAACCAAGACAGGAACTGGCGTTCAGATGGGATCCCGACACATGCAAGACAAGGACTTTAGCCAATAGACCACCGTGCCAGCCTTCTCTTTCTATTTTTAAGCTTTATTTATTTATTTGAAAGGCAGAGTTACAGAGGACAAAAGAGAGAAAAAGATATTCCCATCCACTGGTTCACTTCCACAAATGCCTCCAACAGCCAGGGCTGAGCCAGGCAGAATCCACACGCCTACAACTGCAATGGGTCTCTGACCTGGGTGGCAGGGGCCTAAATGCTCAGGTCCTCTGGTGTTATCTTCCCAGGAGCTGGATGGGAAGTGAGTGAAGCAGCCAGTGCCCACATGGAATGCCAGCGTCACAGGGGCACCATGACACCAGTCCCCAGTTAGGATAGCTTAGATCTTTTTTTGCTGTTGCAAACAAGAACATCTAGTAGAAGTTATGCACATGTGTGAGTGTTTCCTAAGGACTCATTCCTAGAAGAGAGGTTACTGGCTCAAAATGTGTATGAATTTTTCATTTTGAAAGACATTGCCAAGTCAGAGTGGAGGCCTTCTTCCTGTGCAGGATTGCTCCCTCTGCGGCGGGAGGGTGGAGGGTAAAGGCGGGGGTTGAACCTGGATTAAAGGCTCCCAGGATAGAGAGAGCCTAGGCTTTGCATCAGACACACTCAGGCTGGTTCTGTCACCTTCTTCCTGTAAGACCTGGGCTGAGTTCCTCAACCTCTCTGAGCTTCTGCATCCTTGTCTGTAAGGTGGAATCTTGAGCACTATAGAACCGTTGCCTGGGACCTGACAACAGGGCATGGGCCTAGTGGGAAGCAGAGGCCTGGCACACAGTGGGCCCTTGGTGGATGCTAGCTCCCTCTTCCCACCTGAAGTTGCTTCTGTACCCATCTTGGAAGGCCAGCTCTGGGAAGAAGCTGCTAGGAAGGAGAATCACTAAGTGAGTGTCACAAGGAAGTCAGGATGCCACAAGGATCTTCCTGGGCACCATCCCCTCCCTGCTCTCAGTGCTGTTGGTCTGGGCACAGGAAGAAGAAAACCTGAGTGAGAAGAAGAGTGGGTGCTCTCCTGGATGTGGTCCCTGGACTAGCCCGTTCTCTGTGGTCTCTGTGAGGAGGAGCAGCAGCAGGCCTGGGACTCAGGAGTGGCCGGAGATCCCTGCCCAGGGGTATAGCTGGTATTTCTGAGTGCAAGGTGAAGCCAGTTCTATAAGGGAGTTTGGAAATCCCTGGCAGGTAACAGCCGGGTTGCAGTCAGATCCTCTGCTGTGGCTGAAGCCCCCAAGCCACAGTTGCTGTGTGATGCTGATTCTAGGTGCCCTCTCCAATCTTCAGAGCTGTTCCTTCTGTAGACCACAGGCACATGGGAAAGCCAGAGTGAGCTATGTTTTCTGGGAGAGGGTGCATGTGTGAGCCCAGAGGCTGCTGAGCTGGAAACCAGGTGGTGAGACCGGAAAGGAGTGGTGGAGCCAAACAGCAGGGGGTTGACAGTGGGGGATGACGAAGCTTCCAGGGGATGCAGCTGTGGAAGCCATGAGGGGCACAGGAATGGAAGCTCTGTACCTAGTCTGAGCACTTGGCATTTAAGGCCCAGTTCAGTGGGCTACATACTGCACAGTGTGGCGGAAGCTGCTCTCCCTTTCCGCTCCCAGAGAGAGAAAGACACCGATGTTGCCCCTGCCATCCTATCACCTTCAGTGTCTCTGCAATGCACCCAAGGGTGGAGGTGGATCCAGGTGGAGGGGTGCATTGGCTGAAAGCAGCCCAGGAGGGAGGCGACAAACAAGCAGAATGCCAGCGGCTAGCGTTGTCTCCAAGATAATTCCCAAGACCCTGGTTGTATTTCCTGGATCCGTGTCCCTGGACTCCAGGCATGGGCTGGGGAGCTGGGCAGGAAGGGACCCGACTCTCATTTCGCACAGCATCTCACAGTAACGTTCTGGTGTCCTGCCCAGGCCCCACTCTCAGCTTCTGGTACTGACCCCAAAGGTCCCAATTCTCTCTGCCCTGGCCTAGGGTCAGGGCCAGGACTGATACAGAATTCAATAGACAACTCTGCCCACCTCTATGTGAGTAGTGGCCAGGAGGCCACTGTCTTAGGGGATAGAGGAGTTTTGGCTCTGAGCCTAAGCATGCCTTGGGGCTGAGCAGGGGAGAGAAGGGGCAGGGTGAGCTAGGGCTAGGGAACAGGGCAAGGGCCCATGTGCCTTAGCTGGTCCCTTAGCCCTCTCAGAGGCGGGCACTGGAGGGAAGCATCTTTGCTCTCAGGAGATGGGCAAAGCACAAAGTATTAGTTCACCTGGGATAGCCAATCTACATCTGTGAGAGGAGCTGAAGGCTGTCCTTCCCAACATCCCTGAAGAAAGCTTGAAGGAAAAGGAACATCTGGGGCCTGACACGGTGGCTTAGCAGCTAAAGTTCTCACCTTGAACATGCCAGGATCCCATATGGATATTGGTTCTAATCCCGGCTGCTCCACTTCCCATCCAGCTCCCTGCTTGTGGCCTGGGAAAGCAGTGGAGGACGGCCCAAAGCCTTGGGACCCTGCACCCCTGTGGGAGACCTGGAGGAAGTTCCTGGATCCTGGCTTCGGATCGGCACAGCACCAGCTGTTGTGGTCACTTGGGGAGTGAATCACCGGGTGGAAGATCTTCTTCTTTGTCTCTCCTCCTCTCTGTATATCTGACTTTGCAATAAAAATAAGTACATCTTTAAAAAGGACAGACAGACAGACAGAGGCGAGACCAGCACTTGCTAACAGATGGAAGGGGGTGCTGCAGGGCCCATGACCTCCAGCAGGGAGGACTCAGGAAGATAGCCATGCTTCCCTAGGCCCTAGGAAGCAGGGACTTAGTACACCTGCGTGACTGCATGCAGCCCACCAGCATCTTGTTGGAAAGGGGCCACTGGCAGAGTTCCATTTAGTAGACAAACTAAGGGTCCAGGAGCTGACACTGCTAGGAAGAGGCTGACTTGAAGTTGAACCCGGGCTCCTCTGTCTCACTGCCAGGTTGGTGCTGTCCCAGAGTGAAGGCCATCTTTCCTTCCCAGGCCCTGCCTCAATGCCCAGCCTTCTCCAGCTGTTCTTGCTGTGACCTAAGCCCCTTGAGTGCCCTCACTCCTTCCTCCTTGGAGGCCCCTATTGAAGCCTGCCTCTGGCTTTTTTCTTGCATCTGCAGGAGAGAAAACGGTCCAGTTCCTCACCCCCAGATCTTCCGTGCTTTCATCCTTCTCAACCAAAGCAACTCCCTGCCACTGGCTCTCCACCAGTGTTTTTTATTTTTTTCTTCTGTTTATCCATTGCTGGAATCCAGCTCCCCTTCCCTCTTGCCTGTAGGTTCTGTGGCTATAATCAAATCATAACTTTTATTAAATTTAAGATTACTTTTTAATGGAATCAATTTCTTGTGTGGTGCTTCTCTGCCTGCCCGCAGGCTCTGCCGGCTCCGCACACAGCATCCCCACCCGCATGGTTTGGGCCGCTGGCGTTTCTGGCTAAGCTGCTTCCCAAGGAGGAGCAGGCCTGGCAACCTTCTTATGCGCGCGCACGCACACACACACACTTACACACACACATTGAGATGCACCATTCTGCAAACCCCAGCCACACGGCCGCCAAGCCCGTGGCACCCATACTCAGTGGGGGCAGGAGGAGGGAGCCACAGAAGCCGACCCTGAGCAAGCAGACATTTCTCAGCCTGTTAATTTCCTCCAGTTCTGTTTTCAGCTTCAAAAAGCAAGCTGGTTTCTTCCAATCTCCCTCCTTCCCCCAATTGCACTGGGCAGCAGGTGAGCAGGCTAAGCCGCCAGAGGGAGGGATGGCCTGAGGAGTGTCAGGGAGGAGGTTCAGGTCTTCTTCTCTGGGCTTGGGAAAGTGCAGGTTAAGATGCAAGGATAGAGCTGCTGGGACCCCAAGGAGCAGCCTAGCTGGGAGACTTGTAAGCAGAACCATCTGACTCTCTAGACCTGGGCTGTAGGAGGAAGGGAGCCTGGGGGTGCTACCGGGCAGGACGGGTCACCTTGGCTGGGGAGAGGTGTGGGGAGCAGAGAGTCCCTGGGGGCCTGGAGATGAAGGTTTGTTTCTCAACAGAGGCCTAGCCACTTCCTTGAGCTTCCTGGGCAACTGTGAACCATGTTCCAGCTCTTGGGGGATGTTCCCCAGGCAGGTGTACAGGTGGATCTGAGGCCTGAGGATGGCCGTCTTGGCTCTCCGGGCCTTCTCTCTGGGCACACCTTGACCTCTAAGTGTCGGGAGGGACGGAAAGCCCTCTATTCATCCAGGTAGAGATGCCTAGCTTAGGGGCACACGGCTTGTGGCATCAGGGACATCCCAGATCTGTGTGACCTTGAGAGATGATCTCCCCTGTGAGCCTGTTGCCTCCTCTGGAAATGAGGCGTCAGTGACAACAGTGCAAGTGGAGCACTTTGCATAAAGCCTGGCATGTGAAAAGCACTCATGGTGTTTCCTAAGCACCAAGCCAATTCTCACACGGAGCCCACAGTCTCCAGGCCTGGATGCACGGGCACCTGGGCCGCAGAGGGTCAGAAGGCATATACACACTTGCAGCCTCAGTCCTGAGATGCCATGGAAGCAGGGACCAAGGACCAGGATGTGGGTGAGAATTCCTTGCATTGTACACAGGTCAGAAAGCAGAAGAGATGAACATCTATCTGGCGATAGATGGCCAAATCAATTCCATTTTTTCCTACTTCTAGGGACTGAAGAGCCGGAAGTTGAGGCTTCCTGGGGGAGAACAGCATCCGGCCGAGGTCACTTGCACTGCTGCAGAGAAAGGAAGGATTTGAACTCTGGAGACAGGGCCTAACCTAGGCAAGTCTGTAAAGATTTAATTGGACATCATGCACAACGACTTTTGCCTCCTGTTTCTGTCCTCCAGTCCCAGCAGGGGAGGAGGAGCCTGGACAAGGGCCAGGGGTGCAGAGGGCTGGTCTGTTTGTGCAGCCATAGCCCAGCCAGGGCTGCAGCCTGGGACCCCCAACAACAACTGCCTTAGAGTGTAGGTCAGCTGAACCTCCGCCCGCAGGCATGCACTCTCAGCTCACCTTCCTGTTACTCCCACTTGGAGACTGGGCTAACCTGCTCAGCCTCCCCCTTGGCTCGACCCCTGCTCCAGGCACGCACACCTGGAGCCAAGGACCTGTAGGGTCTTGTCTAGGCCTGGATGTTCCCATGGGGCCACGCTCAGTCGCTCACCAGCACTGCACTGCTCAAGGGGACTTCTGAGGTCTGAGGATTACTCACTCTGACTCACCCGGTGGTAGCAGAGGACCCGAAGAGGGCAGGTGGGGTGGAGGGACCCGCATGGGGCACCCGGAGTCTGGTCACGGTTTCCAGTGTGGGCTGTGCTCCCCGCTGTGCTTAGAGGCTCTCCCTGTGGACACAGCTGTGACCACATCTGTACCTTAGATCACATGCCCTCAGAGTGCCCACCAAGAGCTAAGCACTTTCTGTGTAGTCCCAGGGTTGTTCAGGGGCAGGGACTTAGCTTTCATAGAAGGGGAGATTGAGATTTAAATCATGTGAAACTGTAATTCTGACGCCAGAGTGGTCCTATTTCTTTTTTTTTTTAAAGATTTATTTTTGTTATTTTTTTTATTGGAAAGGCGGATATACAGAGAGGAGAGACAGAGAGGAAGATCTTCCGTCCGATGATTCACTCCCCAAGTGAGCGCAACGGGCCGATACTATGCCGATCCGAAGCCAGGAGCCTCTTCCGGGTCTCCCACACGGGTGCAGGGTCCCAAAGCCTTGGGCCGTCCCCGACTGCTTTCCCGGGCCACAGGCAGGGAGCTGGAAGGGAAGCGGGGCTGCCGGGATTAGAACCGGCGCCCATATGGGATCCCGGGCGTGCAAGGCGAGGACTTAACCACTTGCGCCACCGCGCCGGGCCCGAGTGGTCCTATTTCTATCTTCTGAAAGCTTCCCCTGCACCTTTTACTTCTCTTTCTGTGTTCCCTGCCCTCTGTTTTCTCATTCACAGCTGCCACCACAATTTCTCATTTCCCCTTTGTGCACTGTGGTCTAAGCCAGATTACTGCCCCCCACCCAGGAGCAGGCTCCGCACTGATCTCCTGCTGCCTCTTCCTTGTCATCTTCACCTTCAGCAGCCTTCCCAAACTCACCAGCAGCGTTTCAGCATTTACGAATTCCCTAGGGGCAAGAGGCAAGGCCTTAGGAGAGGAACCCTCTGTCCCTGCCAAGTGTACATGAGTGCTCGCTCTAGCACATGTGCAGAGGCAGAATGTGGAAAGGCAGCCTGTTAGATGCTGCTGGAAACCAGAGTAGGGATGGTGTGGGTGCTGGGAGAAGTTTCTAACAGCTGAAGGACATGCATTGTGGGAAATTCATCATGAAAGGACTGGAGGGGGCGGGGCATAGCTCCAAGGGAATGGAAAGACAAGAGCTTTTTTTTTTTTTTTTTTTTTTGCTCCACTTGTGCCTCCAACCAGCAAGGACGGAGCCCCACACGGCCAGCACTCCAGTGTCCCTGCGGTAGTGGCTTTTTGCAGGCCCAAGAAGTCAGCAGCAAGCACCATCACCCAGGAGGCTGGAACCTGATTCTTCCTTTGAGTCCAAATCCCACCCACGTTCCAGCCCAGACAGCCGGCTGGTGGGTTTTCTGTGAGTGTTGGCTGCCAGAGGTGCCACTGCACTGCCCAGGTACTAGGGGAGAGTGGGCAATGGGCTTCCCAGACAGCAGCTCCGCCCAGAGCTGTGGCCAAGGCCCAAGAACTCCCAGGACCTGGAGGATTTTTTCCCCCTTGGTTGTGTTTGGAATTGGCTGGTTTTCTGGGCACCAGGCCCAGCTCAGTTTAATTTTTGTTTATTTTTATGTACAGATTCTCTTCTGTTTGGGGAAGAGCTTTGTGTAAATTATTATTATTTATATGATAAAGAATAAATCACACCAAATAAAAAAACCCACAATCTCTTTTTCTCAATAGAATTACTAAATTAGGGGCTGAAAGGAACAGCCGATATGCTGGGGTTTGGTTTCAGGAAAGCTCTGGACACGGATTCCCACAAATGCCTTAGTAATGGGCTCTGTTTTCCCGGGTTTGGTGCTGCGCGCATGGGTAGCTGAGGCATGTGGGGCCTCCCAGGAAC
This sequence comes from Ochotona curzoniae, assembly GCF_017591425.1. NCBI lineage: Eukaryota > Metazoa > Chordata > Mammalia > Lagomorpha > Ochotonidae > Ochotona > Ochotona curzoniae. Next base: position 680,440 of record NW_024464918.1, read on the forward strand.
ACTGCAGTAGTTCAGGCCTGAGGGTGCCGGCTTCTAGGTCCTCAGTATATCTCATTCCTTGGGAGATGAGCTGGGGTTTTTGAAGTGATTTGCTAGCGCTAACACAGAACGAGAAAAGCCAAGGGGAAACACAGGAGCTGGAGACCCTAGCCAGAGGCATGCTCCAATGCTCTGCCTGGGATGGGGGCTGGGTACCTAGCAGTTACTTGAATGGTGGCATTATCACATCAAGGGAAAATGAGCCAATCACTTCTTTGCCTATTCATTACATTTGCATGCTACAAATCTATTGGTTAGAATGCAGTGAGTCAAGAGGCAGGGATGCAGATGGGCAGGGGACCAGCTTGGCCCAGAAAGTGTCCCCAAGTGGCCCCCATCCCCAGCCAAGCTGGGGAGGAGCCCAATTTAGCAGAAACATGTCCCTTCCCCCATCTACTCTTTCATAAAGTCCCATTTGGGAATTGGAAAAAGAAACACCCAGGACAGGGATCTGTCCCAGTGCTAACATCCTAAAGGCCACAAAGAGGAAAAAGTTAGAAATAGATATTTTTTCTTTTTATTTTATTAAGGCTTATTTATTTTTATTGGAAAGGCAGATTTACAGGAAGAAAGAGAAAAGAATCTTTCTTCAGTTGGTTCACTCCCCAGATGGCTACAACAACCAGAATTGAGCTGATCTGAAGCCAGGAGTCAGGAGCCTCTTCCAGATATCCCACACAGGTACAGGGTCCCAAGGCTTTGGGCCATACTCGACTGCTTCTCCAGACCATAGGCAGGGAGTTAGATGAAAAGTGCAGCAGCCAGGATGTGAACCAGCCCATATGGGATCCTGGTGCGTGTAAGGCAAGGAATTTAGCCACTAGGCTATGGCGCTGGGCCCTATTATTTTATTTTATTTTATTTTAATTTTTTACTGGAAAGTCAGATTTACAGAGAAAAGGGAGACAGAGAGAAGGATCTTCTGTCCACTGGTTCACTCACCAAGTGACTGCAATGGCTGGAGCTGAGCCCATATGAAGCCAGGAGCCTGGAGCTTCCTCCGGATCTCCACACATGGGTACAGGGTCCCAAGGCCTTGGACCATTCTCTACTGCTTTCCCAGGCCACAAGCAGGGAACTGGATGGGAAGTGGGGCATTTAGAACAGAAACCAGTGGCCAAGTGGGATCCCAGAGCTTGCAAGGTGAGAATTTAGCAACTAAGCTGTCATGCCGGGCTCAGCTTTGTTAATTATTGTTACTATTATTAAAGACTTATTTATTTTTATTGGAAAAGCAGAGTCATAGAGAGAAAGAGAGACAGAAAGATTTCCCATCTAGTGGTTCATTCCCCAAGTAGCCACAACAACTGCAGTTGAGCCAAAGGGAAACTAGGAGCTTTTTCTGGGTCTCCCATATGAATGCTGGGTACCTAGGGTTTGGACCGCCTTCTGCTGCTTTCCCAGACCACAAGCAGGGAACTGGATCAGAAGTGGAGCATCTAGGACAGGAATTGGTACCCATATGGGATTCTGGCACTTGCAGGTAGAAGATTAGCCTATTGAGCCACTCTACCAACTCCAGGCGAGTATGTGTATATATATAAAGACTTATTTCATTTATTTAATGAAAAGAAAGAGAAAGAGGCAGAGAGAGAAAGATCTTCCTCTCACTGGCTCACTCCTTAAATGGCTAAAGCCAGGAACCCAGAATGTTATCCTGGTCTCCCACATGGGTGGCAGGGGCACAAGCACCATCTGTTGTCTCCCAGGATGCATTGGCAGGGAGTTATGGGGAGAGGAGAGATACCAGGACTTGAACCAGGCACTCTGATGTGGGATGCTGGCCTCACCAACCTGCTGTGCCACGATACTGGCCACTTCATGAGCTGTGACAGCATTGGTGCTGTCGTCAGAGTACATTCCCTTTCTCGAATTTACTTCCCTAGCTGTCCATGTAAATCCTACCATTGCTTCAAGGCACAGCTGTAACCACCTTGCTGGGTAAGAGCAGGGCCTCAAGTCTGAAAAGGCACAGTGCCACCAAGTAGCTGAGGAAATTGGAACGAGCTGCTTTCTTCTCCTGCAGTCTTCATCTCCCATCTGTGAAGGAACTAACAATAGCAGTCACACACACACACACACATATGCAGGCACACACACACGTATACATACATACATCTGAGGTATACACAGTACCTACACAGACATACATGCTCAGGCTTGGAGTTAGCTGAATATAGTACAGGCTCTGTCACTGTACTCACTTCTTCTTATTATTATTTATTTTTATTTGAAAGGTAGGCTTACAGGCAGAGAGCTTGCCCCTCTGCTGGTTCATTCCCCAAATGGCCACACCACGGCTAGAGCTGGGTCATTCAGGAGCCAGAAACTTCTTCTGGGTCTCCCACATGGGTGCATTGTTTTCCTTGGCTATCAGCAGGAAGCTGGACCGGAAGTGGAGCAGCCAGGACTCAAAGTGGCATCCATATGGGATGCCAGCACCATAGGTGGAGGCATAGCATGCAACTGGGTTACTCCAGTGAGCCAACCCAGAGCTCATCATCAGGGACCAGCCATTCCCCCTTCCACAAGGTGTTCTCTGTATTTCCCTCTACATAATTTCTCACAATATGTTCTGATCAGTGTTCTGTAGGAGTCTGGCAGCCCTGGACAGTTTTGCACCAGGCAGGTACTCAGTATTATCAGTTAATCTTTGCTTTGAAAGCTGTTTGGTTAGTCCAATTATCAAAGCCCTGTGAAGAGTTTATTAACTTCTGCTCTCTGTCCTAGCTCCTACAACATGCCTGGTCCAGCCACTCCTAGTAGACTAGAATATGGAGAACAGTGGGAAATGGGCTTCAATGTGCAGCATGAAATAGTTGGAGCTCATGAAGGGCTGGGCTGCCTTCAGGGCACAGGGCTCACTCACTTTCCACTGTCCCTCCAGAAGGACACTTAGAATTCCTCCCTCATGTTTGATTAACCAATAGCTGACCTAAGACATGTCTGATTGTCCAGGTCCTTGTCCAGACAGAAAGGGTGGGTTACTAATTAGCCAGAATGTGCAGTGGACGGTGGAGGTCATGACTTTGCCCTGTCCAAGAGACAACCTTGAGAGGAGGGTCATGTAGGGGAGGGAGGTCGATGAGTGACCAGGAACACCCACGTGCTTGCCCATCCAAGTCTGGACGTTCGTACATGTGGGTCCATGGGTCAACATGGTTCTTTTTTTTAAAACTTTTTGTTTCTAATTTCATTCACTTCTATTTGTTTCCCTTTGGAAACATAATTATTGATGTATTTGCTTGTTTATTTATTCTTATTGGGAAGGGAGATTTACAGAGAGAAGGAGAGACAGAGAGAAAGATCTTTCATCCACTGTTCACTCCTCAAGTGGCTGCAATGGCCAGAGTTGAGCCAAGGAGAAGCCAGGAGCCAGGAGATTCTTCTGGGTCTCCCATACGGGTACAGGGTCCTAACGCTTTGGGTCATCCTCTACTGCTTTCCCAGGCCACAGTGAGCTGGAAGGCAAAGTGGGATAGCCAGGACATGAACCAGTGTCCATGTGGGATCCTGGTGCATGCAAGGCAAGGACTCAACCAACAAACTATCTTGTCGGGTCCTCAACACAGTTGTTGAACCTTAGCATGCTTTCATCCATCCATTCATTTGATTTTTATTGCTTACTGAAGTCCTACTGTGTGCTAACACTGTGCCACTAAGACAAAATTTCTGACCAATCTGGGCTTATTTCCTAGTGAGTGGTGAGAGTAATGTAAAAAAGGCAAATACATGAATAATTTCACATTGTGAAAATACTATTAAAAAACAATATAGCAAGCTAAAGAGATAGGCAGTGACATGTACATACAGGAAGCACCCTTTAGAGTAAGTGGTTTGGGCAGAAACCTGAATGATAAGAACAAATCAGCCACAAAAAGTCTGGAAATAGAGTGTAAAGAGGGGACAGCAAGTACCAAGGCCTGGAACAGTGCTTTGAAGCCAGTGCCTCTAGGGATCTGCATCTTTTTTTTTTTTTTTTTTAAGATTTATTTATTTTTATTGCAAAGTCAGATATACAGAGAGGAGAGACAAAGAGGAAGATCTTCCGTCCGATGATTCACTCCCCAAACAGCCACAATGGCCGCCGGAGCTGATCCGAAGCCAGGAGCCAGGAGCTTCTTCCAGGTCTCTCACACAGGTACAGGGTCCTAAGGCTTTGGGCCATCCTCTGATGCTTTCCCAGGCCACAAGCAGGGAGCTAGATAGGAAGAGGGGAGGCTGGGATTAGAACCGGCACCCATATGTGATCCTGATGCTTTCAAGGCAAGAACTTTAGCTGCTAGGCCACCGTGCCAGGCCTGAGGATTTGTAATTTTTAAATTTTTATTTGTCCATTTTTATTTGAAAGGCAAGCAAACAGAGATAGACACAGAGACAGGGATCTTCCATCTGCTGGTTCAGTCCCCAAAAGCCTGCAAAAGCCAGGACTGAGCCAAGTCAGAGCTGGGAGCAAGAACTCAGACCAAGATCTCTCGTATAGTTAGAAGGGACCCAATTACTTGAGCCATCACCTCCTGCCTTCCAGGGTGTGCACCAGCAGGAAGCTGGAACTGGAAGCAGAGCCAGGACTTGAACCCAGGCACTCTGAAATATGATGTGGGCATCCCAACTGCTGTGCTAAATGCCAGCCCCTCATTTGTATCTTTCACTGCTCTTAAAATCATACAAAACTCTTCCTTGAGGCCCATACATTCTTCCCTTATTGCCCTGCTGGACTCTAATGCCATCAGCTTCTTCAATTTCTTGATGAGATAAGCAATTTCCTGCCACAGGGCCTTTTGCCTGGTCTCTCACCCCCTTCTTGAACACTGTTCTCTTTTTTCTCTCTGTAGTTCAATCCTTGTTCCTTCAGACTTCAGGAAGCCTGGGATAGGCCAGCTCTCTGCCTTCCTTCCGCACCAGAGCAGACTCCTTTGTTATATGTGTTTATATGACTAATTCCTGTAGTCGATCCCTTATCTCACTTGGTAAGGGTGCACTTGATTTAAAGTTTGTCTAACATCCAATATCTAACTTCCCCACTAGAATTCCAGACTCCAGAAGTCTCTGTCTTCCATCTCTGAGTGCAGTGTCCGGTGCCTTAACAAATTCCAGCTGGATGCACACTTATGGATGCTGGGGGTCTGCTTTGGGCACTGATGTGGAATACCAAAGGGCTCCCTGGGCAGCGCAGAGGAGGAAACAGGATGGAGAATGGAGAAGAGATCCAACTTTCTAATTAATGGGGTCTGTGTTAGATGATGGCCACCGCCCGCCCGCCCACTGGTGGAATATCAGCAAGTTGTTCAGAGTTGAGATGGAAGCTTTATTGGAAAATCCGCTCCTGGGCCCCCTTCGCACAGAGGGGAAGGAAGAGGGCGTCTGAGATACGTGTGAAGGAGTTTTATACCCATCTAAATGACACGTGGGAAGGTAAAGGGGCTTTCTGTGTCCCCACTATGCAAGGAATGTCCATTCAGGTGTGCCATTGGTCACCTGGAATCCTGCCAGGTAGGTGACGTAACTGGCTCCTGTGGCCCCTCCTCCTGTTCCAGGCTGGAGCCTAGGAGATGTGGGGGCAGGGCAGACCAGACCCTAGTCTCCAGTGCCCTGGGCAGCCATCAGTCTGGAGAAAGCAAGCCCCGGGAGAAAACAAGGGCCAGGTTGTAGGGAACTGGGAGGGGGGCTCCTTGGAAGGAAGCAGAACAGACAAATCTGGGAGAATCCCATCCTCCCACATCCCTAAGCCAGCAGGAAGGTCGAGGGCGGGGCCCTGGGTCTCCCTGGCCATGCTGGAGTGGACCAGCAGCTAGGGCCCCTCTACCCAAGCGCCAGTCAGTCTTGTCAGCTGTGAAATGGAGCCAGGCCTCTGGGTGGTGGCTCCTTCCCCTCCCCCTCTTCCTTGGGCAGTTCTGGAAGGAACAGGAAGGAGGTGAGGGCGGGATGAAGATGGGGGGAGGCTCTTCCGCCTGCCCGTTTTAAGTGGCTCCCCAGCTGGGGCAGCAGTGTGGTATTTTAAGTGGAGTTTACAGACAATGGAGCTCTCTGGGGCTTGGAAGGGAAGGAAGCTGAAATTCAGGACCAATTCTGTGAATTCCCAAGCTCTTTGTGTCCATTGTGTAGGGAACAATGCTGTTTGTTGAGCTCCTTCGCTCCAGGTGGGGCCTCGCAGGGGGACCTTTTCAGGGAAGGTTGGGAGCTGGGGATGGGGTAGAGCGGACCCCGCAAAGGAGATAGGGGGGCTGCTGGTCTGGCGTGGTGGCTCAAACTGCAGCACTAGCTCCCCTCCTTTCCTCCCTAGCCTTCCTCCAGGGTTCCTAAGCCTCTAAAGCTTAAAAGGTAGGGGGTGGTGAGGGGGGCGGGGTGACCTTGGACAAGTCACTCCCTCCCTAAGGCCTCTGGTTTCCTTTTTGTTGCCACGGCGGGGGGAGGGGCTGGTTAAAGATAGACTCTGGCAAGCCTGCCCAGCCATCCCTTCCTTGGACCCAAGCTGTTTGCCCCCAGTCTCTCCAAGCTCAGCCCTTCCTCAACCCTTGCCCAGTGGACCTGCAATCTTGGCACCCACAGAGACAGATGAGAGGCCGCAACTTAGGTTACCCTGAGGCCGACCCCCCTGTAATATAAAGGGTAGGACCCAGCCTCTTGTCTGTATCTCTTAGCCCAAGGTGTCCTCGCCTGTCCTTTAGCAACCAGAGTGACCCAGCTGGTCCAACAAGATTCTAATCACAGGACACAAGAGAGAAGTTGGCTTCTCCAGTAGATAAAGCCTCCCTGTTGGCCAGTACTGGCTGGAGGGGTTTGTGGAGAGGAATTCCAGCTTTGCACCAGAAGGTAACTGACTTTCAGGTTATCCTCCCCCACCAACTGGAGCCCAGCTGGCCCCCATCTAGGCACCACCAGCAGTAAGGAACTTGGATGCAAATCTGACCACACACCTCTCAACCCCAATTGCTTTTGTTGGTTGTTGTTAATTAATTTATTTTTATTCAAAGATAGATTTACAAAGAAAAGGAGATCTCCCATCTGCTGGATCACTCCCCAAATGACTACTATGGCCAGAGCTAAATTGATCCAAAGCCAGAAGCTTCTTCCAGGGTCTCCTACATGGGTGCAGGGTCCCAGGCCATAAATAGGGAGCTGGATGGGAAGTGGAGCAGTCAGGACAAGAACCAGTGCTCATATGGGATGCAGGTGCTTGCAGGGGGAGGATTAGTTTTTTGAGCCACCACTCTGCCCCTTCAGACCTAATTTCAGCCTATAAGAACCTTTACCCCAGCTTCTCCTCCGGGAGCTCAGAAATGAAGCAACAGCTGCCTTGCTACCTACCTGCTCTCTGCACTCTCACCTGAATGTCTCTGAGCGTCAGTCTCCCTCCCATGAAATAGCCATGGCTACAGCAGCATTCACCTCACTGGGCTGTTCTGTGGCGTGTGAGACGCCCGGGACAGAGACAGTGCTCACAGGCGTTGGCCCTGGCCTTGGATCTAACCGTCTCCACTTCACAGATATGGAAAACAAGGCTCCAAACAAGTTTCTGGTGCTCAGTGAGGAAACTGCGGCTCCCAAATCACAGCCAGATTGATGGGTGCTGAACCCCCAGCTGCTGCCCAGAGCTCGGGCCCTTCAGCTAGGACTGGCCCCACCCTTGGCGCACCTGCCAAGACCCCAGTTGGGCTGCGTTCTCTCAGCTGGAAGTGTGGCATTGTTTGGCCAAGGCTGGGGGCTGACTCCTCCCCCTGGCCACTCCCATTGTAAACTGGAGGCCCCTTACTTCCCCAAACGCCACCTCAGGGTCTGCTGCAGGGGTCCCAGGGCCAAAGCTGGCGCAGCTCAGTGATCCTGGACTGAGTTCCAGACCTGGAGGCTGACCTTTGGCTGTGCTGAGCTTGCACAATGGGAGAGAGCCTGTTTGGCCTTGGAGCTCCACAGAGCTGGAACGGAAGAGGTTCAGGCCAGTGCCCTATGACGGAGCTGGGGAGCCACAGGTCAGAGGGACCCTGGGCTCCTCCCATTCCTATCCTATCCCTCCAGCCACTGAGCCCAGCCCACTCTTAACTTCATGGTTTCCCCCACTGAATGCCGGGGGCGGGGGGGGGGGGCGGAGAAACCGAGCTCTGGGGAGGAGTGCCCACGTCGTCCACAGGGAAGCAGTCCTTGCTCTGTGAATGAAGGTGACGTGGGTTCAGCGGGGAGGATGGCCGGTGGAGGGAAGCACCGGGTAGGGCAGGCTATGATGGGGTTGCCATGGGAACGGCAGCCTGTCAGGAGCCCTGCCTTCAAAGCAGAGGTGTGCTTGTTGCAGATTCCTGGGGGAGGCGGCTGGTGTGTGTGTGAGCTGGGAGCAGTTCTGATGTGAGCCCCCTGGGACTCTGGCTCCTGGATGCTGGATCAAAACCCTAACCCACGAGCCAAGCGGCATCTGTGCAAGGCTTGCTGGCAGACACCGCTCAGCCTCAAGCCTTTCTGTGCTGGGTGCAGGGATGGGCTAGGAAGCATCTGCCTTGTGTGTGTGTGTGTGGGGGGGGTGGTTCTCCCCAAGTCCTCAATTCCAGTAGGCAGGAGAGATGGCCCACTTTAGGGCAAGGTGGGAAAGGAACTGGGCGTTGCTTTGTCTTCTAGGCAGGTCAGGAGCCAGGCTCACAGTGACAGTTCCCTGAGGCCCAGGGCTGTGGGCGGGAAGCCACTGGAGCTGCGGGCTTGCGGGGCAGAGCTCCAAGCGCACTCTCACTTTCCACCCCCTACTCTGGCCGCTAGGGGGGGCCATGGCCCAGCATCCATAGCCTTGAGGGACAGGTCAGTCCCCAGATCAGATGTGGCCTGGATAGGCGGCTTCAACTGCAGGGGCACTGGCTTTCTGTGAGATTGGCCTAGCTAGGCCAAACCCCAGCAGAACCCAAGTTCCTCTGGGGGACCCGGTGCCTTGGAACTGCCAACCAGTGTCCACCTTGTCCAGAGTGTATGTAGGGATGGACTCTGAAGAAGGCCAGCACACAGCACACAGCACTCTGCAGGGAAGAGAGCCTGGGTGTGAAGCCTCGCTCTGCTCGCTCACTCTTCTTTAAAAAGATTGACTTATTTTTTATTTTAAGGCAAGAATTTCACAGAGAGATCTTTCATCTGCTGGCTTATTTCCTAAATGCCTGCAACAGCCAGGGCTGGGCTAAGCCAAAGGCAAGAGCCAGAAACTCTATCTGGGTCTCATGGGGGGCGGGGGGGGGCAGGGTCCCAAGCATTTGGCCATCCTCCACTGCTTTCCCAGGCACCTTAGCAGGGAGCTGCACTGGAAGCAGAGGAAGACAGGAACAAGCACAGGGGCCCCAAGCTGAGGCTTAACCCACAATACCTCCAGGCCAGCCCTTGGCTTGCTGGCTCTAACTGTGAGTGACTTTGGACAAGTCCCCTCCCCAGCATCTCAGTTCCCTTGTCTGTAAAAGAAGCAGGAGAAGAGCCCAGTTCAAGGGGCCGGGAGGAGAATTAACAGAGAAAATGTGTTTCACTTGCTTCGGGCAGCATCTGCCCTGAGCCACACTCAGCACTCATCGTGCTCACAAGGATGGTAAGTATTGTTAGCAAGCAGGTGGAGCTGTGTGCTGAGCCTCAGCCTGGGGACACAGCACAGCGACCAGGGGTCCTGGAGGAAAGGGCTTCAAGCCAATGAGAGAATAGGGAAGGCTGCTGGCAATGATTTATTTGCTTATTTGAAAGGCAGCGTTATGGAAGGGAGAGGCAGGGAGACAGAGAGCTCTTCTATTTGCTGGTTTAGTCCACAAATGGTTGCAGCAGCCAGGGTTGGGCTAGGCTGAAGCCAGGAGCATCTTCTAGGTCTCTCACAGGAGTTTAAACTTAAGCAAGTTTCCACTGTGTTTGCAGGTGTATTGTCAAGGAGCTGGATTGGAAGTGGACCAGCCAGGACTGGAACCAGTGCCCACATGGGATGCTGGCATTGCAGACAGTAACTTAAACCCACTTTGTCCAGCAGTGCCTGACCCTGGAGGTGAGACTGGGGCTTCTTGGAGGGGAGCCTAGGAATAGGTTTCTTGCCTGTTGGGAGCCCGAGGAAAAAAAACCAAACTGCAGGGGTTGCTCTGCCAGGAAGGGTGGACCCGGTGGAAGGCAGGCACTGAGGAGGGCACCAAGGGACCTCCCTGGCTTCTTAACCTTTTCAAGAAGAGGCAGCCACGCCTGTCTTCCCTGGCACATCTCTCCTACCTCCCCCACTTGGCTTCAGAGGCTCTTCCCAAACCTGGAACACTGCCCGGGCCCTCCTTCACCCACTCCTGCTCCTCTCCCTCCTTCTTCCCTCCCTCCCCAAGGGCTGCCTGCTTCCCAGTGCAGTGCGTGGAGCAGTGGCTCTCAGCAAGGGCCCAGACACGGGCTTTTAGCAAGGTCTGGGACTGAGTTGGTACCTGGTAAGAGGGGGTAGGAAGAGCAACGACCTGCTTCTGGAGGCTGGGTGCAGCTTCTCATGGTGAGGCTCACAGGGCAGCCTTCCACCTCCCAAGCCTCCTGGTCCTAGCATTCTTGGTGTAGAGGCTGCCAACATGGCTTGGGCAGAGAACCACGGCTGGGAAGCTCAACCATGCCTGGGCTCTTTGGGTCTGCCTCTAAACCCCTATGGGGGGTAGGGGCAGGTAGGTAGAGGGTAGGGTGGGAGGATTGCTGACTACCTCAGCCCCAGTTGCTACTCATTTTTCGGTCCACCCATCAGTACCCCCTGGTTTCGCATTCCCCACCGCACTGGTGCCTGTGTCCCTTTCCCTGGGGTCTCATCCCCCCTTCACACACACACACCCACAATCCACCCCCTCGGCAGGGGCTGGGAGGCCGTCAGCCAGCAATCAGCCTGCGGCTGCACGAGACTTCGGAGACCAAGGCGCTCGCTGCACTCGGTGCTGCCTGCCCACCGATTGGCCGGGGCTGCTGTTGCCATGGTGATCTTCAGCACAGCCCGGCCTCCCCTCCTCACCACCCCCCCCCCCCCCCCCCCCCGGCCCTATTCAGCGGTGAGAGAGCTGCGACAGGCAGGTTAATAAAACAGGATCCGCGTGAGGATCCAGGCCGTGGGCCGAGGTCCCAGCGTGGTAGCCGCCCAGAGCTGAGGGGCGGGTGTGGAGGTGGAGTTGGGGTGGGGATGAAAAGCTTGCAGCCCAGCCGGTACAGTGCCCTCCCTTTCCCTGGCCAGCAAGGGGACCCCAAACTGTCAGGGCTCCAGAAACTTGGGGTCTTTCCACTACACTGCCTCCCCACACTGGCCTTTGGACGGCAGCATCCCCTCCCCCAGAGGGACCCCTGGACCTATCCTCAGAGTGGGAGTCCTGGGAGAGGGGAGAAGCAGGGGAATGGTGAGGGAAGTTGATGAGGTGAGATGTGGTGAGGCGGGATCAGGGTCAAAGTTAGGGATAGAGAAAAAGGTGAACAGGGCCAAGGAAGAGGCCAGAAGAGGCTGTGAGTTGGATGGAGTGGAAAGTAGAGTATGGTAAGGACCAGTGCATGGAGGTGAAGCCTGGGAAAACCCTGCAAGGTGGAGATGGGAGCTGAGAGGAGCTGGAAGGAGCTGGGAACAGAGAACTGTAAGGAATTCAGATACACAGCCCTGGTCAGGTCACTGTTTGTGTCCGGCTCCCAATAGGGGCACATAGCTGGTGCTTGCCCTTGTGTCTCGGGTGGGTGAATGAATGCAGATGGGGGATACTGGTAGGCTATGGATGCTGGCTGGAGTCAGTAACACAGCAGGTTCACCAGCTCCCCCTCCCTGATGTCAGCGCTGGAAGTATGGATAGTCTCACTCACTGCTCCAATAACCCTTGAAGCAAACATTGCTATTTGACAGGTGTCCAGAGAGGCTGTGTAACTTGCACAAGATCACACAGTTCTGACAGACTGGGCGTGTGGTCAGCTTCCGCGACTGGGCCTGGGGGTTTCTGGCCCTAACTGTGCAGAGGGGCCGGGTGTTGTGGACAGACGGAGTCCTTTGTTGCACAAATGTGAGAGTAGAGTCTTGCTGTCGGGCTCTGCCTCAGTCCCTCGCCAGTACCAGGCTTCCTAGTCGCAGCTTTGCTGTCCGTGGTGCGAGGCTGTGAGTGTGCTTCTGGGGACCCAACAGTTCACCTTGAGGACACCCAAGTTGAGAACATGAGGTAGCCCCGAGCAGCTCCAAGCTAGGCCAGGAGAAAAAGGGCCTTTGGAATGCAAGGAGAACTCTGCCACCCATGGCATGGCCCTGGGTGGAGCACCTGACTTCCCCAAGTCTCCTCTTTGGAGTCCATGCAGCAGAGGCCAAGACCGGCCCTGGGTGGCCAATGTGCCTTTGATGAGCTGAGGAAAGGATGGCCACAGAGAAAGACTCTGCGCACGTGGAGCCAGCAGGCTGCTCCATTCCTCCTGCTTCTGGGAAATGTGTGAGACCCTCACCCAGACCCCAAAGGAGCAGAGGTGAGGGAAGAGCCTCCTGGTTCCCCATGTTTTATTCAGGACTTTCTAGCAAAAAGATGGTCTGGGAAGAATGAGCCCATGCTGGGAGGACTCTGTACGTTGAGGAGATGACAGATCCTGTTCACCTGACACCTTGCTCCACTCTGCAGCCCAGCCCTACCCCAGGTCGGCCAGGAGCGGGTGCCCAGAAAAGGCACACCTCTGACCCAGTGACTCAACAGCCTGCTGCAGCTGCCCCTCCAGCCTGCTGGTGGCCAGCTGGGCTCCAGGGGACACAGTCCGGCAGCCAGGCCAGCGGCTTAGGAGCCCAGGCCTGGGAGGGCAGAGGCGGCTGCAGCAACCTGAGCACTCGATAAACCATTAATTCTTAATAAACGACAGGCTGTGCATTATTTAACAATAATGATACTTTCTGTTCCATTATAGATTAAAACACCGGCCTCTTCTTATTAATCCTGCATTTCAAAAGCTTGTAAATCCTGTGCAGCCAGAGGAGATAAAAGCGGCTCATCCCTGTCCCAGGGCTGACACACTCATGCTGACACGCTGGCTCGGCAGCCGGACCTGTGTGCACACGTGTGTGCCCTGGGCCCACCCACTGCTGGTACCATAGCAGCTGCAGGTACCAGGCTGCTGCCTGCCTCTCTCTCTCTTACATTCTCTCTCTCTCTCTCTCTCTCTCACACACACACACACACACACATTCTCTCTCCCTCTCCTCCTGCCCATCTCTCTCCCCTCCCAGTCTCCTTTAATCTTTTGTTTTCTCTAAATTTTTCTTTTTGTGTGTGTGCCTTTTTCTATCTTGCTTATTTCTCTCTCTGTAAATCTGTGTCTGCTTTCTTCCCTCTTCCTCCTCTCTCTTGCACACACACACACACACACACACACACACACAATCACCTGCCTCTCTGTCACCTGCCTCTCCTTCCTTTATCTTCACACATTCAATTAAACAAACCCACAATATGCAATACGCTTGATCCCCATATGGTCTTGGCTGTGAGAACTCCACAGAGAAGGAAGACAGGCAAAAGCAGACAAGGAAGTGGGGGCAGGACACCAGAGCCCAAGGCACCTCCACCACCCCCACCCCGCCCACCCCCGCGGGCCCTGAGCTTTGCTGGTTGCCGACAGTGTCTTCTCCGGGTGCGCAAACAGGGAGCACGCTACCTTTGGGGAAGGGCAACTGCCCGCCGCCTCACTGCAGAGCCTCTGTTTTTCCAGGAGCTGCTTCAGTGGGGGCCCTTTCATTTTGAGATTCCCTGTGGCAAGCAGCAGGCCTGTGGGATCTGAAGCTGCGGTGGCAGCCCCATCTCAGACTCAGCCTTCTCCCCCTTCCTACAGACCCCATATGTCAGTGGATCAACCTCCCTTCCCCGCTTCTCCTGGTTCCCTGTTCTGGGCCACCAGGCTGCGTCCAAGAGCCCTTCTAGGGTGGTTCCAGTTCCTGGGGTGCAACCAGAACAGAGGCCAGCCACACCTCTTCCCATCAAGCTGGGCAAGAAAATAGACTCTGACCTTGAAGAACCCTCCCAAGGTCGTTAACAACAAATGATATGTTGCCATTTCAGGAGGTTTTCCTACATGCTTATGGGACTCCTTCAGTTACTAGCCCCCTGCAGGTGAGAAGGTGGGCCTGCAGGGATTAAGTCCCCCTGGCCACACAGCCAAATGGGGCAGCCAGGATCTGAAGCTGGTGCTATCTCTGTGAAGCTCTTGATTTTGATTTTTGGATGTTCCACCCAGGACTGAAAGCATCGTTTTGGTCCACAGCTTCTCCTCCCCCACTCCGAGGTCAGCAGGCCTGATATCCCTTAGTTAAGCTTTTGTTCCAGGACTCCTCTCCCGAAGACCCCCCCCCCCCCCACCTTGGTCTTTTTGGAAGGAGCTGCAGATGAGGAGGTGATCACGGCATCTCCGCTGTGCTTAGTGGACATTTCTTTGGATCAGGAGGGAGACAGTCCCTCAGGCAGTGTTCCACCTGCCTTGCTCTCTCATTCAGTCCTTGCTAGATCTTATGCTGTGAGTGTTGACCCATTTTAAAGAGTGGCAAGTGGAGGCTCAGAGAGCGAAATCAGTGATACTGACTCATGCCTACCCTTTGGTAGGAATCTAGCAGCTGTTCTTTTTTTTTTCAGTTTTTTTTTTTTTGCAAGATTTTATTTTTACTGGAAAGTCAGATATACAGAGAGGAGGAGAGACAGAGAGGAAAATCTTCTGTCTGATGATTCACTCCTTAAACCACTGCAATGGCTGGAACTGAGCGGATCCAAAGCCAGGAGCCAGGAGTCTCCTCCAGGTTTCCCACGTGGGTGCAGGGTCCCAAGGCTTTGGGCTGTCCTCGACCACTTTCCTAGGCCTGTGGCAGGGAAGCGAGGCCATCGGGATTAGAACAGGCACTGTAAGGGATACTGGTGCACACTAGGTGAGGACATTAGCTGCTAGGCTATCACGCCGGGCCTTCTCATAGCTTTTCTGAGTTTTTCGTTTGAGTAAGATCAGAGCCCCACTCTGTGTGTGTGTGTGTGTTGGGTAAAATGAGAGAAGCAAGGGCTTGTCTTTAAAAACACAGGGCTGGGGAGGGGAGCTGAGCATATTCTTCTTTTTTTGAAATGCACGAATGGGAAATTTAACTTGATCCCTTGTGGCTTCTAGGCCAACCCCAGTGAAGCCAGATCGCTTTTGCAAAGGAAAATTTTATCCATTTTCTGGTTTTATGGGGCTTCCTCGATGAGCAAAGCCTCTCCTGTTGGTGCTTACAGAGGGTTTCTCTGCGTGGCCCACAGTGATGCCACGTAATCTCGCAAAAAATATGAGACTAATATTCGCCGGCTCAGGGTTAGTTATCTTTACGTCCTTGTCATTTTGTTTCTCGGCAGCTCTTTCTGCAGCCTGGAAAGGACGCGGCGGACACTTTATTTCCACAGTCATATTTTTTAATTTGATCAAAGCAAATTTCACTCGTTCTCCGTATAAATTATTTAACTCATTTCTTTTAGGTTAAATGTCTCAATAGGAAGATAGAAACTCTCCCATCCCGTTTCCTCCAGGGGCGTTCATCATCAGCTGCTCAGGATCCTGGAGTCTCTGCTCTCATTTTTCCATCTTTTTCTGTCTTCCAGTCTCTCTCCCCACCTCGCCTCCCTCCCTGCTCTTCCCCATCCTCTGTTCTCCACCCCTACTGACTGCCCTGGCTTGACCCAGACTCAGTTCCCTGCTATTCCCTGGTTGGCAGGCAGGCAGGCATGGTGCCATACCCACACAGGCAGGGTGCTGCTGGTGTACACCGGACTGAGTAACCCAGGCCCACCTCCCCTGGGCAGCTGTGGCCTGTAGCTTGGCCCGTAGCTGGGCCAGCAGTGGGACCCACTCAGCTGGCTGCTGCTCCCATTTCTACATGGCCCATGCCCCCACCTCTGCGAGAGTTTTAAGGCTGCGGTCTCCTGTGCAGGAACCTGGCCCCAGCTCCAGCTGTTTTCTAACCAAACTGCTTCTTCCTCATCCAAAGTCCCCTTGCTGCTGGCCAGATGCCTCCTTATTGGGCTTCCCCTGTGGGGAGGGAGGCCTGGTTCCCTCAGCCTGTTCTCCCGGTGCAGCTCCTGTCCTTAGGCCAGATGCTACTCTAATAATAGTGCCTAATAATGATAGGGCTGGGACACGAGGCAGGGCAGAGGTTTGGTGCTGAGATGGAGGGGCTGGCTTGGACCCCCACCTACCCCCCTGGGCAGCCCCAACTGCGGCCCCAGGCGCTGCAGGGAGGAGCAGAAAGTAGTAGGGCAAGCTCATTACCCAGGAACATGCTCCCTTCCCTTGCATCTCACTGTTTCAACCCAGAACAAGTCTCCAGTGGGAATTCCCTTTCCTCTTACTTTTAAAATATACAGTAATTAACAAACTAATGCTATTAACTGCGACAACGAGGAAATTACAAAAAAAAAAAAAAATCACTGCAGAGTCCGCAAGCTGCTGGTGCATGGGTGGGTGGGTCTGGGCGCAGTGTGTGGTAGTGGTGGAGTGATGTTGGGGGTGGGGAGGGAGAGGAGGCAGGGAATGAGTCCTGGCTCAGGCGTCTGCATCTCAGTCACTATAGGAGCTGGGGTGTCTCTTGCAGGTCAAGGCAGGCCTTGGGCACGGCTCTCCACTTCCTGTGCAGGAAGAGTCAGGACCCTGGTCATTCTTTAAGCCTGGAGCTGTACTCCTTTATGAAATCCTTAAATAATAGAGTTGTGGCTGGCTGCTGACCTGGGCATGCCTGCGAGGTCATGACCCCAGCTCGGGAGCAAGCCCTGTGACTTCCTTTAGGGTCACTGAGGTTCCCAGAACCTCAGGATGCAACTCCTGGAGAGCCTGGGGGAGGGCCGGAGATCTGGGCAGCCTGGTTCCCTGGGGACCCTGCAGCAACATCTTCATAGAGGCCAGATTGCCTGGAAGTCACTTTCCAGTCTGGCTTGAGTCTTTCATACTGCAATTGTCTGAAATTCTGGGGAATTCCCAGCAAACCTTCTGGGTAATTTCCAGGGTTCCTTTCCGCCCCTGGTTCCCCACTTAGTGCCACCACTCCTTGGGATCCTCTTTCCCACCTTGTGGCCACCTGTGCTCCTTGTCCCTTCCAGGATTTTGTCACGTGGCCACCTCTCCCTCTGCATACCAACACGCCTCCACTCACAGATGCCTTTCCGAAATTGTTCAACCCATTGTAGAGATGAGAAAAATCTAAGCCCAGAGGGGTTAAGTGACTTGTCTGAGATCACAAGAGCCAGGAAGAAGCAGCATCAAAACTGGAGATGTGGCTGTAGTTTTGCCCAGTTCCCCCCACTGTCCTCATCTCTCCTTGGGGAGCAAAAGCCTCAAGAGGACAGCACATGACCTCTTGCTTCCTCTCTCCATCATGACCACGCTGGTCCCCAGCATGTGAACACGAACTGCAAAGAAAGCTCCCTCCTTTTTTCCTCAGCTGGCATTAGGAATTGTGCTATCCATGTGCAAACCTAGACCTGGGCAAACAGGCTTGCAGAGGCGCATTGCTTAATCTGAGGTCACAGGGCTGTGGTGACAGAGACAGGACCCATGCCCAGCCCTGTCTGCCTGCAGGTCACCCCAGACCTCCGAATTTCACCGGGAGAGACTGAGATGCGGTGGTTTGAGGTCTGCGACAGTGAGTCCGGCCAGGGTGAGTGTCGAGTCCAAGAACCTCATTAGGAACGAAGCTGCCACACATGTCAAAAACTCAAACCAGCCCCTGCCTGACTTGGATGCACTGTGTAAACAGCCTTCCTAATTCACCAAACTCAATCACGCTACCTTGATGGATTTTCCCATCATTACTCCTGAGTGAGTGACAGCCTGCTCAGACACTTGCCTTCCCTGCCTCCTTCCCAGAGTTGCAGGCATCACAATGCTTTGCTCTCTAAGTTGATTTCAACTTGTCCTAAAGTCATTTTAATTGGTGAAGTGTCGGAGGCAATTGGAGCGACTTTCTGAGCGCCCGTTACTGCTAGCCCTGGGCTGGGGGAGGGAAGCGGGGCGCCTGCCCCTCCCCCGTTGGTCAGGAGGGCCGGATCCCTGCTTCATTTTCGCATTTCTTGCTGAGGTTCCTGTGGCTGGTTGCTGAGGATAACAAGATTCATTTTCTCAATGGCTCTGACAGATAGGATTGTTATTGTTATTACACTCATATACCACCTTTCCTCCAAGGAGCTTAAGGCGCTTTACAAATTTGAAAATTATCTAATAATCTTCCAGGAACCTTGAGAGAGGGGGAGAAACTGCAGTCTGAAGCGTTGCTGCAGTACAGCCAAATCCCCCTTCCCCCCACCTTCATCACACCCCTCGCTCCCACCAGGGCAGCAGGCAGGTGTCCAGGCTTGGCTTGGCTTGGGAACCCTGGAGGCTGGAGGCTCCCAGGGAGTAAGGAAGAGGAGGATGTGTAGGCTGGTGGAAGGAGAGAGAGAAGAAGAGAGGGAGGGAGACAGACCCGGCTCCAAAGGACTCAACCCAGTGGGAGGGAGCTAAAGCAAGGGGTAGCTTACTTTAAAGACTGGGATGTGGGAGGAAGCAGAGGCTCCCAGGGGTGAGTGAGCAGAAAGCAATGCAGAATGGAAACCAACAAGGCAGCATCAGGGCAGGTTGCAGAGGGTGCGGCTTGGGCTTGAGAAAATGGGCAGAAATGCCAGAAGAACCCATGTGGCCACTGAGACGGTGGTTACTGCCTTCCTGAGGTCTCTGGGGACTTTTTTTTTTTTTTTCTGCCTGTGAGCTGGGAGAGGTTTGGCATTAGGTCTCCTAACAGCCAGACATCCTACAACCCTGGCTCCATCTCAGCTCCCTGGTATCAGGAGGTAGCCACTGTCATTGCAACCCTTTCTCTGAGCATGAGGGAACAGCCACTAGCTAATGGTGGAAGGGCTGGATTGTGTAGCCAGCATGTTCTTGGAACCCCATGGCAGCTGAGACTGCCTTTCAGGAAGGGGTTTGAGATGCTCTGGGCAGTAGTCTCTCATGACTGGTTGGACCAGCTGTTGTGCTAAGAGGTGGGTTATGCACATGTAGCTTATCTGACCTTAGTCCAAGTACCTACTCCAGGGCTACCTAGAGGTGCCCACCTGTGGGAACTGCAAGGAGGACCTGGCGGGCACAGGGCTGGCATACTCAGTGCGAGGAGGTTGCAGACAAGCAGCAGGGGATACAGAGCAGGAAGGATGGTTTCTTCTACACCCTGGGGCAGGCCTGGTGGGATTCAGAGGAAGGTAGCAGGCTGGACATTCAGGAGGGCTGGGAGAGGCAGGGACCCGAGACCCTGTGTGACGGCCTTTGAGGTGTGTACCCTTAGGCCTCTTCCACTCCATCATTGCTTGCCACCCAGTTCCCCCACTTTCCTGCCCTCCCTTCCCAGTGTACACAGCCCCAAGTAACCTGGCTCAGCTAGAGTCTGCATGGGGGGCCCACAGTCAGCACTGCTCTCTGCCTTTCCCCAGGGGCTGAGCAAGGCTGCCTCTGGCCAGCTCCTACAGCTCCAGACCTCTACCAGCATAGGCTATAGGGGAGGCCCATGCTGGGGGAGACCCATTGGAAGCGATGGTGCAGAGGCTGAAGGCAGGCTGGGGAGGAAGGCCACCCTAATTCAGGACATCAAGCTGGAGAGCTGGCAGCAGAGGTGCTGGGGGTGAGGGAAGAGTGCCAGAGCAGGGCCCTGTAGTCTCCTACAGCCTTCCCTCTGAAGTAAGACATGCACGGACAGCTGTCCCTCACCACTCGGAGGTGCTCAGATCTGCACCTCCCTTAGAGCGTGGCAGTGCTCACCTGTCCCCTGCATGCATCCTCCCGCACCCTCTCAATCATCTTTGGATGACTTGGAATAGCTGACACCATGTTAACACTGGGCGAACAGGTGTTTGGCTGTATAGCTCAGGGAATGTCGACAAGCAGGCATGTCTCTGTGTTCGCAGCGTTGCAGTTTTTTTTTTTTTTTTAACTGAACCTGTACTCAGTAGAATTTGTGGATGTGTATGGAGCCCACAGGTATATATGTGTATGTGTGTGTGTATGTGTGTGTGTGTATACATACTCTAAGTGATTATTAAATTCTAACAAGTCCAGCTCTCCAAGATGCTGTGGAGCTGGTGTCATTTTTTTCGTTCATTCCACAGATATGAAGTCCTAACTGCATAATGCACAACTGAACCCAAACAGACAGGGTGCCGTACTTATCAAGCCCTGAGTCTAACAAGAAAGGCACTGAACTGGCAAATACACAAGTGAAGAGGCAGTTTTAGGCATCATTTGTTCATGTGGCAGGCCAGGCCATTCTGGGTGCAAGTAATAGTTTAGGTCAGATGTAGTCTGGGGTTGTAGTACAACGGCCTGCTGTATGAGCAGCAGTTGAGTTACCTGCTCCCTGTTAATGTGCCTGGAAAAGCATCATTAGATGGCCTGGGTGCTTGGGCCATTGCCACCTGTGTGGTAGAACCGAATGGAGTGCCTAGCTCCTGGTTTTGGTCCTAGCCCAGCCCTGGCCTTTGCAGCCATCCGGGAAGTGAACCAGCAGATGGAAGATCTCTTCTCTCTCCTGTCTATAACTCTGCCTTTCAAATAAAGAAGTACATTTTTTAAAAAGATGACATGCAAAGGCTCAACGTGTATTGTCCAGGGTCTGGTCAGCGGAAAGCAGAGGAGACAGAAGTAAGAAAATGGGATTTAAAAAATTATTTTAGTTCATTTATTTTTACTATTAGATATAAGGGAAGTTATTGAAAAGCAATAATCTAATTTTCGAAAATTGTTTGGCAGAGAGACAGATTTTTACCTGGTGGGTCACCCCCCAATGCCAGCAACAACTGGCAGGGGTCCAAGCAGAAGCCAGGAGCTCAATCCAGGTATGTCTGGCTGGCAGAGACCCAACCACTTGAGTCACCACCTGCTCCCTCCCAGGGAGTGAGTGAGCAGGAAGCTGGAATTGGGAGGCAGGACACAAACCAAGTCTTGTGATCCAGGGTGTGGACTCCAAGTAGGGCTGACACTATACCAAGCACCTGCCTCAACTGATGTTTTTCATGATCACTCTGAGAAACAGAGGTAGGGGCGGGGGAGAGTGGGAGGAGCCTGACCAGGGACCCAAATGGCTGTTTCAGGTGCCCACAGTTGGTTCTTCCTCCTGTAATTCCCCACCGCACTCCACCATGAATGACCGTGATCCCAACACTGCTGACATAAGCATCACATAGTGGGGGCGTCTTGAGAATCCTGTAAGCTGGCCAGCAGCCCGGAGCAGGTAAATGGCAGCCTTGGAGGCTAGGTGCCAGCACCACTCCTTCCTAAAGATCCCCGGGGTGATTCCAGGGTTCTGGCTCAGCACTATCTGTCTCCAAGATTGGAGCATGTAGCACGGGTCCGTGGCGTGGCCAGTTTCCTTTGCTGTTAGTACTCCATGTAGGCCCCACCACACCTGGGAAAGATGGACTTTATTGTACCCACTTCACAGAAGAGAAAACTGAGACTCAGAAAAGCTGAATCAAAGTCTCCTGTGTGAGTGGCAGGGACCCAGGTACCTGAACCATCATCCTCTGCCTTTCCAGATATGTTCACAGAAAGCTGGGGATCCAATCCACTGAGCCAGGAGTTGAGTATACTGCCTGCCAGTGTTTGCGTTAGCAGGCAGCTGACATCAGGAGCCAGGGCAGGGCACTGGCATCTTCACCACTAGGCTCAGTGTTTACCCCAATTAGTTTATTTTGGTACAAAATATTTTTGAAATCCATGCCCAGTTTTTTTTTTTTTATCATGTTATGTCTTTTTTTTCTACTTTTTTTTTTTTTCACAGAAAGAGGAAAATTTCCTATCTGCTGGTTCACACCCCAAATGGCCACAATGACCAGAGCCAAGCTGATTGAAACCCAGTAGCCAGGAGTTTCCTCTAAGTGGATGCAGGGGCCCACGGAATTGAGCCATCCTCTGCTGCTTTCCTAGGCCATAAGCAAGGAGTTGGATAGATGTGGAGCTGCTGGAACACGAAATGAGATGCTGATGTTTGGAGGCAGAGGACTCACTGGTTGAGAGTGCCAGCCCCAGCTGCCTCACTTCTGATTCAGCTCTGTGCTAATGTGCTAGGGAAAACAGCAGAAGATGGCCTACACACTTGGACCCCTGCACTCATAAGGGAGAGGTTCCTGGCTTTGAATTAGCCCAGTTCCAACTGTTGCAGTCATTAGGGGAGTGCATCAATGGATGGAAGAGCTCTCTCTGTAATTTGTCCTTTCAAATAAAGGAATCCTTAAAAAGGGGGAGTTTATTTGTTTATTTGAAGGAGTGACACAGAGAGAGGGAGCAAGAGAGAGAGAGAGAAAGAGAGTCTTCTATCTGTTGGGCTGTTGGCTCACTTCCTAAATGGCCTCAACAGTCAGATCTGGCCCTTGCTGAAACCAAGAGCTTCATCTGGGTCTCTCATGAAAGTGGCAGGGCTACGTTACCAGGGAGCTGGATCGGAAGTGATATAGCTAGAACTCAAACCTACGCCCATTCAGGATGCTGGCGTCATGGGTGGCAGCTTAACCTGCTGCACCATAATGCCAGCTCTAGTTAAAATGCTTTTTAAAAAGCTGAGATTAAGGATACTTACAGGGTTGGCACAAGGATTAAGTGGATTCATGCATGGAAAGTGCTCAGCAGATAGCCCAGCCCAGAGCAAGCACTCAATCCCATAGCACATTCAGTGCCTGGGTGGCAGAATCACCCTTATTCCTCACTTCCTCCACCGTGGTCACTACCCTGCCGTGGCCTCTGCATTTGCCTGACCAAGCTTGCATGCTGGGCCCCATCCTCTTGCATTGGGTGGCTGCTGGTCCAACAAGGATGAGGGATGGGACCAGACCTCCACCCAGTTCCCAAGTGGGAGCCCAGCAGAGGCCAGACTGGCTCAACCGCAACTCAGCCAAGTGAATGAGAGAAACACATGTTGGATGTCCCTGACACTGAGGGACACAACACTTGAACTGAAGCTAGCTCTCCTGCACTGCCCTGAGGCTGGAGGGGGAGGGTGGTTTTGATAGGGGTCTGCCAGCCACTGGAGAGGAGTGAGGGGAGGGAGGTGGTGGGGATATGGTGGGAGGGAGTGCAGATCAGGAATGGAGTTTATTATTATTTTTTTAAGTAGCAGAAGACTAGAAAAAGCCTCGGGAAGAGGATTTGGTAGATGAGAGAGGAAGAGACAATCAAAGTTGCTTGGGCTGAGGTTGTGGATGGAAGCTGTGTAGGAGGTTGGTTCACCTAGGTAGCACTGGTAGAATTGTGGTACCATGTGTGCCAATCTCAGCATCTCTGCCACATTGGCATCATTATCCACTTCACTGACCTTGCTGACCCCTAAGGACACTGGGATCCTGGACAAAACTTAGGGTCTTGTTCATCCTCAACTCATTACTTCTGCATTTGCACCCATCTTCTGGGTGTCTCGGGTCTCTGCAGGCTGAGGTGGTGCTGGCTGAAGGCCGTCCTTTGAGGCTCCCAGGTCTGAGGTGGGAGATGACTCCTCACAGAGGGGTGGCAGGGTGGGAGGCAACCAAGGCCCTGGCATCTGCCAGCCTCAAATCAGTGTAAATCAATGCACGATTAAAATTCATGATGGTTCCAGGGCGCAACTGCAAACAATTTGTTCAGTAAACTTCACTCTAATTGGCATCCATAGAATTTCCTGTTCATCAGGCCCCTGGGGCTCGGTGGGGCTGGCATGCTCCATCTTTCCCCAAGACAGGACATAGGAGTGGGTGTGAGAGGAAGAGGAGGAGGCATTTCACTGTGGGCATCTGGAATCACGTGCCTCAGTGTGTGCTGTAGGAATCTTGGCCGTCAGAGTGCAAGTCCAGGTGATCAGGGAGTATATCTGTCAAAGAGCAGTGCTGCTGGCTGTTGGGCATGGTGTGTGGTGTGTGTGTGTGTGTGTGTGTGTGTGTGTGTGTGTGTAGGCTGGGTACCCATGCTGAGCTGCTCGCCCCACAGCCCTTCCTATGCTTTCCCCCTAAGGCTCCCCAAAATGGTAGCTGGAGACAGTGGACTTGCCCATCAGCCAGCAGTGACCTCCCAGAGACTCTGGGCCCACATAGCCCAGAGGGGTATGTAGCAAAGATCTCAGATTTGACAAGAACTCACACAAAGGAATCCCCAACAAGGAAGGCGTCATTCAATGCCGATGAAACCTAGCATCCTGCCGACCTCCAAGCTGTTCCACTCATATGGCTCAGATGTATCCTGGGCAGCTGCAAATTGGGGGCGCCAGCTCTATGCTCTGGCTCTCAGGGAGGAGTCTTCTGTGCTTGGGCAGCATTGGGGGTCACCTTGGCACACTGCCTAATACCCTGACTCACTGATGCTGGGCAGTGGTAGCCACATGTGTTCTGTGGGTCTCGCAAGTTTTGCAGGCATACACGGACAGCTACTGCAGCGCAAGTCTAATTGTGTGTCAAGACCCGTACCATGTGGCCCTGTGTGACCACGGTTGTGTGTGAATGCATGTGTTGGGGCAGTGCAGGGGGCCTGCACGTGTCCAGGCAGATAACTTGCCTGTGCCCATGGCTTGTGTTTGGGGGGCTTGCGGGTGGCCCCATCCCCACATCCTTCTCAATCATTATCTCAGCAGGAGGAGCTCCTGCCCTGGGGCTGCCCTTGCTGTTTGCAACAGCTGCTGCTTTCCCCCAAATTAACCCCTCTGCTCCAGCTTCTCATTTTCCTGCCAGGGGGCTAGGGGCTGGTTGTGGCATAGGCTCCAGGAAGGCTAAGCCCCCAGCAGACACACAGATCCTGCCCAGCCTCCACCCTTGTCCCTGGTCCACAAGGGGTCTGCCTCCTCCTCTGGTTCTGTGTCTAAGGCCCACTGGGATTGTATAGCTGTCTGTGTGGTCATATGGGACCACACTTGAGCACATGTGTGTGCATGTGTGACACTGGGTCTGGAGTGCTGATACTTTCCAAGCACTGTTACAAGGTACTGGATGCCTGAACATCTTTAGGGGTCCTGCAGCCAGAAGGGCCAGAATTTTTTGTCTTCTCCTCCTTCCCACCCTTCCCATACCGAAGACTTCTCCCACTGTGGCTTCTCCAGGGTTACCCTGTGCAGTACTCCCTCCACCTGCTCACAGGGCCAGGCCAGGGGAGGGGACCCAGAGCCTCAGCAAAAGGTGCTGAGGAAGGCAGGGGATGGGGAGATGGATGAGAAAAGGGAGGAAGAGTTAACGCTACAGGACTCTGCTGAGAACAGCTCTGCCTGCCACATCTCTGGGCTTGGTGAGGAAGGCGGGCCCCACAGAAGTGAGGGGGAGACCCAGGGAAGGTATTAGCAAGGCACCAGGCCTAGTTGCGGTACATGCTCCAGCCCAGGCACTCAGGGCTCGGGAGACTGTCCGGAAGGCTCCTGTGCCCCGACACAGTGCAGACAACACTGCAGCCCATGGCAGGAGGGCACAGGGTATCTGCTGCTGGCACTTTGGCTCTGACTCCAGGGCCCTCCTGTTCTACCCTTAGCTGCTGAAAGATAATTACAGGCAAGCCCCAGGCAAGTTTGCATGGAGATGGGCTGCTGGCAGAGGCAGGGGAGTAACATGGCTGGATGGGGGAGAAGCTAATCAAGGTGGTCACCTGGAGGCGGCACACAACCCAGCCTGAGAGCTAGGGAGAACTTCGCGGAGGAGGAGACATTTCACCAAGGTCTGAACGATTGCAGTAACAGCACGACTGCAGTAATGATGAAGACCAGTGATAACAGTGCCAAGCCCCAGTCACCTACGCAGAATGTGGTATCTCATTTAACCTTTATGACTGCAGGTTAGGCCCTAGCATGACCAGCTCACAGATGAGGAAACTGACACTTGGAAAAATGAAGTCTTCCAGTCAGGGGCATAGAGCTAAGAAGATACAGACTCAAGATGTGCACCCCAAATCTGATCATGGACCCACACTGGGACACAGGTTCCCATGGCTCAGCTGCAGCACAGGCCCCAGGTATCTCATGTGACCTGCCAAGCTTGCCTGGCAGCCTGGTCCAGGGCCTGGTGGGCCAGATGCAGGTGAGGTGGGGCAAGTGAGTGCTCACGTCATGGCTGTTTGCAGAGCCTGGCATCTACCTGGCCTTGTTTTCATTTGCTTTCTTGGTTGAGAAGGGAAAGAGCCCACGTTTTTACGACACCAGCTTGTGATTCTATTTTCTGTTTAAATTCTGGGTGAGGGAAAAATAAGAGACATCAGAGAAACCTTCAGAATCTCATTTGGAGAGTCTGAGCTGCAGATAAATGAGCCTCCTGCAGAAATGCGACATCAAAGCGAATTTTCTCAGCTGTATTTTCTTTCTTTTAATAGGGCCATTTACCACATTAATATTCCAGGAAGTCATTTTAATTTCATGTTTATCATCCATTGGGAAAGTTAAACAGGATCAATATGTAACCAGTAGGGCCCGGCGCGGTGGCGCAAGTGGTTAAGTCCTCGCCTTGCACGCCCGGGATCCCATATGGGCGCCGGTTCTAATCCCGGCAGCCCCGCTTCCCTTCCAGCTCCCTGCCTGTGGCCTGGGAAAGCAGTCGAGGACGGCCCAAAGCTTTGGGACCCTGCACCAGCGTGGGAGACCCGGAAGAGGCTCCTGGCTTCGGATCGGCATAGTATCGGCCCGTTGCGGCTCACTTGGGGAGTGAATCATCGGACGGAAGAGCTTCCTCTCTGTCTCTCCTCTCTGTATATCCGCCTTTCCAATGAAAAAATAATAAAAATAAATCTTTAAAAAAAAAAAATATGTAACCAGTAGTGAGTTGGGGGGGGATCTTGGGGGAGAAGGGGAGTATTTGGGGGTACTGGTGGTTCCACCAGTAGGAGTTTTTAGGAGGGGAAGGGGAGGAGGTTGGGGGGCTGGGAAGGGGTAGCGGGGAAGAGGGGAGCATGGGGGGAGCTGCAAGGTGGAAATCGGCTGAGCATGCCTTGGAGGCACAGTCACTGCGCCTTGGCTAAGGTGAGCCGCTGCTCATGCCTGATGAGTTTTAATACAAGCAGTGACTCATGAGGTAGGCATTTCTATTGCCATTTTCACATATGGGGAAACTGAGGCTCAGAAAGCTTGCCACATGTTCAGAGTCTGATAGAACTCTGAATCCTGCCTTCGAGAAATACATGTAAAGGTCCAACCCTATGCTAGGCACTTACCTAGCGGCTGGAGGCTTCAGGCCAATAAAAGTTAACACACAGAAGCTTGAGGTCAGTGTCAAATCTACCGAATGTTTCTTTCAGTGCATTCTTTGCTTGGGGTTGAAGGAGGATGGTCCTGCCTGTGGGGGCCGCCGCAAAATGGGGTGACAGGTTCTTGTCTGATAGTCATTTGAGGAAAGAGGAGCTTGTCCCTGGGCCCTTCCAGGCTGACAGGCAGGCCAGGGAAGGCTTCCTGGAGGTGGTGATGTAGCAGCAAAACCCTGGGGGCTGCATGGGAGGCAGCCGGTGAGCAGGCAAAGCTGAGCCAGTTGCAGGAAGCAAGAAGAGAGAGAGCAGGTGTCTGCCTTAGCGGCAGAGTCATTGTCAGTTGGAACGCCCACATCCCGAGTGCCTGGGTTTGAGCCCAGCTCAGAGTCTGGCTGGGCTCCCATGTCTAGCTCCCTGCTGAAATGCACCCTGGGAGGTTGGGCTGGGCTGTTGTGGGCATTTGGGCAATAAACCAGCAGATGAATGGGTTCTCTGTTTTCTACTCTTTCTCCCCTGTTGCCTTTCCAAGAAGTGAAGGGACTGCCGAGGGGAGCACAGGTCGTGATGAGCTTGCTGGGAGAGAGGCCCCCAGAAGGTCACAGGGATGAGCCCAGGCACACAGAGGTCAAGTTGTTGGATGCTTGGGGCGGCCCTGCCCTCACTACCCGTGCACTTGTTGCCTTGTTCATGCCTTCGCTTCCTTCCACTCACTTTTTAAAAAAGATTTCCGTATTTTTATTGGAAAGTCAGATCTATAGTGAAGAGGAGAGACAGAGAGGAAGATCTTCCCCCTGCTGATTCACTCCCCAAGTAGCTGCAATGGCCTAAACTGAGCCGATCCGAAGCCAGGCGACACCAGCTTCTTCCAGGTCTCCCCCGTGGGTGCAGGGTCCCAAGGCTTTGGGCCGTCCTCGGCTGTTTTCCCAGGCCACAAGCAGGGAGCTGGATGGGATAGGTAGCTGCTGGAACATGAGAATACGAGCCGGGCCATAAGGGATCCTGATACGTTCAAGGCGAGGACTTTAGCCACTAGGCTACCGCGCTGAGCCCCACTCACTTTCTTGGTGCAGCTGTCTCAGACAACAGTACTTACACTGCAGCTTCTGCCCTGCCCTGCGGTGTGGTGCTATCCTGTTGCATTCATCAACTCTGATGAATGTGGTAAATCGCTTATTTGTCTTGTTTGTGGTCTGCTTCCTGCCACTAAATGTAAGCTCCATGATGGTGTGATTCTGTCCACTTTACCACCTGGAACAGCGACTGGTCAGTCAGGCAGGAGGGACAGTCCCCCTCTTTGGGAGGCTGGGAGCAGGCTCTCTCTATGGGGAATTAAAGACTTACATTTAATTATTTGAAAGGCATCGTTACACAGAGAGAGAGAGACAGAGAGAAATCTATCCCTTGGTTCAGCGTTCAAATGACTGCAACAGCCAGGTCTGAGCCAAGTTGAAGCCACGAGCTTGGAACTCCGTCCTGGTCTCCCATGGGAGTGACAGTGGCCCAAGCACTTAGGCCATGCTATGTTACTTTCCCAGTTGCATTCGAGAATCACTAGATCAGAAACGGAGCAGCCAGGATTCAAATCAGCACTTCGATATGGGAAACCAGTACTGTCTCAAGTGGCAGGTTTTTTTTTTTTTTTTAAGATTTATTTTTATTATTTTTTTTATTGGAAAGGCGGACATACAGAGAGGAGAGACAGAGAGGAAGATCTTCCGTCTGATGATTCATTCCCCAAGTGAGCGCAACGGCCGATGCTATGCCGATCCGAAGCCAGGAGCCTCTTCCGGGTCTCCCACGCTGGTGCAGGGTCCCAAAGCTTTGGGCCGTCCTAGACTGCTTTCCCGGGCCACAGGCAGGGAGCTGGAAGGGAAGTGGGGCTGCCAGGATTAGAACCGGTGCCCATATGGGATCCTGGGCGTGCAAGGCGAGGACCTTAACCACTGCGCCACCGCGCCGGGCCCTCAAGTTGCAGTTTAATCTGACGTGCTACCATGCCATCCTCTTTTTTTTTTTTTAAATATTTATCCAAAAGGCAGAGTGACAGAGACAAACAGCAATCTCCCAATCAGTAGCTGACTTCCCGGATGTCCACAACAGCCAAGGATGGAACAAGTTGAAGCCAGGAGCTAACATTCCATCAGGGTCTCCCATATAGGTGGCATGGATCCAACTACTTGAGCCATCACCTGCTGCCTTTCCAGGCACACATTAGCAGGAAGCTGGAATGGGAAGCGGATTTAAGATTTGAACCCAGGGACTCTGAGATGAGGGTTGTGGGCATCTCATGTGGCATTTGTTAGACACCTGCATCCTAAGTTGTTGGTGGTATTTTTCTTTTTTTTTCACTGATTCCTAACAATGGCCCTCCAGGGTGGCAATTTTTTTTTTTAAAGATTTTAAAATTTATATCGCAATGTCAGATATACAGAGAGGAGGAGAGACAAAAAGGAAGATCATCCATTCACTGATTCACTCGCTAAGTGGCCCCAATGGCCAGAGCTGAGCTGATCTGAAGCCAGGAGACAGGAGCCTCTTTCAGGTCTTCAATGCAAGTACAGGGTCCCAAGGCTTTGGGCCTTTCTCAATTGCTTTCCCAGGCCACAAGCAGGGAGCTGGATGGGAAGCAGGGCCATCAGGATTAAAACCAGCACCCATATGGGATCCTGGTGCATGCAAGGCAAGGACTTTAGCCAGTAGACTACTGCCCCAGGCCCCATAGAGTAGCAACTCTTACTGGTCTCCTCGAGGGCAATGGAGCAGGTAGGAGAACTGCAAATCTTTCACAGCTCAAACTACAGGCACTGGTGCCGGCTGCCTAGGCTGAAGCCTTGGCACCTCCGCTTAGTGTCTGTGGGAGCTGGGCTGAGCTTTTGTCCTCATCTGGAAAATGGGTTCAGTTCCCAAGGACTATTGGGAGGAATAAACAGGGTGAGTGATGTGTGCCCATTGCTTGTGAAAGAGGCACTCAGTCCCACTGCTACGGCTACCCTCTGCCCCAGGGGTTGGGCCTCTGGGGTGGCTAGCCCTTTGCTGCAGGGGGACTGATGGGTCAGCCAGGGGGCTCTGTCTGCAAATGGCAGTGGATGGGCTTGTCCGGTCCCATTTGTTTAGGTAGAATTTAATTTCTCCCCAAGCCAAGAGTCTTCTGCCCCTTCCTGCCCTCTTTCTTGCTCTCATCAGTGGGAAAATGAGCTCCGGGAGCTTTTCCCCTGGTCCAGAAATCCAAGGTGAAGAATTTCATTAACAATCAAGAGGACATAATCAACATTCTAATAATTCTAGACCCGCAGTCCCCCTTTCACAGCCCCACTCCCAGGGCCCCCACCCCTCTTTCCCGGCTCTCCCAGACACACTCACCTTGACAAAGGAATCTCATTCACTCTGCAGCCAAATTTGCTTTCCTATTACATTCAGCACCTTGCCTTGCACCCTGGCGAGGAGGGGGGATACACTTCAGATGTCCCCAGCCTCTGCTTCCGAACCAAGACGCGCGTGGAAACAAGGACATGGTGAGGACAGGTTTCAGGTGGCCTGACAGTGTCCCCCAACCCCTGGGCAGAGACGCTAAACCTGTGTCTGCAGGGAAGGGGATGCAGGTGACTTTATAAGGACTACTTGAGTGATCTCAAACTGAGAAAGTGGCCTTTTGTGAGTTTCAGGTGCATTTTTCATACATGAATTTGCAGGGGCCAGCACTGGGACAGCAGGTGAAGCTACCACTTGGGTCCCAACAGAAGGCAGAAACCTGGAGAGAGAGAGGAAGGAGAGGAGGGAGGCTGTGGGACAGTGGGAGGGCTCTGTGGAGTGACAAGGTGGCACCTCTCCCGCTCCAGTCTGCTCCTGCAGATGCGTGACCCCTTAGGAGGGCCAGGGGAGGCAGGATGAGCCACCCAGGGTTCTTCCCTGTGGGGCAGCTGCACTCCACAGAAAGGGCAGGAGACACCAGCTCTTAGCCTTCCTTTCTAATGGGGACAGGAAAGGTTGTTCCCACATATGAGAAGGCAAGACTGATGGCTAGGAGCCTCATCAGAGGTCTCCCACCTTGCCCCTAGCCCCCCAGCCTTCCTCCATATGGCAGCCACGTGGCTGTTCCCTGGTTCTTTGGAGCCCTCAAAATGCAGTCCACCTCGAGCCTCTGTACGCAATAACTCCACTCTGAAGCTCCAGGCTCCTTCCCCTGTCAGAGCACTCTACTTGTGCGGGGTATGGGGGGCAGGGGAGCTCAGCCACTGGGCCACTGTGAACCTGCCCTTATCCTCAGAAATAAGCAGGCTTTCCCAGCCTATACCCCGCAACCACCTCAAGTTCCTCAGTTGGGTGTCCCAGGCCTCGCGCACCTGTGCTTCATCCAGCCCAGACCTGACTGCTATGTGTTATGACTGCAGCAGCCTGGAATCCTTGGTGGCTGGCCCTGTGCCTGGCACTCATTAGACACCAGAAATCACCAACGTGGAACCCTTTCGTGGAAGCAGCAGATTCAAGAACACTGAGGGGAATCCCATATGTCTGAGGCACATGCAGTGGAAGGGACTCAGCCAAGGTCAAAGGAGTCCTTCCTCCCAGGCCTGTGCCTTGGCACAGTGGAAAGTCAGAAGAGGCAGGTGCACAGGTGAGGGACATGATGTCTGGGTCCTGGCCTTGAGGACTTGGGATGAGAATACCAGACCTCCTTGCACCAATCTTGTGATTCTGCAGAACTGGCTTTGAATCCAGTTTCTCCAGTGATGGACTCTGTGGCTTTGTCAAAACAGAACCAATCAAAGGACTTCTCTAGCCAGAGTTGAGGGGCAGTACTTTGAGCTTAGAAACTGCCCGTAATTGAGTGCAGACTATGGTAGCATTCCAAGATAGCAGGATCACTCCCTGGGTCCCACCTTACAAGCCCCCAGCCCCTGTTCTGTTCAAAGTCTTACCTCTGGCTGTATAAAACATAGATATGGCAGCTGAAACTTCGGGAGGGGCCATGACTGTGGCCATGCTTTGCAGAAAAGCTCTGCTTAGAGCTTGCCTGCAGCTCCTAGTTGACTTCAGCTGGGCACTTGCAGCATCAGTGCTCAGTTCCTAAGGGCCCTGGGCCGTGGGCTCAGCTCTGCCTGGCGGGGACTGAGCACCTGCCCCATGCCCCTGACTCTAATCCTCACAATGCCAGCCACTGGGCCCCAAGGAGCCCCAGTTTACAAAGTGGGAAGTGGCTGAGAAAAATCGAGGGTTTGGTGGCCTGGCTATTATTAAATGGCAGCCCTCTGGGGCTCAAACTCTGAAGGGTAAATCTGCAGTGTCTGAGCTTGCGGGGAGCTCAGTCCTTCAGGTACACCCCTGCCAGATGCTGGGCCCCAACAACACCCCTGAGGCCCACCCAGAGGGACGGACAAAGCAGGCCTACCTGAGGGCAGCTGCCACTTGACCCATTTAGATGCTGGAAGTCCCAGGACGGCACCTGGGGCCATCAGAGGAAGAAGGCCATGCTGAGGTAAAAACCTGTGTCCAGCCATGAGATCATCAACTGGCCCGGAGGCAAGGGCACTACCAGGGCAAAGGACGGCAATATTGGCCTGGCCTCAGTGCTCCAGACACCTTGGGTCCCTCCTCGCCTGCCACACCTGTCTCCCTGCCAGTGGGCTTTGTGGTAAGGCAGATTGCAGCCTGAGTCTGCCAACGTGGCTGCCGGGAGGTAGATGTAAACCAGAGCTCCCAGGGCCTGAATGACTTAGCATGGCAGGGGCTCACAGTGTCACCTCCTAGGTTGGCAGAGCAGGTGGAGAGGTCAGTGGCACCCAGCTTCCTGCCCACCCTTGGGAACAGGAAGCCACAGTCCAGATTAGCCCAGGTTCAGATCCTGGCCCTGCCATGGAACAGTGTCCATTAACTTGCCTGTAAAATGGGCTGATCTGATTGCCTCTGCCAAGATTCATGGAGATTATTTGTTAGGAGAACATGAGTTCTCTGTAAAGTGTTTGTTTCTTGTCCTCTCTGGCGACTGAAATCCACCATCAGCTGTGGAGCCGCCCTGGCCTGCTGTTTAAAATGCACAGAGCAGGGAGCAAGGCAGCCGGCTATTAAGTTCACCTGAGCTGCACAACGCTGACTTTCCCAGCTGGAGGAGGGAAATGATTACGTTGTGCCTGTTACTGAGTTATGGACACTGAGAGAGGCAGGCTGGGTGAGGCTAGGTCCCCCAGAGAGTGAGGGGCCGGAAGAGCGGGGCTCCAACTTGTTTGCCTGTGGTTTTGCTTGCTCGTGTCACAATGGACAGGTCTGGTGAGAGGGACCCAGGCCCCGTTGGAACTGGGGATCCCTCGCAAGGAGGTTCAACTGCCTGTGGCTGCAGCCCTGGTCCCTGTGATGGTGCCTGGCAGCCGGCAGCACCCGGTAAGTCTTATGACTGAATAAATGAATGAATAAGGTGGCAGGAAGCCAGAAGTGCCCTCCAGGGCTGGACGAGGGGCTTGGGTGTGTGTGCTCTCCTCTAGGTGGCTGCTGGGGGAGGGAGTGGGCAGCGAGCAGCCACAGGCAGCTGAGGCTGCAGACAGGCTGTGGAAGGAGGCTGGCGGCTGCTTCCACCAGAGCTGTGAGCAGGAAGAGTGACACCCGGGGTGACTAGGAGGGTGGTGGTGCCTGGGGAGCCCTGAGTCACACTTGCTGGGAGCCTGGGCCATCTTTGGGGCTGGTGGGCAGAGGCAGGCTGAGCTCTGCTGTGCTGCTCAGCATTCTGTTGCCATGGAGATGCCGCTCCTTCCCGGGGCCTGGGGCGTGGTAGCCCGCCCTCAGCATGGCTCGAAGCCTGGGGTGGGGTCCTGTAGGACCTTGTCAGATGCAAACATTGTGGGTGCGTGCAATGTGGCTGTCACCAGCTTTAGGGTCTACAGACCTGGGCCTGAAGCTCCTTGACTAATGAGTGCCCTGGACAAGGGCCATGGCCTCTGTAAGGCTCAGTGTTGTCGTCTATGAAATGGGGTGGATAGGATTCTTGCTGGGGTGGTTCTGACCACCCCTTAGGCCTGTATGTGGGCAACTGCGGTGCCTCACCCAGCACTGCTGGGATTGAAGGTTGCCTCGGCACTGGCTCTCTGGGCTTCTCAGGTGAGGCTGGAGAGAGGCCCGG
The DNA here is from genome assembly GCF_017591425.1 of Ochotona curzoniae. NCBI lineage: Eukaryota > Metazoa > Chordata > Mammalia > Lagomorpha > Ochotonidae > Ochotona > Ochotona curzoniae. The sequence goes on from NW_024464918.1 coordinate 714,701, forward strand.
GTGTTCTCGGCAGGCCAGGGTCAGTGTCGGGAGTTATGTCATCCTTTGAACATGGGCCTGGAGGCTCTGCCACAGGCGCGTCTGAAAAATAAATAATAACAACATGAATAATTCACAGAATCTGTGTGAATAATTCACCACGGCCTCCCGAGCTCCAGCTGATTAGTCACTGCACACCCAGGCACAGTCCTGTCTGCCTCTGGCTGCCCCATGGACCCTGAGGACTGTGACCAGGCCTAAGAACAGACCAAAGAGGGCAAGTGGGGGGGTGGCAGGGGACAGCCCTGAGAAGGTAGGGCTCACTGGATTTCCTTGAGACCCACAGGCTGGGAACCCACAGCGGGGACTTGGGATCTTGCAGTTGGCCAGCTTCAGTCATGTGTCCTCTGTGGGCTGGTGAGAAGAGCTCCCTAATGTCATAGGTGAAAAATCTGCCGTCAGCATTTACCGGTCAGCTCTAGTGTGAGGGGCCCCATTGCCACAGGGTTCCCTGGGGCCCCCCTATGTCCTAATCTTAACCTAGATCCTAGCAAGCCATGCAGCCCTCTAGTGTGTCCCACAGGGTACAGGACAAGGTGAGGTTGGATCAAGACACCGAGGTCAGCTCAGTCCTTAGTTCTAGGGCGTGACTCGCCAGTGTTCCTGGTCTTTAATTCCTTGTCTGTAAACACGAGGATGGAAAGGCACCCAGCTTGTAGTGTTGTTTATCACTGTGAGGAGGAAGTGATGTCAAAATCGGAAATTGCTCAGTGTGGTTCCCAACACATAGTAGATGCACAAGGAAGGCAGAGACCCTCCGTACCTTTCTTAACATGGCATGCTGGGAACTTGGGGTAGGAAAACAGGCTTGCCCTGCAGAGGGTCAGCAGCTGAGATAGGTGGTTCTGAGGCTGCTGGGCACTGCCCAGGGCTAGCCCAGCTGCTGGAGAAGCTGCACAGCTGGGTCATGTCCATTTTCCACCTCCACTCCACCTACTCCCACCCCCCAGATAAACTTGCCTGGGACCAGCAGTACAAGGAGACTGAATAGTGGCCCAGCTCACTGTGCCTTCCCCAGTAATGATGTAATCGCTTGCTGCAAATTTCCTGTGGCATTAATGATTATCCCCCAGAACTGGGGGGAATAATTGGCTGTGTTTTGGCGGTGAGCGCGCTCCTTGGTAGCAGGGAACTGAGCCGTTCTGTAATCTTCTTCTCTCACCTGCTGCCACTCACAGGCTGGGTGATGGGGACGGATGAGCTCATGTGTGCAGAGGAGCTGGGAGGCCACCTGGAGACCGTGGGGGTGGGGCGAGTGGGAGAGGCTTGTGGAAAGGCAGGCGAGCACTGAGCAGTGAGGGTCAGAGAGGGAGAGCAGCAGACGGGTGTCTGCATTCCCAGGCCTGCAGCATCCACTCATTGCCTCACTCCTCTTGGTGCTGCAGTGCCTTCTGTGCGTGAAGCTGCCCACTGGGCATCTTGGAACAGCATGCCCAGGCCAGCAGCATCAACAGTGACCTGAACTATTCCTTCTTGGGGCTTCCCCTGGGCTCACTAAATCAGAAGAAACCCCAGGGGGCAGAGCCTAGCATTCTAGGTGAGAGTGGTCTCATATGTGAGAAGCCTGGTGCTAACTGATCAGGGTCGTAAAAGGGGATCTCACATGCCAGGGAGTCTGGTGGTGGGCACACACATCGGGTTTCTGAACCCTGGGACCTCTGTCCCTGTCAGAAAGCTACAGCCACAGCCGTCAAGGCCAGCAAGACCCAGACATGGGGGCAGCATCTCCCGTGACACCTGCAGCCCATAGCAGAGTACTGGTTTGGTTTCCCAGGATGCTTTGCTGATGCTTCTAAATTTATTTATTTATTTTGGAAAGACAAATTTACTGAGAGAAAGAGAGACACAGAGAAAGACCCTCCATCCACTGGTTCACTCCCCAAATGACCACAATGACCAAAGAATTGAGCTGATCTGAAGTCAGGAGCTAGGAACTTCCTCTGGGTCTTTCACATGGGGGCAGGGTCCCAAGGCTTTGGACTGTCCTCTACTGCTTTCTCAGGCCATATGCAGAAAACTGAATGGAAAGTGGAGCAGCCAGGACATGAACTGGCACCCATATAGGATCCCAGTGTTTGCAAGGTGAGAATGTAACTATTGAGCTATGGCATGGGACCCTGCTCCACTTCGGATCCAGCTCCCTGCTAATGAGCCTGGGAAAAGAGCAAACGATACCCCCAAGTGCTTAGGCCTCTGCACCTACATGGGAGACCCAGATGAAGCTTTTGACTTTGGTCTGGTCCAGCCCTGACCATCTGGAGAGTGAACCAGCAAATGGTTCATTCTCTTCATCTTTCCCTACCTCATACCTCCTTCTATAACTCAGCCTTTCAAATAAGACTCTCCCCTGCCAGGGCTCAGTTGTCTGTGTTATCACCACTGCCACCATGGCCAGGTCCCTGGGTAGCCAGGGACTACTTTTCATTCCTCAACAACTGGCCCAGTCCCTGCCTGTGGCTGCTAGGCTTTGAAAGTGAGTTTTTCAGGCATAAACAGTTTGAGGTTGATGACATTCAGAGTGAACAATCACCTGAGGGTCCACATTCTAATCTGGGCCCATGGGTGATACTTCTGCTGTGGGAGGTGGGCGGGCTGGGGGCAACGTGCACACTCTGAGGGTGGCTTCAATGTGCGGAGCTGCCCAGGGAGGTGAAGGCAGGGTCCCAGAGGAAAGGGGTGGAAGAGGAAGAGAGTGGATAAGAAAGTGAACAGAATGATTGGTGTCCTCTGGGTCTCCCACATGGGTGCAGGGATAACTTGAGCCATCTTCCACTGATTTCCCAGGCCATTACCAGGAGCTGGATTGGAAGTAGAGCAGCCGGGACTGGAACCAGTGCACCCATATGGGATGGCAATGCCACATGGGTCTTCTCAACCTGCTACACCACAGTGCCAGCCCCAGAAATGGCTTTTTCTTAAAGGGAGGGGGGAATAACAAAGAAAATCATCAGAAAGCCAGATGACATGCCAGTTGCCCACCTCGGGTAAGGGAGTCACAGTCAGAACACCCAGCCCTGCCCAGCCCAGATGGGCCATGGTTGAGGTGGCAGGAGGAATCCTTAAGCAGTCAAACCCCCCAACTTCCCAGTGGTCTTGGAGGGTTTGCCCTTGTGCTTCCTGGGCTGTGGCACTCTTTGCTTGTGCACCAGGACCTGTTTTGGGGAGACCATGATGGTCCCCAGCCTGCTGCTGATCTCGGGCGTCCCAGCCCTAACTGCTGCATGGCTCCTCCCTTGATGCCACCGCAGAGCTGGCATCCGTTAATTCTGGGCAGCCCTTTCTGTCTGATGGCGTTCTATTTTTGGCCAGGAGCACCCTTGGGGGGTAACAAATTCCCGGAGCTGGACAGTAGTTGTACAAAGAAGGGCTTCCCTTTAGCAACCCTGGAGCAAGTAACCCCAGCTTCACTGGGGCTCGCCTCCTGGCTGCCATTTCCTTAGCAGTCATTGGGAAGTTTTGGATGCCCACTGCCCCCCTGGCACCCAGGTCCCAGATAGAGGATGAGGCCTGATGGGGACTGTGCATTTGCTGTTTTGCAGAAGAGACCTTGGAGCAAGTTACCTATGCTTCTGTGGTCAGAGTTTCCATCTGGAAAATGAGAAACAATGAGGTTTGCCATTTCCCAGCTTGTGGGACAGGAAGAAATAATGTAATGTATGTCCATCAGTCAGCTCCAGTGAGAGTGTGGGGGCTGGGGACTCCGCCCTGGGGCAGCTTCCTCAGGGAGAGGTGGGGAGGTGAGCAGGAGCCAGCAAACAGTCTGTTTGGTGACTCCAGATTCCAGAATGACAGGAGCCCCAAGGACCATGGAACAGGCAGGGGGGTTGGGGTGGATGGCCAGTGGGGCAGCCTCTGTGGCGAGAGCATCTGTGGGGACAGTTTGAGCTGGAAAAATGTGGGAGAGTGTGGGTCGGAGAGGAATTTTCCTTATTCCTCTCAGGGCGAATAAGTAGTTCCAGCCGTTGCCTTTATATCCTGCATGACCCCCCGGAATTTGACACACCCACTCACCCCCTCCTCACCAATTGCTCTTCCCATCGCCCTCCTCGGTGGGGGTGGGGGTCCTTGTCTCCCGGACTCTCTGTGTTTAGAATGCTCTTGTCTGTTAATAAACCCCAGGCCTGGGAAAGTGAGGGAGTGTGCAGGCCAGTATCTGGGCCTCCTCCTCGCCGGGTTCCCACGCAGCCGCTCCTCTGCGTCTCCCAGGTGGTGGACGCCTCCTTCGCGCTGAGTCACAGGCCGCCTCTCACCAGCTCCGGGCACCTGCGACTGCACTCCTGGTGGGGAGGCAGGACTGGAAGGGATTTCCCTGGGGGACTGTCCCTCCGTTCCTCCACTCTGGCAGGCTGGGAAGCTGCAGGAGAAAGGACCTGTTCAGTTGGGGAAATGGGCCCCAAAGGATGAGAGGACACCTAAGATTGTGCTGCCAACAGGTCCCTAGACTCTGGCTTGCAACCCGGACCCTGTACCTCTCTTGAGCGCTGCGCCTTGTTGAGTTTGAGCTCAGTCTATGCAGCTAGCTGGCAGCGCAGAGGAGCCTGGAGCACCCTGTGCTTTGCAGCAGCTGAGTGCACTGGGGACTGCGTGCGCCATTGAGGGGGTTAGGGTGGACTGCACTGGGGCCCTGAGGTGTGTGTGTGTGGGGGGGTGGGTAGAGCATGCTGCCAGTCTGTCCAGTTGTCCTTCTCACGTGGCAGTGGACATCCCAGTCACCTGGAGCACACAGGCAGCCTTCCTCCCTAGCCTTCCCTGCAGGATATGAGCTCTGATCAGGGCATTTCTCACCCATCTCCAGCGATGCTGCTGCAGGTCTGAGGGTCCCACTGTGCTTGCTCAGTGCTGGCTGCCTGCTGTGGGGACTGTGACACATCTGGCTTGCCTGCAGCATTCTGGCAGTACCACTGGATCTTGCTGTCACCGTTATAAATCCTTATTTCACAGGCACCCATGGTAAACTTTTTTTTTTAAGATTTATTTATTTTTGGGCCCGGCTCGGTGGCGCAAGTGGTTAAAGGTCCTCGCCTTGCACGCCCGGGATCCCATATGGGCGCCGGTTCTAATCCCAGCAGCCCCGCTACCCTTCCAGCTCCCTGCCTGTGGCCCGGGAAAGCAGTCGAGGACGGCCCGGGAAAGCTTTGGGACCCTGCACCTGCGTGGGAGACCCGGAAGAGGCTCCTGGCTTCGGATCGGCATAGTATCGGCCGTTGCGCTCACTTGGGGAGTGAATCATCGGACGGAAGATCTTCCTCTCTGTCTCTCCTCTCTGTATATCCGCCTTTCCAATGAAAAAATAATAAAAATAAATCTTTAAAAAAAAAAAAGATTTATTTATTTTTATTGGAAAATCAGATATACAGAGAGGAGGAGAGACAAAGAGGAAGATCTTCTGGTTTGCTGATTTACTTCCCAAGTAGCCACAACGGCCAGTGCTGAGCCAATCCAAAGCTAGGAGCTAGGAGCCTCCTTCAGGTCTCCCACATGGGTACAGGGTTCCAAGGCTTTGGGCCATCCTCAGCTGCCTTCGCAGGACACAAGCAGGGAGCTGGATGGGAAACGGGGAAGCTGGGACACAAACCAGTGCCCACATGGGCTCTCAGCAGGTTCAAGGCGAGGACTCCAGCCACTAGGCTACCACACCGGGCCCCATGGTGATCTTGCAAGCTGTACATCTAATCATGTGACTTCACATCCTTCCAGGGTCCCCCAGACAAAAAGAAAATATCATAACATGACCTGGCAGGCCCTACACAGTGGAGCTACTGCCCACTTCTCAAACCTGTCTTGTATCTGGTGGCTGTCTCTGTCTCCCTTTGATATGTCTCCTGGGCTAGCTCGCCTCTGATGGTAGGATATTCGCCCATGACATTCCGTCCCTTGGAATGTTCCCATCACTGCCAGTTTGGCTCCTTGTCTGATAATCTGTGCTTTGTGTAGGCTCTCAGGACAGTGGGCATATCCCCCAGGAAAGCTATCCCCAGCCTTCCTGAGTTGTTCAGACCCCTCCCCTCACCCCACTGCCGCCAATGTGTGTTCTCCAAGCCCTGGTGAGCCCTTTCCTGGTTGTGTCTGGCATGACCATGCTTCCATGTGAACAATTGATTTAATACCCATCTAGGCCACCAGGAGCATGTACTGTCTTGACTTGGCACTGATTTCCACCAAGCAGGGCTCAGGAAATGATGCTAGAAAGCCAATAAGACAGAGGATGGGCTGAATTCCCTGGGCTTCTGCTAAAGGTTTTACTGGAAGAAGAAGCGAGGGCATGGTCAGTCAGCCAGCGGCAGGTGTTTGCCTAATTCTGGCTGTGTGTGCAGTGGTGTGCAGGCCTGGGTGCGGGAGCCCTGACTCAGCCTCTGCGAACCTTCCCTCTGCTCTCCCTCTGCCCATCTCGGGGCACAGCCAGCATTATTGCTCCCATTTTCTGGATGAAGAAAGTGAGGCTCTAAGGGACCAGGTGTGTGGTGTGGGGGCTCCGTGCATGTGTGCCCTTTTTTCTTCACACCTTGATGCATCTCAGAGGACCAAGGAGGGAGAGCAGGGACTTTGTGTTCTGGTTGGGTCACATGGGCTGTTCTTTCACTCCTTGTTGCTGGAGCCACTGGCCATTCTGTGGTGATGAGACAAAGGCCCTGTTCCCACAAAGTTCACCTGCTACTTACAGGAGGCCAAGAACAGGGCCACAAACCAACAAGACACTGTCAGCTTGTTGTCACTGGTTTTCAGATTTGTTTGTTTATTTGAAAGGCAGAGTTGGAAGGAGAGAGAGAGAGAGAGAGAAAGGAGAGGTCTTGCATCTGCTGGTTCACTCCCTAGAGGGCCACAACAGCTAGGGCTATTCCAAGCTGACACCAGCATCTTGGGGCTTCATCCAGATCTCCCGTGAGGGTGGCAGGGGCCCAAGCGCTTGTCTGCCGTTTTTCCCAAGGAGCTGCATTGAAGCGGAGCTACCAGGACTCAAACTGGTACTCAGGCATGGGATGCCAGGACAGTAAGAAGCAGTTTAACTTGCTGTGTCATGCCAGCAAGGGTATTGTGTGTTTTGTTAAGGAATGAAAACAGGATCCTGGGCCATCGTGTGTGTCTGTGAGATGGGAGAAGTTTGGGTGTTCCAGGGTGGACTTGAGCACCAGGTGATGTTTGCTCTAAGGCCTAAATCAGGAGACAACTCTGAACCCAGTTTCATCAGGGATAGTAGCATAGGACGCAGGAGCCACAATAAATTCAGGGACCCCTGAAATTATTTTTTTTGATTTGTTTATTTTACTTGAAGGAGTTACAGAGAGAGAAGGGGAGAGACAGAACAAGAGATTGCCATTGCAGCCCCAAATGGCTGCAATGGCCAGAATTGGGCCCATCCGAAACGGAGACCCAGAAGCTTCTTGTGGCTTTCTTACATGGAGGTAGGGGCCCAAGCCCCCTCTTAGGTCATCAGTAGTGGATTGGAAGTAGGACAGCAAGGACAAACCACCCCCATATGGAGTGTTGGCACTGTAAGTAGAGGATTAGCGTGCCATCACCCCAGCCCTCACCCTGAAATGTTTTCATTCTTTGAAGATGAAATGAAAACAGCTGTGAGGTTAGAAACATATTCTAGTCGGTAATCTTAACCTACCCATGCTATGGCAACATGTCATTTTTTGTATAGAAAAGGGTTCACAGTGGTCAAACGCCTAAGCCCCTGGAAAAGCACATGGTGGTCCTGGCCCCAGGCACAGGAGAAACCACAGAAGGGCCTTGCAAGCAGAGGACACAGCCCTGCCAGAACCCTCAGGTGGGAATGAACTGTGTGTGTTGGAGGCCCAGAAGGCAGGTGCTCAGCTGATGGCATAGATTGGAGACAGTGACAAGAAACGAGGTTGCCTGGTCAGATCATCAATGGTCTATGCACAGAGGAACACAGGCCAGGAGGAAGAGGTGAGCTGATGACCAAGGGGGCTGTCACTGACCTCTCTCGGCAACAGGGGCTGGTGGGAAGCCCCTCAGTGTCCCAGAGGCTGGGGCTGCACTTGAAGGGGGCTCTGCATCCCCTTTGAGGAAGGGGCTGAAGGAAAACCTGGTGGCTGCATTTTCCAGCTGAAGTGCAGACCCAGGCAGAACCTGTCTGCGGACACCCCAAGGGCCTTAAGGAATTCCTGGCCCTGCCCCCATCCAAGAAGAAAGTGGGCTGTACTTCTCAGGTATCGTGATGCACAGACGTTGCTTGGCAGGTGTGTCTGTGAGTGGAGGAAGTTTCTGAGTTGGGGTGCTGAGCCCCTCTGGCTTGGCCTCATTTCTGGGGCTCACACAGCCCCCCTCCCTGGAGCAGTCAGACTGGTGTGGGGGGGTGGGGTTTCAGCAAGTGAGATGCAGTAAGGAGCTATTTAAAGCTGCCGGCAGCTCACCCCTTCTGTTCGCGGCTCTGTCGGGTGGGAGCTGCCGGCGTCACGCACCCACCGCGCCTCAGGAACACAGCAGCCCAGCGCACCCACACACAGACACATGGGGAGGGTCTGCAGGCCCCTCTGGGCTCTGTTAGGGGCCCCTTCAGTGGCCCCTGCAGCGTCCACAGCCAGGCTGAAAACACTGGAGTCCTGGATACCCTCTCACTCCCACCCCACGTTTCCATTTACAGCCCAGAACAGCACCCAAATTCAGGTCACATAAAATTCTTCTCCCACCCCCAACTGGCTACAAGTGTAACCAATTAGCAACTTTCAGGGTGTTGTGGAGGCAGGGGATCTTGGCCCCTGGGGGACAGAAGGCTCCTTGCACTTTGGAGGGAACCCAGGCCTTGTGGAAGGAGCTGTGAGCCAGGGGCCCCCCAGGGCTGAAACCCTGGATGACCCATCCCCTCTGGGAAGTGGGTGACTTGCTTCTGTCACTCACACCTCCCAGCAGAGGGGGCTGTATGGGGCCTGCAGGGTTACCAGCACGAGGTGGGCCTGGTTTGACTTAAGAGGCTTAGTCCACCTGTCTGAGCCACAGCTGCATGTGCTGTGATGGAGCTGAAAGTAATGCTCATTTGAGGTAGGCATGAAGATTTTATTTCCATTAAACTTGGACAGAGCCAGTAGGGAGTGGCATGGTAGGGGGGCGGGCAGGTGTTATGGTATAGTGGGTTAAGTCTCTATTTGTGACACCTACATGCCTGATAATACTACCTCCACTTGAGATCTGGCTGCCTGCTAATGCACACCCAGAGGCAGCAGGTGAGGGCTCAAGTACCAGAGTCCCTACCGCCCTCGTAGGAGATGGATAGAGTTCCGTACTTATGCCTTGGGCCTGGCCTGGGCCTGACTTTGACAGGCATTTGGGGAATAAACTAGCAGATGGGAGATCTCTTTCTCTTTCCCCACCCACCTCTGCCGTTCTGTCTTTCAAACAAATAATCTTATTTAAAAAAAAAATCTCCAGTGCCTGCCCACAGTCCAGCCCACAGCCAGCACCCTAGTGAACACCAACCACTGCTGGTATCATCACCGTATTCCTGATGGCTTGTGAAGGTGGTTTTCCTTTCCCCAAAACTGAAGGCTCACAGTAGCCCAGGCAGGCCCCTGTGGAAAAAGGCATGAGCTGAAGGGTCCCGGAAAGCAGGAGCAGTGGGGACTTTGGCCTTGTGGGCAGCCTGAGCCATCCACAGCCTGACTGGCTGCAGCTCGGTGAAGGAGGTGGAGGCAGAGGCAGGTCAGCAGCCCTGACTGCTGCGGCCACCCTGCTTGTTCCCCAGCAGCTGCACAGCCAGGCTAATTCCAGTGCCTGTTATGTCCTCAGCTGAGAGCTGCAGGTTCCACCAGATCACAGCAGATGGGAATTTGGGCTCCTCTTGACGCGCTGGACCCCCCAGGGATAGGGAGGGTCGCCAATTATGCAGGGAGAGGTGACGTGTGGGGAAAGAGGTTGTGCGTGAGGCTCAAGCAGGAGAGAGGCCACCTGCTATTCCTGTTTCCAATTGGATGCCTGCTATCAGCCACAGCCATCATCCCTTGACCCTACATCATGGCCCACCATGCCCCCATGGTTCCCTTCAGCACACTCAGGGCACCCTTCATCTGCTCCTGCACCCCCTTCTCTTTGACCCCACACAGACTATACCACTGCATACGTGGTGCTGCTGCTACACAAACACACCCTGCCCCACCCAGACCCTCTATTCTCTGCCCCGGGGGGCTTTCCTGCCCCAGCCCAGCCAGCCCTCTGGTAGCGGCCCCTCACCCACTCAGGCACTGTGTTCCACAGCCAGCCGCCCGGGAGCTGGATCGGGGCCATAGAACTAACATTTTGCACACACGTCTCTCCAGATGACAGGCAAGATGGGCCTTCTGCCCTCGGCCCACACACACCCGTGCTCAGGAAGCGCAAGGAGGGGAAAAGGGGCATGAGGGGGCAGAGCGCCCTCACCTGCCGACAGCTAGCCTTGACCCCCACCCCATAGGCCTCTGCTCAGGGCTGGGACCAACCCATCTGGGGAGCAGGGAAAGTACAGCATGAGGTTGGTGGGGACCAGCCAGGAAACTGGGATAGGACAGAAGCGAGGATGGCCTGGGGACTGGGGGAATGGCATGACCCGGCCATCGGCCAGGGATTGAGAGAGGGCCTGAGAGAGCAGGTGCACTCCTGAAGGGAAGGAGCAGGCGAGGAGCAGGAAGAGGGGAGACGCTTGGGAGAGTCAAGGGATGAGAGCAGGAGGGAAGTGGGGACAGCTCAGATAGAAAGAAGCTGACAACAGCCCCAGCAAGCCTGGGCCAGGTCTCAGAGAAGCTCAGGGAAAACACAACCCAGGGCTGTGTCTAGGCTTCCAGGCTACTGCGGGCAGCTACTGCACTGAGCCAGAAGGACAAAGGAGATCCTTCAGCCTGGAGCCCAGGACTCCTGTGGTAGGAAGGAGGGATGTCACCTCCCCATTGTCCCCTCCCCACCCTCTGCTGCCCAGCTATAATCCCAGGAGCCCTTGTTGCTTCAGGTACCTACTATGAATAGGTACTTCAGCTACCATTTCTCCGCCTACACTCTGTTAAAACCCTTGCAAGGCCATCGCCATTGCTACCTAGTTAGAACAAAATGGAGACTGGGAATCACAGAACTAACTCCACTGTTATCTGCAGGTTCATTTTCCAGCAGGGCCACAGAGTCTGTCTTGGCCATGATGCTTTGCAATTTTGCACCTTTCCCCTTCATGATGCTTAGGTGTGGGTGGGCCTCAGGTGTCCCCAGGGGCTCTGGTGTCTGGCCCTCGCCTGCACCATGTCTCCTCGGCTTCTCTGCCCCTTCCACAGGCTCTCAGCTCACCTCCCTGTAGCTTAGCAGCTAAGCACAAGATGACATCATTCCTTTTATTTAAAGAAAAGAGCTGAGCTGGAGCTCTGAGGCGGGGTGGTCTGGGTGGGAGCAGCAGCCCAGCGACTGGGCTCCCCAGTTCCAAGCCTCTTTCACCTGCCCTGGCTGCAAGCTCGGCTGCCTTCTGCCTCTGCCTCCTCCTTGTGGAGCAGCCCTGCCAGGCCCAGCTCAGCAGGTGGGTTAGGGAAACAGGGTGCCCCCCGTGAAGATGTATATCAGGGACTCTCTGGAGCCAAGCAAGGGAAATGCTTTTGTTAAAGCCATTCCATGAGGTAAACTGAGGCTTCTGGACATCAGTTCTATAGCCCAGGAGTGGGTCTGCTCAACCTCCCTTGAAGGTTTGGCTCCCTTCCATGGCCTGTCCTTTAATTTTTAAAATTGATTGGTTTATTTGAAAGCCAATGTTACAGAAAGAGAGGAGAGAGACAGAGAGGGGGAGATCTTCCATCTGCTGATTTACTCCCCAAATGGCCACAACAGCCAGACCTGGGCCAGGCTGAAGCCAGAAGCCAGGAGCTTCTGTCAGGTCTCCCACATGGGTTCAGGGGACCAAGTACTTAAATCATCTTCTGCTGCTTTCCCAGGTGCGTGAGCAGACAGCTGGATTGGAAGTGTCCGAATGGGATGCAAGCACTGCAGGTGACAGCCTAACCTGTGTCACAGTGTCGTGGCCTGTCCTTTGTCCCTACCACGTCCCTCAGAATATCTCAGTCTCAATCTCTGCCCAGGACTCTCTTTTCAAAAGATATGCATGAGCAAGTCCCTCATTTAAATCGGCCTGGTCACTAGAGGCTGACACCATGTTTATTCTCATTTTCCGAACAAGGTAACAAACTTGAGAAGATAAGCAACCTGCTCAGGCCACAGGGCCAGTAAGCAGCAGAGCCATGGTGTAGGCCTAGGACTGATACACTCCAGAAACCACCCTGTTGCTCTCCTCAAGCTCCTGAGACCCTCCCACTTTCCTTAAAAAAAAAAAAAAAACTATATCTTTTTATTGGAAATATGTACAAAGAGGATAGACAGAAAGATCTGCCATCCTCTGGTTCACTTCCCAAGTTACCTCAATGGCCAGAGCTGAGCTGATCCAAAGCTAGGAGCCAGGAGCTTCTCCCAGGTCTCCCACACGGGTACAGGGTCCCAAGGCTTTGGGCCATCCTCAACTGCTTTCCCAGGCCACAGGCAGCACTCCCACTTTTCTTGTAGGACCCTGCAGTGGGCTAAATGCTTACAACCCCCAAGTTCACGTGCTGAAGTCCTAACCCCGGGTGGCAGCACTGGGTGGTGAGGCCTTCGGGAGTATGTTTGTGTCCTCACCGCGTGAATCCGAGCACTTGTGTTCCCCTTTCCTCCAAGTGAGGATGCTGCGAGCAGGCCCTGTCTGAAGAAGTCAGCCCTTGCCAGCATCTTCATTGCAGAATGTCCACGCACCAGGGCTGTGAGAAACAAGTTAAGGGTTATTTGGTTTTAAATATTACACATGAAGGGCAGCATCTACCAGGAGCAGAGAGGGGGAGAGCTCTTCCATCTGCTGATTCATTCCCTGAATGCCCACAACTGCTAGGGCTAGCAGCCAGGAGCCAGGAACTTGATCTGAGTTCCCCATGTGGGTGGCAAAAACCCAAGTCCTTCAGCCATCACCTGCTGCCAGCCAGGCTTTTTGGCAGGCAGCCAGATCAAAAGCATGGAGTGGCCAGGACTTGGAGCAGGCACTCCAGTATGGGCTACAGGCACCCCAAGGGCTGGCTTAACTTGCTGCAACCCAGCACCTATCCTTCTGCTGTTTTTAAGCTACCTTGGTTTATGATATTTTGCCCAAACAGGCTGCCATTCCCCACCTCTCACCCCTGCCTCAGGATCTATCTTCTGAGCCAGTCAGTCCCAGCATAAGGTGCCAGGCCAGGCATGGGGACTGTGTTCTGCACCACCCCCCATCAACATTTCCCAGGGCCCTTGACCCCTGGCAGTCTTCAGCTGGTCCCTGCCAGAAGCAGGCAGAGAAGCTTACTCTGTATTTTATTTAGCCACTAATTGCCTGCATGTTAAAGGCATCACCGTGCCACAGTCGTCCTCTGCCTCATGCCCTGATGCGTGCTTCTGTATGAAGGGCCACTGGGGGCGGGAGGGGGCAGAAGAGCCCCGGTCTCCCTGGTGACAACTTTAAAAGCCTGACCCCAATACCAAGTGCTGGAAGATGTCAGGTTATCACCCTGCAGGGCGAGCAGGGGCACACTGGGCTGGGGCCTCTGCAGAAAGGCCAAGAAGCCAGTCCCCAGTCAGGCCCAGGAAGGAGAGGGAGGGCACTTTGGATCCTGGTGCACCCTGGGGTGAGGGCCTCTACCGAGCTGCGCCCCCACCCAGAGGACTCTGTCAAAAGTGGCTTCCTGGCAGAGGGCGTGGAGCAGACCCCCGGATGGGATGCCCTTCAGACCTTGGCTGCTGGGCAACAGGAGCTGGGAGCTGAGGAGAGGGCAGGGTGGGGAGTGGGGAGGCAGGTGCCCATAGCGGAACAGATGGGTAGTGGAGGGTTGCCAGCCTGCAGGATAGCTCTATGGCCTCCCCTGGGCTTAGACTCCTGCTCAGAGGGCTGACCCTGGTAGAAAGTTCTTTCCCATTCAACTCCAGGCCTAATTCTGTCCAAACACCGCCTCACTCTGATCCTAGTCTTCACACCAACAGCTAACCTGCACTTCTGCCATCTCTCTGCTGCCTCTCTCCTTATCTCCAACCGTAAATGTAACCCTTGACCCAGCTGCAGTGTCAGCCTGAATCCCATGCCCTAGCCCCAGAGCCAAGCCAAACTCTAGCTCCTAACTCACACAGCAGTCATAATCCTAGATCTCACCTCCAACCCCAACTCCTGTCCCCTTTGAACTTTGCCCTGGTCCCCACTCCAGTCCTTCCGGTAACATCCATGTCCTATGGAAATCCCCCTTGTCCTTAGGTCTCACCTGACCCAACATGTCGTCCAACCTCAACTTGACCTCCTGAGACGGATGGCAGCCTTTCCCCTGGCTCTAGCTCAGCCTCTGGCGTGTTCCCATGACACCTGGCCAGGTGTTGGTGTGGGTCGGAGGGCTGCAGTCTTGAGCCAAGCCAGCAAGTCGTGGTCATTTCAGGGCAGTTACACTGCGCCCCTCTTTCCCCCACCCTCACCTCCCGGCTCAGAGTGCTTAATCACTGGGCTCAGAGTGGAGAAGGCTGGGGTCTTTCCACTGTGTTCTGTTCCCAGCAACCCATCCCAGTGCCAAGGGGACTTGGACAGAGGTGAATGTCCCACCCCCCTCCCCCCGACCCTGGGACAAGAACTGAAAAGCCCTGAGCCTCATGGGAAATGCCAAGAAATTAGCACTTGGTGGGGCCACCCACCCCTGCCCTCCTCACACCTCAATGGGTAATTTCTACATGGTCGGAGGCTGGGCCTAATGGGCCGCTGCTTCCAGCCCAGTGGGCAATCAGCGAGAGCACTCCCCAGAGCCTCCTGTGGGCGGTGAGGGGCTGTGTGCGACGCTAAAAGGGTGGCATTTGCGTTTGTTGGGAGAGAGGACACTCTGAAAGCCCAGACTCAGACAGCCGGGGAGAGGGGGCAAGTCTGAGCACTCGGCTGAGCTTCCCTCCTCTGGACGTGGGCTAGCAGTGGTCCCTTCTAGTGGCTCGGGTGGCGAGGGGCGGCCGTTGGAGTTCAGCCATTGCCGAGTGATTAAGCCCGCGGTGTGGGAGCCTTCCAAACGCCCCTGTGTACTTGCACTCTGCGACTGTGGCCATCGTGTGGGCTGGCAGCACTCCCCTCCTCCCACACACCCCAGGCGGCTGTCATGAGCCTCCCTTCTTCCTGAGGTTGGTTAGTCTGTCTGCTCAGATGGGGTACTGCCCCGCCAGGCTGGCTGCCCATTCTGCTTTGGCTGTGGGCACTGGTGTGAGCAGGTGGGGCCTCCCCCAGCTTTGCTTCCCAGCAGCCTCCACTTCCTGGGACAGCCCAGTGGAGACTTCTGCTCTGCCCCACAGGGGAGGTAAGATGGCTTAGACGTTACATCTCTTGAAGACAACAGCCACATGCCAACTGTACCTCCAGCTCCGCAACCTTGGGAGTGTGCCTTCCCCTCTCTGAACCTTGGTTTTCTGTTCTGTAAAATGGGGTTGATTATCATCTCTCTCTCTGAGCTGCTTTGAGTTCCAGGAGACATAGTGACGTGTGTACGTGAAGAGGCTGGCACACAGTGGAACTTTAGTAAACACCAGTTCGGATGCGGACTTGGCTGTAGACTTTAAGGGTCTGACTTGGAGATGGGGCCTAGGCGAGGTCAGCTTAACTCCTTGTCTGTGGGGAGTAGCCCTCCACACACTCATACACACTGGATATGGTCCCAGCTCTGAGAAGCACCTGTTCTGCTTCCTCTTCATCTCAACTGATGTGTCTCCTCACCCCATGCCTGCTACAGCCTAGGCCAGGGCACCCTGTCAGTCACTCACTCATTTAAGTGCTGTTGACCAGTGTTGCTCAGTATGCTGCTCTGGGTCTATCCCAAGATTTGGTCAGCCCCCCTCCTGGCATACATTTTCTTGCCCAGTCTGTAGATATTCTTGGTAGTTCCATCCTATCAGCAAGGCGACTGAGGCCCTGAGGTTTGCAGGAGTGTGCCTGGGACTCACACAGACAACCTGGGGTCTACCCCAGTGCCCAGGTCATTTACCCCCAGACCACACTGCATGAGGTGGGGCCATGCTGGGAGACAGCAACACGGGGATTGGGGCCTTCTAGAGGTGGCTGCCCTTGGCCTCTTGACCAGTCCATGTCCCAGACACAGACTCAGGGAGTAAATGACTAGCCGGACGGGGAGGGACAAAGCCCCCCATTCAGCACCCTGATGATCTCCGCTCCCAGCTGCTCAGCTCCTTGCAAAGCATTTTCCCTTAATAGCCTCCCATTCACAGGCCGGCTGCAGCCTGCATCTGCAGAAACCAGGCCACAGCAACTCCTCCCACTGGGCCAGCCTGCCAGCCGGGACCTTGGTCACCGTGTCCCAAACTTTTCTTGCTCCTCACAAGTCAGGAAACTTTCCATCTCTTTCCACTCCACCTGCTATTTCCAGGATTCTGCCTATAGGAACAGAACTGGGACCTATTGTTGCAGACCAGCCTGTCCTCAACTTTCCTCTCCAAGAATGGGTTTAAAGGAAAGGTAGATGGAGAGCAGTATGAAGAGGGACCTCTTTATTAAAAAAAAAAAAAAAAAAAAGATTTATTTCAAAGAGTTAGAGTTGGTTGGAGTGAGCCCCAAATGGCTGCCACTGCTGCGGTTGCAGGCTGAGGCCTGGAGCATGGAACTCCATCTGGGCTTCCCAATGGGTGGCAAGGGCCCAAGCACTTGGATCATCTTCTGCTGCTCTTGCAGGCACTGGATTAGAAGTGGACCAGGCCAAACTTGAACTTGCACCCATATGGGAGGCTGGCATCTTCACCACAATGCTGATCCTGCTAGGTGACCTTTGACATGCCCCTGACTTACCTCCAAACTTCTGACAGGAAAAGAGAGAATCATGGGGGCCCAGTGCAATGGCCTAGTGGCTAAATCCTCACTTTGTAACATCTGGAGTCTCATATTGGTGCCGGTTTGTGTCCTGGATACTCCACCTCCTATCCAGCTCCCTGCTTGTGGCCTGGGAAAGCAGTCGAGGATGGCCCAAAGCCTTGGGACCCTGCACCCACATGGGAGACCTGGAAGAGCTCCTGGCTCCTGGCTTCAGATTGGCTCAGTTTCAGCTGTTGTGGCCACTTGGGGAGTGAACCAGCAGACAGAGGATCTTGCTCATTTTCTCTCCTTCTCTGTGTAGATCTGACTCTGCAATCAAAGAAAAAGGAAAAGAAGAAAGAAATCTTCTCTCCACCCCCTTCTAAAGTAACATGGTGAGTTTTTTTTTTAACCTCTGTTTAAAATTTCTTTTTATCTATTTGAAAGGCAGAGTTAAAGACTGAGACAGAAAAAGATCTTTTATCTGCTGGTTCACTCCCCAAATGGCTGCAATGCTTAGGACTGAGCTAGGCCAATGCCAGCAGTTTTGTATGGGTCTCCCCATGTGGGTGCAGAGGCCCAAGCACTTGAGCCATTCTCCACTTCTTTCCTAATCACGATGGCACGGAGCTGGATTGGAAGTGGAACAACCAGGATTTAAACCAATACCCATATAGGATGCCAGCACAGCAGACATTGACAAAGCGTGCTATTCCACAGTGCCAGCCCCTAATGCAATGTTTTAAGTAGAGTCCAGCTACATTCTAGAGGATGAAGTGGTAGGGGAAGGAGGTGTCCACCCCTCACT
Source organism: Ochotona curzoniae (assembly GCF_017591425.1). NCBI lineage: Eukaryota > Metazoa > Chordata > Mammalia > Lagomorpha > Ochotonidae > Ochotona > Ochotona curzoniae. The sequence goes on from NW_024464918.1 coordinate 732,370, forward strand.
CCAGCTCCTCCCAGCCCTTACCCACAGTGGCCCTCTGGTCTTGACTTGGCAGTGGTCAGATTAAAAGCAGTTTTGCAGGCCCCACCCCCAGGTTCTCATTCAGGTTGTCCAGGATGAGACCTAAGAGTAGATCTTGTGTGACCATCTCAGCTTGTTTTCATGAACCTTCAACCTGAAGAACCAGAATGGTGGGTACAAAGATCTCCTTCTCTAGGGCCCCTCCCCCGAGGTTGAGAAGTACCCCCAAGGGGCTCCAATAGTCCCTACACTGTCTCTGCTCCCAAAGCTGGCTCCACCTCCAGCTCTCTCAGAGCCCCTTTCTGCCAGTCCTTCTTTCCTGGGAACCGTGACCCAGCAGCCTCGGCCCCAGGGCTAGCTCCGCATCCCTGTGCCTGGCCCTCCCTGCAGCCTGCTCCTTGGTGACGTCTAAGTCACAGCTGAGGACTCCCACAGGCCAGGCACGGTGTAGAGCCCCTGACATTTATCCTCATGCTGAGTCCTTGCAAAACACAGGGCGATGTGACTCATCCTCATCCCTGCTCCACAGATCTGAAAACAGAAGCAGAGAGAGGTTGAGTGACCTGGCCACAGTCACACAGCTGTACATTGTCAGGATGAAACCCTACCCTGGGTCTGCTCCTACCTACTAGGCCGCTGTCCTCCCTGCAGTGCCCCTCCCCCTCCTGGCCTTCCACATCCACAGGATCCTGCTGCAGCCTCTCCAAGTTGTGTGGCCTTGGGCCCACACTCCACTGGGGCTGATCTAACTGGCATGTAAGGAGCCCCAGATACTGAGTTGGGGGTGCCGAGGACAGGCACACCCTGCGGAGATCATAGACTGACCAGAGAATCCAGCCACCCAGCCAGTGGCCCACCCACCAACAGGTCCCCATCAGACCTTCGTTCTGCCGCGTGGCAGTCATCCATCCAGGCCCCGGGGAACAGGTTGGCCTGCACTTGCAGCCCTGCCCCTCTGTCGGTCTTCCTTCTGACATCAGAAACTACCAGATGCTCCTTACACCCTCTTGGTTCATCAAGCGGTCAGTCTCTCTCTCTAGACCAAGGGTCTTGATATGCAAGCCTCTAGGGTGAAGACCCCTGACTCGGGCCCAGCAGGAACAAGCCTAGCCCTTGTCCCCACAGACCTTGTAATCGGACACCCACAGAGTCAGTATCTCCATCAGCAGCTCCCAGGTCATGGTGCTGCCCTCCCACCTCCTTGTGACCCCTGGGCCCAGCTGCCCCACTGCTGGGGGGACCTTCCCCTTGGTGACCCGTCTCAGCAATTTGGGAGGTGATTAACAGCAATCACGCTTGAGTTTGACATCCAGGCACGGCCGCTAAATTGAGGCTCACAAAGCCTCCTTGACATCCAATATGTTATATGCTTTTCCCCTTAATTAGGAGCTAAAGTGGATAAATATGAAGTTGCCATGGCAACAGCCTCCCGGGTTGGTGGAAGATGCAGCTCAGTTTCTGTCGGCTGGCTGCCTGACATGCTGGCTGATGGACCAAGCCGGCTGCTGCTGCTGGTGGTGGAAGGCAGGGTACAGGAGGTCCTTGTCATGTCTTAAGAGGTGTCCCCGAGCCCCAACTGTGGCCATTCTGTCCATCGCTGCTCTCAGACATCAGGGAGCCCCAGAATGCCTCCACCTGGACCACAGTGCCCAGTGGGTGGGGTCCTCTCATGGAGCAGGGGGGGAAGCTGAGGACTGACTCCCATATCTTCTGACTTACGAACCAGAGGTGACAATGGTTCTTAACTCTGAGGGGTGGGGCTGGTTCTGGATCCCTTGGAGAATTTGTTGGGAGCTGTGGACCCTGTTACTCTGGCCTGAGGTCAGTCATACCGCCACGCTCAGACTGGGGACTAGGCTTTCCAGTTGTACTGACTGATAGTTGAAGGCTTCCTTGGTTCTTTTTGCTCATTATCCCATTTCATCCTCATTCATCCTAAGGGCAGGCACTGTGATTGTCCCCACTGCATCGATGGGAAGGCAGAGTTTCAGAGCAGCTTAACCACTTCCTCAGAGTCTACACGGTAGTGGGTGGAGGAGTCGGGGGTTTGGACCTGTGTCTGTCTGTAGACACTGCTCTAACCACCATCCCTCACTGCCACTTGATTCACTAGTCCTGGCTGATGCAGCTGTGGGCTGCTAGCCAAGGGAGTCTACCTTGCCAGGGAGGTAAGATGCTTGAAAGAACTTCCCTGCACCCCGGCTCTGTTGATGGGGTGAAGCGAAGAGGGCCTATGGGTTCAGGTGTCACACAGTCCCACATGCCTTCTAACAGGGGTCAAAGTCTTTGACCCTTAAAGGAAGAAGGGGGCCCCACATAGCCCCCTAGAACTACCCACATCCCCCATAGAAACCTGCCATGGAGCCAGGGGTTTGCATGGGGGAAGAAGCTGCCTGCCTGAACCCTCTCTCAAGATCTCCAGGCCTGGCCTGGGTTGGCAGGTGGGAGGGGAGCAGCACCCGCCTCCCTGGGGAGCTGGGACTCGGGCCTCCTCCAGCACCCCCGCACCCCCGCACCACGTGTCGTGGGTGCTGGCAGTGGGAACTGGAGCTGGTGGCTTGGCCCCCGAACTTTCTTTCCTTCCAGTTCCCACTAAAAATAGAAACTCAGGCACACAGCTCATTCTGTCAGACAGTGTGGGGGGTGCCGCCTGTGCCAACACAGCCCACCCCCAGGTCCCCTTCCTCTCACCTCTGCCATGGCAGCCGCTGGCAGGGATCCAGCCTTGGGCTCAGGCACCTGCTACTTCCTGCCAGGTCTCAGTACCCATTTCTGCTGGTCTCTGACCTCATCAAGGGGTCCGATTAAGGCTGCAGCCCCAAGGATTGAAAGACCCAATGCCCCTCTCTTTACCCCAACACTACATAGGGCAGGTGAGACAAGGCTGGCAGCACAGAGATCCTCCTGGATGCCCTGCAGCTGAGGAGCAGCTGGGCAGTCAGTGTATATTGCAGGGAGAGGGAGGCCATCTCCCCAGGTGGTGGGAGAAACCACCGTGAACCCCTCTTATTTGGTACTCTGCTCCTGTGCGCAGCTCCTGCATCAGAGGTGCCTCCTTGGGATCTTGGTTAGGGTTGAGGGGGAAGTCTGGCATCATATATTGTTCCCTTCTGCTCTTTGCCCAGCTGCCCAGCCCAGAGCTCTGCTCTCGGCAAATCTCCAACTTGAGCTCAACACGCAGACACATAAAGACACAAACACACTAACACACATTCATGCAATCTACTGACACATAGACTCATAGGCATACACATACACACTTAACACAGACATGCACCTGCGTGCATTCATAGAACAGTTAGCACACACATAAGGACAACAGTTTGCACACAGGCCTTCACATACATACTCATGGCCTTCACACACACACTCACAATCTCAACACATTGACTCTCATGCCCACACTCAGTACACACAGAGGCACATACACAGACATTACACACACATATGTTCCTTGACACAGCACACCAGGCCCTGAGGGCTTGAAGCACTGGGGGTCGTGCTGTGAGGAGCTGGAGCACCTGAGGGGCCTGAGTGGGAGGATGAAGCTGGGGCTGGGCTGCAGAGACGTGCAATAGCACCACTCCTCTGCCCTGCTTGCCACCCAAGGAGAGACGGTTCCTTATTTGGGCAGAATCCAAGCTGGAGACCTCATCTGATCCGTCCCTCATGCCAATCCAATCTTGGCACGCAAATGACTTAAGAACCTGCTGTTTGCATTGCATTTGTGGCACAGAGAAGCAGGACAGAGCAAGCAGCTTGCTGTTGTACTCCCTGCGCCTGGCGCATAGCAGTGCATAGAAACCTCTGGAGGATGAGTGAGTGAGAGGAGGAAGAAATAAATGACAGATGCAGTCCCCACTGCAGACAGGAATGGAATGCAGGCCATCGTTGTGCAGCTTTTGCGAGAAGATGGGACTGAGCAGGACGAGCCCAGGGCAGGCTGAGGGCTGGGTGCCTTTTTCAACCAGCATTCTCTCTCTCTGTTTGCTCAGTGTTTACTTGGAACCCAAGGTGCCCAGGGGACTGGGCAGGAAGGGGGGCCTGAACAAATAAATCACTACTGCCCCCACAGAACTTCGTGGACACCAGTGGATTCCCCAGAACTTCAGTCCCCCACCCTACAGGGAGTTGAGCCAACAACTGCAGCCCCAACGAGGACCCTGTGGCTGGTACCTCCTGCCACCCCAGGGCTCCCTTCTCTCCTACCCCGCCCTGCTTTGCTGATGGCAGGAGTCCTTGCTCTTCTTTCACCTTTCTGTGCCCTCCACTTGGGTCTCATTTCCAGATGAACACAGAGGGACTGCAGAAAGGGAAGGTCCCGAGAGCCCCTCTCAGCCCTTCACAGTCCCCCACCTCCATGCCCAGGGGGATAGTTTAGGAGGGAGTTTGTGGAAGGAGCTCTTTGTTCTACCTCCAAGCAGGCAGAAGGAGAGAGACCAGTGGCCAGTAGGGATTTCAGGACCAGACCTGGTCTGAACCCTCTCTCAGGATCTCCAGGCCTGACCTGGGTTGGTAGGTGGGAGGGGAGCAGCACCAGCCTCCCTGGGGAGCTGAGACTAGGGCCTCCTCCAGTACCCTCACACAGTGTGTCGTGGGTGCTGGCAGTGGGAGCCAGTGGGGGAGGGGACAGTGAGATCCCTGGAGCCAGCAGGGGCAAGCAGGCAGCAGGTGAATGGCAGCCAGGCCGAGATAGATGGCATTAGTGCATTGGATGCTGTCTGAGGGCCATTCTCAGGGGATGCCTGGGAAGCCAGTTGTCTAGCCAATGAGGCGCTTGTCAAAGCAAAGGCTTTAGGTAAATACCCAATTGGTCACTCTTGTTTCCTTGCCTCTTCTTCCCTCACTTTCTGCATCCAGCTCCGACTCCCACCTCACCCCATTTCAGCCCACCTCAACCCATCTGCACCTGCCGTCCCACCCCACCCCCACAGCTGGCATCTCTGTCATCCACTCAGCCACTGCCACCTGAGCTGCCATAAACTGAAACCTTTGAGCATCTGTGCAGGTGCATAAATAATACTGACACACATCCGCTGCCACACGCATCCACTGCCACACGCATCCACTGCCACACGCCAGGCACAAAGTTGTTGGCTCCCTTGTGTGTGTTGTCCTGTGGACTTCTCTCAGCCAGGGTCACACAGGGCCCCTGACCTTCTCAATCACCGGCTGTGTGACTGCAGAAAAATCACTTCCCCTTTCTGAGCCCTCATTCCCGCCACTGTGAAACGCAGAAGTTGGTAGTGTGTACCTTTCACTGGGCCGTGGGAGGATAAAGCCTGGCACAGCAGCTGTGGCTGCTGTAATCACCATTACCATTTCCTCATTTGCAATGCAATGGAGCTTTGTGCCCAGGTCCCATGTGCCATGGTCACATGGAACAGACATGACTGTGGCAGGATTCTACCTCAATCTCTCCTCCCTCCACCCAGGGTCACACACCCCTTTTTTTATCGCCTGTGGAAGGGAAGGTGGAACTGAAGGAACTCTGGCCAACCTCCTCACAGCTCCCTGGTGACAGCCAGCATCCCACAATGCTCTTGGAAAGCATGTTCACGCCCACCTGCGGGCCTGGAGGATCCAGGCTTCAGACTTGAAAGGTAATTCAATCCCTCTGCTTCCTCCCTCCCCTCCCCCGCAGCACTGGCGTTCTAGACAACCAACGACAGAGACCCAGTTTCCACGCACGGAACAGGCCACCAGCAGGTGCTCAGCTTCACTCCCAGGCGGCTCCCTTGCCTCTCAGCCCACGCGCTGCTCAGAGGCCCCGCCCACCCGGATCCCATTCTCCCCCAGCCTCCCCTTCTTGTTTGCTCCCTGCCTCCCTGGCTGGCCTTCTCTGGCTTGGCCAGTTCTCTCTGCTTTGAGCTCTGAGCACAGGCTCTAGCCTCAGGAAGCTCTCACTCCCTTCCCAGCCTCTCCTTGGGGACAGGGACTCTGTCCTTCAGCACGGCCACCATCCCCATCCCACTCCTGATGCTTTGCACCCACCACCCTGGCACAGCCCAGGCTCTGAGACTGGGCACTTGGGGCTGGCACAGGAGGCAGCCCACACCTCTTTGTGTGTGATGTATCATGAGTGGGAAGTGACCAGACAACTGAAAGTGAAGCATGCGATATCTTCCTTGGGTGTCCTAGGACCTGCGCCACAGGGCCAAAGGAGCTCAAGCTCCCTAAGTCTCCTGGCATCTTGACTTTCTGAGAGGCCCCAGCAAATGCGGCTGCCCCTCTGCTGCCTCTCCCACCCACTGGCAAGGGGCTCACACCCCTTTTGTCCTTGTCCACATCCCCACACCATCCCACCCAGTGACCCCTCTGCTTCCCCTCTCCAGGTCCTTGGAGAGTCCCATGGGAGGAGGGGCTACATCTGTTGTCCACAGGAGGGAGCGTGTTGCCCTCATGACAACAGCCTGCAGTGGTCAGGGCAGAAAGGTACCCAGGTAGGGAAGAAGTGGGTCTTGAATCCCACCCCCACACACCACCCATTTGCAGACTCAACTTTCCCTGCCTTTCCTGTTACCCCAGTCAGTGGGCCTGGCTCATCTGCTTTGTCCTTGAGCAAATATGGGCAGCAAACTGGAGCAAGTGACTGTACACCACCAGGGCCTTTCCCATGTCATTGTAGGTGTCAAGTCTATCTTGCAGGCAGGTGAGGAAACAGAATGGCAAAGTGGATGGTTTCCTTGCTCGCGCAGCCCCAAGCGCCCTGATCTAGAGCCTAGCTCCTGGCCTTGAAGGAGGTATTTATCTCCCATTAGGTTCCTGGAGCCACCCACACAGGCCGGAGGAGGAGTAAAGCGGGGGCAGAGTCAGGAGCAAAAGAGATGCAAAAGCTGAGAGAGGAGGGACTGTGAGGCAGGAAGGGAAGTGGGGTGTGAGGTAGCAAGGAGGTGTGAAGGGGTGAGTGGATGAGGGTGAAAGGGCAGGGTGAGGATTAAGGGGGAAGGTCAGGTGAAGGGGAGGTGTGGGGGGCCATGGGGACTGAAAAGGCAGCAGGAAGGAAGGGTGTTAGATGGGAAGAGGGTGAGAGGGCTCCAGGTTATAAAAGAGAATCCTGCAGAACCCAAGGCCCTGCTTGAGTTGGGCAAAGGAGTGTGCACCATGGGGAGGGGTGGATAAGTCTGAGGGGCCTTGACACAAGCTTGGCTTTTGTCCTTGTCCATATCCCCAGCTGCTGCAGCCCCCACCAGACCTGGCCTTACTGCCAGGCTCATTTCAGGGATGGGTGGAAATTTCCATTTCAGCAAAATCCATTTGTAAAGCCCTGGAGCTTTGAGCCTCGTTCTGCTCTGCCTGCCTGGCTCTGCCGTCTGGCTCTGGCCTGCCCAGCCAGCCCTGCCCTGTCCCCAGACGTCCCTGTGCAGCAGGCAGAGCTTGGACCCAGGGTGTGGCCCTCCTAAGATCTCACACCAATCCCAGAACTGGAACCAGCACACAAGCCCAGCCTGGCCAAGCATCTTGACATCCAGGGCTGCCCCAAGAATTTGGCAGGTGCAGGAGAGCATTCCCTCCTTTGTCCTCAGCAGGAACACCATTAGTATACACCTGTCCCCGTTCTTTCCTTTTCTCGAACTGAAGGTGGTGGTGACACCACAGCAGGGCAGGGCTTCGCTGAAATAATCCTACTAAGCTTCTTGTCATTTGACCCATGGGGAGTTGGAGGCCCAGAGGGGAAAAGGTTCTGGTTTGCCAATTTGGGTGCCTAGAGGTTGAGTTCCAGAAAAGAACCCTGTCAACTGGAGCTCTAATCCTGGTGGTGCTGCAGAGCCATGCCCTTGGCATATGGCTTTGCTTCTCTGTGCTTCAGTTTGTCCATCTACTGAGAGAGGCCCACGGTATTTCTCCCAGGCTGAAGTGATGATGTTGAGTTGACTACCAACAGGTGCAGTGCAGTGAAGCAAGCAATAAAACTCAGGTCCACTGTGGGAGACAGGAGCCACATTAGTTCTAGATTCTGGCCCCAAGTGTCTAGACCCCCTCACTTTGTTCCCTGGCCTCCCAAGCACCATGAACACAACAAGGAGCAGCAGAGCTGGCACGGCAGAAAGTCAAGGCTCTGGGCAAGAGAATAAGCTGTGACTTCCTAGAGTAGAAAAAAGGAATGGATTGGGATCTGTCATTCAGGCCTCTGGACAAAGTTTTCTCTTCCCAGCCAAGCGGAGGGGAGGGGGTTTGGTGGGGAGGCTCTGGCCTCAGCATGGAGGGAGGGGTTCCCTGGGGCCAAGCCAAGGCCTTATACTGGGGAGCGGGGAGGGAGGAGCTGAGCTCCTGCAGGGCTGGAACAGGGTCTGCCTTGCTCCCTTCTCTCTCCTGACACAGCATCTGGCACAAGGGGCATTCCTCAGGTCCTACTACAGTAATGGGGTGCTCAGGACAGGTCTTAATGGCTGGGCCAGAAAAATATCTGGGGCTACCTGCTTTAGCCCACCCTCTGTGCCAGTCCCACATCCTAGGCACATACCATGACACATGCCTTGGCACACATTAGAGCCAGCTTTAGCTCTGGCACGTGCCCCAGCACTTGCTCCAGCTGCTGCCCTCCTCCCTGCCCCCACAGGAATCCCAGGCTCCATCTGCTCCACTTCCTAGAATTTCCCCTGAACATCTGGGCTGCTTCTGAAATCTGGCTCCTGCTTCCGTCCAGAGGGAATTGCTGGAGGGAAGAGGGGACTCCTGGGCCAGGAAAGGCCCTCCCTGACCCTCACTCCTAGCTGGCAGCTATCAGAAGGAAACAAGCCTAGCAGGATCCTGATTATCTCCTACTCCCCTTACCCTTGGGTACCACCTCACCTGCAGGACTATAACTGCCCCTACTCTCACACAGTTCCCAGCACTTCCCACACAGCCTCGCCCCCACCAGCCCAAGGGCTGTGTAGCTCTCATGCTGGGACCTGCTCATGTGTTGAGCTTTGCAGTCTGCAAGCCAAGGTCCCCAGAGCTTCTAGCTGCTTTGCTCCAGAACCATGCACATGGGAAACAGCCTGCTCTTCCCTCCCCCTGGTTCCCTGGAGTTGGTAGTGGCTGGCAGGGGAGACAAAGAACAGCTACTTGAGTTACTCAGTCTATGAGGGCTCCCCACAACTTGCCTCCCCAGCTCCATGGCCTTCCCCTTATCATCGTTCAAGGAGCCTGCCCTTTTTGTGTAGGGAATGGGCATGATGCTCTCCATGGTCCTGAACTGTGATCCTGGGACAGCATAACTTCCTTAACTTTGAGGCATGGGTCGCCCCAGGGGAACATCATGGAGATCTGGGGACCCAGGGAAGCATAATGATGACTGTGGAAGAGAAGGCAATGGTGAAACATAAAACGAAGAGAGACAGAGAGAAATAAAGGGGGACCACTCTCCCTCTACAACTCTGTCTTTCAAATAATTGAATCTTGAAAGAGGGGGCCAGCAGAAGGAACAGCAAGTTACTTTTATTTTTCCTTCTCAGAAAGGCAATCTGAGTACCAGAGTGTGGGCCAAGGCCCCCTCCCCAACCTTGGGCAGGTGCCAGTTCCTGCTTGCCCTTGCAACCCTCTCATGGTCCCACCACCCAGCTCCTTCTCTCTCACTCTTTTTTAAGAAGATTTAATATTTATTTTTATAAGAAAATCAGATTTATAGAGAGGAGAAACAGAAAGATCCTCCTTCCATTGGTTTACTCCCCAAGTGACCGCAATGGTCAGAGCTGATCCAAAGCCAGGGGCCAGGAGCCTCCTTCAGGTCTCCTAAGTGGGGGCAGGGTCACAAGGCTTTTGGTCATCCTCTACTGCTTTCCCAGGCCACAAGCAGAGAGCTGGAAGGGAAGTGGAGCAGCCAGGATATGAACTGGTGCCCATATAAGATCCTGTAGCATGAAAGGCAAGGATTTTTGCCGCTAGGCTACTGAGCCAGGTCCCTTCACTCTCACTCTTACCAGCATCTTCCTGACTTAAAGTCCTTGTGTTTTGGGGACCATCCAAAGCCATGCCCTATAGATTCAGTTGTTGCTGCCTCCTTCCTGAGGATCAACAGAAGAGACCCCCCTCCTGAGTCTTCTCAGGCTTGTGCCCTTCCAAGAGTAGGTCTGGGGCACAGGGGAGCTATCCAGTCACCCTGGAGGCAATGTCAGCCCCCTCCCTAGATCCCTCCCAGTGGCGGGTGGCTGCCTAGCTTGAGAAAGGGAGGACATGTAGAGATCTGGCCATTCAGGGTTGCAGCTGGAAGGAAGGAACTGGAAACAGAAGAGGGGAAAGTAGTCTCCCACTCAGTTATGATTGGTATTATTTATTTATTCATGTATTTTTTATTAAGCAGGGGTTGTCTGCCTAATGAGTGAGGAGGCCGCTTGTTTGCAAGGGAGGAGCTGGAGTAATGGGGCGCTCTCCACGGGACCTCTCCAGCTGTGGGGAGGCAGCCCTCCACCTCTCAGAAGCCTTCTGGGGGTCAGGTCTCTGCACACAGTGCCTGCCTGCCTGCCTGGGTGGGTGCTCGAGGCCCACATCCCTTCACTGCCCCCCATACCGAATCTCCTTCTGCAGCTACAGAGCAGCTGCCAGCCCTTGCCTGTCACGTTGGGAGACAGCCCAGCCCTTAGCTGATCCTAGTGGCTGTAAACAGGAGAAGATTTCAACTCAGCTTCTGCTTTGCTTAAGCAGCAAGCTTCAGACCTAGACACACCTCAAGTTTGTTTTTTGTTTGTGTGTATTTTTAAAATATTTTTGTTGTTTTATTGGAAGGGTAGATTTACAGAGAGAAGGAAATACAGACAGAATGCTCTTCCATCCACTGGCTACAATGGCCAGAGCTGAGCCCATCAAAGCTCAGTTCCATCCGAATCCCCATATGGGATCCCAGCATGTTCGAGGTGAGGATTTAGCCACTGAGCCACTTTACTGGGCCACACCTCAAGCCTCAACATTCATCTCTCAGCAGGTGGATAACCTCAAACCTCCACTAAGTCCTAGAAATGCACCCAGTCTCAGCTGGACCCAACTTAGAAACTTTGTATGGGAAGCTGGCCTCACTCAGACTGGACCAAGAACCAACAACTGTGGTAAGGCTAGCCTTAATGCTGGGACCCAGTTGTGAGACAGCTTCAGACCAACTTTAGCCCCTAGTGCAGGCCTGGATTTGGGGGCAGGAGGAGCTTCTGGAGGCCAATGACAAGACTGGATGAGGGCATCCCACTTGGGGAAGGGGACACCCAGTCTTTCCCTGTGCTTCAGTGGTGTAGGTCTACCCTCTGCTTGTCATAGAGACCCTACTGGGGATACACTCTGGGAGATTGTAAGGGGTGCTCTGGGAACCTGTACCTGTGTATGCTTAAGCTATGATTTTCATCATGTTACCCTTGATGTCCAACAAAACCTGGGCCAAGGGAAATGATGTATCCAGCAAACATCAGCAGGGCCCTGCTGTGTGCCAGGGGCTGGGAGCAGGCAGCATGTCCTCAGTTAGCCAGCTCCATGCCATGGGGGCAGACTTCTCAGCCACACCAACCCTCTAAGCATGCACCTACCCCAGGCTCTGTGCTCCACAGCCCTGGCTCATTGCATCGTCACAGCCCCACAGGGTACACTCTGTTATTGCTCCCATTTTGTTACTAAGAAACATTTTTATTATTATAATACATGTGCATTGTAGGAAGCAGTACATGTGCATTGTAGAAAATTTTAAAATACAGAAAGCAAAAATATAAAAGTAAACACATTCCATTCCTACCACCATTAGTCTTAATGTATGCCCTTGCAGATTTTTTCCTTACATGTAAGTATCTTTATACCAAAATATGTATACACATAATACATATGCTTCATCTTCTCCCTTTTTCAGTCAATTCTCTACCTTTTCCATGTCAGGAAATTTTCATCCCATTTCGTACATAAATTATGGACACATTTCCCCAACTGACCCCCATAAAGTCCTTCACACTTGGTTTGTCAGAATTCAATGCAAGGATGGCATCTGACCATTGTGTGCATTTATTGCTTAATGTGACACAGTCACATTCCGCCCCCCCCCCGGGGATTTTTTTAAATTAATTAATTAATTTGAAAGGCAAGGAGAGAGAGAGAGAGATGCTTCATTCACTGGCTCACTCCCCAAATGCTACAAAAGATAGAGTTAGGCTGGCTGGTCCAAAGCCAGGAACTTTACTGGGTCTCCCACATGGGTGCAGGGACCCAAGGACTTGGGTCATTTGCTACTTTCACAGGTATATTAGCAGGGAACTGGATCAGAAGTAGAGCAGCCAGAATTTCTACTGGTACCCATATTGGAGGCTAGGACCATAGGCAGCCACTTAACACTCTGTGTCACAGAGCTGGCTGCAGGGTTTTGTGGTTTTGTTGTTTGTTTGATAGTGACCCATTGAAACACCCAGGTCAGTTTTCCTATCAAATAAGACCACTTCCTTGTGCTGTTATTTAGCTATCCCAGTGTTTGATGCACACAAGAAGGTAGATCCAAAGGCTAGATTAAGTGTTGTGAGCTAGAACACAAATCATACAATGACACACACTTCACTTTGTATCACATCAGAAGACCCATAACCCCAATGTCATCCATCCTTACAAGTGGTAAGATGGGGAGTGGACTTCCAGCTCTGCAAGTTAAGCTGCTGCCTGGGAGGCCTGCATCTTGTATTGGAGGGCTTAGTTTGATTCTTGGCTCCACTTCCAGTTCTAGCTTCTTGTTAATGGATACTCTGAGAGGCAGCAGGTGATGTAGGAGATCCAAACGGAGTTTCTGGCTCCTGGCTTCAGCTTGACCCAGCCATGGGTATTGTGGGCATTTGAGAAGTGCACCAGTGAATGGAAGATAGAGCTCTCTGATTAGCTCTGCCTTTGAAATAAATAAACTTTTATTTTAAAGTCATTGAGCAGGGGTTAGGAGTTAGCATTAATAACCATCATGTCAATGTTTGGTAGAGAGACAAACATTTGTTTGATGCCAGAGTAATTCACAAACATTAGTATTCTAGAAGAAAGGTAGAGAGAGAATCAGAACTGGTGACCATTTGAGCTTTTTAAAAGATTTATTTTTATTGGAAAGTCAGATATACAGAGAGGAGGAAAGACAGGAGAATCCTCTGTCTTTCCCCAAGTGCTGGTTCACTCCCCAAGTAGCCACAATGGCCAGAGCTGTGCCAATCCAAAGACAGGAGCCTGGATCCTCTTCCAGGTCTCCCATGTGGGTACAGGGTTCCAAGACTTTGGGCTGTCCTGCACTGCTTTCCCTGGCCATAAGCAGGGAGCTGGATGGGAAGTGGGACTGCCAGAATTAGAACCAGTGCCCATATGGGATCCCGGGCGTGCAAGGTGAGGACTTGAGCCGCTAAGCTACCCATGAGGCCCACTTTTTTTTCTGATTTTTATTTTCAGTTTATTGAAAGACAGAAACAGAAACAGAGAGAGCCTCCTCCACTGGTTCACTCCCCAAGAGCCTTCACCTGCCCGCGCATGCATGAGCACCAGCGTTTAGAGAGGGCTCTGTTGTTTCAGGGGCTGTGCGGCTTTTCCCTGGGTGCAGCTGGGTCCAGGGTACTGGCAACTCTGAGGCAGTCCTCACACACTCCAGGCTTGTCAGAGAGCAGGGCTCTGAAATGTCACCCGCACCAAGGGCATCCTGAGAAATGTCAACAAATGCTGATTTGGATCCCTTGGTGGAGGGCGGAGCCAGCCTTTCTCTGCAGAGCCTTCTCCAGAACCTCTCTGTTCTCAGCTGCAGAACAAGAGCAGCTAAGGGCCATGGGCCAGCCTGGCTCGGCCTTCTGCAGTGATTGCAGACAGACAGCTGAGACCGATACCCACGCCACCAGTTGGCCTGCTGGTTTGTGTTCTGGAAATGGAGGATTAGTCACGGATCTCTGCTCCCTGCCCACTCCTGCTTTCCTTTCAGCCCTGGAGCCAAGCCCCCCCACCTTGGGTAAAAGGGGGAGGACAAGGACCTACAGAGCTGGTTCAGGGCTGGGAGCTCTGCGTTAGGACAACTGGAGTCACCCACCCTGCTGGCCTCTGCTGCGTCTCCTCTACCCCAGACTGACACTGGGGTGGAAATTTGAGAGTCTGCTGAGTGGCAAAGGTGGTGACACGTAGCCTCTGTGTGGTCTGGGGACTGAGCACTTTCTCTGGGCAGTGTGGCTGGTGCTCCTCATCCCCTTGCTTCCATCTCTGGGGACCCTTGCTCTATCAGCCTAAGACCCTAACTAAGGCCACTGTTTACACCAGGCCTGTTAGCCCTATGCATTAGGTTTCTACCTGTTCATTAAAAAAAAAAAAAGGATTTATTTAGTTTTAATGGAAAAGCAGATTCACTCAGAGAGAAAGATCTTCTATTTGCTGGTTCACTTCCCAAGTAGCTGCAACAGCTATTTGGGGAGTGAACCCGTAGATGGAAGACATTTCTCTCCATCTCTAATTCTCTCTGTAAGTCTAATCTGCCTTTCCAATAAAAATAAATAAATCTTAATTAAAATTTTTTTTTCTTTTAAATGTGGAGAGAGACAGAGAGGTCTTCCATCCAGTGGTTTTCTCTCCAGATGCTTCTAGCAGCTGGAGCTGGGCCAAACTGAAGCCAAGAGCCCAGAATTCAATCTGAATCTCCCACTTAAGTGGCAGGAGCTCTCAAGTACTTGAGCCATTACCTTCTGCCTTCCAGTGTGCACATTAGCAAGAAGCTGGGTGGGAAGTAGAGGAGCCAGTATGAAATGTGGGTTCCCAAGCAGCAGTACCTGTCCTGGAGAAGTCACGGCCTCAGTGCAGGGGCCGCTGGCTTGGGGGCTGTGGATGTAGCTGCTGACAAGGAATAAGTGACTGGGTTGGAGGGCTGGATGGGGAGGCCTGAGGGCTAAAGCCAGGCCCAGTCCCTGTCTAGGACCAAGGACTTTTCTGGCATTATCCTGCCTCCGGGTGAGCAAGCAAGGAAGCCTGGTTTATTCTGTTTGTTTGCTTTGAGCACCTAGGACTGCCTTCATAAATCATGCCTTTATTAACTACACGGTGCCTGTCCCTGGAGACCTAGATATGACTTGATGCCAGGTCCCAGGGACATGAAGAAGTCTGCACCACTTCCCTGTGCAGACGCCCCTGCCCAAAGCAGGGGGCTGCTCCAGGCCAGTGGGAGGTTGTCCCTGCCTGTCAGGTGTGAGTTCTAGGTACACACAGGGTCCCGGATGGAATGGGTGGGGTAGGGGCAGGCAAAGGTCCAGGTTGCCTTCCATGGGTGAGCTCAGTCCCATTCACCATCAGGGAGTGTTAGTGTGTGCCAACTGCTCTGCTCACAGGGCACTGGGGATGCTGAGATGGCTCGGATGCGGGGAAGAGGGAGCGAGGGAGAAGCAGCTCCAGAACAATCATCACAACATGGGTGCTAAGTGCTTGAGAGGGACTGACAAAGTGCTCTGGGACCTCGGGGCCCAGGCCATTAATCCGTGGAAAAGGATTCTGGAAGACTTCACTGAAGAGGAGAAGGAGTTAGAGGAGGGGGAGGAGGAAAAGAAAGGTGTGTGTTGGCTGGGGTGAGTCAGTCCTCAAGTTGGGAACGGAAGGAAAGGGCACTGTAGGCAGAGGTGAGCAGGGGTAGGGGGCAGGAAGAAGGTGCCAGGAAACTTTGTGGATGAGCAAGAGAGGTGGGGACAGGAGGAGAAGCAGCCTGGTGAGCACAGGCCAGGACTGGACGGGCCAGGAAGGGTCCTGCAAGAGAGGCTGGACTGGATCCAGCTGTGGGCAAGGGGGAGCCATTGAAGAATGTTAAACAGGGGTGTGACAGGCCCGGATTTGTGTTCTGGAAAGCCTTCCCTGGGGCACAGAGAATGGATGGACCAGGCTTGTGGCCAAAGGGTGCAGAGACGGCCTGGGTTCCTACGATCTAGGAGGGAGGTGAACAGAACGCTGCCATCCGAAGTCATCCTTTCGGATTTTTTTTTTTTTTTCACCTGCCTGTGTAGCCTCTGTGCTCCCTCAGGGACCACGGCTGCTCCCTCCTTCTTTGTGCCTGGTGTGGGCTCGCTCCAGTGTTCACAGAGCCGAACCTTGAGGCTCGGATTGAGTGCCGGGAACACAGCAGTGGAACTGACTCCCGGTGGTGGCTGGGAGGGTGGAGGGTTGGGGGCTGGGCGAGGGCTGCACTCTGCGGCTGAGCTGGCGACTTCTCCCGGCTCAAACTACAAACTCTAGGGCAAGGCGAGTCTTAGCCCAGTTCCCTGGGGTAGGCCCGTGAGGGCCCACTCCTCTCCCCTTTGCTTCTGCTCCCTCTCCTGCTAGTCCCCAGAGCCCCAGCTTTCTCACTGGGAGGCTCTCGGAGCCAGCCGAGCTGTGGATGAAATGGTTCGGTGGCTCCAGCCCAGCTGCTGCCATGGCAACCAGGCTGCCTGCCAGACCCACAGTCAGGAGCTGGCCAGTTTGCCTGCTCCGGAACTACGATTCCCGGCATGCAAAGCACCTGGGGCTTGGAGAGCAACCCCAGCAACTCCCCAGTCTGTGCCCAGGCCAAGCCTTCCAGTTTGAAAGATGCAGATAGACACCCCTCCTCCCCGACATGGCGGGGAGAAGGCAGCACAGGACCTGGGTATGGTAGCAGAAAGATGCAGGCAGCAGGGCTGCATCTGCTCTGGAGGGGGATTTCCCCGGATGCCTTCCGGGGGAGGCCGAGGGCTTCAGGAACCTGCAAAGGTTAGGTGTGGGAGCTGGTCTTGCTTTTTTTTTTTTCCACCAACCACCCATGGTGTAGCTCAGAAACATTCTCCGGCCCACCACTCTCTATATCTACTTCTGCAATGCACGACCAATTGGTCTTTCTGCCCTTACTCAAGCTTCTCCCCCGCTGCCCTGCCCCCCATGGGAGCCTGAATGGCCTTTGCCCAGTGGAATTCTGGTCATTTCACTGTGTTTGTGCCCTCACCCCCTGCTGTTTAAGCATTTTTGTGTTTAAGTACTTTGTCCTGGGGGTGAGGGGATCCCTGCTTTGCAGCACAGTAGATTAAGGCCATGCCTGTAGCACCACACCAGCATCCTATCTGGGTGCCAATTTGGGTCCTGGAAGCTTCTCTTCCATCCAGCTCCCCACTAATGTACCTGGGATTGCAGCAGAGGATGGCCCAAGTGCTTGGGCCCCTGCACCCACGTGGGAGACTAGGATTGTTTCAGGCTCCTGACTTGGACCTGACCCAGTCACAGCCATTGTGGCCATTTGGGGAGTAAACCATCACTTGGAAAGTCTCTCTGTTTTCCCCTCTCTCTCTCAAACTCCACCTTTCTACTAAATAGATAAATCTTAAAGATAAACATATCCTTTGCTTTTTGATGAAGAAGAAAATTCCTGATGCCCACTGCAAGGTCCTGCCTGCATTCTAGTTTCCTCACCCAGCCCCACTCAGTCTTCTGTTTGTGCATTTCCTCGCAGAAGCCATTCCCCCGCTCCTGCACAGGGTCTTTGCATGTGCTGTCCCTGCATTCCTGAATACTTTCTCCCACTATGCTGCTGTCCAGAGATCTCCAGCCCAGAGAACTGTCTTCCTCTGAGGAGGACTGCCCTAGCCTCCCTAACTTGGCCAAATCGCCCTGTGAAACACTCCTGCTGGCATCAGGTGTCTGTCCTTTATGGTGCTGGCCACCGCTGCACTTTCACATTAATGTGCATGGTTCTTTGCCAACCACACTCCTCCCCAGCAGGATTCAGCCTCTGTGAGAGGAAAGAGACAGGCTCTGTCCACTGCAGTGTCCTCTGTATTCAGCGCCAGAGTGTGACAAGGAGCAGATACTCCAGCACCATTGGTTGAAACAGATGAATCTGTCAGAGCCTCCATCTGCCACCTGAGTAGTGTGCCCACCAGGTAGATGTCACATGCTGTGGGTGAGGGTGCCAGGGGCATAAAGATGAACAAAACCCACAACTGCGGTCCTTCCTACCCCAGAGCTTGGAGTCCAGTGGGGGAAGGCAGACATAGCAGATTCGATGGTCAGAAGTGGTAGCACAAAGCCAGGGCATCTAGAAAATTCACCAAGGAAGGGAGGTGGGCATCCTGAGGAACAGGAACATGGCTTCTATGCCATGTGAGGCAAGGCCACTGTGGTAGGAGGGCAGAGTGGGAAGTGACACAGTCCCACTCCCCTGCTCTGACAGGGCCAGGTGTCCATGGTTGCATGCTTGCTCCTCCACTGGTCCTCAGAGCCAGACCATCCCACAGCCCAAGCTGCTGGGCTTCACCCTCTAAGCATCAGCCACTACTATCATATGTTAGGTGGGGCTGTGTCTGCATAATGGGGCTATGATGCTGGGTATATGTGTGTGTGTTAGCGAGCATAGAGACAATGCTTTGAGATAGCTGTCAGTCATTTCTATAGCATAGATTGCTGGAAAATCTGAAGGAGGCACTCTGAAGAGGGCAGAGCTGGTCCAGGGCTTGGGGGTGGATGCACAGCTTACTTGGGCAATAACGCATGACATATCAGCTTGCAGAGACTTCAGTAGGTGGGAAGCACAAGCCCCTGGGCACAGGACAAGGAAGGCTCCTCCTTCTCACACATGTGGCTGTTCTCCTCTTCCTCAAGGGACCTGGGAAGGGTGAGGAGCCTATGTCCAGAAGGATTAGCCCTTTATTTGGACTCTGCCCCCATCCCAAGGAGCTTCAGGTGTGTGTGTAGCATGAGGTGGTGTTCAGCTGGAAAGAATGGCCTTCAGCCTCCTCATCCCACCTGTACCTCTCCAGCATGCACACAGGTACACATGGACTTACACACATACATAAGTGTACATACACACATACATAGTGCAGCCCAGATCTCCGGATTTACAGGATTCTCTTTGAAGCAGGAACCCTGACTCACCCCCTTGCTAGACTAGTATTCCCTGAAGTGTCAGCTCCCATATACCGCATCAGAATCACGCAGGATGCTGCTAAGGTGCCTGTGGTCCACAGATCATATGGCTAAAAGCTCTGTCGTGAAGGATGCTTCCTTCTGTCCAAAGAACTATGGAAGCATTCCCTTCCCTGGTCCCGAGGCGTGGTGTCCTTGGCAATGCATCCTTAGACCTGCACCCTCCATTCTCCTCCAGACCTTGGACCTACTTCTGTGATGTGCAGGGTTCTGGAAGAACACAGCAGGCATCACCTCTGCTCTCATAAGTTCTAGAATTTAGTACCAAAAGCAAATATTATTGAAGCAAACAAATATACACTGTTAGGTGGTAAACGTTGTGGAAAAGAAAAAGTTATCTGATGGAGAGTGCCCAGTGAGGGGTAGAGAGCGAGTGCTTAGTTCAGTGGTTCAGGGAAGGGCACTGCCTTGGTGCTCTGTGGTTTCAAGGAAGATTCTGGAAATAAAAGAGAAAAACCCATCCTTTCTCTTTGCTGCTGTTCCCATTTCTGCTTTAGCTTCCTCATTTCCTCCTACCTCACCCTTGGCCTATCTCCCTCAGAGGAACTAGACACCCACCCCGACCCCAGGCCATCCTGCAGTGATTGAGCTATGGGCGCTCTCATTGCCTGGGCAGCGAGAGGAGTATGGAGGAAGGGTGGAGGGTTGTGAGCAGGGAGGGGCCTGGGGAGCTCCGTGGCTCTCAAAGATGGCTAGAGGTGGCTGCTGAGCCAGGTAATCTAATCAAGGGTGAGTTGTAAAGATCACTCAGGCCCATGCACAGGACCAGCCTAGGAAATCACATTAATTTAGACAGGGTGTAAAATCCACCGAGAATCACCCCCACCCTCCCCAGCACACTCACACACGCACACATGAAGATAAACTGACTCCAGTTCCCAGTATGATCTTACAACAGCTCGTCAGTGACAAAACGGCCTCCAATCCTCCCATTTATCAAACGGCCAATCCTGTTAGCAGCTTAAAAGAGACATAATTACCTGCGGCCTTTTGTGTGATTCTTTATACTAACGCCGCTTCCTTCTCTGCTGGCAGCATTCCAGAACGTGAGCTCAGAATTCATTCCTGGTGACTGGGGAGATCTTCAGAGATGTTCATGTTGTTGCACGAGTAAGAGGAAGCTGGTGAGGCGAGACGCTCAGCACCGTAGGCCAGCTCCCAGCTGGAGGTGGGTCAGCACCATGGACAGGGCCGGGCTGGTAGAGGGAGGCGGGCCTAGAGCTGCTGGCTGCAAGCTCACCAAGCCCACCCAGCTCACCGGGCTGGCCGCCTTCAGCATCTCTGGAGGGCTGGGCTCCAGCCGCCTTTGCAGAGGGCACTCATGGCTTGGCTTGATGATAGGTCATTGGTTTGGGTCTTGTCAGCTCCAGAATGCAGCTCCAGAATGGCTGACACATACATTGCATGTATTGGTGACCTTGGGATCTGCCATGCTGTCAGCAAGGAGAACATGAATGTCCCCTGATGCTGCCATTTACTGAGAGCACTTACCGTGGGCCAGACCCTGCATTGAGCACTTCACACACCGTAATGAATATAAACCTAATGCAGTCCTACTCCGCCACCCTGCTTCATAGATGAGGACTCAAGGTGAGTGAGGCAAAGTCACATGCCCAAGGTCACCCAGAACAGACTCAAACTGTAGTCCACAAGCTGGGCTGCCTCCAAGACCGACTATGGCCACCAGGAGAGATCTGTTCTGGAGTGCTGGCTTGGTTTCTCTCTTGTCACACCCCACAGTCTTCAGGGAACCCTAATTTCTGCCTTCCCCACTTTAGGGGGGTGGGTCAGGAGCACACAGCTTGACCTTTGCCTCCAGAAGGAATAGGACTCCCTAGAAGCTGTTTCTTGCTAGTTGGTGTTGCTTTGCCAACTCCTATCTGTACCCCCCTTCCTCTGTGGTGCCACACCCTGCCACAACTTCACCCCCACTATTCCAGGAGGCCACCACCTTGTCCCTCTCCTGCTGCCCAGCCTCTTCTTGCTACCAGCCCTCCCCACACTCCTTTCCAATTCCAAAGAAGCCCCCGGGAATCTTCTCTGGGGAGGGAACCATCAGAATCCATTTGAAAATCAGACAAAGAGGTGGACAATGAGACAGACAGCAAGAGACAG
The DNA here is from genome assembly GCF_017591425.1 of Ochotona curzoniae. Lineage (NCBI taxonomy): Eukaryota > Metazoa > Chordata > Mammalia > Lagomorpha > Ochotonidae > Ochotona > Ochotona curzoniae. The sequence continues at coordinate 753,349 of NW_024464918.1, forward strand.
CCAACAGTTAGCCTGAAAATGAATTTTGAAGAGCTGTTGAGAGCATGGGTGTGGCCAGACCCTGCTGAGCCTCAGCCCAGGGTTAGCACCCAGGGGTATCTCGCAAAATCTCAGGAACTTCTGCCTACAAGCTGCACCCCCGTACACCTGCCAGCTTCACCCTTCTCCCCTCCAAGACTGTCTCCCAAATTAGCATCCTTTCCTCCACCCCACCCAGGCTCAGGGCATTCATCACTTGGGCTCAGTGATTTATCAAAGGCTCTGACAGTCGCTGTTTGGTAAAAATCGATTTATGAAGAATGGGACCCACCCAGGGCCCCTGTTCTCCTGTGCCCCCACCATCAATCTGGCCTAAAAGGAGCACAGTGGTTCCAACACCAGCACTGGCAGCATACCCACCTCACAGGGGTCTCAGAATCTCTTCCTGTTCTTAGAGGAGAGAGAGGGGGAGAGAGAGTGTGTGTGCGTGTGTGTGTGTGTGTGTGTGTGTGTGTGTGTGTGTGTGAGAGAGAGAGAGAGAGAGAGAGAAAACAATTGGGACCTTCTCTTAGATGTTTATTCTGTTGTTTTTAAGTGAGAAAGTCCCAGCTCTATTAAATGCAATCAATACTTGGCCCAAGAGAAGCTTCCCTTCTCTGAGACATTTGAAATCTGGTCAAATCATTTTGCCCCAATACGAAGTCATTTATCAATTTCAAAACCCTTCTAATCAGTGGCAGCTGTAGAGTTCCCATTCCTGCCTGCCATCTCCTGCTTCAGGCCTTTCTTTCTCCCTCTGTCTCTGACACATATACTCTCTCACACACACACAGAAGCTCGCATCACACACTTACACACACACACACACACACACACACACACACACACACACACACACACACACATACACAAAGCTATGCACAGACTCTGCTGTTATTCCTACAACTCCCTGGCTAGGGATGCAGCAAGTCTTCCCCTCCATGCAACCTGCAGGTGCCTCCCTGGCATCTCCAGCTCAGCCTGTGCATGTAGGCATGTGTGTGTCTGTATGTGTGCATGCATGTGTGCATGCACTTCCATCCTGGGACCACACAGGCCTGCAGGGCTGCAGAACTCAGTCCTGGGGATCAGAGAGCTGGAAATGGGCCCAGATTCAGCCCCAGCATCCTCGAATGGCACCTCTCTTCACCCAATGACTACCAGGGCTGAAGAGGGGGATTTCTGCTGCTAGACAGATCCCAGGACTGGGGCCAGAAAGCTGGACTGAGCCCCAAGTTGAGCAACATTGTCCCCTCTCAGATGGACCTTGGCCCCATCCTTTGAGGGGCAAGGAATAAAAACAGGCTGGATGGAGTAGGGTTTGCTTACCGAACCTGCGGATGATGTCACAATGCTCTTCTATTTTTGCCCTTGAGGACAGACTGTGTCTAAAGGGAGATTGTGACAGCAGCAAAATCACCTTGCCACTGCCCCTCCCACTCCCCGGAAGGGTGACTGCAGCTTTGGTTGCTGCACAAGATTGGATTCGCAGCAGGTCCTTTGTGGCTGCTGCCTGTGGTGGCCAGATAGGCCCCTGACCTTGGAGGAGGGGCCGCCCACTGAATGGCTGCCTTGGGGGACTCTGCTCACAGTGAATCCTGCACAGTTGGCCCTCAGAGAGTGGCTGAGGGGAGGGACTGGGCAAGCCCGCCCCAGAGATGGCCACAGGCCAGTCCAGTCAGAGGCCTGACCTTGATGTCAAGGCTTAACCTAAAATCTCCACCATTTCTTTCATGCCTGGCATTTGGAAGGTGCACTAAAAGTCTATGAGCGATCAGCCTCAGTTACCCCTTCCTGCTCCTTGTTTCCCTACTTTTTACAGCTAGGACCAAGGACTTGGATTTTTTTCTTTCAAGATTTACATTGTTTTAAAGGCAGAATAACAGAGAGGAAAAGAATCTTCTATCCATTGATTTGCTCCCCACATTTCCTCAATGATGGGGGCTGGGCCTACCAAAGCCATGAGCTAGTAGCTTATTCCAGGTCTCCTACATAAGTACAGGACCACAAATATTTGGGTCATTTGCCATGGCTTTCCCAGGCCATTAGTAAGGAGTTAGATCAGAGGTGGAGAGCAGCTGGTACCCATGCTGGTGCTAGCACTATAGGCATCAGTTTAACCTACTATTGCCACAGCATCAAGCACAGAACTTTGTATCTTTGGGGTCCTTGGAGCACCTTGCCTAGGGCGCTGCACAAGGCAGAACTAAAGTAGAATGAGCACTGTGCCCTATGGTCTATGCAGTGTTCGAATAGTGGCTATTTTATGTCACTCTACCATAATGCGTATCTCAAACCACACAGAAAGTAAACCATGAAGCTGGGATGCCGACCCACATGCTCTGGATCCAGTTCCTGAAGTCTGTTCACATAGTTGACTCACTCATGCACCTGACGCATGCTAAGCATCCTCTTCATGCCAAATGTGATGCTTTCTCCACAGCGACCTAAAAGCAGGTGACGTGCTTGTCTCTCTATAGATTGGGAAATGGAAGTGCGAAATGATTTACCCAGGAAAGAACAAGAGTAAATAAGAAGTGAAAGTAGATTAAGCCCAAAACTTTGCATTTCAGGCTCAGACTTTCCTCTGTAGCACATAGAAATTTGCAGTAACACTTGGGCAAAATCTTGCTGCATGCCAAGCCATGACCCGTTTAGTCTTTACCACATCTGACGTGAGCTCCATTATCTTTCCCTGTTCTGAGATGAAGAAACCAAAACTCAATAGCTAGTGGCCAAGTGAAAATTTGAACTCTGTGTTTCTGACTCCAGCTCCAAGCTCTAGGCAGTACTGACTGCCTGTGATAATAATAAGCCCTCAGTACACAGCCAAACAATCAATATTTATTGATTGAATAACTGGTCACTGTAGAGGCTAGGTTCATAGCCCAGCTGGGAAGGGAAGCCATACATTCGGGGCATCTGAGCCAGCCTCGTTTCCGTGGGGCATACCACCCCTCAGGAGCCTTCCTGCTGGCCACCCCCTGCTTCCTATGCACTCCCTTAGGCACTCCCCTAACCCTGTCATCCTTACGTACCTTTACCACACAGGCAAGGGAAGGGTCTTCAAGAAGCTAATAGAAGGCACTAGTGCAGTGACATGTCAGGCTAATCCTTTGTCCAGGGTGCCAGCATCCCATATGGGCACAGGTTCTAATCCTGGCTGCTCCACTTCCAATCCAGCACCCTGCTGATGGTGTAGGAAAGCAGTACAAGATAGACCAAGTTGTGGGAGACCCAGGAGAAATTCCTGGCTTCAGATTGGCTCAGCTCTGGCCATTATGGTCATTTGGGGAGTGAACCCGCTGATAGAAGACGTCTCTCTACGTCTCTTTTTATCTCTCCGTAACTCTGCCTTTCAAATAAAAATGAATAAATCTTTTTTTTTTTTTTAAAGATTTATTTTTATTATTTTTTCATTGGAAAGGCAGATATACAGAGAGGAGAGACAGAGAGGAAGATCTTCCGTCCGATGATTCACTCCCCAAGTGAGCGCAACGGGCCGATACTATGCCGATCCGAAGCCAGGAGCCTCTTCCGGGTCTCCCACGTGGGTGCAGGTTCCCAAAGCGTTGGGCCGTCCTCGACTGCTTTCCCAGGCCACAGGCAGGGAGCTGGAAGGGAAGCGGGGCTGCCGGGATTAGAACCGGCGCCCATATGGGATCCCGGGCGTGCAAGGCGAGGACCTTTAACCACTTGCGCCACCGCGCCGGGCCCGTGAATAAATCTTTAAAAAAAAAAAGAAGAAGTCTTCAAATAGGTGGAGCTGAGGGGCTGGTGTGGCACTGCACACTGCAGTTCAAGCCACTGTCTGTGATGCAGCAACCCATATAAGTGCTGCTGTAAGTCCCAGCTGCTTTGTGTCCCATCTAGCTCCCTGTCAATGCACCTCTGGAAAGGTGGTAGAAGATGATTCAAGTGCCTGGCACCTTGCCACCCACAAGGAAGACTCAGATGAAGTTTTGCTTCCTGGCTTTGGTCTAGTCTGGCCCTGGTTGTTGCACCCATTTGCGGAGTGTACCAGTAGATGGAGGGTCTTTCTTTCTCCCTCTGTAACTCTTCAAATAACTAAGCAGATTTTTTAAAACTCCAAAGTGGAGCTGAAATGAGAATGCCACCACCCCGGTGAGACTGTTGAGGCACTGCTAGACATTTTCTCCATCCCAAGGATATGGAAACTGAGGCTCAGAGAGGTTCAGCGATTGCCCCGGGACACACAGCATGCCAAGGTGATATGAGCATAGAGGGCCATTTCCCTGCCTCATGCTGAAAGCAGCTTCTCCAGTCCCAGCAGCTGGTGCTCACAGAGATGGTGAGCTCCAGGACATCGGAGTCCAGCATCGGGGGATGGGCAGCTGTATGGTGGGAGATCCGGGGCTAAGGCTGCTTGGGGTCCTGAGGCAATGTTCTGGACTTGAGAAAGCTGCGGTGTCCTTCAGTGACTTGGGTCTTCCAATCCTGCCCCTTGATGGCCTCCCCTTGGGAGATGACACCCTTTCCCCGCAGAGGTGTCTGCAGCATGACTGTGCTCACACCAGGGGAAACAGTGTGCCTCTGGAAACTGGAAGGAGAGTCAAGGTGCAATCTAGGCCTGGCTGCTTCTGGGTGCAGGGGCTTCCTGAACCCAAACACCAAGAGTAGCAAGCCCAGACTGCAGAGGTGGCAGCAGGAAAGGCTTCTTGCCTGGTGGGGGTGGATTTGCATTTCCTACAGGGTATTCTCTGTGTCACCTCTCATCACCATAATATTTACATCAAATGCAAAAGGCCTCCTGGGAATAGAACCCTGAGGTTGTAAATGCCAGATCCAAGAATGTCAGCAAATGCAAAAGCTCAGGTTCTGTGAGCCACATCTCCCCCTCCCCTGGGCAGTGCCTGCTGCTAACCCTGGAGTCAGGCTGGGTGGACTCCAGAGCCATCCTAAACCTTACCCAAAAGTGGGCAAGGCTGGGCAGGTAGGGAACCCAAGGGCATCCCACTCGGGTCCAGGGACACCAAGCAGCCTTGTCCTTTGCACATGACTTTCCACAAAGCCTGTGCCCAAAGGAAGATCTCAACATTCACTGAGTACAGGTTAAGCACCAGACAAGAGGCAAGAGAGAGAAGGAACAGGTTAGCCAGTAACTTCAGGTGCCACTTGGCACTGTGGGGAAAAATAAACTGGGGTGAAGGGCTAGAGAGCCACAGTACTGGGGCAGCTGGGTGACAGGGAGCAGGGGGAGGTGCAGTTAGGCAGAAGCATGGTCCTGCTGGCATGGAAAACAAGAGGGTTTCTTCATCAGTGCATTGGGAAGCCAGGGGACCATTGAGGCAGTGGATGGCACAATCCTATTTACATTTTGTAAATTTACTTGTCTGAAAGGCAGAGCAACAGGGAGAAACAGAGAAAGTAAGATCTTCTGTCTGCTGATTCATTCCTCCAGTGGTCACCACAGCCAGATGTGGGTCAAGCCAAAGCTATAAGTCAGGAACTCTCTATCCTGTTCTCCCATGTGGGTGGCACGGACCCAACTCTTTGAGCCATCATATGCTGTCTCCCAGGCACATTAGCAGGAAGTTGGATGGGAAATAGAGGAGTTGGAACTCAAATCAAAATTCCACATTAGGATGCCAGTGCTGCAAGTGGCATCTTAACCTAATGTGTTGCAATGCCAGCCCCTGATTTGCTTTTTTAAAAAGTTTTATTTGTTTGAGAGAAGAGGGAGATCTTCCATACACTTCCAAAATACCCATGGAAGGGCCAGGCAGAAGCTAAGAACTAGCAGCTTAAGCCAAATCTTCCCACATATGTGTTGGAGATATAAGTGCTTGAGCCAAAATTACTGCCTCCCAGGAGGTGTATTAGTAGGATGCTTGCATCAGGACTTGAACCCAGGAGCTCTGAAAGGGGATGAATGCAGTGTTCTATGGAGTTTTTAGCTGCTGTACCACATGCATGCCCTTAATGTAAACCTTAAAATTTTGCCCGATACCAAAACTCTTGGTCTAATCCTGGTTGCACAGATTAGTACCTGTATAGTTTTGAGCCAGGTGCTGCATTGCATTAAACCTGGTTCCTGAAGAGCTACTTGGAGTGGCAGGAGTTAACCTGAGTCATGTGTCTAGTTCAGGGCCTGGCACCAGCATCTCATGCCCCATGTGGTCTCTCTGCCACCCTTCTCTTCCCTGAGGTCCAGCCTAGACCCTGGCCCTCCCCAAATGTCATACATTAAGGTCACCCCAGGGCTTTCTTGCTAGGGAGCGGCCTCATATTTTGGCCTCAGGATCAGCTGCTGTGGTCGCAGCATTCCCCTCACCCAGGGCACAGCTTAGAGAATCTCACCTTGTAGATCATAAGTGATAAGACCCCCTTCTCCCCCACCCCCCCACACATACTGTCAGGGGACCACGTATTGTCAATGAAGTGGCCAGATGCCCAGATCCATTTGCGTGCAGGTACCCTGCATCTGCATGCATTTCCATGTCTTTTGCTACATCCAAATGGTAAGCCCAGTGTGCTGGAGAGAGATTATTGTGGCTGCCTGAGGTTGTTCCTCTCCCAGGCATCTGCCTCCCTTCCCTCCCATCCACTCTGGTTTTTGGAGCTCTGATTTTGACCTCAGAGCTTGCCTGAGGCAGGACTAGAAAGCAAGGGTGCAAGCAACTGGAGGGAGCACAGAAGAGGCAGCTGGGGACAACGCCAGGGCCAAGAGTGACAGGATGACCCCTACTTCTCCCTGAAACTGAGCTTGTACGATACCCAGTTGCAAAGCAGTAGTCCGGGGGACTTTCTGAGAGAGAATTCCCCACAGCCTCCTGGGTAGTCATGTGTCCAGGGACTGACCTCAGAAAACAAGGACTTCTCCTGCCTTGTTCCCTGTGATGAGGTTAATGAATTGCCTGCATGAAAGTTCTTTGTTGAAAAGAGCACCATCATACTTGGGAGCCAGGGCAGCCGCAGGTAGTGACAGCCAACAGGTTTTGCTGGCTACTGCAGGGAGGGCTGAGATGATGGTGGCAGGTCAGGAAGGGACGTGGGTGAGGTCTTAGGGAAACCTTCATTCCCCTCCCTCAATACATACACACATACATGCACACCTCTATTAACCCCAACCCCCAGCTTAGCGCTCTGGAGGATTCTCCATGCTCAATCTTTCAGGATTCAACACCTCTAGTGACCCAGCACGGACTGTCCTCCTCTGCCTCCAACTTCTCAAAAATTCCTGTAGGCTCGAAATGGCCTCCTCCACCTTGAACCAAAGGCAGGGTCATGGGCAGATTAGGCTGGAAAAAAGTGGATAAAGTTGGGGCTGCAGGAGCCGGTGAGGGCACTGACCAAGGTCCTGAACCAAGATCCTGAGCAGTTGGTCCTATTTGCTGGGAAACAGTGGGAATTCTCCCCTTGTTCCCTCCTCTCCCAGCCTCACCCTTCACGTCCATTCTGACTCTGCCTCCAAAGCTTCATCCGGAGCAATCTAAAGGTGGAGGATCTACCAGCAAGCCAGACTCCAGGAGATTCTCAGGCTTACCAGCCAGTCCTCCCCACGGAGGCAGTAGCCTCCACTCTTCCCATCCTGTTCCTCTCACTGGCTCCGTCTGTTCTACCAGCCCCATCAAGGACTTCCCCCTGAAATCTGACCGCAGCGGCAGCTGGCAGGGCCTGAGGCTGCACTTGACATCCTGATCCAACCATATTCTCGGAGAAGAAGCAGGTTGAGAGTTCCGCATGCTTGCACACACCTGCACATACCACAAACATGCTCACGCCTTCAATGTCAGCCTAGACTAGAAAAATGAGCCTGAGATTTCCTGGGTCAGGGACTCTCTGTTTATGATTCCCCTCAGAGAAATACACATCTACGCAACCCTTTGTTCCCTTGGAGGGCCTGGCACAGAGATAGCTGTTCTCCTGATTCCTACTGTCAACAGCAATCCTTGTTCAGGGGATGGGGTGTTCCCGGAAGATGTTTCTCCAGGAAGGTAGGGGCTTAGCCAAGTCACAAGGTGGCTTTTATGAACCTAGTTTTGGGGACTTCTAGGGAAGAGACAACCCCTGCAGCTGAACTGAGGTTCATGACTATTTGGAAATATCTCCAAGGCCAACCTCAACTATCAAATCCAAGGACTCAGCAGTTCTGCCCCTACACAGGCCTCTTGCCAAGCTCTGTACTCCAGGCATCCTCCCTGCCTTTCCTTCCTAGCCCAGGACAGATGAGCTCTGAGCTCCTGATGTCCATCCGAGCCATCGTCTGTCTGATCAGACTTTTGTGACAAGGAAACAAGGCCATGCCTGACTTTTAATCCTACTGTGATGAAGCACTGGTGCCCCACAGCTTTGGGCTCAGTGCACACACCTATACCATCCACACACCTGCACTGACATGCAAGGACATAGACAAACCATGCAGGAGCCTAAAGAAACATGAATAACAAAGTAGGGTGAAACTATGCAAAACTTCAAAAATGTATGCACATACATGCAGTCATGGTCACACAAGCCATAGGAGCACACCTATGCTCTAACACATCAACCCCATCCTCACCTCCTGGGGAGTGTCCCACCCTACTGGACCTCCCATTCCTTTCTGCCCAGCTCTCTCTCTTCTTATCTTTGATGTAGTTGGCTCCAGGGATAGCCATTCTTTCCCTCACTTGGCAGAATCCTCATGCGCCTCCCTACTGGTTTATTGGTGACCAAAAGGTGAGAAGCAGAAAGGAAGAGTTAAAGGCAACAGAAATTTCTTCTCTCCCAGTTCTTTCAGGAGTCCCAAACCAAAGCATCCACAGAGCTGGTTCCTTCCCAGGGACTCAAATTCTGTTCCCTTCCTCTCATAGAGTTCTGAAAAAACTTCAAGCCTTGTCTGTGGCATTGGGTGAGGCAAAAGGCAGTCACCTGTGACCTCCTGCTCCCAAGAGCTCCTGGCACCCTTGGCACTGGCTTGCTGGTGGACTCCTTTTGTCTTAGAGTCATGTGGTGTTTTTCCCAACATCTGCATCCAGATTTCCCCCCAAATAAACCAATTATTGGCTGATGCCTGGAAAGAACCTGTTCCAAAATATGATCACAGTCAGAGGTCCTAGGGGTTAGATCTTACACCCATGTTTTTAGAGGACACCAGTCAACTTCCAAAAGACTCTAAAGTCTTAGCCAAATATTTCTTCCTCCCAAATCTTACCTGTGCCATCGCCCTAGACTAGCAACAGTGTCCCTGCTGTGTGCTCCCACATCATAGCACTTTGCTCCCATTATTTTTATGGCTTTTCTTAATGCTCTCTCTTCCTGGCTATGAGGGGCTAGGGCAGTCTATTTCTCACTCACCATTGTATACCCAGCACCTGGCACAGGGCCCAGCCTTGACAGGCTCTCAATAAATCCTGGTGGGTGGAATTCAGCTGCTTCTACAACGGTACAAATACATGAAGCGTATTAACATGCAGGAACACACAGCCCCTGCATATGTGTGCAAACATGCAAATCGAGGATATGCGCAGCCACAAAAAGCCATATACACGCACACATGCCAGGCTCTGAGCACTGTCCAAGAGGTTCCAATTACACAGCCAGGCAGGCTGCATGCCAAGGAAGTCCAGCCCTTCTCTGAGTGCTCTGGGAGAAGCAAAAAGGGGTCACCTGTGCTCTCCCGCCCTCAAGGGGCTGACGGGCTAATTGGAAAAACAAGACTAATACATGATGAGAGATACAGTTGGACTCAGTTCTCATCCGTGAGCCACCAGGGCTCCAAGGAAGGAACTCATGTAGTCTGGAACAAACCAGGAAGGCTCCCTGGAGGAAAGTTGGGTCTTCCTGTGTGGGCAGGATTGAGACAGACAGGAGGGATGAGGAGCGGAAACAGCATGTGTCAAGGCCCAGGGACCAGTCCCTGGGACCAGATCCAGGTGCTGGAAACCCCTAGAGCCAGGCTGACAGTTCCAGGTTACATCAGGAGTGCACTGCTGGATGCAGGCAGCTATTTCTCCAGTGTCCTGTTACCCAGGCAGGCAGTGGGCAGGGACATTGTGACTTCGAGCTGTACAAAGAGCCCTTGGAGAAGCATCAGCACCTACGAGGGCAGAATTAAGTCCCTGGGCCTTGACACATGCAGTTACTCCTTCCTTCCCTGGGAGAACAGAAGGCTTCAACGCTTTGGTTGGTTAAGCAGCTCCAGCAGGGGCAGGGGAGTGACTGGTGGGTAGAGGGAAAACTCAAAGCTCTCTCACAGAGCCCGGCTCCCACCTCCCAGGACAGCCCTTATCGAAGCTTTTGTCACAAAGCATAGGAGCATCCCTATTCCTTCCCCTTTCCCACGCCTTCACACAGCCCAGGAAACCACAGGTGTACAGTGAGAGCTGCAGCTGTGTCAGCTTCCGGCTCACAGAATGCCCTGCCCAGCAACCCAAGCTGCATCGTGACTAAGGGGCCACCTGGGTCTGCCCCCTTGAGCAGAGCTTGGTCACTGTGGTGACAAGAGGCTCAGCAAGGAAAAGGGCCAGTGACATCTGCCCCTCACCTGAGAGATGGGAAGTCCATTGCTCTCAGTGAAATGGGTCTATGTCCTCAGTACTAGAAAAGTGCTGAGTCTGGGGCCTGGGAAGGCCAGATGTGGCCTCCGACACCTTCCTGCCTGCCATCTCTCAAGCTGTGAGGTCAGGAAATAGTGGAGGTCATGGGAGTATGAAGAAACCCCTGAGATGGCAAAGAGAATACAAGGAAGGGGGAATTTGGCCCATCTTCCTAACCTAGCATGCCCTGCTCAGTAAGACCCTCCTAGGGAGAAGGCAAGAGCAGGATCCCTGTGCTTACAAGGTCAAGTGGTTTCATTGCACCTGCAGTGATAGGAGTCTGAAGCGTTATCCCTCTGCACTTAGATGAGTCGCTGATCAGCACCTGGGCCACCAGGTGGAGCTGGAGCAGGCACTAGGGACAGGACAGCATCTATGGCTGCTGGACCGGCAAGTGACACAGGACAGCACTCCTCCAGGAAATAGGGGGAAGGTGGGTGAGATGACTAGGGGATAGCCACTGCCAGTGAGGACAGGTCAAAAGGAATCTCCCAGTGGGAGGGGCAACAACAGCGGGGCAGGGAGGTGAGGACAGGTGAGGCCAGAGAAGAGTTAGGGCAGAGGTACAGGTGGGTCATTCCCCAAGCCACCCCCTGTATGTCTTAATTCAGGCCCTTCTGAAAACCCAGTGATGATTTGGGCAGGAGAAGTGGCCAGGTCTTCTTAGCAGCCACTGGCCAGCTCTGAGGAAGGACTGTCTGATCACTGTAGACCATGGACCCCGGTACCTTCCTGGCCAGCCCCTGGACCTCTAGGGACTCCCAGGCCAATTTCCTGCAACCCCACAGGCACAAGCCCAAGAATGCGCCCGCCCACTCGCCCCACGTCCTCCTCTTCCACGCCTAGGAGCCAGCAGCCAGATTCCCAGTCCAGGCGCAGGGAGCAGTGGGGGCGGGAAAGGGGCAATCCTAAGATGTCACTCTCTCCCCTCCTTTGGCCTCGGGGAGCCATACCCTCAGGTGGCTGGACCGCGTGGAACTGCTGAGAGACCCATTTCCGCTCCATTCAGAGAGCAAACCCCGCCCCTGAGACTTCTGTCCCACATCCTGCACTTTCTAGGCCAGAACCCCAGCCACCGGGATCACAGCCGCCTGCGGCCCCGCAGCTCCAAGTGGCCAGAAACGCTAATTGGCATTAACAGAAACCAGGCTCCCAGCTCACAAAAGATCCCCTCTTCCCGACCAGAGCCAGGACCTGGGACGCAGCCAGGCTGCTGGTGTCTACCCGTGGGGGGAGAGACGGGAGTGGGGCGACCCAACCCGTTGTGGAGAGGCTGACTCCACCCTGCCACCCCTCTGCCCAGCTCCGTGGGTAGCTTCGAAGCCTGCTCTTTTATGCTTATTTTATTCGAATCTCGCTTGGAACAAAAGGCTCTGAAATCAGTCTACCTGCATCAGTATATACCAGCTCCACACCTTCACACGTGTGATCTTGAGCCCCCTCCTTCTCCCATTCCCTCAAAAAAAAACCCAAGCTTCTGTTTTCTTTCAGTGAGAAGGACATCAGAGCGCCACCCTCCCTGGGTGATGGAGATGAAGCGCTGTGGGTCTGAGGCGGCCAGCACTGTCCCCAGCGTGTGGCAAACACTGGTTCTGGAAGTGGTCACCGCAGTTCTGTGATTACGATTATTATCTTCTGGACTCCGTTCTGTTGCCTGTTGCTGGTTACAAGGCTTCAACACTGAGCGTGGAAAATGGAGTTGAACAGGCCCCCCAGAGAAGTTGGTTGAATACCATAAAAGCAACGAAGAAAGGAAGGAGAAAAAGTGGGCATATTTATCACAGGTAAAACCTTTCTTGTGATTACAAAGAGAAGACCCCCCACCCAACTCCAGCCGACTGCCCTTGCCCAGGATTCCACTAATATCGATTCCGTCCTTGGGGTAAAGCACTGCCCGTTTTCTCCTTCCCGCTGTTGCCCTTAGGATGCAAACCATCACCCTTTAGCTTGAATGGATGAGAAGCTAGACTGAAAAGAGGAGATGACCTGAAAGCGCTAGAGCCTCCTAGTGGGGAGGGGGTGGGGGAGGGTGAATTTGACACTGCAAGTGCTAAAGAAATGGTACAATCTTGCAGGAGGCTGCCTCTAAAAACATTGAGTGCAGGGTACTGCAGTTTCCCTTAGTTAACAGTTCAAATGTGACTGAACCTCATATCTAAGAATGTCTTTCCTTGTCTCTGTGCCCAATCCCTCATGCTGGGGTTTATAGCACAAAACCATCATCCGTTATTCCTCCACGTGATGGGCCCAGTATAGAATGGAAGACTGGATTTGTTCCTGCAGATTTTCTTTTTCTCATGGTTGGGAACTATCCATTTGCAATCTCAATCCTAAGGCGATTTTCATTTGCTGGGGAAATTTGAAGACTATCTCTTGCCGGTCCGAGGTTAAACACAGAGGGAAATCCAAATGCAATTTTCTTGTTTGAGAAGCAGTTACAATATTTTTTAAGCAATTGGAGTTTCAACATTTCCTATGCAGTGTGCAGTTAGGCCTCAACCACAGGAACGGCAGATTTTGCAAAGTTTACAAAACAGCACATGAGCTCAGTCAGTGGCTTTGCTCCCAGTGCCCAGTCTGTGAGTGCTTCCCAGAGCAAGGTGTTCGGGGAGTCTTGGGGCAGCTTTATTGGCATTTGGCTTTTGGCTGCGACCATTTACCATAAATGTTACATGGGGAAAAAGTAAGAGGAGAGATGTTATAACAAAGTGTCACAGCAATGATACGTTTTTAATAGCATTATTTATCAACATTTATTGGTGTCTGGAGTTAACAAACACTTGAGTCCATCCCCAATGAGTGCCTACAGTAAATTTAAAGGACTTGTCTTTCCTTTGGAGCAGGGCAGATGACCCAGCTCAATCCTCCTACCATTCTGCAGGGAGCACAGATATGAACACCATCAGCCAGGTTCCACGTTTTACCCCAGTCCCAAAGGCTTGAGGATGCCCCCTCCCTATCTGATGTTGAAATGTTAATGGCCACTATCATGTTAGGGGATTGGGCCTTGGGGAGTGATTGAATCATCTGGATGAAGTCCTCCTGTCAATGGAATTAGGGTCTTCACCCAAGAGACCCCAGAAGTAAGTGTTCCTTACAGCAGGGAGGTCGCCCTTTGGGATGCCTGCACCGCATGGCTGGATTCCTGGGTTCAAGTCCAGGCTCCACTTCTGATTCCAGCTTCCTGCTAAGCTACACCCTGGAGGCAATAAGCTCTTGGGTCCCTGCCAGTCTTTGGAAGACTCAGACTGAGTTTAGGCTCCTGGCTTTGATGTGGTCCACCCCTGTTTCAGATATTTGGGAAGTAGACCAGTGCATGAAAAACTCTCATACTGTTCAAATAAGTCAAATGACATGCATTTAAAAATTAAAATTAAATAATGCAGCCTTACCCCTTCTGTCATTAAGGGCACTGAATTTGCCGGCATCATCATCATGGGCTTTCTGGCCACCAGATCCAGCTGATCCTCACCACAGGAGGCCTCCATTTGCTGCAGCTCCTGCTCATGCAAACCTGGCCATCTTTTCCAGGGCGTCCAGGCACATACCTCCTTATGGAATTCCCTTGTCTAAGAATCACTGGGGACTGGGACTTAGCAGCCACCCTGATGTGGTGATTTTGGGAAGTTCTCTCCATGGAATCAGGCATGACAGGCCTGACCTTTCACCATCCACGCCCCCTTTTGACCACGCCCCCTTTCAATTTCTGCTCCTTGATACCTTCAAGAGTGTGGACTAAAACAGCAAGTGTATGATTTTAAGTCATTTTCTTTTCTTTTCTGAGCCTCTGTACATTTTATGGACTTTCTGTCAAAATTAGAAAGGGCTCATTTTACAGAGGCTGGTTTCTAAAAGGTAGGACTATCTGACATTTTGTGACTAGTAATGTGGCATCAACTGTGTTGCTTGCATTCCATATAGGAAGTGCCAGGTTCAATTCTGGCTGCTCTGCTTCCCTTCCAACTCCCTGCTAACACACCTGTGAAGGCAGCAGATGACGGTCTGGGTACTCAGGTCCCTGGCACTGGGAAGCCCAGATGGAGTTCTGGGCTCCTAGTTCGGGTATGGCACAATCCTCGCACTTGTGGCCAGTTAGGGAATGAATCAACAAATGGAAGGCTCTTTTTTCTGTCATTCTGCCTTTTGAATAAACACATCTTAAAAGAAATGTTTAGGGTTGAGGGAAGGCCACATTAGTGATGTTTATGGCAATATAAATGTGTACAGTCCTTTCATATTTCCAATGCATGTCACATATTTACTCGCTTCCAATTCATAAAATCTGCAAATATGCCCATTGTATATGTAGGGAGTCAGGGTTAGAATGTTGAAGGTAGTGGAAATTATGGGTCTGGCATTGCATCTCTGACTCATGTCCTCCGGGTCCCTCTCCCCGCCCTGTTGTATCATTCACAGCAGACATCCATATCGAATTGCAGCTGACATCTACCTGGGAGCTGGGCAGGGGTAGTCAGGGACGCTGTGATAAAATAAATGAGGGAACCCATGAATACATGACTAAATGGATGGATGCATGAATGGATGGGTGGATGATGAATCAATAGACGGGTGGGATGATGGACAGATAAATGAAAGGACAGGTGAGTGGATGATGAATGGATGGATCTGTTTTGTATGGGTGGATGGCTAGATGGATAGGCAGGATTTCTGCAGCCTGGAGGGGAAGGCAGCCATGTTTTCTGAGAGTCCAGAAAATGTGTGCCAACACTCCCAGTGTTCTACCACCCAGAATGCCCCATACTTAGCCAGCACCCTAACCTTGCTGAGTACTTCCTCACTCCCAATAAACAGCATACATCTTGCTCACTACTTTGGCTACTCCTATTCTGCAGACCATGAGCCCTGTTCACGTGTTTCCTTGCCAGTATAGTGGTGAGGAGAACAGCCCTGCTCTTTCTCTGTGTGCTGGTCCACCTTTCAAAACAGAAACAAATCTTTAGAAAGAGGGGTGTGACTGTGGCATGGTCTTTAAGCCACAGCTTAGGGGCACCCTAACAAGCAACAGATGGTGGCTCAAGTACTTGGATCCCTGCTACATGGGATGGGGATTTGGAGGAACAGAAATGAGTTCTTGGATTCTGGCTTTGGCATAGCCCAGTCCCAGCAGTTGCAAGTATGTGAGAAGTGAATCAGTGGATACAAGATACTTCTCTGGGGGCTGGAGCTGTGGCATAGCAGAAAAAGCTACCGCCTGCAGTACTGGCATCCAATAAGTGTGTTTGTGTCTCAACTGCTCCACTTCTGATTCAGCTCCTTGCTAATGCACCTGGGAAAGCAGTAGACTCAAGTCCTTGAGACCTGGAAGAAGCTCCCAGCTTGGTCCTGGCCCAGTGCTAGCTATTGTGGCTATTTGGAGTATGAACCATCAGATGCAAGGTCTCTCTTGTCTCTGCCTCTCCCTGTATATAACTCTTTCATATATATATGAAAGAGACAAGGTTAGAATGTTGAAGGTAGTGCAAATTATCTAAGATATATATAATATATAAAGATATATATCTTTTTAAAAGATACATGTATATCTTAAAAAATAAAAATAACAAGCAAGATTAAATATACATATATTTTGGTGCAAAATTTTTTGAAACCAATGCACACTTCTTCCATAATATGTGTTTTCATGAATTTTTTTTAAGATTCTGCAAGTGTATGAACGTCAGACATTCTTGCATCAAAGTAAACTCATCTTTTAATTTTTCATGAACTTCTTGAATTGTTCTTATATATCATATAGAGATCGCTTAGTAAAGTACCTAATACATGCTAGGTTCTCACTAAGAACTAGGACCTTGATTATTCCCTGAAGTTCATGAGGCATCCTCTAGAGCTAACTCTAAGGCTGTCCTGGTAGGCGGACCATCTTGGGACTGTACTGTACTCTTCAGCCACTTTTCCCCTATAGTGGGATCTGCTATTCTATAAGAACCTTCCTTTTATTACACAGTCCTAGGAAATGGAGGGTTTCACATCCACGTCAATGCATTGCTTTGCAGCCCATGTTGGCAATGACAGAGTGTCAAACAAGGTCAGACTACACTGAAATTTCTATGAAGTCTGACACTCCACCGGAGGAAGTTGCCCTGGTCCCAGGCCAGTGGGAGGGAGCTAGTAGCGCCTGTCTCAGAGGAACCACGCTTCTCCAGAAACAACAGGAAAGGCACGCTTTCAGATCTCAATGACCACAGAGACACTCCCAGACTTGGTCCAGGTCCAGTGCCCTGGCACCTCACCTGATCAGTGCCAGGCAGCCTGCTGTGGAACCGCAGCTACTTCTGTCACTGCTAGCCAGTGCCCAGACCTCCCTGTCTTTCTGGACCCTGCAAGTCAGCTCTGTGGAGAAGGTGCAGGGAAGGTAACATTGTGGCATGAGATAGGAGATACCTGCAGGCAGTTTTGCAAGCAGCTGGTCGCCCCTTTCTGCTGATTGCACTCCCCACTAGGCTCTGCGCCCCGTGCCTAACCTTGCAGGAAGTCCTCTCCAGTGAAAATGTGTGTAAGAACAGCAGGAGCCACCTCCTGATGCCAGATGAGCATTTCATGACTTAGCACATGGAAAGCACTTAGAACAATACTTGGCATGGGGCTGCTCCCAAAGACTCGTGCAAAAATGGAATTTCAAGACAAGCTTATTTTAGTGCAGAAAGTTTGGTGAAATCCAGGCAGTTTCTGCATGATTTGCATTTTCCATAAACTTTATGAAGACTCCCTCATATGCTGATTTCAAAATGATTTGGACCAAAATCAATTTATCTTTTAATTATTTTTTTATGGACTTAAAAAAAGGAAAAGATTTGTTTTATTAATTCAAATGGCAGGGTTACGGAGAGAGAGGGAGAGATGGGGAAAGAGGTCTTCCATCCATTGGTTCACTCTCTAAATAGCCACAACAACAAGAACTTCACCTGGTTAAAGCCAGGAACCAGAAGCCTCTTCCCGGTCTCCGATGTGGGTGCATGGGCCCAAGCATTTAGATCATCTTCTGCTGCCTTCCCAGGCACATTAGCAGGGCGATGAATCAGAAGGAAGTAGCTGAGACTCAACTGGCACTGGTTTGTGATGCCAACACTGCAGGAGGCAGTTTAACTCATTGTAACACAGCGCGAACCTCTTTCGTGGACTTTTGAAGGAGCTACATATAAAATACCGACTGCTGTTTTTCGGTTTTAAAAAGTTCACTTTTTAAAAATATTCCTTCATTTGGGCATGTGTCTGTCCTTCCATTCATCCCATGATTGCTGCACTCACCCAGCGTGCCTATCTGGATCCGGTCCAACACATGAGGAATCCTGCATTGGAGTGTCTGGGATCCAGCGCTCCCTCTGTTTCACACCCAGCTTCCTGCTAAGGCCTGAGGGAGGTGGCAGACAATGGCTCAGGTATTTGATTCCTGCACCCAGCAATGGGAGACCCAGGTGGAATTTCATTGCTCTGGCCCAGCCCCACCTGTTGCAGGCATTAGGGGAGTGAGGCAGCAAAGAAAAGATCTCTTTCTATCTTTTCCTCTCCCTCTGTAATTTTTCCTTCTGAACAAATAAATAAAACTTTTTTTTTAAGTTTATTGGAAAGGCAGATCAGATTTACAGATAGAAAGAGAGACAGAAAGATCTTCTGTCCCCTGGTTTACTCCCCAAGTGAGTGCAATGGCCAGAGCTGAGCCCATCCGAAGCCAGGAGCCAGGAGCTTCTTCCAGGTCTCCCATGTGCGTGTAGGGTCCCAAGGACTTGGGCCTTCCTCTGCTGCTTTCTTAGGCTCTTATCAGGGAGCTGTATTGGAAGTGGAACAACTGAGACTCAAACTAACGCCCATGCTGGTGCCTGCAGGTAGAGGATCAGCCAATTGAGCCATCCTGCCAGCCCCAAAATAAAACTTTTTTAAAAATAAAGAATAGGAACTGGCATATGGCTTAGTGGCTAAATCCTCACCTTGCTACCACCAAGATCCCATATGGCTGCCGGTTTGTATGCTAGCTATTCCACTTCCCTGGTTTCAGATCAGCTCAGCTCCAGCCATTGTGGCCACTTGGGGAGTGAACTAGCAGGTGGAAGATCTTTCTGTCTGTCTCTCCTCTCTATAAATCTGCCTTTCCAATAATAATAATCTTTAAAAATAAGCAAACAGGGCCCGGCACAGTGTCCTAGCAGCAAAAGTCCTCGCCTTGAACGCACTGGGATCCCATATGGGCACTGGTTCTAATCCCGGCAGCCCCATTTCCCATCCAGCTCCCTGCTTGTGACCCGGGAAAGCAGTCGAGGACAGCCCAAAGCTTTAGGACCCTGCCCCTTATAGGAGACCTAGAGGAAGTTCCTGGCTCCTGGCTTCAGATCGGCGCAGCACCGGCCATTGCAGTACTCCACTTTGGGGAGTGAATCATCAGATGGAAGATCTTCCTCTTTTGTCTCTCCTGCTCTCTGTGTGTCTGACTTTGTCATAAAAATGAATAGATCTTTTAAAAAAACCAAGCAAACAAACAAATAAAATGAAGAATAAATGTCAAGATTAGGTTTGAGAGACAAAGAGCTGTCCCCGGGTAGCCTGGGGCAGGCACCCGGAACCTCCATGTGGTGCAGGCAGCCTACTACGAGATCTGCAGCAGCAAGGCTTGGTTGGCACATGGCTTTCTCTTTAGATGCTACTCTGTCTCCTCCCCACCCCCACCCCAGGTAACTTTTATGTATCCTTAAAAACCTGGTTCAAGGGTCTCTTCCTGGATGACAGTTTTCTGACTCCCAGACATAACTGCTCTCCATCTCCTTAACACATGATTGATGGCAGGAATAAAAGCCACCAGTGCCCTTTATTCATATTAATATTATGGTCTGTATCACCTGTGTCATAATTAGCTGTTCATGCTTTTCCGTCTGCTTGGAGCATGCGTTTCCCCTTAAATAACTGTTCCTACCAATCCTTCAAGTCTTGACGTAGAAGTCATTTCTTCCAGAAAACCTTGTTAAAAAAAATAAAGATTTATTTACTTGAAAGGCAGGCAGAGCTATAAGGAGAGGGAGAGATAGGGATCCTCTGATCCCTGCCTCACTCCCTAAATGACCCTAACAGCCAGGGCTGGGCCAGGCCAAAGCCAAGGTCAAGAGCTTCTTCAAGGTCTTCCACATGAGTTGTAGGGGCCCAAACACTTGGGCCATCCTCTGCTGCCTTTCCAGGCACATATCAAGGAGCTAGATTAGAAAGTGGAGTGGCTGGGACTCAAACCAGTGCCCTGGTCTCAGGAAGTCTTTTTGGGCTTGCCATGTGTAGGCTTGGGGCATTTCCTATAAGCTCCCACAGCCCCTACCCCTCTCCCATTACTCCCTTAGCCACATTGAGACCGCCACGTTTTGTGAAATCGCCCACTCCCAGCCCCCAGTCACATCAGGTGCAGTGTGAATGGTGCCTCCAGAGCACTGTGTGTCCCATAGCTGTGTGTGGCAGCCCTGACCTGTGGTGACACCTGTCACCCAACAGGCACCCGGTACACATCTGCTGAACCTCTAATTGGTGGCGGGGCTCAAAGATCCCCAGGCCCCTCCTAATGGAGTAGAAATGTAGCCTGGACATTTTCTGTGTTAGGGGACCTCTAGGCACCTGGATGGGAGTGAGTCAATGAGTTCTGGAAGGGTGGGAGTGAGTCAGGGAAGGAAGGCCGCTTCCCTGAGCCTGCAAATGAAGAAGCTGTGGCTGACCTGGCTAACCCAAAGAAAGCAAGGAAGGCTTCCTGGAGCCCATGGACGTCCTGCCCCCACCTCGTAGAGGTCTGACAGAGGGCACTTGAAGCCATTCTTCACAAGATACTAGATGCCCCAGTGGATTCTGCAGCAACTTGATTGTGCGTGGAGTGGCGAGATTGGCAGCAATTCCTAACAGTTGAACTATCAAAACCACTTGAGCAAGACCCTCGAAGTATGCCCCACATCAGGGACCTGGGGTGGGTGGGACACTGGGTGGGACTTCTCCCTTTATCTCCCTCTTTACCCCAGATACAGGAAATGAAAAAACCACTTCCCTGTAGCCCTTGAACCCTTTTGCCCTAATTAATTATGCAAAGATTGTCAAAAGTAAAAAAAAAAAAAAATTAAAAAAAAAAAGATACTAGGTACCCCTCAGAATTAATCTTCTAGGAGGCAGAAGAGGGAGAGGTGGAGTGTGGGACTGTGCTTCGAACCACAACCTCCCCATGTCTGTGTGGCTTTTGGCAGGTTGTTCAGTCTGTCCGAACTGTCAGCAGAGCAAATGTTCCGGCAGGGTGGCTGTTAGGATAAACAGGATAATCCAACAGGTGTCTGAAAGGAGATTGAAGCAGATGTGAACATAGCTTTGGTCCATCCCAACCTCAGCCCAGCCCCTCACTGAGCCCCGGAGGAAAACAGGGCTTTGTCAGAGCTGCAATCGGGCACCAGGAACATGACTCCCCTGGCATCACAGGTTAGTGTGTCTGCCTTCTTCCTGCACTGGCCATCAGCCCCTGGCCCATCATGCCCCTGGGCAAGCCTGACACTTCCCCGCACTGTGGGCTCCTCGGTTGAGTCACCGGCTTCTCAGAGCCTCGTCTGAGCCAATGGTGCTGGCGGGAGTTGCTGCCTTAATGGGAAGAAGCCGTAAGAAGCCCAGGGAATGCAAGGAGAGCACTTAGTCTGCTGTCAGGCTCCAGCAGTAATTGTTCCTTATCACTATTATCTTATTTTATTAGCAAGTCTTAGGGTATGACTGTTGGGGGAGGGAGCCATTTAAACTCTGCTCCGGATGGAGGCGGTTATTATACCTCCCACAAGTGCAGGAATCTCCTGCCCTTTCCCCCTCTCGGGTCTGCACTATCCCCCAGCCTTCTTGCTCAGGTTCCACTCCACTCCCCTCCACAGCTGCACCTGTCTCCCCTGGCTGGCTAGCTGGAGCATCCCTCTTCTCTCCCCATATCTCTCCCCAGAGACCATTAACAGCCCAGTCTGCAGGCCACACACATATCATATCTCCACTTTGTGGGCCTGTGAAATGTGCTTCCTCCTGCCACAGGATCCCAGGCCCTGGAGGCTGGACCAGCCATGAGGGCGGGCTCGTCCCATCTCCCACAGGCTAGCAGAAATCTTCTCCAGGCACACTGATTACAGCACACTATTGGGTGGCTCCTGCGTGCTCTGCTCTGCTGTCTGCAGCCAGACCGGCTGGCTGCAAATTGATCCCTGGACATATCCACCTGGACTGGATTTTGTCCCCATGCTGGCATTTCCTCCACCCTAGTGTCACTGCAAGAGCTTCTGGGGGGTGGCCTCTCTGATATCCCTGGGAGGTGGTCCCCAAGGGGACCCGCTAGAGAACTACAGGGAAGGGCCCCACCTCTAGATGCCCTGAGGCCCGAGACAGTGTCGGAATGGCTGAACCTGACGTGTGTGTAACTGCGGGAGATGCCAGTCATCTCCTCCAGATGCACGCTAAAAATACAGAGGAGCCAGGGCCCTGGTAATGGAGACTTTAAGAGCCTGTGACATGCGGCAATGGCCGTGCGGCTGCTAATGAGCTCCGAGCGGATCGATGCCCGTGCCCTGAGTGAACACGTGGGCTGGGAGCAGGGACAGGGGTGTCACTCGGCATTTGTCTTTACCGGCTCAGAGATGTGGAATGTTGGTGTGGACCAGCGGCTTAGGGACTGGCTCCCGTGACCTCTTGACAATCAGGAAAGGAGACTGAGGCCACGTGACAGGAGATGGGAAGGCATGGCATAGACAGGAGGGGGCCTCCAGGGACCCTGGCCATTCCTCTGCTTACTCTGGCTCCCTGCCCTGGCCCCCTAGCTCCGTGCCCCCAAACCCAGCGCTGAGACTGTGTGGGGATAACTGATCAGCTGAGTGAATGAGCAAGGAAATAGCTTCCTCAGTGCTGTGGGGCTCCCAGTGCTGGGGGCTGCCTGGCAGATGCAGGAGTACTTGGCACAGAGTGGGCATGTGCACACTACCTGCCAAATGCCTCAGCACCTAGCCTGCACCTTAGGGGCTCCTCCCTGGGTGGGGAGCCATGGAGGCGTAACCTCACTGGGGGTGCTGTTCTGATAGCCGAGGTACAGTGCCAGCCACCAGAGAAGGAAGCAATGACAAGAACATAGCGACAGGCATCAGAGACTCAGTTGGCGCCGCACCAAGAATTTGGCCTTTAGTCCTCACATCACTTCTTTTTTCTTCTGCTTTTTTTTTTATTGTTATTATTTTCCTTGATACAGTTTTATAGACAAAGTGAATCCCCCCTCCTCTTCCTCCTGATTTTCCTCTCCCACATTTTGCCCCATAGTATTATAAATCAGTACCCAGGGATGGAAAGTTATTTGGTGTCACCTTAGAGATCCTGATCTTACATTACCTTCATATCCATCTGCCGCAGAAAGCTGAAGGGGCGCAGAGAATGGGGGTGACTTGCCCCCATCCACACACCTCTTGAAATAGCAGAACCAAAATTTGAACCTAGGTCAGCTCGCCCCTCCCTCCATCACCCCTGTGCCACCCTGACACCTCTGAAGTAGGAGAAGGGGGACCACAAAGAGTCTTTAGCAAAACAGACAAAAAATTAGCTTATTCTGGTGCACACACAAAAATTGTTTAGACATCCATACATAGTATTTCTCATAGCACACACTTTCCGTAAATTTTTTGAAGCCCTCATGTACAGTGGGAGAGGAGAAGGCCAGAGAAGAGTCATGCAGAATGGAGCAAAAGAGAAAAAAAGAAAAAACCTCCGGGGCCCATAAAATGTTTGATAAATTCCAGGAGAAGGATAGGAAGAAATAATAAGCATTTGTCAGAGCCTTTTATAGCATGGAAGACGCTTTTGCCTGCATTCTCTCATTTGATCTTCACCACCGGCCTGGGAGGAAGGTGTTATCATTATCTCCATTTGACTGGGGAGGAGAGTATGGCTCCCGCACCTCCCTGCTGGGGCTGGTGGTGCAGGGACCAGCTTGGCTCCGCACCTCCTGGAGATTGTCACAACCTCTCCCCAGACGGTTACCGTCATGGTCCGGGGCCGAGGCTCCTCGTGGCATTTCTGTGCTTTGTACAGTCACAGGGAAGAAGGCATCAGGGGCACCTCCTCCAAGGAGCCTGCCCAGACCTGCTGGCCCCTAAGAATCTCACGCTCCCCTGAGCTGTCCATCTCTTCATCCCTTTAATGGTAGACAAGAGCCTGTTATCTCCGTGCGTCATCACAAAAGGTGTTAGGCAAGGGGAGACAGTCTTGCTGTGGGAAAGTCAACAGTGGGTACAGAGTTTGTTTAAGCAGTGGCGTCCTGGATGGCTTAAGGACAGAAAGTATGTGTGGAATGGAAGCCTCACGCTCCCTGGGCCCCCAGGCTCCCAGCTCCTCTGTCAGCCCCTTGATCTCCAAGGTTAGGCACTGTGCAGGTGTGCTGACATCATACGCTGCCTGTGAGAAACACGGATTCAGACCCAGCATGGCAGAGACCTGGCGAGGCCCTCTGCTTAGGTCCCGAGCTTCCCAGGGCACGAGATGCTTGGGAATTAGCTGTGCTGAGACTAACCTGGGACTTTCTCTGCTCAGCTTCACTGAGTATAGCTCAAGTCTCACCATCATTACTTTTTGTATCAATTCAGACTGTTGGAAAAACACTGTTTCTCACCAACCACACAAGATAAGAAGAGGATGCGGATTGTGTGTGACTGAGGTTTGCAAGCCCAGCACATGCACACAGGGCAGATCTGCAATCCTAGTGACTGGAAAGGGGTGGGGTGGGCAAGAGCAGCAGAGGGGGCCTGTAGGAGCCCTGCAGGCACTTGGCATGCCTGGAGATTCTGCCATGCGCTGGGCGCTGAGCAAGGCTGTGAGGACATAATGCTGAGCCAGGAAGCCGTGTCCCCTCTTTCCCATCAGGAGCTTCTACTACCAGGGACACAGACAGGCAGACAGCACACAAGATGGCAGGTGGAAGCTCCTGACTCCATTAAGGAGGAAGAAAGGCTTCAGGAGGAGGTAGCACCTGGGCCTCAAGGGTATACAGCAGGTAGTCGGCTTGGTGGTAAAGGAACTGCAGTGTTGAGTCAGGGAGCCTGGGCCCTGTCACTTGTAGCTGTGACCCTGGATGAGTTTGTTAACCTCTGTGTGACTCAGTTTCCCCCCGTGAAAGAGGGTTAACAACGGTAACTTACAGGCCCAGTGTAAACTCAATCCCTGTAAGCACTGGGATCCCGTATCGGCTCTGGTTCATATCCCAATTGCTCCACTTCCCATCTGGCTCTCTGCTGTGGCCTGGGAAAGCAGTGGAGGGTGACCCAAAGCCCTGGGAGACCTGGAAGGAATGCCTGGCCTCAGGTCGGCTCAGCTCTACATGCTGTGATATCTGGGGAGTGACTCAGCAGATGAAGGATCTTTCTTTGTATCTCTCCATCTCTCTGTAAAACCTGTTTGTCCAATTAACAAAAAAGTCTTTAAAAAAAATGGTAACCGTTTAGGACACTAACCCAGCCAGTGGCAGGCATCCACTGCCAGTGAACTCCTGTTATTCACCGTTCTCCTAGGAGAATGACACACCGTAGCATTTGCAAAGCACTGGGCCCAGAGTAAATGCTTGGATCATGTAAACTACTATTATTTTTGTCACTAAGTAGCTATTTGCCGTGGGCAGCCAGGTGCTCTGGAAGGGCGCCGAGGGGTGGGTAGAACCCGTTTCAGAGACAGCAGCATGCACAAAGGCCTGGTGCACTTGGTAAAGGCCAGAAGTTCTATCAGAAGAGATGTGTCCTGCGTTCTCAGAGGGATACAGGATGGCGCTGGCGAGGTGGTGGCGGTAGTGGTGGCAGAGGCTGGATCTGGAGGCTTTGGGCACAGTAAAACCCGTCACTGAGAGCACCCTGTAGGGAGGAAGGCTCGCTGAGGGCCTGGGGGCTGCTCTGTCCCCATTGACATCCGCGGGCTGCCCGGTACCGCTGCTGCGCGAGAAGCCGTGGGCTGTCAATTAGGCAGCCTGGTTACAAGAGGCTGCCTTTTCTCCCGTGATACGTGTCACATCCGGGAACGATCAAAACAGCTTCGCTTTGGCAAAACGTCTTGTGCTGCGTGTTTGTTCTTTCGTGTCTGAGCGCAGCTCCTGTTGTGCCTCAGACACCTGTGATTTGCTGGGCTCTGGCAGCCAGTACCTGCTCAAACTGTCCTCCTGCCACACAGCCTACCTGGTGGCACCCCCACCCCCATCCCTGCTTCTGCCCTTCCCGGAACAGCCTGGGACCTCCCGAGGCTCTGGGGGTGGGGGCCAGCCCTGAGTCAGACACAGCTGGTAAAGCTGGCCAATTTGAGTAATCACCTCTCCAATTGGAGGAACCCTACTGTGTGCCACGCAGGCGCCGTGAAAGCCAGGTTTTTCATCTGTCCTACACCTCCACGGGGCAAGCTTATTATTATTATCTCAGTTTAACCGAGGCATAGCAGCAAGGCTGTGGAACTGGCCCAAATCCACAGTTGGTGGTACAGAAAGGTAGGTCTAGAACCTGGGACTCTGCACGCATGCCACCATGCCACACAGCCTGCCCCCAGCTCACCGGTTATGAAGAAGAGTGGCTTGGGGTATGTGGAATTTAGTACAGACATTGGGATCAACACTTGTGAGCCAGCCCTTCTGACTGCAGGCCCTCCCGTGCCAGAGAACAGCTGCCCTGGGCAGTGCAAGGCTCCTGATGCTATCCCCAGAGATCCAGGCCTGAGTAACCTCTTGCCTCATGCTCTGCCACCTGCACACCCTTAGTTGGGGTGGCCCCTTGCCTGCCACATCTCCAGGGATTCAAGTTCAGGTCCTATCCCATCTCTAGCAGTACAGACATGGTGTCAGGTGAGCTTGAGCATCTTCCCATGTTCCCCAGGTCCTTAGGAACTCTGTGGCGACAGAAGCTGAAGGGTGACCCAGTGTCTTCATGCTGTGACATGTTCTGGAAGGCAGAGTCCTGCCCATTCTGCTTGCTGTGGCTCCCTTAGCACCTGTGGGCACCAGGTAAGTCTCTGTGGGATGACAAGGTTCCAGGGTGCCATCACAGACAGAGCTATGCAGAAAATGGCACTTGCAAACTCTCATCTAGCCGTGACAGTCAAGGCCAATATTCTCACCAATGAGGAAACTGCGGCTCTGCAGCCAGGGGGTCAGGAGTTGGGACTGTCCGACTGCAAGGCTGGGCTCCTGGAGCTGCCTCCTACCCAGGCCTTAATGCAACCACTGAGTGGCAGACACCTCTGACATACGCTGCACTGTGGGCTGTGGTCCTGCCCTGGGCTGCTGGGGTCCCCTGCCTGTGCTAGCTCTCCAGCAAGCCAGGAAAGG
Source organism: Ochotona curzoniae (assembly GCF_017591425.1). NCBI lineage: Eukaryota > Metazoa > Chordata > Mammalia > Lagomorpha > Ochotonidae > Ochotona > Ochotona curzoniae. The sequence goes on from NW_024464918.1 coordinate 780,217, forward strand.
CTCTTTGGAGAAAAACCTCAATTCAAAGGCGGTGAAATCCCATTCAAGTCAAGGCAAGAGTTCTCTCCTTCGCCACTCTGACCCCCTTCCCACCCCCACCTCCACCTCTGACTGGCGCCAATAACGCAAGATGCATCATTCCTTAGAAATATAATAGTTGTTCTTCCTCTTCCCGCTGAAGCCTCTGCCAGGTAATTAGCATATGCTGACACCTTGATAGACGAAAGGAAAGGCATGAGATAATTCCCTCCTTCTTGAACCATTATAGTATGAAGCAGCCTTTCAGTTTGCCAGCTCCCCAGCCCAGCACTGCTGAGCGCAGCCCACCGTGTGACATGTTATTCGAGCCAAGCCTACCATCTCTGATGTTCATCACCTACCCCGGTCACACTTGAGAGCGCCAGTTCCCCCTCTGTACACTAACACCTCACGAGTGAGATGCTCTGGGAACTGGGTGGGGGGAGTGTGTGTGTTTGTGCGTTGGGGTTAGAGGATAATGCAGGTCATGCCTGGGTGAGCACCCCGTGTTGGCAGCCCAAGGCCTTGCGGGGGGCTGGCTAGCTCTGGGGCTCGTTTTTGGAATCACTCTTCCTTCTCCCTGTGCAGCAGGGACCTTGGCCTGCAGCCAATGGTTTTGTCTTCTCTCCTTGTACACACACATGCATACTGAGTGTGTGGACCTGGCACCTCCAAGGAGTGCCCATCCTCTTGGGAGGGGCTGTCCCTCCCTGGCTATGTGACAGGTCTGCTTTGTACATTGACCTTTATGGAGAAAGTAACAGGAGGGGAGGAGAAGCTTAATTCCTTCATTGCACAGAACCTTCATTAAGAGCCTGCCTTGCTTCAGGCTCCACGCTAGACCCTGACAGTATAGAGTGAAACAGGGGCCCAACCTCTCCAAGCTTATAATCTAGGAATTAAAACTAAATCAAATAAAATAAATCAAGCAGCAAGAGATATAATTGCAGATGGTGACACCTGCTTTTTAGGAAAACAGTGCAAGAGTGGAGGCGGGGAAGGAGGGAGAGAACCATCTTGCACTGGGGGCCAGAGAGGACCCGAGATGTGAACTGATGTGTGGATGGGGTGACCCAGACACGCCACACAGCCTGGTGGGAAAACTTGCTGGAACTGCAACAGGTGCATGCAACCACATGCTCCGGGGTCCTGCAGTTACAGCCAGTCCGGTTTCCTCATGAGATCAATCCCACCGCCTTCCCTGGGTGCTAATCCAGAGAAGGAATGCTCGCTGATCCACTGGTGAGAGGGTACAGAAAGCTGTCGGGCTTCCTAGGCAGGCCTGACCTCCCCCCACCTCCCCGAGCCAGCATCCTGTCCTTGAGTGGTCCCTGGAGGACGGGTGGCTGCCCAAGGAACTCTCAGTACCCATGCCTCGACACCCTCCTGCTACAACAGGCCCAGCTGCTACCACTTCTCCCCATCCAGGCTGGCCCATCAGCTCCTCCTCTGAGCTCCTGGCTCTGAGCCAGGGGCTGGGGGGAAGGGAGCAGAGCCAAGAGCCCACCAGCCCTCAATACAGCAGGCGCTGGTTCAGCTAAGATAAGGTAAGAATTGTTTTTTAGGGAAATCCATCAAACAGGGCAAGGAAGAGAAGGGAAAGAAAGAGAGAAACGCAGGAGCTGGGAATGCAAGTCCAGGGACAGGACTTCCTGCCTCCAGTGGCCTTCAAGCACAGCTCTCCTGGCCTTCTGTTGCCCCTGCCCCTTCCACTGTGGTTAAGATACAGGATGCCCTTGGCCCCATGCAAGTTGGAAGGTGTGCCTGCCATTCCGTGAACCACTGAACTGGGGAGAGGCAGTCAGAACCCAGCTGGACCTGGGCAGGCCCGCCTTCCCTGCCTCCCCATGGCCGGCCTCCTTGGAGGCTGGGCCTCCAAATCTTCTCCCAGCTTGGCTCTGCTCCCCTCCCTCTCTGTTCGCCACACATGAAAAACATATTTTTTAAAAATAGAATGATTTAATAACTAGAATCCATGAGTTACGATGAAAGATCCCACTGAAATATCCTGCCCCCCCTCAAAAAAAAAGCAAGACTTGCCTGTGTAAGTGGGTGGGTTCCAGGAACCCCGCCTCCCATGGTTCAGAGGTCACCCTTTACTGCAGAGAGGGCCTAGGCCAAGGTCATGGTGGCTCTTGCTGGGGCATCTGTGCCAGAGAACTCAAAGACAAGGCATGTGAAGGATGGCCCACTGACCCATTCCAAGAGGTCTGTATAACTGCAGAGACCCCCAGCCCCCAGGGACAAGGGAGGCCAAGGCTACCACCAGGCCTTCAGCCTTCACCCCTTCCTGACTCCCTCTGCTTGCTGTATCCACTACAGGGAATACTGAAGAAAAGCTAGCACCCAACAGTGAAAACAAATGCTAAACAAAAAATTCAGTGGGCCTCCCTGGTAGCATCTTCAACAAAACCTTTGCCTTCATGAGAGCAGTGAGGCCCTGCCTGGACCCTCACCTACCCTTCCTTCAGTTGTCAATGAGGCTCTCCATCCCCTGCCAACCACCTCGTGTACAATCTCACCTCCACACTGCACTTCTGGTTTCTCTTTGTTAGCTTTATCATGGTCCTACTAAATGGGTGTTTTAGCATGCTTTTCATTTATTTCCTGTCTTCCCACTGGCATATAAACCCCGCAAGGGCAGGGATTTGGGATTCACTCCCCAAGTGACTGCAACAGGCAGAGCTGAGCCAATCTGAAGCCAGGAGCTAGGGGCTTCTTCCGGGTCTTCCACGTGGGTGCAAGATCCCAAGGCTTTGAGCCACCTGCACTCCTTTCCCAGGCCACAGGCAGGGAGCTGTATGGGAAGTGGGGCTGCCAGGTCTAGAACTGGTGCCCATATGGGATCCCAGGGAGTGCAAGGCAAAGACTTAAGCCACTATACCATGGCACTGGGTCCTTTCTTCCTTTCTTGATTTATGAGTTTATTTGGAAGGTAGATTTAGAGAGAGAGGATTTCTATCTGCTGGTTTACAAACCAGGAGCGAGGAGCTTCTTCAAGGATTTGGGCTATCTTCTGCTGCTTTTCCAGGTCGTTAACACGGAGCTGGATGGGAAATGGAGCAACTGAGACTCAAGCCAGCATCCACATGGGACACTGGTGTCATAGGCACTGGATTTACCTGTTACGCCATGACACCAGCCTTGAGGTTCTTTTCATGCTTTAAGGGGTTTCTTCAGTTCTCTCCAGTTTCAGGGTTCAAGGTCACACAGAGACCTAATGACAGAATTGTATCTGTCTACGCATTGCTTCCTCTAAGACCCCAGATCAGGGCCCGGCGCGGTGGCGCAAGTGGTTAAGGTCCTCACCTAGCACGCCCGGGATCCCATATGGGCGCCGGTTCTAATCCCGGCAGCCCCGCTTCCCTTCCAGCTCCCTGCCTGTGGCCTGGGAAAGCAGTCGAGGACAGCCCAAAGCTTTGGGAACCTGCACCCGCGTGGGAGACCCGGAAGAGGCTCCTGACTTCGGGTCGGCATAGCATGAACCGTTGCGCTCACTTGGGGAGTGAATCATCAGACGGAAGATCTTCCTCTCTGTCTCTTCTCTCTGTATATCCGCCTTTCCAATGAAAAAATAATAAAAATAAATCTTTAAAAAAAAAAAAAAAAAAGATCCCAGATCAGACCATGGGTGGTGTGGCCAGTGGGTACAGGCCAGAGGTCAGGAGTCCATTCTACCACTTGGCCACAGATGACCTTGACATCCGTGAGTCTCTCCTCTGCCAGGCAAGGAGGCCGTCAGAGGGCTGCTCTGTCCCTGTGGAATGTTTGTCCCCTCACTGCATCCTGAACTTTCAACAGGGCAGGGGCCAATCTACAAGTTCATGGTCAACCCTGCAGTGGAGAGGGACTCTGTGCCTCCCACTGGCCCAGACACATCACGGCCATGCGGAAGACCAATGGTATGACATGGTGGAGATGGACCCCTCTGGCCATGCTCTGTGGGTTTCTGCCCACTCTCTATCTTTTCCTCCTCACTCCATCACCCCAAGCATCACTACTCTGTAATGTGGCAGATGGGGGTGGGGAAGAGATGTATGTGGTGGCCATCATCATCCATTGGAGTTCCCCGACCAGCTAGCCTGCAGTCTGTTGGCTTGTGAACCTCTGACCAAGCCCCCATGTCCATTCCAGTTCCCGCCCTCCACCCCACACGGCCTCTGACAGCTCAGGCCATGATTACTCTCCTCTCCTGACCACCCACTGTATGTATTGACCACACCCTGCTTCCTGGCATTTGCTTCCTCCTAGGCTGGTGTTTGATTAGATTCTGCCACACGTTCTCATCTTGCCTACCTGTCAGAGCTCCCCAGATTGACTTCCAGCATCCTAACAATGCGCCCGAGCTGGTGGGGGCCCACTGGACGTTCACTCAAAGGGTTCCCCTTGCTCTTCTGTCTCGCTGTCCCTGCCACACCCTTGAGGGTGGACAGAATGGAAGTCATCACCCACATTCCATGGCTCAGGCAACCAAGGCTCAGAGGGACTTATATCATTGCTGCCTGCCCTACACCTGTCTACACCTGTCCCCCATTCACCTGTGATTAACTGGTACCCCACAGGAAGATGCCCATGCCAGAAAGGATGGCTACCCTCCTTCACTCCATCTTTTCTTTCTCACCAGACAGTCCCCCACCCTGTGAATAACACCCCATCTCTGTTTAGACCACTCACTCCTATAGAGCTCTGTGCCTGGGCTCGTGTGCGGTAGCCATCATAAGGTGGTGTTGTGGAGTAGGTTAACTTGCTGCTTGCCATATCAACCTCTCATGCTGAAGTGATGATTCAAGTCCTGGCTGTTCCACTTCTAATTCAGCTTCCTGCTCACGCACTGAGGAGGCAGTAGATGATGGCCCATGTGCGTGGCTCCCTGACAACCTACATGGGAGTCTCAGGAAGAGTTCTTGGCTCCTGGATCCGGTCTGGCCCACCCCTGGCTGCTGTAGCCCTTTAGGGATGGAGCCAGTGCATGAAGAGTTCTGTGTCAGCCTCCCTCCACCTCACTGAATCTCCCCCTCCCCCACTGTATCTCCCTCCCCCTGTCATTCTGTCTTTCAAATAAGTGAAGTTAAAAAAAGAGAGATGACTGTCACCCCTTCCCTGGAAGATTACCAGTGTCTCCATCTCCTCTTCCGTAGTTGCCTCACCCTGCCCATCCAGTGTTTAACACGTCCATTCATTCATTCACTCACTCACTCATTCATTTCTTTACACTGGGGCCACAACATTGAACAAAACCTGCAGTGAGATGGTGCTTGGCCAGTTGGTGTTTCAGGAAGTCCAGAGGGACCTACAAGCCTAGGGTAAGGGCAGAGGAGACTCCTGGCAGAAGGTCACATCTCACAGTCTGAGCATCCTGACAAAGGCTTTGGCCGTGAACTTCAGACGCCAAGTCACTGAGGGCTCGAACGGAGCAGTGACATGGTCTGACTTACATTTTACTTTATTTCATATGTGTTCATTTGAAGAGAGGGGATGGGAGTCTGTCCATTGATTCATTCCTCAAATATCTACAACAGCCAGACCTGGGTCAGGCCAAAGCAGGGGACCCGTAACTCCATGCTGATCACCCACGTGGGTGGCAGGAACGCAAGAACTTGAACCATCATCCACAACTTTCCCAGGAGTATTAGCAGGAAGCTGGATCAGAAGTAGAATAGCTAGGATTTGAACTGGGACCCAAAATGGGATGTGGGCACCTAAGCTGCAGCTTGACCCACTGTACCACAGCGCCGGCCCCTCCAACAGTGTTTCTGTTAAGCACCCTGGGGAACTGAAGCGTTCGCTCCACAATCATCAGTAAGTGCTGTGCCTTCCCACAGCAATCCCACCGTCCTAGAACAGTGTGTCTCTCATCCCCCATACACTCTTCAGCGCCCCTCCCCCAACTCTGTCCACATCACTCTGGCATAAGAAGTCGCAAGGGTGAACTACTCTGTCATGGTGCCCACCTGGTGGGCACTCCGCGTGACAGATAGTCGCAGCCAGTGTCCAAGGTGCTGTGCACCTGTCCAGCTGCCTTCCTCAGCATCAAACCTGACCCCGGGCTCTGCACTCCTGGGGCTCCCTCTCCCCTCCCACTCTTCCCAGTGACCGCGGGAGGGCCTGCTGTCCCCCTGGAGGGCAGCAGCACTCAAGCCGGAGCATGTGGAGCAGCTCCAGCTGCCCCCCACGCGGGTGCACCGGGCTGGCGAGGAAGCAGGTGCCCGAGGAGGAGGCAGCGCTCCTTTCTGTATTTCCCTCCCACAGCCTTCACCTTTCATTAAAACAGCCTCTAGATGTAGGTGCAATCAAACATTCATTAGACAAGCAAGGTACATTTTACGAAAACCAACAACGCCCCAGCGCACGCATCCACCGAGCAAGCAGCCATCATCCATCTGCGAAAGGAAACCGGGCCTGGGGCGAGAACAGCCGCCGCCCGCGTTCCTCCGCATCGCGCCCCGCGTGACCGCGGCTCCCGCGCCGGCTCCCACCCGCGTGCGTGTCGGGGGGGGGGGGAGCCGTGGCCGAGTGCCGGGAGCTGCGCCGCCCCCTTGGAGCCGAGCCTGGCCGACACTGGGGGCTGCCCGGGGGGCCAGCACCTGCCGTCCGGGGCCCCCACACTAGCCGGGCGCTGCGGGGTGGTCGGCCTGTTTCGCTGGCTGGGGGCTTGGGAGAGCTGGTGGGGTGTCTGGAGACATTGGCCCTCCTCCTCTCTTCAATCAGGACCAGCTTCCTGGAGGAGGGGACAGCGGCGGAATCGGGAATGGGGGCAAGGAAGGGACTCGACAGATGGGGAGTGGGAAGCTCTTCCCAACAGATGGGGCTGCGTGGGCGGAAGGAGTCTGGGCCGCGCGGGGGGTGGGGCGGGGTGGGAGGTGCGCGGGGCTGCAGCGCCTGCCGCTCGCCGGAGCGAGGACACAATGCTGGAGTGGGGGGTGGGCGTGCGGAGGGAGGAGGTGGCCCCCAAAGCCGGGGGCGGGGAGCGGGGGCGGCCCTGGATGCGCTCTCCCCGAGCCTGCGGAAGGCGCGGCTCGCTGCGCGCCCGGCACAAGGGCGCCCCCTGCTGGCGCCTCGCGCGTCCAACACAATTTCCATTTTCTCGTGAAATCTGTTGAGCAGAATTGTTCATCAAACGCCGCCTAGCAGCCGGCAGGCGCCGAACTGAGGTCCCCTCTGGAAGCGAGTCGTGTGCCCATTCCACAGTTGAAGCAATGGAGACCCAAGAGAAGTCATATAGCCAGGCGGTCCGAGAACCGGGTCTCTAAGTCCACGGGTTCGGTCCCTGAATCATGAAGCAATCCCTACTGTATCCTGGGGGCTGCAGCACACGGGGAAGAGGGGTGTGGGGAGGTCCCCAGGCTGGGTGAGCAGACAGCACACGAGTAAACAAACAAATGAGCAAAACCACTCCAGCACTGCGGAGGAAATAAACCCTGGGTGTGGAACGAGGCAGCCACACTGCTTCCCCCAGCCTGCCTCCTCTCACTGCTCCCTGCGGGACCGGGATTTGTCAGCTTGCCTTCCAGGCAGGCAACAAAAGAAGGTGGCTCTGGGGTGGAAGGTGGAACCCAGGGAGGGGGTGAGATTCCCAGGGTCAGAAGCCAGCTGCCATCCCTGGCATCCCTTCGCCCACCTGGACCCCCACCAAGCACCTGCAGCCCCTGGCACTCCCGCGGTGGCCAACCGCTGAATTATTTCTTCATCTCAACTCGATGAGTTTTTAATCTGTCTTTATGCAGTGGCCTGGCTGCCTGCACCAGGATTATTACAGACCAGTCTGCACATCCATCCTGCCTCCCCTGGCCACTCACACGGAGGGAGGCAGTAAGCTGGGGGGTGTGGGCGTAGGCTGGGCTGGTTTCCTAGGAGGTTCGCGGAACACCAGCAACTGCTGTAGGCAGGAGGCTGCGACGTTCTCGGTCCCTCCAAAGACTGGGCTGCAGCTGAGGACTAAATTACCAGCTGGAGGCGGAGAGGCTGAGATAGCCTGGGACAAGGAGCAAAGCAATCTGCTCGCAGCTCTGCCGGCGATGGGTCCTGGGGTGGCTGCTGAGCGTGCAGGGAGAGGTGGCGGAGGCATTCTGCCTTTGCTCAGTAGTTAGCCAGTCTTATAAAGTGGGAGCAGGAGTCCCAGCTCGGCCTCCAGGAGGGGGCGCTATTGTGTGAGGAGACCAAGGCAGGTGCATTCAACTGCACGGCCCTCAGCCGGGGCTTACACGCACAGCCTGCTCTGCCCGTGCACAGGGACACAGCGCCAGGGGGCGCCTGAGAGCGCCTTTGGCCAGGCCAATCTGAGTGGCCTTCAGTGCCCAGGGGGGCCTTGGGGCTTTTCTCCTCTGCTGCTGCCTCTTTCTCCTCTTGGCTGCTCCTTTGTGAGTGTGAGTCCTTCTTCCTGGAATTCCTTTTCTTTCGACCCTGTAGGGACACGGATGTTGTTGGTTCATGAGTAGCAGATGGTTAAAAAGCAGTACCTGAGCTCCCTGCCAGCGGGATGATTTTTTCCGGGCTCTGCTCCCCCTCACTTCTCAGGGAGGCCTGGGCAGGGCTTTCCCTGCTGAAGTCTCCTGGTCTACACCGACTCCCGCCCCTGGCTGGCCCCCAGACATGTTGTGAGCAGGGATGTCCCCTCTGCTAGAGTTCGAGCCCCATAAGGACAGAGGCACCTCCTTCCTGCACTGTCCTGGGTGCCTGGCACGTGGCGGATGCTTAAGGCAGAATAGACAAGAGATGCACAGCACTGGGGGCCTCCCAGTCTTCTGTGTCAGCCCCCCCCCACACACACACACGCGTGTCCTCCTTCCCCGCCCAGCTTCTGGTGGATGACTTCTGACCTCCCAGGTCTCAAGAGCCACTCCGAGCTCCCCTTCCCCCTCCTTCACCTTCTCTCCCTCTCCTCCCTCCACTGCCATCCACTCTCAAGCCGAGTCCTTCTCACCCGCCGGTACCTCTGGTCTGCCCTCCCCAGGGCAGGGCCAGATGCCCCAGACCCCTGCTGCAAAGAACACAGCTCTGGACATGCAGCGTGGTGAGCCTGGGCACCCCTCTCCCCACACCAGCCTGTGTGCTTCAGCAAATGCCGAGTCACTGTTGCTGCTGCCTGTCTCCGGCACCTCCTGCCTGAGGAGCTGCCAGCAGCACACCCAGAAGAGCCTCCCCCAGCCCTGCAGTCCTCAAAGCGCCTCCACCTCCTATCCAGAGCCCAAGAGTCCCTGTCTCCTTTCCTGCAGACCACCCCCCCCCACCGCAGGGGGGTCTGAAAGGTCCCCCCTCTCCTCTCCACTGCAGTGACCAGGCCCCCTTGGGGACAGTTCCCCCATTGGGATCTTCCCTGCTCAGGGAGCAAGCACTGACTGATAACAGGGCCCCTGCAAACTGCCCTAGACAGGCGTTCCCTCCCAGTACACACAGCCCTGGGTGCTCCCAGGCAGTTGGCACCCCTTCTGCCCTTTGAGCCTCTGCAGCGTTCCTGTTTGGGGAGTTACTGGAAACGGAATCAATGCAGGAGAAAACCAAGAGTTAGAGAGGAAAGAGGCTTGTCCGAGGCCACACAGCCTGTGGGGCTGGTACTTGACCCAGGACAAGAATCCTTTTCCCCAGACTCTGGTGAGGCTGGGGCAGTTCAGACCCTCCCAGGTCTCCTGCCTCTCCTGGTTCCCTGTAAAGAACTTGACGATACTTAACTTCCAGTGCGGTTGTAGGATACTGGCAATGTGGAGCTGGCCGAAACTCAAAGAAGTTTGGTAACTTTCCCAGAGTCACTCAAGTCCACGTCACAAACCTGGCCTGTTAAAGCCATCATAGACTTTAGCCCCTGTTTTAGGCCCTGCCTGGTCTAACTGAAGCCCCTTGTCCCCAGGGAGGGTGAAACTCCAGCCTTTCTCTCTTAGGGTCTTAGATCTCTCTTCTTTGCCTGGCACGAGAAAAACTGCAATGGAGTGGGGCTTTGTCTCATGCTTTGGAAAAACTAGCCTGGGTTGGAGAAGTCTTGGGAGCCTTCCTGGAAGAGGCACGCAAGAAGGGTCTTAAAAGATGAGTAAGGAACAGGCGACAGAGAAGAAAGAAAGAAGGTTCCCTCTGGTGTTCCGAGCAGAGGGAACCATTGTGGGCGAAGTCTGTTCAGGGATCCCCTTCTTGAAGCAGAATGGCTGGAGCGTGGGCAGCACAGTAGGGAGAGAGGATGGTTGCTGCGACAGCAGAGACCTACCAGGTGGGTCAGAGAACCTCAGGGCTCTGCATCTGGGACCCGCTCCGTTCAAACCTCAGCTCCTGTGAGCTGTGCATTCGTGCAGGCATAGTACTTAATCTCTCTGGTCCTTCGTTTTCTCACCTATAAAATGGGATGGCTGTGAAGAGTAAAACACCTTGTACGCTTCTCTCCTGGACATTCACTCAATGCGACTTCTTGTCACCATCCTTCACGTGATTATTCCCAGCAACACAGTGCGAAATCTAAGGTGGAGGATGACTGTGATGAAGAAATTTGTAAAAACAAGTTGCGGCTTGTGTTTATCTGTCATCTCCACATTCATGCATACGTGTGAGATTTCATCTGCAACTGTTTTTGCAGAGTGACACCTGTCCCAAAGCAAATGTCGGGATGTTGCATGGCGATAGGAGAGGTGTGTTCAGGCAACCTGCAGCAGGCTCATGGCTGGGATCAGGTGCGGGGCTGAGGGTGGGGCCTCTAGCAATCTTGGAGGGGTGACAACACCCATGTTCCCAAACTGGGACGGGGAGGGACGCTTTGGGGTCCTGAAGTAGCTCTACCTGGCCTGATCAGGTAAGAAGATCAGCCATGTGCATTTGCAGTGAAGGCTCCAAGCAGAGTCTGTAGTTCATGCTACACGAGTTTACTATCTGCCGGGGTTAGGAATTCATAGAATCTCAGTGGTTGTTCCTTGGCCCTTGACGTTTTCAGGTGATTTCCAAGAGAACAGAACCCAGGACCACACAGGTGAACCCAGACCAAGGCTGCTGCCCTCTGAGGTCTCTTTACCCAGCTTAGAACCTGCCCCCATCCATGTAGCACGGGCCTTAGAAAAGCTACTCCTCTGGGTCCTAGCTACCCCACCTACACACCTGGACTTATCATTGACCCACCTCAAGGACAGCATTAAGATTTAATGAACGAGGGGGCCCGACACAGTAGCCTAGTGGCTATAGTCCTAGCCTTGCATGTGCTGGGATCCCATATGGATACCGGTTCATGTCCCAGTGGCCCTGCTTCGCATCCAGCTTCCTGCTCATGGCCTAGGACAGCACTAGAGGGTGGCCTGTGTGCCTTAGGGGCCTGACCCATGTGGGAAACCTAGATGAAGTTCCAGGTTCCTGGTTCAGTTTGATCCAGCCCTTGTAGTCATTTGATGAGTAACCCAGTGGATGGAAATCTCTCTCTCTCTCTTCCTGTTTGTCTTTCAAATACACAAATACTTTTTAATATTCATGAGACAATGCATCTAGAGCACTTGACCCAGTGCCCGGCACATGATCAGAGCTCAAGAACTAGCAGTGGTCAGCACTAGTGTGATATTCTCCTTCTGGAAAGTTCTACTAACCATGCAGCCCCCTCTTGGAGAAGGATGATGTCCCGACTAAGTTATTGTGGCTTTAAACAGTGACACTTGGGCATCTAGGCAGCCAGGAAGGCGGCACATGGGGAGTGTTTCTGAGTACCAACATCATCTGGGGAACAGGTGGAATCTTGGCCTAAGCCATGGAAACAGGGAAGAAAGTTAAATCAGCCACAGGATAGGCTGGGCGAGGGTCCATGACTGGGCTTGTTGGGACCCTGAGCAACAGGCAGGGCACAAGGCTTGGGGTGGGGGCATGCCTGTGCCAGAAGCACTAGTGATTGGGTCCTGCTGGAGGCCTAGAGGGTGGCCCATCATCTGCCAGGCCTTCTGAAAATCGAGAAACATAAAGTTAACAACAACAACAAAAACAGTACACTCACAAGATTTTTTGCTACAGTTTTGGCAGCTGCGGAGTCATTTAGCAGCTTCAAGTTTAATAAAGTTGGGGGCAGGCAGCTTCCTTGGGAGTTGTGCTTCCGAGCAATCATGGGTCACTCAGCCACAAAGTGGGCTGGATGGGTGGGCCGTGGGGACCAGGAACAGTCACAAGTTTTGTATTTGTCATCAGAATGGGGGCCCCATGGGCACAGGGGGTAGTGCCATGACTGCTCAATGGCGCATTTGTCACACGGCCACTGACACAATCAATTGACCCCCTTACACACCGGTGTTTATTAGCCATTGTATAAATATTTCACCCCACCCCAGCTGACACATAATCTCTTCTTTGCTGTCTCTGACAAATGAACATTTCTCTGTAGACTCTTAAATGAGTATGTGTCACAGCTATGTCACTGATTAATTTTTTTTCCTACCATGAACAACGATGCATAGAAATGTAACTTATATTCATTTCCCGGCTTGAGCCCAGCTGTCTGAAAAATTCCACCGGCCACCACCACTGACAGACAGCTATCGCCACCCTGACAGGCGGCTGTGTGGGTGCCAGCTTGCTAATTACCGGCTTGTTCTTCCGGCTCGGCTGCCCAGGAAGCAGCCACAGGACCTTAATCACCGCTGGGACGGGCCGGGGAGGGCGGGCTTCTGAGGGCTCTGGGGGCCACTCCCAGCCCAGCCTAACCACACTCAGCTTCTTCCTCCAGGCATTAGCCAATGTCCTTTCCCCTGGGTCCTGGTTTGAGGACGTCCCCAAGGTCCCCTGAGTAGACTTACTGCCACCTTGGACTCTCTACCTGCTGCTCCTTGGGCAGCTTATGCAGCGTAGGGGGTGGGTCGGTCTTGTTTTCCTAGCACAAGGGCAGTGGCGCTGGAAATATCGGTTGGCAAGAAAGTAGCCCAGGGGCGGCCAGCTGAACACTGACCATGACCATTCTGGGGGCACCTACCAGCTGCCAGCAGGTGTTCAACCGATGAGCCAGATGAGCCTATTGACCTGGGCCCGGCAGCAGAGAACAGTGGTGGTGGCTTAGAGGAGCAATGAGTGTGTGTTGGGACAGGGGTGGGAGCTGGACCCTGCAGACCTTCAGGCTGCTGGCAGTTAAGGACCCAGTGGTGGGCACCTTGGCACCCAGACCAGAATGAAGTTTGGAGGATGAGCAGTACTAGGGACAGGTGCTATTAATGCCCTTTTGGCCTTGGGAAGCTGCAGGTCAGGTCAGCCTCTGGTCCTGCAACCTGCAAGGTGTGGCTGGGGATAAATGCTGATGCCAACCTACCCCAGAACCTGCACTTCTAACCTCCCAGTGACTGTCCCCCACCCTCTCCTTGGTCTGCCTCAGTTTCTTTCCCACCACAGCTCCCCTTCCCTTCTTCTCATACTTCTCCTCCCCCCTCCTCCATCCTACAAGTTCTTGAGTCACCTTGGGCTGTAGAGCCGATTCAGCATCCTGGCCCCCACCTGCCCCGTCCATCTGCTGCTTCCCCCTTTCCACCCAGACACCCACTGACATAGGCCGGAGCCTTCAGCAGGTGTCTAGGCGGCCCCTACCCCACCCCCATGCACCTGTGTCCCTCCCCTGATGTCACATAATCACTGGCTGAGAGCCAAGTGCACAGCACCTGGGGACGCGTGTGGTTGTTGAACAAGCTCACACCAGCATAACCACTACCCACAAAGTTCTCATGAGATTAACCTGAGAAACAAGGACCCCTCCCTGCCTGAGACCAGGCAGGCTTGGGTGCCCTGGGGGTGGGGGGTGCACATCCAGGAAGCCAGGGTACCCTGCTGCTGTGTGTGTGTGGCATCCACATGGATCAATCCAAACTTCTGACGACAGTGGCGAAACAGATGGTGGGATGAATTCCAGTTTCTCAGTTCACCCTGCCTCCATCCTCGTGTAGGTTTTCCTACCTTGTGCCCTGGGGAGATCTGCCTCACAGAACCCTCATGAGTTGGTAAGAGCCAGGGTTGGGCACCACCTGGCACAGTCCCTGGTGCATGACAGGTGCACAGGGCATGGTGGAGTCCTTCTTCCCTATGCTCTCACCTCGCACATAGCCCCCAAGACCCCAAGCACTGGTCACACTGCCCCTCTGCCTCCCTCCAGGCCTGAGTGGTGTGCGAGGAGGGGCAGTGCAGGAGAGGTGAACCTGCAGGGGTAGGTGCTGCCCGGAGGATCTGCTGCCACTTCCAGTCCACATCATCCAAATTGATGACCCCCACGTGAGCAAGGTTACAAGGCGCAGGAGGAAGTGCAGGAAAAGCCACAAAAAACCTGTAGGGTGAGGGGCCACCGACTTCATTTCACTAAGAATTGGAGGCCCCAAGACATTAAGGAAACCACAAAAGGTCACCATGATACAAAGTCAGAACTTGAACTTGGTCTGCCTTGGAGCCGACATTTGGTTCTTAACCACTGTATCTGCCACCTCCCCACCCCCATGGCCACCAAGCCCCCAGGGAGCCTCTAGGGACATCATCCAGGGTCTGTCCTGTGACATCAAGGTCCCAGTGAAGTCCAGGGCAGGGTGAGAGGAAGGAGAAATCCAACTGGCTGTGTTTGAATCAGATCAGGAGAGCAGGGGCCCACACGCTGGCCCTTTGCTTGGCAGGTTGGCCGGCTTTCCTCCAAGCCTGTCCTTGTTCCAAACCGAGTGCTGAGCCCCGGAAATGAGGACAAAAGCACCACCCACAGCTCTGGTCTTGATGACTCAGATTCCACCTCCCACAGCCGCCTCCCGCGTGTGCCTGCGCGTGCGCCCGCCGGCGGCACAGGAGGCTGTCAGCTCTGTGTGTGTGTGTGTGTGTGTGTGCGTGCACAGGGACGAGCCCACGCGTGCACATGCCCGGCTGTGGCCGCCTGCTCCAAGCTGGAGCTCTCGGAAGGGGCAGATTGGTGGGGTCGGATATGGCCACGTGTGTCCTGACTTCAAAAGCGTTGAGCTCCTAGGTCCTTCTAGCCTGGAATCTTGACAATGGCTGGTGAGGCAGGTGCTGGCTTTTTTCCCACTCTCCTGAAGATGAGACAGATGCTCAGAGAAGTGAAGCTGCCTTTCCAAGGTCACACAGCCAGGGCACAGTGGACTCAGAAGCCAGTCTGTGTCCAGGAAGACAGGCACTCCTTTGGCCACCTCCTCCTACCCCAACCCTATCCTTCCGGTTCCCAAAGAGTTTAGCAAGGAATCCTTGAAGGTCATTTGTAAGTCCAAGCCGGCGTGGGTCCCTGAAGGAACAGGAGAGGGTAGCAAAAGCCAAAGCATCAGAGCAGAAGGGGTGCGGCTGGCAAGACTAGATGCGTGAGCAGGAGGGGGCAGGGCAGCTGTCTCCAAACAGGTGTCAGGGAAGCTGTGACAGCCACTTAGAACCACAGTGGCAAACCTCCTTTACATGGCGATTTGCATACATTTACATACATTTGCATCATCTGAGCTGTGGAATCGGCCCTTAATGGTTCCTGCTTCGGAAGACTGGCAGAAACGGAGAGGGTGGGAGTGACAGGGAGGGCCTAGGGAATTCAGGAAGGGAACAAGGGGAGAGGCAGCACAGGGCAGGCCCTCCCCTAGGTCCTGCTCAGCTTCCCAGGGGAAACAAGAACCCCTGCCACGACCCCGGAGAACTTCCTTGTCCGTCACCTGGGGGAGGGAGGGGCGTAGAAATACAGGACAGTCCAGGCGGGTTGGGAACCGGAGCCGGTGGTCCACGGGGAGGGCTTCGCCCTGCTTCTCGATCCGGGCCGCCCGCCCGGTGGCCGGAGCTCCGTGGATCGGTGTTGGGGCGCCATCTAGTGGGCACATGCGGGGACTCGCCCTGTGCCTGATGTCTGGCTGCAACCCCTTCCTCGGCGGCTTGGCCTGCGCCCAGCAGGTGCATTACCGAAGCTAGTTCAAGAGCCTGGCGGTCTGTCTGTGTGGCAGCGAGAACTTGGGGAGCTTCCCACGGTTCCCGGGTCGGGCTAAGGTGAATAGACCAATCCAGCTTAGTTATGAAAAGCTTAGGCCTTAAAATCAGAAAAATAGGCAGTGCTACTTACTAATAGTAGCTGCCAGGGTCAGTCTTGGAAATGACTTGCCTCTCTGTAACATGGAGGTGATGAGAATGACCTGTGACCATGAAGGGCGATAACACTTACGAACAAGGCAAGAACAGAGAAGATCGCTCCTTGGCCTTCTGACTAAGATCAAGTGTGGGGTACAGAGAGGAAGTCAGTGAGGTAAGCACGGAGGGGCTTGTGGGGCCTTGTACTTCCTGGGCAGCTGAGCCCTAGTCTTCCCTCTCCATCTCAGTGCTGGCCCTGCTTACGAGCCCATGGCCCGGCCGGCATACAAGCTGTTGTTACTGAGACAGTGCTGAGGTCTGCTGGCCAAGGGCGTGAGAGGAGCTGGGGGCAGGAGGACAGAGGCACAGAAGGTCAGACAGAACTCAGGATTTTATCAGCCTGATGATGGATGCTGAAGGGCCTCGGGCCCAGCTTTCAGCTGACTGGAGCCACTGGTGAGAGTTATGAGTGGGCTACCACCATAGGAGGGGACTGGGAAGACAGCCCTAATGGACAGTGGTGTGGGCATGGTCCAGTGTGCAAAACTGTGAGTACCTGCTTGGTCCAGTCAGGGAATGTCCCCTGACTCTTCAGGAACAACATGAGATCTGTTGGGCTTCTGATCATAGAGGCCTGGGGGAACCAGGCCAAAAGTCAGTGACAGTATGACTCAGGAAGGAGACGGAGGGACAGCACTCTGGGAGCAGCCCCAAGTGTACAAACCTCCAGGATGCGGATCCCCCACAGAGAGAGTGTGCTGCTGGGGCTCTCAACAGGTGGACAGAGTGGGTTTCTCTCCTTGTTGGCCCCAAGGCCTGCAGAGCATGGCCATTGAGGCCACAGGTGCTCCTGACAGCACATCTGCTCTGTGTGGTCAGCCTGCCCATGCTGAGCCCACTGTGGGGTGGCTCTCTTCCTTGGAAGATTCTGGCAGCCCATAGCAGAGTGCCTGAGGTTAAGGCCAGGGGTCTCTGCTTCTGGCCCAGCTTCCCAAAGTGCTCACTCGGGGAGTCAGTGATGGATGGCTGAAGTGCTGGGCTCCTTGCCATCTACAACCGAGACCCAGACGAAATTCTGGGCCCCTGGCTTCCACTCAGTCCAGCTCCAGCCACTGTGGGCATTTGGGGAATGAACTAGTAGATGCAGGATCCATTTCCCCCCTGCCTCTGGTGGCAGAAAGACCACCCCAACCCCAAACCTCCCACCTTGCAGGTGTCAGGGACCCCAACTTGTTGGGCTGAGGTCCTCATCCTTGTCCACTGTGTTTCCACCTGTGTAGCTTTAGCTCTTACGTGTAGGTTTTCAATCCACTGTGAGTTCATGCTTGTAGGTTGTGAGGTGTTCACAGGGTGACGACCAGTGGTTTTACTGGTTGTGCTGCATCCCCAAAAGTAGCCAGCCTGTGGGATAGTGCACAGCCTTCTGCCCGCTGGCTGGAGCATGGCACCTGTGGCTTTGGCCCTGTTGGCTACCGACAATACCGTGCCCCTGAGCAGAGGTCCTGGAGTCACCCTCGAAGGTGCAAGTGGCCTCTTTGCTCTCTCACTCTTGCAGAGTCTTTGCTTCCTGTTCCCAAAACTTGAGGCAACGCAGTTAAATGTCTTAGTTCCCATGGAAGGAGAGCAAATGCCAGGGAACACAGCAAAAGTCTCAATAACCTAGCAGCCGGGACTGCCACCTTAGCCCCGCACCCCTTAAGTTCCTCATGGTGGTAGAACAAGAGGCAAAGAGGGACATCATTGTATTATCTGAAGTTGTGGATCCCAATGGGCATAGCTACAGGTACAATGTGTGCAGTGCAGTGAGGAGCAGGAGGGGAATGTCCACACAGCCAGGGCTGTGAACCTCACACAATAATGACGGTGCTGGCAGGGCGTGGCAACCCGCATCGTAGGGACAAGCGTCTGTGTGACCTTGTCTAGCCAGTAGCCTTGGTCTGCAAAGGGTCAGCTGACGGTAAGAGATGGTATCAGCCATGAACCCAAGTTAAGTGGCAGCCGTGGAGCAGTGGTTGATTATGTTAGCTTGCTTGCTTGCCTTTATCTTCCTTCAAATCACACCCGGCACCTCTATCGTCTCCTTCTCTTTCTTCTCCCTCTCCTTCATTTTAAAATTAATTGAGAGGCAGAGGGACAGAGGCAGATAGGCTTGCCATCTGCTGCTTCCTGTCCCCATGGCCCCACTGCAGCCCATGCTAGGTCGAGAGCCAGAAACAGGGAATTTAGCTCAGATCTCCCAGGTGAGGAGCAGGAACCCCAACCCTGGAGCCTTTGGGGCTGCCTCGCAGGGTCTGCACTGGCAGAAGCTAGAGTCAGGAGCTGGTAATTGAACCCAAGGCACTACCATGTGAAATGCAGCTCAACTGACATGTTAGCTGGAGTCTTTTTTTTTTTTTAAGTGAGTTTGGTTATTTCTTTTAAAAGGTTATTTATTTTGAAAATTAGAGTTAGAGAACTTCCATCAGCTGAGAACTTCCAGAGAGCCACAAAGGCCAGTGGTAGGCTAGGCCAAAGCTAGGAGATAGGAGCTTCTTCTGGGTCCCCACATGGGTGTCACTGGTCAAACACTTGAGTCATTAGCAGGGAGCTGGATTGGAAGTAGAGCAGCTGGAACTCAATCTGGCACCCAGCATTGCAGGTGGCAGCTCTACTCACTATGCCACAGTGCCAGCCCTGACTGACATCTTCACCACTGTGCCAAACTCCCAGCCTGGCACTATCTGGAAGGAAGCTTGTCTCTGGTGGATTGGACCACCCCTCTTGAGGCAGGAGTGATGATAAGTTGGCTTTCACAGGGAAGCAAATGGAGAGGCCCATATTGCAGAATGCAGGTCAGATACAAAAAGAGGGCAAGAGCGGGCAGGAAGCGGGGGCAATGGACGGAGACGCTCATGATTCCTCCCCTCCTACTTGCTCTCTAATATCCTCTTCTTTCCGAGAAGAAGAAATGGCCCATGGTGGTCCTGGTGCCACCAAGGACTGGAGGACAAAACACAGAAGCAAAGGAGGTTGGCAGTAGGAGGGGTGGGGAGAAACCTCGACCATGGGAAACGAGGTCAAACGAACCAACCCCTCTGGAGTGCCACTTGTGTGCTGGGAGGACACACCTGCTGAGCTGCCTACAGCATCCCAGAAACCACAGGAGGGCCTGGCATACCCTCTTCCACTGCCCTTGCCCTGTCTCCCTTTTCCTCACCCTTAGCTCCCCAGGATCCACAGGCACCACATCTGCGCATCTGGAAGCCTCAGCTGAGACAAGGGGCTTATTGAAGGCTCACTCCGCTGCAGTCACTGCTGGGAGCACTCCAGCCCTCTCTGCTGGAGCCAAAGAAACAAACCTCAGGGGAACAGGGGCCAATCCGTCACTTTCTAGCTGGTGGGCACAGGGCGAGCAGGGGCAGGTCAGGGACAAGGGGCCAAGTGTGGGAAGCGAACTCTCAGCGAAAGTTGTTCTCTGGTGATGGGATGGAATAGGAAGCTTCGCCTCCTGTGCCTGCTGTGCGGACTCCCCCAGCCGTGCCTGCCTCTCAGCCTTACTGGTCTCAGGTGCAGGTGCGCAGTGTCTGACTCTCTCAGGCTAGCACAGTGACATCATCACTGGTGTGTAGGTGGGGGCCCCAGGGAGAGCCCTAAAACAAGGACCATCCTTCAGCCAGGAATAGTGGGAGTGGGGCCGCTGGAGGTGGCCAGGTCACCAGGGCTCTGGCCTTCTGACCCTTGAGGGGACAAGTTCAGCCCCCTGTCCCTTCATCCATGTGGGGACACTGTGTTTATCCTCTCCACACAAAAGTAGCATCTTGGAAGCAGAGAGCAACCCTCCCCAGACACCAAACCTGCCAGCACCTAGTTTCCTGGCTTGCAAGACAGTGAGAAATCTGTTTCTATTGCTTACAAAGTAGCCAGTCTCTTGTCCTAGCAACACTAGTAGGCTAAGATAATCTTCCACCCTCTGGCTGCTTTGAATGCTCTCATTTATAAACACTGCTGGCCCAGGGAGCGGCCTCATCTCTAGCAAGCAAACCTGTGTGCTCACCCCAGCGTCCTCTCCCTCTTACTTTCACTGATTGGCTGTACCAGCTGTGGAAGTCCTGGGGGATGCACATTCGTCACAATGGTGAAGATGCCACTTGGGCCACCTGCATGCCATGTTAGAGTGCCTTGATGCAAGTCCTGGCTCTGCTCTGATTTCGGCTTCCTGCTAATACACACTCTGGGAGGTGAGAGGTGGTGGCTCAAGTTGCCAGGTCACTGCCGCCAACATGGGAGATCTGGATTGAGGGCCCCCAGCTTTGGTCTGGCCCAGCCCCGGCTATTGCAGGCACTTCTGTCCATTCCTCTCTGTCTTTCACAATAAACTAAAAACAAAATCAAAGTAACAAAACTATTGTGGTTGGCTATTGTGTGTTGTAGATTTTGAGCAAAAATTGAGGGAAATGCCCATTGTTGTATACATCATTCCTAACCTCAACTCAGAGACTGTGTCCTCCCTGTCTTCCTTCGCTCAGCCCTGGCTCTTCTGTTTGTATTATTTTCTTACCTTGTGGTGGGAGGGAGGACAGAGGCCCTGTTGTACCTTGGCCTACAGGAGTTCTGACTCCATGCTCTTGGGAAGGGGCGGAACTCCTGCAAGCCTGGTGTTTAGCCAAGTCCCCATTTCTTTCTTTCTTTTAAGATTTTATTATTATTATTGAAAAGCACATTTACAGACAGAAGGAGGGACAGAGAGGGAAAGATCTAACCATCAGTTTACTCCTCAGATGCTTACAACAGCTGGAGCTGAGCTGACCTGAAGCATGAGCCAGAAGCCTTTTCCAGGTCTCACACATGGGTGCAGGGGCCCAAAGCTTGCTTTCCCAGGCCATAAGCAGGGAGCTGGATGGAAAGTAAAGCAGCCGGGATATGGACCAACGACCTTTTGGGATGCTGGCGCTTGCAGGTGGGGGGTTACCCTATTGAGTCATGGTGCTGGCAGCACTCTTGTGCTTTCAAGGCCAGGAGGTGGGCAGAAGAGAGGCAGGACTAAGCCCCAGCGACTTGTCCAGGGCATGCCAATGGGACTGCGGGGGGTGGGGTGGGGGGAGGGAGGCCCTGTCTGACAGCTGACAGCAGATATTGTTCTATGTGAGGCCTCATAACAATCATCAGACCCTCAACAAAGTTTCAGATCTGTCTGTGCCGCCCAATATGGTAGTCAGTAACCATATGTGGCTATTTAGGTTCCAATTAATTATAATGAAATAGAATGATTCCATCAGCTCTTCTGGCTCTCCAGCCATTCCAGCCATATGTGGTTACTGGCCACCACCCTAGGTAGCTGTCCTACTGGATACCCTTCCTAAAGTGCCTCACAGTAAAACTACAGGAAAAAAATCTTACAAATACAGCTCATGTGAACAGGCCTGGGGTAAGAGGAGACAGGCCCCAGATATGGGGGAGGGAGAGAGGGGTAGGAAAAGGTTCTGTGTCTGTTCCTCCCCTCCCCCCTTTGCAGTCCTCCAAAATAGAGGAGGCTTAGAGGCCTAGAGCTCCCCTCCCCCACGATGACCTCCTGCTCGGAAAAATGCAAGGAGCTGGGGGAGGGGCACGAAGGAAGTGCTGGATGGGGGGTTAGCTTCTGGAGCCTGGGAAAAAAAACTGACAGGGGCCCTGGGACCAGAGGGACTGGGGGAGGGTGGGGAGATGAAGAGGACCTTGCCTGGCTTTGTGCAGCCATTTTGCTAACATTCAAACCTAAAGCTGTTATTCACCCAAGGCTCAGCCCATCCCTGGTGACCTGTGGCTCTTGGTCTGGAGACCAAAGAGCCAGTAAGTTCCACAGGGGCCTGTGGGGCTGGGCCCCTGAGTTCCCATCCATCTCAGCAGGTCCCAGGATTCCTGTGTTTTAGCCACACTGTGCTCCTACCCCAGGGCCTTTGCACTGGTCATTTCTCTGTTTACAACACTCTCGTTCTTGCCCCCACTTATCTTCCACCTGTCCTTCTGGTCTCACCCCAAGAACAGCTCCCTGGAAAAGCTGTTTCAAACTCCTAAGCTAGGTCAGTTGCCACTATTATAGGCTTAAAAATAAAATTATTTATTTGAAGGGCAGAGTTAAAGGGAGAGATGTCTTCCATCTACTGGTTCACTCCCCAGATGGCTGCAACAGCTGGGCCGTGTAGAAGCCATGAACTTTTTCTGATTCTCTCATGTAGGTGCAGGAATCCAAGCATTTGAGCCATCTTCTGCTGCCTTCCTGGGAGCTGGATCAGAAGTGGAACAGCTGGGACTTGAACCAGTGCCCATATGGGATGCCAGAGTTGCAGGTGGCAGCCTAATATGACATACCACAATGCCAGCCACTCTGTTACATATTTTTATAGTGCTTCTTTTATGACAGTCATCTGAATCTGTAATCACACATTTACTGGGAGGTCCTTGGGTAAATATGTCACTTCCCTAACAGATCACAGTCGCCATCATCTTGGGTGTGCATTGTTGTATCTCTAAGCTCTTGAGCAGCTATGGGGCTAGAGAAGATACTTAACACAAATATGAGAAAGCAGAGTGATGACTCAATGGGGCTACCTCTGCCTGCAACAGAAAGTGCTCCTCAGCGTCTGCCCTCCTCCTTCTGTGCTGGCCCATCTCATCAGAGCCAAATGCAGACAATGGCCAAGCCTTCTACCACCTACAATGAGAGTGAGGGCAGGGGAGGGAGTGGGACCTGGGTGACACTAGAAGCAATTTATGTGACCAAGAGGAGTGATAGGAAATTGGGCAGAACAGGAGTGGTACAACTTGGAGTGCCAGGAGTACAAGTGCAGCCAGGAATGCCATGTGGCTTAATCTGACCATCAGACGCCACAGGCTGATGGATAAAAACATCCCTGGGCGATATCAGAACAGTGGGAAGCTGACTGTCTCCAAGTCGCGATGCAGGTGCCTGGTAAAAATAGCACCTTGAGCACCTGTGTGTCAGGTCCTGTTCACGTGGCATCCATCCATCTCCATAGACTCATGTTCAGAATGCCCCTGTGAGATGGGCACCACCATCTGTGCTACTGTGGGAAAGGGCTGCATAGGTTGCCTGGCACACAGCTGGAGCCAAGGCTTTGCTTTAGAGACTCGGCTCTGAATGCTTCCGTGTGGTTCTCTTTGGCTAAAACTGCCTCCTCAGTGACTGTATACTGTTTGGGCAGGAGCAAAGAGAGATACACAGGGAGCTGCTGGAGAGTTCATGGGCATTACTTCTATGCCCAGACTATAAGGATGCCCTGGGTCTGCTCTGTCCTCTCAGTGGCACAGTATGGGCCCAGAGACAGATGCAGCACAGCAGAAAGGCCCACAGGGAAGGACAGGGAGAGGCAGAGGATGAAGACTTCGAGGTTTAAAGTCTATGTAAGGGGCTGGGCATTGTAGCAGCAAGAGCTGTAGCCTGCAATGTCAGTGTCCCACATGGGTGCTGGTTTGAGTCCCGACTGCTCCACTTCAGTCCAGCACCATGCCACTGAGCTCGGGAAACGAGTGTAGGATGGTCCAAGTGCTTAGGTCCCTGCACCCACTCAAAGAAGCTTCTGACTTCACTCCTGGCTGTTGTGGCTATTTGGGAAGTGAATCACCGGATGGAAGAGTTCTTCCTCTCTCTAACTCTTTCAAGTAAATAAATATTTAACAAATAAATAAACTTTACATTAGCCAAATCTTATTCAATGTGTGATAGAAATCTAGGGATAAAGAAAGAAGAAAGATAGCACCTTGAGACCAGAAACTTCTTCCCACACCTTGTCATCGAACTGAAGAAGGGAAGTAGGGATTGAGGGAGGGAGGCCCCTGGGTCTCCCTCTCCGGCTCTGCTCTGTTCCTCAGTCAAAGCCCTGGTGCCCTTGACTTGGAGTCAGTGAACTTAGAGGGGGACACATTTTATTACTTTCATTAATCTCTAGCCAAAATTTATCATTTCTTTCAATTATGACAGTAGCAACAAATCCGTCACATTAGTCACAATGGTAGTTCTGTACCTGTGGAACTCACACAGGAGTTCGTTTTTATGTTGTTACAGTATTTCAGATCTTTTGAAATCTTTTTTTATGCTCACCACTGCTTCAAAATGGCGGGAGGTTCCAACCTACCATTAAATCTCGTTTAGAGTATTAACAAAACAGCTTATCCACACTGTATCACACTGAAGTAGGTTTATAACTGTATCACAATGTAAATGATTTCCTTTGTAGTCCTTTATATTTTAAAAAATATTTATTTATTTGAAAGATGAAGCAACACAGAGAGAATCTTCCATCTGCTGGGTCACTCTCCAAAAGGGTTGAAAAACCAAGTCTGGGAGGCCAGAGCCAGGAGTTCCATCTAAGTTTCCCACATGGGTTGAAGGGGCCCAGGCACTTGAGACATATTCTCCTTTCTTCCTAGGCACATTAGAAGAAAGGTGGATCAGGAGACGAATACCAGAGCCTCAACAACCAGCACTCCCATATGGGATACCAGCATCTAAGTTGTGGCTTTACCTATTGCACCATAAATGTCGGCTGCTATGTTATGCTTTTGAAAACATAACTCTGAGATAGGTCCACACCCTTTAGCAGGTGGCCAAAGGGACATGGCATAGCCTGCACCCAGGTCCCTCCTCTCCATCCTGGGAAGCAGCCTGTGCCCTTTTGCTCTCTTTGTTTTGCAGGGTTAGTCTGAGTCCTCTAAGACACAGCTTCCAGGGCAGGACCATTGTACAACATTTTGATGAGGGGGTCTTGCTTCTGAGAGGGGAAGGGGGAAATGTGCAGCTGGGAGAACTTCAAAGAGAGGGAGGGAAGGAAGGTTGGGAGAGAGCAGCTGATGGAGACTTCAATAAGATCCCTGGAAAATTCTGCAAGCCAAGCTAGTTGTTGGGTGAGTCCCCCATGTTCCAGGCTTGGGTCAGAACCCAGGACCTCTGTCTGAGCTCTGTTGGTGGCTGGGAGGTGATCTTAGAGCAGGTTCCTTGCTGCACTGCAGAGAGGAACAACAGGGACCCTGGTTCATGCCCTTCCTCACCATTGCAAGGCGGGAAGGGCCACGTGGTAGCCATCCTAGCTGCCCTCCGGAATGAAGGACAGGATTCCCCTTCCAGCTGGGTAGTTGCGGCCCAAGCTGGCCATGTGTTTTAGCTGCAGGGTCTTGAGCAAGTTATTTACAAGTCCTCCTTATCTGTCAAGTGGAGGCAATAAAATTCCCTATCTTAGAGGGATACTGTGAGGACTCACTTATGTGTGCAAAGCCACATTGGCCTGGAGCAGGGTCCTAGTAAGCTCTCCATGACTGACTGCCATTAGTACTGACCACTAGAATTATTATTATTTTTTTTAAAGATTTATTTTTATTATTTTTTCATTGGAAAGGCGGATATACAGAGAGGAGAGACAGAGAGGAAGATCTTCTGTCCAATGATTCACTCCCCAAGTGAGCGCAACGGGCCGATACTATGCCGATCCGAAGCCAGGAGCCTCTTCCGGGTCTCCCACGCGGGTGCAGGTTCCCAAAGCTTTGGGCCGTCCTAGACTGCTTTCCCAGGCCACAGGCAGGGAGCTGGAAGGGAAGCGGGGCTGCCGGGATTAGAACCGGTGCCCATATGGGATCCCTGGCGTGCAAGGCGAGGACCTTTAACCACTTGCGCCACCGCGCCGGGCCCCCTAGAATTATTATGATCAGGACTTTCTTTCTCAAAGGCCCTGGGGTGGGTGGGGTGGGCTCCCGGAAGGGAGGGTGCAGATGACACCTTTAGTGACATCTCCCCTGGCACTCCCTCCTTGGGCCTCCAAGGCAGGGGTCTTCCCCTAGCCACGGACAGTTCCTGTGTCTGCTGACTCACAGCCAACTTCCTCTCCTACAAACAGGAAAACAGCCGCCGGCCCTGGTCTCCCCTCCCCTTCCCCGTCCCCCCTCCCTCAGGCCCGGCTCTAGTGGGGGAAGTGCCTGAGCCTGGGCAGGGGCAGGAGAGGGGGAGGGGAGAGGACCCATCTCCCCGCAGGCCTCCTGCTGCCTGCTGGATAAGGGGAAAGGACTTTTCCCAAGAAAATAAAGGCTGTTCATGCTCCCGGTTACTGGGTCACTGTACTTGCTGGACACCACTTCATCCCGCAAGAGGCAGCCCAAGCCTCACTTATGGAGGTGAAGATGTTGCCTTGAATGAGTGGCAAGAACCCAAGGTCTCTGGAGGATGGGCAGCAAAGGGGAGATACTCTGTGGGTTCTTGCGCCTCTTCCTCCCCCCCCCCCAGATGGGGGGCTTCATGCAGGGGGCCCACTGTTTGAGTGGCTGTGTCTATTTGTGACTTCTGAATCTCCCTTCTGGCCCGCGTTAAACCAGGTGCCATTGGCCATACAGCGGGCTGGGGGCAGGAGACAACGCCCTGGAGATCTAGGTTCCTACCTCTTCTCCCGCCTTTGGACAGGACAGCAGGGGATGCACACGTGGCCTCCGCAGCTTCCCTCTCTCTGTTCCCACCTCTGTCCCCCGTCTCCCTCCGGTCTCTGCCTCTTTGTGCCCCTTCCCTAAGGCTGACTCGACCCTCCCTTCCCCCAAGACGCGTTCTGATCCCTTTCCGGAGAGGGCCAAACGTGCAGCGCCGGGGACCAGTGGGGCCGTTGAGTAAGGAGCGCTAACCACTCCAAGGCCGGTGCTTGCACAAGGAGCAACCTCGGGGCCATGGAGGCTGCTGGGCGGGGCGGGGCGGGGCCGTCGGGGGAGGGCAGAGGGAAGGCGGGGCCGGCGGCCGGGCCCCCAGCCTCGGACGGCACGGCGGGCAGCGCGGAGCGGACGGCGGCCGCGCAGCGAGGTGAGGACCCCCGCGCCCCGGACTCCTCCCCGCCCCGTTCCTCGAGGGCCCTCGTGGGCACCCCGCGCCCCTCGGCGCCGGCCGCCTAGCTCCCCTCCACGCGCGACCCGCCCCTCCCGGCTGCGGCCCGGCCTCTGCCCCCACCCCCTCTCCCCTCCCCTGGTGCAGGCCGGATGGCTTCCCGGCCAGACGGCTGCCCGGCTTGCCCACCGGACCCTGTTGCACCAGTCCACAGAGCGAGCCCTTCGGGGCTCCCAATCCTGTGCTCTCGAGCTGCGCCTGAGTCGCCAGCGAGTGGGGACCCTGAGTCAGGGCCCAGGCTCTGCACCCCAGCGAGCCTGGTGTGGACATGGGACCGGCCAGCAAAAGAGCAGAGCTGATGCTGGGGCCAAGAGGGAGAGAGCTCTCCGGACAGAAACCCGGGGTCAAAGGTGACCACACACACACACACACACACACACACACACACACATCGTGGTTAGAATTGGAGACCTAGGCAAGGACGGCCTCCATGATAGAGTAATCCAGAGGGAAAGAGCAGAGGGCGGCCAAGATTTTAGGGAGAGACCTGGAAAGGGAGTGGGGTAGGGACAGGAGCAGGACCAAGGTGAAATTCAGGGGAATGGGGTGGGGCAGACCGAACCCCACGGTGTGGGAGGACCCAGGGAGTGCAGAGTGAGGGGCCAGCAGGCTGTGTGGGCTGGTGGTGGAGGAGAACCTGGGACCAGGGATCCACCAACTCCTAGGTCCCCTACCAATGCCCGTCCTGCAAGCAGCCCCTGCCCAGGCCAGGACCCACACCTTGGGACTGGTTCTAGGGCCGTCTGGGCAGCCTGACCCTGGCAAGCAGGATGTTGGGGTGGGGGGAGGCTGGAGGGACAGGAAGGAAGTCTGAGCAGAGACAATAGGTGGAAGGGGAGGAGGAACAGGGAGCCAGCAGGATTAGGATGTGCAGGCTGGGCCTCAGCCGTGGCAAGCAGCAGCAGTGGGGTCAGCCCACATGGCCTTCTCCTGCCCACGCTACCTCTCTCATTCGATTCCTGTGCCACTATGACACCTGGCCACACCCCCTTCCCCTCTCCTCATCTCTGTAGTGCCCTATCCCAGGATGGGCAGGAACTTGGTGTCAACAGTAACACCGACTTGATGTAAGCCAGGAAAGACCCTTCCTCAGCTTCCTTGACAGTAAATGAGGGCATTCTCCTGTTAGTTACTAACAAGAAATCCTTTCTGCTGTTCTGGGACACATCCCCCCCCCCCCAGCGTTCCAGATTACAGGCTGCCTTTGACAGAAGACTGGAGGTCGGTACTCCCTGTCCAGGCCTTAGATTGTGGGGCAGGGAGGGGGGATCTCCACCTGAGCCCTCCCTTCCCCCTGCCCCTCCCCCCAGCAATGGCCTGAGCCCCCATGGCTGCCCCTCAGGACCTGGACATCGCTGTGTGGCTGGCCACGGTGCACCTGGAGCAGTATGCAGACACGTTCCGGCAGCATGGCCTGGCTACGGCAGGTGCAGCCCGAGGCCTGGGCCACGAGCAGCTGAGGCAGTTGGGCATCCACGCCACAGGGCACCGGAAACGTATTCTGCGCCTGCTGCAGGCTGGCACAGTGGAGTGTTCTCTGGATCCCAAATCAGATAGCACCATGGAGCCTTCTTCTGGCCTAGACCCTCCGGCCCAGACTCCCAAGCCTGTGCCCAAGCCCAGGACTGTGTTTACTGGGCTCACTGGCCCTGCCACCACCCAGAGACCTGGACTGAGCCCAACGTTTCGAGGATCAGAAGCCTCCAGGAGCCCAGAATCCAGCCCAAAGTCTCCTCCGCTCCCCAGCTCCTCCTCTGGGCAGCTTTCACTGCCAGATACGGTGGAGATGATGCCCAATGCCATCTACTTTGGCCTGGACCTAAGAGGCGGGGCGCATGCAGCTCAGGAAGTGTGAGTGGGGTTGGTTCCTAGGGATCTGGTGTTTGGTGGAGGGAAGGGCTGGGGTGGGGGAACAGTGTGTGAAGGCTTGTCCTTCCCCCTCTCTCTTGCATACTAACCAATAGACATGTCCCTTAGCACCCCAGACAGCACCCAGAAAGCTGCCCCCACTCCTGCCC
This sequence comes from Ochotona curzoniae, assembly GCF_017591425.1. Lineage (NCBI taxonomy): Eukaryota > Metazoa > Chordata > Mammalia > Lagomorpha > Ochotonidae > Ochotona > Ochotona curzoniae. The sequence goes on from NW_024464918.1 coordinate 809,128, forward strand.
TGAGACCCACAACAGGAACAGGTAGGTGATTTTGATTTCTCATGGGTCTGCGGCGGGGTACGCTCTGTCAAGTTCTATCTGATCTTTTTCTTCTGCCTCACCCTCTGCCCCCTGCCAGTGCACATCATGGATCCTGGCTGCCTGTACTATGGCGTCCAGTCTGTTGGGGTCCCAGGGGCCTCTGACAGAAGAGTGGGTAGAGGCACCTGTCAGGACCAGGCTGAACACAGGTGAGTCCTCTGTGGGCTCTGTGGGAGGAAGAGTTGCACTCAAGGAGTGGCTGAGCTGTGCATGCAGTGAACTCATTATACATTAGGGGTATAATGTACCCCGTGCAGTGTGTGCCCGTGCTGCACCCTGGATACAAGTTGGCTGAAACTGACCCAGTGCCACTGTTGAGTAGCAGGTTGAGGCTCAGTCCAGAAGACGGGTGATAGAATAGACAAACATGGACCCATGAGATAAAACATGAGATAAAACTGGCTTTTTATTCTTTCAATACATACTTACTGAGCAACTGTCACATGCCAGAAGTAGATGTTTGGGATGAGTGAGTGTACACGGAAACCCATGTCCTGGTGGGGAGTGTGAATGCATAAGCACAGTCAGTTATGTGCTTTCTTAAAAAGTGTTAAGTGCCATGGGACAAAACTAGGGCAGGGTGGGAGGGTGAATGGGGGAATGATAGGTGGCAGGAACAGAAGTTTTTCTTTAAGAGTTATCAAAGCATTAAGGAAGAGACTTTTGAGTGAAAGGCTTAAACATGATGAGAGTGTGAGCTGGGAGGACACCTGAGGAAAGAACGTCATGGGCTCGGGAGTGGCCAGGATGTGGGTTTCCACCAGGGGCCGCATCCAAGTTGTGAGCAGCCCTGGCAGAGCTGGGAGACATGGACCAGTAAAGGGAGGGTGTCACTAGGAGTAGTGAAAGTGTCCCTGCGAGGTGGAACCTAGTAGAGTGTTGGCTTGTGACACGGAAGTCAAGGAAGGTTTGAACTTCAGTTTATGAAGGATCCCTGCCAGTGGCTGTGTTGGGATGAGGTTAGGGGCAGAAGTGCACAGGCCTGTGCGGGGAGAGATCTCGGAGTGTGGGAATGGTGGAAGAAATGATGAGAAGGGCTTGTTTCTGAAGGCAGACTCTCACATCAGCTTGGGATGAGGGAGAAAAAAAAGCAGTGGAGAGCAGTAGTCACTGCTGAGAAGTCTGTTGCTGGAGACCTGAACAAGTACAGCCTCAGGGTGTATGGGCAGGGAAGGCCTGGGCAGAGAGGGTTGTGGAAAGAAGAGGGGCGGGCATCTGCTTCCCACAGTGGAGGACCTGAGTCAGTCCCTGCGTTGCTCCCTGTTGATGGCATTGAGGATGGTTCAAGTCAGTTGGGTTCTTGCCAGCCTTGTGGGAAACCTGGACTGAGGTCCTGGCTCCTGGCCTAGGCCTGGCCCAGCGCCTGCCAGTGCAGGCATTTAAGGAGGGAACCAGCAGATAGGAGCTCTGTCTCTTGAGAGAAGAAATTAGTTGTGTGTGTGTGTGTGTGTGTGTGTTTTTTAAGATTTGATTATTTTTTACTGGAAAGTAGTATTTACAGAATAAAGGAGAAACAGAGAGAAACATCCTCCATCCACTGATTGACACCCCAAGTGGCTGCAATAGCTAGAGCTGAGCTGGTCCAAAGCCAGGAGCCAGGAGCCTCTTCCAGGTCTCCCTGCAGGTGAAGGGTCCCCAGGCTTTCCACCATCTTCAGCAGCTTTCCCAGGCCACAAGCAAGGAGCTGGAAGGGAAGTGGAGCAGCCAGGATACAAACTGGTGCCCATATGGGATCCCAGTGCATGCAAGGCGAGGACTTTAGCCACTAGGCTACTGTGCCAGTCCCCAAGAAATTAGTTTTAAAAAGAGGATGAATAGAAGGAGAATTCAAAGCATACAGATTAGGTTTTTTTTTTTTTTTAAAAGACTTTAGATGATTGCAGCCACAGAGTAGGTGTTTGCAGAGTTTCCAGCAAAAAGCTGAGCATTGTCGTGGTTGTGCATAGCAGACCTGGAGACAGGGAAAGGCTGCTTCCGCAGGAGGCAATGTGACCTGTGTTTGTGAGTAGGAATCATCTGGTACTGAGAGGCAGTTAGCTACGTAGGGGAGGGATGGAGAAGAAAGTATGGAGTGATGTTTTTGTGTAGGTGAGAGGAATGAGATCAAATGCACAGAGGAGGGTCTGCTTTAGTCAGAGGTGTTTATTGTAGTAGCTGAAGGCAGGCGGAGTGTTGCGTGGAATTGGGCAGATGTGGCGCTGAGAGTCTGCGGGGGTGCTCATCTGATTGCTGCAATTTCTCGAGGAAGTAGGAAACAAACAGCGTCGAATGTGATTTTCGACTTCAGCTGTCCCAACAACCCCGGGAACTTTGGAAACTACAGGTGCCTGGGCCCCACTCGCTCCTAAATTTCACTGTTTGATTTGGATCCCAGGTCCTGGTGATGTTTTTAAAATTTGCCAAGTGATTCTGTGCTGTTGAGCTTAAAAAAAATTGTAAAATGGGCCCGGCGCGGTGGCGCAAGTGGTTAAGTCCTCGCCTTGCACGCCCGGGATCCCATATGGGCGCCGGTTCTAATCCCGGCAGCCCCGCTTCCCTTCCAGCTCCCTGCCTGTGGCCTGGGAAAGCAGTCGAGGACGGCCCAAGGCTTTGGGACCCTGCACCCATGTGGGAGACCCGGAAGAGGCTCCTGGCTTCGGATCGGCATAGCATCGACCCGTTGCGCTCACTTGGGGAGTGAATCATCGGACGGAAGATCTTCCTCTCTGTATCTCCTCTCTGTATATCCGCCTTTCCAATAAAAAAATAATAAAAATAAATCTTTAAATGAAGGCAAAAAAAAAAAAAAAAAAAAATTGTAAAATGAAGGAAGGAGGACCCATGGTGGTTAAGAAGCTCTCTGAGCAAGTGACCTGGAGGGTGAGCAAGCATGGAAGGAAGCATGTCTGGGTTGAGGGCATGGTATATGCAAAGACCCTGAGAAAAGAAAGAGGATATGGTTGTGATGATGGAAGCTAAAGTGAGTGAGATAGAGGCAGAGACGGGGGGAGTAGCCGATGTGCAAGCAACTGGACCACAAGTTCTTACAGCTCACTGGGGTGAGCAATTTGGGCTTAGCCTAAGTGCAAGTGGGGCATTGTTGAAGGCTTTCATACTGGAAGGTGAAGTGATTTCATTTGCATTCTTTTTTTTTTTAAAGATCTATTTACTTTTTATTACAAAGTCAGATATACAGGGAGGAGGAGAGATAGAGAGGAAGATCTTCCGTCCGATGATTCACTCCCCAAGTGAGTGCAACGGCCGGTACTGTGCTGATCCGAAGCCAGGAACTTGTTCCAGGTCTCCCACACGGGTGCAGGATCCCAAAGCATTGGGGTCGTTCTCACTGCGTTCCCTGGCCACAAGCAGGGAGCTGGATGGGAACTGGATGGGAAGTGGAGCTGCCAGGATTAGAACCGGAGCCCATATGGGATCCTGGCGCGTTCAAGGCGAGGACTTTAGCCCCTAGGCCATGCCGCTGGGCCCTCATTTGCATTCTTGGAGGAACTCTCCGGTGGCTGCAGGAGAGTGATTGTAGGAGGGATGGCATGAGGGGAAGCAGGTGGCCAGCTGGGCAGCTCCCATAGTCCCAGTGAGAGCTCCTGGGAACTTGGTCCTGGGAGAGAGGGTCAAGAGCTTCCTGGAGAAGGAGCCAATAAGATGTATTGATTAGCTATGGGTAGTCATGGCAGGGAGCCATCCATGCAGCCTTCTCTCAACTTTCCCACACTAGTGATGGTCATAGCAGAGGAAGGAGAAAGACTGAAAGTTTCCCTTTGAAAATCCCAATCATGATGCCCAGTGTTGTGGCTTAGTAGGTTGAGCTGCCACCTGCAACACCAGCATGTGGGTGTCTCTTTGAATCCTGCTGCTCCACTTCCCATTCAGCTCCTTGCAAATGCGCCTGAGCTGTCACTGAGGAGTGAACCAGCAGACAGAAGACCTATCTCTCCTCCTCTCTTTCTGTAATTCTGCCTTTCAGATAAATGACGTAAGTGTTTTGTTTGGGGGAAAGATATAAGAGATGCTAATTAAAAGATGCTAATTAAAGATGCTAATTAAAGATGCTAATTAAAAGGCTCCCAACTACGATCAGCATGAAAACTCGATGCAAATCATTTGGCTTCCCAATCTCTCTATTCCGCTGATGGAAAAGCACACCTGGTCCCTGTCAGGCATTGTACTAGGTGCTGCGGGTCGGAGGAGAAACTACAAAGAGGACGCCCAGGGTCTTGGGTCTGATGTGTGTCCCTCCCTGTCTTACCCTCCCCCACAACCCCCAAGGCTTAGCAGGCAGGATCTGGAGGCCCGGGAGGATGCTGGCTATGCCAGCCTGGAGCTGCCTGGTGACTGCAGCCTGTCTCTGCCCACCCTGGACTTGGAGGAAACCAGCGATGAACTCATTTCACCTTACGCCAGCTTCTCTTCCACGGCAGACCGGCCCATGCCCCTGCTCAGCGCCTGGCTGGACAAGCTCTCCCCTCAGGGGTGTGGTTCCTGGGGAGGGAAGGGGTGTTGGGAGGCTGGGAAGTGGTAATGGGTTCAGGTGTGCTGGCTCCATCCAACCCCAAACACTCCCTCATCTTGGTTTCTTCCTTCCCCAGAAACTATGTCTTCCAGAGACGCTTTGTACAGTTCAACGGGAGGAGTCTGATGTACTTTGGCAGTGACAAGGTGGGGGACCAGGACGTGCCTCGCAGAGACTGGGGAGAAGGTGGGGGGAGAGCTGGGACTGGGAAGAAAAAAGCTTTGGTGGGGCTGGTCACTGCATGATTGATGCCAACGTTTAAGGTAGCCGCTCAAGTGGCTATGCCCAGGTCTGGACACCCAGTGCTGATTGCATGAAAGCAGGTATGGCAGAAAGGTTGGTCCCTACCTGTGGCTCAGATCCTTTCCCTGCGATATGTCACTGTCTCTCTCCCCAGGACCCCTTCCCCAAGGGTGTTATCCCTCTGACTGCCATTGAGATGACCCGCAGCAGCAAGGACAACAAGTTCCAGGTCGTCACCGGTCAGAGGGTGTTTGTGTTCCGCACAGAGAGCGAAGGTGAGGCTTGAGGGGGTCTGCCAGATCAGGGTTAGAGGGAGGGAGCCTGTGTGAGCTCACGACCCTGCCTAACCCTCTGTCCTGTGCCCCACCAGCTCAGCGGGACATGTGGTGCTCCACGCTGCAGTCCTGCCTGAAGGAGCAGCGGCTCCAGGGCCAGCCCCGGCCCCCGCAGCCACCACGCCCCCTGCGCACAGGCATGCTGGAGCTGCGTGGGCACAAGGCCAAGGTGTTTGCAGCCTTGAGCCCTGGAGAACTGGCGTTGTACAAGAGTGAACAGGTGAGGAGAGCTGGGTCAGGACTGCAGAGCTGGCCTGTGCATCCTGGCCCCTCCCACAATGACTGCCCCGTCCCATCAGGCCTTCTCTCTGGGCATCGGCATCTGCTTCATCGAACTACAAGGCTGCAGCGTCCGGGAGACCAAGAGTCGAGGCTTTGATCTGCTCACACCCCATCGTTGCTTCAGGTGGGGACCAGGCTGGGGGACGCCAGGCTGGAGCACGTTAGAGGGAGACTCAGGGTACAGAGGACACGGGGCCTCCATAGTGGGATGTCAGTGGATACAGATGGGTACACAAGGCCAGTGAGCAAGACCCATGATGTCCAAAGGGCCTGGGCTGGTCCAGATGTGACCTGTGGTGGCTCCTGCAGGAATGGCCAACGGGTTGGGACTTTAGGGGAAGCGGGCATGTCCATGCCCACAGACTGGCTGTCCACCCCTCAGCTTCACAGCCGAGTCTGGGGGGGCTCGGCAGAGCTGGGCGGCCGCTCTGCAGGAAGCAGTAACCGAGACCCTGTCTGACTACGAGGTGGCTGAGAAGATCTGGTCCAATCGGGCAAACCGGCACTGTGCGGACTGTGGGGCCTCCCGCCCGGACTGGGCTGCCGTCAACCTGGGCGTGGTCATCTGCAAGCAGTGCGCAGGTGAGCCCAGAGCGGGACATGGACAGGGGCTTCCTTGGGGCAGGCAGGCTCAGGGTGCCTGCGCCACGTGCCTCTTAACACTTTGACAGGTCAGCATCGGGCCTTGGGGTCTGGGATCTCCAAGGTGCAGAGCCTCAAGCTGGACACAAGCGTGTGGAGTAATGAAATAGTACAGGTCTGGAGAACGAGGTGGGGAAGAAGGGGAAGGGTCACCTTTGCAAAAGGCTTGGGGCCCAGCGTAGAGACAGCACTGGGACTCCTGAACTCCTGTCACTTGCCTTTGCTCTTTATCATCTTCGCAGTTGTTCATCACCCTGGGCAACGATCGTGCTAACCGCTTCTGGGCAGGGGCACTACCCCCCGGTGAGAGGCTGCACCCAGATTCCACCCCTGGCTCCCGGGGGGAGTTTATCTCCCGGAAGTACCGGCTGGGTCTCTTCCGGAAGCCCCACCCTCAGTATCCTGATCACAGCCAGCTTCTCCAGGTCCGAGGGCCAGGTTGGGGCCTGAAGGGTGTTGGGGAGGGCATAGCCTCTTATGTTTGGGGTATGCCTGGACTTGGAGTGGGGAGGCTGTTGGTCCTGACTGGGAGGGTCTTTTCTTAAAGTTCTCATGGGTTGGCTTGGGCTGACCGAGCCCTTCCCTTCCCACAGGCTCTGTGTGCAGCTGTAGCCGGACCCAACCTGCTGAAAAATATGACCCAACTCCTCTGTGCTGAGTCTGTTGAGGGCGAGGAGCCCTGGTCCCCTTCAGCCTTCGATGGCAGCTTCCCTGGCCTCCTGCCCCCAGGTCATCCTTCTAAGGGCTTCTTTCTTCTAGGAATTCTCAGCCCACACTGTGGCATGGATTTTCCGGGGAATTGGGGGATCTTCACCACACAGTGGCCTGCAGAGCTTCAGTCCTTGTTTCCTGAGGTTTTGGGGTGACTGATGGGGTTCATGACCTAGGTTGGGTCTGGCTGTCCCAGGAGCTTATGCTGGGCCATCTCAGCAGGGTCAACCCATGGGCCAGGGTTCTCAAAGAAACGGTCGGCATCGCTATGCATGCTGGTCTTTGTTGGCCAGGGCAGAGGGGCTGGGCACTCTCGGGATGGCCTGCGCTCTGGGGTCTGCACCCGGAGCTGTCTGTGGGGCTGGCTGGTGAGCAGAGGCAGAGACCTCCTTGTTCCCTTACACTACTGCTACCCTCTATTCTGTTCCCGCTCTTCCATTCCCATGGGGCTACTGCTGCCAGTAGAATTGTCCAAGAGACTTCTTCCATCTGTCCAAAGTGGGTGAGACTATCACCTAGCACTGGGCTGACCTCATTGCTTCTTCCCCTTGCAGACCCCTCCCCTGGTGTGTATAATGAGGTGGTGGTGCCCGCCACTTACAGCAGCTTCCTGTATTGTGGTCCCATCAGCAACAAAGCTGGACCCCCTCCGCCTCGCAGGGGCCGGGATGGTGAGGGGCAATTGAGGGATGGGAGGGGATGGGGACAGCAGGTGGATGTGAGTGTAGCACAGATGGGCTGGGGTGGGAAAATGGAGTCATGCCCTGGGGGCAAGAAGGAGCTGTGCCCGGGTGATAATTGAGAGCCTCTGCTCTGGAGCCAGAATGTTCCAGCCAAACCGCAGTGTTGCCATTTCCTACCTCCATGACTTGGCCAGGGTGCTCGAAACCCAAGACACAGTTTCCCAATCTACAAAATGGGTCTGAATAGAATATCTACTACCTGGAGTTCTTATAAAGATGATATGGGTTGGGCAGGGTGAGAATCATACCTAGGCAGGAGGCTTGGCATAGAATATCTGGTAACAAACAGTCTTTATGGCAGCAGAGGTGGAGTCTTCTGCCTAGTCACCCTCTTTGTCCCCTTCAGCTCCCCCCCGCCTGTGGTGTGTGCTTGGAGCAGCTCTGGAAATGTTTGCATCGGAAAGTAGCCCTGAACCCCTCAGCTCGATCCAGCCCCAAGATGTCGTGTGTCTGGGCGTGAGTCCCCCACCCACGGATCCAGGTGACCTGGACAGGTAACGGCCACCCTGTGCGCGCTGCACTGCACCTCCTGCTCTTCCCGGCTGCAGGCCTCACACCCTGCCCCCTGACCTTGTCTTCCCTCCAGGCTTCCCTTTTCCTTTGAGCTCATTCTCACTGGTGGAAGGATCCAGCATTTTGGCACGGATGGAGCTGACAGTCTAGAGGCCTGGACCAGTGCCGTGGGCAAGGTGAGCTGGCAGGTGTCTTTCTCCCCCAGCCCCCATCCACTACGGCTCATGGCTGCCCTGTCCCTACCTGCCATGGCTCCTACCTCTTGGCTATTGGCTGAGGTTTCCTGCTGGACTCTGTGTTAGTCCTTGCCCATGCTCTGTCTTGTTGAATTTTCCCAATAGCTCCCAGAGGTTAGGGTTATTGATGTCTTGCACAGGAAATTGATGTCTCAAAGGTTAGGGAGTCACAGAGTTAGCAGGCAGCAAAGCTCAGGAAGCAGACTCAGGCCTCTACCTTGTGAGCTTCTGGTGTGGGCCCTTTCCGCTGACTCCTGCTGCCCTCCTTCCCGTGCCCTGGTTCCCCAACAGGCCCTGAGGCAAAGCTGCCTTCCGATGGATGTCTAAATTGTTAGATTCCTGGATTTTGCAGCCCCCTCACTCCCCAGTGAAAGGTTCAGGCCCTGGGGTCTGCTGTCGTGGGAACTCAGTCCTACAACTCACAACCCAAGGGCCCCTCCCAGTCTGTAGAGTGGGCGTAAAAGGGGAGGGTGGAGTGACGTGTGTGGTCCCCACAACGAGCCCTCCCTCCTTGTGTGGGTGTGGATAATGATGGTGGTGGTGAGGATGACGATGCCGATGACGGCAGCTTCTCCCCAGGCTATGCTCCACCTTCAACTTTTCACCCTGTGCCCTCCTTCCCCTTCTGACAACTTCTCAGAAAGTCAAAGTCGTGTGCAGGCTGCAGTTCCTCTTTAACCCCTTATGGCTGCCTTCCTCTGCCCTTGCTCTGCTGAGCTGAGCCCCACCAGCCCTACAGGCTTCTCATTTGCTGGGGAGCAAGAGTGTCAGCATCTTCTGGCTTCTCTGGGCCATCTCTGCGACATGTGCCACTCCTCACCTAGGAGTGCTTGCTGCGGCTGTCCTGCGAGCCTCACGCCGATGGCTGGCCTCCTGCCCTCTCAGGGCTTGCCTGTGGCCCTCCCAGCTGGGTCCCAGAATGACCCAGAGTTCTCCCAGAACGACCTCAAGTGCTACACAGGTCTGGCACTCCACACTGGTCCCGGGGGCTCTTTGTTATGGTCCATAGCAGGGTAAGCACAGAACTGAAGCATCTGGAATCTTCTACAACCATTTGGCAGGGTCAGTGTATGTGTTGATTCTAATTAGAAAACCCAGGAGCTTGTGTAGCTTTATTGATTCAGTTTTCCAGGTTTTTACATTTATTTTTTATTATTATCTTTTAAGTTCTATTTGCTTATTTGAAGGACAGAGTTAACAGAGACCCAGGGAAAGACAGAGATCTTCCATCTGCTGGATTCCTTCCTGCCAGCAGCCAGGCTAGGTCAGGCTTAACTCAGGAGCTTCATCTGGGTATCCCACATGGATACAGGGGCCTAAGCACTTGGCCACCCTCTGCTGCTTTTCTAGGCTCATTAGGAAGGAGTCCAGCAGGTGGTGTTTAGGATTATAAATGAAGGCATTCGTTAGTGAATGATTGGAATTTAAAAAAGAAAAAGGAATGAGACCCGGCTAGATGACTCAATGACTAAATCTTCCCCTTATAAGTGCTGGGATCCCAAATGGGTGCCAGTTTATGTGCCAGGTACTCTACTTCCCATCCAGTTCCCCTGGGAAAGCAAAAGAGGATGGCCCCAAGTCTTGGGATCCTGCACCTGCATAGGAGATCCGGAAGAGGATCTGGGCTCTTAGCTTTGGATTGGCTCAGCTCCGGTCACTGTGGTCACCTGGGGAGTGGATCATAGGACAGAAGATCTTCCTCTTCTCCTCCTGTTCTCTCCTATTCTCCTTCTCTCTAATTTCCAGTTAAAAAAATCTTTAAAATAATTTATAAAAAGAGAAATGGACAAAACTGGGCACCTTGCAGTGGGTGATGTGAGACAAATGCAGCTTTGGAGTCCACCTGAGGTGCCCCTTCCTCTGCGAGGCCTCTCCCCAGCTCCCCTTCCCTGGGATGCGGGGGTTGCCCGGGTATAATGTACCACGCCCCAGTTATGGACCCAAGGCTGCCCAAAGAACACACCGAGTGGGACTTCTCCCAATCTCCTCCTCAGGCCTTGCCTGTGCCCTCTGCCCCTCCGCCTGCCGCTCTTCCTTGCCTTCTGCTCTCTCTCAGTATCCCCACTCCTGCACCTTGTATCTCCCCTCCTATTCTCCTGGCCCCTGTGTTCCTCTGCAGTGGTTCTCCCCGCTGAGCTGTCACCAGCTGCTGGGCCCGGGTCTGCTGCGGCTGGGCCGCCTCTGGCTGCGCTCCCCCTCCCACACGGCCTTGGCCTCTGGCCTCTGGCTGGCAGGATTTGGCCTCCTTCGTGGTGACCACCTCTTCCTGTGTCCAGCGCCGGGCCCTGGGCCCCCAGCCCCTGAGGACATGGTGCATCTCCGGCGGCTACAGGAGATCAGTGAGTAGGGATGGGGGCGGGGATAAAGGATAATCATAGGCGTGGGCAGGAGTGGACCTTTTTCATTTGAAGGTCCCTTTGGGAAACTAACATACTGTCACTTTAGGTATAAGCACTGTAGGCAGACTCACCAGATGTGGACTCTACACTGTATCATGTCCTAGCTGTGTGCCCTTGGGCAAGTTATTTAACCTCGGTGTGCCTCAGTTTGCTCAGCTTTAAAGTGGGTACAATAATAAGCCATTCCTCAGAGTGGTTTATTGAGGTCTAAATGAGGTAGTGCAGGTATAACACTCAACACTGAGCCTGCAGGAGGCATCTTGTAAGTGCTCAGCACCTGCTAGGTGTTACCAGTGCTACTGCTGTTAGTGATACTTGGCGTCGCCGACTTGGCGGGGAAGGTGATTGAGTGCTGTCACTGATCTGCTTTCTCCTGAAAGAGGAAGGAAGTCAGATAGCGATATAGGACTTTAGGGAAACGTGGCCTGGGTTTGAATTTTGTGACCGAGGCAGGATGCACCACCTCTGGGTGCTGTACCATCTTTCCAGTGAGTGTAGGTTTCACTGAGCATTTGTTGGCAGGGAGAGGCTTCTAGCCTGACAGCTGTGGACCTTAGGCCTTTGTGCCCAAGTTGTCACTGTGATGCAGATCATAACGATGCCCAATGATTCCCATAGGTATGGTCCCTGCAGCAGACACTCCAGACAAGAAAGAGCATTTGGTCCTAGTGGAGACAGGCAGGTAAATGTTGCACACTTGTCCTGATCCTGAGCCCTCCTTTCTGGAATCCACCAGTAGCCATTCACTTCCCTAAAGCTGAGCGCCCAGCTGAGGGACCATCTGGGAAGTGTGCTGCTGCCCCCTGCTGGTGTCTCTGGGAAGTCTGATTCCTGTGCTCCTGGGTCCCCTATCCCAGTACAGCCCTGGAGCTCACTGTGACTCAGACTCTTGGGTCTCAGGACCCTGTATCTGCAGGGAGAGGGCCGACTGGACTTTGCAGCATGGAACGCAGCCATTGGCGGAGCAGCTGGTGGGGGTGGCACAGGGTTGCAGGAGCAGCAGATGAGCCGGGGTGACATCCCCATCATCGTGGATGCCTGCATCAGTTTTGTCACCCAACATGGTGAGTAGGCACTGGCTGATGCTGAGCTGGTGGGAAGGGTGGGGAATGGAGACTGTATGTGTGCCGTTCCTGAGGGCTGGAGGGGCAGGGGCAGGTGGCTGGAGGAGCTTTCCCTTCAGAGACTGCAGTCTGATAGCACCTGCTGGCAGTCTGACTGTGGGCAAATGGATTTGCTTTCCTGAGCCTCAGTTTGTCTGTCTATGAAATGGGGCTCAGAGTACTCATTTCTCAGGATAGGAAATAATGCATGTCACACATGGAGCATAGGGCCTGGCAGCGGGAGCGGTCACTGGGGCATGGGCAGATAGGACTGAGCATGCAGAGCAATGACCTGAGCTGAGTTACTCCCCTGGGAGAGGCAAGGGTCAGCCATGCAGGTGGTTTCCAGAATTCTTTGTGGGCTTCTGGCCTCAGTTATGTTCTCCAAAGACCCAATAGAACCTGTCTACCCTGCAAATCCTCTTGGGAAGGGAAATTCACAGAAAAACGAAGGAGGATGGTGAAGGTGGAGGAAGATACCCCTGTGAGCCAACACATAGGTTGGTACTTAACAGTGAATGGCCAGAAGCTTCAGACATTCTCCACCTGGCAGCAGTGGCCACATTCAGGGACTCTGCCCACATGATAGCTCCTTCTCTTTCGTGCACTAAGCGGCGTAGTGAGGAGCCCTGGAGGTGCGGCGTGGACATCAGAATCTGCCCTCTGAGCGCCCCACTCCACCCTTGTTCTTTCAGCAGATACTTGTTGAGATGGTACTGGGAACCACATGCCAGGGAGACAGCAGTGTACAATGTACAGGGGAAGTACCACACGCAGTTCATAGACTAGTGGGGGAGAAAGCCTGTCAGTTCACAGTAGTTGTGCTGTCAAAGTCTCAGCAGGTGCTTCGGGAATACTGAATGGCTGCTGCAGGGGAAATACAGGCTTCAGTTGTTCCCCATGAACCTCTTGTTACAGTTTCATCAACCGAGCAATACGCACAAGCCTTATTTTCTGTGGCTGTGTAAAGACAGCCTATTCCGTACATTTGGTTGATTCTTCAGTGCTGACTTCAAGGTTGTGTCGCTGTAGCTCATGCCTGAGCCAGGCTTGCCTCATGCATGGATTTTCTCTGTAAAACACTATACAACTGCCTCATACAACTGAGGAAGACTAGGCAGTATTTTGGCATTGCACTGGGCCAGGGTTTTAAAACAGTGCACTCATCAGCAAAGAGCACAAAAATGTGAAATATGTGGCTCTGTGTATACCAGAATGTCACTGTTTACAATAGAAGACCTTAGCAGAAACATGCCCTCAGTCACTGGTGGCTGGCTGGGAAGGAGGGGAGTGAGGAGGGAGCTCAAACTGTTTTTCTCTCTCTGTGTCGGCATGGGCCTGCAGGTGGGTGGGGAAGGGTCAGAAGTCTAACTAACGCTCCATCCTTAGATTCTTCATAGAAGATATTCAAATAGGGGAAAGTATATCCAAATTTTCTATTTATTTTCATTTTATTTGAAAGGCAGAGAGAGGGAGATCTTCCATCCACAGGCTTACTTTCCAAGTAGCTGCAATAGCTGGGGCTGAGCTACACTGAGACCAAGAATCTAGCTCAGTCCAGGTTTCTTGCTTGGGAGGCAGTGATCCAAGTCCATGGACCACCACCTGCTGCCTTCCAGTGCACTGACCGCAAGCTGGATCAGAAGCAGAAGGCCTGGGCCTTAAGGCACCTCAGGCACTCTGAGCAGCGACAAACCACTGTGCTGAAAGTGCCTCATGCAGATTTGTACTCCTTGTCATTGTTCTGTAAGCAATACAGTATCAACAATTTAGATGTCATTTATGTTATATTATGTATTATGAATAATCTAAAATTATTAAAAATATACATATACAGACACATGTGTACAGCTATATGCAAATACCATACCATTTTATATAAGCGACGTGGGTACCTGTGGGGTAGGGAGAGTGTTCTATAACCAATGCCATGTGGACGCTGAGGGAAGACTTACTGATCAGGCAAGGGTGGGGAGGTTAGTGGTTACAAATGAATTTTAGTGACTTGGGCAAACATCTGCAGATATGAGGTTCAACGGTAATGTGACTTCAGAACATACTGTTTAAGAATGCAATGTGCATTGGGGTACAGCTTGCTGGGGTGCAAGGTTACTGAGAGTGAGGACTCCAGCAGAGACCTGGGCGTGCACATTTCCTCCTCCCTGACTCTGCAGCACTCCCTACCTCCAGCAGCCACAGAGCATGCAGGGGATCGCAGACTGCCTGCTGGGGGCTCATCTTGGCACTAGGTGAGCAGACAGGGCTGGTTTTTTGCAGGGCTCCGGCTGGAGGGTGTATACCGGAAAGGAGGTGCCCGTGCCCGCAGCCTGCGGCTCCTGGCCGAGTTCCGGAGGGATGCCCGGTCTGTGAAGCTGCGGCCAGGGGAACACTTTGTGGAGGATGTCACCGACACGCTCAAACGGTTCTTTCGGGAGCTCGATGACCCTGTGACCTGTGCACGGTTGCTGCCTCGCTGGAGGGAAGCTGCCGGTACCCCAAATCCCTGCAAACCTGAGATCTCTCTTGATCCCTAATATCCCCAAGGCATTCTCGAATTAGGTAGCCTTGTCCTGGTATTCCCAACCCCTAACCCTCCACACAGGAGGATGGTCAAGGGACTTGGCCCAGGGGGAGATGGGTAAGGGAGAGGCACATCAGCCCTGGGTTTGTTTCTCTAAGCCTCCCTCCCCCCCCCCACCAGCCTCCTACTATCTCTTCCTGAATCCTTTCCAACCCCTCTCCTTCCCTCCCCAGAGCTGCCCCAGAAGAACCAACGTCTGGAGAAATACAAAGAAGTAATCAGCTGCCTGCCACGGGTCAACCGCCGCACTCTGGCCACCCTCATTGGGCATCTCTACCGGTGAGCATGGCCAGACCCCTGCAGATTCCTCCCCTGACCTTCCATCCCCTCAGGCTGACCCCACGCTCTCCTTGCTTTCTGCATGCCACAAAGTTGTGGTGTGAGGGAGTCATAGCATAAAGGTTCAGAGACCGGATTTAGGGCCGGGCTTCATCCTGGCTCCTTTATCTTAGCCATGTCACTTTGGGTCCAGCATTTGTTTCTCTCTGAGCTCCATTTTCCTCCTTTCTGAAAGGAAGATTATGTCACGAATAGTATTCACCTCATGGGTTATGTGCAAATTCGGTGAGATAATTCCTTTGAAAGTCTTTTAGCACCTGGCATGCTGTAGGCCTCTAGGCCTTCAGAAAGAATTAGTGATCAATGCTAATTTTTTTTTGTTTTTATTTTTATGTCAGGGAAAGGGATGGATGTTAGACATGTGAAGATAAATAAGATGCAGATCTACCTTTGCCCCTTTGCCTGTGTTTTGGGGGTATGTGTCTTGGCATGTCTAACTGTGTTATACCGAGAGTGACCAACTACATGCATGTGGGCCAATTCCAGTCCGTCCCCTGTTGTTGTAAATAAGCTTTTATACATAAAGTATAAAGCCCTACCCATCCCCTTACATGTTTGCTGTGATCCGCCCCCCCCCTTTTTTTTTTTTAAAAAAAAGATTTATTTATTTATTGGAAAGTCAGATATAGAGAGGAGGAGAGACAGAGAGGAAGATCCTCTGTCTAATGATTCACTCCCCAAGTGAGCACAACGGCTGACGCTATGCCGATCGGAAGTCAGGATCCAGGAACTTTTTCCGGATATCCCACGCGGGTGCAGGGTCCCAAGGCTTTGGGCTGTCCTTGACTGCTTTCCCAGGCCACAAGCAGGGAGCTGGATGGGAAGTGGAGCTGCCGGGGTTAGAACTGGCGCCCATATGGGATCCCGGCGCATTCAAGGCGAGGACTTTAGCCGCTAGGCCATTGTGCTGGGCCCCTGTGATCCCTTTTGTGCCACCGTAGGAGCTAAGGTGGAGACTGTATGACCTGGAAAGCTAAAATACTGTCTGTCCCTTTATGTAAGAAGTATTCTGCTCCCTGCTGTGTTTATCATCCCTGGGCTCCTCGAGTCCTTTAGCACTGGAGCTGGCATACAGTAGGGGGCCCAATAAGTATCTACTGAATGAATGGATGACAGAAATATATAAACTGCATTCTCATGACCCTAGTGATCCCTCTGCAGGGTACAGAAGTGTGCGGCCTTAAACCAGATGTGCACCCGGAACCTGGCCCTGCTCTTTGCGCCCAGTGTATTCCAGACAGATGGGCGTGGGGAGCACGAGGTGCGGGTGCTGCAGGAACTCATCGATGGCTACGTCTGTGTCTTTGATGTAAGGCTCTCCTGACCCCTCTCCCTGCTTGCAGTCCCTTTTCCCTGCCCCTGTAGGACTCAGGGCCTATCCCAGCAAGCCCTGCCAAGCCCTCAAGTGACTGCATCAGGAGCCACCTCACAGAACTCTGGGCCACTTTCTCGCACACCCACATTGCCAACCCATTTACCCCATTGGTTCTTAGCTCTGCAGGCTTCCAGTCCTCTTCCCCAGGGCCCCAGCCTTGAGATCTGCCCTGTACATCTCCTTTCCCAGCACCACTTCAACCCTGACACTTTGTCTTGGCTCTTTCACAGATCGATTCTGACCAGGTAGCTCAGATTGACTTGGAGGTCAATCTTATCACCACCTGGAAGGATGTGCAGGTAACGGATCCTGTCTGATGACATGAGGGGACCTCCAAATGGGAAGCTGACCTACCCAGCTGGGGAAGTTTTTCAGCCCACCCTTCCTGCCCACTGGCCCTCAGCTCTCTGGGAGAAAGGGGAAACCCAAGGAGGGAATCTCTTTGGGGAATTGTTACTATCTTTTATTATAATGTTTTATTTTTATTATAAGATGGTGTACCATTAGCAACACCTCACTTCTGTTAGTGACCCAAGGAAGAGTTGGTCAAGTCAGCAAACAGTGAGAATAATAATAAATACAATGCAAATATTAGCAGAGACTTGCTATATCCCAGGCACCTCTGATCTCAATTTTTAGTGTTTCACAAGTCCATGAAGTATGTAGTCTGATTGTTTTTTACATAAGCTAAGCCTCAGAGGGTCAGTTATTCAAGGTTGCAGTATGTGTAGTGAGAGTTGCCAAAGCCAGGTTGTCTGATGGCAGTCCTGTGCTCCAGCCACCGCACTATGCTGTACACAGCCTACAGACGCACTTCTACCTGTCGAAGTCAAAAGTACAGAGTGAGTCTCTGACAAAGGAACTTCTATTTGAGAATAAACTAAGAATGGGCTGCAATCCAGGACATGCACACACACTGAGAGGCCTCTGGCATGTCTGGAGAACAAAGGAAGGGGGTGAAGGGTTATCAGGACAGAAAAACATACCCAAGTTATTTTCAGAGAAAGGCCATGGGCATTTTTGGTGCTTACAGGAACTGGCAAACTCTGGTTTATGTGGTTAATGTGTAATGCTGGTTTTAAGGTCATGGTTGACAAATAGATCGTCAATTGCAAAGTAATAGGGCAGGGTCCTAGTTAGAGTGAGTCAGTGAGGTACTTCTTGGGGTAGACGTCCATGTCCTAAGTGGGTCCTCTTTCATTGCTGTGAGCCTTTCAACCCCACATCCAGTGGAGAACAACAAGAATGACTTCATTTTGTGTAAATTTTCACACTGCTCCTGGAGTTCTCCCTTTCAAGGGCCTGAGTGACGTTGGTGGCAGCTGGAGAGGGGATAGTGAGGAATTGGGAGACCTTTGTGAGAGCAGGCTGTTATGAGGTACTTCTAACTCCAGTTTCTCTGTATCCTTTCTGTGTCTTCCCAACTTCTTTCCACATCTTCACAGCTGTCCCAGGCTGGAGACCTCATCATGGAGGTCTACATAGAACAGCAGCTCCCAGACAACTGTGTAACCCTGAAGGTCAGTCCTCAGGAGGCTGGGGAATGATGGGACCGTGGTGGGGGCAGGGGCAATGGCCTGACCCGCAGGGATGCTCTGCTCTTGTCCTGACCCAGGTGTCCCCAACACTGACTGCTGAGGAGCTGACCAACCAGGTGCTGGAGATGCGGGGGACAGCAGCTGGCACAGACCTCTGGGTGACATTTGAGATTCTCGAACATGGGGAACTTGGTGAGTGTGACCAGTATGCATGCATGTGTAGGGGGTGGTGTCATTAAGGTCTTCAGTGACCTCACATACAGTGGACATTCTGTTTATCCAAATCATTCATGTGAGGGGACATTCAACCTGGTTGACCCACCCCTCCTTTCAGCTTTAGTGAGCCTCCAAATTCTGGATTTGCTTTTTGCTTTAAAGGAGATTCCAAAATGATGGCAGGAGCCAGGGCATGATTCTGGGCCCCTTTCCCTTCTTTACATTTCTCTGAGGCTCAAGTCATCCATTCTTGTTTGTGGTTTTTGATGCCGTTAATGCTGAAGTTTTTTTTTTGACCTAGACCTGTCTTCTAAGCTCAAGTGACTTCTCACTGAACTTGAAATTCCTTATCAGAACTCATGAGACCCTGAGCTAATTTTTCAGACCTCATCTCCCATCACTGGTTCTCTTATCTGTCATCCCTGCTATAGCCATGTCGGCAGTTTCATTCCCCAAATACATCTTTCCTGATTCGGGGCCTCTGTTCTCATAGCTCATCATGCTTGAAAGCTGTCTCCTGATCTTAGACACAGTTTCTTCTTCCTAATCCCTAAGAACTTGCAGGCCCATACTTTGGATGCTACTTCTGAAAGGCCTTTCCTGGTGACCCCATCTCAGTGGTTGCCCTGTGGCTCTCAGCTTACTGCTTTTTTCTAAAGCATCTGTCAGGGTGCAGTGGTTTTGCTTACACACCTGCTCACGGTCTGCTCCCTCACTCAGCTGTGGGCTTTCTGAAGGCAGTCCAGGAGTATTGACGCTCACTACTGATTGCAGTGCTGGCACAGTACCTGGCACAGAGCACTACAACATCTGTGACTGCATGGCTAGTTGGATGGATGAATGCATGACTACCAGGACATGAGTTGGGGGCTGTAGGCTTTGGAGGGATATTATGGCTAGTACCTGTCTCCCACATTGCCCCTTCAGAGCGGCCACTGCACCCCAAAGAGAAGGTCCTAGAGCAGGCCCTGCAATGGTGCCAGCTCCCGGAGCCCTGCTCAGCATCCCTGCTCTTGAGAAAAGTCCCCTTGGCCCGGGCCAGCTGCCTGTTCACAGGTAAGCCTCCTTCCCCAACGCCGTGGCCTCCAGGCTTGCCCTCCCAGGTGTGTACACCTAGTATCACCTGTCTGCACCTAGGTATCCGGCGTGAGACCCCACGCGTGGGGCTGCTGCGGTGTCGTGAGGAGCCGCCCCGCTTGCTGGGGAGCCGCTTCCAGGAGAGGTTCTTCCTGCTGCGTGACCACTGCCTGCTGCTACTCAAGGAGAAGAAGGTGAAGCCCTGACGCTGGAGGGGCAGGGTGTGCCTTGCTGCTGTGGGGAAGGAGCCCTCTGCCTCCCACTGCTGTGTCATTGTTTCTCTGATCATGACCTCTCTGTCCCTGCCATTGCCTACTAGTGCTCTCATGACTTCTTGGCCTCACTCACCACTACTGTCTGCTCTCACCTTTCAACCTCACTAACTCCATTCCTGTTCTCAGAGCTCTAAACCAGAACGGGAGTGGCCTCTGGAAGGTGCCAAGGTCTACCTGGGAATCCGCAAGAAGTTAAAGCCCCCAACCCCGTGAGTGTTCTTAGCTAGGCCACACGGCTGGGGCCTTCCTGCCACCACCACCCACCCGTTCCCAGGGCATTTCTGGTCACATCACTGGTCTTTGCCTTCCAGGTGGGGCTTCACGTTGATACTGGAGAAGATGCACCTGTGAGTACCTCTCGGCTTCGCTTCTCCTCTGGCCCAGCTCTGCACCCTAACTGCTCTTCTGCCCATCCCTCTTCCATCCTGACAGCCGTGACCCAACTCTGGCCTGCCTTCTCTGTCACTTGCAGCTACCTGTCATGCACTGATGAGGATGAGATGTGGGACTGGACCACCAGCATCCTTAAGGCCCAGGTGAGGGGAAGGAAACGTCCTAGGACTGGGTCCGTGGGCTAGCCCTAGGACACAGCTGTGTACCCCTCAGTGCCTTCCATGCACACTGGTGACCTCCTCTCACCCTCTTGCCAGTATGATGATCAGCAGCCAGTGGTCTTACGACGCCGATCATCCTCTGAACTTGCCCGTCAGAAGTTTGGCACGATGCCCTTGCTGCCCATCCGCGGGGATGACAGTGGAGCCACCCTCCTCTCTGCCAATCAGACCCTGGTGAGACCTCATGGCCTGCTCCAGCCCCCACCTGACCCCTGTGTTTCCCCTTGCCGTGCTACAGGAGGGAGTGCTGCACCTGTCAGCCCACTGCCTCTGCTCGCGGTATCCCTCCCCTCCACCCCCACCGCCTCTTGCAAGACCTCACTGTGTCTCTGTGTCTCTCACTCCCTTCATCCCCATCCCACCTGTTCTTAGCGGCGATTGCACAACCGGAGGACCCTGTCCATGTTCTTTGTGAGTACTGTGCCTGCTCCAGCTACGAGCCTGTGTCCTCTGTCCCTGGTGCAGCTCTGTGTCCTGATGCAGTCCTGCAGCCTGTGTATGTGTGTGTATGTGGGGGATGGGAGGGTAGAAAGAAGAAAAATGACATGTGGTAGGATGTGGTTACAGCATGTGAGAAGTAGAAGGAAAGTGGTTAGGTGAGCGCAGTTCAAAGTCATCAGATGAGCTCTGGCTTTATCACTGTATGATCTTGGGCAACTTACTTAATCAATCTGCACCTTGCTGCACTCACCTGCAGTGTGACCCATGGCACAGGGTGGCTCTGTCATGCATGCCAAGGGCTTGGTAGTGTCTGGTCAGGAGGAAGGGCTTGAGAAATGTGAGTCACTAACTCAGCACCTGCCTCCTCCTGTCCAGCCAATGAAGTCATCGCAGGGGTCTGTGGAGGAGCAGGAGGAAGAGGAGGAGCCTGTATATGAGGAGCCAGTATATGAGGAAGTTGGCGCCTACCCCGAGCTGACCATGGACACTTCTACCTCCCTCTCCAGCACACGAGAGTGGATGGCCATACCAGAGACCCCTCTCGCCAGCCAGAGGTCCTTTGAGCAACCCCCTCTCTCTAAAGCGAGCACCCTGGGCCAGGAGGAGAGGCCCCCTGACCCCCCACCAGGCCCCCCTGCCAAGAGCAATCCCCTGGCCCGGGGATCCCTGGAGGAGCAGCTGCTCCAAGAGCTCAACAATCTCATCCTGAGGAAGGGGGACACCACTGCGTGCCTGAGAAGTGCTTCCCAACCATCCAGCCCCCAGGCCTCCAGTCCTGTCAGCCCTCCAACACAGACGCCGGGCTTCCCCATGCACTCGCCCTGCCCTTCCAGCCCTCCCTCCAGCCAGCCCTTCACATGACCCAAGGATCAGCAATCTGAGGGCATGTGCCCAAGAGACCCGTGCTGCCAGCAGGGCAGACCCCACAGGGAGCTTCATTGGCCCTGGAAGGGGAGACCCAGGACCCAGTGTGGTGCTGTGCAAGGGGCACTGGATGGAGGGCCCTGGAGGCTGTGTGTGCCAGGGCAGGTCATGGCCCATTTCTGGGCTGCAGCCCATTTGTATCATGAAATCAGGAGAAAATTGAACATGAAAGTTTTATTATAATTTCCTCACTAAGAACAGCTCCTGGCTTATAGATTTGATACATAGGGTTCTACTACTACAAGGTTTGGAAGCCAGCAGCCTGGATGATGCCCAAAGCTTTACTACCCCACTTCCTACGTTCTGGGACTGTGCTGAAGCCCTGGCGTAGGGCAATTGATTGGGGTTTGGAGCTGGGGCAAAGGGGAGCCAAAAAAGGATGGGTCACTATTAATAAATCTTGGAACCAGGAGGCTGCTGTGCTTGTGTTCATTCATTCAAGCAATGAGCAGTGAGCACCTAACTGTGGCCAGGTTGAATGGGGTCCCGGCTCTTGGGGATCCTCCACTGTAGAGGGGAAGTGGAAAATAGGAAATAAAAAATCAGACGGACAACAAGCTCATGTGTTGAGGAAACAACCGAAGTATGGCTGGCTTGTGGCACAGCTGGCAAAACCACTGCCTGAGGTATCGTTTTCCATTGTGGTCACCAGTCTGTATCTCGCCTGTTCCATTTCGAATCCAGTGTCCTCACTAATAGCCTGGGGAAAGTAGCAGAACGTGGTCTGTGTGTTTGTGTCCCTGCTACTCATGTGGGAGACCCAGATGAAGTTCCTGGCCTCAGCCTGGCCTGGTCCTGGCCACCTAGGAAGTGGATGAGTAGATGGAAGGCCCCTTATGGTCTGTACCTCTGACTTTCAGATCTTTTAAACAAAGCAGTGGGCTTGAGCAGGACAAGTGGAGGGCTGGGAGAAGGCTTTGCTGTGAGGAGGGGCTTCCCTGCCAATGGGGGGAGCAGGAAGGCTGGGGCAAGTGGGGCCCAGGCAGTGGGCACAGAATAGAATGCTCCTGATGTGGGAAATGTCAGTGGGGGCTGGGTCATGCACAGTCTCCTAGGTCATGGCTTTGATTTGGATTTCAGACCATTGAATTTATTCTGAATCAACTGAGTTCTAAGTGGAAAAATGACATCTTTTTCCCTTTTGGAAAAAAATAGGCCTGTTGGGTGGTGTGTGAACAGTGGGTTGGCGGGGGGGCACTTCATGCAAGGATACCAGCTAGCAGCATGGGAGACTGACACTGGGGATGGGAGGAAGGGAGGATCTTGGAAATTAAAAAATAGAACCCGCAGGACTTGCTGATGCAGTGAAAGGGGGTGGAGAAGGAACACTATCCCAGTTTCCTACTGACCAAGAGGTAAGGTGTTGTTTAGAGAACCCTAAAACCAGCTAGGGGAGGATTGGGTTGAGGTGTCCGTTGGATAGACAGGAAGTGGCGACAGTGGGTAGGCTCTCCTGTGTGAGTTTGGAGCCAGCTATGTGGGGGTGTGGGAACAATGGTGTGGGACAGGGAGCCTAGGTGTACAGGATGAAAGGGGAGGCCTCCAGTGGCACCAGGGCTGGCAGTTCCTGGAGGTGCAGAGCTGAAGGCAAGATCCCATAGGTGATAGGGTTTTCTGTGCTGTCGAGCCTCACGTGCGCGGCCCAGCTCACGACTCGCTGGCACCTTGTAGTTTTTTTTGCGTCGCTGTTTTTTCTTTCTCCTGGGCCTGGTTCCTTCCTCGCGGGGGCGTCTTTCTCACGCCGCTCACGCTGGCTTTTCCAGTTGAGCGGGAATTGGGAAAAGGTCTGGGACGAGCCCTATCTCCTTCCGTCATCACTCGGTGTTCAGTGACTCAGTTTCCCCGGTCACACACGGAGTTGCCCGCCATTCCTTCCCGTAGGCGCAAGGACTCGTATCTGCATATGTAAATGAACGATGAGAAATAATTACAGGCTGGATCAGTAATTGTCCTAGAAATAGAACCCAGGCGTCTTGACTCCGAAGCCCGGAGTTCCCACCTCCCAGCGGACGCAGCGTCCGCCCCGCGGCCCGGACCCTTCCGGGGGATTCGCAGCCATCGCTGGGTTTTGGTTCCTTTGCGGCCCCTGGGGCTGGCGCGCGCAGACGTGGGCGGGGCGAGGGCGGAACCGGCCTTTCTGGGGCGGGGTTTGGCGGTGGGCGGAGCCCGCTCGAGTTCCGGAGTCGAGACGCTGGCTGCTAGGGCTGGAGCGAGGATGCAGCCGCCGCCCCGAAAAGTAAGCTTGGGCCGGGATTGGGGGCTTCTGGAGGGCTTGGGGAGAGAAAAGGTCCAGCCGACATTGGAGCCGGTGTGGGAAGGGGGTCACGAAGCTCAACCCAGCAGCTACCGAGGGCACGGCCCCTCTGCCCCGCCCCCTCTCCGTGCCCTACGCGGGGTGTTTGTAACATCTCCGCATCCAGGGTCCCCGTCCTGCCTTTAACCCGGACAGGTGAAGCCGGCCCAGGAGGTGAAGCTTCGCTTCCTGGAACAACTGAGCATCCTTCAGACTCGGCAGCAGAGGGAGGCAGATCTGTTGGAGGACATCAGGTATCCCTTTACCCCTTCCAGTACTCACCCCTTCTTTGCCACTTCTGCCATAACACACATCTACTCGGGATGGAGGACAAGGGCGGGAACCTGCTTGTTAAGGGCGGCCTCTTGCCTCAGGCTTGCCTCTGCAAGCCCCCTCCCGCTCATATAAACACAGGGACCCTCCCGCCAACCACTGGACTCCACTTCCCCACCCCAGTCAAGCTTAGGACAGACTCCCCTTCCCTCTTCCAGACCTGTTGGCAGGTGGCAGGCACTGTACCCAGACCTCCACCCATGCTCAGCTCCAAGCCCGTAAATGGCCCTTCCACGGTAGGGAGGATCCTGCTGGGCCTCTGAGTGATGAGGTGAGGCTGTCCTGAGTTGCCACTGCCCGTGGAGGTGATCTCAAGGACTCAGGCTGCCCTGGTCCCTCCTGGGTTTAATCACACGTTGGGGCTGGATCCCTCTTCCCCCTGCCCAGGTGGAGGACAGCATGGAGAAGGGAGAGAACAGGACCAAACAGTAACCCAGCTCCACCCCAATCTCCACAGATCCTACAGCAAGCAGAGGGCAGCCATTGAACGAGAGTATGGGCAGGTATGGGATGCCTTCCTCCGTGCCTCCCCTGTTGTTCTGACCCCTGAACATCCCAGCAGGGCCTCTTCACACACACCTCTGTTGTGGCTCAGAGCAAATGCCTAAAGTCAGGCAGCCCTGTGTCAAATACCTCCTGTTCTCCTTAGCTGCATGACCTGGGATGAGTAAGTTAACCTTTCTTGGCCTCAGTTTTGTTCTCTCTAAAATGGGTATAATATTGTACCTGATCTCTACATAGAAGTAGTTGTTAGAATTAAGTTAGTGAATGTAAGGCATTCTGCAAAGCAAGTGGTATATGCTGTGCATCTGGTGAGTGGGAGTGGCATTGTGTTCCCATGTTCTCCCGCTGGAGTGGGTGAGGGTGGGTGAGGGTGCATACTGGCTTTCTCTCCAGGCACTCCAGAAACTGGCTGGGCCATTCCTGAAACGGGAAGGGCACCGGAGTGGGGACACAGACAGCAGGTGGGTCTCATGGAGCATGAGGGCCCCAGTTTGGGGGGGAAGGCCAAAAAGTGGTGGGGAGCTTGGTCCCAGGAACCTGTGGGGGTGAAGGCTGGTTGAGGGGCAGGGCTCACGAGCTGCAGGTAGAGCTGACACAGCAGCAGGAGATGAGCTGACCCAGCAAGGACACTGTGGGTGGGGGTGGAGGGCATGAGTGATCCTTGTGGCCGAGCTAATGGGCAGATCGATAGATGGGCTCTCAGCCGAGGGGGAAGGGGAAGCTCGCTGTCTCCCATGGTGTTGGAGGGGGTGGTCTCAGGAAGCAGTGGAGTGCTTTCCTCCTCAACACAGACCTTTTCTGGGGAGGGGCAGGACAGTGTTTGGTGCCTGGCGCTGCCTGCTCGATGCTACCGTGGCTGGGGGCCAAACCCGGCTCCAGGCGTCCGACCGATACCGTGACCTAGCGGGGGGCACAGGGCGGAGTGCCAAGGAGCAGGTGCTTAGGAAGGTATGGCTCTGTGGCTGGGGGTGAGGAAGAGCTGGCATGGAGCTGCCAGTGGTGTGCTTCAGGATTCTGTGTGTCCCTCTCGTCCTGCTGCTAGGGGACAGAGACCCTTCAGAGGGCACAGGCTGAGGTGCTGCAGTCTGTCCGGGAGCTGAGCCGTAGTCGGAAGCTGTATGGGCAGCGGGAGCGTGTGTGGGCCTTGGCCCAGGAGAAGGCGGCTGATGTCCAGGCCAGGTGGGAATCAGGAGGCCTCAAGTCGGGGGGAATGGGGACAAGTGCAGAGGTAAAGCTAGGCACCAGAATCCGGCTTGGCTCCAGCTGTTTCCCTTGCCCACATAGGCTGAACCGGAGTGACCATGGCATCTTTCACTCCCGGACCAGTCTCCAGAAACTCAGCACCAAGGTTCGGGACTGAGGGCATGAGTTGGGGGACAGGGAAGTGGTGGGCAGAGTAGTTTAGTAGTTTGGGAGGCTAGGTTGAATCTGCCTACTTCCTAGAGGGGTGACCTTGGTCAATTTCAAGATCTCCCCAAGTCTCATTGCTTTCATCTAAAAGGTAGAAATCATTTCTTTCTCTTTTGTTCCCTTACAAATAAATATGCAAATAATCAGATTAAGAGGAAAAATACAGCAAGGTGCTATGTTGAAGGATGACAGAAGGGTGTGGTATAGAAGGAAGGCCTCTCCAACAGGTGACCCGGTGTCAAGAAGCCACCAGTCTTGTAAAGGTCTAGTGGCAGAACATGCTAGGGAGAGGACAGGGTGTGTGTGTTACCTGATGGGGATGGCTTTGCAGTCTTAGTGTGGCCAGGGATCGGGTACTAAAGTTGCTCAGGAGGATGCAGGGGCCAGGGCATGTTGGGACTGTGACACCACAGTAAGAAACAGTTGAGATTTTATGTCAGATGTGCACAGAATCAGCTGCTGGAGTAGTGACATTAGAAAGCCAGCAGTTAATAATGTGAAAATCCATTTTTTGTTTGGCACTGGGTTGGCCTGGAAAGGAACTTGAGCCATCCAGGATTCCCCATCAATACCTGTTTGTCCCTCCTAGCTGTCTGCGCAGTCAGCCCAGTACTCCCAGCAGCTGAGAGCGGCCCGCAATGACTACCTGCTCAATTTGGTGGCAACCAATGCCCACCTTGACCATTATTACCAGGAGGAACTGCCAGCCCTGCTCAAGGCCAGTCCTAACCCCGGGTGGTCCTTGCCCCATGGCGGGGAGGGAGGGATGGGCCTCCTCTTGATTCCTACTCCCTGTGAGGCCAACAGGTGCAGAGGACCTGGTCTGCTTCTCTTAGCAGAAGCTACACTCTGAGGTTCTGATTTGGCATCTAGTTGGCTAAATGGCTTTGTATAGCACAGGCCCCTCTGAATCCCCTTGGGGTAACCTCACTTCTGCCTACTTCATAACGTCTGTGAAGGTGTGTTTTGAACTGTTGAGCCAAGTGTCCACATGAGGGCCTGTTATTAGAAGCAGTGATAATGCCTGGCTCTTGCCTCTTTCTCCTACTTCATGCCCATCACTTACTCATACCCAGACAGAGTCCTGGGGAAAGCTGGTGTCAGTGTCTCGGGGTTCTCTCCAGGCCCTGGTCAGCGAGCTGTCAGAACACTTGCGGGACCCCTTGATGTCACTGAGCCGTACAGAGCTGGAAGCTGCAGAGATGGTCGTGGAGCAAGCCCGCCATGGGGGGCAGGCAACTGCCCAGGTGAGGGCTTCCCCTCCGTGTACCACCCCCACCAGGGGCTCTTTCGCAACACAGACTCCCCACCACTTGTTGGCCTCTGTCCTTCTCACCTTGTCCTCTTTCTTCCGAGAGGCCCAGGGGACAGGCTGGGGCAGGAAGTGAATGATGAGTGGCTGACTTTTCCCAACCGGCAGGTAAACTGGGAGCAGGATCTCAAGGTGTTTCTTCAGGAACCTGGAGTGTTCTCTGCCACCCCCGCCCAGCAGTTTCAGCCAGCAGGCACTGATCAGGTGAGGCCGTGTGCTGCCGCTTGGAATTGGGCCCAGTGTAAACAGGACTGTGGTTTTGGCTTCCTGCCCCATTGTCCTTGTCCTGGGATAGCTGAGTGACTACTAGACCTCAGGCAGGGGATTTCTGAACTCTAGGTCACATCCCTTCCACCAGGATCCATGAGGCACCCCTCAGTCTGCCTTTTAGTCATTGCATTGTCCTCTTGTCCCCACCTGTGGCCCCCTACTCAACCCTGTTCCTGGTACTCTTCTGTGTCCACAGCACCTGCCCTCAACTCTCTGTTCTCATCTTTGGAGGGCAAGACAGATAGAAAAAAAAGGGAACTGGAGGGAAGGAGCAAGCTCAGATCCTGTTCCCAGCACCTCTGTCCCCTGCAGGTGTGTGTCCTGGAGAGGGAAGGAGGAGAAATGGCTGGGGAGAGTGGCCTGGAGAAGGAGATACAGCGCTGGACGAGCAGAGCTGCCCGTGATTATAAGCTCCAGAACCATGGGCATCGGGTGAGGTGGAGGGAGAGGGGCAGATGTTATGGGCGGGCAAGGACTGAGAGATGGGGGTTGTGGAAGTACTGAGGGTGGCACAGGGCTACGGGCAGGAATGGAAGAAAGACCTTTTAAGACAACAGCATGACACAGTGGTGAAAAGCACCTGGGCTTCCCTCCTCTTCTGTCATTGTGTGTTCCTGGATGTGGGAGTGACTAAACCTCTCTGGACTTCAGTTTCTTCATCATTAAAGTAGGGCCAAGAATAGCACCCCTCTTGGAGATAAAATGAGCTAATGCATGTGATGCAACCAGAGGAGTGCCAGGCTCTGAGTGAGTTATACCCACACTGTTTTCTACCCTACCCCATCTTCTGCCTTCTCTACCAGGTGCTGCAGAGACTGGAGCAGAGGCGGCAGCAGGCTTCTGAGAGGGAGGTGCCCAGCATAGAACAGCGGCTACAGGAAGTGAGGGAAAACATCCGGAGGGCACAGGTGAGGCACCAGCCACTGAGCTCTTACCTGCTCGGGCTTCCTTCCCCTCCATTACCTAATGGAGGCAGGGACGTGCGGATGGACAGAGTTGGCCAAGTTCTATTAACTCCCTTTTTCTCTATTCCAGGTGAGCCAGGTGAAAGGTGCTGCCCGGCTGGCCCTCCTGCAAGGAGCTGGCCTGGATGTGCAGTGCTGGCTGAAGCCTGCCATGACCCAGGCACAGGAAGAGGTGGAGCAGGAGCGACGGCTCAGTGAGGCTCGGCTCTCCCAGAGGGACCTGTCCCCCACGGTGAGCTAGTCCTGCTTTCCGCTCTACTTCGGAGGGAAGGCAGACCCTATGAAATGGGAATCGGAAGGTCGATGTTGGTTGCAGTAATTAATGTAACTTATGCTTGGGACATCTGGGTCTCATAGTGGAAAACCTGGGTTTGAGCCCTAGCTTTGCTTCTAGTCCAACTTCCTGCTCATGTATACCCTGGGAGGCAGCAGGTGATAGTTCAAGTACTTGGATCTCTGCCATTCGCAAGGGAGACTTAGATTGAGTTCCCAGTTGCTAGAATTGGCCTGGCCCAACCCCAGTTGTTGCAGGCTTTTGTGGGGTGTACTCCAGTCGATGGGAGATCTGACTCTCTAAGAAACTAATAGTAAAATAGTTAATTCAAAGGGTTATTGTGAGGCTGAAATGAAATCATCCATATGTAATTCTTTGCATAGTTTCTGGCATGAGAGGGTCATCCATGAACTTGTGTTATGGATATGGTATGGTTGCAAAGCCCTGAGGTACTAGAAGCAGTCTGTAAGTAGTCTGAGTGTTGCCATTCTGCTTATTGGCTGCATGATTCTGCCAAGAGACTTAAACTCTCTGGGCCTCAGCTTCCTTACCAACAAAATGAGATTGGTAGTTGTGCAAAAACATACCTAGATCATCTAGAAGATTAGTATGAGTATACCTAAGGTCCTTAGCATTATGCCTGGCATGTGGTAAACTCGTGGGTCCCGGAACTCTGTCAGCGTTGAGTATTGTCCTGCTCTCTGCAGGAGTTTGGGTTGTGACACACTTGGTGACTGAATGAACAGTACCGCCCTGGAGATATGATCATGGTGTTCTCTAGGAGTGAGGTGGAGTAGTGGAAGCTCCAAGGCATCCTTGAGAGGGGACTAGCAATGATGTCTGTTTTGCACCCCTCTGCAGGCAGAAGATGCTGAACTTTCGGATTTTGATGAATGCGAAGAGACAGGGGAGCTCTTTGAGGAGCCTGTCCCGCCAGTCCTGACCTCTAGGCCACTCCCCTGCCCTGCCCATGTGGTCTTTGGCTATCAGGTATGAATGTGGGTAGGGATCTTAGCCTGCTGGGGCAGGGGACCCACAGATCTTGACTCCTTCCTTGTGGGGCCTAGGCAGGGCGTGAGGATGAGCTGACCATCACGGAGGGTGAGTGGCTGGAGGTCATAGAGGAGGGAGATGCTGACGAATGGGTCAAGGTGGGTATGAGCCCCTAGGTTTTCCCCCTGAATGGAGGGCAGTGGGAGGGACTTCTCTGTGTCCCCAAAGACCGAGCCAGGCCACGCTAGAAGGCTGAGTGAAGGAGAGCCAAGGCTGGGGTCTGCCAAGGCAAGTCTGTTTGCATTCTTGGTGAGCAGGCCCGGAACCAGCATGGCGAGGTGGGCTTTGTTCCCGAGCGGTATCTCAACTTCCCAGACCTTTCCCTCCCTGAGAGTGGCAGTGACAGCAATAATCCCTCACGGGCAGAGCCCACAGGTAAGAAAAGGAAATTTGGGGTTGGAAGACCCTGAGTCTGGGGGGACTGTAGCTCTGGGTGTCCTGTCCTGGGATGCCACCACTTACCCCCTCTCACTGGGCCCCCTTGGCTTCTACAGCGTTTCTGGCCTGTGCTCTGTATAGCTACACAGGGCAGAGCGCAGAGGAGCTAAGCTTCCCTGAAGGGGCCATCATCCGCCTGCTGCCCCGGGCCCAGGATGGAGTGGATGACGGCTTCTGGAGGGGAGAATTTGGGGGCCATGTTGGTGTCTTCCCCTCCCTCCTGGTGGAGGAGCTGCTTGGCCCCCCAGGACCATCTGAACTCTCTGAACCCGAGCAGGTAAGGCTCCATTCTCCCTGGGTCCCCAGGCATCTCTGGGTTGATCTTCCTTTCACACTAACACCCCATTTTCATCTTAATGTTCCTTTCTTCCTGGGGATTACCTTCAACATGGCTTGGGCCTCTCTTTCTCCTTTGGCTGGGCAGAAAAATGAAAATTGAGGTGGCTTTCCTAGGAGCTTGGAGGTTCTGGATAGATTCGAGTTCAAACATCTATCGCATGATCTTGAGTAGGGACTAAACCTGTTCGAGTTGCTTCCTTTGCGCATCACAAGGGGATAAGACAGTCACTTCAGTAGGTTCACTATTATGGCACCCAGGAGGTATGTATGATGCTGTTGTTACTGCAGTAAAGCAGGAAGAGCATAGGAGTGGGGATCAGGGACTGGGGCTCTAGCCGGTGCTCTGCCACTAACAGGCTCTATGATCTTGGACAGATGGCTTACCCTCAGTCTCACTCCTCATACAGGAGCCATTTAAGTTCCCACCGCATGGGATGGCGGTGAGGACTGATTGGGTCCTGTAGTGCATGTGAGTGCTAGCAGAACATCTCAGAGAGTAAGTGTTCAATACTTCATAGTGGTTGAAATATGTTTTATCTATCTGAAGGCAAACATTTGGCCACTTTCTGTGTTGGGCAGTGGTGAGATAGGAGTTGGAGGTGGGATGAGAGGAAAGGCTGGGGAAGCTCTTCCCTGCTCACCCCTCTACTTGCCAAAAATAATTCTGTGCCTACTCCCACCCCACCAGGCCCTGCCATCACCTTCTCCTCCCAGCTTCTCTCCTCCGCCCCCTGCCTCAGCCTTGGATGGCCCCACTGCACCCATCCTGCCTGCATGTGAGTAGACATGGGGGTTCTGGGAGGAAAACAAGAGGGGAAGGAAAAGGAAGCTTGGTGTCCTAGGCTGTGCTCCAGCACCCTATTGTAAGACCCATTGTAGCTTGGCCTTCAGAACCTGGCTGACCCATTCAGATGTATTCTATCACTTCCAACCATGGGACTTCAGGTGGCTATCTAACCTGTCTGGGTCTTGGTTTATGCCCTTTATTGAGGAGAGACATACAACCTTATTGAATTCTGAGAGTTTAAGACCTCTGTAGGGTATATATGTAGTATTGTGCCCAGCATGGAGTGTGTATGCCAGTAGCAGCTGTTAGATCTTAGTTATTACTTTAAAAATGTAACCAGCTTCTTTCACTTTGTTCTTACACAAGGCACCCTTTGCTGTTAGTATTCTTAAACCCTACAAATACCTACTTTGGGTCATCATGTTCCCTTAGAAAGGCCAATTTTCGCTAAAACCTCAGGCACTTCCACCTTCCCTAGCCCCCATCTCTGAGCTGGTGAGGTCACCACCATCTCCAGCACCCCTAGGCCACTTTGAAGGACACAACACTAAGTCACTCACTGTGCCTCTTAGCATTTCACTGTTAGTTCTTGACATCCATGGGGGTACGGGTGCTATTTCACCTCCTTTACTTTGGTACCTTGATCACAGCAGCATAATGTCCAGTAAGATGGATGATTAGATGGATGGATGGATGAATTTTATGGCTTAGACTCATGATGTCAATTCAACAAATAGTTATAGAATGCCAGTTGTCCCAAGTGCTGGAGATACAGCACTGAACACAAGATCTGAAGACTGATTTGTTGTTCTTGTTTTCACACAAAGCCCTAGAATGCCCTGGACCACTGGACATGACAGTGCCCCGACTCAGGCCGGTAAGGGTCCTGCCTTGGAGGGGACTGTGTGTAGCATGGGCTCATTCCAACTGGTCCGGTTTTGTCTGCAGGGTTGAGGGAACGGGTGTGGATGGGCCCAAGGAAGGACTCTGGAGCAGTGTATCTATGAGCAGTATATCTATGTGTTCCCTACAGATGCGTCCACCACCTCCCCCACCGGCTAAAGCCCCAGATCCTGGCCATCCAGATCCCCTCACCTGAAGGCCAGGGGAATCGCTGTACAATGACGCTGCTGCCCCTGTCTCCACGCTGTCAGAGACCCACTCCCTGTACAATCCGGAACAACACAGCCCGAAGTTGGAATCCCCTCACATCTACTCTCACCTCTGGGGTAGCCACAGTTCCTTTCTCCAATTGTGGGACAGAACCGCAGCTTCCCCCCAGTTGTCCTCCAGCCTTTCTGCCCATGTGCCAGCTTGTCTTAAGTGGTGAAATACCCTAAGCCCTCTGAGGTTGGAGTCCATTCCCCCAAAGTCTGGACTGACTGTGGCCCATTTGTTTCCACCCTGGCTGTGACACCCATCCCCCACCCCTCCACCAACTCTGGCAGCCAGAGATGCTAGGGGCAGGGATGGGAATGAAGTGGGTCTTGGGATTAGGAAGGAGCTGGAGCCAGTATGTGAAGCAGCTGTGATGGTCTGAGCAGATTTATTGACAGTGAATAAATGGCACAAAGCCCAAGCAAGGGCCTGGGCTTCTTGTACCAAGAGGGCAGGGGGCCTAAGGTGCTATTGCTTTAGGGGCCCACTCAGGGCAGGGGCCTGCTCCCACCTGCCACATATAGAGCAAGGGACTGGGAAAGGTGGGCCAGGCAGCCTGGTGGGCCAGGGAACTGGGAAGAGACTGAGGGGTTGGGGAGGTATGAGACTTGTCCTGAGGTCCCCCAGCTTGAGGCCGTTCAGGTCCAAGTGGAAGCAGCACTTGTTCCTTGGCTGTCCAGTGGAGGGAAAAGCCTTTGTGCCCGCCTGCCCCTTGGCCCTTCCAGCTGGTCCTCTGTCAGAGTGTCAGAGTGGTGAACGAAGAGGCTTGGGAGAGGAAGGGTAATGGTGCTGCTCCTGTTTGGGCTCTGGCCCAGTTTTTCCCAGGGGGCTGCAGGACCTGCCCTGTTCCCTGGAGTATATGCCCACTCTCTACGAGCAAAGCCAGGAGTGTGCAGCAGAGGCCAAATCTGCACTTCACCCTCGGGGGCACAAGGGCTTGTATGGTTTCAGTAGGGGCGGGAGGATGAGATTACCTGACTTGGCATCACACAGCCCCTACTCCCTGTGGCAGAGAGACCTGAGCCAAGAGATGGGGTCAACA
Source organism: Ochotona curzoniae (assembly GCF_017591425.1). Classification (NCBI taxonomy): domain Eukaryota; kingdom Metazoa; phylum Chordata; class Mammalia; order Lagomorpha; family Ochotonidae; genus Ochotona; species Ochotona curzoniae. The sequence goes on from NW_024464918.1 coordinate 842,481, forward strand.
ATGGGAGGGGTGGTCCTATCAATGCCCCCACTTGAAAAGAGGCAATGAGAACTGAGCCAGCTGTAGCCTTGGCCTCATCATACTTGGCAATCTGAGGGGTCCGGTTTGCTTGGCTGTCCATTTACCTCTGGACTTGGCAGCCCTGGGTTTGGGCTCCTCCCTCTGGTCCCCAGTACTGGCTGTGCAGAGGCTCCAGGGTTCCCTTCAAGTGTGCAAGGGACGAGACCACTGTCCCTGAGTCTTCCATTCTGCACTGGTGGGCTGGCTAGAGCCTGGGGTTGTGATACTTCGGCGGGCCGCCTCTCGATGGCAGGTGTTCCTGCCCTGGGCTGTCCTCCCCCAGACCCCTGACCACCCCCTGGGTCCTGCCCCCCACCAGAACCCCAACTCCTGTCTGGGGGCGAGCCATCACGATGCTCATGTGGCCCATAGCGCTTCTCAATGTGTGTCACCCGGAACCTGGAGGTGGGGGGACAGAAGAGTGAAGTTTAGTGCCACAACTCAGAAACCATTTGGCCCTCTCCTTCAACCATGGACATCCTGGGTTTCATGGTCACTTCCCTCTGGCCTAAGGCAGAACAGGCCTTGTCAGATTGTGGGCCAGTGACTTGCTACAGCTCTCAGTGCAGGAGGAAAGAACCTGGGGTCCACATTTGGGGTCAGATATCTGATCACTGAGTCCCCCAGCTCAGCCCTCCTTTCCCAGGGGCACCCTATTCCTACCTGCCCACAGAGAACACGGTCGTTTCCCCAGGCCGGGGGCGGCTCTTTCCTTCCTTGGAGCGTCCCTGACGGACAAGTGGAGGCCTCTTGTTCCGGCTGCAGTGGATGCAAGGGGCAGAAGAGCCCAGGTGTACCGTGTGGTGATGGGAGGGGGCTCCGTCTTGCAGGCTGGAGGTGGCATCCACACTGGACGGCAAGGGAGGGACAGGGCAGGATGACAATTGCACTTCCCTGCCTGTTCCATTTCCTACTGTCTTCAGCACATCCCCAAGACCTCCCAGGAGCCCCATTTCCCTCAGGACCCAATGTTCCTTCTTGCTTTTATCTAATAAACCCATTATGGAGATGACAATGGCTATGTGCTTTCCTTCCCAGAAACGGCCACAGCTTAACCCCCAAAGAGCAGCACTAGGCATGAATCCTTAGGTTGACAATAGCCAGATGGGAGATACCGTTTGATGCACTTGGATTTCTACAAAACTTTTCTCACTGTAAGTTACCCAGCCTCACCCTTCCTCCCCTCCCCACCTCAACACTTGCATGGACACTGAGAGGGGATCGTGCTGATGTACAGAAGGGTGTAGGCAAGCTAAGTCATGGTGGCCCTTGTTCCTAGCTCACCTGGACAGCTGCACTGTCCCTTCTCCCTCACTGTCCCCCAGCATCTCCTTCAGAGCCTCTGCGTTGGCTGGGCGGGGAGAGGAAAAGAGGGAGTCAGTGGAGGTCAGGCGTGAGGAAATGTAGGCGGCAGGGCCCAGGGCCACCTCACTCACCTTCGTTTTGGATGATGCAGCGAACAATCTTCTCCACCGTGTCCTCATTCACGTCATCGTCCTCGGCTGAAGGATGAAAGAGGTTGGCAAGAAGTGGGAAATGAGTCAGCTTGCAGGAGCACAGCCTGGTGGCCTTGTGGATTACTGCTCAAGAAGTACCCCTCCAGTACTTTGCCATCATGCTGGATTTCAGCGTTTGGGGGGCTGGGGAAGTTGATGGGAGCCGGATACTTCTAACAGTGGACCCTTCTTGCCCAGACTGCCTCCTCTAGTCTTGTTTTCCCAGTGGTGTCCCCACTTGCTGACTCAAGGACCTATATCATTCAGCATTCTGCAGGCTTGGTCAGGTTTTGGCCTGGATCTGTCATCTGGGGAGGCAGACACAGGGGTGAGGACACCAGGAGAGAAGGGTAGTGGAACCCGGGAGTAGGGGAGAGGGATGGGGAGGAAGGGCAGGTAGGGCTCCAGGCTTCCTCACTCCTCACTCACGGGGCTGGAGCTGGGCGTCGTCAGGCTCGGAGCCCCTGGACGTGCGGCAGCGGTAGCCTTTCTTCTTGAGCACGTGGCAGATCATGAAGCCCACAAGGCCCATGAGAAAGAAAACCAGCACCAGCAGGAAGAGCATGTACAGCCCATGCTGGGGCGGCTCCAGGTCAGGCTGTGGTTCCGACATGAGGCCCTGGGGGGCGAGCTTGGGCCAGGGCGCCTCCTGGGTTTAGGGGACTGCAGCTGGAAAGTGGTAAGGGAGGAATGCCATTCTTAGGATCTGAAAAGGGCACGCCTCAGGGGTCCTGTCACACCCCATTCCTGACCAGGGAGCTGTCCGGGCTAGAGGTGCTGGTTTGCCCAGAGCGCCCGTGGCAGGAAGCCTGTGCAAGCCCTCTGCCACCTCCCTGGTCCAGGCTCGATCCCGACGCCCAAGCTGTTTCCCTTTCCAGCTCGTCCTGCACCAGCCTCCCTCCCAAGGACACTGCAGTGCGAGATGAGACAGAATGCTCAGGCAGCTGTGGCACAAATCGCGCCCGAGTCAGTGTCTGCACCTTCTCCGCACCAGCCTGAGCCAGGCCTCTGCAGCCGCCTCCCCCCTGGAACTCCCGGACCCTTCCCTTCCCTTTTCGATCCCTCCCACCTCGGCCACCTGGCCCACCCGGTACCGGTGGTTAGGTTCTGGTTCCGATTCCGGCTCGGCTTCTGGCTCCAGGGGCGTCCTAGTCCGGCTCAAGGCCCCCGACGCCCTCCCGGCGCTCATCCCTTGATTCCTCCCCCTCCCCCTTCACCGCCTCACCGGCTCCCGGCTGTGGCTGCGGATACCGGTGCGGTGCTGGCGTTGGGGGAGGGGGAGGAGGATGTCCGGGATGCGGGCTGGTTGGCCGCGGCAGGCTCTGGGTAACTCGGGCCCTGGGAAAGGGAGGAGATTGGGGCAGCCCCTGCAAGCCTCCCCTGGGTTCTCAAATGCCTTCGCCCGTGGCTCGCCAGGGACCAAGGGGCGGAGCGCAGGTGTGCCGGGCGGAGAGCGTGAGCCTTACGCGCGTGTGAGCTGCAAGTGGGATGCGCGCGTGACTGCGCCGACCACCTCCCCCACCCCGGGGGATAATACGCGGCACCGAGGCTGGGTTCAGGTGGGGGACAGCAGGTTAGGCGGGGCTGCTCGCCTCTGGCCTATCCGGCACGCCTGGCGCAGCTCCTGCCCTCAGATGCCCTGGCTAAGTGGACGCAGGGGAGTCTTCCCGGTGGGCCGGGGGAAGCGGGCTTTTCTGCACCTGAGAGGGGCGGCGTGGCGGGATCTTCAGGGCTTCCTACAGCAGTGACCATTGCCTGTGCTCGGTTTGGGGCAAGTGGCGGGACGGGATGGATGGCCTGGCTTCCCGAGGATTTGACCTCCGCCCGCAAAGAAATGTTTCTCGCATCCTGGGACGAAAGCCACCCGTTGCCTGGGTCAAGCCCGGCTGCTCAAGTCCCAGAGCCTCGCAGGACGCAGCCGGCTGAGCGGCGGAACTCCGCAAGGGGGCGTGGCCTGGGCGCGGCCTGGGCGCGGCCTCGGGGCGGGGCGGGACCGCCCCCGTTCCGCAGGGCAGGCTGCGTGCTTACGCAGCACGCACGGCCGGGGGTGGGGCTGGCGGCGGAGGCGCGGGGCCTGCTCCGGCCGGCACCATGGCCAAGACCGTGGCCTATTTCTACGACCCCGACGTGGGCAACTTCCACTACGGTAAGGAGAGAGGGATGTGAGCGAGGGCCCGGCACGCGGAGGTTTCGAGATCGGGGCTGCGTCTCCAGGGGGCGGGAACTGACGGACTCTGTTCTCCCCTCACCCCAGGGGCTGGGCACCCTATGAAACCTCATCGCCTGGCGTTGACCCATAGCCTGGTCCTGCACTACGGCCTGTATAAGAAGATGATCGTGAGTCTCGCTGCTTCTGGGAACCGGGGGTGAGGGCGAGCCGCGGCTTTAAGGATAGGTGGGCTGGACTGAATGCACCAAGTGCCACCCACCCCTGGAGTCGGGGGTGGCAGAGGAAAAGACACCAGAGGCTTCCGCTTATGTGCAAAATGTTGAGGAGGTGTCCCCTGACTTAGTGGGAGTTACTTTTGCACCTCAGGCTCGCCCTTTGACCTGCGAACCAGCCCTTGGTCTGGAGTTAGGGTGTTCTGAGGGCTGGCTTGAAGGCAGCCTCCCCTGTGTTTGAAGGTGTGGGTAGGGCTGTCCACGCTGGATCACTGTATCTGAGAGTGAGGTTTGCCCTCTATTCCAAGCCTTTCTCTGCTGTCTCTCTCCAGCTCCAAGGAGTCAGAGCTCCAGAGAGAACTCTGCACCACCCTGCCTGTAAATGTGTTCATGGGTATCAAAGAGCATGGGCTTCCCTGGGTGTTCACAGCTTGGAATAGCCCTCCACACTTTCGCCTGATAGCTTCCCAGTCTCCCATCTCACAGACTACCCACCCCATGGGTCCCGAGCTTGGAATTTAAAGCTACGAATAATATGGGGTCCTACCAGTTGAGACCAACCCCCCTTAAAAAAAAAAAGGTTTATTTATTTTTATTGGAAAGGCAGATTTACAATGAGGAGAAACAGAAAGAACCATCCACTGATTCACTCCCCAAATAGCCACAGTGGCCGGAGCAGAGCCAATCCAAAGCCAGGAGCTAGGAACCTCTTCCGGGTATCCCATGTGGCTGCAGGGTCCCAAGGCTTTCAGTCATTCTTGGCTGCTTTCCCAGGCTATAAGAAGGAGCTGGATGGAACTGGAGCAACCAGGACATGAACCAGTGCCCGTATGGGATCTTGGTGCTTGCAGGGGGAGGATTAAACAAATTGAGCCATTGTATTGGGCCTGAGCATGACCCTTCTGAGAGGTCTTAGTCACCAACATGGCTGAATGTTCATTCATTCAGCATGAATGAATCATGCTGAGGCATAGATAAGTGAATTGGTTGTAGAAAATTGGTTGTAGAAAAGAGGTGATGGGGCCCCCTGTGATGACTTAATGGCTAAAGCCTCGCCTTGCATGCACCAGGATCCTGTATGGTCCCTGGTTTGTGTCCCATCCAACTCCCTACTTGTGGCCTGGGAAAACAGTAGAGGATGGTCTGAAGCCTTGGGACCCTGCACCTGTTTAGGAGACCCAGAAGAAGCTCTTGGTTCCTGACTTTGGATTGGCTCAGCTTTGGCCGTTGTGGCCACTGGGGAGAGTGAACCAGTGGATGGAAGATCTTTTTGTCTCTCCTGTCTGTAAATCTGACTTGCCAATAAAAATAAATAAATCTAAAAAACTTACTGTTAAAAAAAAGAGTGAGGTGATGTTAGTGTAGGAGTTTGGGGGCCGGGGTCCCTTGAGATGGTTTACCTGTGTGTAATTGTGTTTTCTGACCAATTTTTAAAGAGATTTATGGGTCTCAGTTCCTAAAAATAAAAGCACCTTCCATCTTAATTAGAAGGTGGGCATATTTACCGTATCATTGACTCCAGATAAGAGAGAATAGAATCAGGGAGGAGGTGAGTGTGGGAGGCAGGTAGATCAGTGATCAAGATTGAGAAGTTAGGAGAGGTTAAACAGGTTGGTAAGGAAGGAGAGGAAGGGGGGAGAAATCAGTCTTGATCACAATAACCCACCTGGCTATTTCAAGCTGTTCGTAGCTGTGGGCGTTCTTGGCACCGGGAGGGAGATGGATCCTGCCTGAGTTCCTCTTATATCTCCATCCTGAGGTCTTCAAGCCATATCAGGCCTCTCAGCATGACATGTGCCGCTTCCACTCTGAGGACTACATTGACTTCCTGCAGCGCGTCAGCCCCACCAACATGCAAGGCTTCACCAAGAGCCTCAATGCCTTCAATGTGGGCGATGACTGGTGAGGGGAGATTGCGACTGTTCGTGGCCAGCATTTTCCAGGAGGTCGTGGCAGCAGGAGGAGGACTGGAAAGGAGGGGGGGGGTGCTACTTATAAGGGTGTCGCCAATCACTTTCTTATTCAGTTGTTAGTGATCATTTGCTCTTGGTCAGGCCCTGTGCTAAGTGCTGGGACTGCAGTGATGGACAACAGTAGAATTTTTTTCTTTAAAGATTTATTTTATTTTTTTTTTTATTGGAAAGGCGGATATACAGAGACAAGGAGAGATAGAGAGGAAGATTTTCCATCCGATGATTCATTCCCCAAGTGAGCGCAACGGCCGATGCTATGCCAGTCCGAAGCCAGGAGCCTCTTCCAGGTCTCCCACATGGGTCCAGGGTCCCAAAGCTTTGGGCTGTCCTTGACTGCTTTCCCGGGCCACAGACAGGGAGCTGGATGAGAAGCGGGGCCACTGGGATTAGAATCGGCCCCCTTATGGGATCCCGGGCATGCAAGGCGAGGACCTTAACCACTTGTGCCATCACGCCAGGCCCCAACAGTAGAATTTTAATATCAATATTAGTCATTCCTCAGCTTCATCAGCTGTGTAAATAGTAATTAGATTTCTTCAGTTCTCATATATATAGATATATACATTTAAGATTTGTTATTTAAGTGAAAGTTAGAGTTAAACAGAGATGTGCTGGCTTACTCTCAAATGGCTGCAACAGCTGGAGCTGGGCCAGGCTGAAGCCAGGAGCTTTCAACTTTGCTTGCATCTCCTATATCTGTATCTGGTATTTAGGCCACTTTCCATTTCCTTTGCAGGTGCATTAGCAGGGAGCTAGATCGGACGTGGAGCAATCAGGATTTGAACTGGTGCCCATATGGGATGCTGGCATTATTGGTGAAGGTTTAAACTAGTGTGCCATAGGTCAGCTCCATACGTGTGTGTGTGTGTGTGTATCACACATATACATACATACATATGTGTATATACATATATATCACACATATACACATATATATTTGCAGTTAATTATTATTAATCAAGATCTAAATAAAGTCTACATATTGTATTTGGTTGCTGTCTCTCTTTTTAAAGATTTATTACTTTTTTTAATTTGAAAGGCAGAGTTACAGAGAAAAGAAGAGTCAGAGAGAGAGAGAGAGAGATCTTTCATCTTCTGGTTCTCTCCCCAAATGTCCCACACTGGCCAGACCTGGGCTTTTCTGAAACTCTGAGCCAGGAGCTTCGTCCTGGTTTCTCATGTGGGTATGGGGGTCCAAACTTTTGCCATCCTCTGCTGCTTTCCCAGGTGCATTAGCAGGGAGCTAGATGGGAAGTGGAGCATCCAGGACTAGAAGCAGCACCCGTAGGGGATGCCAGAGCCACACGAAGGACTAGCTTGCTCTACCGTGGCTCTGGCTCCTGTTGTCTCTTGAGACTTTCAGTCTGTGTTTCTTGTGATGGTAGCATTTTTTGTTTTTTAAAGATTTATTTATTTATTGGAAAGTCAGATATATGGAGAGGAGGAAAGACAGAGAGGAAGATCTTCCATCCAATGATTCACTCCCCAAGTGAGTGCAACGGCCAATGCTATGCCGATCTGAAGCCAGGAGCCAGGAACCTCTTCCGGGTATCTCATACAGGTGCAGGGTCCCAAAGCCCTGGGCCATCCTTGACTGCCTTCCCAGGCCACAAACAGGGAGCTGGATGGGAAGCGGGGCCGTCGGGATTAGAACCGGCACCCATATGGGATCCTGCACGCGTTCAAGGCGAGGACTTTAGCCGCTAGGCCACGCCGCCGGGCCCCAATTGATGGTAGTATTTTTTGAGTGCATATTCTGCTAGATGTTACTATGATATTTGCTGCGTAGTCGCCTAATTATTTTATCACCCCTGAAATCTAATGGTTCAGTTACATCACTGGTCACTAGAGGTGATAGGTTTTTTTTTTTTAAACCAGGGGCCAGGTTTTTAAATGACTTCACTGTTGTGAAGTCTGGCTGAAGCAACCTGGGCGGGAGGGCAGAGGGCAGTTCCTCGGGCTGGTGTTGGGCACCTTCCTGCCCTTCCCACGCCTCGCTGGCACAGGGTGTCCTCCTGGAGAAGTATTCTCTTGGCACAACTCTGCACGGCCTTGCCACCCTTCTTGGCGCCTCTGGACCAGTGGGCCGCCCAGGCTGGCCTTTGGAGCTCTGCCCTGCACATGCTGTACTGCTGTGTGCCATCCAGTCACATACTGTCTTGGGAGGTATCTTGTTTCTTGGTGGCTGTTCTGGCCACTGTTTTTGAGTTCACTTATAGATCTGGGAGTGTGGTGTCAGGCTCTGGGCCACTGCTAGGCCCTGGAACTGCTGTGTATGCAATAAAGAAATCTTTACCTCTGTGCGGTTTGTGCTGCCTCAGCCCTATCACACTGAGGCCTCACCAGGCCTCAGAGGACAGTCTAGCCAGACTCCCTCCCCATTCCCTTTTCGTTAGTTTCTGACTGTTTTCAAAGAGGATGAATCTAAGACTTGTAACAAAAAGACAATTGCAATCCCAGACTTATCCAACCCACCCCAAAATTCCTCTCTGTAGAGGCAGCTACTTGTAGTCCTTTTTCTTCTGGCAGTTTTGGAGTTTCAAGTACTATTAATTTACTCTTCACCATAATACTCGATTACCTGCTGTCTACTAGACATTGTGCTCAGTCTCAGCAGTGCCTGTGAGGCAGGGTCCGTTAACTGCTTCCCTTTGTCAGATGAGACCTCTGCAGCCCCCTCCAAATTCAACAGCTTGCCTAGTCAAACAGTCACTAGTTTCCCACGTAGGAGGTGGAGACCCAGATATTCGAGCCATCACCTTCTGTTTTCCCAGGCACATTAACAGGGAGCTACAGCCAGAGCTTTGATACTAGATGCTGGTGGCACAGGCAGTGTTTTGATGTCTACATCAGCCCCAAGCTTTTCCTGTTTTAAAAGTCAGGTTTAGGTGCCCAGCACGGAAGCCTAGTGGCTCAAGCCCTCACCTTACATGTACCAGGATCCCATGTCAGCACCAGCTCATGTTCTGGCTGCTCAACTTCCCATGTAGCTCTCTGCTTATGGCCTGGGCAGGCAGTAGAGGATGGCCCAAAGGCTGAGACCCTGCACCCACGTGGGGGACCCAGAGGAGGCTCCTGGCTCTTGGCTTTGGATCAGCTCAGCTTCATGGTGACTACTTGGGGAGTGGACCAGTGGATGAAAGATCTTTGTCTTTCCTTCTCTCTGTAGATCTTTTACAATAAAAAGTAAATAAATCTTTTTAAAAAATCTATTAAAAAAGAAGACAGGTTTAGGAAGGTATAATTTACATATGGTGAAAGTCACCTTTTTGTAGTGTAACAGTTCTGAGCATTTGGATAGAATGTGTCAAGATAGGAAGTATTTCTGTTCTGTCAAGAAGGTGGCTCACACCCTGCAGTCGTTGATCCCTTTTGCTCATCCTAGCTCCAGTAACTATGAATCGGCTGTCTTGCTCTCCTAGTTTGCCTTTTCCAGAATGTTATATAAATCAAGTCATGTTGTATGTAGCCTTTTGTGTCTGGCTTTAAGCCTCTCCTTTTTATAACAGAGTGAAGATGACAGTAATTATAGTTAACATTTATTGAAGGCTTACTGGGTGCCACACACTGAGCTAATGATTGTCAGTGGGTTATCTCGTTATTAGTAGTCCACATATATCAGAATATAGTCCTTTCTTTATAATGTGTGATTGTAAAGTATATGATTAAACACTGTTACCATGTGGTGCACAGAGAAGATTGTTTTCAGCAAAGCAGACCTTGTGTTTTCTCAGCATATTTCTTTTCTCCTGTATATCCAAGAACCTCAAAGCTGTTTGCTTCTTTCTACAGCTGGGGTGCGAACTTCCTGGCAGAGTTCAGTAAATCTCTATTTGCTCTGCACGGGGCTTGGTTCCCAATTTGATCCAAAATGTTTGTTGAGATATGCTCAGGTGGGCAGTGGGAAAGAGTGTTGGTGGCAAATGGAGATTGGGGGCAGGTGGGTGAGGAGGGCGGGGAAGGGAGGTGCTGGACCGCAGCGAAAGGGATCCAGCAAGTTCCTCTTGCCCACAGCCCAGTGTTCCCCGGGCTCTTCGAGTTCTGTTCCCGCTACACAGGTGCGTCTCTGCAAGGAGCAACACAGCTGAACAACAAGGTGATGTGGCCCCAAGTCCTCCCAAGCCCTTGTCCCCCTGTGTCTGTTGGGCTCTGGACTCTGGGCCCTAACGCTGACCCTGGGCTCGCAGCCTTACGCACAGGTAGCTGCAGTTGTGTGTTTATCTTTCAGATCTGTGATATTGCCATTAACTGGGCTGGTGGTCTGCATCATGCCAAGAAATTTGAGGTAAGGGAGGAAGTGAGGGGGGACAGAGAGCCCACCGGCAGGGATGTCGGAGGAGAGGGCAGCTGGCTGGAACGCTTGGTCCTGTCTCCCTAAGACCAATGTCTCACATAGGCATCTGGCTTCTGCTACGTCAATGACATTGTAATTGGCATCTTGGAACTGCTCAAGTAAGTGACCCTGAGGGAGGTGGTGCACTTAGGAGACTCTTGGAGGAGATCCCTCAGACTCCACCCTGGCCCTGACCTCCTCCACCTCCCAAGTTCATGCTGCCTGCTCGCATTTCAGCTACCTCTGCACATCCATTTCCTGTCCCTGCCTCCTGCCTGCAGGCAGGAGCTCCAGGGTGGGCCTTTGGGAATCTGGTGGGATTGCGTTTTAGCTGGGATGGGCAGAAGCTGACTCTGCAGAAATCAACAGTCTGCTTGCGGAGTGTGTGTGGGTGTGCACCCCGCCTCAGACTGGGGCTCGGCCCTCCCCCCAGGTACCACCCCCGCGTGCTCTACATTGACATCGACATCCACCATGGTGACGGTGTTCAGGAGGCCTTCTACCTCACCGACCGGGTCATGACAGTGTCCTTCCACAAATACGGAAATTACTTCTTCCCTGGCACAGGTATGGAACCAGCACTGCTCTCCCTGCCCCTCCCCTCAGTTCTGTGCCGTCGCTGCCTCGTTGGCCTTCTGGTCTCAGCTCGGGTGTGCACGCCTCAGAGAAGCCTTCCCTGACCACCTCAGTTATGGTGATCACTATATGTGATCGGAGTGCTCACTGCTCCTCCACCTGCTGTGCTGTTTTGTTTACTGTGTCCTTCGTCTTATGTGCCCCCTCTGCCGAGAATAAATACCAGCTTGGTGGGTACTAATGTCAGTGCTTCAGTTCACCACTACGTCCCCAGAGCATGCTGCATGGTTTGGCTCATGGTAGGCCCTCAACAAAATTTTTGTTGTTGTTGAATGAGTGTGGGCTGCAAGAGACTTTAGTGGCTCTGCAGAGTCTGGTGGAGGGAAATGGAGATGACGCAGCTGGGTGTGCATGCTTTGCAGGTGTGGCTAACCCATACTTCCCTCTAGGTGACATGTATGAAGTAGGAGCAGAGAGTGGCCGCTACTACTGTCTGAATGTGCCCCTGCGAGATGGCATTGATGATCAGAGTAAGTGTTGGCACCTCCCTGCGTACTGTGCCCTTCTGTCTCTCCTGGAAGTAACTACTTTTGCCTCATTATCTACTGTTGGGCTGGATGAATGAGTGGCCTTTAGGGGGACCTGAGCCCCCAGAAATTATATGCAGCATACTGTGTGTATGTGCCTTTTTTGGGAAAGGGGTTGGTTTTGTCAGTCACTTGGAGCGGTCTGGGAGCCTGTTCAGCTGCATGGAACCAAAGGCTTGATTCTTTAGGTTGCCCCTTTCCTAGGCTACATGCTCTCTCAACCCCCTTTTTCTTTTTGTTCCCTGTCTCCCCATCCCCTTGGGGTGCCAGGTGTCCCTCTTTGGCCCTCTCCCAGGTTACAAGCACCTTTTCCAACCAGTTATCAACCAGGTGGTGGACTTCTACCAGCCCACATGCATTGTGCTCCAGGTAATACACTCGGGGCTGCCTCCTGAGGGCTTGCCTGGACTTGAGGAAAGAGCAGGGAAGAGGCATGTCCCTGGGGAGTGGCCGTAAGAAAGCAGTGGACATGAGTAATGCCCTGACTGCGGTGGCCTAACTGCGGCCCCCTGGGGTTTTGCTCTTTGCAGTGTGGAGCCGACTCCCTGGGCTGTGACCGACTAGGCTGCTTCAACCTGAGCATCCGGGGACATGGGTGAGGCTTGTCCTTCCTCCTTGTCCTGCTTGTCCTCTTTCCATGGGACCACATTCATGGAACCTGACCTCTTCTTGGGAATGACTTACAACTACATACTGCACTTGAACTAGAAATACCATACTAAGCAGGGTTCCTTTAATGGTCGTTCATTCACATGAGGTTTTCATTAAGCACCTATGATGTTCCAGGCGTTGGACTTGGTGATGTGGATTACATGAGGAAACGCTGCTGGAGTTTTCAAAATAAGATAGAAAACAGACAAAAAAGAAATACGCAGATATAATTCCTAAGTTATTCTAAAGCCTGTAAAGGAAGGAAAATAGCTGAGACATAGGGTAACAATGGGAACCTATGCCTCAGCGTGATTTCTCAGCCCTGCTTTCTGCAGGGGCGGGATTTGAACTGGGACCTGGAGACCACAAAGGCCCAGGCTGGAAGCAGAGCAATCCTGTCCTGGAAGGGAGGGGAGCCCATGGGAGGTTTTTAGGCAGGGAAGAACTGATGCAGTGGAGGAGGTGAAATCTAACCAGTAGGGCCAGAACATGGGGAGCAGGCAGAGGAAGTTTGCAGTGAGTTCCAACGTCACTGGGGTGAGATTGTGTGGCTCCTTTAAACCTTGTCAAGGAATTTGAGCTATACTCCAAATGTGATGGGAGGAAGGCTTTCATGCAGGAGATAATCTGGGATGACCTGTGTTTTCAGGTGGCTGTTTAGTGGAGAAAGGTGTAGGGTGAGAATGGGCCCAGCAGTGGCAGCTTGATGAATTTCATTCCCTGAATCAAGATATGGAGCATGGTGGATGCTTTGTGCCTCTTTTCAGACAATGCTTGGAGGAGGATACTTTACCTTTGGCTCACCTTCCCCATCCATTTCTTTGGTTTATTTTTGACAGAGAATGTGTGGAATATGTCAAGAGCTTCAACATCCCTCTACTGGTGCTAGGTGGAGGTGGCTATACCGTCCGAAACGTGGCCCGCTGCTGGTGAGCGCCCTTCCTCATTCTTTTTCTTCCCAGTCCAGTGTAAGTGAGGTGGGCCCTTCAGCCTGCTTGGTCTGTCTACCCTGCCCTGCTGCTTGGTTTCAGGACATACGAGACGTCGCTGCTGGTGGAAGAGGCCATTAGTGAGGAGCTCCCCTATAGTGGTAAGGACTGCCTCTTGCCATTCCCTCAGGAAGGGCCTTCTCCCAAACTCCTGAGTGATCCCAGGGGTAGATGGGATGTGTTACATGCTCAGAACTCTAGACTGAACCCTTTTGAGTTGAGAAGAGGCAAGACATCGGGAAGCTATTTCTTAAGGGGTCTGCGTGGGAGGGAAAGCGAATGGGAAGGCTTGAGACCTGCCTGGGTGGGCCTGAGCCCCTGCTTCTACCAACTCCTCCCCAAGAATACTTCGAGTACTTTGCCCCGGACTTCACGCTGCATCCAGATGTCAGCACGCGCATCGAGAATCAGAACTCCCGGCAGGTCAGCGGCTCCCAGGAGCTGACCCCAGGGTGGGAAAGCCTGGGAGAGGTCCTGCTGTGACCTCGGGGGCAGCCCAGGCTGAAGCAGAGGCTGCAGGGAGGGCAGTGGCTGGTTGGGGCGCCTGGACTGGAGCAGCACTTGAGAGTCACACCAGAGGGCTGGGTGGCCTGGGGAGCCCTGCTAGCTGCTCACCACCTGCTCTTGGTCTCCAACCAGTATCTGGATCAGATCCGCCAAACCATCTTTGAAAACCTGAAGATGCTGAACCACGCGCCCAGTGTCCAGATTCATGATGTACCTGCGGATCTCCTGACCTATGACAGGACGGACGAGGCAGATGCTGAGGAGCGGGGACCTGAAGAGAACTACAGCAGGTCTGGCTTTGGGACCTGCAGGCGGGGAGTCCCAGCAGGCTGGCCAGCTAGCTGGCTGGGGAGGCTGGAGTGGGCAGAAGCATGTGTGAGGCTTTGGCCTAACTGTCCCTGGCTTACTTCCTGCAGTCAGCTGCAACTCCCCTGCCCTTCTCTCCTGTGTTTAATGATGAGTCTCACATATTCAAAAGAGTACTAAAATACATCAAATTTTCACTCACTCCAGACCCATTCCTCAGAAACAAGTACTGCTTAGCTTTGGTTTAAAATTTTGTTTTTAAACTTGCTTGAAAATAAGAGCTACACAGAGACAGAAACATGGAAAGATCTTGTATCCACTTATTCTAAATGGCTTCAGTAGCTGGGGCTAGGCCAGGCCTGCCAAGGGCCAGAAACTTCAAGGTCTCCCATTTGGTGGGTCGTTTGGGCCATCCTCTGCTGCTCTCAGACTCACATTAGCAGCTGAGACTCAAACTGGTGCTAGTGGAGTCCTGGCATGATTGAGGGCTGTCCAACCCGGACATGCAGGCCTGCCCCTGTCCAGTGTGAGAGGTCGGGCCAGCTCTGCAGAAGTCTCATGGCATCTGAGTCTTAGAAATGAGCTTTCAAATCTCTCTTCCGGCCCTGGGCTTCTTTCCTCCATAAATCCCCCTCCTTTCGTCTGCTGGTGAGGACCTAGGAAGGCCACATAGCTTCCTGTGCTAACAGTCATCTCCTGACTTACCCAGTTATCGGAAGGCTGACTTTGGGTATTGATTTTCATTGTCTCATTGCTTTGGTAAAAGCTATTTTTAGGTTCTTATCAGAGTTTGGCTTTTCATCAGTAGTTCCAGGCTGGCATCTGGGCCTCCTCTCAGTATTATACCGCCCCCTTTCAACAGCCAGCAGATGCCTCAGGCCTCTTCCTGTTTCTGAGCCTTGCTGCACCAGCAGACTACCCACGAAGTTCCTGTTCTGATTTGATGCCTATAGCTCCAGCATGCGGTTAACTGGCAGAGTCGTAACAATATGAGTGACCAAATTTGTGGGTTGGCTAAGCATCAGACTGCATACTGAGTACTTGATATTGTAACAGTCATATCATCATTCTGTTACTTGTGGGCAACCCTAAGAGGTTGATCTGCAGAGAGCTGGATCAGAAGTAAAGCAGCCAGGACACAAAACGGTGCCCATATGGGATGCTGGTCCTTGTGGGTAGGAGATTAGCCTGTTGAACCACCATGCTGACCCTGGGAAGTTTTTCAAAAAGAAAGCAGCCAGGCCCAGCATGGTAGTCTAGTGGCTAAAGTACTCGCCTTGCATGTTCCAGGGTCCCATATGGGTGCCAGTTTGTGTCCTGGCTGCTCAACTTCCCTTGCAGCTCCCTACTTGTGGCCTGGGAAAGCAATAGAGGATGGCCCGAAGCTTTAGGACCTTGCACTTGCATGCGAGACCCAGAAGAAGCTCCTGGCTCCTGGCTTTGGATTGTCTCAGCTGCAGATGTTGCAGCCACTTGGGGAGTGAACCAATAAATAGAAGATCTTTCTGTCTCTCCTCTTTACAAAATATGACTTTCCGATTAAAAAAAAAGTCTTTAAAAAAAAGAAAGCAGCCGCTTGAATTAGCATCAATGGCACTTCAACTAAAAGACCTGGGAGGAACTGCTCAGAGAGGAAGTTTAGTCCTGTTCCGGCTTTCCTAACCTTTGAGGCCCACAGGCCCAGGCTGAGTGGTCCTGTTGGTTCAGGCATCTTGTGCAGTCGAGGGTGCGGAGGGACTCAAGGAGTAGGTTCTGCTCCCGTGTTGGCCTTGCCAGGGCAGGCCACAGTGACCCAGAGACCTCTCCTAGAGGCCGCCTCCCAGGTGTCATCCTTAGATCAAATCTCCACCCTAAGTCCTTTCTGGCATACGACTTTGCATCTAAGCATCTGTATGAGTTAAGGGAGCTAAATGTTGTTCAGACACGGGACTGAGTCCAAGATCTAGCCCCTCCTGGGCCCTGTGTTACCCTCACATTCCTTTTTCCAGTACAAGTTTATGACATCAGGTCATGCCTGTGGTTCAAACATCCCCCCTCCCCCTTCCCTTGCACTTAAAAGGAAGTCCCTTAGCAGGCCCTCCCCAGTCTCTCCACTCTGCAGGCACCACACCCAGCCCTCCTGTCCTCCCCCTTATTATGGGACTAGGTCAGTTTCCTTCCACATCATGATCCCCACACTTGGTTTTCTTGGGGTTTGGAGTATACTTCCTGGAACCTCTGTTCAGCCACTCCCGGCTCAGACTTCAGGTCTTATATTCTGAGAGCAGATTTCTCGTATCCATCTTGTCTGGAGTGTCATCCTTTGCCTTCCATTGTTCTCAGTCGTGGTAGTTATTGCGTTTGTATGTAGTACTCTCCACCGTTTCCTTCATTCGTTGTGGTCAGTGTCATCTATTAGGGAAACCTTTGAGGACAGGCCGCCTCTCTAGTGGACTGTCTCCAGCACAGTACAATACCTCTGTGTTCCTGAACACACAAAAGGATGGCTTGGTGAGCAGTCTTTACCAGCAGGAGGAGAGGAGTGGTTTCCTGACACAGGAGTCTGCGACACAGCCCCAGACAGGGCTCTGGGAGAAGACGGAGCTTGGAAAGTGGAATGAAGCATCCTGACCATGTGTCTTCCCTTGCTTTGCAGGCCAGAGGCACCCAATGAGTTCTACGATGGAGACCATGACAATGACAAGGAAAGTGATGTGGAGATTTGAGAGCAGTTTGAGATGCTGTGTTGAGAAACTCCTTTTCACTCTTGGTTCGATGGGAGGGCAAGAGTGTGAGTCCCCTGGTGTTTTGACTGGCCGCTCCCAGGACATTTGGGAACTCTGGAGAAGGGTTTGGAGACCACAGCTGGGTTTAGAACCATCTATCCCCTTCTATTCTCTCTCCCACAACCTAATGATGGTACCTATTAGGAGTGAGACAGGGACAGAAATGTCTGGAACATTTGGGCAGTGAGCCCTAGAGGCCAGTGCACAGCCCTTCTGGCCCCTTAACTTCCTCCCTGCTTCCCACCAGCCCGGATATTCTAGGGATGAAAAGGTTTGGGACATAGGTTGCCTCTGATTTCTTCCTCTACCACAGGCCTGGACTACAAGGCAAGTGGTGGGGGCGCTGGGCTGGCCCATAACAGCACAACCCCAGATTACCAGGTTTGTGTTGAGTAGGGGGAGGATATGAAAATGTCCTCACTTTTGGCTTTATGTCCATTTTACCACTGTTTTTATCCAATAAACCAAGTTGGTATTTTTTCTACATTTTGCCTTTTCTGGTAGTATTGATTCTTGCTGCATTGCCTGTAGGCAGAGGAGGGCCATGATGCACACAGTAACCATCAGAGTTCACATTCATTCAGCGTGCCTGGTTAGGCCTTGTGCACATGTTCTACCCGGGTCACCCTGCTTAGATTCGGGAAGCTGATGGAGCATTTCTTTGTTGAGTTGAGCAAAGCTGGGTGGATGACTAGCTTGAGAGGAAGCAGAAGGCGATTTCAAGGTGTTGGGCCTGTGTGTTCCAAACAATGATGCTGGTTGCTGAAGACACACAGGGACTTGTGAGATCCATAGCACTGAGAAGTTCCTTCTCCTTGTGTGAGGAGCAGTGCCGGGTACTGTGGGAGCCGCGTATATGAGCCCATCTGTGAAGAACTTTACGATGCAATAAGAACGAACGGTAAGCGTAGCTGACAAAAGCCTGTGGGCACTCTTGCTGTCCCGTGGTCTCATCTGTCCCCAATACTCTGGCTTGGAAAGCAGATAGCTTTTGAACTGTTTTGACCATACTGAATTTGAAATATGGTCTGGAAAGCTCTGTGCAACTTCCTATTAGGCAGTGAGAAGATGAACAGAAGTGAGGGGGGCTAAATTTGGGTGCCCACCAGGTTTGCAGAGCTCTGGAGCTCCAGTAAGCCACTGACTCCGCCTTCCAGGAATGTACCTCAAAACCCTTGGCCAGTGAGAGGCAGCTGACGCAGGCACTTGTCACAGGTGTAGCTCTTGAGACAGGTGTAGCTGGGAAAGTGCAGGAGTTTGCCAAAGGAGTTATACTGGAAGAGCTGAGAGCACACGTGGGAGAACTCCCTCTTCCCAGCCCCATGTTTGTTTTTGTCAATGGGCAATCTGGTTAAACACAGGGCTTGGCAGTCTGACTAATCAGGGCTTAAATTTTCCATCAGTTACGTCTACTTGGGCAAGTCACTTTAATTCTCAAAGCCCTGATTTCTTATCCATAAACAAGAATAGTAACAACAATAAAAAGAAAAGAAACGGTGAGACCGGTAGAACCTGTCACATGGGATTGTGATAATTTACATATCTGTTGGCACAAAACAAGTGTGAGGTAAGAAGTAACTGTAGTTCCTCTTCAGGCACTTGTTGCTAAGAATTCGTTTGTCTAGGTTAGAAACAGCTGCTAGAAGGTAGCCTGCCTGGAATTCAAAACTAGGCAGTCTGACTGTAGAGCTGCTGTGGGTTAAAGTCCAGCGCTGGAGACGACCCAGCTCTATCCTTGGCACACAGCTTGCCATGCGTCGTTGCTGTCACTTTTGAAACCATTTTTCGTGAGCTACACGGAAAAACAACATTACTGCATCAATTCTGGTACTGAGTTTTCTGCCAGGGTAACAGTCTCGGCTGTATTTCAGTTTAGATAATAATAACATCCTGGCATGGGGTGGGAGAAGGCCGGGGATTTACAGCCACGTGGGCGCCTAGTGGGAGCGGAGAGGCTTGCGCCACTTCCACCGCCAGGGGGCGGTGCTCCTCGCTGCCGCCGTGGAGAGCTGCACCGCCCACTCGCCAGCCCCCCCTCCACGTGGGTCCGAATGGTTAGGTCCGCTGGGCAGGTAGTGCGCTTCCGCGGTTTCCCTCCACCCCTTTTCCCTTGCCCCATTGGTAGGGGCTGCGGGTCCGGGCGGAAGTGGGGCAGGCGGGCGGGCGCGAGGCGTCACCGTTGTATATTCATGAGGCGCGCGCAGCTCGGCATGCTAATGAGGCGGGGCGCGGCGGCAGGCTCAGGAGCTGCTGGGCGGCGGCGGCTGCTGGATCGGAGCTACCCGGCGGGAGCGGCGTAGGCGCGGGGTCAGTGGCCAGCGCCAACCGGGACATGGAGCCGTCCGGCGGGGGCCTGGGGCCCGGCCGCGGGACCCGGGACAAGAAGAAGGGTCGGAGCCCGGATGAGCTGCCTCCGACGGGCGGCGACGGCGGCAAATCCAAGAAATTTGTGAGTGTCCCTCCCACCCCGCTCCCTCCGCCGGGCCCGGTCGCCGCCCCTCCGGGACCCGGGAGACCCCCCGAAGCAGCGGGCCCCGGGGGCGCCCGCCCGTCTCCAGGGAGCCGCCTCCGCGCCTTCCTTTCCTCGCTCCGCAGCCCGACGTGGTCCCCGCCTGGGACCCAGCGCCGAGTCCCACCTGGCCCTGGCGCCCTCGGGGCCCCCCGCACCCGCCGGCCGCACGCCGTGCCCTCCCGCCCCCTCAGCTTCACTTCCTTTCTTCCTCCTCCTGTACCCGAACACGCCTTCTCTCGCGCTCGGGGTCCCCCTGTGCTCGGCCGAGCCGGATCGCCCCTTCCCAACCCGCTTGGGTTTCCTTCTAAGGTCACTTCCTTCCACGGGGTTGATCCTTCTCACCTGCTAACTTTCCTCCCGCCCAGTCCCCCACTGGGCCCTCCGCCCGGTGTCACCTGATAATCCTTCCCCTCAGGAATGTTACCTGGCTCGGGCCCCACCCCCGGCTTCCCTTGGACGTTTGTCCTTGTTCCTGCCCAGGTCCGTGGCCATCGGGGCATGACGCGCGTTGGCCTCGGCGCGCTCCTCTGGCCAAAGAACCCCGTCTTTGGCCGGTTGCTTATTACTTTAAAGGGGTTGCTATTTCCCTCGGGGATCGTGCCCTCCTGACCCGGGGTGGTGACCAGCCACCTCCTTGGGGAGGAAGTAGACTTCAAGTCCAAGAAGTTGGTGACTAATGGAGTTGGTCTAGATGCGTATCCCGTTCTTCTCACCTCTTCTTCCTCCCCTCCTTGGCCCGGGGCTACTGAACGTTGCTCTCCTACCTGTAGAAGCTGTTGCTTTTCTTCAGATTGGCCAGTTACCTCCAGTCTCTGTCAGAAGGGATATTGACTTTCGTGTGTTCTTACACTGTCCATTACTTTCTGCCCACACTCAGTCTTCTTTCTGACACCTCTCCCCAGGGAGCTGTTGGCTCTCTCTCTCTCTGTGTCTCTCTCTCTTTTTTTAAACTGGAAAAGCTTGGAGATACAGAGCCTGGTCCAAATCTTAACAGTTTGCTTGCTACAGATTCGTAACTGTAAGCGGTTTCATTTTCTCCTGCAGGCATCAGGTCCCCTCTGTAGTAACTCTTCCTGCTAACCAGATGGTTTGTGGCACACTCTCCCAGCCCCACTCCTGAGCATTGTCACTAGGTCCGTATGTTTAGGATGGAAGGCTGAGAAAGGGATGGAAACAGGAAGAAAAATGTCGTCCTGTAACCCAGGGGGCCGAGATGCAGAGTGTACTCGACAGAATTAAAATAGTGACTCATCTCTTCCTACCTATTTGTAGCAAGACCAGGTGCTCCTGGACCGTCCTGTCCAGTGACCTGCAGGCCATCAGTCACTGCCCGCTTTGATCTGCCAAACACTTGTTTCTCCCCTTAGAAATGCAGGATTAATAGTAGTGACAACCTCCAGCCCCTCAGATGACTAAAGCCGCGTTTTTCTGGTTTCTTTATGATAAAATGGACCTTAAGTTAGAAAGCTTTCCTTTTGAGAGCTGGGGCCCCGGTGTTCTCTGTGTCTTTTTGTTTTGATTTGGTCTCCATGGGTACTGTTTGACCTTCCTCACCAGATTCTAGCTCTTCTTGCAGATTTGTGGTGACCTCTGTGGTTGGTAAACATTTTTCAAGTTTCTGGTAGAATTGAACACTTGATTTCATTGTATCCAACATTTGTGTATTCCGCAAAGTCATGAAGTTGGCTAAGCGTGTGGTGCTGCAGGATGAGATTGGAAGAAATTCAGCTTCGTTTCACCTGTTGGAACATCCGTGGCGCCTTGCGCACGCTGAGTGGATTTGGCTGAGTTGTTGAAATTTGCTCTTGGAGGCCGGAGCTGAAGCAAGTTCTCTCTCTTTTTTCCTTCTGAGGTGTTAGTCTTAACCCTTAACGTTCTGAATTTTAAAAACTAGGTAATAAAGATAGTCAAGTGAATTGCTTTAGTAGAGAAGGAATTAGAAGGGTGCCAGAAAAGCAGTGCTTTTTAACCCTTTAATTGGCAAGTATAATGTACTTCAAGGCGTCAGAATATTCTGTCTTCCTCTTTGCTCTTTTTATGAAACTCTGTGGAAATGAGAGAAGAGGAGGAGCGTTGCAATCAACTTCTCTATGTCTGGTTCTGTAGATGTGGGTGGGTGGAGTGGGCGAGATTGCTAGTGTGCTTTTGTTACCCGTGGCTTAGTTTTCTTAGACTATAGGCTAAAACTGAACTCAAAGCTCTTTCGCCTACTCGGCTTCGATCCTCTGGAACGCCATTAAGAATGTACTCTGTGATGCTGCACTGGCTTGGACTGGTTGTGCCTGAAAGGTTGTTTGCATTTGAGGGATTCTTTTAGTTGCTGCTACATACTGTAGGGGTTTACTTAAGATTCTAAGTTCAGATCAGCTGGTCAGAACACAGATCCCACAAGTGGCCTAAGACCAGCTGTTACCCTCTGAAGGATCTCAGGTGGACAGGAGATGGAGTCCAAATTTCCAGGGTGGCTGGGCACAAAATGACCTAGGAGGTGGATGTTTGCACAGTGGCTGGGGATGCCTTAGGGTGGTGCCTGCATGCCGTATTGGAATGCTGGGACTGGGTACCAGGTCTGCCGTTCTTCATTCCAGCTAATTACCGGAGCTTACCCTGGTTCCTGCCACCCAGCTAGCCGACCCTTGCAGAGTTCTAGGTTCCTGGCTTTGGTCTGATCCAGTCCTCCTAGCTGTTGCAGAAATTTGGAGAGTGAACCAGTGAATGGAAGATGGAACTGTGTCTCGGTGATTATTAGAAATGCCGCTATGCATGGCTGAAGACAAGCAGCTGCTGCTTCCCCTGGGCTCATCCTTTGCTCCTCTGCCGCGAGCATATCCTTCTCCCTCGCGTTCAGTTCCTTACTCCATCGGAAAATGAACGAAAATGAGAACTCCAAATGAACAGGGTGTTTTGTGACTTTTCAGAAGTGATTGAAGTGGGTGTCAGATAGACAGATTTCTGAAATGTGTGTAGAGGGAACCGGGATGTTAGACTGCAGAGTATTTTGTGCGTGGAATGGACTCAGTGGCTTCTTCAGTTCTGCGTTGGACACATTCTGAGAACAAAGAATGATGTTTGATTTGGGGGGGGGGGACCATAATTGTAAGATATGAATTGCACTGTGGGATTAGAGAGAACCAGTCACTTTAAACAGCTTTAGTTTTGAATATCTGTATTACATTATTATTATGTTGCAGTTTCATGCTTTTTTTTTTTCAGAGTATAAATGTCCAGTTGTAGATGCATGCCCAAAATGAGAGCAGTTAAAGGTGAAGTAATAGGAAAGACAAAGAATATGGTGCTCTCACCTGCTCACTCTCATTCTGGATTTACTTATTCATTTGAAAGATAGAATGGTAGAGGTGGGCAGAGAGGAGAGAGAGCAAGCATGAGGGAGATCTTCCTTAGGTCAGTTGACTCCCCAAGTGCCTGCAACAGTCAGGGCTGGCCATGCTTGAGCCAGGAGGTGCACTTGATCCAGGTCAACTGGGAGGGTGGCAGGAACCCACATATTGAGGATCTTCATTTTCTGCCTCCCAGGTATATTGGCAGAAAGGCAGATTGGAAGTCCAGAGTAGCCAAGATTGAAGCCAGGTGCTCCTGTATGGACTGTTGGCATCCCAATGACAGTTTAACTTGGTGCACCACAATACCCACTCCATTAGAAGACATTAACTTTGGGCTAAATATTTGCAGAAAACTGAAAAATCACAGGTAGTGATGTGTAAGTAATTGTTTTTAAAAAAGATTTAAAAAAGAGAGAAGGAGATACAAATATCTTCCACCTGCTGGCTCACTTCCCCAGTAGCCACAACAGCTGGAGCTGAGGCCATCCAAAGCCAGGAGCCAGGAACTTCTGCCAGGTCTCCCATATGGGTGCAGGGTCCCAAGGCTTTCGGCCATCCTGGACTGCTTTCCCAGGCCACAGGCAAGGAACTGCAAGGGAAGTGGAGCAGTAAGGACATGAACCCACGTCCATAAGGCATCCCGGCACAAGCAAGGTGAGAATTTAGCCACCAGGGCTATTGTGTCGGACCTGTAAGTCATGTTTTTTCTAGAGATGGTAAACACAGGGATTATTTAGTTTGCAAAGAGGGAGGGGAGCCTTCAGGAATGTTAGTGACATGTTTGAGATGACAGAATGATACTTTAACCATTTCTGCCCTTTCTGTGTGACTTACAAGAGGGCCCTGTATTCATTTGATGCTGACTCAAGAAGGAATCCTTCCTGGGGGTAAAGCTGAGGGGGTGGGTTTGAGTTGGGAGAGTTGGTAAATGTGTTTTTTTTTTTTTTAAGATGTATTTTATTGGAAAGTCGGATATATGAGAGGAGAAGAGACAGAAAGATCTTCTGTCTGATGATTGACTCCCTAAGCGTGTCAGAGCTGAACTGATCCAAAGCCAAGAAAGAGCCAGGAACTTCTGGGTCTCCCATGCGGATGCAGGATCCCAAGGTTTTGGGCCGTTCTTGACTGCTTTCCCAGGCTACAAGCAGGGAGCTGGATGGGAAGTAGTGATAAGAACCAGCACCCATATGGGATCCTGGTGCTTGCAAGGTGAGGAATGTAGCCACTAGGCTACCGTGCTGGGCCCCAGGATACTTCTTTTTTAAAGGAGCTAACATTTTGATGGTCTGTAAGTTATTATAAAAGCTAAGAAAATATGAGCGAATGAGAAACAATTCAGGTTTGTTGGTGGGAACATGGATCAGAATAGGCTGATTTTATCCAATATGATAGAATAGCTTTTTGTTGTCCTCAAGGACTTTGAGTGAATTTTATAAATGGATTGCCAAGGTATTCTTGCAGAATGTTGTGTCTCCTGTGATTTGCAATAGGAGCTTGAAAGATAAGCATATATACCACGCTTAGCTTAGAACAGAGCTAAAATCATGTTTATTGGCAAAAAGTACTATAATTTTTAAAAATAGAGCTTGTATGTGTAGACCTAAGTTTCACAACTAAAATAATTTATGACTGCAAAAATCATCTGTTTTGAAATAAACTTTGATGTTTGAAGGCATAGTAAAAAATTCACCTGTTGTTGCCAGCAAAGCCGCATCAGATGTTTGCCTCTAGTTGGGTTTGAGTAAGATGAAGCTGCATGCTCCCCTTGCATAAGGATTATTGAGGTACTGCTCCTTTAGTCTTTAGATTAGAAATGCAGGGTGACAGAGCAGAGATCGAGAAGTGGAGACAGGAAATGGCTGCAGAAGCCAGGAGCCTGGAACTGCATGAGTGGCAAGGGTCCAGGTATGGGTTGTCTTCTGCTCTTTCCAGACACATTAGCAGGGAGCTGGTTTGGAAGCAGAGCAGATGGGGACTGAAAACAGTACTCAGATAAGGGGGGTGCTGACACTGCAATCAGGAGCTTTACAGGTTGTGCCACAGCACTGGCCCTGGGAAGAGACTGTAAATGTCCTCAAACCCAAACCTGCAGCCAAGGCAGCAGTCACTTCAGCATCTGCAGGGCCTGGAGTGTGGGCGCAAGGATTGGCTGAGTAAACAGAAGAAACGAAGCAGACATTTTGGAACTCTTTTTTTTTTTTTTTCCATGGGATTCCAGGGTCTTGGAACATGGCTGGCATAGTAGGAACGGATTGTAGAGGAGTATACACACTAGAAGCTGTGAAACTGAGCGGAAAAAGCTGAAAGAAGCACACTGTGTTTCTTGGCTGTGTGACAACTAGGGAGTGTTCATTTGCCCTTTCAATATTGGCTTAAATTTCTTTTCTCTGAGAAAGGGGATGGAACAGATAAGGGGTACAAACACAAAATAGAGTAAGTATAATAGGAACTGAATGAAAAGAAACATGGGTTCTCCTATGGAAGCCTTCTTATGGAAAATGGTGAAAGTCCAACCCTGCCAGCAGCAGTAATTGCTTGAACCTTTTGTTAAGGAGGCAATTACAGGTAGAATTTATGATATACTGGATCTGTTTTCTGGATTTCTGATCTATGACCTATTTCCTGTTTTAGTTACAGTGTTGAATAGTGTTTGTGAGGCACATGATTTGTATTTTCTAGTAGGATTTAAGATACTGTTGCTTCTTGGCCTTTTGGCTAAGATCAGGTGTATGATTTAACATACTGCAGTTACCCTCACAGAAGGTCATTTATAAGCCATGTTTGGTCGTAAAGTTCATGGAAGGCCAAGCTGTGTAAGTTTCTGGTTAGCCATACAGCTTCTCTTACATCTTGCTTTCTTTTTTAATATCAGAACTTTAGCAGCAAGTAAAAAAGGCACATCTCATCACCTGTGTCTTACAAATCCATTGATTGGTATTCATATAGTAAGCAATTTCACATCGTTCATGGAAGTGCCAGATATGGGAAGTAATGTTTGGATTTTGAAAGTTTTTTTTGTTTGTTTCTTTGCACCAAAGTAAAATTGTTTAATTTCACTTTTCCATGAACTCTTTGAAGTACCCTTGCGTTAAAGTGCATAATTTGGGAGACTGCTGTTCTAGTCAAGATCATGAGTATATTTTGTCACCCTCGAAGCTTTTCCTTCTTTCCCTTGGGAATACCTACCTTTTATCCTTCTCTGTTCTTCTTATCCTCAGGTAACCACTAGTTTGCTCTCTGTAACTGTAGGTTTGCTTGTATTTTCAAGAATTTTAGGTGAATGGAGTAGGAGCCATTTTGTGGAGCTTCTTTCTGTACAATAATTTGTACTTAAGTATAAGTATTAATAGTATACTTTTTTTATTTGAAAAGTCCCTCCACCAAGACTTATTTATTTGGAAGGCAGAATTACAGAGTGGGAGAGACAGAAAAGGCATGCATTTGCTGGTTCACTCCACAGATGGTTGTAATGGAGGGCTGGGCCAGGCTAAAGCCAAGAACTGAGAGCCTCATCTGGTTCTCCCATTTTGGAACAGGGGCCCAAGGACCTGGGCCATCTGCTGCTGATTTCCCAGGTGCACTGATAGGGAGCTGGATTGGAAGTGGAACAGTCCAGACTGCAACCAGTGCTCATGCATGCTGGAGATTGGAGGCCTGGCGGTTTTACCTGTGTGTGCTGGAGCACTGCCACTGACTGTGTGTGGGTTTTTTTTTTTTTTTTTTTTTTTTTTTTAAGATTTATTTGTTGTGGCTGGTGCTGTGGTGAGGCTAAGCATGTGGCCAGTACTAGCATCTGACATGGGCACTGGTTTGAATCCTACCTGGTTCCACTTTTAATTCAGTGGCTAACATGTTTGGGAAAAGTATCCTGAGAAAATCACAGATCTGTGGTCTGTGGAGTGCATGTATCAGAACTGGTTGCTGAGGCCTATGCAGTGGATGCCATATCCAGATGCTCGTGGGGGACATGACAACCAGTTCATTGAGGCCTGCGGAGGATGCCTTGGACCATGGAGGGTAGAACAAATTGGACAGCTTTTTTTTTTTTCTGGGCAAATTGAGACTCTAAGGTAGACTATGTCAGCAAGTGGACTTTGGAAGGATTTCCTCAATCTTGGAGCAACGGAATATTGAAACCACTTAGAGCAGTACCCTCAGAACATGCTCCTCATTGGGAACCCTGGGATGACCTTGGGTAGCTGGCCCTCATTCCTGGGTACTGATGTAGTTAGGCTGCTGGGAGCAGTTCTCTCCACTTCTCTCCCCACTTCCCCCCATTTTTTGACCCTCCCCCACCCTAATTGGTAGTCCACATGGGCATGCATCCCTCTCAACTATGTAATATCATGAAAATATAATGGATTTATAATTTAAAAAAAAGATTTATTGTGTCAGATGCTGTGATAGGGCTAAACCTCTTCCTGCCCAGTGCTGTGACATGGGCAATGATATGAGTCCTACCTATTCCACTTTCAGTTCATTGGCTAATGTACCTGGGAAAGCAGTGAAATATGTCCCAAGTACTTGGGATCCTGCACCCATGTAGGAGACCAGAGAAAGTTCCAGGTTCCTGGCTCCAGCTCTGGCTAGTGTGGCTTTTAGTGGAGTGGGCTGATGGATGGAAGATCTTTCTCCTCTCTCCTTCCACCTCTGTAAACTATGCCTTTCAAATAAAAATCAACACATTTAAAAAATAAGAATTTATTTATCTTGAAAGGGTGGTAGAGATGGGGGAGGTGGGGAGACAATGCCCTTTCTGCTGCTTGATTCCCCAGTGCTAGTGGCTGGGCTGGCCGAAGCCAGGAGGCGAGGACTTCGTTCTGGTTTCCCTGGTGGGCGGCACAGGCCCACACACTTGGGCCATCTTTGGCTGCTTTTCCCAGGCCATTAATAGGGAGCTGGGTTGGAAGTGATGGAGCAGGGGCTCATTTGGGATGCTGGGTTGGCAGGCGGTGGCTTTATCTGTTACCCCATAACATTGGTCCCACTGTGTAGTTTTGTATATGGATTTTTTTTTAAAGATTTATTTTATTTTTATTGGAGGAGAGACAGAGAGGAAGATCTTCCGTCTGATGATTCACTCCCCAAGTGAGTGCAACGGCCGATGCTATGCCTATCTGAAGCCAGGAGTCTCTTCCAGGTCTCCCATGCGGGTGCAGGGTCCCAAAGCTTTGGGCCGTCCTTGACTGCTTTCCCAGGCCACAGGCAGGGAGCTGGATGGGAAGAGGGGCCACCGGGATTAGACCGGCGCCCATATGGGATCCTGGTGCGTTCAAGGCGAGGACCTTAACCACTGCGCCACCGCGCCGGGCCCTTGTGTATGGATTTACTGGGATTTGTTTATTAAGATTTGTTTTGCTTTCAATTTTTGTGTACATTTTTTTTCTAGACATATGCCTTTATTTCTCTTGGGCAAACATATAGGAGTGGAATGACTAGGTCATATGTTAGATCTGTGCTTCCTTTTTAAAGGAAATTGCCAAACTGTTTTCCAAAGTGGTTGCGCCATTTTGTGTTTTCACCAGTGATCACAAGAGTTGTTCCAGTTGCTTGCTTACTCTTGGTACGCTTCATCTTTTAGCCATCCTGGTGGCTGATGGTGATAGCCCAGTAAAGCTTCAGTTTATAGTTCTTTGATGATGTTGAGTATCTTTTCATGCCCATTGCTTCCTGCCTCCCAGGGTACAAATAAACTGGAAACTGGAATCAGAAGCCGAGTTGGAACTCAAATTCAAGTACTCCCATCTGGGATGTGGACATCCCAAGCAGTATCTTACCTGCTGTATCAAATGCTTGTCTCTTAGTCGGCAAAATCTTGACCTAATTCCTTAAAGAATATGTACAAAGAGCAAACAAGGGGCCGGGTGTTTGGCCTCTTGATTTAAGACACTTGGTAAGATAGCCATGTCCTAAGCTGAAGTGCTCGCATTTCACTCATTCTTGGGGCTTCTGATTCCAGTGTTGTACTAATGCAGGCTCTGGGAAGCAGCAGTGTTGGCTGGAGTGGCTGGACTCCTACCACTCATGTGGAGGACTTCAACTGAGTCTCTAGCTCCTGAAGCACCTTGCCAGCTTCAGCTATCAGGAACTCTTGGGATGTGAGCCAGCACGTGGGTAGAGGTTCTCTCTGTCCCTCCCTTCCAGTGACTTTAATTTTTAAAATGTATTTTGAAGAACTCAGGGGTTTAATTTGATGACGTGACCTTTTTCATTTTTGCCATATTTTAAAAATTGTGGCACAAATTATAGTCACTAAGATTTTGTGAATACCTCTGAAATTACATATTTTACTTTTTTATATAAAGATTTATTTTTTATTGGAAAAGCGGATTTACGGAGGGAGAATCTTCATCCATTGGATCACCCTCCAAATGGCCACAATGGCCAAAGCTGAGCCGATCCAAAGCTAGGAACCTCTTCTGAGTCTCCCATGTGGGTACAGGATCCTAAGGCTTTGGGCTGTCCTCGAGTGCTTTCCCAGGCTACAAGCAGGGAGCTGGATTGGAGGTGAAGCGTTGGGGTATATGGAATGCTGGTACTTGAAGTTGGAAGATTACTCAATTGAGGCATTTTGCCAGGCCCAGATTTAGTTCTTAAATTGGCTTCTATTCCACTAGAGGTATTGGGTCCCACAGATTTAGTTTTAGGGTAACTTTTTAGGCATGACAGGACATTTCTGATATTTTTGGACCAGGGGATCTCA
Organism: Ochotona curzoniae; assembly: GCF_017591425.1. Taxonomy (NCBI): domain Eukaryota; kingdom Metazoa; phylum Chordata; class Mammalia; order Lagomorpha; family Ochotonidae; genus Ochotona; species Ochotona curzoniae. Next base: position 871,662 of record NW_024464918.1, read on the forward strand.
GAGATTCCATTTATTTGGGAAATAGTTTTTCTTGTTAAGTGGTGGCAGTAAATTTTGATTTTTCTTGTAGTCAATGTGCTACAAGTTGTGTTATGCCAGTTTTCCTATCTGTGAGTATTAATAAATGTTTATCATTGTTACAGAGAGAGGAAGTCGATTCATTCTAGACCAAAACAATGGAATTAATAGCAACAGTAATATTAACAAAAATAAAAGCAAGATTATTGGCATATTCAGAATAACCCTGGGACTGTGCTGAAAGAACTTTAGATTTATTATCACTAATCTCTACATGGACCTTTTAAAATAGGTACTATTATTACTTCCATTTTATAGGTGATAAAACTACCAGTGTGATCAACAAGTACACAGAATGAATAAATAGCAGAATTAGGATTCAGACTTAATTGAAAAACCCACTCATTTATTCACATTATAATCATAGCTCACATGTCTAACTTTATATCTGCAGTGTAACAGTATTCCCTACTGAAAATTTGTTAGGGAATTTTGATGGCATGCCTTTAAGAATTCTTTCATCATCTGCAGTCTGGTTGCTAGAGTTCAGTTGGTGGGAAAGAAGTACTGGGCGTTTCAAAACTATCAAAACTACTTGAACAGAACCCTCAGAACTTGCTGCACACTGGGGACCCTGGCATGATATCAGATGGCTGTTCCCCCACCCCCAGGTGCTAAGGTGGTTGGGAGACTGGGTGTGATTTCTCCGCTTGTATTCCCCCTCCTGCCGAGATACAAGAAGAAAAAGAATATATGTAAACAATGGTCTCATTCACTTTCCCCTAATTCTCTTTTTTTTTTTTTTTTAAAGATTTATTTTTATTATTTTTTCATTGGAAAGGTGGATATACAGAGAGGAGAGACAGAGAGGAAGATCTTCCGTCCGATGATTCACTCCCCAAGTGAGTGCAACGGGCCGATACTATGCCGATCCGAAGCCAGGAGCCTCTTCCGGGTCTCCCACGCAGGTGCAGAGTCCCAAGGCTTTGGGCCGTCCTCGACTGCTTTCCCAGGCCACAGGCAGGGAGCTGGAAGGGAAGCGGGGCTGCCAGGATTAGAACCGGCGCCCATATGGGATCCCGGGCGTGCAATGCAAGGACCTTTAACCACTTGCGCCACCGCGCCGGGCCCGACTTTCCCCTAATTCTCAACACATCCCACCCTAATCAACTATGTAAACATCAAAAATAAAATTTTAAAAGTTGTGCGGTTGCTCTGCGAGGTCTAGTTCTGATTTTTTTTGAGATTGCGATGTCTACAGATTGCCATGTCTGCAGAATGGATACAACAAGCTTTGAGAATATGAACATTGATTTTTTTAAAAGATATATTGTGTATCTATTTGAAAGGCAAATTTATAGAGGGGAGACAGATCTTCCGTATGGTGATTCACTTCTCAAATGGCCATAGTGACCAGAGCTGAGCTATTCTGAAGAACCTGGAGCTTCCTCTGGGTCTCTCATGTGGTGCAGGGGCCCAAATACTTGGGCCAACTTCTTTTCTTTTTTAATTTTCTTTTTAATATTGTTTGAATAATTGAGAGGGATACACTCCCATGTGAGAATGAGGAAGGTCAGATATGGAGGAAGGTGGGTGGGAAAAATGTTTGCACAGCCCTTATGGCTACATCAGGGGAGAGGGCTGTTCTTTGTTGTCAGATTACATCTGGGATGTCAGACCCCCTGGGATGGGGGTCAGTCATTTCATGACACCCTAAAGATCCTGTTGTGGGGAAGGGTGTTTTGAGGGTGTTACTTGAGTGGTTTTGATAGTTTTGAGGCGTTGTTGGTTTTGTTGCTCCAGGGGTAGAATAATCTTTGCAAGGTCTCCTAGTTGACAAAGTCCAGCTTAGTGCATCCCTGGACGCAGGCATACCACAAAGCTTGACCTCTGATGAAGCACTCAGTAGTGCTTTCTGCTGGTCTAGATGAGCCGACCATCATGCTCTTCGTGTGCATCTGTGCTCTCTACTGCATGGGCATCAGCAACTGAGGAGGCCCAGTCATAATGCATACACTACAAGGTTGGACCATACATCCTGTGATTTTCTGTATGGCCAAGGTCTGAGTCCTCTTGGGGAGTTCCCCAAGAAACTTTGCCTGGGGTGACCTCGGACTCGACTCTTGCATGCACCAGCCATTGCAGTCAGCTTTGGTCCATCACCTGCACCAGCCAATGCTCAAACTAGTGGATGCAGCTGCCTGGTGAGTTTCACCTCCAACCCCATCTCTCACACAAATCTCTGGGTGTTATGGCCTATTCGGTGCAACACCCAGTAACCCCCACCAGACCTGCCACCATACCTGGTTTTTGCATGTGCCAGCCTCTGCTGTGGCCTAGTCTGGCCCAGCCCATATCCCATCTGGCTGTCGTGCACACCGGTGGGTGCTGTGGCTTAGCTCCACGTGCACCACCCAGAGACTTAGCTCCAACATACGCTAACAGGTGCCGATGCCTTGTCCAGCCAGGCTCATCCCCTAGTTTCAGATGTCACAATCACCAGTGGAAGCAGCAACCCAGGAATGGGAGTCTCTGAAGTTCCTTCATCAGATCCAGACCTGTTGTGTTTGCCAGCAGGTGCTATGACCCAGTCTGAGATGGTCCACCCCCAGTCTTAGTGTTCCCTAGCAGATACAGCAGCTTGGTCCAGCCTGGCCCACCCCCCAGTCCTCATAAGTACTGGTGGGTATTGTCGTCCAACCCAGCCTGGCTGCACTCACATCTTGGCTCTCACTTGTACAGTGTGTGGATTGACCCTGTCTGACCTACTTCCAGATCTGGCTCACACAAATGCCAACAGGTACTAGAGCCCAGCCTGGTCTTGCTTGCTCTCAGCCTTGGCTCTCACGCGTTCCAGCAGAAGGTGTGGCCTAGAAGGAGGAGTTTTCCAAGTTTCCTTACCCAGTCTGTGCCTAGCAACAGATCTAGCATGTACTGGTGGTGCTGTTGACTGGCCTGATTGGTCCATATTCGTCCTGGCTCTCACCAGCGGATGCTACGCTCTAGTGCAACCTGGCTCACCCCAAACCTGGCTCTCTTGTGATTGAGCGGGTGTGATGGCCTAGCCTGGCTGTCCCACACCCATCTGGCTCTTGTAAGTAACAGTGGGTGCTGGAGCCTATTGGGCCAGTTTCTGCTGCCGTAGATAGAGAGCTGGATAGGAAGTAAAACAGTTGGCATTCAAATTAGTGTCCATATGGTATGCTGACCCCCACTGACAGAGGCTTAACTTACTGTACTACAGCACTAGCCCCTGAACATCAACTTTAAAATGCTATAGAAGTTCAGACTTGAGAAAATTAAAATGTTCCAAGAATCAGGCAACCTAAGTTTCAGAATTCTATAATGCTGGAGGCAAGAAGGGTACTAAAAATTACCTAACCTGGTGTCTAGAGATGAAGAGATGTTGGCCCAGATCTCCTGACAGAGTCAGAACCCCTATCTGTACTCCTCTGCAGTGTTCTTTGCATAGGGGACTTTTGGCTACCTAGTTGAGATTCTGCCTCTGGTTAGCCATGTGAACTCTGGGCAAACCATTTCAAAGTTCTTGGTAAGTCTTATCATAAAATGACACTGTTACGATAATTCATTTCCAAAGTTTGTGCTCATTTCCCAAATACTGCAAATAATCTAGAATATAATTGTGGGCAGTGTTAGTTAGCTTCAAAGAAGGAAGAGGGATATGATTTTAAATTTGTTATTTTCTTTTTAATATTGTTGGCATAATTGAGAGGGATGCACACCCATGTCGGCCTCTGATTAGGATGAGGAGGGTTCATTTGTTTTGTTTTCTCCTGTGTCCACTGGAGTAGGGAAGGTGGGGCAGAAGTACTTGTTATCAAATTATATCAATACTCTGGGATGGGAGTCAGTCATTTGATGTTAAATTGGAGACCCAGATGTGGAGAAGAGCTGTCTACGGGTGTTACTTGAGTGGTTTTGATAGTTCTAAGATGTTGGTTTCGTTGCTCAGGGGTGGGAAAATTTTTTTTTTTTTTTTTTTAATCGGGAAGTCAGATATACAGAAAGGAAGAGAGACAGAGAGGAAGATCTTCTGTCTGTTGACTCAATCCCCAAGTGGCCACAATGGCCTGAATTGTGATGATCTGAAGCCAGGAGCTTTTTCTGGGTCTCCAGCGTGGGTGCAGGATCCCAAAGCTTTGGGCCATCCTCAACTACTTTCCCAGGCCACAGGCAGGGAACTGGATGGGAAGTAAGGCAGGCTGCTGGGATTAGAACCAGTTCTCATATGGGATCCCATTTTGTACCATGCGAGTACTTTAGCCCTTACCGTGCTGGGCTCAGGGGTGGAAAAAATCTTTGCAAGTTCTGCTGGTTGACAGTACATCTGCAAAGCTTGGGCAGGAGAGTTGTCCAACCTGTTCTGCTTTCCATCCTCTGATGAGGCACTTTATGCTCATTGCTGGCCTAGATGAGCTGGCTGTTTTGTGGGGGGAAATGATCCTGGAAAGAAATCTGGGTAGCCTAAGAGAGGGGGAAGGGACTTCAGAGGCTGGGGAACAGTGTGAAGAAAGGGTGTGAATTTTTGGCTGTGGGGAAGAGAAAGGAATGATTACAAGATTAGTGAGAGAAATCATTTAAAAAAAACAAAGGCAGACACTTCATAGAGATTAACCTACAAGCGCTTGTGAAGGATAAAATACCGATCTCTAAAACCTGCATAAGGCAGGACTTGGAATCAGCTTGTTGTAACATGTTGTAATGTGTGGTGATGCATGTTGATGTCAGTTTTGCTGTGTGACGTCGTGGTGACAGTACATAAATGAAGAGCTCCAGGAGCGTGAATGGATTGGTGTTAAGCTCAGTGTCATAGCAACTGGTTTCTGCTTCCTGGCTAGGGTTTAGATAATTGTTTATTGATTTCTAGCTTTATTAATTGTAACATTGCAATTTCATACTTTCACAGATTAATCTTAATTTGAAAAGATGGCTCTTAACTTGAGTCCTGAAGCTGTTTAATCAAATTGTGGATGCACGAGGGTGATGTCGTTGTGGCAACAGTCTGAACCTGTCTATCGTTCCTGTGCTTTTCTGAATGTTATTTAGTACCGTGCCGTTTAGGTTTTGATTATATGCTTATTGGAAATGTTCTTTAGTCTTTTTTGAATACAGAATAACTTTTATATCTTCTGTTGTGATCTTATTTCCTCTCCAGCTTGTAAGGTCCCCTAAGAGCAGTGGTAGTGTTCAGCTGATGTTAGCAACATCTCTGTTTTCATTTTAGTGTTAGCCTGTAGAGACTTGAGATTATTTTTGAGGCTCTCCATTTCTGTGGTTTGCTGTAGGTAGTTGACAGTTTTGAAAACATTGATCCTCTAACTAAGGTAATTGTGGGACAGAGAACCATTAATTTTACAACACCTGACCAGAAAGAACTATATATTGGGCAAAGACGATTGTTTATCTCTGGAACTAGAGTTTTGAGTTGTGTTTCATCAGGGAACATGTCTATAGGATTAAGAATCTGCATCATTTTACATAGTACAAGGCTGCCAACTCTTACTATTATACATGGGAATGGTATTTGACCCAGAGCTTGAGGGATTGCTAGCATCCATTTAAAGGGAATAATGACTAAGTTCCCATGTTCTTTGAGTCCAGAAGTATTCACAGCCTTTTGTTGCTACAGAATTTTTTAGAATATTAGGTAAGGAGGACAAGGATGAGTCTTCAAGTCCTTGGAGTGTGTTTGGGTCTCCACAAGAAATGGCAAGTGGCGTAGGCTCCTGTGCACCATTTTTCCTTTCACAGCGCATACTCCTACCCTTGGGTAGAGAGTTGCTGCCTTTCCTTCAGTTGGCCAGAGTAAAGAAATAGTTATGAACTATTCTAAAATTACTTCATTTCATATGGAACCTTTGCAGAGATATTTTTAGTCAGTGAAAAATGTGTGTCAGGTTCCCCAGGCACAGAGGTCTCTAGTGATTTCTTGATTGTTGTATTTTAAGAAGATGATGGGAGTTGGTCTTAGTTGGCAGCTCTTTGCATCCGTCAGGGCTTGGTCGTTACTTCTAGGCAGATGGCTGACGTCTGTTTCCTGTGATTGAAACCACAAGAAGAAGTGGTGAGAGGCTGCTGTCAGATACTCACTATCAAGCAGGCAGCAGGCAGGGACTGTCCTCTGAACGAACAGTCATAACCTCAGAAGAGGGGACTGAGGAGACCCCGGAAGTCATCTGTCCCAGCCCCCTCTTAAAATGAGGACACTGAGACTGGGGGTGTCAAGTTACTCACAGTTATATAATTAAGTGAGCTAGGTTTTAGACTCCACTAACTAACTATTCAGTATTCTTTCTCATATAACATTGTTATCCTAAATTTTATAGTTGTGCCTTTTCATAGTGTTTCCCTGAGCAAAATAGTGTTAAAGAAGAGTAAACACCAGTGGACATTTTGAAAATGGGAAGTGGATGATGTTGCTTTGCTTTTAGATACTGGGCTTGTGCTAATAAAGATAATATGTGTGTGTGTATTTAAAGACATAAACATGTTGTCAAAATAGTTGTTAAAACCCCCCCAATTTCTATTTTTATTTTTCACATACTATTTAAATATTTTAGTCATTATCTCTATGCAAATTTTTACAGCATTATAATTATAGTTTATACATGTTTTCTGCTTTAAAAATAATGTCAGCATTTTCCAACCTTTTAACCTTTAAAAATTGTTTTTGTTTGGGATGGAGACGAACTTTTATTAAAGTAATGGAGGTTTTTCTAAGAAGCCATAGTTGCATATAAAAAGAGTAAAAAAAAGTCTCCTGCCTTTTTTTTTTTTTCTCAGAAGTTAAAGCTATTTTTAAATAGTCAAGAAGAAAAATACTTGGTACATGAAAGTCTATTAAGTGCTTTGGCATGAAATTCTTTGTCAGAGCGTAGTTCAGTACAGGTACAAATGCCAGAAGTAAAAGGACGGCCTTGTTTTCACATTTTCATTCTTAATTCGTGGTGATGGAAGAGTAATGAGATTTTATCACCATGCCCTGCCTCCCCCTACTCCTAAGATATTCTCAAAATAAAATAGTATTTTGATTTTGCACAGGGCAAAACATATTTACAGTGGTTTCACATGATTGAGTCTAGCTTTCCAGTAGTAGTGGTAGCATAATTTTTGAATTAGTTAAGCTATTAACAATGGGTATGGTTATTTCTGGGTATTCAGGAGTGATATGAGAGTAGAAAAGAGTTGTAAAACCATCATGTAGAAACAAAAGGAGTTTGGGAATGAGTGTTTATCTTTTTAATTTTTTTTAAACATTTGTTTTTTATTTTTATTGCAAAGTCAGATAGACAGAAAGATCTTCCACCAGATGATTTACTCCCCAAATGACCGCAACAGCTGGTGCTGCGCTGATCTGAAGCCAGGAGCCCAGATCCTCTTCCAGGTCTCCCACTCGGGTGCAGGGTCCCAAGGCTTTGGGTCGTCCTTAACTGCTTTCCCAGGCCACAAGCAGGGAGCTGGATGGGAAGTGGAGCTGCCGGGATTAGAACTGGCGCCCATATGGGATCCTGGCGCGTTCAAGGTGAGGACTAGCTGCTAGGCCACCGTGCTGGGCCCTCTCTCTCTTTTTAAAGATTTGTTTTTGTTTGAAAGGTGGAATTATAGAGAGGGAGAAAGAAAGAGGGCTATTTCATCCACTTGTTCATTCTCAAATGACCGCAACAGCTGGAGCTGGGCCAGTCTGAATCCAGGAGCTCTTCCAGATCTCCTGCATGGGATAAGGGCAAGTATTTGCTACTTGCACTATCTTCTGATTTTCCAGGTGCATTAGCACCAGGGAGCTGGATTAGAAATAGAGCAGCTGGTATTCAAATGGTTGCCCGTATGGGATGCCAGTGCTGTAGGCAGAAACTTTAACCTGCTATGCCGGAGTGCCAGCCTCTGGAAATGGATTTTGAAACAAGGTGCCCCCTGGTACCATGACAGAGGACAGAGGACATAACAAATTGATCAACTACCCCAGCCAAGCTTTGGCAGTGAATATCTGGGCAGATGGAGACTCTAAGGTGGACTGTGTCAGCCAGTGGATTCTGGAGAGATTTCATCGTGATTGGAGTGGCGAGATCAGCAGCAATTCAGAACTGTTGAACTATCAAAACCACTTGAGCAGGACCCTCAGAGCGAACCCCAAATCGGGGACCCTTGGATGGTTGGGAGGCTGGGTGTGGCTTCTCCCCTTATTTCCTCCCTCCCTCAGGATACAGGAAGGGAGAAAGAGAATGTGTAAACAACGTTCTCACTTTCCTCTAGCCCTAGACCCTTCCCACCCTAATCAACTATGTAAAAATCATCGAAAAATAAAATTAAACAAAAGAAAATAAAATCAAGGTGCCCATGTGGCAGGCCTTGTGATGCAGTGGTTTAAGCTGCCATTTAGGATGCTCTTATCCCATATAAGTCCCTGGGATTCAGTCTGCTTTCTATCCAGCTTCCTGCTAATATCTGCCCCGGGAAACAGCAGATGATGGCTAAAGAACTTGAGTCCTGCCACTTGCATTGGAGACCCAGATGGAGTTCTGTGACTGCTGGCTTTGGCCTGGCTCGGCACTGGCTGTTGGCCGACATACTAGCAGATGGAAGATCTCTGTGTCTGTCTCTCTTGTTCTGCCTTTCAAATAAATAAAAATAGATAAATACACATCGGCAAGTAGGACAAGGTGTCCTCCAACTTGGGGCCTTATGTAGAAGTAGTAGCAGCCACAGAAACTTCCTGTCTGCTAGGCCTTGGGTGTGTCACACATGTGCCCATTCTGGAGGAAGAGTAGATGTCTTGCTCGCATCACATCATGGGAGGAGAAGACAGTTGCCATGGTGATTGGGAAACAGCATTCCTGAGTCACTGATGGTTTCTCAATGAGTGGACAACACCCCTAGTTTAAAGGAGCAACTACTCAAACACTGAAGAGGGAGGCAGGACTAGTAGGAAAGTGAGAAAGAACAAGTACTAGTATTTGGAGCTCAAGAAATAAGTTGAAAATTTAGAAAAATGGTAAACATTATTTTCTGTAAATATAATGAAAAGTTTTATCAGCCTCTTGGGGTGTTTGAAAGGAAAGAATCTTCTTTACTGGTACCTTGCCAAATGACGGAATATGTGTGTGGGCTTTCACCTTCTTGCTAGCATCAGAAATGATGTATCTGCTGCACCTTGCAACACTTGATAAGAAACTAGCTTTACTGGACTCTGAGCACTTTGTTGGTAGCTGGTTTTCCTGATCCATGAGTGCTTCCTGGTGCAAAAGATGATGGCTCTCTGTGTTGATAGACTTGGAGGATGAATTTTGTGTCCTTAGCCTGGCTTCCACCTGCTCTACCGAGTGGGAAGAGTGAAACTGGAGTGGCCTTGCCATCTTGCCTCAGGCTACTAGCTGTCTAGGAAGCAGGCTAGCCAGGCCCAGGACTTTAAGTTGAGCCGTGCTATAGGTACAGAGTTGTCTTTTTCCTTGTCCCACAGGCCTTGGGCAATTATGAAAATGACATGTTTTAGACTGGTTAGAGAATTGAATCCTAGCATTGACAGCTTCCCCCTCATCTGGTTTTAACTGAGAAATGCATTTTTTTTTTTTTTTTTTAGGATTCATTTGAAAGGCAGAGAAAGATATCTTTATCCATTGGTTGACTCCTTAAATTCCTGTAACAGCAGGGGCTCAGCTGGACTGGATCCAGGAGCCAGGAACTCCATTTGGGTTTCCCATGTGAGTTGCAGGAACCCACACACTCCGGCCATTGTCCACTCCCTCCCAGGTGCATTAGCAGGAGGCTACTAGAAGACACTCTATTATGGGATGGGTACATCCCCAACACTGGCTTAATCAGATGCTTAACACCTGCCCCCCAAATTAAAATTTTTGAGAGATACTCCCAATGGCTTTACACAGTTGTGTGGGAAATTATTGCTTTGAATTTATAAACAATTATTTCAGAGTTAGGAGTAGATTATTAAAATAGGAAATAGATTATAGTTAGCTGTTATTGGACAGGGCATTGTGTTGCAGTTGGTTAATTGTTGCTTGTGGCACTGGTATGCCTGGCCAGTTTGAGTCTTGGCCACTCCACTTCTCATGTAGTTTACTGCTAGTGCATCTGGAAAACCAATGAAAAATGACCCAAGTGTTTAGGCCCCTTACCACCATGTGGGAGATGTAGATTGAGTTCTGGGCTCCTGGCTTTAGTCTAGACCAGCCCTGGAAGTTCTGGCCATTTGGGGAGTGAACCAGCAGATGGAAAATCTAAATAAATAAATAGATAAAGTAAATACATAAATAAAATAAAGTAAATAAATAAAGTAAATAATAAAATATATCTTTAAGAACAATTAATGCTATTCTTGTGGCTTGTCCTTGTATTTTATATTTTACTTGCTATTTGGGATCTTCCAGTGCTCCTTTGGCAGACTCAGGATAAAAGATACTAGAAGTATCAGGAAGGCAGGGCTAGATGGAGCGAACTCCTAATTAAAGTATTTTGGATTGTCTTCTAATATATTTCCTGGGGTGCTGGTATGTATTATCCTGAGTATATTTTTTTGTTGCCAACTCCCCTTCTCGAGGTATAATTGACACAAACGTTGTGTATATTTTTGGATGCACTGGATGTTTGGAGCTCTGTATACATCCTGACATTATGGGTTGATTTTTTTGGGGGGCTCCTGAGCCTGTGTGCAGCCCTGTGGCTGAGCCACTTGAGCTGTTCCTGTTCCTTTAGCGCTTTGTTCTCAGTAGTCCTGGGAGTCTGTTGTCTCCATTTCTGGGGACTGCTTTTTCCTATTCTTCAGTTCCTAGCCATTTTATGCCTGTCCTTTAGACTTCCTTTCCCTTGTTTTATAGTGATTGTTACAACTCAGTTGCAACCCTTTTTTAGAGTTCAGGTACCAATAATAGTGAAGTCTGCAGCTGGTTTGCTTTTCTATAAATGGCAGATGAGATGTTGCTTCATTTGCTGTCATCGTTGGACCAATCTTTGAAAATGGAAGGAAAAGTTGTTTTATGCGTTTGTGGTATCCATTATTTTTTCCTTTGCAGTTTAATTGCTTTTGTGTAAGCAGTGGGAATTGAGGAAGGGAGACTAGCCAGTTTCAGTGGTTTCATCATTCATTATTTAGCTTTTACAAGACATTTTGCAAAACAAAGTGCTTTATATCCATTTTAGTAATTATTTACACTAGTCCAATGAGACGATAGACTGAAACTGGTAGATGAGAAAGAAAAAGCTTGCCCTATCTTCCAATCATTTAGTGGAAATTGAGTTAATTTTTTTTTTTTTTTTTACTTTTTAAAATCACTATTATCATTTTATCATTCTGTTCCATAAGCCCTGGGATTTCCCTAATCCCCTCAAATTGGGTGAATTTTATGGCAAAGCTGGAGTAGAATTCAGTGCAATTATAGTCAAGTTCATATTAAAAACCTCTGTTGCCTCACTTTCTCGAGGAACTGTGATGGATTGCAGAAAGGAATCAGAGTTGGACTCCAGTCTGTGTGCTTATGAATAGCAGGCTTTTCGTGACCTTCCTAGATAGGTAGATCAGAATTTGTAAAGTAATTGTTGTTGGCTGAAATTGACAGTTTTCCACCATTTTTTTCCACAGAGGGTCTGTGTCTTACTGAAGGGATACTTTTTAAAAAAAGGATTTAGGGCCCGGCGTGGTGGCGCAAGTGGTTGGGTCCTCGCCTTGCACGCCCGGGATCCCATATGGGCGCCGGTTCTAATCCCGGCAGCCCCGCTTCCCTTCCAGCTCCCTGCCTGTGGCCCGGGAAAGCAGTCGAGGACGGCCCAAGGCTTTGGGAACCTGCACCCGCATGGGAGACCCGGAAGAGGCTCCTGGCTTCGGATCGGCATAGTATCGGCCCGTTGCGGCTCACTTGGGGAGTGAATCATCGGACGGAAGATCTTCCTCTCTGTATCTCCTCTCTGTATATCCGCCTTTCCAATAAAAAAAAATAATAAAAATAAATCTTTAAAAAAAGGATTTATTTTTATTGCAAAGGCAGACCTACAGAGAGAAGGAGAGACAGAAAAGTCTTCTAACTGCTGACTCACACCCCCAAATGGCCTCAATGGCCAGAGCTGAGCCAGTCCAGGTGCCAGGAGTATCCTCCCGGCCTCCTACATGGGTGCAAAACCCAAGGTTTTGGGCTGTCTTTCCCTGCCTTCCCAGGCCAATAGCAGAGAGCTGGATCTGAAGTGGAGTTGTTGGGGCTGCTACATCCCATATCAGAATGCCTGAGATCAAATGTTACCCCTGTTTCCATCAGCTTCCTGCTGATGCATTTGGGAGATAGCAGGTGATGGCTCGACTACTTGGGTTCCTGCCACTCACACGGGAGATGTAGATGAAGTTTCTCGTGGCTTCAGCCTGGCTTTTGAAGCATTGAGTGAGTAAGTCTGCGTGTCTGTGTCTTTCTTGCCTCCCTCTTTGCTCTACCATTACAATTAAATTTAAAAAGTTGTTTAGGGGCTGGTGTGCTATATCAGGTTAAGCTGCCACCTGCAGAGCTGGCTTCCCACATGGGTGCTTGTTGGAGTCAGCTTCACCTCTGATATAAGTTCCCTATAATGTGCCAAAGGCTCAAGCACTCCTGCACCCGCCTGGGAGAACCAATACAGCTCTGAGCTCCTAATTTTTTCTGGCCTAGGTCTGGTCATTGCAGTCATTTGGGGATCAAACCGGCAGATGGAAGATGGATCTCTGCTCACCGTATTCTCTCTGTTCCCAGTACTGTTGCATTTCAAATAAAATAAATCTTAAAAACTAAACAAACAGAAAACTTTTAACCTTATAAAAGGAGCTGCTACAAAATATTTTGGTCCTGACTTGGAGTGAATACATTAGTTCTTTTTGTGTGGTGGTTAGAACTAAGTGTGTGATTGTAGACAAAGGGTTACATTTTCCTTCGTGATGTATTAGATGAAATGTCAATTGGTCTTGGCTTTAAGAAATTATTTTTGAGAGGCAGAGTTGCAGAGAGGACACATACACGGGTGGGGGGAAGTGAGGGAGGGATGGACGGGCGGAGAGAGAGAGAGAGGGAAGGAGGGAGGGATAGGAGAGCTATTGAGATATTTTTCATTTGCTGGTTCATTCTCCAAATAGCTGCAGTGATCAGAGGTGAGCATATCAAAGCCATGTGCTAAGACTTCTTCCGTGTTTCCCACATGAGTGCAGATTCCCAAGGAGTTGGGCCATTCTCTCTGCTTTCCCAGGCCATAAGCAGCGAGCTGGATTAGAAGTCGGGCAGTTGGGACATGAGCTGGAGCCTGTGTGCGATGCCAGTGCCATGGGCGGAAACTTACTCATGGTACTTGCCCATGTGTGCTAATATTAGCACACATTTTTACAGAATGATCTTTTATTACACCATTTTATTTATGATCTTAGGTGGCTCCAAGAGTTGTATATTTGATTTAGTTTTGTTTTTAATAATTGGTAGGATAATAACAAGATAGAAAGAATTAAATTGATTTACTGAAAATGATACTTGCAGTATTTTGGAATGCTAGAAACAAAAATCAGGATTCATGGTCTTTTACCTTTAAAAGTTCTAGATTTTGGGCCCGGTGTGGTGGCCTAGCGGCTAAGGTCCTCACCTTGAACGCCCGGGATCCCATATGGGCGCTGATTCTAATCCCAGCAGCCCCTCTTCCCATCCAGCTCCCTGCCTGTGGCCTGGGAAAGCAGTTGAGGACGACCCAAAGCCTTGGAACCCTGCACCCACATGGGAGACCTGGAAGAGGTTCCTGGCTTCTGACTTCGGATCGGCACAGCACCGGCCATTGCAGTCACTTGGGAGTAAATCATTGGGTAGAAGATCTTCCTGTCTGTCTCTCCTCCTCTCTGTATATTTGACTTTGCAATAATAATAAAAGAGTTCTAGATTTTGCATTTCAACAATTTGATTAATGTGTTAGTGTTCTGTTGCTGTGTAACAACTTAGTGTGGAACAAAATACATTTATAAGCTTGCAGTTGCATTGATCAGAAGGCCAGCATCTACTGAGGTAAATCTCATCTGTGGACTCTGTTCCTTCCATTGTTGGCAGAATCCAGCTCCTTGTAGTGGCAGGACCAACATCCCTGGATCTTTTCTGTTAGTCAGGGACTGAGCTCAGCACTCAGAGGCAGCCTGCGGAGCCTTTGTCCCCCTCCATTTTCTTTTTTAAAGCGCAAGCTGCTTGTGTGTGTGTGTGTGTGTGTGTGTGTGTGTGTGTGTGTGTCTTTAAGAGGCTGAATGAGGGCTCCCACCTATTGGCTTATTCCTCAAATGCCTACAGTAGTCAAGGAATTGGTCTGGGCCAGGCTAAAGCAGGAGCGAGGAACGCAATCCAGGTCTCCCATGTGGGTGGCAGGATCCCGGGTAGATGAGCTCTCAACTCTGCCCGCGAATGACCATGTCAGTGAGAAGCTGGAGTCAGAAGGCATCCTAGTGATAATCACTGGCCACAACTACCTGCTGCTACCCCGACCCCCTCCATTTTCAAGCCAGGAATGGCTTACTGACTTCTTGATTTAAAGGACTCAGGTAGTTGGGTCAGGCTTACTCAGATCATCTTTCTTTCTTAAAAGTCAGCCGTGCGCATTAACAAAAACTAATCATGGAAGTAGTGATCTTTCATATTGATAGTCCTGACAGTTAATAGGGCGTGGGTACATTGGGCTAGGAATCCTAGGGGACGTCTTAGAACTCCTACCTGACAATTTCTCAACGAGAATTAGTCCCTGAACAAGGGGCAGTGCTGAGGTGAGAGTTGGGGTGCACTTGGGCGGTAGGTGAATTGCATTGTGATTGTGTAAGAGTTATGAGAAAACTGATTCCAAGAGCTCCTGGATCTTTTAGAGTCATCTCAGGGTGTGAGAGCCAAGTGCTGCACTGGTGGTATCCACTTAAATCAGGCACGCAGATGTGATTATAGCTGTCTGGCGTAAATTAGCCTGTACAGAGTCTTTAGAAAGCCCTGTGATAACAGGCTTGCAGTTGTCAGTTTATAGAGCCCGTGTGCTGAGCACACGGTGCATGCAGTTACTGTCCATGATTAACTGTACTTGTGAAGCGCATGGTTGGAGCTGGAAATGCTTTTTGCTATGTAATGTATGTACTCTGTTCAGAGTCATGTTTAAGCATATTCCCTCATTATGTCCCTGATAACCCCTTTGTCGCTAAGAACACTGCGTCATTGCCTTTGCGATTTGATCATGCTGTGCCACGAGACCCTAGACCATCCATAGTCATTTGCACATTTTGTGCTTTTTTTTTCCAATTAGAATGAAAAGTTGAAAGTTCAGAGAATCAAGTAGAGGTGAATCAGTTCCTAGGATGACTTTTCTTGAGTTCTGGAGTTTAAAAAATGTTCAGTTCTGTTACTAAGCAAACAAAAGTGTCTTCTGTTCAGGAGACTGCCAAATGTAGTCCCATTGGCTCAGTTTTTAAAGCTGAAATATTAATACATACGACACCATCACCACCACAACAGTCAGGTTACAGAAAGGGGGGCTTTAAATTCATTTTTGTTACTATAGTAACTGATCAAGGTGTGTTTTAAATTCATTTGGCCTCAAAGGGTATACTTTGGGGTTCTAGGGCTCTTTATTTGGTTTCTTATAAACAATGAAGTGTCTAGGAAGTTTCTTATTTCCTGTATTTGCTAACCAAAAGCTTTATCTTACCACACAGCACATTAGGATGTGGTAACTGAATCAGAAGCTGAGTTACTGTCTGGGAGGGGAGTGTGGGGACTGCTCTTCGTTTTCATGTGAATTGATGGTCAGTGAAGAGTGGTACCCAGCTGAGTGTATTTATTTTTGATGCTGTTACTTTTGATGCAGTGCATCTTTGAGCAGTTTGTTGATTTAAGATTTAGTAAAACTAACTTTTTTATAGAAGGTGATTATTTTCATAAGCGCAATTCATTACTTCTTAAACCAGCTAATGACCTTTAGATATCTCTCTGCTCATCTTATTAATTAAATGCGATCTTGTAGAAGAAATATTTTCCTATTCCTTTTTATGTTGTGAATTTATTATTTATATATAAATTCAAGTAACTGTTGAGTAACAAAAACTCTAGACATTTTTAATAGGATGATTTTTAAAAAATTTTTTGAGAGGATTTATTTATTTGAAAGGCAGAGTAACAGAGTGAGGGAGTGCGAGTGATCAATGAATTTTCTGTTTTCTGGTTTATTCTCCAAATGGCCAATGACATATTGCTGATGATCTCCCCAAATGCCAGTAATAGCCGGGTCTGGGCTGGGCCAGGTCAAAGCCAAGAGTCAGCAACTTCATCTTGGCTTCTCTGTCGATGGCAGGGGTCCAGGCACTTGGGTTATCTTAGCTGGTTTTCCAGATCTATTAGTAGGAAGCTGGATTGGAAGCAGAGCAGCTGGAACCAAAACTGAAAGTCATGTATGCAGTACCAGCTTTGAAGGCAGCAGCCTAACCTGCTATGGCACAGTATCAGTCCTAGGATTTTTTTTTTAATTTAAAAAATTATTTATTGATAGAGAGAGCTTTCATATCTCTTACTAAATACCAACAGTCCACAATAACTACGATTGGACAAGACCAAAGTCAGGAACCTGGCACTCCCATGATTAGTGGGGAAACTAAGTAAGTTGCTACTTGCTAGCTCCCAGGACATGCATGATCGAGAACCTGAAATAGGAAGGGGGAGCCAGGATTGAAACCCAGGCGCTCTGGGACTCACACCTGCTTCTGCACACTGTGGCTGTCAGGCTTCGACGGTGAGTAAAGCAGAGCCGTGTCTCTGAGGCGTAATCTAAGTAGGTCTGTATCTGAAGATGGGGAGCCCTTTCGGAGCACATCAGTGGGCAAGGGTATGAAACCTGGGAAATGTAAGCCTTTCCAGACTGAGCCTCTTGTCAGGCCGCAGCATGCACTAGGAATTGGATATCCAACAGGAATATGGTTGGGATACATCATATTTTTAATGTCTAAGCTCACCATGGCCAAATTCCATCTCTCCTGAATAAGTCAAAGCAGAAAAATGCTGTGAGGTGGAATGAGTGTTCTTGACAGTGCTGCTAGTGGAGTAAAGAAGGAAGGAAAGGAAAGAAACTCTGACCAGATGGTCCACTCAGGTATTGTCAGTTTCAGAAGCCAGAAAGAGCTAACTGTGGTGATGATAGTCCTGAAGGTAAAGCTTAGCTCGGGGGTCTCTGTACCTGGCACAGAGCAGTCATCTGAAATCTCCAGCCTGGGGAAGGAGTGGGAGTGAGGTGGTAGGATGGGAACATTGCTTGTAGTGTAGGGTTAAAGCCACTCCCTGCAATGCTGGCCTGTGGGCATCTGTTCATATCCCAACTGCTCCGCTTCCAGTCCAGTTCCCTGCTGGTGCTTTGGGGAGAAACAGAAGATGACCTATGTTTGGGCCCTTGCCACCAAGAGATTAAGAATTTATATCTCTTCCTCTGAATGTACCTTTGATTTTCATATCAATCTTTAAAAAAAAAAATCAGCCTGGAGAGTTCCCTCCCCTCTCTTGTGTCAGATCTCCTGCTTCTCATATTTCAAGCCTTGGACTTTCTCTGTGTTTTCTCCCATGTTTTGGTGGGGCCTATCCTTTGGCTCCTTCCCTGTGGTACATAGGGATCAATTTGTTTAAAGCTTTGAGGATGTTCTGACGTCATGCGTGATCTATATACTGTATTGGGTATGGAAGCAGAGGCAGTAAATAATTTTTCTTCAGATTTTTAAAACCTTATTGTCATTCAGCTATTGGTGTTGTTGCTAAGAAATCCAGAGCTACTGATTCCTTTGTGTGACCTGTTTTGTTCAGTGGGGTTTTGTGGGATTTTTTTTGTGTGTGTCTTGGTATTTTGAAATTTCTCCATAATATGCTTTTGTGTAGTCTATTTTTGTACTTTGTGCTGGAGATTTCTCCTGTAGTACTTGGAAATTTTCTTTAATTCCTTGTTAATTGTTCTGTTTTCTGGTATTACAATAGAATATTGGATCTCCCAATCTGGTCTTCTAATTTTCTTTTTTTTTTCCTTTCCTATCTCTTTCACTTTGCTGTACTTCTCATGGGAGTGGGGGGTGGGAGGCAGATTTTCCCCTGTTCTAATCTTCCAGTCCTTTTCACAAGTTTTAATTTCTCATATTTTCTACTTCTAAGGGTTCTGTTTTTTCCTTTGAATGTTTCTCTTTTGGATATTAAACGGTTTTTTAAAAGTTTTTTTTTTTTAATTTAAAATTTTATCATATACTTCTGTACAGTCTGAGATTCCCCTCCCCCAGCTCCCACCCCCTCGACTGATTTTTTCCCATAGTGTCACAGCAGTACATTCCTTCCTAAGGAGTTACAAACCCCTCGGTTCACCTGTTCATTTCCCCTCAGCTTGCTGCAACCACTCATCATTTTACTGACTCCATATTTTCCCTTTTCCAGAGTGTCTTGTGGTTGGAACCAAACACTGTGGCCTTTTCAGATTAGCTTCTTTTGCCTAGTCATGTGCAGCTTCGAATTGCCTGTGCATTTTGCATTTCCACCAGCAGTGACTGAAAGTTCTTGCTCTGTGTCCTCTTCAACATGTGGTGTCACAAGCACTTGCATGTTGGCTATTTTAATAGGTGTTTCCCTGATGGCATTTGTTGTGCACCATCTGTTCATATGCTTATTTGTACTGTGCGTATCTTCTTTCTTGAGGAATGTGGTAAGGTGTTTGACCCTTTTAAACATTTTGTAAAGTTTATTTGCATTGCAAGATGCAGAGACAGAGCTTGCATTTGCTGGTTGACTCTCCAAATATCAACAGTGGTTGGGACTGGGCCAAGAATCGAGAACGTAGTCTAAATTTCCCATGCGGATAGCAGGGTCCACTTATGGCAATAAAAATTATCTATTTCTTACTTACTTATTTTGAAAGGTAGGGAACTTATTTTGAAAGGTAGGGAGAGAGAGGGAAAAGACAGAGATTGCTCTTCCCTCTGTTCACAACAGCTAGGGCTGGAATGAGGAAGTAGCAACTCCATCTGGTTTTCCAATGTTGAGTGGCCAGAACACAGGCACATTAACAGGAAGGTGGGTTGGAAGGCGAGGTGGGATGTAACCCCAGGCATTTAGCACAGGATGTGGGTGGCCTAAGTGGCAGCTTAATTCTCTGTGTTGCAACACCTACTCCTATAGATTGTTTATCAAGTTGAAGGAGCTATACCAAGTTCAGATGCTACATTTTTACAAGAAATACTTTACCTTTGTTTAGATTTTAATACATTTGCAAATGTAGATTGACATACTTAAGTTGAAGCCTTACTTAGCTTAACATTAACAGATAACTTTTTTTTGTATTTACGTTTTGTTAAAATTTAATCTACAATTCTGTCACACTAGCTCCATTGGAGGGCTCACTAGTGACTGTGTCCAGTGGCTTGTGCAGGGCACTGTCGGAGCTCTGGGGTGATCAGTGCCTTAGGGAATTTTTGATTCTCCAGAGGAGACTCAAGGGGAAAGGCCAGGCCAGGTGGGGGGCCGGAGGGTGGTGTGGAATGTCTCAGAATACAGTGTGTGTAGGTTACTCCCTCCTCTTGTTGGAATAGGACCCTGCTCACAGCAGTGCCTGGCGGCTCTCCGTCTGGAAACCCTCTGTTCTTCCATTTTGTGAGAATAGCCTTCCAGTCTCCTGCCAGAGAGCGAGCAGGTATTTACCCAGCAGCAGTTTAAGTAGAAAATAAAAACCTTCAGTTAGATCTGCTGTCTTCTGTCTGGAAGTTCCTGTTATTCGTTATCTGTGAGCCAGGATCTGATGTTTTAAATATTTCATTTTTTTATACTTCCTTCTATAAGGGTTTAGTAGGGGACACAGTAGTAAGGATAAAAAATGAAATGTTTTCACAGCCCAGCTAGTAAAGTAAGGGTTTGGTTTGAAGGCAAAGAGAATGGTGAGAATGAAGCATTTAGAAGTAGGGAGGATGATTAAAGACTTTGTTTAAAATAATCTGTATGTTTGAGGCATAAGACATACTGTTCCAGTAGATGTCTTCTTGTACCTATTTTTAGGTTTTTTTTTTTTTACTTCTCATAATTTATGAGATATGATATAATTTTTAAAAAACTGATCAAAGCTGTTTTTCCATAAGAAAAACATATGTAATACTAAAGCAGTAAGCAGTAATCCCTCAATATGTTACAGCAATAGGTTTCATTTCAGTCATCAAGCTTGCTTCTTGGGGCTCTCCTGGGCTCTGAAGCAGAATTTTACCTGCACTGATTCATTTTGCTGGTTGTTGCTGCCCTCTGTTGGGATGCTGAAGAAGTGCAGCTTTTATCCTGCCTGGCTCACCTAATTAAATTGAGCACTAAAATAATGGATAATTATTAAAAAGCTATTTACTTGTTTGAAAGGCAGAGAAACAGTGAGAGTGAGAGACATAATTCCTATCCACTGGTTTACTTCCCAAATGCCCACGAGGCCCAGGTCAGAATCTTGGAGCTGGAAACTCAATCCTAGTCTCCTACATGGGTGGCAGGAGCCTGGTTATTTGAGTCACTGCTGCCTCCCTGGATTCATGTTAGTAGGAAACTGGAGTCAGGGGCCGGAGCTAGACCTCCAACCCGAGTGGTCCAGTGAGACGTGGGCATCCTAACAGTATTTTACCCAGCAGGCACCTGCCCACCCGTGGATAATTACTTTGAAGGATCAAATATCCTTCTGATGTTGTCTCCCAAAAGCACAGAAAAATGAATGCTTTCCTACTTATGGAAAGATGTGGTTGTTTTTCTGTCTCAAATCAAGAGTTAAGTAGGAACAAGGCAGAATCGGAGTAATTGCAAACATTTTGAGACTCTGATCTGTATCCCTGAGTTTTGCCCTCCAGCACAGTCCCTGATCCTGTGACGTCAGTGACTTCCCCACCTGTCTGGGTGTTTGGTTTCTTCACTGACACAGTGGAGAGAGATGGAATAGACTCAGGGCTTCTCCAGGGACTGGCATGCGGGGAAGCAGCCCCAGATTGTGGTGTTTGTTTATGAAGAGATTATAACAAAGTCCCAGGTTCTGCTCTTAAGGAACGTAGTCTGGAAGGGCTCGAGGAGGCCGAAATCAGAACAATAGTAATCCTCCATCAGTGCTGTGAGACGGCCGAGTGCCTGTTACTGTGGAAACAGAGAAAGAGGCTCCTTTGCGAGCTGGAGAGGCACTGCTTGCGGGGCCTGTTAGAGTTAGCCTTGAGTGCGCAGTCCAGGCTGCGGGAGGGACAGGGCAGTTAGATGATCAGTTTACGGATCTGCAGCCGCTTCTCCGTGGACCTGAAGTGGAGCGTTTGTGGAAAAGGTGCGCGAGTGTAGGAAATAAAGCCCACAGGAATTTGTATACCAGACTTAGATTTAAGTGAAGAGCAGTAGGGAGCTATTGATGTTTCTTGTTTTTAAAAGTTATTTTTATGAAAGGCAGAGTTAGAGGAGAGACAGAACTTCCATCCACTATTTCACTCTCCAAATCATGGCAATGGCTGAAGCTGGGCTGGTCTGAGTCCAGGAGTTTCTTTGGGTTTCCCATTGTAGGTGCAGCAGTCCAAGCAGTTGGGCCCTGCTCTGTTGCTTTCTCAGGCTATTAGGTGAGAACTGGACTAGAAGTGGAGCCATCTGGACAACGGGCACCCCTATGGGATGCTGGCACTGCAGGTGGAGGCTTGGTACGCATGTCACGGCACCTGCCTCTATTGACCAATTTTAAGTGGGGGGAGATAACATGGACTGCTTGGCTTTTTAGCAAGCTTATTCTTGGGCCCAGTGGTGTGGCCTAGTGGTTAAAATCCTTGCCTTGAATGCGCCGGGATCCCATATGGGTGCCTGTTTTGATCCCAGCAACTCCACTTCCCATCCAGCTCCCTGCTTGTGACCTGGGAAAGCAGTCGAGGATGGCCCAAAGCCTTGGGACCCTGCATCCACGTGGGAGACCTGGAAGAAGCTCCTGGCTCCTGGCTTCTGACTTCAGATCAGCACAGCACCGGCCGTTCCGGTCACTTGGGGAGTGAATCATCAGATGGAAGATCTTCCTCTCTCTCTCTCCTCTTTCTATATACCTGACTTTGTAATAAAAATAAATCTTTTTTAAAAAAGAAAGTTTATTCTTGGATATAGTATGGAAAATCTGTGTAATTTGAAATGAGCAGCACCAAAGGCAGGGAAATCAGGAGGTTATTGTGAAAAATCAAATCAGACTGTGGTGATATGAAGTTACTTGGATGGGTGGGAGAGAGATACATAGGCAGAAACCAGGAATAGCTGGATTCCCGTAACTTTAGCTGTAGCTGTGACTAGTTCAAATGCACTGATGCTTTAAACCTAGGGTGTGTTACCTGTAATTTATGTGATTATGTAGAGATCCTGCTATGTATACAGACAGGTAGGTTAATCACCTTATAATACTGTCATTGTTTGGTTGTAGTTTGCTTCTGTGGGATCGTTTTGAGTTTAAGGGACAAGGTTTTGAAAGCAATCCTCTAGGAAAAAATAAGTTCAATCCTACATATGGCAACAAACTGTGTATCCTCATCCCTTTTGTGTCCTACTTGTTTTCCAAGGGACTTAGGGTGGTGACAAGAAAGGAACTGTCACATTCATCTCCTTGAGTGATACGTCTCTGCCTTGGCGCCCAGGAAGCAGCACACACAGAAGAACTGCGAGTTCCTGAATGCTGAGCAGGGCTGGGCATCAGGGCAGTGGTCAGCACTCAGCCAGGAGGAGCGGGACCTCCTTTGCAGAAGGGAGGCAACGTTCATGGTTCGCCCACCGTGTGTGCTGCGTGTCCCTGTGTATGGTGTGGAGGACGTGAGCGTAGCGATGCAGATTTCTCCTATCTGTAAAAATTAGAAAAATAATTTTTCAGCAGGAATGGAACCACTTTTTAATTAGTTGGGGGAAGATTAATCAAGAAGCATTGATCGAATTGTTCCAAACATATACATGAAAGAGATAAGGTTTAAAATTAATTAGGACAAAGAAAAATTTGTACTGTTTTAGACTTGTAGGTTTTTTTTTTTTGTTTAAGATTTTATTTATTTTTGTTGGAAAGACAGACTTCTAGAGGAGGAGGAGAGAAAGATCTTCTCTCTGTTGATTCACTCCTCAAATGGCTGCAACAGCCAGAGCTAAGCCGATCTGATCCGAATCTAGGAGCCAGGATCCTCTTCCAGGTCTCCTGCGCGGATGCAGGGTCCCAAGGCTTGGACCATCCTCTACTGCTTTCCCAGACGACAAACAAGGAGCTGGATGGGAAGTGGAGCAGTCAGGACACAAACCAGCGCTCATGTGGGATCCCAGTGGCTGCAGGGGGAGGATTCTAGCTACTAGGCTACCATGCCAGACCCAGACCTGTAGATGTTTTTTACTTTGAAATAGAACATGTGTAGAGAGGAGAACATGGAACATACAGAATGATTTATAACCGAAGCTTCATGTCATCACCATCCATTAAACATCCTAGAAGCTTCTTTGTTTCGTCTCCAGTCACATTCCTTTTTTTTTTTTTTAAAGTAATACCAGTTTATCCCTTTATATCACCTTTATTGGTGATATAAAAAATTTGAAAGGCCTGAGTTACAGAGAGAGGTGGGGAGAGACAGATGCAGAGAAAAAGATCTTCCACTGATCCGTTCCTTAATTGGCTGCAGTAGCTAGAGTTGGAGTAGGTTGGACTGGACTGGGCCAGGCAGGCCAGACCCAAGCAAGTAGCCAGGAACTCCACATGTGTGTTCCCTGTGGACGGCGGGGACACAAGCACATGGGCCACTCTCCAGTGCTTTGCCAGCTGCATCGTGGGAGCTAGATGAGAAATAGAACAGCCAGGCCTCAACCAGTGCCCTTATGGGAAGCTAGTGTTGCAGCTGAAAGCTTAAACTGCTGCACCACAATGCTCGTCCCCACATTCTAGTCTTGATAGCTGTCTAGACTGTTGTGTTGATACAGTTTAGTGTTACACTCTGGTTACGTGGGTCCTGCTAAGTGTGTCCAGGTGCCAGCAGGACAGACCCATCGCAGCAGGTGTGTTGACTTGCAGTGTGCATGCGTGCTCTGCCACCTTCCCGAGTGGCTGTGCTGAGAGTGCCTGCTGCCCTTCTGCTAGACAGACCTGCCTGTGTTTGCCCATCTTGAGAGGTGCTGGCTCATTGTGCTGTCAATTTGCACTTCCTGTTTTACTCATGAGGTTGAGCACATTTTATGAGCATATCTGCCATCAAATATAGGATCTCTTCAAGTCTCTATCTTTTAAGAGTCATGTCCTAGTGTCCTCAAAACCCTAGCAGCCCCTTCCCTGAGAGACCGGACCGAGAATACTTCCGTAAAAATTTAGTATGTGAAATCAGATCCTTTCAGGTTGTTTTCTCCTCGTTTTCCACCAGCCTCTCTTTGCTGTTTGACATTTCACTTACCTCTTCTCTCTCTTTCCTTCCTTCCTTTTCCTGTTTCCTAGACTCTGAAGCGGCTCATGGCAGATGAGGTAAGGACATTTTGTTCGGCATGTGCATGTTTTATCTCATTTCCTATGCTATATAACATTTACCAGTTTATTTTTTATTATTTTTAACGATTATTTTTATTGGAAAGTCAGATATACAGAGAGGAGGAGAGACAGAAAGGAAGATCTTCCGTCTGATGATTCACTCCCCAAGCGGCCGCAATGGCTGGAGCTGAGCCAATCTGAAGCCAGGAGCCAGGAGCTTCTTCCAGATTTCCCACATGGGTGCAGGGTCCCAAGGCTTTGGGCCGTCCTCGACTGCTTTCCCAGGCCACAAGCAGGGAGCTGGATGGGAAGCAGGGCCACCGGGATTAGGACCAGCACCCATATGGGATCCTGGCGCGTGCAAGGCAAGGACTTTAACCACTATGCTATCACGCCGGGCCCAACTGGTTTATTTTTTATGTTCTGTACTATGTTGGTTAATGGGGTCTAATTGGAGTGAATCCCAAGGCTTTTTCCTATCTCTTGCCTCGGCATTTGGCCCTTTGCATGCATTCCTTTGGCATGTTCCTCAGCTTGCAAAGTTTGGCATGTCCTTTACATGGCTTGGAGTTTGGAAGTGGCTGCTCTCACTGCAAGCTCACAGTGCTTGTAGATACTACTCTTCTTTTCAGATGGGTGGAGCCAGCAAGCTGCAGCTTCTTGGTGGCTCTTGCTGAGCATCTGATCTGAGGCAGTGCTTCATTAGCTTTGCTTGGTAGGGACACAGCACACATTTCTGAATACATGGTGTTTATGCAAAGAGCATAACACAGGTGTTGTGAAGTAAGCAAAAGAAAGAGGAATGGCTCCTGGTTTTAAGGTATGTACTACCTGTTTGACTTACAGATATTAAAATCCGTGATCTTAGTCAGCTCCTTTGTGTGTGGTTATTATTTTTCTTTTAACATTTATTTATTTGGAGAGCAGAGTTACACAGAAGGAGAGGCAGGGGGAGAGGGAGAGTCAGGGTCTTCAATCTCATGGTTCACTCCGCAGTTGGCTGCAATAGCTGGGGTGGGCCAGAAGCCAGGAGCTTTTTGCAGGCTTCCCACGTGGATGCAGGGGGCCAAGTACCTGAGCCATCCTCTGTTGCTTTCCCAGAAGTGGAGCAGCTGGGACCTGAACTGGCGTCCATTGTGGTATGGTGGCACCACAGGACGTGGCTTAACGTGTCGTCTCACAGTGTCATCCCCGATCACTTGAAGAAAGGGATCCTCTGTAGGCTGGGGCACATTTATTTACTTTTATGTATTAATTTTTTAAAGAATTTTAAGTTTTATTTTTATTGGAAAGTCAGATCCACAGAGAGGAGGAAAGATAGAGGAAGATCCTCCGTCTGCTGATTCACTCCCCAAATGGCTGCAGCAGCCGGAACTGAACTGATCTGATCCAAAGCCAGGAACCCGCAGCCTTTTCTGGGTCTCCCATGAAGATGCGGGGTCTCAAGGCTCTGGGCGGTCTTGTACTGTCTTAGGCCGCAAGCAGGGAAGCTGGATGGGAAGCAAGGCCAACAGAATTAGAACTGGTTCCCATATGGGATCCCGGCGCATGCAAGGCAAGGATTCTAGGCTACCACTCCAGGCCCTACTTTTATTTATTTATTTAATTTTTCTTAAAAAAGTTACAGAGGGAGAGTCAGACAGATCTTCCATCTGTTGATTCATTCCACAAATGGCCTCAATGGCCAGGAGCCACATGGGTGCAGAATCTCAAGGACTTGGGCCATCCTCCATGGGTTTCCTAGGCCATTGTCAGGGAGCTAGATCAGAAGTGGAGCAGGACTCAGACTAGCATCCATTTGGGATACAGACGCTGCAGATGGAGGAGTAGCATGATAGGCCACTGTGCTGGCACCGGCACATGTTTCTTTTTGTGTAGAAAGCAGGAAACAAAGGGAGTCTTACTGAGGTAGCTTTGACCGTGAGATGTTTTTAGTTCTCTGCTGCTGAGAGGGCTGAGGAATGGCGGGGATGATCAGAATTTAGCTCCCTCCTTTGAGAGAGGTTCTGGCTGCTTCTCATTGGGTGTCGGTGAGGATGCAGACTCTCTCTGTTAAGTTAACTGTGGGGAAGGCAAGTGCATCTTTTCATGTTGGGGAAGCCTGAGCTCATAAGGCAGAGGAACCACGGGTGTGGGAGGGGTGAAAGAGCTTGAAAAGCTTGTTGTGTAAATGAAAATGCAGCACTAATACATTTTTCTTTTTCTCAGCTGGAGAGATTTACTAGCATAAGAAAGAAGGAAAAGGATAAGTCCAATTCTGCTCATAGAAATTCTTACGTGCCATACGGAGATGATCCCACAGCACTGCCATTGCCTGATCAGTCGGATGAGCAGATTCTAGTTCTCTTTGAACAGATGCTGGTAAGTTTTCCACTTCCAAATGTTGCTTGTTCTTAAAAATGCTCTTATGAGCTTGGAGGGGACTCTTTTTTATATACATTCCCTCTTTGCTAACCCTTTATTACAGAGAATTCCAAGTTTAATGTGAAAATTTTTAAAAAGATTATTTTTTTATTGGAAAGGCATATTTACAGAGAGAAGGAGAGACAAAGATCTTTATCCGCTGGTTCACTCCCCAAGTGGCCACAATGGCCGGAGCTGAACTGATCTGATGCCAGGAGCCTGGAGCCTCTTCCAGGTCTCCCACATGGGTGCAGGTTCCCAAGGCTTTGGACGTCCTCGACTGCTTTCCCAGGCCACAAGCAAGGGAGCTGGATGGGAAGTGGAGCTGCCGGGGCACAAACTGGCACCCGTATGGGATCCTGGCACATGCAAGGAGAGGAGCCCAGAATGTAGAGTTTTAAAAATTATTCTTGGTTACTGGAGGGACTGAGTGTATATGAACCAGTCTATAAGATTGACATCTGTGAGTAAACTTGGAAATACCTGATTACTAGCAGCCTTTTAAATGTCCTCCTGCCCAGCAATACTTTAGCGACAAAGGCCTAGGGTGGGTGGTTCGGTTCGTAGCACGTAGACTGCCGCCTTTGGGCTAAGCCAGGGTGGATGAAGTGTTGGAAGCATTCAGCGTGAACTGTGCATAAAGAAGAACCGGGATGGAAAGACACTTGCTCCTAACCCTCTATGTAGTGTGACTCTGGAGAGGGAATGGTTATGCTGTGGTCCTGGCAGACTTCTGAGCATAGTGTCTGAGGCCAACGGGCATGAAGTATGCATGGTGGAAGTTTTAATACCTGTAATTTTTTTTTTTAAATAAAATCTGTGTGTTCCATGGACTCAAACTCACGTAGAGGTTGGTGGTATGCCTGACTTAGAGGCTTAAAATCTTTCACACAGGGCCTAATCGGAGTAATCCGTCAGTCAGTACTACTGTTATTATTTTTCAGTCTCTTGGTTTAAATTTATTTTTCTTTATTTGAAAGGCAGAAAGATGGCTCTCCCACCTGCTGGTTTCCCCCTCAGATAGCCTCCACGGCCTGAGCTGAGCCAGCTGGAGGCAGGAGCCCAGAACTTCATCCAAGCTACTCACTTCCGTAGCACAGATCCACCTACTGTTGACTGTAGCACCTCAGGTGTGCATTAAGTGGGAAGCTAGATCAGAAGTGAAGGGGGATTAGGGTTCGTATCAGGCCTCTCAGTATGGAATGTGGGTCTTCCAAGCTGCTGTGCCACACACCTAGCCCTTAGTCTGCCTTTTAGTTGTAGAAGTGTATTAAGAGTGTAAAGAGTATAGTCTGGGGCTGGCATTGTGGTATAGTGGACAAAGCCACCATCTGTAGCACTGGCATTCCACATGGGTGCCTGATTAAGTCCTAGCTGCTCCACTTATCCCAGTCCAGTTTCCTACTAACGTGCGTGGAACACAGCTGAGGGTGACCCAAGTTCTTCAGCCCCTGCACCTGTGTGGGAGACCTGGAAGAAGCTTTGGCACCTTGGCTTCCATCCTGGCTGTTGTGGCCGTTTGTGAAGTAAGCCAGCAAATAGAAGATCTCTCTCGGTGCTTCTCTTTCTATAACTCTGCCTTTCAAACAAGCAGAATAAATTTTTTAAAAGAAAGGGTACAGTTTATAAAGACACAGTTGGATGGCTTTTGGGCCACACAGGTCACGTTAAGTCAGTAGGGTAACCAGAAGATCATGGCAACAGAAGGGACAGTGGTAAGCTAAAAAGGGACTTGTGACATTTTTCTTAGCAAGGCCAGTCCCAACTCAGTTCTGGTAGGTGATAGCCTTTCACTGGGGATGCTAGCCTGTGTGCAAGTGTCACAGAGCCACACACTTTCTGGATTTTTTGTTTGTTTGTTTTTGAGAGAAATCAGAAAATGTAATTTAATTTTTAGAAAACATTCATTCTTGAATAACATTACATATCATAGGATTCATATTTCCTAAGTTAGATCTTTAGAAAAAAACCAGTTTGTTGAAATTACAATTCAAATTGGGTCCATTATACTGATCATATTTTCTTTTTCTTTTCTCTTTTTAAAAAAGATTTATTATTTGAAAGATAAAATTAAAAAAGAGAAAGATCTGTTTTCCATCTGCTGGTTCATTCCTCAGATGGCTACCTATAAATGCTGTTGCAGAAGATGGCCCAAGTATTTAGATGAACTGCCACGCTGTGGGAGACCTAGGTAGAGTTCCTTGCTGCTGATTCTGGCCCGGTAAGCCCTGGCTGTAAGAATGCCTGGGTTTGGGGCCCAGCTTTGCTCCTGTTTCTGGCTTCCTTCTAATGCATACCCTGAGAGGCAGCACGTGGTAAGTTAAATAGTTGGGCACCAGCCACCTATATGGGAAACTTGGATCAGGTCCTACGCCAGCTTTGGCTTGATACAACCCTAGCTGTTGTTGACATCTGTGGCGTGAACAGGTGGTGGGGAATCTGTCTGTTATTTCTCCATTTTTCTGTCTCTCTGCCTTCCAAATAAATAAAGACATGGAGAGATTTAAACTAAAATTCTAACCACATTCCTAAGGGGTTTTCATCAACTATAATAACTTAAATCTCTGATCAAAAAAAAATTTATTCACTGATTTTGTGTGCTCAGGTCTGCACTAAAGAAACTAAATACTGAACAGCACAATCTTTTAAGGGGACCCAGCGCGGTAGCCTAGTAACTGAATTTCTCAGTTGGCTCCAGCTGTTGCAGCCGCTTGGGGAGTGAACCAGCAGATGGAAGATCTTTCTCTCTTTCCTTGTCTCTGTATATCTGCCTTTCCAATAAAAATAAATAAATCTTTTTCAAAGTCTTGCATGGAATTCAAAGATACTTTCTTTTCTAGCTGGATATGAATTTGAATGAGGAGAAACAACAGCCTTTGAGGGAGAAGGACATTATCATCAAGAGGGAGATGTTGTCCCAGTACTTCCACACCTCCCAGGCCGTAAGTTGTGGACATGACTGTGCCCTTGGGGCTGGTTTTGTTTGCCAGTTTTAGATAACATTTTATGCCTCCCTCATCAGGATCTCATTGCATTATGTAAGCCTGCTAATTTTCAGTCTTTGGTTCGACTTATCATTCTTACATACCTTTTTAACCATGTTAAATCTTCCTGAAACATATGGATTTATATGGGATAGGCAAACTTGAACCTGTTACATTACTATTATGTGTGATACGTTCTGCCACATACGGTGCTGACTAATGTTTGCCCAGGGTCCATGGTTCACTGATCTCTGCATGTTTCCATGTGCCTGCGGTCTAGGGCATGAGCCAGAAGGAGAGCTCTCGGTCGGCTATGATGTACATCCAGGAGCTGAGGTCGGGCTTGCGGGATATGCATCTGCTCAGCTGCTTGGAGTCCCTTCGCGTCTCTCTCAACAACAACCCTGTCAGGTGGGGATTTGGAGGAGGAGGTAACTGGAATGGGAGTCCAGTGTTGGAGTTCACTGGGGACAGACCCAGATCAGAGGAGTCAGACTGGACTGGGAGTAGAGGTAGCAGGGTAAACTTTGTGTGGCTGATACGTGCTTATTATTTTGATTTAATATTGTGTGATCTGCTGTCCCTTACAGTTGGGTTCAGACGTTTGGTGCTGAGGGTCTGGCCTCTTTACTGGACATCCTCAAACGACTTCTGGACGAGAAAGATGAGACTTCTAGGTAAGGACTTCCCAGGTCTGTGCATCTTCCAGGTAGAGGGTTACAGACGACTTAGCTGCTTGCTTAAAAGGAGAAAATAGCAGCTAAAGGTAAAAGAATATACTGTTGTCTGAGAATAGATGTATCATGCAGATAGCGCAGGGATGAGTGATAATTTATAACTACATGAAAGGAAGGAGGAACTTATGTACCATGTAAGATTTTCAGTCTCCAGATTAGTCTTCAGTCTGGAAATCGAATCTGATGCATTGCTGAGTCTCCCTGTAGACTAATCTGGATCATTTCCCATTTGGAAGTCTTAAAATACCATGATTAGTTTGTGCCTAGTCATAGCAGTCTTCAGGGTTGACATAATTCCACGGAAATACCTGGGATTGTCTTGGATTGTCATTGGCTGCTTTGAAGGCAGCCTGAATGAAAGTGACCCCCTAACCCTTTGGAATCTTTGCAAAACAAAAGTGTTTAGGACCTAGGTTTCCTGCATGTGTCTTCTGAGATTTGAAATCTTTGAGGTGGTAACAGGGATTATTTTAAAAGTTTATGGAAAACACGGATTTAAAAGATTAGCCTTGCTTTGTTTTAAAATCTGAAATTTGTAGATAACTTTTTAGTTAAAAAGTTCAGGAGGGAGTTCATAGCAGTTACACTACTGCTGGGAATGCCTGTGTAACATGGAGGAGTGCCTGTGTTCTGCCCCAGCTCCACTCCCAGTTCTAGCTTTCTGTTAATGGAGGCTCCAGGAGGCAGCAGGTGTTGCTGAAAGTGGTTGGCTCCCTGTCACTTGTGAGAGACCCACATCGAGTTTCCAGCCTCTTGGCTTTTGACTCACCCAGCCCTTGCGGTTGCGGATTTAAGGAGTAAATCAACAGATTTGTCTCTCTCTGTCCCCGCCGCCCCCCGCCTTTTGTTTGTTTGTTTGTTTTTTTGAAAGACAGAATTTGGAGGTGAGGGAAGGAGAGCTGTTGTCCATTGGTGGCTGCAACAGCTAGGGCCAGGCCAGGATGAAACTAGGAACTTCATCCACGTCCCCAAAGTGTGTTCAGAGTCCCAGGCACGTGGGCCATCTTCTGCTTTCTCAGGCACTTTAGTAAGGATCTGGATTGGGAGAACAGCCATATGGGATGCTGGTGTGGCAGGTAGTGGCTTAACTCACTGTGCCACAGCACTGTCCTCTCTGTCTTTTAAATAAGTAAATTGTTTTAAAGATTTATTTATTTATATTGGAAAGGCAGATTTACAGAAAGGAGAGACAGAGAAAAAATTTTCCATCTACTGGTTCACTCCCCAAGTGGCTGCAATGGCCAGAGCTGAACTGTTCCAAAGCCAGAAACCCAAACCTTCTTCTGGGTCTCCCATGCAGTGCAGGATCCCAAGGCTTTGAGCCATCCTCCACTGCTTTCCCAGGACATAAGCAGGGAGCTGCTGGATGGGAAGTGGTGCAGCTGGAACACGAAACAGTGCCCAGATCCTAGTTCTTGCAAGGAGAGGATTAACCAATGAAGTCACCATGGTGGGCCCATAGAGTTTTAAAATAAATTTTGTGGAAAATTCAGGACAGGAAAAATCAAGATAGGTTTATTTTGCTGTGAAAAAAAATTTTAAATCTATCTTGGAATTCCATTTTCCATGAACTTTTTCAAGTCCTCTTGTAGGTGGCATGTTATCCTAATAGAATTTAACACTTAAGGAACCTGCAAGGACTAAAGGGCAGGGTTTTTTTTTTGTTTGTTTGTTTATTTGTTTGTGTTTTATTAAAGATTTACTTATTTGAAAGTCAGAATTACAGAGAGGGTGGGAGAGACAAAGAGACCGGCCATCCTTGGTTCTCTAGGCCAGGCTGAAGCCAGGAATTAGGAGTTTCTTTCTTGTCTCACATGTGGGTGACAGAGACCCAGGCACCCTAGGCCATTATCGGGGGTGCTGGGTTGGAAGCAGCAGCCAGGACTCAAATTAGTGCTCATATGGGTTTCCGGTGTTGTGGTGGCTTTACCTGCTGCAGCATAACACCAGCTCCTTAAAGGGAAGGTTTTAATGCAGTACTAAATTCTTGGATTATAGAAAAATTAGCCAAAGGCCTTCAATGGTAGGAGTCCTTCTTCTTTTGCTGATGTTTCAATGCTAACATTTATTCAACTCTTAGTTGCGGGTATTCCTGAGATACTGTTTTGAAGATTGAAAAGTCAAAGGGGAAATGCATAAAGGAACTTCACTAACTGTGTCTTCTCTCTGCCACAGCCGGAACAAGCATGAGATCATTCGCTGCTTGAAAGCTTTCATGAACAATAAGGTGAGATTTTCCCCCCTCATTCACATTCCATTTCTGGTTTTAAACCCCATTCTTTCCTCTTAAGAAGACCCAAAAAGAGAATGAAAAAGATGTATGAGGTTGAAGACTTCTAGCTTTCTATTTCAGAATCTTAACTATTTTAGCATTTATTTATGACAGTGCCATGGTATAGCAGGCCAAGCATTTGCCTGCAACATTGGCATCCCTTATGGGTGGCAGTTTTGGTCCTGGCTGCTTCACCTCTAAACCAGCTTCTCAGAGCAGAGGAGTCGGCTCAAGTGCTTAGGCCCCTTCATCTGTGTGGGAGACTTGGAAAAAATTCCAGGCTCTTGGTTTCAGCCTGGCCCAGCCCTAGCCGTTTAGGAATTTGGGGCGTGAATCTGTGGATGGAAGATTTAGCTCTCCTTCTCTGAGTAACTCTACCTTTCAAACAATAAATTGTAAAAATTGTTTATTTGAAAGTCAGAAGAAGGAAGAGAGACCCGAGGCAGTGAGGGAGAGAAAGTATGCTTGCATCTGCTGATTCACTCTTCAGATAGACACAAGGGCCAGAGCCTAGCCAGGCTGAAGCTGGGAGTTTCATTCTGGTCTCCCGTATGGGTGGCCCAAGCACTAGACTATCCTCTGCTGCTTTCCCAGGCACAAAAGCAGGGAGCTGGATTGGAAGTGGAGCAGCTGGTTCTCAAACCGGCACCCATATGGGATGCTGACATCATAGGCCGTGGCATTACCTGTTGTGGTACCACAACACTGGCCCCTTCATAGCCTTTTTGAAGCACCCTGTTGTACATGGTTCCAAAAGCTTTTTTTTCCCTCATTATGGATTGTATTTTATAAGTTCAGTTCAGCTTTTAAGATTTATTTTTATTAGGTAGATTTACAGAAAGATCTTCCCATCTGCTGGTTCACACCCTAAGTGGTCACAATGGCTGGAACGGAGCCAGTCCAAAGCCATGTGCCTCTTCTGGGTGTCCCATGTGGTTACAGAGTCTTAGGGCTTTGGGCCATACTCCATTGCTTTTCTAGGCCATAGGCAGAGAGCTAGAAGGGAAGTGGAGCAGATGGGACACGAACTGGCATCCATAGGCAGAAGATCAGCAATTGAGCCATCTTGCCAGCCCCTGATAATTCTTGCGTTTCCTGACATTCATATTTTGGTTTTAGAAGATTTGCTTTATATCTTGCTTGTTTTTTCCTTTCAGAATGTTTTTGCTTTAGATCTTTGCATTAAGGTTTTATGTCTGCTTAGTGTTCAAACACAAGGAGTCCATATTATTTATCCCGTATAGAAATTCCATGGCTCTCTCCTAGATTCTGGTAGCTATTGGCAATCTTTGACTTTTTTTTTTTTAAGATTTGTTTTATGAAAGTCAGAGTTACAGAAAGAGATCTGTGTCTGTTGCCACGATGGCTAGGGCCAGGCCAAAGCTAGGAGCTAGAAACTTTTCTGATTGTCCCACGTGGGTATCTGGATACAAGCACTTGGGCCATCTTACACTGCTTTTCCCAAGACATTAGCAGGGAGTTGGAATTGGAAGTAGAGCAGCCAGAACATAAACTGGCACCTTTATATGCAATGTGGGTGCTGGAGGTGGCAACTTTACTTACTATACCATAGTGCCAATCTTGAGCTTAGATTTCTTGATTTGTTGATATATTGTTCCAATCTCTGCCTTCAAGTTCATATAATGTTGTCCCTGTGTTGTGTGTCCCTATATTCTTTAAGCATACCAGTCATACTGGATTAGGGGCTCATGGTGCTTCAGTGTAATGTCATTGTAATCTAACTAAATCTGTTTATCTGTGTATATTCATGTTTTAAAATAAGTTCATATTCTGAGGTACTGTTGATTAGGACTTCAACATGCTTTGGGGAGGATACCATTCAGGCCACAATAACCTCTAAACTCGTTCATGGTTGTTAGATGCTGTCATCTTTCAGTATCTCATCTCTGTTCTTATCTTAACAGTTTGGAATCAAAACTATGTTGGATACGGAAGAAGGAATCCTGCTGCTGGTCAGAGCCATGGACCCTGCTGTTCCTAACATGATGATTGATGCAGCTAAGCTGCTTTCTGCTCTTTGTATTCTGCCACAGCCAGAAGACATGTATGTTGAATGGAATTATTGCTCTCCTCCAATTACATTTTTTTAAAGATTTATTTATTTTTATTGGAAAGTCAGATATACAGAGAGGAAGATCCACCATCTGTGATTCACTCCTCAAGTGGCCACAATGGCTGGAGCTGAGCTGATCTGATCCAAAGCCAGAAGCCTCCTCTGGGTCTCCCATGTGGGTACAGGGACCCAAGGCTTTGGGCCATCCTTCTGCTTTCCCAGGCCACAAGCAAGGACCTGTGTGGGACGTGGGGCTGCCAGGATACGAACTGGCACCCATATAGGATTCTGATGCATGCAAGGCGAGGACTTTAGCCACTAGACCACAGTGCTAGGACCCTCCAATTACATTTTCATCATCTTCTCTTAGGCTAGAAGAAAGTTGAGTTGGTTGGATGTTGTCTTGGTCTGATATTTTAAAAGATTTATTTTTATCTGAAAGGCAGATTTACAGAGAGGAGAGACAGATATATTCCATCTGCTTCTTTGTGCCCTAAGTGGTTGCATAAGCTAGGGCTAGACCAAGCCAAACCAAAGTCAGGAGCTGGGGGCTTCTTTTGGGTTTCCCATGGGGTTACAGGGTCTTAAGTACTTGGGCCATGTTTTGCTGTATTCCCAGGCACACTGGCAGGGAGCTGGATCAGAAGCAGAGCAGCTGGGACTTAAACTGGCTCCCATATGAGATGTTGGCATGGCAGACTGAGAGGCTTCACCTATGCCACAGTGCTGGCCCTATTAAATTATTTTTTAAATATTTATTTATTTTTATTGGAAAAGCAGGTTTATGGAGTGAAGGAAATAAGAGAGAAAGATTTTGCAGCCACTTGGGAAGTGAAATAGTGGATATAATGGCCAGAGTTGAGCCAATCCTAAGTCAGGAACCAGGAGCTTCTTTTGGATCTCCCATGCAGGTGCAAGGTTCTATGGCTTTGGGCCATCCTCAGATGCTTTCCCAGGCCACTGGCCGGCAGCTGGATGGGAAGTGGAGCAGCCGAGACTTGATCTGGCACCCATATAAGATACTGGTGCATGCAAACAGAAGATTAGTCTGTTGGGCTACTGTGCCGGCCCCAGAATTTTTATTATAAAGATACTACAGTGAGCATTCTTGTTCATATTTTGTTTATATTACATTTATGTTGGATAGGTTTCTAGAAGTAAGCTGAAGTTATATGAACTTGAAATGGAGTAATACTGTGATTTGCCCTTCTAAAATTACACCAGTTCATATACTTTTTGGTCTAAGGGTCGTAATATGGTATCTATGAGTAAGAGTCTGGAGATGGATTTCAAGGAGTGGATTTTACGTAGCTTTCAGCAAATTCTGACATCTTCTCTGGGGGTGGTAAGAAGAATGCAAGAAATCTGGAACATCAACAATGTCCTGTTTGCATTAACAGTCTTCCTTTTCCAAGTGGCCTGTGGCCTAGGTTTCTGCCCATCACACATGTCTGTGTCAGAACATCTGAGCAATTCCCTCCGTTTCTTTTCCTTGGGCAGGAATGAAAGGGTTTTGGAGGCCATGACAGAGAGAGCTGAGCTGGATGAGGTGGAACGTTTCCAGCCACTGCTGGATGGGTTGAAAAGCGGGACCTCCATTGCACTCAAGGTGCGTATACCTGAAAGCTGGCCCCAAGGACAAAATTCAGGATGGAGACTGCTGCTCATTTGACCTTTCGTGAGAACCATTGAGTGACTCCAAACTATATTTTACATTTGAGAATTTACTCTGAAGGGAAAATGCTTTATCTTCTTTCCGAAATGGCAAAGAAAGAACTGTTTTCCTGATGAAATGGGGGAAAAAAGGCACTGTGTCTATAAATATGAGAAAAACCACAGCCTGCAATAACATGTACCATCAAATCCGTTAGGTTTCTGAGTTCTCTAGACCTGCGCTCAGAACAGGTGTTACACTATAACAGAAAATGCCTTCATATAGTTTTTGTTTTGCTTTTTACTGCACCTGTAGGTTGTATTTGGGAACCTCATGGAATACATATAAGAAGAGAGTACCTGGATTTGTACGAGTTAGCTTTGTCACACTAACTGTATTTTCTTACTCTTAGGTGGGATGCCTCCAGCTGATCAATGCTCTCATCACGCCAGCAGAAGAACTTGACTTCCGAGTTCACATCCGAAGTGAGCTGATGCGTTTGGGGCTGCATCAGGTTTTACAGGTATATAACAGTGGTCATGGATGGGTTGGTAGCCACAACCATCTGGCTGTTTTCAGCTTGAAAACTAGGCAAAATGATTTGGGTTTCTAGCATAGAAGACACTTTGAGATTCCTTGACTTTTACTTTGTCATTGGCAGGACCTTCGAGAGATTGAAAATGATGATATGCGAGTGCAGTTAGTTGTGTTTGATGAGCACGCAGACGAAGATTCTGAGGACCTAAAGGGACGGCTGGATGACATTCGCATGGAAATGGAATATCCTTTTACTGACCGGGTCTGAGACAGCTGACACCTTCAGTAGGTTTATTTGCAGACCCCTGCCTGTAAGGATTGATGGGAAGGGTGATGACCCACAACAGGACATTAGGCTTGGGCTCTCGTAAGTAAGTAGGCTAAGTGTCTGTCTGTTACTGTTGGTGCCAGTTACCTGAGCACATTCCTAGGATGCTCAGCCATCACAGTCACAGGAAGCTTCCTACACTATGCTAGCTTACTAAGGTGTGGAACTGGCCTTTAGAAGTGTTTGGACTCATTGAGAAAGTTCTCTGTTTACCTGTTAATATTTGCCACATGTGCCGCTGAGGCAGTTATCTTTTGGTTTCCCCTGTCTACTGCTTGATCATATGGCTGGATACTAGGGATCTTTTCTGTTTACTCACACCACCAAGATTTATTTCATTTTTTATTGCAAAGTCAGATATGCAGAGAGGAGGAGAGACAGAGAGGAAGATCTTCCATCTGCTGATTCACTCCCCAAGTGACTGCAACAGCTGGTGCTTAGCAGATCCAGTCAGGAGCCTAGAGCTTCATCTGGGTCTCCCACACAGGTGTAGGGTCCCAAGGCCTTGGACTGTCCTCGACTGCTTTCCCAGGCCACAAGCGGGGAGCTGTATGGGAAGTGGGGCTGCTGGCATTAGAACTGGCACCCGTATGGAATCCCAGCATGTTCAAGGTGAGGACTTTAGCCATTAGGCTAATGCACTGGGCCCCAGAAGTTATATCTTCCCACTTTGCCCTAGTTTTCCAGGAATTGAATCAACCACCCACCAAATACTTTTCCTTAGCCTGTTCTCCCTTTCCACTGACTCTAATGAAGTCTTCCAGATTCTCTTAAATACAGTGAAGGATTCAAAGGCAGAATCACACTTCCTGTCGATCTTGCAACACCTGCTTTTGGTCCGAAATGATTATGAGGCCAGGTAAGATGGTGTGCCTTGGGAGTTTTGAATTTGAACATAAATGAACAAAATCCTTAAATTCAAAGATTGTTCTGTATTGGGGCTGGGGGGACAAACACCATAGTTTTTTTTTTTTTTTTTTTTGGTGTGTTAGTCACAAATGTGAAGGAAGAGGTCAGTTGTGTCCTTAATCCTACTGAAAGGAGAGCCTGTGGAAGAGATCAAAGTGTGTAAGGAGCAGGGCCCTGCCCGTCTTGATGGGGTAAAGATACATCAAAAGCAGATGACAGTTTAAAATTCTTTCTGGTGTCCTGGAAGTAGAGATACTGCAGTAGCACCGGCCTTTCCAGGAAGGGTCAAACACCATTTTAAAAAATGATTTATTTGTTTTTATTGGGAAAGCAGATTTAAGAAGAAACAGAAAGATTTTCCATCTGCTTGTTGACTCCGTAAATGGCTGCAACAGCCATAGCTGAGCTGATCTGAAGCCAGGAGCTGGGAGCTTCTGGGTCTCCCACACAGGTGCAGGGTCCCAAGGCTTTGGGCCATCCCCCCACCCACTGCTTTGCCCTGCTATAAGCAAGGATCTGGATGGGAAGTGGAGCAGCCGGGACACGACCCTCACCCATGTGGGATGTGAGGTGGGACAGTGTTGGTACTGGAAGGCAGAATGGTAAGAACCTTTGATTGTGTGAAGTAGACAGGGTAGCTGATGGGTAAGTGGCGGTGGCAATGCTATTTCTGTTGCCTTCCCAGAGAAATAGAATGCTTATCCTCAGATGTCCTTAATGTCAACACAGTTGACTTTTTTTAATCTTGGATACTGCTGAAAACCATGTGTTTTATTTTCCTTTGATAATTTTGCTTTCCTTCTTCTTTAGACCCCAGTACTATAGGTTGATTGAAGAATGTATTTCCCAGATAGTCCTACACAAGAATGGAGCTGATCCGGACTTCAAGTGCCGACATCTCCAGATTGATATTGAGGGATTGATTGGTAAGCGTGCTCTTTTACCTGGTTCCTCAGAACATTGCCTTGTTTTGCATCATTGTTTTAGTGAGAACTGCAGAGAAGAGTCAAGAGGTCTTGAATAAATTGGTGGAAAATTTACACTCTTAAAAATTGTATTTAATTGAAAAGCAAAGTTACAGAAGAGGGAAAAAAAAAAGCCAGAAGAGATCTTCTATCTGCTGGTTCACTCCCTAAATGACTGAAGCAGCTAGGAATTGATCTGGTCCTGGCCAGAGCCTGGAGCCTGGCACTTCCTCTGGGTTTCTCCATGTCTCACATGGGCACAGGGCCCACAGATTTGGGCTGTCTTCCGCTGTTTTCCTAGGCACGTTAGTATGGAGTGGATTGGAAGTGGAGCAGCTAGGACTTGAAGTTGCACCCAAATAGGATGCTGGCATTGCAGATGGTGACTTAATCCACTGTGCCACAATGCAAACTTTAATTTTTGTTTTTAGAGGATTTATTTTCGGGCTGATACCATGGCTTAGTAGGTTAAGCCTCTGTGGCAAAGCCATTCCATATGGGTATCAGTTTGAGTTCTGGCTGCTCCTCTTCAATTCAGCTCCCTGCTAATGGCCTGGGAAAGCAATAAAGGATGGTCCAAATCCCTGGGCCCCTGGGCCTATTTGGGAAGCCCGGAAAAATGTCTGACTTCTGGCTTTGAGTTTCAGCATATGGAAGATTTCTCTGTTTCTCCTTCATTCCTTCTCTGCAACTCTGCCTTTCAAATAAAAATTTAAAAATCTTTAAGCGTCCTGAAACGGGATGTTGTTGATATAACTGATATCTTTTTTTTTTTTTTAAATGATTGACACTTTAGTGAACAGGTGTTTTTCATTTGCTTTCACATATTAGGTCAAAAATAGTCCATGCTCATGTTTGTTTGTTTAAAACAATTCATTTTATGTGAAAGGCAGAGTTAAAGAGACAAAAGGCAGTGAGAGATCTTCCATCCACTGGTTCACTCCCCAAATGGCCTGGTTTCTAAAGCTGAGCCATTAGGAAGTTAGGAGCTCCTTCCTGTATGGGTACGGGAACCTAAGGGCTTAGGCCTCCGCTGCCCTCCCAGGCCATAAATACGGAACTGGATTAGAAGTGGAGTACCTGGGACATGAACCAGTGCCCATATGGGATGATTTTTTATTTGGCTTACCTTATTGCAAACCACTGTGCTGGCTCCTGTCACACTGTCTTTTAATTCTTAATGTTGTCACAAGTTTTTGAAGTCACCCAGTGTCTTTCTAATCTCCAGATATTTTCATTTTGTCCTGCTTTATGATATAACCAACATCTTTGCTAGGAAGAAACAGGCTGTGAATTTATTTCTGCAGAATTCTGAAAGCTTGCTCATTTTCTGAAGACCTGGGCTGCTCCCTGTGACTCCTGCTAATCTCAGATAGTTGTGTCACTCACAGACAGTTCTCAGCCTGGTAGCCTTACTGTGCACTCAGAAATTACATGTTAAATTTAACTGAAACTTCCCTTCCTTTGTCTAATGCAGGACATTAAGAAGGGTAATAAAATAATCGAAGGACAAACGGCTGCTCTTTGGTGATCTCTAAGATTTGGGTATGACAGAAGAAAACAGGAGAAGCAACAGTTTTACTTACTGGCTCTTCTTCTTTTCAGATCAAATGATTGATAAAACAAAAGTGGAGAAATCTGAAGCCAAAGCTACAGAGCTGGAAAAAAAAGTATGTATGAAAATTTGTTTAGTTTTGTGTTGTTGAGAATTATTACTTTTCTGATAAGTCAGAGAATTTTCTCCGTGGTATGTATTTGGGAGATACTCAGTGCGCAGTGTGTAATTCTTAGGAGAAAGCCTTTACTGGATATGTTAGTCATTGGAGAAGGTGATACGGAGTATGACGGTGAAGAGCCCATGGTGGGTTGGCACAGCACTTGGGCCACTGGGCAGAACAGGGAGACAGAGACACTCCTCTGTGATGGTGGTGGCATGCTCAGATTTGCCTGGTATCTCAGGAATAATAATAACTGGAATTGTTTGAGTTTTCTTTTTCTCTGGCTTTTTAGGACTCCTATTATGGTGGATAGGTTTTCAATGTTAGAGACTACTGGGATTGAGCCACCGAAGGTGTCCTAGTTAAATGTCCTAAAATTTTAGGATTTTATTTTTGTTTTTGATTTTGTTTATAAAATTGGAAGACTGTGAAAATGATCTCTGGCTTCCAGAGACAAGGCTGTGATCCACTGCCTCACTTCCTAAACACCTTAATAGCTGGGTCAGACGGGAGGCAGGAGCTGCACTGAGGCAGCAGGACACTGGTTACGGTAGTCATCACTGCTGCCCTTCCATCTCCTGCGCTGAGTCTGCATCAGTGGAGAAGCCAGAGCCATGAGCTAGAACTGGTGATGGAACACAAGCAGTGTGATGGGAGCTGCAGATTTTTAACCTGTAGGTCATCCACCTGCTCCTTAGCTTGATTTTAAGTAAAAAAAAGTAAGATGATTTTTCATTTTCAGACGTTGTTTAAGATAAGGGTCAGGGACCTCAGGGTGTCAGATATTGGCACAGACAGTAAGCTGAGGAGTTCTTGCTGAGATGGGGAGCTTACTAGGAGCCTGATTTTTTTTTTTTTTCTTCTTCAGCTGGATTCAGAGTTAACAGCCCGACATGAACTGCAGGTAGAAATGAAAAAGATGGAAAGTGATTTTGAACAGAAACTTCAGGATCTTCAGGGAGAAAGGGATTCACTGGATTCAGAAAAGCAGCAAATTGCGACCGAGAAACAGGAACTGGAAGCAGAGATGTCCCAGCTCACTGGAGAGGTAACCAGGAGTGGGTAGGGAGGGCCAGCTGCCTGTAATTGCGGGCAGGAACCTCAGGATGCCCATATGTTAGGACAGGAGGCAGGAGTCTCCCTCCCAGGGAGCTACTGTTAGGTAAGCTAGTTACATGGTACTTACTTATAACATCATGTAGTATGTTTTAGTTTTTTATTTGGGGATAAGTAATGCATGAGAGATAGTTCTGGAAAATGCAGAACAAAAAATTTTTTAAATGAGTTAGAGTACAACCTAAAAATAAAGGTAATAACTTTCTGATACTTTTAGGAGTAAAATTTAAAATGCATGTTTATACTAAATTTCCCTCATTTTAGTCATCTCTGGAAAGAGAATCCTTTGTGTACTCCTTTCTGAGATCTAATAATATAATTGGTAATTATAGCACCTACAATGGATGATTAGAACTTTTGATTTTGTGGCCATTCAATTAGAATCAAAAGCAGAAACTTAAGTTGTCTCTGTAACACAGTGTACACTGAACTGAGAACATAAGGCCTTGAATTCCAGTTTTGGCTGTGCCACTAGGTAGTGTGACTTCAGGTGAGCTTGTAGATCTCATTGACTCCTGTCAGTCCCTCCATGTGTAGTGAGAAGCTTGGGTGAAGTGTTTGCTTAGGTTCCTTCCAATCCGGTAACCCCTGAAGTGGGATGAGAGGTACTTACATTGATGTTGTTTGTGCAGGTTGCCAAGCTGACAAAAGAACTGGAAGATGCCAAGAAACAAATGGCTTCCCTCTCTGCTGCAGCTGCTTCTGTTCCTATTAGTGCTACTGTTCCCCCTGCCCCACCCCCACCTCCTCTTCCCGGAAGCAGTACCATTCCTCCTCCCCCACCACCTCCTCCTTTACCTGGGGGTGTTGCCATCCCCACAGCCCCTCCTTTGCCTGGAAGTACTTCTGTTCCCCCACCCCCTCCTTTACCTGGGGGTGCTGCCATCCCCCCACCTCCTCCTTTACCTGGGGGTGCTGCCATCCCCCCACCTCCTCCTTTACCTGGGGGTGCTGCCATCCCCCCACCCCCTCCTTTACCTGGGGGTGCTGCCATCCCCCCACCTCCTCCTTTACCTGGGAGTGCTGCCATCCCCCCACCTCCTCCTTTACCTGGGGGTGCTGCCATCCCCCCACCCCCTCCTTTGCCTGGAGGTGCTGCCATCCCCCCACCTCCTCCTCCTTTACCCGGAGGACCTGGAATACCCCCTCCTCCTCCCCCTCTTCCTGGTGGTCCTGGAATTCCTCCACCCCCTCCATTTCCTGGAGGCCCTGGAATTCCTCCACCTCCACCTGGATTGGGTGTGCCTCCCCCTCCACCTTTTGGGTTGGGTGTGCCTGCAGTCCCAGCTCTGCCATTTGGATTAGCTCCCAAAAAAGTTTATAAGCCAGAAGTACAACTCCGGAGGCCAAACTGGTCCAAGGTGAGAGGTTCTATTCCTTCGTTCATCAGTAGACTTTAAGCCTACTGTATGTGGAGGTTTCCCTTCTTCCGGCTTCTGTATGTGGCTTGTAGGTTCCCCTCAAGCTTCTGTTTATTAAGCGTCACTTGAAGAGTCCTGTGAGCCACATGCTCTGAACTTACCCTTGCCTTACTCTGAACTTGTCTTTAAGCTCTTGGTTTTTCACTTTTTCTGAGGGTAGAGTGCCATGGTAGCACAGTTTGATGATAATAGTCATGTCCCTGATCTGCAAACTACTGAAATTGGATTGATTCCAAAATCATGAATTCTTTTATAAGCCCTTCCCATCCCACTCCCAGTGTGTGAATTACACAGGCCATGGTTCCCTGGCACAATATTGTTGGTATGATGTGTTTGAGACCCCTGTGATTCTTTATTAGTAGTCAGCTTTTCTCTTCCAGAAATCAATTGAAACTAAAGCATTCATGAAGAAATTGGGCAGAGTTAGGGACTTTGAAAAATAATCAGTTACATGGAGCAAAGAAAGATAAAATGCAGCACTAATGCTTTTCCAGCTGGTAGATTGAGGTTAAAAGGAGGATGGATAGCTCAACAGTGTGGTTCATTAACAGAGTTCAGTAAGCAAACTGGAAGCGGTCATCTTCTGATTCCACCATGAGAAGATCGCTGTTATGTTTCTTAGATTTGTCTTGGTTTAGTAAAATATTTCTGGTACCCAGCCAGCTAGCTACCTCTTTTGAATCCTAATCAGTGTTGTGAGATTTAAAGCATGGAACTCTGTGTGATCACTCTTAACTTTGCCTGCATCCACAGTTTGTAGCTGAGGACCTTTCCCAGGACTGCTTCTGGACCAAGGTGAAGGAAGACCGCTTTGAGAACAGTGAACTTTTTGCCAAGCTGACCCTCACCTTCTCTGCCCAGACCAAGAGTGAGTGCCGCCTTCTCGGGTGCAGATGTGTGGGGCCGGGCTTAGGGTACACTGCGGGCAGTCTCCCATTCCCTGCCTTCCCAGGGTGAGGGCAAAGGAAAGGCTGACTCAAAGAGACATGGCTTTTCCCATC
This sequence comes from Ochotona curzoniae, assembly GCF_017591425.1. Taxonomy (NCBI): domain Eukaryota; kingdom Metazoa; phylum Chordata; class Mammalia; order Lagomorpha; family Ochotonidae; genus Ochotona; species Ochotona curzoniae. The sequence goes on from NW_024464918.1 coordinate 916,276, forward strand.
CAGAAGAAATAACTTAATGTTTGTATTTAGGGTTACTGGGGTTGGAGAAAGGGACTGTTGCATGCCATTATTGAATGTGAGCTTTTAAAATATGGGTGGGATAGAGTTCTTAGAAGATTGTGACTGAGCAACTACCTGTAGTGACAATGTATGTGATTATTTTTCTTTCATTTCCTTTCCAACGTATGATGCTTTTCTCTTCCTGGCCCCTTTGCTGCAACAGCTTCCAAAGGTAAGAATGCAAAAGATGAAAGAGCCTTTTCCTTGGGTCTCATAGAGATTATTAGAGAGTAAAATTAAATAGCAGATATAAAGGATTTTCTCCTTAGAAAACTGAGACCAGAGATTGAGTGTGGATTTCTCTTTTGCAAAGTTTTCTTTGTTGTTTTTGTTTGTGGAATTTACTAGAAGCTGTGAGATTAACTGAGTGGGAAGAAAGTTGAAGCTGATATATAACTTTTTCAGAAAATGAGGGAAGGACAAGTTAAGTAATAATGTTGTCATTACCTTGCACTTGTGGGTTCAAAGTGCTTTACTGTGTAATCCTTTATGATGAGGCAGGCAGGAAGTGGATTGCCTATATTCTGCAGGATCTGTGGACTTGGAATGGTTAGGTAAATATCCCGAGGGTATTGATCAGAGCCAAGTCTGGTATGAATTCTTTTTTACTTTCAAATGTTCTACTTGTTTGACAAGAACTAATCTGCTTTGCTTTCTTTGTTCATTTCCAAATTCTTGTGGTTTTGTGCTGCTTCACCATAAAGCACTTGTAGTTGTTTCTCCTGAGAGATAAAGTATTGTAAAGATCTTGTCATGTAGGACAGTTGCAGCCTAATACAAGGTCCCCCAGCATTTCTGTTTACTCGGAAGGCTTGTTGTTGCCCTAGTGATAAAAATATAGTGCAACTTCAGTGTTTCCTCCCCTCAAGCTTCCTCAGCAAGTTAGCAATTTTGAAGCTAGTTTGTCCTTAAGTGTTCTGGTGGAAGCAGCCGGCACCTTATCCTGATAAGGAGTCTAGCAGATTGCTAGGCACCTTTGGTGACCCCTAGTTTGATGTGGGGGTTCATCTCAGAATTTAAGATAACAATGATTGGGCTTATGCTATTTCCCACTTTACCTTCCCTGCTAACGCCCAGCCCACGAGATTGCTTCTGCTCTCTTAAAATACTGTGATGGTGACCATTTATACTACTCTAGATTATCTTTTTTAACTATGATAGATTATCAGCAATAGCTAATCAGTAGTGAAAGTCCCAGCCAGTTGATTTCCTAATTTGTAGGTTGACAGGAACTCTCCTTGTGCTGGTTTCTGGCCTAAGGTTTTTGTGTGTGCCCAGGTTCTACATTCTGTGTACCACTGCAGATGTACACCGACTGGGCTCTGTTTCTGTGTTTCTTCTTTTTCATGTATTAATGGTGTTTCTTGGCATAGTATTCCCATCATTAAATTGGTATACAGTTTTTTAAAAATACCAAATCAAGAGCTTCAGCCATCTTTTGTTACTTTCAACAACATAACCAAACTTCTTAATGCTCTCTCAGCTTTCCTTCCTAGGAACCTGCTTTCTAGTTCTTGATGATACTTTGATTTACTTTTTTTTTTTTTTTTGAAATTGATTTATTGTTTTTATTGGAAAGTCAGTTATAGAGAGAGAAGGAGAGACATAAAGATCTCTGTCCACTGGTTCACTTTCCAGGTAGCTGCAGCTGCTGGGACTGAGCCGATCCAAAGCTAGGAGCCAAGAGCTTCTTCCAGGTCTCCCATGCAGGTGCAGAGTCCCAAGCCTTTGGACCATCCTCTTGTGCTTTCCCAGGCCACAGGCAGGGAGCTGGATGGGAAGCAGAGCAGCCAGGACACAAACTGGCATCCATGTGGCATCCTGGTGCATGCAAGGCGAGACTTCAGCCACTAGGTTAACATGCTGGGACTTTTTTTTTTAATTCTTAGAAATCCCTGTATTTTAATCTGGACAGATTTAATATCATTCATCAATTTGTTTTAGTGACTGTGTTGATTTTTACAGGACAATAACCTGGGACAAGTGTAGCACCTCTGTTAAATTGCTGCGTAGGACGCATTTGTCCCATATCCAAGTGCCTACTTTGAGTCCTGACCACTTTCCTTTCAGTCTCGCTTTTGTGCTGCTGCATCCTGGGAGATAGCAGATAACCCGATAGCTTGTGCCCAAGTTACTCCTGTGGGAGACTGCCATGGAGTCTGGGCTCCTGGCTTTATCCTGGGCCAGCTTTGGCTGTTGCTGGCATTTGGGGAGTGAACCAGTAGGTGGGCAAGCTCTCCCATTTCCCCCCTCTCCGTCTGTTACTCTACCCTTCAAATAGAAGATAAACAGTTTTTAAAGGGGGAACATAAGCTTAAAAGAAAGTGGTACACTGGGCATCTAAGGGTTAGAGAAGAGGAGGTGTGTTTTCACGTAGAGAACCGAGTACCGTTGGAGCTGTAAGGCTTGCTTATCTAGTGCCATGGAAGCCCTACTTCGGTGATTTCAGCTCAGCAGTTGTCACTGTTGATGAGGAAGTTAATTGGACACTTGGTTGTCATCGTATTGCATTGTTTCCTCATTTCCTTGCTAAACATAATTCTCTATTTGTTAGACATGGCTGTATCCCCAATGTATTTGATTGATAACATCTCCTGTGCATCTACCGACTCCTGTAAGGACAGGTGTTGAGAAAACAGTCGCCTCAGTCTGTGCATCTGCCTGCTGTAGTCCCAGACCTGTAGCCACAGCATCACTGACATTCAAAATTGCTTTTTTTTTTTTCCACTAAAACCTAAGACAGAGGAGTTGGTCCTAAACTATATTTCAGCGTCCCCTACATGTTATTTACCTCTTAAGAATGAGTCTCTTGTTTCCAAACTCTTCACTTTCTGTAAATTTCTGTTTGCTTACTTGGTTGGTTTATTGTCTGCCAGGAAATGTATTGAATTCAGATTTGGTAGGTAGCACCATCGAACTTCTAGATCTTTTTCATTTTCTTTACCTTTTTCATTGTCTTTCTTTTCCTTGCAGCAAGTGATCATCTGGGAGTGTCTTATCACGGGCTCTGCTTTAAACATGTCCAGTAGTTTCATCTTTTCTAAGGTAGCGTTTTCATCACTGTAGTAGCCTGAAGCAAATTATTATATTTATTAAATGTATTTATTGCAAGATAACTTTTATTCTGCTTTTCTTCTAATTAATTTATTAGTGACATATTTTAGACATCACCTCTACATCAGATAATTGTCCTTAGCACAACGACTCTTCTTCTCAACTTTATTCCTTTCATTTAAAAGCAAATCACTCACCCCTAGTGTGGTGTGCAGTGTACATTGTGGAGAATTAGATCTGCTAAAGTATGAAGTAGATCGTAGAAACTGAACCTCATAACCTCAGTTTTCCAGCTACTGAATGGCAGCAATTTAGAAAGTACTCTGACTAAAATAAAATCTTACCCAAAAGTGAGAACTGCAGTTTACAAAGTAACAGTTCTATTTAGGATTTATTTGTGTGAGTTTAGATCCAAAGGCTTATAATGCTGCCTTTTATATCACTTTCTTACTTCAGACTTCAACAGGAGCCCACAGTGGGTCTTCCCCCTCCACCCCACAGTAAGTGTCTACAGGTCTTTTTAATTTTGCCTGTGATTCCTTTCTGTCCACTAGGGGGAGCTCACCCAGTTAAAACTTTACATTAGTTCAGTGATTTTATAACTTTTGCAGTTTTAACCTTTAACATCAAAATTGAGTCTCTTAGCAGAAAAGTATCTGTTCCATTAGTTTCTTACTTCTTTCAGGCTTATGAGATTGGGACCAGAAGTGCTATTTAAGTGAGGACTTGTGGAGTTTGTTATCTTTTTAATTTATTTAAGATATTTATTTATTGGGGTGACACGATGGCTCAGTGGCTATGAATCCTTGCCTTGCAAGCTGCAGGATCCCATGCGGGTGCCAGTTCGTATTCCAGCTGCTCCACTTCCCATCTAGCTCCCAGCTTATGGCCTGGGAAAGCAGTGGAGGCCCAAAGCCTTGGAATTCTGCACATGTGTGGAAAACCCAGAGGAAGTTCCTGGCTGCCAGTCAGCTCAGCTCCAGCCATTGTGGCCACCTAGGGTGTGAACCAGTGGATGGAAGATCTTTCTCTCCTCTCTGTAAATCTGATTTGCTTTTCCAATAAAAATAAATATTTTTAAACATTTTTATTTACTTGAAAGGTAGAATGCCAGAGAGAGGCAGGACACAAGAGTCAGAGGCAAGCAGAAACAGAGATCTGACATCTGCTGGTTTACTCCCTAAATGCCTACAGCAGCTAGGGTAGGACCAGGCTTAAACCAGAGGCCAGAAATTCCACGTGGGTCTCCTACATGCATAGCAGGGACCCAAGTACTTGGACCATCTTCTGCCTTCCCAGGTAAATTGGCAGAGCACTGGCTCAGTAGCAGAACATCCAGGACTGGAACGGGTGCTCTGATGCAGTGTCGCTGGCGTTGCAAGCAGCAGCCTAGCAGCAGCATAGCCCTGGTCCCAAGCATTGTCTTTCAGCTGCTAGCTGATGTTAGGTTTAGAATAAGGTCAGATTGTTAGCATGAAGCAGTTAGTAATTCCTGTATATCATAAGTTCTTGTATTAAAAGGCATAAAGACCACCTCACCAAGGTTTATAAGGTGTCTTAAACATGGAATAGGTAAGATAACCTCCTCCAGGTTGTCTCTTTATCACCAATGGTGTAAAAGAGGAACTAAACTACCCTTCACATAATCTTCTGCACCCTAGCCCTGCCATTGCTCTCTTGCATCATTCCACTAAATTTAATATCTCAATTTGTCACACACTGCAGGATTGAATAGTATTGGATTTAATGTCATGGCATTCATCTTGATTTATATCATACACTGTAAGAAGGCCTGAACTCTCAGTGCTTTGTGTTGCATTCCTTGATCATCAGAAGGTTCTGTGTATTTCCTTTTCTGTCTTCCTCCTATCCCATCTAAGCTCCAGAAGCTGGTCACTGTGTCTTCTGAGATGTGAGGTCCAGTACTAGCATTAGCTCCTGGATTGTCAATTCTACCTTCTATGTGATGGGAACCAGGCTTTTCAACACCACTTTGCATTCTGCTCTTTCATGTGATTATTTTTCTTTCCTCCTGATCATGCCCCATTCCAATGGGCCTGATGTTAGGGTACATGTTTTCTTTGTTCTTCATTGCCTCTTTCACATCATTCCTACCTTTCTGTTTCCTAAAAGCTGACACCAAGTTAAATTACTCAGTTTTTCTAGTGACACACAGGTAGCCTTATTTATCAACCAGTTCTCTTCCTGGCTCATAGCCACTCTAATGCTCCACTACTACTTCTGACTTAATTCTTAGCAGTTTCTATACAAAAGGGTCATCATCCTACCAACACTCTGGCTTAATGATGTTTCCCTTTAATGATGTTTCTCCTCTACCCTGCCTCATCCATTCCCTCCTGTGATTGTCAGTCACATCCACCCCCCATGACCTGTTCATCCTGTGATCTGTTTCATGCCACATGTGTTTGTCCTGTCATTCTCTCCCAAGTGGTCTGACTCCGCATTTCTCCAGTTATTCTAGGGGTTCCTACCACCTTTTCTACTAGACCTTACCTGTTAATACTGTCACTTTTCTTGGCCAAAATTTTGTGTGTAATCATTTCCTTGGCTTTTTTCCCCCCACCTCATCCATTGCTTCTCTCATGTTATAGTTGACAGAATCACTGCCCTGGTTAATTCCATCAGAATGTCCACTGGCACCTAAAGCTGGGCAATTAAACATGGCTGGAGAAAGTCACACAGCTCATTTTCTCCTTAATCCATTTGACTTTTTAAAATAACTATTTATTTTTATTGGGAAGGCAAATGTATGGAGAGGAGAGACAGAAAGATCCTTAATGCACTGGTTAACTCCTCAAATGGCTGCAACAGCCAGAGCTGAACCAATCTGAAGATAGGAGCCAGGAGCTTCCTCCAGGTCTCCATGTGGGTGCAGGGTCCCAAATCTTTGAGCCATCTTCTACTGCTTTCCCATGCCACAAGCAGGGAGCTACATGGGAAGTGGAACATCTGGAATGTGAACTGGCACCCATATGGGATCCCAATGGCTTGCAAGGGGAGGATTAGCCAGTTGAGCCATCATCATGTGGGCCAATCCATTTGGCTTTTAGGACTGCAAACACCGTTGCGTTTCCTGCTGCCTCTCTGGCTCTTTTCCTTGGCTCTGCTCTGCTCAGTTTGTGATAACTCTGTTTGACCTTTGTTGCTTTCAGGGGATCTATTTGAAACATTTTAAATTCATCTAACATGCTACCCTCTTAACTGATTATTTTATACCTTTTCTCTCCCTAATCTTCATTCTTAGTTGGGGATGTTTTCTTTCTACCTCACTGAGAAAATGAAAGCAGTAAGAAGAGGACTCCCAAAGGCTTTGACCGTGTCTTTTTTAGCTTTCCTGTTAGTGATCCTGTCCAAAGCCAGCTCCTGGACTAATAGGACATCGACATTTCAAGCCATGTATAGGGAACACTTCGCTCCTCCACAATAAGCATAGTTAATGTTAACTATACCTTTTGTATGCATGCATTTCTAATCAGGAAATGATCCTTTTTTTCCTTTAGATTAGGTGATAAAATGTGGGAAATTTCCAAATAGTATCTTTGCATACTTCTGTTTCAGAAAAGAGCCCTTCTTATCTGTTGCTTCACTCCTCAGATGGCAGCAGTGGTCAGGACTGGGCCGGACTGAAGCCAGGACAGCCATCTAGGTGTCCCACCTGAGTGGCAGGGCCCCGGACACCTGAACCATCTTCTGCTTTTCTCAGGCCAAGGACAGGGAGCAGGATGGAAGTGGAGCAGCTGGAACTTGAACTGGCACTCACATGGAATGCTGGTATTTCAGGTGGCAACTTAGCTTATGCCACCACAATGTTCTCTGGCCCTTTTGCACAATAATTTCTGGGTAGGATTGTACTAACTTAAGACATTTCAAAAATTAAACATAGAGGGAAATGATATTTTAGTCACACCAGTAATAAGAGTGCTTCATGCCCTGTTTGCTCATCCATCCATAAAGTAAAATGAACCCAAAGATAACCTTCCAGTCCTGAGTTCAGGGTGCTGTTCCTGAACTGAGCCTGTCCTTTGTGTTATCTCTCATCTCACACTCTCGTTTGTGACAACTTTCCGGGTTCCTGTATTTTCTGGCTTGTTCCTTTTTTTTTTTTTTTTTTTTTGGTTCTGTACTGTTACACCCAGGGTCTGGCACTTGAGCTACTGCATTCTGACAGTCAGGGCTGGTTTTTTGAGGGGATTCTCAACTGTGACAAAAACTTTCCCATGAAGGCTGCAAATGTAGTTTCCACAGAAGATTTACTGGTGGAAATTTAAGGGACGGTGTCATCAGATAAAGATAATTAAAGTTTAATTTCTTCTAAACTGAAGGAATCTGATTTTTAGCTGCAGCAGTGTGCTCTTCTCCTTTTCGCCACCAGATGGCACATGGAACTCTTCTGTTTTAGATGTGTCATTGTGACGCCAGGCAGTGATGCAGTCACGTTAGAGAGAGGCAGCCTCTGCTGCTTTCAGACACCAGCTGCTTAGCATACTGCCCTCTGCCTGTCAGGAGGTCGATCTGTAGGATTGATCAGCTGCTGAATTACAGCAGGAAGCTGCAGCTTGCTCTTTTACAAAGGTGCCTTGTTTCAGGGCTGCTGTGGGTTTTTGTTTATTTTAATAAGAACTATCTTAGTGTTCTTTTAGGAACTCAGAGGCATGGAGAGTGTAGTTGTTATATATATATATTTTTTTTTTTTTGCCTTTTCTGGTTTGAGAGCTTCATGAAATTGTAGCCCTCCTTTGAAGGCAGCCGAAAGTGGATTGCATTTCACCAGCTTGATCCTTCATTCCATACCTGTAGTTAAGCCCACTGAAGCACCATCTTAATTTCCAATCCGTCTGTTTTTGCAGAAGGACTCCTTTAGGCACCTACTAAGTTATAATCAGTGCTAGCCAGAGAGTCTGTTAAATCCATTGCCTCTGGGAATTCTGAGGCCCAACCAGAACAGGATGTGCTGGTGCTGAAAGGCTTAAAGTGTGTACTTCTGTGTCATGATACCTGCTTATTATCTCCAGGCAACCCCATTTGTGGAGCCTCTTTCTTACTGTCCAGAATCAGCCGTGTACCTGCACTGTACTGTTTCACACACACCTAGACGGAGACTGAATTTTAAAAAATGGAGAAGCAGAAAGGAAGGAAAAGGTAGAACTTCATTTAACCACCTAATCCTGAAATGCTCACCCATCGTCGCTGGTTAGGGCCAAAGCCAATAACCTGGAACCTAGTCCAGCTCTTCTGGGCAGCAGGGACCTCATCACCTGAGCCATCATCTCTGGGCTCCCAGGCACCCCACCAACACAAAACTGGAATTAGGAGTGGAGCCAGGATGCAAACCAGGCGCTGTGATATGGGATGCAGACATCCCAGCGAACAGCAAAACTGCTAGGCCAGACACGTGCTTCAAAACTGTTGTTATTAAACCCATCTACCGTTATATACAAATTCATGATATCATTTTTTTTAAATTTATTTTTACTGGAAAGGCAGATATACAGAGAGGAGGAGAGACAGAGAAGAAGATTTTCCGTGTGATGATTCACTCCCCAAGTGGCCGCAACGGCTGGAGCTGAGCCAATCTGAAGCCAGGAGCTTCTTCTGGGTCTCCCAAATGGGTGCAGGGTCCCAAAGCTTTGGTCTGTCCTCTCCTGCTTTCCCAGGCCACAGCCAGGGAGCTGGATGGGAAGAGGGGCCAAAGGGATTAGAACCAGGGCCCATATGAGATCTTGGCGTGTTCAAGGCAAGGGGACCCTAACTGCTACGCTATCCTGCTGGGTCCATGATATCATTTAAAAAAAAAAAGATTTATTTTTGTTTGAAAGCCATGATTACAGAGAAAGAGAGAAGACAGAGACCTTCCCTCTGCTGCTTCACTCTCAAGATGTTCACATCAGCTGGAGCTGGGCTGGTCCAAAGCCAGGAACTTCTTCTGGGTTTCCCTCATGACCTTGGGCCATCCTCTGCTGCTTTCCTAGGCTGGATCAGAGCAAGCAGGGAGCTGGTTCAGAAGTAGAGCAACGGAAACACAAACCAGCGCCCAAATGAAATGCTAATGTGGCAAATGGAGATTTAACTATTCCACAGTGCCAGCCCCATTTAAAAAGACATTTAGAGGGCCCGGCGCGGTGGCGCAAGTGGTTAAAGGTCCTCGCCTTGCACCCCCGGGATCCCATATGGGCGCCGGTTCTAATCCCGGCAGCCCCGCTTCCCTTCCAGCTCCCTGCTTGTGGCCTGGGAAAGCAGTCGAGGACGGCCCAAAGCTTTGGGAACCTGCACCCGCGTGGGAGACCCAGAAGAGGCTCCTGGCTTCGGATCGGCATAGTATCGGCCCGTTGCGCTCACTTGGGGAGTGAATCATCGGACGGAAGATCTTCCTCTCTGTCTCTCCTCTCTGTATATCCGCCTTTCCAATGAAAAAATAATAAAAATAAATCTTTAGAAAAAAAAAAAGACATTTAGAGCATCTAGTGTGGGGATCAGCATTAACCAGACTTTTGTTGTCTTGGTGCAGGCAGAAGCAGATGGGGATGCGCGCTTTAATGTCTGTTCCAGTAATTCCCAGCCTTTAGTATACATGCCTGTGCGTGGGTAACATGATAAAGGTGTAAATATCTCCACAGAGTGTAAGTAATGAGGACTCTAGAAGGGCACCTTAGTAGCAAGCACCCCTTGTAATTTTGTCAGGTATGCTAGCTGGAGCTGTTGATTCACTGTGTGTCTTCTGTTTTCTGCCCTGCCACGCTATGGAGCCTAGACACTGCTCTCTGCTTTCTCTCCCCATAATATGTTGGTGTCTGTGTGAGGAGGTGCAGTTAGAAGTACTCATGATGAGGAAGCGACTCAGCCTTTTCAGCTGACTGCTGATAGTTTAGACACTCGTTCTTACAAAACCCTTTTCTTGTTATCTTCTCAGCCAGGTTTTAGTGGGCAGCTTAGAAGGCTGGTTTAAAGAAGGATTGTGGGACAGTGAAGGACGACCTAGAGGCTGGGTTGGCTGGGAAGGGGAAACTGAGGGCTGAGTATTGTACTAGGTCGAGGCGCACCACAGGGATGATGAGCCGGAGATCTGGAGACAAAGTGCTACTGCCAAACAGATAGAACTGGTTCAGTTATTCTGTTGCCTTGGAGCCTTGGAAATGGAGGTCAGAGGTGTGTCCAGGGGAAGAATGAACCTGCAGGAGGTGTTGGAGCACTAGGCTTCCAGACCTGTGGAAGAATGGCGCAGTGTGCCTTTGCCCTGTCCTGGAGCCCAGAGCCGCTGGTCCTCGGGACCCCTTGGTCAGCTCCTGTACTTTGAGACTTGCACCTGTTTTCCTGCTGCTGTAGAGGGGCTTCCTGATGGGGAGTTTTGTGGGGTCTCCATCACAGGCTTTCCTCTGAGGCCTTTCCTCTCTTTTGATTTTTTTCTCTGTAGATAACAGAGTTCAGAATTCAAGACAGTATATTTTAAAACCCCATCTTAAGGTAGTATTTGACCACCCCATCCTTCTTCCTCTCCTACCCTGAGACTGTTTTTTTCTTAATTAGTTCCTTGATCACCCTTTCATTTTTTAAAAGGCAGTTGTAAGCTAATACTAATGTAGATTCTGCCCTCTTCCCTTTTACCAGCTCTTCTCTGCTTTGCCTGCACCTGTTATTTGTAGTTTTAAAGAAAATTCTAATTTTTCACTGAATGTGCATTAATAAATAAAAAAAATACATGGATAAAATAGAAAGCAAATTGTGTTTGAGAAAAACACATAGGAATAAAGTATTAGAAGGGAATATTAGGATACTGTAACATTTTGTACGATGCTAGGTATTTTCCTTGAATATTGTGTGGTTTTATTATTTTTATTAGAGCACAGACAAGAGTTTAAGAATAAATTTGTCAGTGTCTAGGCTGCTTGGAGGAGAGGTTTCTCGAAGTACTTGGACTTACCTGCAAAGCAAATTCTAGTATCCACTTCTAGAGAACAGACACCTGTGTCTTTTACTTTTGCTTTACATGCTGATGGCCACCTGTTTTAAGAATGAATTTCTCTTTTAAAAATCAGATTCCTCTACAAAAGGCTCTTGGTTGGTTTTTTTTCCCCCTCCCCTAAGCTCCTTTGGGCAAGGAAACCCCGTTTGTGTAAGAGAAGGGGCATTGGTAACCCTGCTTCTGCAGGATGGGTTGGAATAATCCTCGCTTTCTGAACCTACAGTAAGCACAACTCTGGGAATGAGTGATTTCTTTTGATCTGTTAAATGATCAGGTGTGTGTGTGTGTGTTTACATACATGCCTTTTGGCAAGGAAAAAAAAACTGCAAAAATCATTTTAAGAAAAATGCTTTTTCTCTGTTCTGCTTGCATTTTTCTTTTCAGCCACGGAGTGAGCGCAGTTGAGCTGCTTTGGCTCAGGTTCCACATTGTGAGGTCAGAGACCAGGGATTGGAGGAGAAGATCAGGTGACTTTCAGTAACAGTGATGACGGCCTCCCCATCCCCACCCCTTCTCCCCCTTCTTTTTCCCCACCCTTTCCTGGCTTCCACCTCAGGAACAAAGAAGGGAAAAAAACAGCAGTATGACAAAAAGCAGCAGCTGCCGCTGCAGACCCAGGCTGGGGGCTGGGTGTTTATTCCGTCTGGTCTGTTTGTTACACTCTTGCCCTGTTCCCCTCAACCCTGAGCCAAATGGAGGATATTTCTGGAATCCCTTATTACAGAAAATGGCTTAGAGGTCTACACTTTATGTGATATCTAGTTAGGAATATTAGGGGTGAGATGGCAGAGATGAAAATTGTTCTGGAGAATTGAGAAAAAAAATTGCTCTGGAGGACCTAAAAAATTATAACCCTTGCAGTGCCTTTTCTTTATGAATCTGTTTAATGTCAGATATATGATAGTTTATTATTTCTAATTATCAGATATTTATATAATATCTAATAGGTATTTGCTGTGCTTTATCACCAAGACATAGAAAATACACAGTCTTTGCTTGTGAGGATCTTAGTAAATTTAAACCAAAGTAGAATTTGAGCTGTGAGGCTGATTCCAGTGCTTGGTGAAAGGGAGTGGCAGGCAGGCAGGCAGCCTGGTCAGCAGAAGCTGGGATGCCTGCCCCTCAAGGCTGTTGTGGCCCTGGGCCAGCGCCCCTTGCTTCTCCCCCGTGAGCAGTGTCCTGATTTCACCAACGCATTGCACACAGGGAGGCTGAGATAGAGGGGAGCAAACTGATAAGAGGATTTTAAAAACATGCCAGCCTGTGCTGGCCACTATTTTGATCATGATTTTCAAGCAAACTAAAAAGGTGACATTTGAGACAGCTAGAAACTGGTGTGATAATAGTGTTATAAGATTAAAATGAAAAAAAAAAACCACTTTGAGAAATGCATACTGAAATAATTATAGCTTGTACGGTGTTTGGGATTTAGGAGGGAGTAGGAATGCAGGGAAATAGAATTGGCTGTGAGCCAACAATTAATGTAGCTATGTGATGGGAATGTGGGGATCTCTGATCTTACTCTGTTTTTGCATGTCTATTTCTCATAATAAACCATTCTTTAAGAGAGGAACAGTTTTGGTAACAGCCCCTTACCTTGAGAGCTTTCCTCCTGCCCTGGAGTCTGCTGTTCTCTGGCAGAAACCTGCCATGTCCCTCTGCAGACACACCTTGGTGCTTGCTTGAGGCAGTGCCTCTCGCCTACTCACCCACAACTCAGATCTGCTCTTCGCACACTCCCTGAGTCACCTTCCTGGGTGTGCTGGGAAAGTGATTGAAACTCGTGACTGTGTGTCTGAATGACCAGATGCCATGTCAGGCTCCCACACTTTTATTTATTTTTATTTGAGGGGGGTAAGACCGTTGTTCCACATTCTCTCTCTCTCTCTTTTTTTCTCTCTCTCTCTCTCTCTCTGTATCTGGGGTAAGGGGGAGATAAAGGGAGAAGCCCCACTCAGGCTCCCACTCATCTCAGGTCCCCGACGTGGGGCATACGCTCCAACACTTTTAATGCCACTTTCTGCTAACCCTTTTTGCTTGGATCTTGTAGCTTTGGGATTCTGCTGTAGCTTTGTTCTTGCTCTTCAGTTTTAAGCATCTCTTGCCAGTTTGCCCTGTCCCTCCTTAAAGCTTTCATTCCGCAGTAGTCTAGTCCAGCAATATTTGATGGATTGCACATACCCACGTATCGTAGACAAGAGATCAGTGAGCCCGGTGGGCAGGGATAACTATCATTGGGTCGCCTGGCTTTTCTGATATCTGCGCCTGTATCTGTGCATAGCTTGCAGGTACCGATGAATGTATCCTGTTTGTGTTACAGACATCAGGAGTAGAAATGAGAGCCGTTCCACCTGAGCTTCCCAGAATTGCAGGGTTTATGTAGAGTTAACAGACATGGCTTATGGTATGCTTCTGGACTTGATAGCATCGCTAGGTTACCTCACAGAAACATTGATGTTATTTCCCTGAAATGTTACTAAATGTTCATTTTGTTCAATTATCTCCAGGAGACTGAGATCACATTTCTGACACAGACCTGCATTCTAGTGGTACCAGAGGCACCTTGTTTTTTAACTTCCTGTTGTGACTCTGTGCTCCTTGTTAAGTGTGCAGCCTTGTGCCACCGTAGGGCGCTGGCTCATTGTTGCTACTTTACTTGAGCTGTAGGAACAGTTAGTGATGTGAATGTTTTTCTACCCATCTGCGTTTTTATTGTCAGGTACTTGGCTTACTCAGGGAGACGTGGCATGAGGTTATGAAAGGTGTTGCCTGTGGAATAAGGACACATGCTTTTCCTTGGGCAGAGCAAGTAATGCTTCAGTGCTGAGTAAGTGAAAATGAAGGTTAGACGAGTTGCTTTACATCTCAGCCTGAGTCTCCCAGCCCTGCAGATATAACCAGTTCTGGTCTGTGTCCTGGGGGTTTTCCAAAGTCCTCTTCCTTGCCCAGCTTACTCATTCCCACCTGTAGTTCTTAAGAACTTAGTTTCCAGGATGTCAGGCAGCTCCCCACTCCTCCATATCCTGTTTGTGGTTTTCATTGAGGGAAGCCTTCCACAGGAATTCCTGGGGAAGTGGTGGCTATAACAGTGGGACTGCCAGGCTGGAGCTGATGACTAAGGTTGGGGGCTAGTGTGCTATAGAAGGCCCTCCCTTCCGCTCTGGTGTTCTTAGAAACTGTTACTAATCACAAGCAAGTATTAACTGGGACTGGGCTGCTGACCTGTGTCTTCTACTCTGTTCTCTTCAGACACAAAGTATTTTTCCTTTTTATATTCTCTGAATTTTAAAGCCCAACAAAGCTAGCAGAAATCAAACAAAAATTGACTTGAATTCTTTTAACAACAAAAAAGGAGAAACAGGGTCCCCCCCCCCATGAGACGGCAGGGGGCGCCCTTTCCCTTTGCTTTGGTACCTGGCACTCCCTACTGCATTCAGCCATTTTAGACAGATGGCTTTTGCTTCCAGCTAACTCCATTTTGTGTTAGTGACGCAGGAAGAAAAGATTAAGGCAAAGGAGGAGTCTGCCTGGGGAGAGGGGGAGGGAGAGGCAGGCTGAGGCGCAGCTGCAGACAGACGCCTTTACTCAGCACTTGCTCCCCAGGGTTATACCTTGCTACAGGCCGCCTGCATCTCGAGCAGTCGATGCAGCAAGTCCCTGCCAGCTGAGCACAGAGCACAGTGATGTTTGACCCACAGTGACAGGGCGTTTCTGAGCTTGCAGGCAGGAATCCCCTCTGCTTCAAATGGATGCTCAATCTGGGGTTAGGTACTTTTCCTAAACAGGATGACTAGGATGCTCTTTGTAAAATTTTCTAAAATCAGAGAAATGATTTTCCACATGCTGATTTACTCCCTAAATGCTTGCAGCAGGAGCCAGGTCACCCACATAATGGCAGAGACTGTCACCCGCTGTCTCTTGAAGTTTACACGAACAGGAAGCCAACCTTCCCTTCCTCTGGAGGAAGAGCCCCTCGCCTTTGGAATCCTCCATCCCCCTGTCATTAGGAAGGAAGAGATGTACTCAGTCTGGATTCTGAGAGAGTCTTTACAAGAGTTTGTCTGCTACTTTCCACAGAGGACCTGTCCAGCAAGTGGACCTTCCCTTCCCCTTGCTATTAAAGGAAAGCTTTAGGGTAGTGTATTTTGCCAGTGCCTGAAGCTACATCCCTTAAGTGAGTCCACATCCTCTGCTTTTTCTCCCAGGTACTTTGATAACTTAAGAGGCAGTTAGTTTAATGAGTTAATAGCACTTCATGGATCAGTTTACAGAGAGAATATTGCAGTGTTGTGGGGGTTGGGGAAAAGGGACCATTCCTTCCCTGCTTCAGGATTATAGCATCCCTGCTCCTCCCTGTGGCCTTTTCCAAAGAGGTGGGTACAGATGCAGATGTGAGCTGTTGCTGGATGCCCTGGCCCCTC
This sequence comes from Ochotona curzoniae, assembly GCF_017591425.1. Classification (NCBI taxonomy): domain Eukaryota; kingdom Metazoa; phylum Chordata; class Mammalia; order Lagomorpha; family Ochotonidae; genus Ochotona; species Ochotona curzoniae. The sequence continues at coordinate 931,789 of NW_024464918.1, forward strand.
CCCTTGCTGAAATGGGCCCACAAATGTCACTCTAAGCAGCTGTGGGAGACAGCTCCCTTGCTCCTGGGGAGAGCATAGGTCACAGAAGGGAATTTGCAGGGTCAGTTTCTTGGCAAGGTTGGCAGGGCACTCTTACAGTCTGGTCCCTTAGAGACTTAGATTGGCGCCATGCCTAGTTTGGAAGCTGTAATTCCCATGGGGCCAAGGGCCTAGAATCTGCTGTCAAGGTCAAGGTTGCAGCAGACGGGAGCAAGAACCCTGGCACTGCCAAGCTTTTTTTAAAAAGATGTATATTGGGCCCGGCACGGTGGTGCAAGTGGTTAAAGGTCCTCGCCCTGCACGCCCGGGATCCCATATGGGCGCCGGTTCTAATCCCGGCAGCCCCGCTTCCCTTCCAGCTCCCTGCCTGTGGCCCGGGAAAGCAGTCGAGGACAGCCCAAAGCTTTGGGAACCTGCACCCGCGTGGGAGACCCGGAAGAGGCTCCTGGCTTCGGATCGGCATAGTATCGGCCCGTTGCGCTCACTTGGGGAGTGAATCATCGGACGGAAGATCTTCCTCTCTGTCTCTCCTCTCTGTATATCCGCCTTTCCAATGAAAAAAATAATAAAAAAAAAAATAAAACAAAATAAAAATAAAAATAAAAAGATGTATATTTATTTTAAATGCAGAGTGACAAAGGGAGAGGAAAGATTAAAAAAAGATCTCCCATCCTCTAGTTCATTCCCCCATGTGACCACAGTGGCCAGGCAAGGTCCAGTCTGAGGCCAGGATCCTGGAATTTTATCTGAGTCCCACATAGGTGACACGGGTCCAAGTACTTGGGTCACCTCCAGCTGCTTTCCCAGGTCCATTAAGCAGAGCAGCCAGGATTCAAGCCAGTACTCTGGCACGGGATGCTGGCCTTGTGGTGGCAGTTGACTGCTGCACCACAACCCTTGGCTCCCTGACATACTGGGTTTTTGTTTGTTTTGTTGTTGTTGTTAAGCAGTCACTTAGGTGACAGGGGTGTGTCTTTTGTCTGTGGAGAATCTTAGTCTTTGCAAATAAGAGACCCCCTCCTCCTTTGTGCAAGGGTGCTGACTGTATGCAACTCTTAATTTTTTTTTCTTTTCTCTTCTCTTCTCTTCTTTTTTAAAAGATTCATTTATTTTTGTGAAGGAGAGACAGAAAGGCCTTACATCCAACTAGAACACTGGGCTCAGAACTGCAGCCACGGTGGACTATGTCAGCCAATGGACCTTGGAAAGAGATTGGAGGCAGATATCTCATTCACTTTCCCCCATTCCTCGACTCTCCCACCCTAATTGGTGATCCACATGGGCATACATTCCTCTCAACTATGGAAACATCATCAAAAATAAAATGATAAAAAATAATAAGTGAAAGTGAACGTGGATTGGTCAAGAGCTAGCCTCCAATCTCTTTTCTTCTGGTATCTCGGCAAAGTGGAGAGATAAGGAGAGAGGGCCGCTTCCAGCAGCCCAACCACATCAGTACCCAGGAATAGGGGAAGGCCACCCGGTGCGTTCCAAGGTCCCCAATGTGGAGCATGTTCTGAGGATACTGTCTCAAGTGGTTTTGATAGTTTTGAGATGCTGTTGATTTTGTAGCTTTAGGGTCAAGGAAATCTATCCAAGGTCCATTGGCTGACATAGTCCACTTTAGAGTCTAGATTTGCCCAGATACTTGTCCGAGAGAGCTGTCCAATTTGTTCTGCCCTCTATGGTACTAGGTGTCCTCTGCAGGCCTCAATGAATTGGTTGTTATGGGCATGCCTTCAGCTGCACCATCTTCAGCAACTGAAAATACCTAGTTCTGACACATGCACTCCATGGTCAGACCATAGTTCCTGTGATTTTCACCATAGTTGCAGTTCTGAGCCCAGTGTTCCAGTTGGGGGGGGGGGGGATTCTCCAAAAAATCTCACCAAAGTGACCTCAACCTGACTCATCTGTGCCCAACCAGTGCAGAGTCCGGCTTAATCCATCACCCACATCAGCCTACACACATACTGGTGGTTGCAATTACCTGATCAGTTTTGTCCTCAGCCCCATCTCATACACAAACCAATGAATGCTGTGGCCCTGCCCATCCCTGCCCACCACACACTTGGCCCTCAAGTGCACCAGCAGAAACTGCAGCCTAGTCAGAGCAACCCCCAACAACCCCTGCCAGGCCCACCCCCAGCCTTGGTTTCTGCGTATGTCTGTATGTGTAGCAGATTGGTCCAGTCTGTCCTGCATCCCATTTGGCTCTTGTACACATCAATGGGCATTGGATCCTAGCTCAAACCAACTGACCCCCACCATTCAGCCCACACATGTGCTGGCAGCTGCCACCACCTGTCCAGCCAGGCCTGCCCCAGCCATGATTTTCATGTTCACCAGTGGGAGTTGCAGCCCACCAGAGAGGTGCCTAGAGTTTCCCTACTTGGCATACTCCCAGCGCCAAATCTTATGCTTTCCAAGTGGTTCTGTGGTCTAGTTTGAAGGACTTGCTTCCATTCCCAGTGCTTGCCAGCTGATGCTGCAGCAAAGCCCAATGAGCCTGGCTTTCTCCCTAACCCAGCTACATGCAAGCCAAATAGTGTTGTAGCCCTCCCCAGCCTGATTCCAGTCGTTTAAAATTTTTAATAGGGCCCAATACAAAAACTCAGTGAGTAAGTCCTCACCTTACATGTGTCAGCATCCCATATGGGTGCTAATTCAGGTCCCAGCTGCTCTACTTCCCATGCAGTTTCCTGCTTGTAACCTGGGAAAACAGTGGAAGACAGCCCAGGACCTTGGGACCCTGCACCCTTGTGGGAGACCTGAAAGAGGCTCCTGACTCCTGGCCTCGGATTGGCTTAGCTCCAGCTGTTGCGGCCGCTTGCAAGCGAACCAGCTGGTAGAGGATCTTTCTCTTTGTATTTATTTATGTAAATATGCCTTTCCAATAAAAATAAATCCTTAAATAATTTCTACTAGGTTCTGACATTGTGGTATAATAGATGAAGCCACTGTCTGTGATACTGGCATCCCATATGGGCACTTGTTTGAGTTCTAGCTGTTGCATTTAAAATCTGACTCCCTGCTAATGGCCTGGGGAAAGCAGCAAAGTGTGTCCCACGAATACACTTTGAGCCCCCACCCATTTGGAAGACACAGTTGAAGTTCCTGACTCCTGTGTTTGCCTGGCTCAGCTCTGGTCATCTGGGGAGGAAAGATGTCTGTCTTCTTCCACTTCTCTCTCCCTCTTTTTCTGTAATGCTGACTTTCAAATAAGTAAATCTTTAAAAAAATTTGTTTTCCCATTGAAAGCGGTGTTCTTGAGGCTAGCTTTGTGGTGGTGTGTCTGTTAAGCCACCACCTGTGACGCCCTTCAAGTACTGTCAGAAGAAAATAAAAGCTGTATTCTTGTCTGCCGCTGATCTGGGCGCAACAATTTTGGCATTGAGAGAGAAGGAAATTTGTCCTGTATTAGTTTTTATGTCAGCATTGTGTAAGCTTGACTGAGATGTCTATTGGATGTTGTTTTCTGCTGGTAATTGTTGGTCCTGTTGAAGTCAAATACAAACGGTGAGTTTTTTCTTGTACTTGATTGAGAGTAGTCTGCTACTATATACCCCGTCATCAGCATTTCTCATTTGTAAACAGCTGATTTCTCTGGGACTTTGTCCCCATACATTTCTCCTGTAGCATCATGGTGTCACCTTCAGTTAGTGCAGCATCTATGTTATTCTGATGAGGGCTCTTTCCAAACTGATGTCTTGTTCTGCTTTTGTCTCAAAATGCAAAATGTTCAGGTAGGATATAGTAAGTTAATGAGCTTTGGCACAGAAATTCTTAGAAATCCATGCATAGCTTTTTTTCTACTATGAATTTCCATTAACTTTTTTTGATTTTGATAGCTCGTGCTGGTGCCGGAGGAGGGGAGCCAGAGGCCATGGGGATAGGGAGAGGAGGCCTCACAGCTGCCAGCAGTCCAACAGCCAGAGATGGAGCCCCAGTGCTTAAAGTTGATCGGTCTTTGTGTCTTATGACCGTGCATACTTCCTAGGTTTAGATTTGTCTTACAATTCAGTTCAGGTTGTGCATGTTTACTGCTTAATACACCTTACAATCATGTTATTAGGTGTACACAAATTCAGATTTCTTTTTTTAAGATATATTTTATTTTTATTGCAAAGTCAGATATGCATCGAGGAGGATAGACAGAGAGGAAGACCTTCTGTCCAATAATTCACTCCCCAAGTGCGTGCAACAGCCGATGCTGCGCCAATCCGAAGCCAGGAGCCAGGAGCTCTCCAGGGTCTCCCAGGCGGGTGCAGGGTCCCAAGGCCTTGGGCCTTCCTCGACTGCTTTCCCAGGCCACAAGCAGGAGCTGGATGGGAAGTGGAGCCTCCAGGATTAGAACTGGCACCAATATGGGATCCTGGCACGTTCAAGGCGAGGACCTTAGCCACTAGACCATCGCCGCCGGGCCCACAGATTCAATTTCCTTATATTTTCCATGTGAACTAGTATTTTTTAAATCATTATAGAGGGTCTTTGACACTGCTTTTTTTTTTTTTTTTTTGCCAATTTAAAGACCATTTTTATGAGACATTTAGTGTAATATCCTTTTTGCTAGAATTTCTCTGATAGAACCTACTGCTTAACACTGTGATTTCACCTGAGTGTATCCCTGTTTTAGATGTTTCTCTTACAAACAATATATATTGGGGCTTTTTCATTTTCTTTTCTAAAATATTGATTTAAAAGGTAATTGGAACCAGCATTGTGGCATAGTGCCTGCAACACTGACATCCCATATGGGTGCCAGTTTAAGATCCAGCTACTCCACTTTCCATCCAGCTCCCTGCTCATGTGCCTGGGAAAACTAGTGGAGGGGAGGGGATCCAAGTATGTCACCCACATGGGAGAACTGAAAAATAGTTCCAGGTTCTTGGCTTCAGTCTGGCCCAGTTCTGGCCATTGCATCTGTTTGGGAAGTGAACCAGCACGTGGTGGATTCTATCTCTTCACCTCTCTGTACCTTTCAAATAAAATTTTTTAAAAAAGCTTTTGTTTTTCCATCTTCTGCCTCATTACTTAAAAGGATTCCAAAGTTTGGGCTGGACCAGGCCAAAGCCATGAGCCAAAAACTCCTTCTGGGTCTTCCACATAGGTGCAGGGACCCAATGCCATTTTCTAGATGCATTAGTAGGAGGCTGGCTCAGAAGTAGAGCAGCCAGGGCTTGAACTGGCACTCGTAGCATGTTCAATCCACTGTGCCATATGGCTGGTCCCTGGGATTGTTCCTTTCTTTGTTTAAATTTATTCTTACTTATCTGAAAGGCATTGTTATGAGGGTGGAGAGGGAGGCAGAGAGAGAGAAAGAAGTTTTCCATTTGCTGGTTCATTCCTCAGATGGCCGCAGTGGCTGGATCTGGACCAGTCTGAAGCCAAGAACCAGGAATTTTATGGGTCTTAGGGCCTAGGCACTTATGCCACCTTCTGCTGCTTTCCCCGGTGCTCAGATGGGGTTCTGGTGCTTGTATGTGGCAGCCTTACACACTATGCCATGTTGCCAGCCCGTGGAGCATGTAAACTTTACAGTGAAGGTAATTATTAAAATGTTTTTTAAATCTGCCATCTTATTTCCCAAATGTTCCATTTGCTTTTTTTTTTTTTAACTGATTTTGAACCTAATACAGTACAGTAGCTTACTGTGAATGCAAATGAGTTCCGTCCTTTGGAATATGTTGAGGCTGTCTTTTACCTAGCATCTAGTACCGTCTGTTAAATGTGCCACGTACATGTTTTAAAAGGCGTAATTTGTTATTGAGCGCATTGTTAGATGATGTTCAGAATGTTTCCTCTCATGTTTCTGTTGGCTTGTTTTATTACTGGTGTAAGGTGTTCATTCTTACACTATACTTGGACCTCTAGTTATTTGTTTGCCTCATGCATTTTGAAACTTAGTAAGTGGATGCATGTAGAACTGTTGCACTTTTTATCATTGTGAAAAGTTTCTGTTGTTGGTAGTTATTAGTAATGCCATTTCTGATGTTTGCATTGATCCTGCAGCTTTCTTTTGGATCATATTCCCTGTCCTTGAAAGCAGCATATTAGTGACTATTTGGAGAATTGAATCTGATTTTAGTCTTTCCTTGACAGAGTAGTCCATTTGAGTTGATTTGTACTATATTACTGTTTTCTGTTTCCTTGATTTTATCCTTTTTTCTGTTCTTGCCTTCTGATAGGTTAATATGAGATTTTATTGTTTTGTATTTCCCCTATTCTTACAAATCTTTTTTACTGTTCTTCTAGTGGATATGTTAGAGATTACAGCATGGATGCTAAGGTTATATTGTTGTATTTTAGATATTTTATTTATTTATATTGGAAAGGCAGGTATAAAGCAAGGAAGATCTTCCTCTCTGTCTCTCCTCCTCTCTGTGTATCTGACTTTGCAATAAAAAAAGAATAAATCTTAAAAGAAAACTCAAGAAGATATGCAATAAATGTGACTAAAATATAAAGTTCTTGTGTCATGTGGAAGGTGTTAAAAAATATAACCTTGGGGGCCCAGTGCAGTGGCCTAGCAGCTGGGCTTGAATGCACCAGGATTCAATCTGGGCACCGGTTCTGGTCCTGGTGATTTACTCCCCAAGTGACCACAACAGCCGGTGCTGCATTGATCCAAAGCCAGGAGCCCAGATTCTCTTCCGGGTCTCCCACACGGCTTCAGGGTCCCAAGGCTTTGGGCCGTCCTTGACTGCTTTCCCAGGCCACAAACAGGGAGCTGAATGGGAAATGGAGCTGACGGAATTAGAACCCATGCCCATGTGGGATCTTGGCGCGTTCAAGGCAAGGACTTTAGCCACCGTGCTGGGCCCACCATTTGAGTTCTTGATATTATGCATTGTGATTCTACATAACCCTTAGACCCTTTCAAATATTTTTAGCAGTATTATTTTCTGTTCATTCAAAAGCATCTTTCTAGTGGTTTTCCGCCTTTCTGCATTTGTGTCAATACTGCCTTTTGTATTTTAATTCAAGTCTGCTGGTAAGGAATTCAGGTAGTTTTTTGTTTGTTTTTATTTATTTTCAACAGAGAGTTAGAGATGGAGGGAGTAGAGGAAGACAGAAAAAGATTCCATTTGCTTCGTTCAGGTCTCACATGGATGCAGGAGCGCAAGGATTTAGGCTCTCTTACACTGCTTTCCCAAGCCCTTTAGCAGGAAGCTGGATTAGAGTGGGACAACCATGACATGAACTGGTGTCCACATGCGATGCTGGCATTGCGGATGGTAATTAGCCCACTGCACCATAATGTTCTAGACTCTGCTGCTGTGCCTGATTCTTGCACCTATGCCCTGGTGATGTACCATAATGTGGTTGTCTTTGTATTTATCTTTGGGCTTTGTGAGCTTATTGATTCTTCTATAAAAAAAATTTAATTTATTTGAAAGGCTGATTTTTAAAGAGGAGAGAGAGAGAAGTTCTTCCCTTTGTTTAAATGGCCGCAATGCCTAGAGCTGAGCTGATCTGTACCCAAGAACCAAGAGTGTGTCTTCTCAGTGTCCCACATAGGTGCAGGGCCCCAACTTTGAACCATCCTCCGCTGCTTTCCCAGGCTATAAGTAGGGAGCTAGATTGGAAGTGGAACAGCTGGGATATGCACTAGTGTCTGTATGAGATGCCAGCGCCACACACTGGCCCATTATGCTAGCATCATCACATTGGCCCAAGCTTCTTGATCTGTGTGTTCAAATCTTACATCACTTTCGGAAAATTCATAGATTTCTCCCTAAATACGGCTTCTGACCAATTCTTTCTGGACTTCTAATTATACCTATTGGGACCTTTCTTTCCAGCTTTTAATTGTGCTTTGGTTTATTCCTTTAAACCTGTTTACTGTGCTCATTATTTCTGTTAAGTTTTTTTTTTTTTAATATTTATTTTTACTCCACAGTCACACATACAGAGAGGAGAGCGAGGAAGACCTTGTGTCCGATGATTCACCATCCTCCCTCCCCCCGCCCATGACTGCAATAGCCGGTCATGGAGCTGATCTGGAACCAGGAGCCCCCTCCAGGTCTCCTCCACTCCCCTCCCAGGCCACAGGCAGGGAGCTGGATGGGAAAAGGGGCCCCCAGAATTAGAACTGGTGCCCATATGGGATCCTGGCATGTACAAGGCGAGGACTCTAGCCACTAGGCTACTGCGCTGGGCCTCTCTGTTAAATTTTTTAAGCTGTAAAATATCTATTGTTTTCATCCATTCTTTGGTGAACTTCTCCATCTTCATTTAATTCTACATTCTCCCCTTTCCATTCTTGAAAATGTTAATGATCAGTATTGCAGAGTTCTTACTAGGTCTGATTTCCGAGTCATGCGTATGTTACGTTTCCCCCCATCTTGATCTTGGGAAAATGATTCTGCTTGTTGGCATACCTGGTCATTTGGTTATTACCAGAAGTTACCATACACAGAATCATGGCATTTGAAGGTTTGGTTACCTTTTTCTAAAAAGAGGTCACGTTTCTCATTGTCACACAGAAGAGAGAGGGGCTAATGACCTTAGCCCATTCAATGAATGGACTGTGGGAGGCGGGGCTTGGTCTATCTCAGGCCCATCTGTTCCCAGAGCACAGATTTGTTAACCCTTCCTGTGGGAACCTGTTAGGTTCAGTTTTCCTCTGAAGACTTAATCTATTACACTGTCTGCTAAGTGAAGAAAGAGGTTCCCAACTTGGGGCAGAAACCAGGCCTTCCTTCCAATCTGTCCCACAGAATGATCAGGCTGGTATCAGAACAGAGCTGCAGTGTTTGCTTGCTTCTCTGGGTCACTTCACCACCATCTTCTCAATTATTCCATGTTTTCAAGGTGACGTTCTAAATACTGTGCCAGCATATTTAGATATTTTCCATGGAGAGTTGTCCCCATTACTGGAAATAGAAGTTCCCATTTCTTTTCAAATTTCATATGATTTTTACCACAATGAAATATTCCCTATAAAGGTTGATTTATCACAGGAGGAAGATGAGCCTGCTGTGTAGGAAGAAGGCTTGTCTTCCTGCTTGGGCAGGGAGGATCCTTGCCCCTCACTCTGTTCACCCCTACCCCCACTGCTGTTTTTGCCTCCTGGATGCCCCTTCCGCCCCCTACACCCTTTATCCTTTTGGAAGTCTTTCTATCATCTTTCTGCTTACGTTCCATATCATATAGTCAATAAAGCTTTCCCCTAAGGGGGAACACCAGCACCGCATACTGGAGCCACCAGTTTGGATACCAGCTGCTGCTCCTCTGATCCAGCTCTCTGTTTATGAATCTGCAAAGGTAATACAAGATGATCTGAGTGCTTGGGCCTCTGCCACCCACACAGAAGAGCAGAACGGAGTTCCAGGTTCTAGCTTTTCCTGGCCCATCCCAACCCTTTAAGTCATTTGAAGAGTGAACCAGCACATAGGTCTCTATCAGGGCTCCCCACCTCCAGTCACTCTACTTTTTAAATAAAATATTTTTTCCCAAAAAAAAAAAAAAAAAACCAAAAACGATTTAGGGGACCCAGCATAGTGGCGCAACAGGTTAATCTCCCACCCTGTGGCTTGCCATCCCATGCTGGTGCCAGCTCATGTCCCAGCTGCTCCACCTCCCATCCAGCTCCCTGCTGTGGCCTGGGAAAGCAGTCAAGGACGGCCCAAAGCCTTGGACCCTGCACCCGGCTGGAAGACCCAGAAGAAGCTTCTGTCTCCTCGCTTGAGATCACCTTCACTCTGGCTATTGCAGCGATTTGGGAAGTGAACCCCAGTGGATAGAAAACCTCTCTAAAAAACTGCCTTTCAAATTTAAAAAAAAATTTTTGAAAATGGACTTACTTGAAAGGCATAATGACAGAGATGGCTTCCGTCCACTGGTGCCTTGCCCAAAAGCACTTACTAACTGGGGCTGGGTCAGGCTGAAGCCAGGAATCAGAGATTCTAATTGGGTCTCCCACATGGATGACAGAGACCCAAGTACTTGGGCCATCATCTTCTGCCCTCCTGGGCACATTACATTAGCAGGAAGTTGGATCCTAAGTAGCGTAGTAGCCAGGACTTCAGATAGCACTCCCGTATTGGATATGGATATTGCAAAGGACAGCTTAACCTGTGCTGCAATGCCCTTCTCAAATCAAGATTGGAAAACAACTTCTTTAAAGATTTTTTATTTTTGTTGGAAAGTCAGATATATAGAGAGGAGCAGAGACGGAAAGATCTTCTGTCTGCTGATTTATTTGTCCAAGTGGCTGCAACAGCTGGAGCTGAGCCGATCTGAAGCTGGGAGCTTAGAGCCTCTTCTGGGTTTCCCATGCAGGTGCAGGGTCCCAAGGGCTTGGGCTGTTCTGCACTGCTTTCCCAGGCTACAAGCAGGAAACAGGGCTGCCAGGACTCAAACTGGCGCCCATATAGGATCCCAACACATGCAAGATGAGGACTTTAGCTGCTAAGCAACCACGCTGGGCCCAGAAAATGTCTTTTTTTTTTTTTTTTTAAAGATTTATTTTTATTATTTTGTTATTGGAAAGGCGGATGTACAGAGAGGAGAGACAGAGAGGAAGATCTTCCGTCCGATGATTCACTCCCCAAGTGAGCGCAACGGGCCGATACTATGCCGATCCGAAGCCAGGAGCCTCTTCAGGGTATCCCACGCGGGTGCAGGTTCCCAAAGCTTTGGGCCGTCCTCGACTGCTTTCCCGGGCCACAGGCAGGGAGCTGGAAGGGAAGCGGGGCTGCCGGGATTAGAACCGGCGCCCATATGGGATCCTGGGCGTGCAAGGCGAGGACCTTTAACCACTTGCGCCACCACGCCGGGCCCAGAAAATGTCTTTAAAGAAACATTTGACAGGCAAATAACATAAGTGGGTAAGAATATAGTACTTCCTGCTCCTCAAATTGCTGCAACATCCAGGTCTGTGCCAGGTTAATCTGGAAGCCAGGAATTCCTTCTGGATCTCCCACATGGATGACAAGGGCGCAAATATTTGAGCCACTCTCCACTGACTTCCTGTGTGTATTAGCAGGAAGCTGGTTGGGAATCAGAATAGCCAAGACTTGAACTTGGCATTCTGTTGTGGGCTTTTAGCATCCCAAGTAGTGGCTTAACCCTCTATTCCACAATGGTGACCCCAAGTTTAAATCAGTCTGCCTTCCATTTCAAACTCTCTTGATTTTGAATCACTCATTGCAGTTTTTATTTATTCCAATTTGTATTTTTTATATTTGAATATGTAATAGTTTTGAAGGTTGGTGTGTGTGTGTGTGTGTGTGTGTGTGTGTGTGTGTGTAGCTACCATCAAGTTAGGACCTAACTTTTTTTCCAAGTTGGAGAAAGAACCAGTAGCTGCATTGCTTGGTTAGAGATCAGTGAGCTCCTGCTAAGAGGTTTTGCTGATAGGATTGTACTGGGGGCCAGCCTTGTGGCAGATTATGCCACTGCATCCAATGCTGGCTTCCTGTATAACTGCTGGTTCAAATCTTGGCTACTCTGCTCCTAGTCTCACTCTCTGCTGATATGCCTAGGAAAGCAGCAGAAAATGGCCTGAGTGGTTAGACTCCTGTCACGTTGGGAGACCCAGATGAACTCCTGACTCCTGGCCACTGCCTGGCTCAGCCAGTGCAGCCATTTGCAGAATGAACTGGAGGATGCAGTGTTCATCACTGTGTTTCTCCATCTGTCTGTAACTGCGTTTCAATTAAGTAAGTCTAAAAAATAAAATTGGAACACATCCACACCCATTCAGTTAGTCATCATCAGCTACTTTCATACAAGTACCCTATCAGTAGAACTGAGTGGGTGTAACAACAAAGCCTTAAATAATATCTAGGCATTAAAAAAAAAAAAAAAAACTAACCACTCCCTGGACTAGACTGCTCTTTTTGTATTGATCCAAGTTGCCAGTTTATCATATACTAAAAATAGCTATTTCTGAAATTTCTTGTTGCTTTATTTATTAGTGGTAATTTCAGTAGTTTTAAGCCACTATCTTATTGACATTGAAGATAGAATTTATTTAGGTTTACTGGGGTATGATTCAGCTTTTTAGTTGTACAGTCTCTCTGAATTTTGACATGCACATAGCTTATGTAAGTGTCACAATGACAAAGTATTGAACATTTTCATCACGTTGAAAAACTCCTGTGCCTTCTTGCCAGTTCCTTCTTCTTAATGCCAGGTCCTGGAAATCATTCATCAATTTTTTGTTTCTTTAATTTTGTCTTTTCCAGAAAGACAGTATTAACAAAATCATACACTGAGTATATTCTGGAATCTGTGTTCTTTCACTTAGTTGGATTTATCTGAGGTTTTTGCTTTTTTTTTTTTTTTTAAAGATTGATGTAGCAAATTTTTAGAGAGAGAGAAGTAGAGACAGGTCTTAGTTCCCTGCTGTCTTGCTGTCCGTCAGCTAAGGTTCCCAGCTCCTAGGGGCCACTCAGCACTTGTCTCCCATTGTCTCCTCCACAACATGAGGTTGTCTCTTGAAGGACTACAAGAAAAGCATTTGCTGCAACTTAGAGTCTGACTTCTTCCCTCTAACTACAAGCCCTTGTTTAAAAGGAACTACCACAGCAGGTCAGGCCCACCACATACTTTGGGGAAAAGGTTCTATCAGGCATGAACACTAGGGGTAAGGAAACTTGTTTGCAATTCTGCTTACCATATGATTTTTACTTTTTTTTTTTTTAAGATTTATTTATTTGTATTGCAAAGTTAGATACATAGAGAAAGGAGGAGAGATAGAGGAAGATCTTCCATCTGATGATTCACTCCCCAAGTGACCACAATGGCCGATCAGAAGCTAGGAGCTCTTCCAGGTCTCCCACGTGGGTGCAGGATCCCAAGGCTTTGGGCCGTCCTTGACTGCTTTCCCAGGCCACAAGCAGGGAGCTGGATCGGAAGCACGGCAGCCAGGATTAGAACCAGCGCCCATATGGGGTCCTGGGGCATTCAAGGCGAGAACTTTAGCTGCTAGGCTATGGCGCCAGGCTTGTTTGTACTTTTAATATCTAAAAAGCATTGCATACCTCAAAGTTGTAAAAATTGTCCTGTTTTCTACCAGATGTTGATTACATTCATGTTTTCCTTTTAGGTCTATGTGCACAGATACATTATCTGTACATCTATTTACTATATGGAGATAAAATTGATCATCATACAATCCTGTGGGTTTGGTTTTTTGAAAAGCAGAGCTACACACAGACAGGGGTCTTTCATCCACTGGTTCACTCTCTAAGTGGTTGCAGAATAGCTAGGGCTGGGCCAGGCCAGAGTCAGGAGCAAGGAGCTTCTTCTGGGTCTCCCGTGTGGATACAGAGGGCCAAGCACTTGGGACAACCTTTACTGCTTTCCCAGGAGCATTAGGAGGAGCTGGGTGGGAAACGAGGCCGGTGGCACTAGAACTGGTGCCCGATGCAATGTCAGTGCTGTAGGCAGCAGCTTAACCTGATACACAGGGCACTGGCCCCACTTCTGCTTTCTTGTGTGTGCACACAAAAGGTTGTGCAACCACTGCCACTCTTAATTGCAGAACATTCTCATCACACAGACAAACACAATCTATTAGCTGCCATTACCTACGGTCCCTAGTACGTGAACTCTCAATCTGCATGGATTTGTGTGTTTTGGACATATCATATCAGTATAGTCATACAATTTGTATTCTTAGTATTTGACTTCTTACAATAATCTTGTTGAATGAAAAATTGATCTGTGTTGTAGCATTCCTTCATTTATGGATGAATAATACTCCATTGTGTAGATAGCATATTTTATTTTTCCATTTATTAGCTGATACACAGTTGGATTGTTCCGCTTTTGGTGACTATTAATGCTGCTCTGACTGTTTCTTCTTTAAACTCTTGATGTGGGGAGGGCCCTGTATCTCTGAACCCTTCAGTGTGCACCTCTGAGTGTAACGATATTCTCTTTGGGACAGACATTTGGCACTGGTGTTAATATACTGATACGCCTGCATCCCAGGAATATCGGAATATGTGGGTTCAAGCCCTGGCTTCTCTTTCAATCCAGCTTCTTGCTACTCTGCACCTTGGGAGGCAACAAGTGAGGGCTCAAGTGTTTGGTTCCCTGCCATTCGTGTGGGAGAACTGGGTTGAGTTCCTGAGTTCTGACTGCAGCCTGATCCAACCCTGTCTATTTAGGGAGCAAATCATCAGATGGAAGATCTGCCTCTTCTGACTTTCAAATGAATAAAAGTATCTACTTTAAAAAGAACATTCTCAGGCCTGGTGTGTTAGCCTAGTGGTTAAAGTCCTCGCCTTGGGGAATGAATCATCAGATGGAAGATCTTCTGGCTCTCTTTTTTGTATATCTGACTTTCCAATAAAAATAAATAATTTTTTTAAAAAGTTCTCTTAAAAACCACAGTGTCATCACATTTATGAATTTGTAAAAGTTTATTCTATTTGAAATGCAGCATTGGGGAGAGATCTTCTATCTGCTTCAACTCCCCAGACGGCTGCAATAGCCAGGACTGAAGCCAGGAGCTGGGAAGTACATCTGAGTCTCCCGTGTCCTTGAGCAAGCTGGTATTATCCTCCCTGCTCTCGGTAGCAGGGAGCTGCATCAGATGTAGGATGCCAATGTCACAGCTGGTGGCTTAACTCAGCCCTGTATTTAGGAAATCTTGATAAGTGTTATTTGATAAATTATTTTTATTGGAAAGTCACATATATGGAGAGGAGGAGAGACAGAGAAAGATCTTTCATTCGATGATTGACTCCCCAAGTGTCCGCAATGGCCGGTGTTGCGCCGATCTGAAGCCAGGATCTAGGAACTTCTTCCAGGTCTCCCACACGGGTACAGGGTCCCAAAGTTTTGGGCTATCTTCCACTGCTTTCCCAGGCCACAAGCAGGGAGCTGGCTGGGAAATGGAGCATCTGTGATTAGAACTAGTGCCCATATGAGATCCCAGGCATTCAAGGCAAGGACTTCAGCCGCTAGGCCACTGCACCAAGGCCAAATTTTAAAAAAGTTTTTTAAAGTCAGATTAAGAGATAAAGGAGATCTTCCATCTGCTGGCAAACTCCCCAAATGGGTGCATCAGCCAGAGCTGAACCAATCAAGAGCCAGGAGCCTCCTCTGGATTTCCCACGCAGGTGCAGGGGCCCAAGGACTTGAGCCATCCTCCATGGCTCTCCCAGGCCACAGCAGGGAGCTGGATTTTTTTTTTTTATTAATAAATTTTATTTTGACATTCTCTACATAGTTAATTAGGGTAAGAAGGTTCAAGGGCTATAGGAAAGTGGATAATACTAGTATGTTTTCCATATTGTTAGCTTCATATTCAAAGGGGGGTATTTAAGGGAAAAGCCCACCTAATTTCCCACCCTCCCCAGGTCCCGGATATAGGGCATGCTCTGAGGTTCTTGCTCAAGTGGTCTTGATATTGCCACAGTTATGAATCACTGTCAATCTTGCCACTCCAAGCACTATGAGATCTTTGAAAAATCCACTGATTGACATAGTCCATCATAGCTGAGATGGTTGGTTGACCTGTTCTGTCTTCTCTCTTTTCTTCGTTAGGGTTCTGAGTCCAGCATTTAGATTAGGAAGATCTCCAAAGAAACTTCTTGTATGTGCTAACAAGTACAGGGCCTGGCACCGTCCATCGCTCCAATCAGCTGGTGGTTGCAATTCCTGGGTTGGTTCTGTTTTCACTCCCGACTTCCACTGGAACCAATGGGTTTTGCAGTCCAGCCTGGTTCTGCCCAGCACATACTTGGCCCTCACATAAACCAGCAGGAGCTGTAGCCTAGGTTGGAGCGACCCACAATAACCCCAACCAGGCCCACCCCCTACCCTGGTTTGCCAGTAAGTGTAGCAGTAATCCAATCTGTCCCACATCCCATTCCACCCCAGCCGCTGTCTTAGTTTTATGTCCTCCCATGGAAGTGGTAACCCAAGAGGGATGAGCCCACTATTTCCCTCCCATGCCTCTCCCACTCCCAGATTCCAGTTGATGCTGCCCAAACAAACCTCGCCCACTTTAATTTTGTTTGCACCAGTAGGAATAATCCGCCCAGCCTGGCCTTTCCCTGATCTAGTCCACATGAGGCGCACAGGTGTGGTAGCTCTGCCTAGTCTGGTCTGCCCCCATCCCAGCCCATGCTCTCCTGTGGAAGTAGCTGTCCAGCAAAGGAACCCTCCCTTATTCCCCTGCCAGCTCTGCCCACTTCCTTTCTTGTTCTCAGGCTGGTTGGGCGCTGCGGTCCCTTCCGGTACAGGCAACCTCACCTCGGCATTCCATAATGTGCACTAGTCTTTGTTGCGACCGAACCTGGGTCGACCCACACTGGTGCCTGGATTTGCCAGTGGATGACGTGGACAGATTCAGCCTGGTCTTGCCCCCACGTCTGCCAATTGTATGCCAGTGGGTAGTTTTCCATGGCTTTTTCTGGGCTGTTTCCTATCATGTTTCTTGCGTTTACCTGCTGGGTCTGTGCCCTGCCAGAGGAGTTGCCCAGGCTCCTCCATCAGAACCTCTCCCAATGCCAGGTTTCACGCTTACCAGTGGGTCCATGAGCCAACCCTACTCAGTCCACCTCCTGTCATAGCAGGAACTGTGGCTTTTCCTGACTGGCCTTCAACCCAATCTGGTTCTTGCTGTTGGATGTGGGAGCTTGCCGGAGTCCAGCTCCAGCCGAGTTCGGAGCTCGGGAAGGGTGCGTGGAGTCGGCGATAAAGAAAGACACAGACACAGGCATTTGGTGCATTCTCACAACAACTCAGAAAGAAACTGTCCTTTTTATTTATTCAAAACCCTTCTCAAGCTTCTGCACAAGCAACTATTCTATTTTTTTCTTTTCAAAATTAAGGGGGCATGTACAGACATTTGGTCATTCCGTCTGCACTTCAAGGCTAAGCAGGTGCTCCTAAAGATAATTTTGCAAAATACTGTATTCATATTCTTCAAAGCAAGCTATTGTTTATTCTTCAACAGTAGCCATGGAGCAACAGCCAGGACTCCAAGGCCAAGGCACATGCGATTATCTACTAATCAGTAGTACTTTCCCACCACATTTTTACTTCTACAATTTACCCATCATTTAATGGGAAAATAGGTTATAAGGGAAAAAACCTAAAATCTAAAACAGAACTTAAAATGTTAAATCTCCCTACAACTATAGACTCCTACAACCCCATAAACAATAAAGCAATAATCAAAAGCATTTTTCTTTAATAAAAGCATCCTTAATTCCTCTAGCTAAAAATTATAAAAGCAGCTAAAACAATTACATTTTCTATGTTCAAAAAAAATTGCAAAGACAGGCTAGCCTTTGAAATAACAATAACTATATTTATTGCCATAGCGGTTTCAGCTCTCACTCCCATCACTTGTATTAATATTTAGGATATTTTCAAGCCCCTTCCCAGAAGGTGCGCTATATGTCTGGGCCAGATTCTGAGGCAATAATTAGCACACAATAAGGTGTCCAAAAATGGCATGGGCTTAATTGTGCTCCTGTGTGTAAATTGTCAAAGGCCCACTCACCAAGACATTATCAGTGACATTGACTCTCAAGCTCACATCGGTTGCAAAAACCTGCAAAACTGTCTCACAGAGGTGAACAACAATGCCTCAAAAGAATACAGAATTCTTAGTGGGGTGCTTGAGTGTCCATGCAGCCAGGGGGTGAAACAGCGTCAGGGTGGTCAGAGAGAAATGCGCCGGGCCCTGCCAAACAGCTGGAAGCTCCCCCGGGCCCTGCCAAACAGGGGAGCTGTTCTCTTCACACCTTCGTGCCATCCACACCTACTGCACGGACCCCAGCATCTCCCCCTTTTTATTATTAAGTTGAAGGATGCGCAGTGCTCTGTGAGTGGCTTAAATCATGGAGCTCAAATGTTAGAAGATGACTGGGCCAAGAAACAACACAGAAAGGAGAACAATTAGCGTGATTCCCAAATTAATAAAGAAAGAAGAAAAGTTCTTCTTAGAAATAAAAGATGAAAGAGATTGTAAAAATTGATTAGCAACACCTCCCGTGGAAATGGCCTGAAGGTGAGAGTGAGAGGTAGTAGAATTTTGGGCATATAATTCCTGGATGCTAAAAATATTAGATGTACTATTCCATACACTATGGAGATGAGCTTTAACATCAATCTAGGAGTCATTTGAGTAAGTGTAAGGCAGCGGAGTAACACAGATCTATTTATAATTACTATTACAAGTGGCACCTAATCTAATTTTTAAATATAGAATTTCATTGCTAATATAAATTACTGCCTCTTCTAATGCATTAACCTTAGCCTCTAAATTTTTATCAATACCTTCCTGGGTAAACAAAGCAAGACTAACATTACGAGAAAGGGTATTAACATGATGGGCTGTATGAACTTGCTCTGTCAGGGCAGTCACTGAAGCTGGAAAAGATTCAATAAGGGTAATAAAGGAAGTGAGACTTAAAAATAAGGAAATTACAAAACGTTTAGGACATGATAAAGCTGTAGAAACTGATTCCAAAGCATAAAGAGCAGCATCATCATACCATGGTTCAGTCAAATTTACAGGTAACATCACATATGAGGGTCTTCTTAAGATGACAAAAATATCAAGCATCAGGGAAAAATTAAGACAATTAGTAACAATACACAATACAAATTGCAATATTCACAGAGTCATTTTGGGAAAAGGAGAGGGAATCTCAGGGTCCCTGTAGAAGGGAAAGATAAGTTACTTATCAGAAGTCCTTTTGGAAAGTAGCTGGAGTCCTGTGCGGGAATGTCTTCAGTGGTAGAGGGTAGATCAGTAGATGTATTTGTGATGTGTCCTCATGGCAGGTGTTGATCCTCTGCACAGACTTGGCTCTTAAAACATCTCCAGGTGGAAGTGTCTGTTTGGCCTCAGCAAGGGTAGCACTGAGGCTAGCAAAACTCTCTTCTGTTGTTTGTAGTAACATAAGTTTACCATGGTCTTTCAGATGGTTCACATATATAGATGGAGGAGAATACAAGGTGGATTATGATAAAGATTTTGTCAAGATGACTAGGGAATATTTCAGTCACATACATCTGTTCTTTCAAATAATATTTCTGTAACAAAAAACCCCAAAAATCAATTAAAGGTATAGCATTTCCTAATCAGTAAAAACAGACAGTATGATAACAATTAAAATAAAAATTTCTATAATAACTCTAGTTGGAAAAAACTGGCATAAAACTAAGATCTATTATGTGTCTGTTTCTCATTTGAACTCAAGGAACATTGAAACTAAGTAATAAAACACACACACACACACACACCTTTTCCTTAGAATATACTTTAGATGACTGTAAAAGTAAAATTTCAAATAATTGTAGCAAAAAGACATGCATCAACACAGACATAGGTGGCCACCACACTCACTCAATTTTAAAAGCTAATGGGCCATAATGATGTTTTGTATGGACCCTGACTCAAGAGATTGTGTTGCACCCAGCCTCTTGAGTCCCAGATGAGTACTCAAAACAAGCAAATTTGAATGATGAGGTACCTGTATATAGGCAGAGGTCAGTGCAAATCCTGCGAGCCAGGAAGCCAGGACTGGCAGCTGGGGCCGTGTTAAGCATCACGGTGGCCTCCCCAGACTACTGAGTCAGGCTCTAGAACCCAGGATGGCTACTACCCTCTGACTGAGGCCTCCAAAATGTTACAACGTGCACGAAAGATCATATTAGATGAATTTAAGATTTATTAAGGAATCTTTATAAACCAAGCTTGGTGATAAGCAGTACCTATTAAAATTTAGTAAATGAAAAGTAAACAATGATAATTCAATCCAAATAGAGACCCTGTAAGAAAAAAATTGGTCATACTGAAGACCCTGATTCAATTATAGTAGCAATATAAATTAGCTAAAGAGATACACAGTTAACAGCCTGGACATATTTATAGAACTATAAACATTTATATTTTTCTGGCTTTTTGGCCTGCATTACATTATTGTCAAGCATTATTGTCCTAGACTTTTGGAAATACAGAAATTTGAATTAAAATTCTGTAAAAAATTTTTTTTCCTGTAGTAGTATTTTGATATGACTAGTTTTGCTCTACTTGGCATCTGACAGTATCTTTATTCCAAAAGCCCATTCAGTTATTGTATCTACGAAATGAAATTTCTGAATTATTTAGATACCTATCAAGGATGCCAAGACTTATAATATTTAATTGAAATAGAATATCTTTATATAACACAATATGGATTAGATTTAATTATTGGCATTAAGTGATCACTTAAATACCTATAAAATAAATACATAACTTTTATCAAACTTAAGCAATGTGAACATACTGTAAGGCAGAAAACACAAATATCACCTTGATACCTCGATATAGAATCTTACATATTCTGAGACACTTCAGTAAATTCAGGTCTGGAGTTCGTTGGCGCTAACTAGAAAAATATAATCATTAGGTAGATAAAGACATTTAAGAGAAGATGTTATAATAACATGCGATTTTAAAATTTTGCTGCTATAACAGATGATCAGATTTTAATTCCATGTATCAAGGATGAATATTTTAGAAAATACTGCAAACAATGTGTAAAGAATATGATTAATTATATTCCGTATAAATAATAAAGGATGTATTCCTTTCACAGCTTCCATAACTTTCCCACTCCTTCTTCAACAAACTTTATCCTGTAAATATTTTGTCCTCTTCAATGCCGTAGTCTAACATAGCCATTCTCCTATAGGAAGGAATATTTTACAAGCATGCCTTATTTCTTTTATTCAAGAACTTTGCTCTATAACCTTTTCCACCAAGAACACATTTGTATACTTGCATTTATTCTTTATGTAAATATAAAGACTAGCAGATAAAAGTACATGGGTGCATTTCATACCTGGAAAAAATTTAACAGTGAATTAGATGTTATCTTTATACCAGTTCATATTTGGGGTAAATGTTACTCTTTTAAAGCAGTGCCTCAAATAATACCTTAAGAGTTATGTTCATAAAGTTCAAATATTCAACATAAAAATTTAATAGAGTGAAAAAAAGATGTTAATTTTGTACAAATATTGTTTATGAAGTACAAGAGGTTTAGTATTTTTCTGTGGGCCCAGTTTAGTTTCATCTCCTATACCCACAAGGGTAAATAGTGCTATTTGTCTTATCTCATCCTTAGGTATTAAATAAGTAAGCTGTTTAGAGCTATAAGAAATAATTATTTTACTTACATCTTTATCAAAAGGCTTCTTATGCCTATGATATCTCTTGATAATTAAGGTGGAGACCAAAGCACAATAGGGAGTAATAGCCTTTTCATTCATGGAAGGAGGATGTGGCCACTCTCTAGGCCCTTGGTGCCATCAGCATCCAATTGAGGCATGAACAGTAAGTAGTATAATTAATTGCCAAGGAAGATACCAACTTTTAATTAGCATTTCCTCTATCAGTATCAGGTTTTAAGTTTGTTACTCTTCTATAGGCACAGCTTGGATTGGATATTGGTGCTGTGTAAACCTCTGATTGTTCAGAGCCCAGAACCTGCCCCACCTGAAGTTTCCTGACCACAGGCGTTGGCCAGCACAATCAATTTTAGATTTATATTTACATTTACATGCTTTTGCCCAGTGTAAACTTCTATGACATTTAGGACACATATTAAGGCAGTGATCCTTAGCGGTATTACTGCCATATTTTTTAGCTAAAAGAGGTGCTTGGCATTGCTTTTGAAGGTATTTGAGTTTATCACAATTAAAACATTTAGCATTCATTTGTTTTTGGACAGCAAGGGTTTTAAGTCCTGCTAGGTGGGCAGGATGTTTCAAAATCCTCATGTTGCGGCAGGCCTTTAGATAACCCATAGTTTGTTTACCAAAATTTTGGATATTTTCTTTCCTACAGTCTTTCCACATATGTCCCAATTTGCCACAATTATAACATTTATGTTTATTTTGCTTTAACTCAGTGCTTAAAGTAGCAGCCATCAATTTAGTTTTGTACACTTTAGCGCCGATATTCATACATGTCTTCATAGTTTTGTGGACCTGGGACTGTGCCTGCCTCCCATTTCCCCGAATCTGACCCTGTACAGGCTGATTACTCAATTTAGATCGACTTCGAGGCAATAGAACTGTTCCATTCTTGTGGAATTTAGACCTACAAGCTTTTTGCCAATGAAATCCCTTCTCACACCGTGGACAGACAGTGCGAGGAATATTTAAATCGGATTTAGGAGTGTCCACATAAGTTTTTTCCTGTTTGAAATTTTGGGATGAGTTTCTGGCAGGACAGCTGTGGCTGAAATGCCCTACTCCACCACAAGAATAGCAATCCTGTCTTTTTTTATTTTTTTGATTGCCTCTTATGTTCTTTAAAATCTGAGTAGCAGTTTGACCTTGAAGAGCTGCAGCAATAGTTAACCCTTGCATATAAGATGGAGTTACTTCAGTACAAGCTCTAACATAGTCTGACAAATCTCCTGTCCTTCTCACTGGCTGAATTAAGGTCTGGCAAGTTGGAGTAGCATTCTCAAAAGCTAGCTGTTTAACTATGAGATCTGTAGCTGTATTGTTAATTACTGTCCGACTCACTGCTTCTGTGAGTCGAGCTACAAAATCTTCAAAAGGCTCCTCAGGCTTCTGCTTAACATTTACAAAACCCGAGGACTTCTGATCTGCAGATGGCAGGCGTTTCCATGCTCCTAGTGCCAGGGAGGAGATAAGCTGTAATGTCTCCTTAGGCAGAGTAAGTTGTTCTGAAACACCAAGATGAGTACCCTGTCCTAAAAGCATGTCTAAGGTAAGAGACTTGCCAGCCTCACAGATCCATGAGACTTTACTTCTGCTTTAGCTAGTTCCTCATATTCCATCTTCCACAGAAGGAAGTTTCCTCCTGTGAGGCAAGCCTTAGCAACCTGAAACCAATCATATGGAGTCATCCACTTAGCTGCTAGTCCCTCCACCAATGTCATAGTGTATGGGGAGTTTGGCCCGTAGTCAGAGACAGCATGCTTTAGTTCTTTAATAAGCTTATAAGACAACGGCTCCCATTCAGGTTCATCCCATTCATAAACAACAGGAAAACAGAAAAAATCACCTTCCTTATGTGCCTGCTGCATTGCTCCTCTAAAGCCAATCTTTGCTGGATCTGGTCTAGCTGGAAAGGGCTCACAAAGCTTAGCCAAATATCTTGGAGGCTTATCATCAACAGCAAGCGACCGTCTATCACATAACTCAACTGTCCGTTCTTCTTCACAATCCTTAACTTCTGATCTAAGTCTTTCTGGTTTTGAAAGATCTTCTTCACCTGCTAAGCCTTCCTGCTCATTTTTAGAATAGTTTACCTTATCTTCAGGACAGGCACTTTCCATAGAGCCATAAGTAGAGCCTGAGCCTCCCTTTTTAGGATTAATCAAGGGAGTGTGTTCCTGAGGTGGAGCAGTCAGGGAAGACAGAGCATAAGCATCTGTCCCCGTATCCAGTGTTTGTCTCAATACTGTCCAAATAGCATAGGCTGAGGAAGGCATGTCAGCCCCCCCGTGGCTCTGATACCACCTCTTTATATCATTCCCTACCTGATCCCATGTCTGTAAATCTAAAGTTCCTTCCTCTGGGAACCAAGGACTAATTGTCCGTATAAACTGCAAAAATTCTGAAAGCTCTTTTTTACTAACCTTAATGCCTCTCTTTTGTAAAGTATGCTTAATAATATCAGCGTACAAGCTTCTGTCACTTGATGCACTCTGTCCCATTTTTACTCTATAGAAACAGAGGGTACAAAACTTCTCAAGAAATGTTCTGACTATTCACCCCTCCTAACCTGACCTTCTGTCAGGGGGCCTGCAGCACCCTGGGTGAAGTCCTATCCACGCCGCAAAAAAAGAGAAAAGACTTACCTTCCTCGAGCCCTCACGTTGGGCGCCACTTGCCGGAGTCCAGCTCCAGCCGAGTTCGGAGCTCGGGAAGGGTGCGTGGAGTCGGCGATAAAGAAAGACACAGACACAGGCATTTGGTGCATTCTCACAACAGCTCAGAAAGAAACTGTCCTTTTTATTTACTTAAAAACCCTTCTCAAGCTTCTGCACAAGCAACTATTCTATTTTTTTTCTTTTCAAAATTAAGGGGGCATGTACAGACATTTGGTCATTCCGTCTGCACTTCAAGGCTAAGCAGGTGCTCCTAAAGATAATTTTGCAAAATACTGTATTCATATTCTTCAAAGCAAGATTGTTTATTCTTCAACAGTAGCCATGGAGCAACAGCCAGGACTCCAAGGCCAAGGCACATGCGATTATCTGCTAATCAGTAGTACTTTCCCACCACATTTTTACTTCTACAATTTACCCATCATTTAATGGGAAAATAGGTTATAAGGGAAAAAACCTAAAATCTAAAACAGAACTTAAAATGTTAAATCCCCCTACAACTACAGACCCCTACAACCCCATAAACAATAAAGCAATAATCAAAAGCATTTTTCTTTAATAAAAGCATCCTTAATTCCTCTAGCTAAAAATTATAAAAGCAGCTAAAACAATTACATTTTCTATGTTCCAAAAAAATTGCAAAGACAGGCTAGTCTTTGAGATAACAATAACTGTATCTATTGCCATAGCGGTTTCAGCTCTCACTCCCATCACTTGTATTAATATTTAGGATATTTTCAAGCCCCTTCCCAGAAGGTGCGCTATATGTCTGGGCCAGATTCTGAGGCAATAATTAGCACACAATAAGGTGTCCAAAAATGGCACGGGCTTAATTGTGCTCCTGTGTGTAAATTGTCAAAGGCCCACTCACCAAGACATTATCAGTGACATTGACTCTCAAGCTCACATCAGTTGCAAAAACCTGCAAAACTGTCTCACAGAGGTGAACAACAATGCCTCAAAAGAATACAGAATTCTTAGTGGGGTGCTTGAGTGTCCATGCAGCCAGGGGGTGAAACAGCGTCAGGGTGGTCAGAGAGAAATACGCCGGGCCCTGCCAAACAGCTGGAAGCTCCCCCGAGCCCTGCAAACAGGGGAGCTGTTCTCTTCACACCTTCGTGCCATCCACACCTACCGCACGGACCCCAGCAGGAGCTGGATTTTTTTAAAGATTTATTTTATTACAGAGTGAGAGGCAAAGACTTCCATCTGATAGTTGACTTCCCAAATGACCGCAATAGCTGGGACTGGGCACAGCAGAGCCAGCAGCTTCTTCTGGGTCTCCCACATGGTGCAGGTGCCCATGCACTTGGGCCAGCCTCCACTGCTTTCCCAGGCACATTAGCAGGGAAGCTAGAATGGAAATGGAATAGCTTTAACTTGAACCAGCACCCATTTGGAATGCTGGCTTTGTTGGTGGGTTTGTGCTAAACCACAGTATCTGCTCCAGTCCTTTGCCTGTTTTTATATTTACCTGCCCTATGATCAAATAATCTGCTGACTTTAGTGCTATAAATACGTTGAGGTTTATTTTGTGGTTCCAAGTATAGTCTGTCATGATGAATGTTCAGTGGGCATTTGAAGTTAGGTCCTGTGATTGGTTTGATTGCTCAGGTCTGTCTCATGGCTCAAGCCATGATTGTGATTTCATTTCTATCATTTTTTTTAAAGATTTATTTTTATTGTTCTTTTATTGGAAAGGCAGATATACAGAGAGGAGAGACAGAGAGGAAGATCTTCCGTCCGATGACTCACTCCCCAGGTGAGCGCAACGGGCCGATGCTATGCCGATCCGAAGCCAGGAGCCTCTTCCGGGTCTCCCACGCGGGTGCAGGGTCCCAAAGCTTTGGGCCGTCCTCGACTGCCTTCCCGGGCCACAGGCAGGGAGCTGGAAGGAAAGCGGGGCTGCCGGGATTTGAACCGGCACCCATATGGGATCCTGGGCATGCAAGGCGAGGACTTAACCACTTGCGCCACCGCGCCGGGCCCCTATCATTTTTTTTAAAGATTTATTTATTTTTATTACAAAGTCAGATATACAGAGAGGAGAGACAGAGAAGAAGATCTTCCATCCAATGATTCACTCCCCAAGTGAACGCAACGGCCGGTGTTGCGCCGATCCGAAGCCGGGAACCTGGAACCTCTTCCAGTCTCCCACGCAGGTGCAGGGTCCCAAAGCTTTGGGCTGTCCTCGACTGCTTTCCTAGGCCACAAGCAGGGAGCTGGATGGGAAGTGGAGCTGCCGGGATCAGAACTGGCACCCATATGGGATTCCGGTGCATTCAAGGCGAGGACTTTAGCTGCTAGGCCACGCAGCCAGGCCCATTTCTATCATTTTTTTTCATGTATTTATTTTTATTGAAAAGCCAGATACACAGAGAGAAAGAGCTTCCGTCCGCTGATTCACTCCTTAAGTGGCCTCAGGGGCTGGAGCTGAGCTGATCTGAAGCCAGGAGCTTCTTCCAGGTCTCCCACATGGGTGCAGGGTCCCAAGGCTTTGGGCCGTCCTTGACTGCTTTCCCAAGCCACAAGTAGGGAAGAGGGGCCACCAAGATTAGAACCGGCAAGGCGAGGACTTGAGCCACTAGGCTATGGCTCTGGGTCTATTGGGTTTGGTAATGTTTGTCCCTTTTAGTGTTGAGTTCATACACATTTAGAATCCTGATTGGTCATTCTTTTATTCATTGTGCAATGCCTCTATCCTTCATTGGCTAGTTATCTGGTGTTAATATGGCCAGTTTTCTTTGGAAAAAAAATTCATGGCTGTGTGATATATGTCAGCTCTTCACCTTTTACTTTTTTACTTTTAAACTGACTTTATGTTTGAAGTATGTTTCTTGTGGGGTATCATATTACTGGGTACCCCCCACACACTTTTTTTTTTTTTTTTTGCTCCTCACTTTGCTGTGGGTTTCTGAACATTTTTATTTTTATTTTTGTACTGAAGTCTTTTTTTTTTTTTTTTTTAACACACTTTAGACAGAGAGTTTTATTACACAGGGGAGAGTTTGACAGACTGCTCCCTGGCGGGAGATGGCCCAAGACCACTTCCACATGGCAGGGTGAGCACGTCAGGGAAATGGCTGCCCAGGGTACACAGCGCTGGGCTTTTATGCATCTTCCGCTCAGCGGTTGGAGAAGGTAGCAGCAGTTCCTGGGTTCCCAGCAATGACAAGGTCTGAGTGGTTCCTGCAGGGCATGCCAGACATTCCTGAGAAGAAAAGGCCTGAGGGATTCTTTGTGGACTCACTGCCATTTGCCTCAGGCCAGCATCCTGCTTTGTTCAACCTGACATTCCAGCTTTTTTCTTTACTGTGCCGGTGGGGCTGCTTGGAGCTGGACAGGTGCCTTGCGTGGAGACTTAGGGTGAGCCGTTAGTGGGCAGACACTTGCATTGGCATATCATACACAGCAAGTACTTGGCTATTGTTAATGTGATTGGTTTGGCACTAAATGTTAGGTTTGTGCCCAGCACGGGAGCTCAACAGCTAAAGTCCTTGCCTTGCATGTGCCAGTTTTATGGGTGCTGGTTCTAATCCTGGCAGCCCTGCTTTCCATCCAGCTCCCTACTTGTGGCCTGGGAAAGCAGTGGAGGACAACCCTAGGCTTTGGAACCCTACACCCGCATGGGAGACCTAGAAGAGGCTCCAGGCTCCCAGCTTCAGATCGGCGCAGCTCTGGCAGTTGCAGCTGCTTGGGAAGTGAGCCATCAGATGGAGGCTCTTCCTCTCTTGTTCTCCTCCTCTGTGTATATCTGGCTTTGCAATAGAAATAAAAATAAACCTATTAGGTTCGGAGGTGATTTGGAAAGAGGCTTTTAGTTTAGGCAGAGTTTTATTGGGGTGAGGTGGTGCAGGGGAGAGTCTGACAAAACTGCTCCATGGCAGGAAATGGTCTGGGACCACTTGGCACATGGCAAGGTGACTACATGAGGGAAATAGTCCTATTATTGCAGTCTTATCACTTTATATGGTGTCTTAGCTTGCTCCAGGTTTTACATTATACAGAGAATTTATCCTAGTCTAATGATATTGGTGTTTTAGTACTTTGAATGCTGATGCTTTATTTTCATTTCACTTCTGTCCCTGAATCTGCCTCACTTTAAAAAAAGGTTTTTTTTGTTGTTTGAAGATTTATTTACTTTTATTGGAAAGGCAGATCAGGTTTAGAGAGAGGAGAGACAGAAAGATCTTCGTCTGCTGGTTCACTCCCCAAATGGCCACAATGGCCAGAGCTGAGCCCATCCAAAGCCAGAGGCTTCTTCTAGGGCTCCCACATGGGTACAGGGTCCCCAAGGCTTTGGACTGTCCTCTATTGTTTTGCCAGACTACAAGCAGGGAGCTGAAAGGGAAGTTAGCAGCCAGGACACGAACCAGTGCCCACATCCTGGCACTTACAAGGTGAGGATTTAGCCATTGAACCATCACACCAGGACTCAAAATAAGTTTATTTGAAAGTAGAGTTAGGGGCCGGTGTAAGGCATAGCAAGCTAATCTCCCAGCTATTCCACTTTATAATCCAGCTCTCTGCTTACAGCCTGGGATAGCAGTAGAACATGGCTTAAGTCTTTGGCCGTGCTTGTGAGAAACCAAGAAGCTCCTGGCGCCCAGCTTTGGAACTTGCCCAGCTGTGACCATTATGACAATATGCAGAGTGAATCCATGGATGGAAGACTTCTCTCTCTCTTCCTTTCCTTCCTCCTCTCCCCCCTACCCCACCCCCCGCTTCCTCTCTCTCTCTCTGACTTAAAATTAAATGAAATAAATAAAAGTGAGAATGACAGAGAGCTTCCATCCACTGATTCACTCCGGGGATGACCACAACCAATAGCACTGGGCCAAGCTAAAGCCAGGAGCTTCCTCCAGGTCTCCCATGTGGGTGGTACAGTCCCAGCACTTTAGCAGGGAGCAGGACTGGAAAGGAAACAGTGGGATGTCATGAATTGCTACACTCATCTACCCCACTGGAGGACATTGTATCCCTTCGCGTCTGTGTTAGCTTTCATCTCATTAAAAGCAAAAGAGTGAACCTTCTCCCTTCTCCCTTCTCCCTTCTCCCTTCTCCCTTCTCCCTTCTCCCTTCTCCCTTCTCCCTTCTCCCTTCTCCCTTCTCCCTTCTCCCTTCTCCCTTCTCCCTTCTCCCTTCTCCCTTCTCCCTTCTCCCTTCTCCCTTCTCCCTTCTCCCTTCTCCCTTCTCCCTTCTCCCTTCTCCCTTCTCCCTTCTCCCTTCTCCCTTCTCCCTTCTCCCTTCTCCCTTCTCCCTTCTCCCTTCTCCCTTCTCCCTTCTCCCTTCTCCCTTCTCCCTTCTCCCTTCTCCCTTCTCCCTCTCCCTTCTCCCTTCTCCCTTCTCCCTTCTCCCTTCTCCCTTCTCCCTTCTCCCTTCTCCCTTCTCCCTTCTCCCTTCTCCCTTCTCCCTTCTCCCTTCTCCCTTCTCCCTTCTCCCTTCTCCCTTCTCCCTTCTCCCTTCTCCCTTCTCCCTTCTCCTTCTCCCTTCTCCCTTCTCCCTTCTCCCTTCTCCCTTCTCCCTTCTCCCTTCTCCCTTCTCCCTTCTCCCTTCTCCCTTCTCCCTTCTCCCTTCTCCCTTCTCCCTTCTCCCTTCTCCCTTCTCCCTTCTCCCTTCTCCCTTCTCCCTTCTCCCTTCTCCCTTCTCCCTTCTCCCTTCTCCCTTCTCCCTTCTCCCTTCTCCCTTCTCCCTTCTCCCTTCTCCCTTCTCCCTTCTCCCTTCTCCCTTCTCCCTTCTCCCTTCTCCCTTCTCCCTTCTCCCTTCTCCCTTCTCCCTTCTCCCTTCTCCCTTCTCCCTTCTCCTTCTCCCTTCTCCCTTCTCCCTTCTCCCTTCTCCCTTCTCCCTTCTCCCTTCTCCCTTCTCCCTTCTCCCTTCTCCCTTCTCCCTTCTCCCTTCTCCCTTCTCCCTTCTCCCTTCTCCCTTCTCCCTTCTCCCTTCTCCCTTCTCCCTTCTCTCCTTCTCCCTTCTCCCTTCTCCCTTCTCCCTTCTCCCTTCTCCCTTCTCCCTTCTCCCTTCTCCCTTCTCCCTTCTCCCTTCTCCCTTCTCCCTTCTCCCTTCTCCCTTCTCCCTTCTCCCTTCTCCCTTCTCCCCTCTCCCTTCTCCCTTCTCCCTTCTCCCTTCTCCCTTCTCCCTTCTCCCTTCTCCCTTCTCCCTTCTCCCTTCTCCCTTCTCCCTTCTCCCTTCTCCCTTCTCCCTTCTCCCTTCTCCCTTCTCCCTTCTCCCTTCTCCCTTCTCCCTTCTCCCTTCTCCCTTCTCCCTTCTCCCTTCTCCCTTCTCCCTTCTCCCTTCTCCCTTCTCCCTTCTCCCTTCTCCCTTCTCCCTTCTCCCTTCTCCCTTCTCCCTTCTCCCTTCTCCCTTCTCCCTTCTCCCTTCTCCCTTCTCCCTTCTCCCTTCTCCCTTCTCCCTTCTCCCTTCTCCCTTCTCCTTCTCCCTTCTCCCTTCTCCCTTCTCCCTTCTCCCTTCTCCCTTCTCCCTTCTCCCTTCTCCCTTCTCCCTTCTCCCTTCTCCCTTCTCCCTTCTCCCTTCTCCCTTCTCCCTTCTCCCTTCTCCCTTCTCCCTTCTCCCTTCTCCCTTCTCCCTTCTCCCTTCTCCCTTCTCCCTTCTCCCTTCTCCCTTCTCCCTTCTCCCTTCTCCCTTCTCCCTTCTCCCTTCTCCCTTCTCCCTTCTCCCTTCTCCCTTCTCCCTTCTCCTCCCTTCTCCCTTCTCCCTTCTCCCTTCTCCCTTCTCCCTTCTCCCTTCTCCCTTCTCCCTTCTCCCTTCTCCCTTCTCCCTTCTCCCTTCTCCCTTCTCCCTTCTCCCTTCTCCCTTCTCCCTTCTCCCTTCTCCCTTCTCCCTTCTCCCTTCTCCCTTCTCCCTTCTCCCTTCTCCCTTCTCCCTTCTCCCTTCTCCCTTCTCCCTTCTCCCTTCTCCCTTCTCCCTTCTCCCTTCTCCCTTCTCCCTTCTCCCTTCTCCCTTCTCCCTTCTCCCTTCTCCCTTCTCCCTTCTCCCTTCTCCCTTCTCCCTTCTCCCTTCTCCCTTCTCCCTTCTCCCTTCTCCCTTCTCCCTTCTCCCTTCTCCCTTCTCCCTTCTCCCTTCTCCCTTCTCCCTTCTCCCTTCTCCCTTCTCCCTTCTCCCTTCTCCCTTCTCCCTTCTCCCTTCTCCCTTCTCCCTTCTCCCTTCTCCCTTCTCCCTTCTCCCTTCTCCCTTCTCCCTTCTCCCTTCTCCCTTCTCCCTTCTCCCTTCTCCCTTCTCCCTTCTCCCTTCTCCCTTCTCCCTTCTCCCTTCTCCCTTCTCCCTTCTCCCTTCTCCCTTCTCCCTTCTCCCTTCTCCCTTCTCCCTTCTCCCTTCTCCCTTCTCCCTTCTCCCTTCTCCCTTCTCCCTTCTCCCTTCTCCCTTCTCCCTTCTCCCTTCTCCCTTCTCCCTTCTCCCTTCTCCCTTCTCCCTTCTCCCTTCTCCCTTCTCCCTTCTCCCTTCTCCCTTCTCCCTTCTCCCTTCTCCTTCTCCCTTCTCCCTTCTCCCTTCTCCCTTCTCCCTTCTCCCTTCTCCCTTCTCCCTTCTCCCTTCTCCCTTCTCCCTTCTCCCTTCTCCCTTCTCCCTTCTCCCTTCTCCCTTCTCCCTTCTCCCTTCTCCCTTCTCCTTCTCCCTTCTCCCTTCTCCCTTCTCCCTTCTCCCTTCTCCCTTCTCCCTTCTCCCTTCTCCCTTCTCCCTTCTCCCTTCTCCCTTCTCCCTTCTCCCTTCTCCCTTCTCCCTTCTCCCTTCTCCCTTCTCCCTTCTCCCTTCTCCCTTCTCCCTTCTCCCTTCTCCCTTCTCCCTTCTCCCTTCTCCCTTCTCCCTTCTCCCTTCTCCCTTCTCCCTTCTCCCTTCTCCCTTCTCCCTTCTCCTTCTCCCTTCTCCCTTCTCCCTTCTCCCTTCTCCCTTCTCCCTTCTCCCTTCTCCCTTCTCCCTTCTCCCTTCTCCCTTCTCCCTTCTCCCTTCTCCCTTCTCCCTTCTCCCTTCTCCCTTCTCCCTTCTCCCTTCTCCCTTCTCCCTTCTCCCTTCTCCCTTCTCCCTTCTCCCTTCTCCCTTCTCCCTTCTCCCTTCTCCCTTCTCCCTTCTCCCTTCTCCCTTCTCCCTTCTCCCTTCTCCCTTCTCCTTCTCCCTTCTCCCTTCTCCCTTCTCCCTTCTCCCTTCTCCCTTCTCCCTTCTCCCTTCTCCCTTCTCCCTTCTCCCTTCTCCCTTCTCCCTTCTCCCTTCTCCCTTCTCCCTTCTCCCTTCTCCCTTCTCCCTTCTCCCTTCTCCCTTCTCCCTTCTCCCTTCTCCCTTCTCCCTTCTCCCTTCTCCCTTCTCCCTTCTCCCTTCTCCCTTCTCCCTTCTCCCTTCTCCCTTCTCCCTTCTCCCTTCTCCCTTCTCCCTTCTCCTTCTCCCTTCTCCCTTCTCCCTTCTCCCTTCTCCCTTCTCCCTTCTCCCTTCTCCCTTCTCCCTTCTCCCTTCTCCCTTCTCCCTTCTCCCTTCTCCCTTCTCCCTTCTCCCTTCTCCCTTCTCCCTTCTCCCTTCTCCCTTCTCCCTTCTCCCTTCTCCCTTCTCCCTTCTCCCTTCTCCCTTCTCCCTTCTCCCTTCTCCCTTCTCCCTTCTCCCTTCTCCCTTCTCCCTTCTCCCTTCTCCCTTCTCCCTTCTCCCTTCTCCCTTCTCCCTTCTCCCTTCTCCCTTCTCCCTTCTCCCTTCTCCCTTCTCCCTTCTCCCTTCTCCCTTCTCCCTTCTCCCTTCTCCCTTCTCCCTTCTCCCTTCTCCCTTCTCCCTTCTCCCTTCTCCCTTCTCCCTTCTCCCTTCTCCCTTCTCCCTTCTCCCTTCTCCCTTCTCCCTTCTCCCTTCTCCCTTCTCCCTTCTCCCTTCTCCCTTCTCCCTTCTCCCTTCTCCCTTCTCCCTTCTCCCTTCTCCCTTCTCCCTTCTCCCTTCTCCCTTCTCCCTTCTCCCTTCTCCCTTCTCCCTTCTCCCTTCTCCCTTCTCCCTTCTCCCTTCTCCCTTCTCCCTTCTCCCTTCTCCCTTCTCCCTTCTCCCTTCTCCCTTCTCCCTTCTCCCTTCTCCCTTCTCCCTTCTCCCTTCTCCCTTCTCCCTTCTCCCTTCTCCCTTCTCCCTTCTCCCTTCTCCCTTCTCCCTTCTCCCTTCTCCCTTCTCCCTTCTCCCTTCTCCCTTCTCCCTTCTCCCTTCTCCCTTCTCCCTTCTCCCTTCTCCCTTCTCCCTTCTCCCTTCTCCCTTCTCCCTTCTCCCTTCTCCCTTCTCCCTTCTCCCTTCCTCAGGATTTGAACCCGGGCCGCCCTCACTACCACCTTTGCTTCTAGCTCAGGAGGCTACCACGAGCTCTGCGAGAGGAGCTGCTGCAGCTCCCTAACTGGTCTCCTCTTCCTCCTGCATTGCTTTATTTCTCTAGCAGTCAAGCGATTCTTCAAAAAAAAAAAAATGGTTCAAGTCATTTTCCTGCTTCAGCCACCACTGCCAGGCACTCCGTAGGTTCTAACTGGTGTGACCAATGTCCATCACCTCCTCAGACCCTGGAACAGCGCACACAAGTGGACCGGCCCTCTGACGAGAGCCCACTGCCTCACTCCTCAGACTGGATTCCTCACACCTGCAGTTTCATATTCAGTGTCCATCTGTCCATCTAGCTTGTGGAGAAATCTGTCTAGGCACCCGATGTACCTGTTCCTGGCATGATAGGCGAAACTCTCACTACACCCCTATTGACTGGATATAATAACCCTTCCTTCCTTCCCCTCCCCCCATACCCACCTGATGCAAACTAATTTGTCTTTAGTCATGGTTCTGAATTTTTCCCTTCCTAGCCAAGAAAGACCAGGAAGGTGGAGAAGAGAAAAAATCTGTACAGAAGAAAAAAGTCAAAGAGTTAAAGGTGTTGGACTCCAAAACAGCTCAGAATCTCTGTGAGTAACTTTGGTTGCACCTCTCTGTCCAATATAGGGTCCTACCGCTTCAGCCTTCCATTTGGTGAACTGTATGCCAGGCACTAATGGATCTCCAGCATATCATCTAATCTGATAGTTCTGTAACATTACGCTTTTAGTTAGAGATGGTTGAGTCAAACAGACACTCAGAAAATGAAACAGGGAGGTAACAAGAAAGCTCAAAAAACAGGGTATGGTTTAGGGGCAAAACAGGACGTTTAACAGTTGGCAGGTGAAGGCACTGACAGCTTTGAGGATAAGAGTCCTGTGAGTGAGGTGAAGTATTTAATATACATCAATGTTTAATATAAATCTAAGACTTCAGTGTTAACAAAGACAGAGGAATCCATGATTGGGTAATGTACACAGAACAGTATGGTTGTAAAGAGCCCTAGCCTCCTAGGTGTATAGGATGAGTTTTGGGGAGATTTGTTGAGCATGTCTTCGTCTCTTACTTCCTGGCAGCCATCTTTCTGGGGTCCTTCCGCATGCCCTACCAAGAGATCAAGAATGTTGTCCTGGAGGTGAATGAGGCTGTTCTTACTGAGTCCATGATCCAGGTACGGAGTGAAGTCGTTGTGCCCCAGCGGGCTCTATTCCCAGCTGCACACTTGTGTCAGCTCCATCTGCTTAGATGTGACGCCACGCTCTACCAATGACTAAGGTCTGCCATTTCTCTCATGGTCAGGTTATTTCTGGGATCTTTCCAAAAATCTTGCCATCTCATCAGTTAGCTGTTCCTTTATACCATGCATTGATTGCTTCATGGTATGGTTGTTGGGCGGAGTGCAGGACTAATGAGTCAGTCATTGAGGCACGAGTGGACAGCACACTGTTTCTCTTCCAGAACCTCATTAAGCAGATGCCAGAGCCAGAGCAGTTGAAGATGCTTTCTGAGCTCAAGGATGAATATGATGACCTGGCTGAGTCCGAGCAGTTTGGCGTGGTGGTGAGAGTTCCTTCCCCAACAGCCGGAGTACTATCCTGTCCTCAAGCCTGTATCTTATGGTGTCACAGAACTGCATGTTTTCCCCACTAGATGGGCACCGTGCCCCGTCTGCGGCCTCGCCTCAATGCCATTCTCTTCAAGCTGCAGTTCAATGAGCAGGTGGAGAACATCAAGCCAGAGATTGTGTCTGTCACTGCTGCATGTGAAGAGCTGCGCAAGAGCAACAGCTTCTCCAGTCTTCTGGAGCTTACCCTGCTGGTAGGAAACTACATGAACGCTGGCTCCAGGAACGCTGGGGCTTTTGGCTTCAACATCAGCTTCCTCTGTAAGGTAAGCCAGGAGGTTAGAGCAGGACCACACAGAGGGAAAGGCCACAGGTCTTTGGTGTTGGAACTAATAGTTTCTCTACTCACCCAAAGCTCCGGGACACGAAGTCCACAGATCAGAAGATGACACTGCTACACTTTTTGGCCGAATTGTGTGAGAATCAGTATCCTGATGTCCTCAAGTTTCCAGATGAGCTGGCCCATGTGGAGAAAGCCAGCCGAGGTACAGCAGATTGGGGTAAAACTAAAAAAAGGTGACACTGAATCCACCAAGACTCTGCGTGGAGAGAAATAAACAACTGTCTGTCTAGATCCCAGCTCCTCTCCCATTCAGTCTGTAACTGGAGGGCATAGGTGTGGCATGGGGGAGTGTGAGGCTGACAAAGGTCTCCCTGCCAAGATATGGAAGTTGTCTTTCTCTCCCAGGGAAATACCCAAAAGCAGCAGCAAACAGAAATCGGGCCTCACCATCCTAGAAGCAAGCAAAGAAAAAGGAGCCTTCAGGAGAAACAGGGCAGGTGCCTGCCCTACTATTTCCATGTCTGTCTCCTCCTCACAGCCTGTTCCCTACAATACATGTGACACCGAGATCTCAGGGGAGTTTGGAAACATTTGTTAAATGATTCCTCTTTGGCACGCAGCACTGTTCACCTCGGGAAGACTAGAGTCTCAATTAGCAAACTCTTTACAGTCACAAATGTGTGAAGCGACCAGAGGAGGCTAGATGGGAGAACTAACTTGGTCAGGTGCCGGAGACTGCACAGCCTGAAGCTGTGCTCTGCAGGCTGGAGGGGTCCTGGGCCAGGAAGTGCCATATTAGTAAAACTCTCGCTACCTCTGTCCTCTTTCCTGTAGTTTCTGCTGAGAACTTGCAAAAGAACCTTGATCAGATGAAGAAACAGATTGCTGACGTGGAAAGGGATGTTCAGAATTTTCCAGCTGCCACAGATGAAAAAGACAAGTTTGTTGAGAAGATGACTATATCCTTTCTTGGAAGGGGGTAGTTACTCCTGGAAGAGAAAGAAACTTTCCCATGGAGGAGGCTAGGATAACTATGGCAATACGTAGTTTGTAAATTTTTCTTTTCCAGTAAATACATAGCACTCTCATTGTTGTGGCATTGGAAACCGCAGATAAATCAGAGTCCTCCCTCATTCCCCAACACGCCTTCCACAAACTGCTTCCCAAAGGTAACTGCTACCACCCGGGCTTGTGATTCACACCTCGTGTTTTTAAACTGTGCTGCGTTTACCTTTTATACATCCCATACAAATGCAGAACTTCCTCTTTCTAAATTGCCACCTCCTATTTTATGACTGTACCATAATTTAGGATTTACTTAGAAAGCAGGGGGAATAGGTTGCTTCTGTTATCTATTGCTACAAGGGGTGCAGTGCTGGACAGCCTGGGGCATGCCAGTGTCCGTGCTTGAGTCCTTTACTCCATGACCGCACAGCTTTGTGAAAGATGCGCAGGAACAGTACAATAAGCTGCGAATGATGCATTCCAACATGGAAAACCTCTATAAGGAGCTAGGTGACTACTTCCTCTTTGACCCCAAGAAGTTGTCTGTGGAAGAATTCTTCATGGACCTGCACAACTTTAAAAATATGTTTTTGGTAAGCAAAGGGCTACTTGCCCCTTAGCCTTTGGGGGAGCGTTTGCCCATTGCCAGGTGCTCACAGGCCCACATTCTCCCCATCCTGTCTCATAGCAAGCGGTCAAGGAGAACCAGAAGCGGCGAGAGACAGAAGAAAAGATGCACCGAGCCAAACTAGCCAAGGAGAAGGCAGAGAAAGAGCGGCTGGAGAAGCAGCAGAAGAGAGAGCAACTCATCGACATGAATGCAGGTGAGCTGTGCAGTGGGGAGGGCTGCTGGCCCGAGGCAGGAGCTGTCACAGCCTGGAGTCAGGAGTGTCACTTCGCAGGTTCTGTCTCAATCGCCCCAAGACCCCCATGACGTTAGTACTGCTGTTAATACACTTTCCTTCTGCCAATCACAAGGTCCTTGTGGCCTTCCCTCCACTGGAACTTTTTCTTTCCTAAAATGTCTCTTGCCTGCCCCCTGTACATTCACACAGCTCAGCACACTGTTGGCTGCAAATGGCTTGACCTCTGACGGGGGGGGGGACAGAGAGCTGGCTACCCTCTTCTTTCTTCCGCAGGGTATTTCACTACCAGAAGCATGTCTTTGTTGAAACATATGGTCTCAATTACTGGCCCTCTGTTTCCTGTCTTTGCTGCTTTGCCACTCTGGATTCCCTGCCCCCAGCCTTTACTCCCTGGAGCAGCGGAAATACAACAGATACAGTGTCTGCTCAGGGCACTGAACTGCTACTGCCCTTCTCTGCCTAAAAGGCAAGGGGTTCACGGGTCTGTAAAGAATCTGAGCACAGTTCTATGCTATTCTGAAGCACAGTCCCGTGCCCTAACCTCCGCTCCAGTATTGCTTATTTTAATAATGTCCATACCGAGTATCCTCCCCCCAATTCTGACTCTGTAGGATTTGTTCCAGGTATGCTGGCCCCAAGTTTCTGCTAGGATGAATCCAGTGATGTAAGGCAGAGTGGAGTTGGACTCCACCTTCCACACCGGCCAACAGGTGGCGTAGTGGACCTTGCCCGGTTCCCACTACCCTAGGGTCAAACAAATGAGGTTGAAATATAGGTCAGCCACACTGTTGGTGTTCAGCCAGCAGGTGGCGCTGGGAGCAGTGAGCCCCAGCCTTAGAGCTGGCAGCCTACAGGCTCCTTGGGATTTCACAGTTTCAGATTTCACTATAGTGAGCTGTTGCCATGGA
Source organism: Ochotona curzoniae (assembly GCF_017591425.1). Taxonomy (NCBI): domain Eukaryota; kingdom Metazoa; phylum Chordata; class Mammalia; order Lagomorpha; family Ochotonidae; genus Ochotona; species Ochotona curzoniae. The sequence continues at coordinate 969,669 of NW_024464918.1, forward strand.
AACATAGCCAGGCTGGAAGAGGTTCCTATCTTAACTCTTTCCCTGCCAGTCAGACTTTCCCCTTAGATGTAAAGCTGAACTGGTGAAGATGTAGCCACTGGAGGCAGTACTCATCAGCAATCTTCCTCCACCTTGCTTTGAAATCAAGCCTGAGGGTTTGTGTAAACAGCTGTGAAATGTACAAACACAGAGGTAACACACTTGATTGTTAATTCCAAAAAGGTAGTCTCTGTACTGGTCTCCATGTGCCACTCCAAACTGAATCCTGGAGGGTGGCCCTGCAGGGACACGGCCCAGGGTGTGGCCTGGATGGCAAGTCCAGCATAGTGTCACTTGAAACAGACACGGGCTGTGACACTGAAGCTGGAGCCCTCTTTGTCTACCCTGTGCTGCCTGTCACCATAGGCAAGAACATCTTGGATGGCACGCAATATTTGCCCTGCTGCTCTGCCTGACACATCTCCATGTTTCTCCATGACAGAGGGTGATGAGACAGGTGTGATGGACAGCCTTCTAGAAGCCCTGCAGTCTGGGGCCGCATTCCGGCGTAAGAGAGGCCCTCGCCAGGGTGAGTAAGCATGGGGAGCTCCGCCTGGGTGCCAAGGCAGGTATATGCCTCACTGGTTCTGAAACACTGCCCTGGGAAGGGCGAGACTTCTCCACAAAGCCTCCATGTGTCATGTGCATTTTCTAGGTGACTTCTTCCTATATCACTAAGTACTGTCCTGGGAAACTAGGGTGTGAGGACTGGCAATGAGTCAGACTATTCTTGTATTTCTCCCACTCTTGAATCAAGAATTTGCCAAAAAAAAAAAAAAGGAAATAGGGCAGAGAGCTTAGTGAGCCCTGACCAAAAGTTGCCCTAAAAACTAACATTTCCATAGGTTTTTCAATCTAGTCCAATTATAGAGTCCTTACTGTTGACTTCCTAAGCGACAGAGACCAAGTGGCACAGTGTGAAACCCTGTGAAGACAGGGCAGGTCTCCCACCCTCAGATGTCTGCCTGCAGCAGAGACTCACCTTGTCCTGGGCAGCAGTCACCCTCCCCTGTGCCGGTCCTCGCCAACTCATTCTCCACTATCTCCTCCTCAACTTTTCAAAAGATTCATGGCAATTATACTGAGTGAGAGGATCCAGGATTTAGTTAATGGGGAAGCATGAATGGGTTTTTCTTCAGGACAGCACACAGTGCTCCATACAAGTATAACCCAGGCTGTCCCTCGTGGGGGTGACCTGCACCAACTGTCTGCGGAAGGCCTTCTGGGGGTAGTAGTCACTGCTGCTCTCCCAGGCTGAAGAACCCGAGGTACAGAGGAGGCTGCATTCTAGGTTACTGTTTCCAAGAGCGCTAACACCAGGCTGCTGTACCCCTAGCCCTGTGACTTCTAACACCCATCCCAGTCTGAAACAGGGCACCTAAAGATCAGAATCCGGAGCATGCTGACCCACAGTAACTCAGGGTCCTGGCCCAAACCTTTGAGATTGCTATGGGTTTTTGTCCACAGTGGCTGGCTGCCTGTTCTACCCGAGCTAAATCCTTCGTCCCAACTCTTACAATTTTTCTGGCATCTTGGGTACAGACTCTGTAAAGAGGAGGAGAGGTAGGTACAGATGACTTGGGACTCGAAGGCAACAGCCATCTGTAAGCCTGCGTGTTGTATCTCAAGAGTGATACAGCTGATGTTAGTAATCTATTTAGTCTCTGAAGGTTCCTGCTCTGCAGTTTCCCTCTCCATATAAGGTGGTGTAGCTTTGTATGAAGCATTTGTAACTCAACAACAGAACATCGCATCTGTTGTCCTGAAAGTCTCAGTTAAGTGCCAACCTGCATCCCACTTTGGATGGGGAATTCCCTTTTAAGCCTCTTCCTGTGTAGCTAAACTAGAATCCCAGATGCTTCCTGTCCCCGGGAAGCTGGCCAGAGCTTGCTCTGCTCTGCTGGGGAAGTCCCGCCCTCCAGAGTCGCAGGCGTGGAAGCTGGGTTCTGTTGGAACACAACCTGGCAGCAGAGGACCCAAGTTAGCCATGGTACTGCCTCCCAGGGCAGGAGGGACCATTCTTCCCCCCTTCATTCATCTCCTTCCCATCCCCTTTCTATCTAACCCCATTAAAACCCAATCATCTCCATCATAAATACATTTCCACATCCAAACCACCTCCCTTCCACATTCATTTCCACCTCCTCTCCCTTCCCACACTTTACCACCTCACTCCTACCATTTAACATATTCTCCACTTTTCCCAACCCCCAAACCCCCCCCCTCCCCCCTTCCTTTCCCCAATATTCTATTCCCTCCCCCCTTCCCTCATTTTCCATACCCCTCCCCCCCTTCCCTCACATTCCACACCCCCCCCCCCACCCACCCCCCCTCCCCCTAACCCCTATTTTATCTCCACCCCCCCATTACCAACAAACTCTACAATCCACACTCAAACCCCCCCCACCCCAAACTACCAAAACCATAATCCTATCCCCATCCCCATCCACCACATTTTTTTCTCCACATTTCACTTCTTCCCCCATCCACCCCCTACCCCTTTCCTCCCAATTTCCACCACTACCCCCCCCACCCCCCCCCCCCCCCCCCCCCCCCCCCCCCCCCCCTTTCCCTACCCTTTGCTAGGCCAGCTGCTGTGAGCCAGCAAATGCCACAACCCTCCTCTTTCCCAGAGGCAGCTGTTCCTGATCAGAGATGCCAGTCTCTTCCCTGACTTAAAGCAGTGTTACAATTTCCCCGCCTCTGGAGACCTGAGGAAGGGAGTGGGGTACAAAGCCCCATTGAGGAGTTAGTGGAGGAGCCCCACTATCAGGCTGGCTCATTAAAAGCAACACGTAAAGTACTGTGAAGTGCAGGGTGTGTGGGGACAATGGGCTCAGTGTCACAGGGAAGAATCCCTGGGATTGTATACAGCTGCTCTTGCAGGCCCATGATTGACTCAGCTCAGGGTTTCAGTGACTCAACTTTTTATCTCCGCGTCTGAATTGTGACCTCTTCTGCACAGGCCACTTGCTTGAAGGGATGAAGGGGAAGGAAGACAGTTATTCCACTCTTTCCTTCCCTTCCCCATGTCCCAGCTTCCCTGTAAGCACCCACTTTACTACTGGAACTTGGCATTGGAAAGGTTCCCAAGACCTCCAGGACCAGTGTCTCATCGCTGCTTGGAGGGCAATGGAGTTAAGAGCCAGAGGAAGTCTTCCCCAGGGCTGTGTCCACTAAGCCAACAGTGGTCTCTCTCTTGCTGGACCACATCCTCTTCTAAACCAGGAGAGCTGTGGACATGACACAGGTCCTGAAGTTCCTTCAGGAAGGTTTTCTGATGCCTGCTTGTCTAGAGAAAGGTGCAGTACCTGCCAACATCCCATATGGGTCCCGGTTTGAGTCCTAGCTGCTCCTTGTCCAGTCTATCTCCGTGCTAAATGCACTTGGAAAAGTCCTAAGAGTTTGTGCCCGTACAAAGCCCCTGGCTTCACATGGCCAAGCCATGAACCAGCAGATGGAAAAACCTCCTTCCCTCTCTAACTCTGCCTTTCAAACAAATGAATCTTTTACAAAAATGTTACCTGAACCACCACTTACTCTTTTCTCCTTTTACAAAAATAGGACAGGAAGTATAATGGGAGTTTTAGACAATAATGAGTACTTAGGATGGTAATGATTGCCCCAGCTGTCCTAGTTTCCTCTTCCCAAAGGAAGTCTATTAACAAAAACACTTCCTCTTTAGTAGTAATTCCTAGCTTGTGTTTTATAAAGGTCCTTTTCCACATCATTAACCGTTTCTAACTCATCTCCCTAAGTGCTGTATGATTGATTCTATCCTTGGATACTTCTCACTTCTTGGAACCCAGACTCAGGAGAGCTCAAGTTGGAGCTCAAAATTGTTCCCCCCAAGGGCCCGGCACCGTGGCCTAGCGGCTGAAGTCCTCACCTTGAATGCACCAGGATCCCATATGGGTGCTGGTTCTAATCTCGGCAGCTCCACTTCCCATCCAGCTGCCTGCTTGTAGCCTGGGAAAGCAGTCGAGGACGGCCCAAAGCCTTGGGACTCTGCACCTGCGTGGGAGTCCTGGAGGAAGTTCCTGGTTTCAGGTCTGCGCAACACTGGCCATTGCACTCACTTGGGGAGTGAATCATTGGACAGAAGATCTTCCTCTGTCTCTCCTCCTCTCTATATCTGACTTTACAATAAAGAATAAATAAATATTTTTTTAAAAATCTGTTCCCCCCACCCATGGGCCTATCAGTGCGGTGGTGATCCTCTCAGATGCGACCGGCTCCTGCCACTGCTTGGCATGAGCTTATGAGTCTGTAGGGAGAGAAGGGAAGAGGTCCCTTGTTCTCTAGGGCTTATATACTCTTCATAGTAACAGCATGGAGGCCACAAAGTGGAATGTTGGTTCTGTTGCCAGTTCCAACAAAAGCCTTCACATTCCTAACATCAGGCCACCTTGGATCCATCCCTAGTGTGTGCGTGTGTATACATACATACATATATATATACTTTCAAGGATTTAAAAGCAGAACTTGGTCTATTTCCTATCTGCCATCTGCTCCTAGTTCTCATGAAATTTGTGACGCATCACAAGCTTCCTGAGTCTAGCAAACACTGAAGACCTGTCACACTTGCCCTCTGGACTAGTGTGTCTCTCTCTCTCTCTCTCTCTCTCACACACACACACACACACACACACACACCAGCTGCTACAGTATTGCCTCAACTGCTGTAGGGCAGAATCCAAGCAGCACAACAGTTGCAGCCAGCCACTGTGGATGTGACAAATGGGGTCCTGGGGAAAGGAGTAGGAACTAAGTAGGGCCAAGGGTGACCAACTCAGTAGAAGCTAAGAGATGCGTACCCGGAGTCCAGCAGGCACTCGCATGGGCTCCCTTCCTTCCCCATCCATCGCTGATGCACAAATGTTCAACCAGAAGAGCCTGGAGGCTTGTCCATGGGGGTCTTCACTGTTCTTTGTCCTCCTGACAGACACCCCTTTGGGCCCCCAGGAGGAGGAGCAGACCTCTGAGTTGGTAACCCAGAGCATGCTAGGTGTTCCTGCCTGGCCTGAGGGAGCCTGAGCTGTGAGAATGGGCTGTGAGAGTGTGGCTTCTGCCTGCCCGAGCCCGGGCAACTGGCCCCTTGCAGGCACTATGCTCTGGGCCCCCTAAACTCGGTTCCTGCATGTGTCCTCTCTTTCAGTCCTATTTTGGACTGCTGACTGTCCTGCTTCCTGCACATCCCCAGGGAGTCATTTTACAATTGTCTGGGCCAGCGTTAAGCCACCACCTGGGGTGCTGGCAGCCCATCTCAGCACTACCAGTGCAAGACCTGCTGCTTGCCTTCTAGTCCAGCTCCCTGCCAGTGTGCCTGGGAAAGCTGAGGAAGATGACCCAAGTGCCTGGGCCCCAGAGACCCACATGGGAAGAAGCTCCTGGCTTTGCAAATACCAGAGTGACCCAGCAGATGTAAGATTTCTCTCTTGTCATTCTGCTATAAGATAAATTTTTAAAAATTTATTTGTATTTGAAAGGCAGACACACAAACATCTTCATCTGCTGCGTCACTCCCCAGCTGCCCACAAGAGCTGGGATGGAACTACCCAGATGGAACCAAGAGCCAGGAACTCAGTCTGGGTCTCCCCACATAAGTGGCAGGGACCCTAGTTCTTGAACTGTCACCTGCTGCCTCCTGAGTACATCACCCAAAATTCGAATTGGTGGCAGAGTCAATCCTGGAGGGAACCCAGGCACCCAAATACCTGCCCCTCTTCCCCACCCCCAAGCTGTAACTCATGCCCCAAATTCACCATTTTCAAGCATCTAACTCTGGGTTTTCATAGCGTCACTAAGTAGGAACTCAAGAACCTTTTCATCATTTCCACAAGCAGCCCTGTGCCTGTGCATTGTTGCTGCCGCTTCCCTCTCCACCCCAGGCCCTGGCCTTCACTCTTTGGTCTGCATGGATCTGCCTCAGTGGACTCCAAATACACACAATTCTGATGTCAAGCCTTCCCTGACCCCAGGGAGTTATCTGTGTACACGGCAGTCTCTTGTGATGCTTCCAGAAAATGGGGAGAAGAGATGAGCACACAGGGTCCTGGGGTAGGTGGGAGACTGGATGGGGCTTCTCCCTCACTATCCCCCTTTACTCCAGATACATGAAGGAAGCAATGTGGAAATAGTAGTCTTACCCACTTTCCTATAGCCCTTGAACCTTTTTACCCTAATTAACTATGTAAAGAATGTCAAAAATATAATAAGAAATATTTTAAGGGAAAAAAAAAAAAGACGAGCACAGCCCGGGGCACACCTTCCTCTGGAGGACACTGGGGTCACACTGAGACGGAGATGTCTTTGTGGAGAACCTCTTCTGCCACCCCCCCCCACCCCACCCCCGTTCTCCCTCCTTACACTCCATTGAAAAGCAGGCATGGGGACCAGAGAGAGCAAGAGCAAGCTCTTCCCACCTCTCTGGGAGGAGTTTTCTCGACACTGGCAGGAACCTGGAGATACTACCATGCACTCAACTGTAGTACAACTAACTCCAGCAACCTTGTGATGAGCAAACAGCCTGTGCTTCCTCGCTTGTGAAATGCCAAGGGAATAACACCTAGATCTGGTTCTGGGTGGCTGGGGACTGTTTTCATGTGGGAACAAAGACCAGGTTTGCTGTGCTGTTACACCATACTCAATCTGTGCTGCCCCAGATATACCCCTTATGTTGAATCTCTGCCTCCTGTTCAAAAATAAATAAATCTTAAAAAAAAAAAAAAAAAAAAGAATGGCCTGGGAATCCTACAAAACAGCTGTTTGCATGGTTTCCAGCTGAATGTGCGGTGTGACATTTGAAAAGAAATAAGAACCAAGGCTTTCCATGAATGGAGTCTCTTGTCTCCTACAGGCAACAGGAAGACCGGCTGTGCAGTCACATCTGTGCTAGCTTCAGCGCTGACCAAGGAGGACGCCATGACTGCCGTTCCAGCCAAGCTGCCCAAGACCAGCGAGGGCGCACTCACCATCCATGAGGAAGCCAAGGAGTTGGTTGGCCGTGCAAGCTAGGCTGGGGCCCAGGGCCACAGCAGCTCCGACTGCGGCCTGCCCTGCAGCAGGTGCCTAGGGGGTCACAGGGGCCACTCCCGCCATCCTGACCCAGTCTCTCTCTGGCCTGCTGCCCTCTGAACGTTACAGCTTCTGTGGCCGGGAGGAAAGGGTGGCCTGAGGGAGGCCTGGGCCCAGCCCGGCCAGCCCTGGCTGCTCTCTTACCAAAGCAGGGTCTGTGTTAGCTGCCTTAACCCTGTCTCTCCTGTTACTCAGAGGGCTGTGTCCTATGAGGCCCATCCAGCCTGCTTGCCCAGCCACATTTCCCTTAGGTCGGTCTTGCTGATTGGTGTTTTCTTTTGTGGTTTTTGGGCCCTGAGAACAGCATGGAGCTTACCAACCCTTGGTCAAGGTCATTCCTCTTTTCTGCTGTCACCTCTGCTCTTCCCCTCCCTCTCCTGGCTTTTGTTATTTATTATTAGTGGTGTGACACTGGGAAGTGGGCAGCAAATCCCACCTTGACCCCACCTTTCTGGGAAAGGCCTCCCAAAACGCAAAGGATCTAGACCACTGGAACCAGTTCCCACAGTGGCCCGTGCCAGAGTCTGGGCAGGTAGGCTAGCGGGGCACGGTGCCCCTGAGGTGGAGCCTACCTCCAGCCTGCCGCCCTACCTGTGCCCGCACCTCTGCACCAACCTCAAGGCTCCCCCTGCTCCCTTCCTCAGAGCATCACCACGTGGAGTGTGGGCTGTAATGTGACCATCCCAACACCTCACCCACCCTTCTGTCTCCAAGGCAATGGGAGGAGGAGCCTCCTGGCTAAGAAATTGTTTTGCAAATGGATCTATTTTTGTATGAAAAGAGAAAAAAAAGCTGTTTTTTTAAAGAAAAACCCTTCCCTTTCCCCTCAGTCTGAGATTCTGATGGCAGGTTCCAGACTTCCACAATTTTTCCCTGAAAGCCTCAGTCCTGACTGGCTGCTAAGTCTTGGCGCTGACCCTATGCACCCTGGGGCCAAGGCAGACTGCCTCTGCCCACTCCAGCTGTGGGGCAGGAGGAGCCAATCTGATTGAGCTGGGCCAAGGCTAAGCACTGCAGGAGCTGCGGGGCAACCATATTGTAGAAATGTAATCAATTTATCAAGCCAAATGTACGATGCTAGCTGGGCAAGGAGGCAAAGGGGGCGCTCCTGCACACTGCACCCCCAGGCTCCCTTCTCCGGAGTGGACACATGGAATTGACTGGGAACCCCAGCTGCATCCAGGAAGCTCACACATACTTGGGGTCAGGTGGCACTTCGGTCCTCCATGTGCCCCTTTTAGCTTCTGGTCCCCTGGCTCTGGGGGAGAACGGTACGGTTAAGATCTGGCCCCGGGCAGCACTTAGGAAACTGGCGGGCCACCAGGAAGGAAAACTCTGCACGCCAGGATGGCAGAGGGATGGACAGTGGTGCAGAGGTCCGTCTGCTCCCCTGCGTCACCCCTTCTCCCTTATCAATCACACTTGGGGCTTTGACCCTTTCTTTTTTAAATCTACTTTTGCTAAGATTCATGTAATTAAAAAAATAATTAAAAAGGAGGGGACACAAAATGTAAACCTGTTTCCCTTGCCTCTTTGGCCTTGGAGATGTCATCACCGCCAGTTTGTTAGGTCGTTTCCAACTGTTAATAAAGCATTGAAATAGCACTGCATGCACCTTTCTGGGTAATTTCTATGCTATCTCATCACTTCAGTGCCGCTACCCTCTCCCCTTGCCTCAACACCTAGCTGCTCTGAGAAATCACTACGAGGTCAAAATGTTAGGCCTTGTGCCTGAGCACATGGGAATGATGAACTGGCAGCTGCTGCCAGCAGGGTCAACATTCCTCAGGAAACATTCTGTGACCAGTTTATTTCCTCCATATTTCTCCCTTTTTGTTTTGAGCATCCCCTGCCCCTACTCCTTTTTACAAATTTACTCATCTGAAAGGAAAGGCAGTTAGAGATATCCTATCCACTCTACAACAGCCAGGTTTGGGCTAGCTGAAAGCCGGGAGCTGCTTCTGGGTCTAGCCTGTAGGTACAGGGTCCACTCCGGCCAGCCACAGCTGCTTTCCCAGCTGAGCTGGATTAGCAAGGACCTGAATTGGAAGTGGAGCCGCCAGGGTTCAAACCAGTGCCTGTGCCCATATGGGATGCTGGTGCCACAAATGGCAGTTCAATCGACAGCCAAAAGGTCTACCATGGAGCCCTTTCCCTGAACTCATATCGAATTCCCTGTATTTTTGTTGGCCAGCCTGTTAGCAGAGATGGAACCGGCATACTCTCTGGACCCAAGGACTCGCCACAAAGCCCACCTTCTAACCTGCATCACTGGGTTAAGTTTCTGCCCTCAGTGCCCACAAACATGCATCTAAAGGGGCAGTAGCCAAATGCTATGTAAATCACCGCCTGGCCTCCCAAAATGCAAGCCCTTGTCTTATACAACACACACAATCATTCCATCTCCAACAGTTCCAAAGCTGTAACACTGAAAGCCCCATCTAGGCTCAAGGCAAAGCCCTGAGAAACCAAACTTACATACCAAGTGTGATGCGAGGAAATGCACAAGGGTATATACTGTCATTCCAAGAAGGGGTGACAGGCAAAAAAAAGAACTGGATGCTTGGAGCCCCGATTCCAGCCACCACATACACGTGATGGCTGGGCCCCTGGGCCTGCCCGAACTCCAGAAGCTGCGCCCTTCATGGTGAGTACACCAAAGGGGGAAGTCCGGAGGGCTGGGCGGGCCCAGGGGGCCCCACCTACCGCCATCATTGCGCAGTGGATGGGATGAGGGAGAGGGCGAACTTGGGGTCTGGGGATTAAAACTTTGAGCAGCCAACAGGCTGCTGGTGGGTGCCAGGCAGGGATCTCCATGCTCGTACACGTGGTGACCTGTCCCTGGGCGGCCAGTGCGCCATTCGGGGGTTTTGGGCTTTGAATTGTTGCTTAGGTAGCTCCATGTTGAGCCCACTGTACTTCTGGGATGTCAATCAATCCTGAAGACTCCCAACGACAGAGTAACTTTTCCTTTGAATGTAGGCGAGGGTAATGAGACCTGGTAGGTAGGCTGGAGGAGAGGGACCAGATGATCTTTACAAATAAGACTAATACACCAAACTCCTTTAAATCCTGTGTAGTACTTGTAATCACTGAACAATGCTGACCACCGAACACCAGTCCATGCAAAAGCTAAGGCTCGGGGCTTGCCTAGCAGGATCATACCTTATTACCTGACATGATGAAGGATCAGGAGACAGATCACATTAGGCAGGGCCATGACATTAACTAGCACATGAGAGAACCATATCCGGGGGTAGATTCTGTGTGAGATGTGTGGGCCAAACCCCGTGGAAATACTAGCTCCACTAGTTAGCTCAAGAGTTGAGGTGGTGGGTCCGGCGCAATGGCCTAGCAGCTACAAGTCCTCACCTTGAACGCACTGGGATCCCATATGGGTGCCGGTTCTAATCCTGGCAGCTCCACTTCCCATCCAGCCCCCTGCTTGTGGCCTGGGAAAGCAGTCGAGGACGGCCCAAAGCCTTGGGACCCTACACCCGTGTGGGAGACCCGGAAGAAGTTCCTGGATCCTGGCTTCGGATCGGCATAGCATCAGCCGTTGCGCTCACTTGGGGAGTTGAATCATCGGATGGAAGATCTTCCTCTCTGTCTCTCCTCCTCTCTGTATATCTGACTTTCCAATAAATAAATAAATCTTTCAAATAAAAAAAAAAGAAACGATGGTCAGCTCCTTTCAAAATTGATTCAAACAAACAAGAGTTGAGGTGGTGATGGACTATGCTAGGTGTGACCAAGGAGCCTGCCATCACTCACAGGTAAAGGAACCGACAACAGTCTGGACTGGTCAAAGCAGCAATACCCGAATGTGCGTCTTGAGTAGGGTGTGGGGTGCACCGGGCTTCAACGTTCACCAGCTCATACAAGGCCAAATGGAAGGCCAGACTATGCTGGACACTGGCCTAAACCCCAATGGCATGTATGAGAACTGGGAGTGGGTCAAGTGGAGGAACTTGGGAAACTCCCCTGGCGGGTCATAGCTCCCGCTGGTGAACACATGGTCCAGACCTGGGGGTCGGACAAGCTGGGCGAAGCAGCTCCAGTGGAACAGGGTAGACCAGGTAGGACTGAGCAATCATTAGCCCACAAGCAAAATTAGAAATCAGGAAGGCTGGGGCCAGGACAGGTGAGGGACTGTGCCAAGCTGAGTTAGAGCAACCACTGACATGCGCACGATCTATGGCTGGGAACAGGTCCGGTTGGGGAGCTAAGGGGACACCCTAGCTGGGTTTTGGTTCCCACCAAGAGGCACGGGGCTGGAATGGGGGCTGCATTCTGATCAGGATACAGCTGTAGTCTCAGCACAAGTGTGGACTGGGAATGGATACACCAAGCCGGGCTAGACTCCAACACCATCTGGTGCTCTGGAGGACCAGGGTAGATGTGGGACAGAATAGGCTAGGTCTCAGCCCCTACTGAGCCATGTGTGAGCTGTATGTGGGTATGGACGAGCCGTGGCAGACTGAAACATCCAACAGTAAGAACCACATTGGGTTGAAGGCCAGTCAGGAAAAGCCACTGTTCCTGCTAGGACAGGAGGTGAACTGAGTAGGGCTGGCTAATGGACCCCCTGGTATGTGCGAAATCTGGCACAGGAGAGGTTCTGATGGAGGAGCCTGGGCAACTCCTCTGGCAGAACACAGACCCTGCAGGTAAGCGCAAGAAGCATGATAGGAAACAGCCCAAAACAGGCCATGGAAAGTTATCCACTGGCATACATTTGGCATGGGTCGGAGGCAGACCAGGCTGAATCAGTTCACATCATCCACTGGCAAATCCAAGCACCAGAACAGAGTGTGGGTCAGGCCAGGTTCAGTCATGACAAAAAACCAGTGCACATTACGGAATGCCAAGGTGAGGTTACCTGTACCAGATGTGACGGCAGTGCCCAACTAGTACACGTGAGAATCAGGAGGGAGAGGGCGGAGCTGGCAGGGGAAATATGGGGGTACTCCCTTGCTGGACAGCTACTCCCACTGGAGAGCGTGAGCTGGGATGGGTTCAGTCCAGACTAAGCAGGGCTACAACACCTGTGGGCCACATGTGGACTAAATCAGGGAAAAGCCAGGCTGGGCTGATTGTTCCGACTGCTGTAACCAAAACTTAGAGTGGGTGAGGGTTGGTTTGGCTTAGCCGCAGCATCAGCTGGCAGAAGCTGGCACTGGGGGCTAACTGTCAAGTTAAACCGCAGAACCACCTGGAGAGTGCATAATCCAGGAGTGGGAGTGGACTAGAAGGGAAATAGTGGGTTCCTCCCTCTTGGGTTTCCACTCCCACTGGAGAGCACAAAAACCAGGACATGGGCTGGGATGGCTAGACAGAAAGGCACCCAACACGGGGGCAGACCAGGCTGAATCAGTTAACGTCATCACTGTCAAATTGGAGCACCAGAACAGGGTAAGGGTCGAGCCAGGTTTGGTTACGATAAAAACCAGTCCACACTAAAGAGTGCCAGGATGAGGTTGTCTGTGCCTGATGTGACTGCAGTGCCCATCCAGCACACGTGAGAACCAGGAAGGGAGGGGACAACCAGCAGGGGAATAAGGGGTGGTTCCCCTGCTGGACAGCTACTCCCACTGGAGAGCATGAACTGGGATGGGGGCAGACCAGACTAAACAGGGCTACAACACCTGTACGCCTCATGGGGACTAGATCAGGGAAAAGCCAGGCTGGGCCGATTATTCCTATGGGTGCAACCTACAATTAGAGTGGGCGAGGGTTGTTTGGGCATAGCCACAGCATCAGCTGGCAGAAATTGGCACTGGGGGCTAATTCTGTCAAGTTAAACTGCAGAACCACCTGGAAAGTGCACAATTCGGGAGGGACCTGGGAGGGAAATAGTGGGTTCCCCCCTCTTGGGTTACCGCTCCCACGGGAGGGCACAAAAACTAGGGCAGGGGCTGGGGTGGCTAGACAGAGAGGCACTCAACAACACCCGAGAGGGCTTGATTGTTGAGCTGGTTAGATGGTACTAAGCTTCAATGCCATTTGCCATGTACGAAAGCCAGGGGGGATGTGGGACAGACTGGACTGGTCTGCTACACATACTGGCAAACCAGGGTAGGGGGCGGGCCTGGTGGGGGTTATTATGGGTCGCTCTCACCAGGCTGCAGCTCCCACTGGTTTATGTGAGGGCCAAGTATGCGCTGGGCAGAACCGTCTGGACTGCAACACCCATTGGTTCCAGTGGAAGGTGGGGCTGAAAACAGAACCAACCCAGCAATCGCAACTACCAGCTGACTGGCATGATGGACTGTGCTGGGCCCTGTACTTGCTGGTGCATACAAGTATCTGGCCTGGGATCACCTCAGACGAAGTTTCTTTGGCGATCTCCCAAACTGAAATGCCAGACTCAGAACCCTAACCATGAAAGGACAGATGATGGAACAAGTTAATCAACCACCTCAGCCAAAGGTTGGCAACAAAATACCAGGCAAATAGAGACGCTATGATGGACAATGTCAATCAATGGATTTTTCCAAACCTCATCGTGTTTGGAGAGGCATGATTGGCAGAAATTTCAAAACTGGTTAACTATTGAATCCACTTGAGCCAGTATCTCAGAGCATGCCCCACATGCGAGACTTGGGGTGGGTGGGAAACCGGGTGGGGCTTCTCCCTCAATATCCCCCTTTACCTCAGATACAAGAAGGAAACAATGTGGAAATAATAATCTTACCCACTTTCCTGTAGCCCTTGACCATTTTTACCCAAATTAACTATGTAAAGCTTGCCAAAAATAAATTTAAAAAAAAAAGATGAAAAAAAAAAAGGCACCCAACAACATCTGTGTGGGCTGGATAATGGAGCTGGTTAGATGGAACTAGGCTTTAATGCCCATTGGCATGTATGAGAGCTGAATGGGATGTGGGACAGACTGGACTAGTCCGCCACACATAGTGGCAAACCAGCGTAGGGGGCGGGCCTGGTGGGGGTTATTGTGGGTCGCTCCGACTAGGCTGCAGCTCCCGCTGGTTTATGTGAGGGCCGAGTGTGTGCTGGACAGAACCAGGCTGAACTGCAACACCCATTGGTTCCAGTGGAAGACAGCACTGGAAACAGAACCAACCCAGTAATTGCAACCACCAGGTGATTGGGGTGATAGACTGAGCTGGGCCCTGTACTTGCTAGTACATACAAGAATCTGGTCTGGGAACACCTCAAAATTTCTTTGGGGAGCTTCCTAATCGAGCTGCCGGACTCAGAACCCTAACCATGAAAGACAGAGGACAGAACAAGTCAATCAACCACCTCAGCCATATGTTGGCAGTGAAAACCTGGGCAAACGGAGACTCTAAGATGGACTATGTCAATCAGTGAATTCTTCAATGACCTCATCGTGCTTGGAGCGGCGAGATTGGCAGCAATTCAGAACTGTTGAACTATCAAAACCACTTGAGCAAGACCCGGGGAGCGTGTCCCACATCAGGGTCCTGGGGTGGGTGGGAGACTGGGTGGGGCTTCTCCCTTAATAGCCCCCTTTACCTCAGATACATGAAGGAAACAATGTGGAGATAATAGTCTTACCCACTTTCCTGTAGTCCTTGAACCTTTTTGCCCTAATTACGTAAAGATTGTCAAAAATTTAATAATAAAAAAAGGTATCAAAAAGAAAAAGAAACAATTGGATGAAAGTGAGATGAAAAGCCAGCAAGGCAAGCAGATGCTAGGCTGAGCGGAGCATAACGTTGGCCAAATTAGAGCAGAGCCATGATGAGCCTGCTGGCCACCTTGCAGTTACTGCCTGAGCGTGCCCTGCCTGGTGACGCTGCTGCCTTACACCCCGTATGCAGATACACACACCTGCCAGAAGCAATATCCTTGCTGCCTTACCATTGTCCTCATCCCCCACGTGAAAACGTATAAAACCTCAGTGTGGCACACCCTACATGGTCATTTCCCTCACACGGCCACCCCCTATGTGGAAGTGGTTCCAGGCCCTCTCCATGAGGAAGCAGTCTGTCCAACTCTTCAATAAACTGCCCCTGCACTAATAGCCTCTCTCAGGCGTGCCCAAACCCAACAGCATCACCACGTCACAGGTCACACAGGTCACAGGCTCCGCGACTCAAACAACAGATTTGCACGCGCCACTCCGTGTGGTGGCTCTACCCCTGCTGGTATCCCTCCGCATCCCCCCCACCCCCAACACCAAGGTGTCCCAGACCATCCCGGCCTCCACAGCTGTCCTCACCCAAACAGTGCGCCATTCCTAAGTGAGCATCTCGCTTCCTGGGGACTCCACTCAGCATCACCCCCACACCGGGGCTGCAACCCTGCAACACCAGTCTGCCTGACCTCGCAGGCTTCCCCTCCATGGAAGCAACCAGGACACAGGAACTGTAGCCAAACTAGCAGCAGGTTGGAGACGCCATGGGCTGCGCCATAAGCTGCACCTGGGTTTGCGCCAGCATAAGCCGCACCTGGGTCTGCGCGAACTGAGGCCGGAGTGGGCTGGGAGCACTTCACACACTAGAACCAAGTTCCTAGTAACCCTGGGCGGCCTGGCTGCCTCGCCAGCCCCAGTAACAGGCAAACAGGCCCGCATGTTGCCGAAGGAGCGCTGCCTAACGACAGCGGTCTACTTCCTGACCCACGACCTCGGCAGGCCTTTACCATCCACATCTCCACTCTGGGCACAGCCTCCTTCCACGAAGGCGCTCGCTTCTCTGCCAGCCCTCAGCAGAACAGCCTGCCGCCTTCAGAACTCTGCTGCCGGCTGCTAGTTCGCCACTCCGACCCCTGCCTCCAGCACACGTTTAACACAGTTACTCTCACGTCCCCCACTCCTCGGAGTTATATGAGCTTAACACAGGCTACTTTTAGGCTGCAGCTCCCGCTGGTTTATGTGAGGGCCGAGTGTGTGCTGGACAGAACCAGGCTGAACTGCAACACCCATTGGTTCCAGTGGAAGACAGCGCTGGAAACCGAACCAACCCAGTAATTGCAACCACCAGGTGATTGGGGCAATAGAAGTGAAAGAAAATCCAGGAAGTGAAAGAAAATCCATGAGCTTACGGTTTGGAAGTCCCTATCCCAGGGTTCGGCTGGGTGCTGCTGGTCCGTCCGTCTGTCCGGCAGACCGTGGTGAAGGTGGAAGGAGAGGGGCTAGGTCCGCCTTCTCGCAAAATCTACCTTCCGTTCCCAGGGCACGCCCCCCTCACCTGGAGCCTCCCCCCAGGCCCACCTAATCAATACTAATTGGCTTAAGCAGGCCAGCCTGAGCTCCCAAGGGCTGCAGGCCTTCCCAAGTGTCCAGGCCGGAAACCGAGCCTGCCCTTCTGAGGTTGGATGCTGCTGGGTCATGCCCCCATGACTGGGCACCAGAGCCAGACTTGTCTGAGCTCGTGGGGACCCACACAAAGAAACCTTGCAAGCAGCCAGAGGACCTGGCATGCACACAGGGTGGGACTGCGTGTGTTGGGGGGGGGGGGAAACTACAGAGTTGCAACCAGAAATAAAAGCCTTTGAAATAGCCCTGGGCAGCTGCCTCCCCAGGCCATCCGGAGGTGTGGGGGTGGGCTGCCTGATTCCTCCGTCTGCTCCTCCTGAGGCCACACGTTTCTGTTTCTGGGCGTCGCAAGCACACATACCAATTAGGGGACTGACCGCAGCTGCTCACGAGCTCTGCCAGCCTGAGGTCGTGCCTGGAATAGAACCCAGGCGCCCGGCACCCACCCCTGCGCGCAGCCTGGCTCTGCTTCCACCTCGGCAGCCGTGCACGCCACCCTTTCGCCCACGCAAGGAAGTCGCCCCGATGCTTAGTTCTGGAAAGCTTGGTTTCCATGACAACAGACGGGCTGGCAAAACCTGTAGGTCTCCCCCACCCCCGCCATCCGAGAGAATGTGCCTGCTCGGCTCGGGTCCTGGCCCCCTTGGACTTGCCCTCGCTGATCCTCCCAATAAGCCCTGCTGGGTCAGTCTGTCTTTCTCTCCTCCACCCTTTCCCCAGCCTCGTTCCCGAATCTTCTCTGGCTGCCATAATCTGGGTATCTACCCACTGTGCAGCACGGAGGCTGCAGCAAGGGGCGGGGGATGGGCGAGCCGGCGCGTGAGTGGAGAGGCTCCACGAGAAGAAAGAGGGAGGACGAGCCGCTTGCCCTCTCCCGAGCCCTCCGGTTTCTTGGGCTTTGCTGCAGAGCAGTGATGGCAAGATTAAGACCCAGGCTACAGACACGGTACTGGGGGAAAATCGCCTCCCGCGGTGTTCTTTCTCACTCCCCTCTTCCCCCCAAGTTCCCAAACCCAGCGTCACCAGAGGTGGAGGGGGGCGGGCAAAGGAGAGCCCACCCTCCTCCCACGGAGCCCGCCGGGGGTGATTGGCAGAGGTAATCTTAGCGCAAAACCAGCGGGAGCCAAGGAAGCATCCTCTCCCCGCCCCCGCCCGCGCCGGGGTCTCCTCTTCTGCCTGGAGACAGCGGCCACGCGCACACCGCACCGCCCGCTGCACACGCACGCACGCGCGGGCGCTCCGAGCTCCCTCCCCCGAGCCATCTGCACAGCTCCATTCGGTCGTACCCAGCACCACGAACATGCACAGCCATGATGGTTCGCCACACGCAACCCATCATGTAATCCAACAACAAATGACACACATAGGCCACCAGCACTCGCCACCCTGTCCTTGCGTCCTTCCAGCAGGCGCCTCCTAGCCCGCTGCTGCATCCACAACATGCCGGGATCTCCATCTGTTACACAAACGTTCAACCATTCAAGAAGAAACCTTTTTATTATTTTTTTTTTCGAAGAAAAAAAGCCATATAAATATTAGAGTATAAAACTTGCGTGAGATACAGGAAGGGCGTGGGAGCTACGTGACTATGCTAAGAGAAGCGCTTATAGGAAGGAGTCAGTATGGGGGAGGGGGTTGTCAAAGCGCGTGGACACAGCACAAGACACAGCACGGGCCGCCGCAGGCAGGTTCAAGGACAGACGGCTGCGCGGAGCCCGCCGCCCACTGCCCACTCGCCGTCACGTAAAAGCACACCGCACTACACTATTGGCTATTCTACACCAGCCAAGGGGAGAGGGGGATCTACACTACTGTAAGGGGCTGGGGTTCACTCCTCGCAGCCCCGCGAGATGCCCGGGACCCAGGGTGGGGGGGTGGAGTGAAGGGCGGAAAGAGAGGCTAGAGGGGGTCTATGCACAAGGAGGCACTGGGGGGCTTTAACCAGGCTCTGGCCACTAGGGGGCGGGCTGGAGGCCCGGGTGGTGGCCTTACAGAGAAGGAACGGCACCTGGCAAAGGTGGCGAGAAGGACGATGGTTTGAGGAGTGAAGGAGCCCAGTGGAGAAGCCCCATCGCGGGCTGTGACTTCCAGCCCACTTGGTCCTTGCTCTAGCTCCTTGCCTCCCCAACCCAGGGGCCATGACTTGCCCAGTTGCCCCTCCTTCCACAGGCCCTTCCCTCAGTGGCACCTCTGGAGTACCCAGCACCCAGAGGCCCCTCCGATCTCTCCTAGGGACCTGGTCCTAAGCCTATGCAGAGCTTCCTTGGACTGAAATGCCAGTTTAAATCCATTGGTCCAGCTAACTCAGCCCCAATTTGGCT
Organism: Ochotona curzoniae; assembly: GCF_017591425.1. Lineage (NCBI taxonomy): Eukaryota > Metazoa > Chordata > Mammalia > Lagomorpha > Ochotonidae > Ochotona > Ochotona curzoniae. Next base: position 988,356 of record NW_024464918.1, read on the forward strand.
TCTTGGGCTGAGCCCTCTGTGGGAGGGGAGCGTCCAGCTTATGCTCAGTCTGGGGGTGCTGGAATCTGGGGGAGAGGGGATCTGGTTAGTACCTGGGAACAGGCAGCGCCTTTGACTGACCCCATGCGTCAACAGGTCAAGCTCTGTCTGTCCCCAACCCCCATCCACATACACACACTTCCCTTCTTTATCTTCCCACCCCATACTGTCTTGGAACATGCAGTGAAGTCTCTTGTTGGAGGAGGGGTGTGGGAAGTCGCAGCATGCAGTTGGAACATCAAACAATGAAAAACGGAACGGAAGAATGGTCCCCAGGGCCTTGGTAGAGTCTTGGCAGCAAAATGCCCTCCATAAATCCAGCAAGCATCAGTACCATGGGGATGGTAACCATGCCCCCCACCCAAAAAAAAAAAAAAAAAAAAAAACCTTGAGCACTGGTCCCCGCCTCTGGGAGGAGGTGGAAGGACTGGCACCAAACCATGCTTTGGGGGGGAGACAGAACCGAAGGAGAGGCCAAGAGGCCTTTCCAGCACTTGAGAACCATGATCCTTTTCGGGTCACCTGTTACCTCAATGCCCTGATGACCTCACGGTGGCCAGTGGGCTGGGCAGCAGGGACTTGGGGCATGGATGGGCCTGATCAATTTGGAAGATGGTGGAGTTCAGGTGTAACTAAACAGGGTGCGGTGAATGATTCTGGTTGTCTATACTAACCCCACTGACCCCCATGGGACAATAATTGATTGGATGGGGGGGTTCCCGGACAGAACTCCCTTTGCATATTCAAGCCCCTGGGGGCAGAGGGGGTGTTGACTGGGCACTTGTTTTTTTTCTGTTTCCCGAGGGGAGCATGGCCTGGGCCTCAGCCAGTATCCTGGGGCTGAACCCTGAAATGCTGTGAGGCCTGGGTACAAGGTGAGGAGAAGCTGGGCTGGCTGGGGTGGGAGGCTGCCCTGTGGCTCTCGGCCTCAGCCCCAGCCTCCGCGTTACTTCTTCTCCTTCTTGCCCGACTTCTTCTTGTTGCCGTTGCCCCCTGCCGGAGCCTTGCCATCCCTCTTGCCGGCAGCGTTGGTCAGGGTGGCGTTGCTGCCAGGGATGTAGACATTCTGGCGGTAGTCAGGCACGTGCTGCAGGGTGAACTGGGGCCCATAGCGCGCACTTAGACCCATGGTGCCGGCGCCTCCTCCCAGGGTGGAGCTCCCATCAGCGGCTTCTGCGGAGACAGAGGAAGTTCAATTCAGATGGATCGGGGTGCTGATGAAGGGTCCCTCCTGAAGCCATAAGGACCTAGCAATGCCTGCAAAGCACCTCAGGCCCTGAGCACAGGGAACCCTAAAAACGCAGGGATCGCGGAAGTTACCTCTGTCCACTTCTCACTCTCCAGAGGGCAAAGCTCTAGGTCTGACGGCTAGCTCTGTGTCTTGCTAAGCTTGATCGTGGCAAATCTGCCTGAACTTGCTATGTTTTCTGACCTGCAGACCTCGGAGGATGACAGGATCTGCCTTTTCTGGCTTGGGTGAGGCTGGCTCAGAAGCTGCAGGTGGAGTGCCTGAGGAGTGCCTGACAGGTGTTAAGTACTTACAGGTAGCTGCCCTGGTCTGGGGCGCACACACTGCTCTCCAGCTCTTGCCCCGCCCTTTTCCTGGGGGTCTCTGGCTTTCGCATTAGACCACAGGTCTTAACGGTAGCCACCAGGGTTCATCTGCCCTCTCCAGCCAGCGCCAAACACCAGGTACGGATAAGGCCTCCATTTCAAGCCCACTGCTGGGTATTTCACGTCTGTGGAGTCTCAACAGTAAGGTATGTGAAATGGGTCCCTTTTACAGATGAGGGAGTTAAGGCTTAGAGTAGGTAAAGACTAGCATACAGTCCTATCAGACAGCATAGGTGAGAGTGGGCTTCAGGCCCCCCTCCAGAGGGGCTGGAGCCAGCCTCACCTGCAGCCTGGGCTCAGAGGTGTGAGCTCTGTGCCATGAAACGAGCGAGCGTGAGGACTCCAGGGCCAGACAGCCAAGGTACAGGATGGATTAGGGGCTCAGCCAAAAGCCAGGAGCACCCCCACTTTCTGCTGTTCCCAAGAAAGGGGGAGGGTGGGTGGATCTGAGAGGCACCCTGTCTGGCTCAGAGGCCTCAGAATCAGCATTCTAATGGGCTCCCTAGGTGTTCTATTTGCACATTCAAGACTGAGAAGCACTCAAGTGCTTCACCCGAGCTTCTAAGAGATTTTGCTTTTTAAGTCCAGAGTAACAGAGGCAGAAAGAGGAAGCAGTCAGGTCCACGTGACCAGGAAGGCCAGGGCTGTGCCACACTGGAAGCCAGGAGCTTAATCCGGGTCTCCCACGTGAGTACAGGGGCCCAAGCCCTTGGATCATCTTCCGCTGCTTTTCCAGCCACATGAGCAGGGAGCTGGATTGGGTGTGGACACCCAGGATTCAAGCTGGTGTCCCTGTGAGATGCTGTGACTTTACCAGCCCCTCCCTGAGGACTAAATGAAGCAGAGCTTTCCGCAATGCAGTCCTTGTAAGCACCTCCAGTGCGAAGTCACCTTTACCCTTGGCTTCCCCTGACTGGGATCGGGGTGCACGTGCAGTGACTCGGGGACTCCTTAGGGCTCCCGGCCCGAAGCCCTGACATCCTCTTAGGCAGGGAAAGGGTTAAAAGCCTAGGACCAGCAGCCTGGCTGCCAGCGACTCCCTTCACCTCCCCCCACCCTAGACCCCCGGAGCGGTGACGGAGGCCGGAGAGGCTGAGTAATCCTGGGACCGCAACCAGGGATTGGGAAAGAGACAGGCAGGAAATGTTTTCAAAGCCTGCCTGGGAAGGGGGAGGGCGGAAGAGAAGCGAGCAGAGATGCGCCTCCACTTCCCGCCTGCGCCCCGGGCGCTCAGGTCCCCTGCAGGCGTCCCAGGTCCCCATGCTCCCTAGCAGGGGTGGGGAAGCCGCCCACCTCCTTCTCTCCCTCCCTCAGGCTGGCCCCTTCCCTCAGCCCTTTCTTTCTGCTGACATTTCCCAGTTTTCCCTAATTGACTCCAGCAGGGAGCAGGTCCTCTAGGCCCCGCCTCCAGCTTCTTCCCCTCTCCTCCCACCCCCCAGTGGAAGGAGGAGGGGCCCTGATCCAGCTTCAAAGAGCCAGGATTCCGGAGTGATTTAGGGGATGCAGCGGAGGGGCCTCAGAGGCGCCAGGGAGAGTCTTATTGTGCCCCCAGGGCACATAGAAGAAAATGAAGAAAAAATCTGTGCAGAGAGAATAGAGCCAAGAAAAGGAAGACAGTAAGGGCCCACCCACATCCCGTGTGCACACCACATCTGTGGAAGCACCCCAAGTGGGTAGAAAGGACCGCCAGCCCCTGGACATCACGAGGGCTGCAGCCAAGCTGGGCAGACCAGGAGGGAGAGATGTGTCACGCTGGAGGCGTTTGGACTGAAATGCTTTGGCCAGTTCTGTCATCAGGATGCTGTGTGGAAGGGGTTGGGTGCCAGCACCTGTCCAGGTCTCCCGGAACACCCACCTTGGGGGAGAATCTGGATTTCCTCTAAATCAGATACAAGGACTTGAAAAGCACAGGGGCGGGCCTGAGGGTCTTGGAGGGGGGGAGTGGCCAGAGGAGGTGAGGGCGCAGTTCACCTCCTTCCTTTCCCACCACACCCCTCCCTTCCCCACCCCTCAGTCTCCAAGGAGGTGGGAGCAGCTCATCCAGTTCCCCCCCAGCTCTGCAGCCACAGCCAATCCCAGCCCTGGGGCCCAGGCAGCCCTGGAGGCCTGAGCCAGCAGGACCAGAGCTGGCTGAGCTACAAACCGCAGCCTCCTGGAGGGCTCACCTCCCCCAGATGTTTATTTAAAAATCACCGGAGGTGGCGGCCTGCTCCCTCCTCCTGGCCCAGCTCTACAGCCCCTCGGGAGGGGGAGGGGAGGGCGGGGCTCCAGGAACTTCTCAGTCTAGGAAAGTGAGAGTGACCCCACAGTCACCTCCACCCCCAGGGACCGGTCCTGGGGGCCAGGCTCAGCCTGGGGGCAGGTCCCTGGGGGGGCTGCAGGGTGGAGTCCTGACCGTGATTGGGCTTTCCCAGAGCCTCTCTCCAACCCTCTGGGAGAGTTTTGGGCTGTAAATACTGATTTCAGATCTGTCTGTAACCTTTAGATTTCTGCCAGAAAGCCTGCCTTCTGGCCCGAGGGCATGAGGTCACAGCCCATACCGCCCTGTTTACTTTCCTCAAGAGCCTGGCTGGGTCACTGCCAGGCATGCCACCTGCCTCTAGGGACTCACTTCTGCCTTCTCCAGATCGGCCACCCCTCTGCCCAGGAGGCCGGCAGCCCTTCCCTCCTGGCCAGCCACAGGCCTGGCCCCACCCAATCTCACTTGTGGAGTAGGGTTGCCAAATTTAGCAAATTAAAACACAGGGTGCCCAGCTAGCCTGGAATTCCAGGTAGAGGAGCAGTCCTTTTTTTGAGGGTTTTTTTTGGTTTTGTTTTGTTCTGTGGTGTCACATGCCATTGGAGAGGTGATTCAGAACAGGACTTGCAGTTTATGTGAAGTTCCAGTTTAACTGGGAATAGCAAGGGGGGAGGTTTTTTTTCTTTTTTTCCTGCCAAGGGCCACCTGGGTATTTATAAGATCATTTGCCAGCCACACAAAGTGATCAGCCTGAAAACTGGCTTGCTGGGCCCAGCACAGTGGCCTAGAGGCTAAAGTCCTCACCTTAAATGCACCAGGATCCCATATGGGCGCCGGTTCTAATCCCAGCAGCTCCACTTCCCATCCAGCTCCCTGCTTGTGGCTTGGGAAAGCAGTGGAGGACGGCCCAAAGCCTTGGGACCCTGCACCCGCATGGGAGACCTGGAAGAGGATCCTGGCTCCTGGCTTCAGATTAGCGCAGCACAGGCTGTTGCGGTCACTTGGGGAATGAATCATCTGATGGAAGATCTTCTCTGTCTCTCCTCCTCTCTGTATATCTGACTTTGTGATAAAAATAAACAAATCCTAAAAAAAAAAAACTTGGGGATCTTTGGGCAGTGACTATCAAATGTGATAACCTTGCAGTGCTGCTGATCCACTGACACAGGTGCCTGACATCAGCCTGGCCTTGCCCTGTGGGACTATGGAGATCACTGGGGTTTTTACCTGAGTCTCCACCTGCCAGTCCATGTAGGCTACAGCCCAGAGCTCAGTTCATCATGTAGGCCAGGGCCTTAATCCTCTGTCAGCCTCCCTGTCAGGATCTGCCGCTCCAGTCCGTAACAACAGGCATTAGTCATAGGTCAGTAAAAGTAATCTGGGCTGGCATGATGGCTCAAGTGATTTATCCTCTGCCTTATGTGACTGCATCCTAAAAGGGCGCAGGTTTGGGTTTCAGCTGTTCCACTTCTGATCCAGCTACCTGCTCATGCACCTGTCCCTCAAACACATTGAAACACATTGAGAGAAATGGGACAAACCGGTCATAAGCATGGGAAGTGGCAGTCAGGACCCAGCCATGCTGCCCCCTTCTAGTTGATCCTGTAAGTTAGCCCCGCCCTCCCCCATTTCTCTAATGACTCCTTGCTGGCTCCCCTCTGGGGCTCCTTATCCTGATTTTATGCCACCAGGTCTGACAGACCAGCCCAAAGAACTAAAGAAACCATGCTGGCTGACACCCGGGCTCTGGGCATGGGAGCTGCAGGATGCACCCCTAGACCCCAGGTTTCCGTGTCACTGCACACAGCCGCACTACTTACCACTGGCAGAGGCCAGGATCATGGCCTGCAGCATCTCCGTGTCAAACTGGTTGTTGGGCCAGGTGCCGGTTTCATCGCCATTTTGGGAACTGGGGAGAGAGTGGGGTGGTCAACACAGTGTCCTCCACCAGGCAGGCTCACGCCCTCCTGAGCCCCCATCTCACAGCCACCCGGTGCCCAACACCTGCTGCTTTCAGCAACATGGGACGTGCTAGCCCCGTGGAAGCCGGAGCTCGGGCAGGCTGCAAGTTGGGTCTCTACTGCCTCCAACACACTTGATGATGCCAGCTCTCCCCTCGCCCGCCCCCTGTAAGGGGCCAGGCTCACTGTGGCAGGGGGGCAGAGAGACCCCTCCAGGGAGCAGTAAGGGCAGGAAATGAGCGAGGAGGTCCCAGAGCTACAGAAAGGGGTGGGGATCTAGAGAAGACCTAGGCAGACATGTAGGACACCCCAAGAGATCCTGCAGCAGGGAGAAAGAACTTTTTAAAACTCAATTTTCCCCTCTTTATGAACCAAATTTACTGGGGAGGGGATCCCCAAGCTGAGGCTAGATCAGGTGCTTCTGTCACACTCCAAGCCCTGGGCCTGCTCTGGTAGCAGCTTCTGTACCTGTACCCCGTGGAACCCGTGGAGGAGGGGCTCGTGCACTTCCTACTGCAGCACCCAGGAAAACCTGGCTCCTGGACTTCGTTAAGACTTTTAGAAGCTCTGTGCATTGTACAAGTATGAAGTCATTCCTGATGATCAAAAATGTTGAGGTATAAAAACTAAGGAATTTCAACTCAGCTTGGAGTTTCCCATGGTGACAATTCTCAAGCAGTTTTGGGGGGAGGGTTGCATTTTTCAAGGCTCAGGTCATTTTAATTTGTAGAGAGTAGGAGCTGGGGAGGGGAGTCCTGATGCAATCTTTCTACCAGGGAAACGCTGGTGCCACCTGGTACAGAGAAGTTCCTCAAGAAACAGTTGGCTGGGTGAGTGGGAAGAGGCCACTGGAGAGGCCACCGGCCACTGAGCTGGACGCAGGAGCATCTGGGCTCCAGGGCAGGCCACTGGGCCTTCAAGGCACAACAGGGCGTGGTAGCAAGCAGACCCTGGAAACAGCAGCTAAGACAGTGCTTAAGATGCCCCCTTCTCAGACAAAAGTGCCAGGGTTCAGGGCCAGCGCCACTGCACCTTCCTGCTCTCGTCCACCTTGGTGGACAGCAGTAGGTTGACTCACGTACTTGGCTTCCTGCTGTCCACATGGGTGACCCAGATTGAGTTTCTGGCTTCTGGCTTTGGACTGGCCTAGCCTTGGTTTTTGCAGAAATGTGGGGAATGAACCCACAGATGAAAGGCCACCCCCTTGCCTTTCAAATAAATAAATAAAAATTCACAAGCAATTTTAAAAAGTGTGCATGTGTGTTTCTCACACCACCAAGACTTCCCTCCGGTTTTTGCTGGTTTGACCCTTGCTTCCGGCCTCTCCCCTTCTGCAGGTCCCTATCTCAGGCTTCACAAAGAACACATGGTTGCTGCCTGTGCCCTCTGCCCCGGCCCAGAGAGCAGAATAAACTTAGGGCTGCAGGGGAAAGCAGGAATCTTGGTTTTCTCCTTCAAAAGTGAGAAAAGTTAGAACTCTGCCCATTTAATGGCTATTTGTTGAACGATTACTATATGCCCCACAATGGGCTAAGTGCTAGGGTAATACCTGAGAACATGATAGAAATATTCCCGGGGCCAAGGCGGTGGTATAACAAGTCAATCCTCTACCTGTAGTGCTGGCATCCCATATGGGTGCCAGTTCGACTCCCCGCTGCTCCATTTCTGATGCACAATCTCATATCAGTCCTGACTGCTCTGTGTCTGATCCAGCTGCCTTAATGTGCCTGGGAGAGCAGTGGAAGATGGCCCAAGTCCATGGGCCCCTGCCACCCCATGTGTGAGAACTGGATGAAGTTCCAGCCTGATCCAGCCCCAGGCCATTGCAGCCATTTGGGAAGTGTGTTAGCAGTCAGAAGATCTCTTTCTCCCTGTATCTCTCTCATTCTTTCTTGATGTGATGTGATGTGGTGGGGAGTAACAGTACCTCTCATGGAATACTTCTACTAACACTGGCTAACCTAAAACTAAATCCAAACAAGCAACCAGCAAATAATGCAAGGGTCAGCTTGTGGGGGCATTTTAAAAAATGGTGGGAACCCGGCGCGGTAGCCTAGTGACTAAAGTCCTCATCTTGCGTGTACCAGGATCCCATATTAGTGCTGATTCTAATCCCAGCAGCCCCCGTTTCCCATCCAGCTCCCTGCTTGTGGCCTGGGAAGGCAGTTGAGGACGGCCCAAAAGCCTTGGGACCCTGCATCTATGTGGGAGACATGGAGGATGCTCCTGGCTCCTGACTTTGGATTGGCTCAGTTCTAGCTGTTGCAGCTACCTGGGGAGTGAACCAGTGGACAGGAAATCTTCCCCTCTGTCTCTCCTTCTCTCTGTATATATGGCTTTCCATTTTGTATTCCTTGGTTGAATCCAGAGTTGGTTTTGTATATGAACAAACAAGTTAACAGGACGTACTGGGGCATGCATGAAAACGTGCTGGAGAACAGCACGCCAGGGTGTGAGTGCAATGATTCCTTTGCTATTGTCCCTGGAAGGTGCCTGCTGAAGTATTTCAAAAGTTCTGCTGACTGTAACTCACTTCTACATGCTTTAGAAATCAAAGTGGGTGAAAATGTGCTAGGGTAGATAAAATGGTAACAGTTCATCAATGTAGGCAAAAAGAGTAAAAAAGAGCATTTGGGTGTTTATCATATTATTTCTTCAAGTTTTTGAAGGGTTCAAACCTTTTTTTCCATATTTTTTTTCAGGGGAGGGGGACTTTTCTACATAAAAAGCTGAAGGGGCCAAAGTTGTGGCATAGTGGGTAAAGCCACTACTTGCAACACTGAAGGCAACAGTGACATCTCATGTGGGCACTGGTTCAAGTCCCAGCTACCCCCCCCTTCTGATCCAGCTCCCTGCTAGCAGCCTAGGAAAACAGCAGATGACCACCCAAACCCTTGAGTCCCTACCACTTGCATGGGAGACCCAGAGGAAGTTCCTGACTTTGGTCTGCCCCAGACCTGGCCATGGCAGCCATCTGAGGAGTAAACCAGCAGATGGAAGAGTTCTGTCTCTCCCCTTGCCTCTCTCTAACCTTGCCTCTCAAATGAAGAAAACAAATATTTAAAAAATGATAAGTACCAGGTTGAGGGGTAAGAGGGTTTCATGCACAGAGCAGGCACCGCACGCCCACCCCACGACTCTGAACCCCAAGGAGTGAGAACACAGGGCGGCTGCCGCGGGGGAGGCGGGGAGCAGACTTCAAAGAGTTTATTCTCATCCTAAGAGCTCTGGGAAGCCACTGAGCTGTTTTCTGTTGTATATTTTTAGAATGTTTATTATTTCCATCTCTCTGCAAGACAGAGGGAGTGAGAGCATAAGCCAGGACTAGGCCTGCTGTATGGTGGCAGGGACCCAAGCGTGTGGGCCATGCATGACCTGCTCCCTCCCAGTACGCATGAGCAGGAAGCTGGACTGGAAGCAGTGGTGCTGGGAGTCAAACTGGCATGAAGTGCAGCTTAGCCCACTGTGCCACAACACCTGCCCCACCATGGAGGTATTTTTAAACGAAAGGAGACTTGAGGAATTGTAAAGGTCAGCCTTGCACCTGACAAAGGATGGGGGTGGGGGGGGTCCTTTCTATGGGAGGATGAGGATTTAGTGTGGGGTTTCAGCACCTTCTGTCTCCATGAGAGTGTGGGCCACCTCATTTTCAGCTCTCTCTGAGCCAAGGCAGGTAGGTTCATGCCCAGAGCTGGGGGAGAGCAGGTCGGGAGGCAGTGCAGCAGAGAGGAGAGCTTCTGGGCCCAGTTGGCCTGCCTGGTTGGCTAAGGGCAGACAGCAGGGGTCAGAGAGCAGAGGTTAGCCAGAACTGAGTGGAGGTGGGCAGCTGGAGAGAACAGGGGTGTAGCCGGCTAACCTGGAGCAGGGCAGAGACTGCCTTTTGCCACCATTTCCTAAGCCTCCTGTTCTCCGCATCCTGAAACTTCTCCCTTATCGCCTCCTCAGGAATCCCTGCAGAACCGTGTTCTACCATCTGCATTTTCTTCCAGATCAAATAAGGGCTCAGAGGGGTTGAAGAACTTTCCCAAGTCGTGCAGCTGGCAGCACTGCAAGCTGAGGTCACATCTAACAGGCCTCCAAAGCCCGGGCTCTCACCATTAGCCTTGTGCTGGGTTTCAGGGAGGCCCTGGGGCCCCCAGCAGCCCATAGGTTGAGGAAAATGCCTGCAAGATCCAGGCACTCATGAGGAGATGGACTCTGTGTACTTAACCATTTCCCCAGCACCCACTACATGCCTGGGCAGTTCTGGCTCTAAGCACCTGCCCTACAGAGGCTGTGTGGGGCACAGGGAGGGTGCGTGTGGAGTCCCCCAGAGGCAGGGGGGTTAGGGTAAAACTGCCCGAATCATGTTCAAACAAAGGGAGAGATGAGAGCCACCCTGACAGCAGCTCATGTTGAATTATGCATTTATTAGAAAGGCAGTGATGCGAGGAGACAGATATCTTCCACCTGCTGGTTTGCTTCCCACATATCCACAAGGGCTGAGATGTTAGCAAGCAGCTGGATTAGAAGGAGAGCAGCCAGGAATGGTGCAGTGGTCCTAGGGTTGTATGCTAATCCTCAAACTACAGTGCTGGTATCCCATGTGGGTGTCAGTTCAAGTCCTGACCGCTCCATTTCCAATCTGGCTCCCTGATGATGCACCTGGGAGAGCGTGGGAAACAGCCCAGGTCCTTTGCTCCCTGCACCCATGTGGGAGACCCAGAAGAAGGTACTGGCCCTTGGTTTCAGCCCAGTCCAGTTCTGGTTGTTGTAGCCATCTGGGGAGTGAACCAAAAGCTGGAAGATCTCTTTGTCTCTCTCTCTTTCTTTATAACTCTGCCTTTCAAATAAATAAGTACATCTTTAAAATATATATATATATATATATAAATGTATATATGTATGTGTATATATATAGTAGTTGCCTGGGAATAAACATTTTTGATATTCCAAATGCAAATAGTTTATGAATTATTTAATTGGTTCAGATATTTTTTTAAAAAGTTGTTTATATAAAGTTTAGAAAGACATATGAAAATGGTAATGACTCAGTGAATAAACTGTGGGAAAATATAAGAAGAGGCTTTTTACAGTAAAAGGGCCGAAGAAATCTAACAGATATTCACTCAAATGCAAAATGTGGATCTGAAAAAAAAAGCAGCATCTTGGGGTGGGGTGTTGGGCTCCCAAAGTGTTACACCGTTGCTTGGGCTGCCAGCACTCCACATCAAAGAACTAAGATGTCTTGCCTGCTCTGTTTCCGGTCTGTCTTCCTACTTGGGTCCCTGCCCCTGCACGGGATGCCTGGATGGAGTTTCTGGCTCCTGGCTTAGTCTGGCCCAGCCTCAGCTACTGCTGGCATTTGGATGGAGGGGAAGCTAGGCAAACCAGCAGACAGGAGAACACTGTCTTCCCTTATTTCCCTGTCATTCTGCTTTTCAACTTTAAAAAAAGCCTAAATCCCAAAGCTACTATATACCCTCTACCCTTTTATAAGCTTAACATTCCCAGTTTATAAAGAAATTAGTAGCAGTTCTTAAATTATAAAGTTATGGCTGGTATTGCTTTTAAACTGCGTCCTCATTTCTTGTGTTTCTGTAATTAACTTTTTTAAAAAAATATTTATTTATTTGTATTGGTAAGTCAGATTTACAGAGAGAAGGAGAGACAGAAAGATCCATCCGCTGGTTCATTCACCAAGTGGCCGCAATGGCCAGAGCTAAGCTGATCAGAAGCCAGGACCCTGGAGCCTCTCCAGGTCTCCCACACAGGCACAGGATCCCAAAGGCTTTGTGCCATCTTCTGCTTTCCCAGGCCTCAAGCAGAGAGCTAGATGGGAAGCAGAGCAGTTGGGATTAGAACCAGTGCCCATATGGGATCTTGGTGGAAACAAGGCGAGGATTTAGGCACTAAGCTACTGTACCAGGCCCACATATTATTTTTTTTTAAGATTCATTTTTATTTATCTGAAAGGCAAGGTGAGAGAGAAAGAAAGAACAAGAGAGATCTCTCATCTGCTGGTTCACTGCCCAAATGACCACAATCGTCAGGACTAGGCCATCCAAAGTCAGGAGCCAGAAGTGTCTTTGAGATCTCCCGTGTGGGTGCACGGGTCCAAGCACTTGGGCCGTCTTCCTGCTTTCCCTTGGGTCATCAGCAGGGAGCTGGGTCAGAAGTGTCGCAACCCGGTTTTGAACCAGCACCTATATAGGATGCCCACATCACTGGGTGGCAGCTTAATCCCCGAGGCCACAACGCCAGTCTCGAGCATATATTATTTTATAAGAAAAAAAAAAATCAAATTGCTGTTACTTGTTTATTGGATGACTGCCCAAACTAACAAACTCTGTGTGTGTGTGTGTGTGTGTGTGTGTGTGTGTGTGTGTGTGTGTGAAAGAGAGAGAGAGAGAGAAATGAGAGAATGAGAGCAAGCAGTGATAGTACTCAGAGGAACAGGGCAGGGAGCTGGAATTGAAGAAGGGGAGTGAGGAACCACCGTGGAGAGCAGGGCAGGGACGGAGATCAGCCAGATCAGGGGACAGGCTGAGATGGGAGAAATGTCTTGCTGAGTTCAAGCCTGGGACAACAGCTGTTGGGACCAGAAGCCACAGGCTGACCCGAGAAAGGCCAGAAACAGGGAGGGGAGCCCTTGGCAGGCAGGATTTCAGAATGTGAGTCATTTTTCCTTTTGTTTGGGCAGAGTGTCCTAGCACTGGCTTGAACTTGAATCAGGCCTTACTGAAAACTTAACACTGACCCTGCCTGAGGCTTTTGTGCTGGAGCCGATTGGGCTTGGAGGGTAGCAGACAAGATGATAGAGAGGGCTAGAAGCAGGGTTGACCTTGGATAGGAGGACTTTCCCCCCCTCTTCGTTTCCTCACTCCGACATACTGATCAGAATGGGTTGGTGTGGTGGCATGGTAGGCCAAGCCTCTGCCTGTGGCCCCCAGCATCTTATATAGGCACCAGTCTGTGTCCTGCTCCACTTTCTACCCAGCTATCTACTTATGGCCTAGGAAAGCAGCAGAGGGTGGCCCTGAGCTGTTGGGCACCTGCATCTATGTGGGAGACCAGGAGGAAGCTCCTGGCTCCGACTTTAGGACCAGCCTAGCTCTGGCCATAGTTGCCATTTTGGGAATTAACCAGTGGACCAGGAGATCTCTTTCTCTGACTCTCCTTCTCTCTGTAAATCTGCTCCTTAAATAAAAATAACAGCAATCAAAACACAAAACAAAACAAGAAGAATGGCAGCACAGGGAAGGCTCCTTGTCCTTCCCTATCCGGACAGGCCCACCCCCCGACTGGTTCCACACCCAGGCGCTTGCCTGTGCTGGCTTCTGCAGCTACTGAATGCTAACTCCTGTGGTCTCAGTGCAGCCCCAGGTCCTTCCCTTCTCCCCTCACCTCTCATTCGGAGGTGCACTTAACCTGACCCTAATGACTGGCTACAATTCTTCTTCCTCAAAAATACTCTAAACTCCTCCGCTCAGATGCCATCTCCTCCAGGCAGCCTTCCCTCACCCCTCCTCCCTCACGTCCTCCTTTTAGGAGAATTCTCTGATGGATAAATTGTTTCTTATGGGATTTCTTGGGAATTACATGTTCTCTGCTGAGACCAAGGCTGGGAGTTTAGGGATTCTGTCTGCTTGTGCACTTTTCTAGCCCCAGTGTTGAGCACAGGGCCTGGCTCCTAGATGTTCAGTAGGTAGCTGCTGAATGTTCAGTAAGTAGGACAATCTATGCAGACAATCTACGGGAAGGCGCCGGGAGAAGAGAGACAGCTGGGGCAAAGGCAGAGGCCAGGAGAGCTTGAGAGCCTTCCAGGTGTCAGCTGGGAAATGTTTTACATTCCCGAAGCCAGTGACAGGACTGTGCATGCCTAGGGGCTGGAGCCTCTGCGGCCAGGACACATCAGGGCCTCCTGAGTCCTTGCGGCTGCCAGGCTCGGCTGCTGATGGGGGAAGGGCGGAGGCGGAAGCCCAGCATCTGTCACAGCTGGGCTGATGGCGCAGCGGGAGCCCTGAGGGGGGTGGGGAATTCAGCCCAGCTTCTGCCTTTGGCCTGGGGCTCTGGGCTCTTACTTGTCCAGACTGCTGGCTTCTCCCAGGGAGCCCTGGCCCCTAGCCCATCCCACTCCCCTCAGGCCCCTTCAGCAATAGGTCTTTCTGATGAGGTTTTCTTCCTCCATTCTCCCTGCCCCCATGGGGGGGGGGGTTCCTGTCTGGGCAGGAATTCATACCCTGATTGAAATGAGCAGCTGGGGCAGCCTGGGAGGCGTGGGTGATGCAGGGCAGCCATCAAAGGCCCTGTGTTTGCAGGGCTGGGGAGGGGGTGTGTGTGTTGGCTTGACCACCAGCATCAGAGAAGACAGCAGGAAAGACAGAGAAGGGCTAACAGAAAGACTGGACAAATAGGAACTGGGGTGTGTGGGGGGAGGGGGTAGATACTGCAGGCAGACACAGGTGGGAATGCAGAAATCAGGAGAGACAGCTAGGCTGGAGGGAGGACACGGGCGCACTGATGAAAGGAGACAAGATCAAGGACAAGGCGGCTTGGACTGACGGAGTGCATTCCCACGGGTTCATCCCCAGCGCTTGTGCTGGGAGCCCAAGCCACGGGCAGGCACAAGGGGCCAGGAGTGATTGCAGCAGGGACAGAAGATGAGGGACAGAAAGACGCGAGGTGGAGGTCTGGGCCTCCTGACGAGCAAACTAGGGAAGGGGGCAGAGATAAAGCAAAGACAGGCACTTAAGGAAGTGGGGGCTGCGAGCCAACGTCAGGAGCCTGGGGCTCTCCCACGGGCTTCCTTCCGGCCTCAGGTCCATCTCTGGACCGGCCTTTTGCCTTCACTGCTGCCCGCCTCCCTCCCCTGGAGCCCTTCCTCCTGCTCCCAGCTCTTCTGAGAGGAGGGAACTTCTGGCCTCAGGTAAAGACCGGCTTGAGAACACTTTGAGACAGGCAAAGTGGTGGGGGTTGGGATGGTTAGTGCTTGTCACATGAGCTCCGATGCGGGGCGGGTGTGCATCTTCGTGCATCTTCCATTTGGGGTCTGTGTCCCAGCCCCCCACAGGATGAAACCTCCCAGAAGCCTCCAGCCCGGGAAAGAAGCTGGTGCCCTCCCCGCCCCCACCCCACGCCTTCCTCCGCGCTGTCATCGCTGAGTAATGCCGCAGAGAAGAGGGTGGGCGGTGTCGGTCACCTACCCGCTGGTGCCGGGTCTCTGGGCCTGTGAGAAGCGCCAGTCCGTGTTGGGCGGAGCTTGCTGTGGAGAAAGCACAAGGAAAGGAACTGAGTGCCCGGGGGACCAGTCGGAAGTCGCCCCAGAGAGCCCCCCAGGCAAGGAGAGGAGGGGGCGTGGAGGCAAAGAGGCATTCCTGTGACCCTACTGGGCATGCCCAGAAACCGGCCCCTTATTCTTCATCCCCAGTCTCGGAGCTCCTGAGCCCAAATCCCAGTGCTGAGAGCATCTGGTGTGCTCCTGGGGCTAGGGGTATGGTGAGGGCCTCCACCAGGACCCCTGCAGGCCTTTGGAGATTTCCCAGCCCTGGAAGGAATTCCTGGAGCTCCCGAGCTGGGGACAAAGCATCCTCCACAGCAAGATGGCTGCTGCTCCCGGTAACCCTTCTGGTGCCGGGAGCCATTCCAGGGACACTTCCCTGGGTCCTGGGGCTCTCCAGGATCTCTTCCCACGGCTAAACACATTATTAACTTAGGAGTCATGCCAGGCCAGGCCTCTGCAGGGCATCCAAGCCCCGGGACACCTCTCACCCCCATGACTCCTAGCCAGACAAAGCCTAAGACTGAGAGAGAGAGAACAAGGCAGCTCTGTGTGGGATCCAGAAAATGGCTGGGCCGGAGCCCAGAGAGAGGGAGCTCCCACAGGCTCAGAGCAGAGCAAGCTGAGTTTCCAGGGTACCCCCAGGGGGCTTGTCTGTAGCCTCCTCCCTGCCTGGCTGAAGGTGTGCCATTCTGGCCAGCCACTAGGGTCTCATCACTCCTAGAGCCATCTTCTCACCAACTCTGAGAATTGTCCCCCAAGCCTGACAGGAGCAGAGCAGGAGCCACTCAGATGACATTGGGGAGAAGCAAGACCCAGAACAGCAGGTGACACACAACAAGTGACACACATCAAGGTTCACAGATGACACTGATGTGAGCTGAGCCCACGTACCTCCCAGGGAGCTCCTGTGCTTGCCAGCACCCTTGGAGGCTGCATGGGAAAGAGCATGGGGTTGTCCAGCTCTTAGCCACTGCTCACTCCTAACATGGTACAGGGAGACACAGGCATGGTGATGGGAGGAAAGGGGGGCCGGGTGAAGCTCAGCAGACATCAGGGAGGCGGGTCCAGCAGGGAGGTGGTGGATCAGTGAGGGAAGAACAGCTCGGGCAATTTTCTCCAGGGAAGGCAAGAGCCCCAGCTGTGCCCCAGCCCAGCAGACATAAACCTCTCCTCACTTCCAGCTTCACAAGTTCCAGGTGCCAAGACAGCAAAGCACCTGCCTGGCACTTGGACAGACACAGCTTAGACACTCCACCACTCACTTTGAACTTGAGCAGGTCATCTGACCACTGTGAAACTCAGTTATACTCGCGGGGAAAAATAACAAAGAGGATGCAGGCCCCCCGACAACAGCAGAGGCAGGAATGACAAGTGACGCACTGTGGTGTTCACAGGTGTCCAGTGAGGCTGTCCCCGTCAGTTGTAGAGTGACCCAAGGGACTGCTTCCAAAGCCAATCCTGGTTTGCTGCAAGCTGAAAGATTCTGAATAAAAGCTCCTCCAAAGGGTGCCTGGCGTCTGGTGCAGCTGTGGCTTTCCACCAGCTGAAGGAGCCAGGACCTGTCAAAGCCTCCAACATTTTGGTCACCCTGAAAACCCTGACCCTGATTGCTGGACACACTGTGGTCACCACTGAGACACCCCCTGGAATGCTTCAGACCCCCATTTGCCTAGGGGAGGAGGTACTGCTGGAACCACCTGTCCTATAGATACCTACCTGCTCATTCCCTCCCTCCAGGCCTGCTCTGCAGCACCTCACCTACCCCAAGCTTCTGAGGGTCAAAGGCCTCAGCACCAAACCCAGGGCCTCCCACAGTGACCCCTCCGCAGGGTGCCAGAGGCTCTGAGTCTCTCTCCCTTGCAGCAGGCTCAGTCTGGCCTGGCTTGCTCAAGGGTGAGGACTAAGTGTTGGCCTGGCTAGCCCTGGAGTAGTGGTTACTGGGACCCTTAGGTCTGAGGCCGCCCACGGTGAGAGCCTGGGCTGTGAGCCGCACAGGGACTTAAGCCAGTGGTGTGCTTAGCTCCCCGTGGCGTGGTCAGCTTGCGCATCAGAGGCTAGCCAACAGGTGCAGTGGGTTGGGTTGAAGAGATGAGGGCGCTGAGGTTAACAGAGAAGTCACAGCCTCCGCATGGAAGGGCTGACTGCAAGGGCGTCCAGAATCCCAGCTCCTCAACAATCGCCAGAAATTCACCAGCAGTCCAGACTTGCGGTCCCAAGCCTAACAGCGCACAATACCCACCACTTCCCAGCCCTGAGCTTGGAGCCCCACCCCAACCCCAGCCACTCTGCTTCCAGCGCACCAAGTCCAAACGGTTCCACAGAAAATCCGGTGCAGTGCAGCTGGCCACCAACCGGCCAGCCCGAAAGGAGAGGCTCATGGACCGTCCGGGAACCGTGGCTTCTGCCATGCCACACTCCAGAGGCTGCAGCTAGCCAGCCCTCACCTGGCTCAGCTCCTGCAGTGTGTTAGCACGGGACCGGAAGGCCTCGGGCTCTAGCGCCAGCGCGGAGGGCTGCTGCACGCTGAGTGGCCTTAGGAAAGTGAAGTCGCTGCCGTCGGAGGCCGGCGAAAAGCACGTGCGGTAGCAGTGGCTCTGTGAGTCCGTGGGCCGCAGTGTCACCTCCATGTACTTGAGTGTGCCGTCTGAGCTCACCTGCAGGTTGGGACTCGACTGCGTATAGAACTCCCCCGAGTTGGAGGCCTGCTGGCCACAGCATGAGCCCCCACCCCCATCCCTGTGGGCCTGCCCCCGCAGGCACTTGGCAGACAGAAAGCTGAAGGTGACCAAGGACATGAGGCTGATGGCCGCGAGGGCCACAATGAGGTAGAGGGTGAGGTCTGAGCGCTCGGGAGTGTGTGTGAGGAAGTCACTGGATTTGGGGGTCTCCTCGGGGTCCTCATCTTCTAGTAGGAGCAGCACGGTGGCCGTGGAGGACAGCGCAGGGTCTCCATTGTCCCTCACCAGGACCACCACCTGCTGCATGTTAGCGTCGTCCTCCAATAATGTTCTGGTGGTGCGCACCTCACCCGTGTGTGCAGACACAAGGAACAATCCCGGTGCTGTGGATTGGGGCAACAGGGAATAAGACAGCCAGGCATTGTGGCCCGCGTCAGCATCCACGGCCGTCACCTTGGTGACCAGGGAGCCGGCTGGGGCAGAACGTGGGAGCCGCAGGGGGGCTGAGGGTTCCCGACCAGGCTGGGGGTGCAGCACTGTTGGGGCATTGTCATTCTGGTCCAGGACAAACAAGTGCAGGGATGCATTGGCAGATAATGGGGGAGAGCCCATGTCTCGAACCCCAACCACGATCTGGAGCATCTGCAGCAATTCATAGTCGAAGGTTCTCTGGGCAAAGACTCGCCCATCCTCTGGATTAACGTACACGAAAGACGATGCCGGGGCTCCCTGAATCTGTGTCCCTAAAATGGAGTAGGTGAGGTGGGCATTCTCCCCAGCATCTGGATCAGAGGCAGCCACGGTGCAGAGGAGGGAACCCGGGGGCCGGTTTTCGGGGATGTAGGCAGTGTAGAGCTGCTGGGCAAAGCGGGGTGCATTGTCGTTCACGTCGGAAATGTTGAGCCTGATGATGAGCTGTGTATGTAGAGGTGGTGAGCCAGCATCGCTGGCCAGCAGCTTAATGCTGTAGTGGGCTGTGGCCTCGCGGTCCAAGGGAAGGCTGGTCAGCAGAGAATAGTGGTTCTCTGAAGGCTTAATCTGAAATGGCAGGTCTGGAGGGATCACGAGGCTCACCTCACCATTCCTGCCCGAGTCCCGGTCCCGCACATTAAACAATCCCACCACGGTGCCCACTGGGGTGTTCTCCAGCACAGGATTGACCAAAGAGGCCAGCAACACCTCTGGGGCATTGTCATTGGCATCCCCCACGTCTACTTGAATCACACAATGGCCCTCCATGGCCGGCTGCCCCTGGTCACGGGCCCGGGCATGGATTTCATAGAAACTCGACTCCTCAAAGTCTATGGGACCCAACACATGGATTGCTCCACTGGTGGGATCCAGGCCAAAGAGTTTCCGTACGGCCTCTGACGTGTGGTCTCCGAAAGAATAGGCTAGCTGGCCATTGGTACCCTCGTCTGGGTCAGTGGCATTGAGGCGGAGCAACAGTGTGCCCACAGGTGCATTCTCTGGAAGTCCCACACGTAAGACTGAGGACTGGAAGGCTGGGGCATTGTCGTTGATGTCCAGCACGATGATGGAGATGAGGCTGGTCCCTGAGCGAGCTGGGGTTCCCCCATCCACAGCTGTGAGCACTAGCCCATGCCTTGCCTGAGCTTCCCGATCCAGCTGCTGCTCCAGCACCAGCTCTGGGAACAGCTTCCCATCTTTGAGGGTCTTTACGTTCAGAGAGAAGTGGCTGCTGGGGCTGAGGGTGTAAAAGCTCACAGTGTTGGTACCCACATCTGGATCCTGGGCACTGTCCAGCGGGAACCGGGCCCCAGGTGCGGCCGACTCAGAGATGTGCATCTCCCGCTTGGGGCTGGCAAAGCTGGGGGAGTTGTCGTTGAGATCCAGGATCTCCACCTCCACCCGGATCAGCTCAAGGGGGTGCTCTGTCACCACCTGCACTGGCAGCAGGCAGCTGGTGCCGGCTCCACACAAGCTCTCCCGGTCAATCTTCTGGTTCACTGCCAGAACCCCACTCACCAAACTCAAGGAGAAATAACGCCCATTCTCTTCAGAGCCCAGCCGCAGGCGGCGGCTCAACAGATCAGATACCTTGAAGCCCAAATCCTGAGCAACATTCCCCACCAGCGTTCCTGGCTCAGCCTCCTCGAGCACTGAGTACCGGAGCTGCCCAGACACCCAGCCCCAGCAACACAAGGACAACATGCACAGCACTTGCCATCTCCCGGTGAGCTGTGGCGCTGCCGGCTCAGGCCCCATGACCCAGAAGTCCCTTCCTGGAGAGCAACTCTTGTGCTGTCTGGGCTACAAGGTGGACCCAGGCCTTGGGATGCAGCCGCCGAGATCTCTCTGATGGTTCCTACCAGCCCCTTACAAACTGCTCAGAGCTTTGCCTGCCTGCAGCAGCTCTTCTTAGTCACTGAACGGCGGGGGTGGGTGGCAGGGGGGAAGGGAGTTAAATCTGAGTGGAGCTGGGGAGGCTGGAGGAGGAGAGGCAGGCAGGAAGAGCAGATCCCCCACCTCAGTTCTCCGTCTGATTGGCCAAAAAGTCTGTCTGCTCTCAACCAATTATGAAGTCTCCTCGAGCCCGGAAACCTTAGGAACGAACGGGGAGCACTCTGAATGTGTCACACGAGCCCCCCCCCACACACTCATTTTGTGCCGCAGGTTGTTTTAGCCCCTTTGGCAGCAAAGTTTGATGGTTCAGATGGTATTCTGCGGGGCAGACAGGGTGGTACAAGATTCTCAGTGCTCTGTCCCAGCAAATTCCAGCACTATCTAGGAGCTTGCCACTACTTCCCTTGGACCAACAGCATTTTGTCTCTGGGGATGGGGACAAAGCCCTGTGTCTGACCTTCCCTCATTCCTGATGCCCAATTCTGCCGGGGTGAGTGGCTATCTCCGGTTCCTCCACTATCGATCAGTTATCTGACATTAAATGATTTCACTTGAAACTTTCCCAATGTGATAGTGCTCCCCACCCCTGCTTCTAATGTTATTGCATGTGGTTCCAGTCCCAGGAGGTACCTGACTGGAAATCCTAAAGATCTGGGCCAGAAGACCTCAGCTACCACTTTGATCCATGTCTTTTTATTCCCTTGGCTCACCTTGTACCCCGTCTGTACCCCATCTCCAACTTTTTCCTCCTCTCCTTTAAAGATTTATTTTATTTTTATTGGCAAGCCAGATGTACAGAGAGGAAGACAGACAGAGAAGATCTTCTGTCCAATGATTCACTCCCCAAGCAGCTGCAACGCCCGGAGCTAAGCCGATCCAAAGCCAGGAGTCCAGAGCCTCTTCCAGATCTCCCAGGCGGGTGCAGGGTCCCAAGGCTCTGGGCCGTCCTCAATCACTCTCCCAGGCCACAAGCAGGGAGCTGGATGGGAAGCAGGGTAGTCAGGACTCGCCCACATGGGATCCCAGCACATGCAAGGCTAGGACTCCAGCCACTAGGCTACTGCGCTAGGGCTTGCTAGCGCTAGGGCTAACCCACAGTGGGTTATGGAGTGCTGGATACTATGGGGCAAGGACTTTTAGCTTCCCTCAGTCCATTGAGCGATGATGACAAGTGTCAAGATACTCCAAAACCTGACAACTCTCCCCACCCTCGCCACCATTCAGGAAGAGTAAAGAACACAGCTCTCATGTAGACCACTGGTGCGCCCTACCCCTGTGGACCACAGCCTTCTCCACTCTCCAGTTCTGTGAGCATGCCACCCACAACAGGCTGGCTCTTGACCACCAGTCGCTTCCACTTCGTACTCTCAGATTATGGGCAGAACCCATCCTGAACTGCCAACCTGGGACATCTCCTGGCTCATTCACCACAGACTTGTAAAGCACAAAGATCCACCACAGAATTAGCGCTCGCATGACCGTGACATCACCATAGGCTAGTGCAGGGAGGCCAGTCCTCTCATCGAGCGGGACCCGGACCTGGACCTGGATCCAAACAACCCTCTAGCACTGGCCAAGTCTGCGAAAGTCTCACCTCTAGCCCATAGAGAAGATCAGAGGGTGGGCAGCTCGGGCGAACGGGCTCCCCTGCCATAGGCGCACTAGGCGACTTCACCATCATGAAGCTATCACTCCGAGTGGGTGCAGAAGCCAAGGGCGTGCAGCCATGGGAGTGGCCTCCCACATCCACAAACTTGATAGGATCATCTGACCCTAGCTGGATGCGGAGGATCCCACTGGAAGGAGGGAGCCCCTCCCTCCTCCGGGGTCGGCTGAGGCAGCCACAGGGGCCAGCAGGAAAGCAGGTCACTCCACAGGTAGCCCCTCGTAAGCACTTGGAGAGCAGTGCCACGAAGGAACCAAAGGAGACAAAGCAAATGGCCACTAGGGATACAGCCAAGTAGAGGGTCAGTCGGGACTCTCCTTCCCTCGGAGCCGAAGACTCTCGAAGATCAGGGACAATCGGGTGAGCGTCTTCTTCTAAGGACACTAGGAGCGTGACAGAGGTAGAGAGTGGAGGGCTCCCGCTGTCCTTCACCACAATGACCAGCTTCTGGGGCGGGAGGTCTGCGGGGATGGGGACAGCCGTGCGCACCTCCCCAGCATAGCGAGAGACAGCAAACAGACTGGGGTCTGGAGCCTCCAGGAGCTGATAGGAGACCCAGGCATTGTAGCCTGAGTCCAAATCCACGGCAGTCACCTTGGTGACCAGGTGGCCGGCACCTACCGATGGAGGCAGTGCCTGGGGACACAAGGAACCAGGCCTGGCCCGAGGGCGCAACACCGCTGGAGCATTGTCATTGAGGTCCAGCACGAACAGCCGGACCGTGACCGTGCTGCTGAGGGGTGGGTTGCCCCGGTCTCGGGCCTGCACCTCAAACTGCAGCGTCTGGGTCTGCTCATAGTCGAAGGAGCGGGTGGCATGAACAGCTCCTGTCTGAGGGTTCAGGGAGATGAAAGAAGAAGCCGACACATCTCGATTTCTGGGCTCCAGGAGAGAGTAGGAGATGAGTGCATTGAGGCCGGAGTCCGGGTCGGAGGCTGCAAGGGAGCAAAGCAGGTCCCCTGGGCGGTTGTTCTCAGGAACAAACACCTCATGTGACCTCTGGAAGAACGAGGGCGGGTTGTCATTCACATCAGAGATATTGAGGAAGATGGTCCTGTGGGTGCTCAGAGCAGGGCTGCCGGCATCAGAGGCAGTGACCAGGATGTCATAGCTGGATTTGGCCTCTCGGTCCAAGGCCCCAGCCGTGACCAGGGAGAACTGGTTCCTGAAGGCAGACTTGAGGGCAAAAGGCAGGTGGTCTGGGATTCGGAGGCTGACATCCCCATTGGAGCCAGAGTCTGGGTCCTGCACGCTGATGAGGGCCACCACTGTGCCGGGCTCTGCGCTCTCAGGGAGCGTCCCCAGCTCTGAAGTCACGGTGATATGAGGGGCATTGTCGTTCACATCCAGGAGGTCCACCCGGAGGCTGCAGTGCTGCTCCATGGCTGGAGAGCCCCCATCACGGGCGCGCACATCAAACTCGTAGTAGCTCTCGCTCTCGAAGTCCAGGGGCCCCTGGAGCGTGAGCTTCCCGGTGGTGGGGTGCAGGCTGAAAAGGTTTCTCACGCGGTCAGGGGTGTGGCCGCTGAAGGAAAAGGTGACGTTACCGCTGGGACCCAGGTCCGGGTCGGAGGCGTTAAGCTGAATGAGCAGCATGCCAGCGGGCGCGCTCTCGGGCACGCTGATCCGGTAGCTGGATTGCTGGAAAGCTGGGGCGTTGTCATTGACGTCCAGCACCGACACCCGGAGCTCCGCGGTACCGGACCTCGGGGGATTCCCTCCATCCACCGCTGTCAGCACCAGGCGGTAGTCGGACTGTTTCTCACGGTCCAGCGGCTTCTCCAGGAGCAACTCGGGAACCAGGCTGCCGTCACTGCGCTTCTTGACATCCAGGGCAAAGTGTTCATTGGAGCTCAGCCTGTAGCTGCTGATGGAATTGCTCCCCACGTCTGCGTCCTGCGCCTTCTCCAAGGGGAAGCGCTGTCCTGGGGGAGCCGCCTCCCCGATCTCCAAGTCCAGCTGCTGCCGCGGAAACCGGGGGGCGTGATCGTTCACATCTACGATCTCCACCTCGGCTCGGTACATTTCCAGAGGCCCTTCAGTCACAAACTCCAGGGGCACGATGCAGCTGGCACTGAGCCCGCACAGTGCCTCGCGATCGATCGGGTTCTTGATGAGCAGGGCGCCACTGTCCAAATCCACACGGAAGTGTCTTTGGTTCACCTGGCCAGCGACCTGCAGCCTGCGAGCTGCCAGGCTCTCGGTATCCAGCAGGAAATCCTGGGCGACATTCCCTACAAAAGTCCCCTCCTGTGACTCCTCCGGGACCGGGTATCGGATCTGCCCCCACACATAACCCAGGTGGCACAGAAGGAACAAAAGGGTAGCCCCCCGCCAGATGGCTGCTGTTACCCGCCTTCTCACCTTGCTGAGCATCGCTGCCGCCTGCCCGCTAATTCTTCACTCCGTCCTGTGAAGCAGAAGAAGCCGACCCGCCCCAAACCGCCACAGCAGCTGGAGACACCTAGTCCCTTTGCCCGCGCCAGCTCTGGCGCCGCTGGGCCGGCGCTGCAAGGGTTACACGCGTTTTTTTTTTTTTTTTCTCTCTTTTCTTTTTTCTTTTTCTTTTTTTTTTTTTGTGCTGGTGGCGGGGTAGATTTGTCTGCCTTTCACTACCCGATTGGCAGACGGCGGCTCCTGGGCTCAGCCAATAGGCTGAGCAGACAGCATCCCAATAGCAGCAGGGTTAATGCGACGCAGCATTGGGAAAAAAAAAAAAAAAAGCCCACAAAAAATCAAAACAAAAAAAAAATGCTTGAAAAAATGATAATCATAAAATAAACCTCAACCTATCTTTTCGCCTCTAACAGCATTTCTTGTCACGGGTTACTACCTCTGTGGACAGCAGACAGTATGCATGCTTTTCTTCCCCCCTCCTAACACACCAAGTCACCCCGCCCCTTTTTGGCTGGGAAAACGGCTACAGCCTGAGCCCTAGCAACCTGCCGCCCAGAGGAGGGAGTAGCCATTTGAGACTGGTCACTTCATCCAAAACAGTGTTGCCATCAACCAATACTGCAAACGAGTAGCCTCAAGTCTCATGCTGGTGATATTAGAGCCATGGCTAATGAGTAACCCTGCCGTACATGCAAACCTCTGCCCCTCTGCAGGATTATTTACAAATGTATCCATCTCATTGCGGAGAAGGTTCACGCATGAACGCATGAAGGTAGCCAGCTCAATGTGTTCAGTGCCCATTTCTGTTGTAACAAGAGGCACCCAGAGAAAACCAATGTCTTCAGGCATTTGTTGGTGATAAACTGAATCACCATTCGTCAATTTTCAGGATAGTATGAGAGCAAGCCGAAAGCCAAGAGAGGAAGGCGTTCCAGGACAGTAAAAAAATCATTGTGTCTGGAAGGTGCTAAGGACCAGATCTTGTTACCTGGCCGATTGCAAACGAACACAGATTTAACAGCTTTCTTGAATGACTGGGATCAGCTACTAGTGGCACTGTGCCTACAAATCTTTATTTGACACTATAGTATTCTTGATATGTTGTTAATTACCAACAGAGACCATTTCAAAAGAGCGAGCTTTTTACTTAGCCCCGGGGGGCCTCTTGTAACCAGAGATTCCAGCTCTCCCCACCCCCACCCTTGTCCAGACCTCCAGGCAGCCCGACTACTGACTTGCACAAGTACAGAAACACAGTGCATATTCTGCGAGCTGTAACCTGAGTGGGAAAATGGCCAGGGCACAGGGAAGGAGGAAATCCAAGCTGATCTGGACAGGAGACTGCCTCTTAACACATCCCAGTGCTTTCTTAGGCTGACTGCTGTGCTTTCCAGAACTAGCAGCAAAAACTGGTGTTCTTATCTTCCTCCAATTTTTTTTTTTTTTTCAAAACCCTGATCTTCAGAAATATCCTCCTGACTGTGATGAGACCAGCAACCAACAGTTTGGTCTCCAAGAGAGGGAATCTGACTCCCTCTATTTTACTAAACTGCATAAATAAACAAATCTAAACTTCTTCCCATGGGAACAAAGGAGGTATGCTGTATTAGCTGGAACCTCTCAAGGTGTCTGTACCAGAATTCACTCTCCTGGGAATGGCACCACCATCCACCAGCTGTCTTAGAATTCTCCTGGGTGAAGAGGGGAGCTCATCCTTGACGCACCCCTGCCCCTTACTTCCTATAGCATGTCAATCACCAAAGTCTGATGGGTTTATCATCATCATCTCCCTTCATGAGCACTGCACTGGCTCAAGCACTTATTAATCTGCTCCTCAAATAATGCAATCGCCTTCTGTCTGATCCCTTTGTCTCCAGTTCCAATGGTCCCCAATCCGCTTTCCTTACGCTTATCAGAATAATCTCTTTCAAACCAACCAACAAGGACCTGAAGACACCAGGCGTGTGTCAGTTCAAAATCCTGCACTGACCATCATCCACACAGAACAGAATTAAAACTTGCTGGTGTGGTCTCAAGATGACTCTATGCAATTCCTGACTGGTTGCTTCTCTCTCTCTCTCTCTCTCTCTCTCTCTCTCTCTTTACACACACACACACACACACACACACACACACACACACACACACACACACACGCGCGCACACACACACACACACACACACACACACACACACACACAGCCTTCTGCACGACACTTCATGTAGTGGACCCCTTCCTGCTCTTGTTACCTTTGACTGTTTGATAAGCCACTCACTCACTACTCAATCTTTGCCACCGGGGGGGGTCTTCCTGATTTCCCAGCTGACAGAGGCGTTTCTTCCCCTTCCCCTTCATGCCCACTGCTGCTTGTACCACACACCTCTCTGCGATCTTTTATCTGTCTCCCCTGGCCACACTTGGTGTTTCACCATGACAGAAACTTTGTCTTGTCATATTTTACAGGGTGTGATATAAGAGTGCTTATAAGTGGGGGATATTGACATTGCTTCATGAGCTTAGCAAATATTTATTTTTAACACTTGCTATGTGTAAGGCAGTTCATAGGCATTGCTTTGGACTCTGGCAACCATTTTGCATGTTACAGATGAAGAACCCGGAGTTTAGAGAAACTAAGAAACTTAAACTAGGATGTATGTGCAGCACCATACTTGTATTTAGAAGTTCACAAGTATAGTCTGTTTTAGTGGAGTTTGAAGCCTTAGGATATCTTAATCCTACATATACTTAACTCCATCTTTTCATACCAGGTTTATAATTCTCTGATATCTAGACTTTTTACCAACTTTAGTAAGATACAATTCACATACCATACAATTCACCCTATAATTCACACATTATATGAATATACAATTCATATAACACATATAAATCAGTGTCTTTTAAGTATACTCATGCTTATTAAACTGATGCAATCACCATACTAATTATAGAACATTTTATGTCAGTTACACTAAAAACAAACCCAATACCTCTTTTGTCCAGCGCAAGATTTAAAAAAAAAACATATATTTATTTATTTAATTTGAAAGGCAGAATTACAGAGAGAGAAGGAGAGAGAAAGAGAGAAGGTTCTTCACTCTTCATCTACTGATTCACTCCCTAAATGGCCACTGTGGCCAGAACTGTGCTGATCAAAAGCAATGAGCCAGGAGCTGCTTCCAGGTCTTCCACATAGGTGCAGGGGCCCAAGGATGTGGACCATCCTACACTGCTTTCTCAGGCCAGAAGCAGGGAGCTGGATTGGAAGCAGACCAACAGGTATTTGAGACAGTGTCCATATCGGATGCTGGCGTGTAGGTGGAGGTCCAGCCTACTATGGAGCTGACCCCCAGCACTAGATTTTTAAAGAGGAAATATCTAGGTTTAAGAAAATATTCTCTTCATATGGTCAAAATGCTGTTTTATCTCTTTCCCATGTAATACTTCTAGCTTGGGAAATGACATTACAATATTAAAAAGAAATTGTGCCTAGTGGGCTGGTGTTGTGGCATAGCAAGATAACCTACAACACCACCATTCCATCTGGGTACCAGTTCAAGTCCAGGGTTGCTCCATTTCCAACCCAAATTCCTATTAATGTATATGAGAAAGCAGTAAAAGAAGGCCCAAATACTTGGGCCCTGCACCCACATGACAGCCCCAGAAGAAGCTCCAGGTTCCTGATTCTGGCATGGCACAGCCCAGGTCATTGGGGCCATTTGGGAAGTAAACCAGTTGATGGAAGAGGTGTGTGTGTTTCCCTCCCTTTCTCTGTAACTCTGTCTTTCAAGTAAAAGAAAAACTTTTTAAAAATTTGGGCCGGGGTCCTGGCATGGTAGCCTAGTGGCTAAAGCCCTTGCTTTGCGAGTGCCAGGATCTCATAGAGGTGCCGGTTTGTAACCAGGTTGCTCCACTTCCCACCCAGTTTCCTGCTTGTGGCCTGGGAAAGCAGCGGAGGATGGCCCAAAGCCTTGGGACCCTGTATCTACATGGAGACCAGAAAGAAGCTCCTGGCTTCAGATTGGCTCAGCTCTGGCTGTTGCAGCTACTTGGAGAGTGAACCAGTGGACAGAAGATCTTCCTCTCTGTCTCTCTTTCTCTCTGTAAATCTGCCTTTCCAATAAAAATAAATAAATTTTTTGAAGAACTGGGGCTGGCCCCATAAAATTGGCTTCTGCTTCTGTGACTATCAGCATAGCACTTTGCTTAGTTACTATGCTGAATGTCAGAGCGGCAGGATCTAAGGCAATGACTTTCAAACCTGTCTGCACGTTAGGATTACCCAGGGATCTTAACAAAACACATAGAAGCCCATGTGGCACCTAGAGATGGTGCTTCCGCTAGTCTAGGTGTGCCCTGGATCTGGAAAATTTTACAAGGTCCTTAGGTGATCCCAGTGTGCCAGCAAGTTGAAGAACGGTGTTCTGGAATAAACGTCCTGTCCGTTGCCTTTCAAGGTGTCTGGAAGAGCAGTAGCTGTTTCTCTTTGGCTTTCACCCTTCTTTAACCTCCCCCAATTACCTACTTGATGCTCTTTAGCTGTCCTCATATTTGTTCATTTCCAAGGTGTGTTTTAGGTGGATGAAGAACTAACAAAATAACAAATAGTGATGACTAATAATTTGTAAGTCATGATATACCAGGCCTTGTGCTAAGCACTTCACAGGAAGTATGCACACATTATTTCCCATAAACCTCCTTGTTCTTTGCTTTGTGCTATGAAAAAGAAGGAGAAGGGAGACAGAGTAACTTGGCTAAGGACTCTTGGGTGGCAAGCGGTTGAGCCTTATTTGTCTAACTGCCAGAGAAAGTGTTAACAGCAGTCATGCCCTTACGGTCAAAATCTCAGTGGTTCTCCTACAGCTGAAAGTCCACGGAAGCTTCTCTCCTTGTGGCCTCCTGAATACCATCCTGACTGACCACTTACACTTTCCAGGGGTGTACATTCACCTATCTTTCACATTATGTACAAACCTGAGACAAATAACATTGGGAGGTTCGGGAACAGCACTGCAGGTACACTACAAGGATTTTCATGCTGCATTTGATGCTCATTTGGGTCATCTAGATTTATTTTTGAAATCAATTACTTTTATAATTAACAGTGGTAGGGCTGAAGCACTTAGTGTAGTAGGTTAAGCCTGAGGTACTGGCATCCCATATGGGTGCCAGGTCAAGTCCTGGATGCTCCTTTTTTGATCTAACTCCCTGCTGATGTACCTAGGAAAACAGTGGAAGATGGTCCAAGTGCTTGGAGCCTTGTACCATGTGGGAGACCAGAAGAAGCTTGTGGATCCTGACTTCAGATCAGCCCAGCTTTGGCCATTGCAGCCATCTCGAGAATGAGCCAGCATATGGAATCTCTGTCTCTCTTCTTTTCGTATCTCTGCCTTTCAAATAAAAATAAAGACCTAAAAAAAAAAAAAAAACCCATCAAATTTTTAAAAACCTGATTATTTTGGAGTTTGAGGATTGTAGCTAATTTTAGCTTTCCTTTATAATCTTCTATAATTTCTAAATTTTCGAAAAGATTTATTCCTATTGCAAAGTCAGATATATGGAGAGGAGGAGAGGCAGAGAGGAAAATCTTTTATCTGCTGATTCACTCTCCAAGTGGTTGCAACAGCCGGGGCTGAGTCAATTCAAAGTCAGGACCCAGGAGCTCTTTTCAGGTCTCCCACATGGGTGTAGGGTCCCAAGGCTTTGGGCCGTCCCCGACTGCTTTCCCAGGCCACAAGCAGGAAGCTGGATGGGAAGTAGGACCTCTGAGGCATGAACTGACGCCCATATGGGATCCCAAGGACTTAAGCCACTAGGCTACCATGCCAGGCCCAATTTCTAAATTTTCTACAGTGAACATGCATTAGTGTTCTAACATGAAAATATCTGGGAAGTCACCTACACATGATTTCCAGTAGAGTGCTTGAAGGAAATTTTAGAGATGCCTAGATTTTCATTCCACTCATAGAAAATTATCTGAAAATGAGGCACAGGATTTGGGTAGACAAGAAAAAAATCACCATAGAGCCATTATTTTTATGCAGATGTAGCATCATTTGAAAGATCGATGAATGCGGGAGTTTTTATATTCCTAGCAGCTGCCACTAATCAGAGCTTGCTCCCGATGCAAATTACATCACCCTAAACACATCACCCAAGGCTGAGATCCCAGGTCCCAGCACAGCCAGCCCTTAGCAAGACTGGTTGGTTGGTTGTGATGGCTAATGAGTGCAGAGAGAATGGACTGGCTCCACAGATGAATCAAACAGCTCCATCCTGAACCAGAACCACAAACCACGCTCCATCCAGCCCCTC
Organism: Ochotona curzoniae; assembly: GCF_017591425.1. Lineage (NCBI taxonomy): Eukaryota > Metazoa > Chordata > Mammalia > Lagomorpha > Ochotonidae > Ochotona > Ochotona curzoniae. The sequence goes on from NW_024464918.1 coordinate 1,018,895, forward strand.
TCATCCCATAGGCACTGAGTTTGCTCTAGGAACCATCAGAGAAAGCCTGGATCCCTCATCTTTGTCAATGAAACAACTCCACCCACACTTGCCTGAACAGGCTTCCCAGAGGACTTGCTATCCCTTACCTGTCCGGGAGGGGCGCTCTCGGCACCCAGCACCTGCCTATAGAATGCAGGATCACAGCTCCGCAGCGTGTTCTGGCGACTGGCCAGAGGGCTGGCCGCCCCAGGTTTCTTCAGCAGCGGGTCGCTGCGGCGCGAGTCTGTGGTCAGGTACATCTGATGATACAGGTGCGGTGGCATCATGCCTCCGCGCACCGCATCTACGTGCAAGGAGGTCGCTGGGGTGCGATACAGGGAGCTCACTGGGGCTCGGTAGAGGTCCCTAGACTGTTTCCACTTGTAAATTTTGAAGATGATCACGCCTAGCACCGTGACTGCGAACCCCACTGAGACCAGGATTAGGGAGAGGAGGAGATAGAAAGTGAGATTCTTATTTTGTTCCCGAGGGGCGGAGCCAGAGGGGAACTCTGCGTGGGCCTCAGGAGACTCCTCAGTTACCGACACGGTCAGCGTGGCAGTGGTGGACAATGACGGCTCCCCGTTGTCCTTGATCAGGACCGTCAGAATCTGCCTTGGGGAATCTGTGTCCTGCACCGGGCGGGCAGTGCGGATTTGGCCCGTGTGCAGCCCCACCGCAAAGAGGCTCTGGTTGGAGGCATCCAGTAGGCTGTAGGAGAGCCAAGCATTGTGCCCCGCGTCGGGGTCCCAGCCCACTACCCGTGAGACCACATGGCCCATTGGGGATCCCCGAGGCAGCATCTCCATGGAACTGTGGCCCAGACGGGGGTACAGGACCTGGGGGACGTTGTCATTGCGGTCCGTGACATATATGTTCACGCTGATATTGGTGGCCAGCACTGGGCTGCCCCCGTCGCTGATGTGAGCTGTTAATTCGAACTCGCGCTGGTCCTCATAGTCCAGGGGCATCAGGGATGAGAGGACACCTGTGTCCCTGTTGATGGTGAAATAGCGACCCACGAGGGCGCTGTCTGCTCCAGGCTGCTCCAAGAGGAAGAAGGACAGTCGTGCGTTCGGTGGGGCATCGGGGTCCCAGACACTCAGGTTGAGGATCGGAAGCCCCGGAGGGTTGTTCTCTTCCACATAAACATCATAGGAAGACTGCGAAGACTGGGGGGGATTGTCGTTGACGTCGGACACCTGGACCCGCACTGCGGTCACCGCGGATAGTGAGGGCACACCCGCGTCGCGTGCTGTGACACTGAGGTTGTACTCAGACACCGCCTCGCGGTCCAGGCCTGCACTGGTTTTTAGGGTGAAGTAATTCTTGAATGTCGAGGTCAGGCTGAAGGGAAGCCCTGGCGGAAGCTCGCAACTCACCAGCCCGTTATCACCAGCATCCAGGTCCGTCACGCTGAGCAAAGCAATCACGGTCCCCAGGGGTGCGTCCTCGGGGACAGGGCTGTACACAGACGTGACCGTGATCTCTGGGGCATTGTCGTTCACGTCCACCACCTCCACCAACACTTTGCAGTGTGCGCCTTCCGGGTTGGCCCCTTGGTCCTTGGCCTGGATGTAAATCTCATGCAGTTTTGTGTCTTCGAAGTCCAGGCGACCCTTGATTGTCAGCACCCCAGTCACCATGTCTAGAGCAAACAGCTCCCGGACGACGGCACGATTGTGGCTACCGAAGGAGTAAATGATGTCACCGTTGGGGCCTTCATCCAGATCCGTGGCCAGGACTTGCACCACGCGAGTACCGGGGGGCGCATCCTCCGGGACCCGCGCCCGGTAGAGGGACTGATTGAAGGAAGGCGCATTGTCGTTGGCATCCAGCACTGTGATGAGAATGGGGAGGCTGGCGGAGCGAGCGGGGCTCCCTCCATCCAAGGCCGTCAGCACCAGCTGGAGACTTGGCTCTCGCTCCCGATCCAGGGCGCGCTCCAGGACCAGTTCCGCGTACTTGGTGCCGTCCTCCCGCGTCTGCACGCGAAGCGCAAAGTACTCGTTTCGGCTCAGTTCATAGGTTTGCAGAGAGTTACTGCCCACGTCGGGATCGTGCGCGCTTTCGAGCGGAAAGCGAGTCCCAGGCGCCATGGCCTCGCTAATCTCCAATTTCATCTCCCTCGTGGGGAAAGCGGGGTTGTTGTCGTTGATGTCCTGGATCACCACCTCGGCACTGAACAGCTCCAGCGGCTTCTCCACCACCAACTCCAGAGTTAGCGTGCAGGAAGGCAGCGTCCCGCACAGCTCTTCCCGATCCAGGCGGTCGCTCACCAACATCTCGCCCGTCTCCCAGTTCACCTCAAAGAACCTCCGGCTGGCCCCGGACACCACCCGGAGCCTGCGGGCCAACAGGCTGTCGAGGTCCAAATTAAGGTCCGCGACCACATTCCCCACGGAGAAGCCCTTCTCTCTTTCCTCCGGGATCTCATAGTGAATGACGGTGGAAGCTTTGCTGAAAGCGCCCAGCAGAAGCAGAACTCCCAGCACTCTTCCAGTTCTTACCAGTCCTCTCCTCCAGGCCTCTGGGACCATCGCACTCCAGAGCAGTTCCAGATCTAGGGCGGCCCCGCGGTGTCGCTGAGAAACTTTCAGCCGCTTAGCGCTGGGACGCTGGGCGCCGAGTCCGACATGGCTTTCTGGGTGCCGCTGATTTGCTCACTGGCTGTTCAGTCTCTGCCTCATCCCGGGGCGCCGAAAGGGGACGGGCCGGGGCCGGATCTCCAGCGTCTTCATTGGCCGACAGCGGTACACAGAGTCCCAGCCAATAACTGCACGAAGAATGCGCTAGCGCCGGGCTTTTGGAGCAGAGCGCGCCAGCTCAGAGAACTTTTCCCTTTGGCGGTCTTCCGGAGCTCGCAGGCAAGGCGCGACTGCAGAGGAAACCCACCTGACCCCAGAGAGGAGGCGGAGCCGGCCACACTGCAAGCCCCCGCTCCCCCCCAAGCCCAATCAAGGTCCACCAAGAACTTTTCATCTCTTTTTTTCCGGGGGATCAGATCAAATGGAAAAGTACCACTGAATCTGGTCGGCTGGCGGATGGGCCAGGGGCCAGACTCCCGTTAGTGAAGAGGCATTACTATGTTGTAGGAATTGTTGAGAATTCTTATTTTATCGTCTCCTAAGGAGGGTCTACGGTTCTCTGTCCCTTCCACCGCAAAACCAATCAACAAGAACCACTCTGCTTGCATGAAGTCTACTAAGGAATTTACTATAAAACTCAAATTTTTATTTCTTTTAAAACAGGGGGCTTCTGTTTAGCTCTCTTCTCTTAAGAACTAGGGAGCCAAGTGAAATTTTCTGACCGTGTGTTTCCCAGGGAACAAGATCTCAGCCAGCTGGAGTGAGAACTTTTAAATGCCTCCCTTGATCCATCCTTTTCTCAAGATCTTGGGTTCACATGTTACAAGAAGTTCTGTTACTAATAAAGAAAACCCCCACAGACATAAAAGAGGAAAGAAAAAGAGAACACAGGCCTACTGAGTGCCCAGGAACGGCGGCAATGGCAGCAGAGCTCCGGAGAGTCTTGGGAGAAACCCAAAGCTTCGAGGCACATACTACAGTTTTCTGCATCTGGGATTAGAGTCACTATAAAAAAGGAGTGATAAGGACAATGAGTAAGAGGGAGCAGGCATTGTGGAGCAGCTGACTGGGCTGCTGCTTGGACACTCGCATGTCACATGTGAGAGCTGGGTTTGGATCCCAGCTCCTCTTTGCAATCCAGCTTCCTGCTAATGAGACTCCCATGCAGGCACAGGTTCCCAAAGCCCTGGGCCATCCTTGACTGCCTTCCCAGGTCACAAGCAGGAAGCTGGATGGGAAGCAGGGCTGCCAGGGTTAGAACTGGTGCCCATCTGGGATCCTGACACATGCAAGCCGAGGACTTTAGCTGCTAGGCTACCACATGGGGCCCATTTTATTTTACTTTTTAGAGATTTATTTGAAAAGCAGAGTTAGAAGCAGAGACGCGGGGATCTTTCATCTACTCATTCACTCCCCAAATGACCTTGATGACCCAGAGTTGGGCCAGGCATTAGCCAGGACCCTTGGAATTCTAGGCAATTGCCCCACATCGAGGGGCAGGATCCAAAGACGTTGGCATTATCTGCTACCTTCCTAGATTCATTAACAGGGAGCTGGAAAAAGAAGTGGAGAAACTTGGACCCAGATTTGTGCTCTGATACTGGAGTCACAAGCTCTGGCTCAGCCTACTGAGCCACTCTGATGGCCAGTTGAATCCCTTGTTGCCAAAATGGGCACCTGATGCTTACTAACATTGATATCTTCCACTAATGGCATTGTAGACACAACATACACTAAGTGAGACCCAGATGAATATTCTGGATCCCAGCTGTGGCTTGGCCCAGTCCTGGCCAATGTGGCCATTTGGGGGAGTGAACCAGCAGATGAAAAGCTCTCCCTTTCTCTCTCTCTGCTTTTGGTTTTCTCTCTCTTTGTAATCCTGCCTTTCAAATAAACAAATGAATCTTTAACAAAAATATTTAACAACAACAACAAAATCCAAAAATGTCCATACTTTTTGCGCCACTCAAATCCAGAGGAGAATGAGGTATCAACAGAATTTTCCAATCTCTATTTTTCCTCTCTTCTATATTTTCAAGATAGCCTCTGACCGAGTTGGTCAATCATAATAATAATTGCCAAATAGCCAGTGACTGTATTATAGTAACCAAGAGTTAGGCCTCAATGTCGAAGACTTAGATTTCAATACTGGATATTACAGTTAGTTGCCATGAAACTTTTCTTTATAAAGTGGAAATAAAAGTACTAGTTGGTATAACTAATGGCTCACAATCACTTTTGAAATATTTGAATAGTTTTATTCTTACCATATAGCTTACTTGTATGATTGGAGGATTTCTAGAAGTTTGTAGTCCTGTGACCAAGCCCACAATGTAGTTTTAGACTTCAATCACCCTCATTCCCATCTATTTTCAATCTTGTTCCTGTTCTCAGTTCCAGGCATTCACTGACTGATCCACTTTCTCTCTAGGTGGTTTTTGTTTTTTATAGAACTTACATCATCAAAGGGTTGAATTATATATAATCTTTTTAATCTGGCTTCTTGCAGATTCAACGTCAAGCCCTGCTCTTGACTCCACCCTCAAGTCTGCTCCTTCTCCAACCCTACTCATTGGGAAAGCAATACTGTCTTTTTTTTTTCTTTTTTTTACATCTTTTGTATCCCCACATTCAATTCATTACTGATCCACACCAATGGCTCTGCTTCCAAAATATGTCTGGAAATTACTGATGACATTCCTGTCTTCTGTCCCAAACTGAGCCAAAGCCATCACAGCTACTGTCATAGCTTGCTCACTGGTATTCTTTTTTTTTAAAATTAATTTATTTTATTAATTGCATTGCATTATGTGACACAGTGTTATAGGCATTGGGATTCCCCCCACTCCTCCCCGAATCCTCTCCCCATGGTGGATTTCTCCACCTTGCTGCATTACCACTGTTCAAATTCAGTTGAGGTTTTTTCATTGGAAGTATTTACCAAGCATAAAGTTCAGTGTCTTATTATCCTAGTGGGTTCCACGATTTCTTGGTGGGACCATCTCTGGTCTGAAGGTAAAGCCAGCAAAGTATCATCCCAATCAATTAAAGGCCCCGACATAGCATCAACAGCCATTTACAACCTTATGGCATTAATTGACATGGTATTGATTAATAGTATCTTGATAGGAAAATGTGGTTTCTTAACTACATCCTGTGATTTCTTCATAGACATTTAAATTTTGGTTTATATTCAACCTGATTCCATACAGTTATCCTCACTGGTATTCTTACTTCCTTTTTTTGTTTTCCCTAAATCTACCTCACATATGATAAATAGAGCATATATGTATATATATATATTTATTTTATTTTCTTGTAAAGGCAGATTTACAAAGAGCAGAGACAGAAAAGAAGATCTTCTGTACATTGTAGCTACTCCTGAAGTAGCCACAGTGGCTGGAGTTGAGCAAATCCAAAACCAGGAGCCAGGAGCTTCTTTGGGTCTCCCATGTGGATGCAGGGTCCCAGCGTTTTGGGTCATCCTCTATTGCTTTCCTAGGATATTTGCATGGAGCTGGATGATAAGCGGAACAGCTGAGACAGGAACCAGTACTTATATGGAATCTGAGCATATGCAAGGCGAGGATTTAGACACTGAGCCATTGCTTCAGACTTAAGAGCAACTTTCAGCCATGTATGTTAGACTATTTACCATCCTTGTTAAACGCAGTGACCAATAAACATAGTACTGGGACTGATTATATGTATGATTTGTGCAGCTAGTGTCAAACAGAATCCAGGAACTTTCTGTTAAAAAAAAAAAAGAATTTCAAAGTAGTGAGCCTGGTGTGATGATTCAATGACTAAATTCTCACCTTGCAAGGACTGGGACCCCATATGGGTATCAGCTCATGTCCTGGCTGCTCCACTTCCCATCCAGCTCCCTGCTTGTTGCATAGGAAAGTAGTGGAGAATGGCTCAAATGCTTGGGACTCTGTATCCGTGGTGGGAGACCCAGAGGAAGCTCCTGGCTTCAGCTGGGCTCAGTTATGGCTATTGAAGCCATTTGGGGAGTGAATCAGCAGATTGGAGATCGTTTTCTCTGTCTCTTTATAAATCTAAAATATAAATAAATAAAAAATCTTAAAAAAAAATTTCAAGGTGGCGACAGCAGAGCTAACTAAAGGGGAGGCCCTGCCTAGCAAGGTGGCACATCTGGATAATGCCCAAATCATGTGCCAATAAGACTAGTCCTGTCTGGCCCAGAGGAGACTTACAATAAATATTATACAACATTGTCTTTGTAATAAATTAATATTCCTAGATTGTCATTAAATATCAGAAAACTCTATTCAAGATGAAGTTATATTACTATATTCAAGGGACAATATATACATATACAATATATATTATGTGTACACATTAAATACATATAATCTTTTAAAAATTCTAAATATTATCTAATGATCTTTAACTTCAATATACATCCTCTATTTGGACAGCATACTAAGGTCCACATAAGGACTGACTTGAGGAAAATGGAATAAGAACACAAAACAAAACAAAATAAAAAACCAAACTACATGTATCCCAATTTAGACAGGTGGGAGATTGAAAGACTTGGTGAAAAAGTAGAAGTGTTAGCCTTAACACTTATCTAGTTTTACCTGAAAATCTTGCATACCTTGATTTTTTTTTTAAAGATTTATTTTTATTATTTTTTTTATTGGAAAGGCGGATATACAGAGAGGAGAGACAGAGAGGAAGATCTTCCATCCGATGATTCACTCCCCAAGTGAGCGCAATGGCCGATGCTATGCCGATCCGAAGCCAGGAGCCTCTTCCGGGTCTCCCACGCGGGTACAGGGTCCCAAAGCTTTGGGCCATCCTCGACTGCTTTCCCAGGCCACAGGCAGGGAGCTGGAAGGGAAGTGGGGCTGCCGGGATTAGAACTGGCGCCCATATGGGATCCTGGGCGTGCAAGGTGAAGACCTTAACCACTTGTGCCACCGCGCCGGGCCCGCATACCTTGATTTTAAAAAGACGATTTTTGATTCTTTAAAAATAGGTTTGGCAAGACCTATACTTGATCTATTCTTAGAACAAGAGGAAATGATCTCTTGTGGCCTGGTACGATATCCTAGTGGTTAAAGTTCTCGCCTCACATGTGCCAGGACCCCATATGGGTGCCAGTTCATGTCCTGGTTGTTCCACTTCTCTTCCAGCTCCCTGCTTGTGGCCTGGGAAAGCAGTCGAGGACAGCCTAAAGCCTTGGGACTCTGTACCCACGTAGGAGACCTGGAAGAAGCTCCTGCCTTCTGGCTTCGGATTTGCTCAGTTCTGGCCACTGTGGCTGCTTGGAGAGTGAACTAGTGGATGGAGGATCTTCTCTCTGTCTCTCCTTCTCTCTGTAAAAGCAGATTTTCCAATAAAAATAAACAAATCTTTAAAACAAAAAAGAAAGAAGAAATGATCTCATAAAAAGTGTAGGAACTGAAAAGCAGTGATTTCAGAAGTCACAGGCTGAAGGGGAAAAATGTCCTTCCCTCTTCCATTCGAATGCTATTCTTTTCTTATTTTGATTACATTAGTATGCTTTTGTTTAACATATTAAAAAGCTTCATGTGTCAGGGAACTACTTGTCAAAATATTAGTAAATCTGTCTACATGGGAATATCCCATTAGAAGGCAGATGTTTGGCCTGGCAATTAAGCACTGCTTGGGACTCCCATGTCCCACAGCAGAGTGCTTCCAGTTTCAGCTCTGTTCCTGCCTCCAGCTTCCTGCTAACCTGCACCCTGGGAGGCACCAGCAGAAATGGTTCAAGTCATTGGGTCCCTGCCATTTCTGTGGGAGATGTAGGTCGGGTTCCTGACTCACAGCTCTCAGCCCAGGGCCAGCCTCAGCCATCTTGGGTATCTGAGGAGTTAACCAGCAGATAGGAGCCCTCTCTCTTCCTCTTTCTCTCTGGCCTCAAATCAATAATTTAAAAGATTAATTTATTACTTATTGGAAAGGCAGCATGACAGAGAGAGGAAGAGAGAGATCATCCATCCACTGAATCATTCCCCAAAAGGCCACAATGGCTGGAGCCAGGCCAGGATGAAACCACAAGCCTAGCATTCCATCTGAGTCTCCTACTGGAGCGTCAGGGATCAGAGGCCCGGGTACTTGGGCCATCATCTATTGCTTTCCCAATAGTGATACAGGAGGCTGTATCACTAGGACTGGAACTGGTGTGCTTCAATATGGAATGCTGACATTTAAGGGGCAGCTTAACCTACTGTACCACAAGGTTCTTCACTGGTGGTTCTTGCCTGACCTGGCTGAGACTCAAGCTGTTGAAGTCATCTGGGGAGTGAACCAGCAGATGAAAGATCTCTCTTTCTGGCTTCCCTTCTCTAACTCTGCCTTTCAAAGAAAATAAATACACCTTTTAAAAACACACATACACAAACCTAAAATGCTTCCTTCCAGGAAAGAAAATCTTCCAAGAGACCTAAATTTCTAAATTTTCCTCAGAAATAGATGAATTTTTTCAGTTTTGCCCCACTATAATGCTACTAGTTATTCTCTACAATATTACTAGTCTTCACCAAATGGCTTAGCAGTTTATTGTTTTCTAAATGAAATCATTCATTTTACTATAGACTGGTAACTTCAAGGAAGAAAGAAGCATTGCTCTGATTATTAAGACCTTCTGGCACCATACAAGTTTAGTACATTCATGGCACTGGTGAAAATGCTAGAAGATTAAACCTTATTAATCACTTTGATTGGAAAAGTTGCTTTGTGAATCTTAAATAAAGATGTTATTTCATGTCACTGGTTTAAAACTGAGATTTTTGCATTGGGACAACTGCACCGCGACTTGAAACAAAGAGGTAAAATTAGTTCAGTGCCTTAAGCTTATGAGTAAGAGGACCAGTTAGATCATACTTCAGCACACGGAAGAGTCAACTCTAAACACATCAGGGATCTAAATGCAAAACTTAAAAGTGACACAAGTCCTAGCAAAAAAACATTGATGAATGTTTCTGTAACTGAGGTGGCAGGGAAATACTTTGGCACTATGACCTAAAGCTAGCTGTAATAAAGAAAAAGACTGATTGGCTGGATCAAATATAAATCAAGGGAAAAATAGTTGCAATGTGAACTTAAGTCATAAGCAAATGACATAATGGGAGAAAACATCTGCAACTTGTATTTTTGAAAAAGTATTAAAATCCCTAGTACATAAGTAACTTACAAATGGAGGACAAAACATTAAAAAAAAGTCTAATAGAAAAGTGAACATAAGACATGACCATGTAATTCAATAAAATGATATGAACTGGCTCTTAAGCATATGAAAAAGCTACTTAACCTTATCACAATAAAAGAGAAATTCTGATTCAAACTATTTTGAGATCTCTTTTAATTCATCTTTTATTCATCAGATTGGCAAAAATTAAACAGCTTGACAACAGTCTCTGTGGAAAAGTCTACAAGACATTAGGCCTCCTCACACATTTTTAGGGATGCAAAGTGACACAAGTCGTACGGAGGGAACTAGTCGTGCCTGCCAAAGCTTCTTACACATTTACTCTGCGATTCACATAAGCATTTACCAAATGGCCTAGCAATCATACTATTAGGAAGTTATCCTCAATATATACCTCAATATATACCTATATATATATATGTAGCAGGTTATTCGTTAAAGCATTACTTATAATTGCTAAAATATGGAAACTACTTCAGTAGCAAAGTATATTTTGCTTGAACAGATCATGAAATGTGCATTTTACAAAGAATTTTTATGAAGCTGTTTCAAACAAGAAATGGGGCAGCCATTTGGCACAGAGGATAAGCATGGCTTAGTATGTGTGTGTGTTACATCAGAATTCCTGGGATCAAATTCTTTTTTCTTTTTAAAGATTTGTTTATTTTTATTGAAGAGGAGAGACAGAGAGGAAGATCTTCCGTCCATTGATTCACTCCCCAAATGACCCCAGTGGCTAGAGCTGAGCCAATCTGAAGCCAGGAGCCAGAAGTTCTTCTGGGTCTCCCACATGGGTACAGGGTCCCAAGGCTTTGGGCTGTCCTCGACTGCTTTCCCAGGCCACAAGCAGGGAGCTGGATGGGAAGTGGAGCAACCAGGATTAGAACTGGTGGCCATATGGGGTACCGGGCGTGCAAGGCAAGGACTTTAACCACTACGCTGCTGTGCCAGGCCCGGGATCAAATTCTGCTATGCCTATTGCTCCAGCTCCCTACTAGTGTGCCTGGGAGGCAGTAGATAATGGGTCGAGTGCTTGAATCCCTGCCACCCATGTGGGAGAGCTACCTGGAGTCCCTGGTTCCTGGTTTTGGCCTGGCCTAGCCCTGGCTGTTGCTGACACTTGGGGAGCAAACCAGCAAACCAAAGAACTCCATGTCTGTTGTTCTGTCTTTCAAAAAAGTTTTGAAAAAAGATTCACTTATCTGAAGGCCTGTTGCGATGGCTTGACTGGCTAAGCCTCCCCCTGCAAGTGCTGGGATCCTATTAGGGCTCTGGTTGTGTCATGGCTGCTCTACATCCCATCTAGCTCCTTGCTTGTGGTCTGGGAAAGCAGTGGACTGCACCCACGTGGAAGGCCCAGAAGAAGCTCCTGGCTCCTGGCTTTGGATTGGTGCAGCTCCAGCTGCTGTGTCCATTTGGAGAGAACCAGTGGATGGAAGATCTTTTCCTTTGTCTCTCCTCCCTGTAAATGTCTGCCTTTGCAATAAAAACAAATAGATTTTTTTTTAAATTTACTTATCAGAAAGATTTACTTGCAGAGAGGAAGGTGTTTGAGAGAGAGAGAGACTCTTCCATGCACTGGCTTATTTCCCAAATGACCATAACAGACATGGCGAGGCCTGGGTGAAGCCAGCAACCTGGAAGTCCATTCAGGTATCCCATGTGTACGGCAGGGACCTGAGTCCTCGGACATCAGATGCTGCTATCCTAGATGCATTGGTGGAACTGGATTGTAAGAGGAGCAGCCAGAACTGAAACTAGCTCTCATATGGAATGCCAGTATTGTAGGTATTGGCTTAATCTACTGGACCACAATGCTGGCCCTTCAGTAAGTCTCTAGTAAATGAATAAACATTTAAACATTTAAGTTAAAAAATAAAGTTAAAAGAAAAAGTTTTGCTTCCAACCCTTTGTTTAAACAGGAAGTGGGCAGCCATTTGGCACAGACTATAAACATTACCACTATAAACATCTAGGGACCAGATTCAAATATGTAGGAAACTGCCAGTGGCTCGAAAGGCAGTGTCAGACTATAACCTAAGAGAAAAGGAAGATAAATGTGTGTATCCAAATTTGTTGAGTAGCAACTTTCAGGCCATGTGGTAGGAGAGGAGGGATACAGGAATAACACCACAGTCCTGCTCAGCTGAGGAACAGAGATCCGGGTCATGGGAGGCATCATTGTACAACAGGATCCCGAAGAGAATGAAGCTCTACCAGGAACTCCAGAAGGATGGGCATGTGGTACAGCACAGTTCAATCCTGTTTGGGATGCCTGCATCCCTTAATCCAGCTTCCTGCTAGTGCGCAGCCAGGGAGTTAGTAGATAATGACCCTGATACCCAGGGGAGAGATCTGAATGGAGACTGAGTTCCAGGCTTGTGGCTTTTATGTGGCTTATTCCAGGCTATTCAGGACTCTGGAGGGTGAACCAGTGGCTGCAAGGAGAGGCAAATAATTCTGCTTTTCAAATAAAATGAAAATAAATGCATTTTAAAAAATGTAATAAAACCAGAGCTCCAGAGATCTGGATGGGAATCCCCTTGCACTTTGACAAGATTTAGACTCAACATGTACAGACTGGCATTGTTAGGAAGCAAACAACAACCTCCCAAGAAGCTATTAGAAGAATTCTTGGTGTATGTGTGTGTGTGTGGGGGGGGGATAAACAGGACTGTACTATTTGTAAATTCTCTTCAGCCAGACTAAACAGACCCTGGTAAACTTTCAGTGCAATGCAAGTTTAGAATTTAGTAGAATTTTACTCTCTATTTATTTTAAAGATTGGTTTATTTATTTTGAAGGTCAGAGTTACAGAAAGGGACACACACACACACACACAATCTTCCACTTGCTGGTTAATTTTCTCAGATGGCCACAAGAGCCAGGGATGAGTCAGGAGTCTCATGCAGGTCTCCCTTGCTGGTGGCAGGGGCTCTTGGCTCACACCTTGCTGCTGTCCCAGGCATATTAGCAAGAAGCTGGATCAGAAGTGGAGCAGCAAGAATATGAATCCCACCTGTATAGATGCTAGCATTGCAGGTGGTGGTTTGAGCAACTATGCCACAATGCTGGCCTCAGATTACAGGCAAACATCACCACAGACCTGTCTCAACAAAGCCTTGAAAAGGTCAATCTGATCTGAAACTGTCATCACCTTCCAAAACAAACTCTAGCACTTCCTACAGAAAGCTAACAAGGGGCAGGCGTTTGACCTAAGACACCCACATTCTGTAGCAGAGTATCTGGGTTCAATACCTGCCTCTGGGCCTTGACTCCACCTTCCTGCGAATTTCAGTCTCTGGAAAGTCATGCAATGGCCCTACTTATTAGTTCATGTCACTTACACGTGGGAGGCTTGGATCGAGTTCCTACCTCCCCGCATCAGCTTGTGTGTAGATCATTGCCGGCATTCAAAGAGTGAATGGTGAATGGGAGGCCACCTTATGTCTGTCTTTCTGCCTCTCCAAGAAAAAGAGAAACACATTTTTTTTTTAATTTTTGGAAAAAGAGGGTTAGGCATGTGGAAGAGTGGGTTAAGCTACTGCTTGCGACACCTGTGTTCCATATCAGAGTGACCTTAGAGTCCTGGCTATTCTAATGTCCACCTCGGAAGGCAGTAGGTGATGGCCGGAGTAGCTGGGTGCCTGCCACGCACACGGGAGAGCTGAGTGGAATTCCAGGCCTGGCCCAGCCTCAAGTCCTGCAGACATTTGCGAAGTGAACCAGTGGATGGAAGATTTCTCTTTCTCTCTTTGTTGTTCTGCTTTTCAAATAAAAAATACCTTTTGAAAGAAAGAAAAACCTTAACATTCAACAATGTAATATGTCTTCCATCCAATAAAAGCATTGCTAAACATGCAAATCGGCAGGAGATTGAGACCTCAGACCAGTTCAGAACTCATCTCAAGGAAAGACAAAGGTGATAGCATTAGCAGACAAGAACTTTGCAGCACTACCAGAAATGTGCTCAAGGAGTTAAAGGAAAATAAGAAGGTAATGATGAGGGAGATGACAGAATCAATGAAAAATCCCAGAAGTGATAAATATGTGAAATATATGGATGAACTTAGCAGCAGACCAGCCACTAGAAGGAGAAAAGATCGCAAACTAAAGCCAGCAATAGAAACTATTCAAATTGAAAAGTGTGGAGACAAAAGCTTAGACAGACAATGAACAGAACCTTAGGATGAACCTAAGAGAAATGGGAGTCTTATTACGGAGGAGGAGCATGTGGGTCAGAAACAGGGAGATGAATCAATGACTCAAATAAGAATGAATGACCCCAAATTTCCCAAGCTTGAGGAAAATTACAAACCACAGAAACAAAATGTCCCATGAACTCAAAGTAGGATAAATATGAGGAAAAGACACCAATATCATGATCCAATTGCTGAAACAACTGTCCTGTAGAAAAATGTAGAAGCCGCCAGAGGAAAAGAAATTGTAAATCCAGGAGGATATAGATAAGGAATTTGTAGATTTATCATCAACAGAACAAGGCCGAAGAGAGAGGACATCGTTAATGTGCTAAAAGAGGGGCCAGTGCCGTGGCATGGCAGGTTAAGTGACCACTTGCCATGCTGGCCTCCCATATCAGAATGCTGGTTTGAGTTCTAGCCACGCCAGCTTCCTGCTGATGCATCTGAGAAAGCATTGGAAGACAGTCCAGGCACTTAGATCCCTGCCACCCATGTGGGAGACCAGGGGGAAGTTCCTGGCTCTAGATTGGTCCAGACCTGGCTGTTGCAGCCACTTGGAAAGCAAACCAGTGTGTGGAAGATCTCTCTTTCTCTGTCGCTCTGCCTTTCAAATAAATAAGTAAATGTAAATATTTAAAAGTGCTGAAAGAAGAAATAAGTCAGCTTAGTCTCCTACATCCAGCAAAATTACCTTTCAAAAATAAAGATGAGGGCTCGGTGTGATAGCCTAGTGGCTAAAGTCCTCACCTTGCATGTACTAGGATCCCATATAGGTGCTGGTTCATGTCCCAGCTGCTCCACTTCCCATCCAGCTCCCTGCTTGTGGCTTGGGAAAGCAGTTGAGAACAGCCCAAGGCCTTGGGACCCTGTACCCACTTGGGAGACCTGGAAGAAGCTCCTGGCTCCCAGCTTTAGATTGGCTCAGCTCTGGCCATTGTGGGCACTTAGGCAGAAGATCTTTCTGTCTCCTCTCTGTACACTTGATCTTAGCCAAAAGGCTGAGAAGTAATCTATCTCCTCTCTGTAATTTTAATTTTCCAATTAAAATAAATGAATCTTTTAAAAAGAAATTGTGGAGAAAGATTTACCTTGCAAACACTAATTAAAAATAAGCAGACTTGGCAATACTAGTGTGAGAAAAAAGTAACTCGTAGTGGCCTTCCTGGGATGTCCCATCCCATGTTGGAGCGCTTGGGTTCTTGTCCTGACTCTGTAAACAACTCAAACATAAAGGCCTCTATGCACGCTGGAAGGCTGTAGGGCAGCTCAGTTACTTGGGTCCCTGACAGCCATATGGGGAAATCTGGATTGAGCTCCAGCTTCCTGACTTTGACTGTGACCAGCTTCAGTGGAGGGAGGTTGGGAAGTGAACCAGTGGAGATCTATCTGTGTCTATTTTTCTTTGCCTCTTTGCCTTTTTAAAGATTTATTTATTTATTGGAAAGGCAGAATTACAGAGAGTGAGAGGAGACACAGCGGGAGAACCATTTGCTGGCTCACTCAGTAAATGGCCAGAGCTGGGCCCATCTGAAGCCGGAGCTTCTTCCAGGTCTCCCACGTGGGTATGGGCGTCTGAGCACTTGGGCCAGCCTATGTTGTTTTCCCAGACCATTAACAGGGAACTAGACTGGAAGGGGAGCAGCTGGGACTTTATCTGGCATCCATTTAAGATGCCTGCATTGCAGGTGGTGGCTGAACCTGTGCCACCACAGCACCGGCCCTTTTCTTTGCCTTCAAAAAATAAACTGAAACACAGACCACAGGACAAGGCATGTTAGCAGGAATAAAGACATTTCAAAATTTTTTAAAAAAGTCAATTATCAAATGTCAAGAAGACTTAAAACCTTAAACATCTACCCACACAAAATTGCCAGGGACAGGCAGGGAAATAACATAATGATAAAAAGGCCAATTCACTAAAAAGACACGGTAGTTAAACAACAGAACTTCAAAATGCATGCAGCAGGAGCTGACAAGACAAAAAGATGAAATAGACAAATCCACTATTAGAAGTGGAGACTTCAATGACTTGATGTTTAATAAAACTATTAAGGATGTAAGAGTAGAGGAAGCAAATAATTGCTGGAATGCTCTTGTGACAATTGATAGAAGTACTAAGCTGTGCAAGGGCCCGCGGCAGCACTAACTACCAGAACCTAGCACTTACAGAGCATACCGCCCAACAAGATGATACATATTCCTTTCACACTCACACAACATTCTGTTCAAATTCAGGGACAGAAAACAAAAGCTCAACAAATTTAGAAGAATTGGCACATCTAGAAATAAAAAGGAGTAAAGTGATACAACACAGATGAATTTTTAAAAATGCATGTGAAAGAAAACGGAAACAGCAAATTGCATACCGCATGCTTATATTTATATGAAGTTTCTAGAAAAGGAAAAAACTACAGAGAGAAAGTATATCAGTGGTTGCTTGGGGATGAGAGTGGGAATTGACTGGAAGCAGGCAGAGAGGAAATCTTTGGAGCAGTGGACATGTTTGGAGACTGGACAATGGGATAAATGCATAAGTGCACAGATTTATGGAAGCTTGTTTAACTGTGCCCTTAGGTTAGTGAAGCCTAGGACAGGTGTTTGGTGCCGTGGTTAAGACACTGCTTGAGATATCCACATCCCTTCTTGGAATGCCCAACCCTGCTCCCAATTCCATCCACCTGCTGATGCTGACTCTGGGAGGCAGCAGGTCTCTGCCACCCATGTTAGAGACTCAGCCTGAGTTTCTGGCTCCTGGCTTTGGTCTAGCCTAACCCTGTCTTGTTGTGGGCATTTGGAGAGTGAGCCAGCAGATGGAAGCTACTTCTATGTGTCTCTCCCTCTTGACTTTGTCACTTATCTTTACAAATAATAAATATTTTCTTTTTAAAAAGAGATTGTTTTATTTGGAAGGCAGAGTCACAGACAAAGAGAGAGAAGGTGAGATCTTCTATCCACTGGCTCGCTCCCCAAATGGCCACGAGGTCCAGGGCCAGGCCAGGCTGAAGCCAGGAATCAGGAGCACCTGCTGGGTTTCCTACGTGGGCAGCAGAACTAGGCATTTTGGTCATCTTTCATTGCTTTCCCAGGCCATTGGCAGGGAGCTGAGTTGGAAGTGGAGTGAACCAGAGCTCATATGGGATGGCAGCATCACAGCTGGAGGCTTTACTTGTGGTGCAACAATTCAGAAAAAGAAATTAAAAAAATAAAAAGAAGAAAGTGAGAAAAAGACATAAATAGACTTCTCAGTTAAGATATGCGATTGGAAAATAAGCATATGAAAAGATACTCGGCATTATGCGCTGTGGAGAGGTAAAATTACAACGAGAGATCACAAATCCATTAAAATGGATAAATTAAAAAATAGTGGCAATACCAAACACTGGGGAGGATATTAGAAAATGGAATTTTTCATACACTGCTGGAGAAAATGCAAAAAGGTATAGTACCCTGGGAAAGGACTGGCAATTTCTTGTAAAACTAAACCGGCACCGCACACTTGCCGTCACAGCAGTTGCTCTCCTGGGCCAGATGTGCCAGAGGTGTAACAACTCACATTACAGAAAGTTACAGTGTTCACAGAGGCTTTATTAGTAACAACTCCAAACTAATAACAACCCAAATGTTTTCCAAAAGGGGATAGCTAAACCAATTGTGATATCTCCATACAATGGAACACTAATTAAATTAAAGAAAAAATAAACAAGTCTCTTGATATCTGATGCAATTTTTGATACATTTCAAGAGAATTATACTGAGATGGAAAAACAATCTAAAATATTATACAGTATTATTTGTATAGTTAAGAATATATATTTACAAATGTTCAGGATGGTGAACGGTTGAGTTGTCACCAGGCTAGGTCAGGTGTAGCATGAAGGAGTTCTTTATAGTGTTGGAACATTCTGTGATTGATTGTAGTAGTAGTTGCAGTGTGGTAAATTTATACAAAACTGCTCATATATATACATGCAAATGATTGAAGTAAAACTGCTAAAGTCAGAATGAAGCCAAAGCCTGCAGAAATGTCAATTTGCTGCTTCTGATATTGTACTAGCATTGTGAGATGCTACTCTTGGAGGAAGCTGGGAGGCAGATGAATACAACCTCTTGGCACTATGTTTTGCAATTTTCTGGGTTTCTACTATGATTTTTTTTTTAAAAAAAGATTTACTTTATTTTTATTGGAAAGTCAGTTACACAGAGAGGAGAGACAGGAATATTTCCTGTCTGCTCATTCACTCCCCAAGTGACTGCAATGGCTGGAGCTTAGCTAATCCAAAAGCAAGAGCTTCTTCTGGATGGCCCACATGGGCGCAGGCTCCCAAGGCTTTAGGCTGTCCTCCACTGCTCTCCCAGGTCACAAGCAGGGAGCTGGATGGGAAGCAGGGCCGCTGGGACATGAATCGGCACCCATATGGGATCCTGGCACGTGCAAGGCGAGGACTTTAGTTACTAGGCTACCATGTTGGGCTCCTTATTATCATTTTAAAATACAATTAAAGAAAAAAAGTACAAGAACTTGTGGACACAGGCTCATACATGAGTATTAAAAAACAGCTATTAAAACTGAAGGGAACAAGAAAATAACCTGTATCCGTAGTTGGAATTTCAATTATCCCTCATCAGTGATAGAACAAGTAGAAAAAGAATCAGTATGAAAAAGACTGAATAACATGATCAACAGACTTGATCTAGGTGACAACTAAGTGATACCACAACCACTCACAGCATATATGGCTTTCAGGTGTGTAAGGAGCATTTGCCAAGCCAGAAATTTTACTGAACTGAGAATAGAAATAATATGTATACTTGAATCACAATAAAATAAAACTAGGTCAAGACAAAAAAAAAAGTTTGGGTTAATCCTCAAACATTTGGAAATTGAACAACACATTTTAGAATAATCCATGGGTTGAGGAAGAAACTGCAAGGTATATTGGACAACATTTTAGACTGAATTATAATGGCATCAACACCCCAAATCAGCTGGCTACAGCTAAAGTTTAGGGTAAAACTGATTTATGTGTGTGTTTATATAAGAAAAACCCACATAAAGTAGTGAGAAACTATAAACTATAACCCTAAGAAGTTAGAAGAAGAAGGTAAACTAAACATAAAGCAGGTAGAAGGAAGAAAATAATAAATATGAGAGGAAATTAATGAAGCAAAGGACAGACAGATGGGTGCTCTGCTGCAGTCCACGAAGCTGCTGCCTGAGACACGAGTCCTGTATCACAGTGCCTGGGGTTGAGTTCTGCTCCTGCTTTTGATCCAACTTCCTGCAAACATGCCTGGGAGGCAGCAGAAGACGGCAAGTACTTGGTTCCCTATCATCCATCTGAGAGACCCAAGGAGACAGTAGTTGGAAGGTTTCTAGCTGTTTCTGTCTTTGTCTCTATACTTTTCAAATAAACAAAAATAAAAAAATAGTGTTTTTTTTTTCAAAATTAGCTATATTGAGAAAGTTAGGATATTATGATTAAGTTGGGTATTTACAAAGTGCAAGGTTGGGGCCTGGCACGATGGGCCAGGTGCTAAATCCTCGCCTTGCATCTGCTGGAATACCATATGGGTGCTGGTTTGTGTCCCAGCTGCTCCACTTCCCACCCAGAACCCTGCTTGGGGCCTGGGAAAAGCCTTGGGACCCTGCACCCATGTGGGAGACCCAGAAGAAATTCCTGCTCCTGGTTTTGGATTGGCTCAGCTCTAGCTATTGTGGCCACTTGAGAAG
Organism: Ochotona curzoniae; assembly: GCF_017591425.1. Taxonomy (NCBI): domain Eukaryota; kingdom Metazoa; phylum Chordata; class Mammalia; order Lagomorpha; family Ochotonidae; genus Ochotona; species Ochotona curzoniae. Next base: position 1,038,644 of record NW_024464918.1, read on the forward strand.
TGAATCAACAGAAGATTTTTCTCTTGGTCATTATTTCTCTCTATAAATCTGACTTTCCAATAAAAGTCAATAAAAATCTTTAAAAATAAAGTACAAGATTTACTAAATATAAAAAAAATCAGGCTGTGAAATTTAGCATATTAAAAGAGTAACACAGAAAGGCAGGGTGATCATCTCAATAGATGTAAAAAATCATTTGGCAAATTTGAACATTCATCCATTATAAAAGGTCTGAACTATAAATAGTGGAATTTCCTTAATTAGCTAAAAGGTATCTATGAATTTTAATCATATAAAGGGATTTTTTTTTTCACCCAGAAAAGATCAGAAACAAGGTAGGAAGATCTATTTTTATCATTCCTATTCAATTTTGTCCTGGAAGTCCCAACCAACACAACCAGCAAGTAAAAGAAATAAAAAACACACAAATTAGAAAGGAAGAAAACTATTTTTAGTTGGAGAAAGCATGTCAGTGATTCCAGAAAATTCTAAGGAATTGACAAAAAAGCTGCTAGTCCATAAGAATAGCATTTGACCTAGAGTCAAAATAATAAACCAATTTAGGGGACAGTATTGTGGCATAATGGATAAAGCCACTGTCTGCAACGCTGGCATACTAGGTGGGCACCTGTTCACGTCCTAGCTACTCCACTTCTGATACAGCTCCCTGAAAATGGCCTGGGAAAAACAGCAGAAGGTGGCCCAAGCACCTGGGCCCTGCCACCTACCAGGGAGGCCTGGATGAAGCTCTTGGCTCCCAGCTTTGGCCTGGTCCAGCCCCAGCTGTTGCAGCCATCTGGGGACAAACCAGTGGATGGAGGATCCCCCTCTCTTTCAATTTATTAATGGCTCAGGATACAAGTCAATACATAAGAATTAGTTGTGTTTCCATATACTAGTAATGATCAATTGGAAAATGAAAAAATTTTGTCATTTAGGAAAATAGGATTAAATCCTAAGTAATACAGTTATCAAAACATGCAAATCTGTACACTGAAAAAAAATGCTGATAAAGAACTTTTAAGTAAATGAAGATACACTATGCTACAGATGGCAAAATTCACTAACATTAATTTTCCCAGATTAACATTATAGATTCACTGCAGTTCTGACCAATAACCAGAAGTCTTCCTGTCTTTAAAGAAGGTGACAACATAATTCCAAAATTTACATGAAAATTACAGGTTATACAATGGAAAAGACAATTTTAAAAAAAGAATAACAACCCAGCTCCCTCTTAATGGGCTGAAAAAAGCAGTGGAAGACGGCTGAAGTAGTTGGGCCCCTGGCACCCACGTGGGAGACCTGGATGAAGCTTCTAACTTTGGCCTGGTCCAGCCCTGGCGCTGGGAGTAAACAAGTGGATGATGGGCCTCTCTCTGTCTCTGACACTATTTCAAGTACATAAATAGACCTTTAAAAATAATACATACTGGGCCCGGCGCGGTGGCGCAAGTGGTTAAAGGTCCTCGCCTTGCACTCCCGGGATCCCATATGGGCGCCGGTTCTAATCCCGGCAGCCCCGCTTCCCTTCCAGCTCCCTGCCTGTGGCCTGGGAAAGCAGTCGAGGACGGCCCAAAGCTTTGGGAACCTGCACCCGCGTGGGAGACCCGGAAGAGGCTCCTGGCTTCGGATCGGCATAGTATCGGCCCGTTGCGCTCACTTGGGGAGTGAATCATCGGACGGAAGATCTTCCTTTCTGTCTCTCCTCTCTGTATATCCGCCTTTCCAATGAAAAAATAATAAAAATAAATCTTTAAAAAAATAATAAATAAATAAAAATAATACAAATAGCAAAAAACACATAAAAATAAGCTGAATATCTTTAGTCTACAGAGAAACACAAGTTGAAACCAAATGAGAAAGAATGTCCATTAAAATGTCTGCCTTTTAATATTTGACAATAGGTAGTACTGGTGAGGGCATAGAATAAGTAGAGTTCTTTTATATTTTTATTTAAACATTTTAAAAATTTTTTACTTTTATTGGAAAGTCAGATACACAGAGAGGAAGATGTTCTGTCCATTGATTCATTCCTTAAGTGGCTGCAATGGCTGGAGCTGCACCAATCTGCAGCCAGGAGCCAGGAACTTCTTTCTGGTCTCCCACATGGATGCAGAGTCCCAAGGTTTTGGGCCACCCTCCACTGCTTTCCCAGGCCACAAGCAGGGAGCTGAGTGGGAAGTGGGGCAGTCAGGATTAGAACCGGCGTGCATATGGGATCCTGGTGCATGCAAGGCAAGGACTTTAGCTGCTAGGCTATGGTGCTGGGCCCTACAAATAGAGCTCTTTAAACACTGCCAATGGAGTTGTAAAATGATTTTACCACTTTGGAAAATGCTGTTGTATCTCCTCATGATGTTACATGTGTATTTCTGGAGGAAAAGGCTAAGAGGGGAGAAAAACATATACATGCACACATACATATCCTGCTCAAACAATATAACCCAGGATTCCTGCTTGCAGATACTCATCCAAAAGTAAAACACATGTGCCTGAAAAGAACTTGCTATGACTGTGCACATCATCTTAATCCAGAACAGCACCAAACAGGGCACAATGCAAATACTGCTCATCAGCTGAATGGATAAACAGGGTGTGATGTTTCAGTGCCGTGTCACAGTGCTCAGCCATCAGAAGGAATGAGCTGAGGCCGGCATTTGGCCTGGCAGCTACTAACACCAAGGGAGATGCCTGCGTTCGATGCCTGGTTCTGACTTCCAAGCCCAGCTTCCTGGCACTGGAGATCCTGGCAGGAAGCAGGGAATGGTTCACAGCTGGGCCCCTGCCATCCATACGGGAGGCTTGATTGAGTTTCCAGCCGCAGGCTCCAGCCCCGAGCCCAGTCATGGCTGCTGTTTGGCTGTTACGGTCATTTGAGGAATAAATAAGAGCCTAGGAGCTCCCCTTTGCCTCATTTTTTGATTTTCATATTTGAAAAGAGGAACAAATGAATGGTGCATGTAGCATGAATAAATTTCAAAGGCATGTTGAGCAAAAGCAGCAGACATAGGAGACTATCTTTTATGGGAGCCTATTGAGATGAGATTTTGGAAGAAGTAATATTTATAGTGACAGGAAGCAGATCTGTTGTTGCCTGGAACTAGGGACATGGGGAATCAATTGCAAAGCAGCCTGAGGGAACTTCTGAAGGTTATAGACATGTCCTATGTCGGTGTGGTGGTGCTAATTACACAGATGGGAACAGTTGTCAAAAATTCACTTAGCAATATAATGTTTAGAGGTCAATTTGACTGCATGCAAATTATACTTTGGTAAAGCGGAGAATGCTTTCGAAAAATTATTTTGTTTATTTTCAAGGCTGAGAGAGAGACACATACATAGAGAAACAGGGAGGGAGATTTCCCATTCACTGCTTCACCTCCTCCCTCAGTACTTTGAACAGCTGGGCTGGGTCAGACCAAAGCCCGGAGCCAAGGATCCAATCTGGGTCTCTCATGTGGACAGCAGGGACCCAATCACGTGAGCCATCCTCTGCTGCTTCCTAGGGTGCCCCAAAAGAAGACAAGCAAGCAGCAGAGTAAGGCTGGGAACCCAGGCACTCTGACAACAGAATGAGGGCATCACAGAGTCCATCTTAGCCACTGTGGCAGCAACTGCTCCATGCTAAGTTCTAAAATCATGAAGTGAATTCCTGCATCAGCATTCTCACTCTGCACAGTAACACTGGACTTCAGAAATGCTCACGCACGGTATGATTGCAAAGCGGTCTTAGTAATCAACAGGAACAACAATGGCTTTTCTGCGACCTTTAAAACTCTTTTTTGTCAAAACATTAAAAACTTCCTTGCTCTTGGTTATAAAGTTCTATGAGAAAAAAAAAAACAGTAAGACTACCAGTTACTTAATACATTGTACTATAAAACTTCAATCTAGTGGCTAAAGGGAGGCAGGTATGGAGGACCTGGGTTTGTGTCCTGGCCCTACTCCAGCTTCTAGGTAATGTTCACCCTAAGAGACGCAGGTAATGACTCAAATGTTTAGGTCCCTCTGGTCACCCAGTGTGTCCCTCACATTGAGTTCTCAGCCTCTGGCCTGGACCTTACTCAACCCTGGCCGTTGCAAGCATTTGGAAAGAGAACTAGAGAAAGGAAGACCAAGATCTGTGTGTGTGTGTGTGTGTGTGTGTGTTCCTGTTCTTAAAATAAAAATAAATCTATAACTTTAAAAACCATGAGTTCACATTAATATCTCCACTCCAGGAACTTTGTGGCCTTTCCCTCCACCACCTTTACGTTTTTTTGCTTTCTAATATTAAGAACCTTGAGGCCCAATATTACAGTTACATTTACTCACGTTCAATCCTGAAATACACAAAGAAGCTTCAGAACTGCTACAGCCTTACCAATCACAAAAACAAGTCTACAGAGTACAAGTTTTACTTGTAATTCACTGTCTTTAAGCTGGGATAATACAGTAAAAATATTGTTTTCAAAAGTCACTTGTGGTATGGTATGCGATTCATTTGAAATGAACTTAAGTTTGTTTCTGCTGGATGTAATTTCAGATCATTTCCACATCCTTGTAATTAGCACTCTTTTTCGAATATGTAAAACATTAAGATAATTAAAGTAAAAAAAAAATGTAAGTGCATTCATAAAATTGTCATTCTTTCCTTAGTGCTTCTGCCTCATTCATGCCCAAAGCCCACCCCTGAACTCAGGATTTCACGGTGTGTGTGAACAGACACAGACATGAGTGTGCCAAGACACAGCGACTGCCTGCCAGCAAGGAGCACAGAGCGCCTCAATCTTACTGCCTAAACATGACCCCCCACTAAGAAGCCGCAGGGGTTCTGGATAAATTACTCACCTCAGATCTGCTGCAGGGAAATGTGGAGAATAAAATTATAATGTCTTTTATCAGAAAGAAAGTTCAGAAAAATGATAGAATGATAAAAGGACATGGGGATGATATGGGAAGAAGCTGTTACTGGCAAAATCTGGAATGATTTGAGATTACAATATAAAACAGCAATTATGGGATATAACTTATGTAAGAAAACACAGGAACCATCAGGAAGAAATAAAAAGAGAAAGGAAAGCACCAGCCATTAAATGTGGAAGAAGTTACACTAACGGAGTTAGAAAGTCATCTTTCCTTGGCACAGGCATTAGACGCAGAGCTAACATGCTACTTGGGACACTTGCATCCCTCAGTTGAACACCTACACTCGAGTGCTGGCTCTCCTAATAATAGCTTGCTGCTGATGCACACTCTGGGAGGTGACAGGTGATGGCTCAAGCACTTGGGTTCTTTTTTTTTTTTAATTTTCTTTTTTAAAGATTTATTTTATTTTTATTGGAAAGGCGGATATACAGAGAGGAGAGACAGAGAGGAAGATCTTCCTTCCAATGACTCACTCCCCAAGTGAGCACAACAGAACAGCCGATGCTATGCCGGTCCGAAGCCAGGAGGGTCCCAAGGCTTTGGGCCGTCCTCGGCTGCTTTCCCAGGCCACAAGCAGGGAGCTGGATGGGAAGTGGGGCTGCCGGGATTAGAACCGGCGCAAGGCATGGACCTTAGCCACTGCGCCACCGTGCTGGGCCCAAGCACTTGGGTTCTTGACAACTCCCCTCTGTGGGAGATCCAGCTTGAGTTCATACTGGTCCAGCCCCCGCTTGTTGTGGACATTCAGCAGAGTGAACCACTGGATGGAAGGTCTGTTTGTCAATCTCTCTGTTTCATTGCCTTGCAAAATAAACAAATACGTAAATAAATAAGAAATCACCTATCACTGAATGTGGGCTGGACCAAGCAACTTGGCTTCTAATGAACTGTACATAGCAAAAGTGATGATATGCCACTTCGGAAACTAGATTTACAAAAGACTGACTTCTACCATGTTTGCTCCTGGATTCAGCCTATTGGGTGCAGCCAGCAGGTGGATGCCTTTCAAGTAAATACATAAGCCAATAAATCTTTAAATCAACAAATCTTTAAAAAAAAATAAAGTTTATAACCTTTAAACATGTTAGTTTCAAATAAATAAAGCAAGGCTGAGAATTATTTCAGACTAAAGTAGACTAAAGAGACATTGTTAAACACAGTATGATCTTAGGCTTGAAAAAATTACCATAACGTATAGTGAAATTTTAATATAGTCTATAGATTAGCTAATCATATTGCATTGAAACACAACTGATTTTCAGTACTGATTCGTTGATTTAAGACAATGCTTTCAGATGACAGAACGAAGCGTTTAGGAATAGAACATGATGTTCACAACTGAGTCTCCAGTGACCCACAAAAAGTGACAACGTGAAGCCAACACTGCAGTGCAGTGACTCAGCTGCCACCTGAGCTGCCCACATCCCGAACTGGAGCGTCAGCCTGAGTCCTTGTGGCCTTGCTTCCCATCCAGCTGCCTGATCCTGTGCCTGGGAAGGCAGCAGATCCTGGGCCACACAGCTGGATCGCTGACACCCAGGTGGGAGACCATGATGGAGTTCCTGGCTCCCAGCTTTGGCCTGGCCCAGTCCTGCTTGGTCATTTAGGAAGTGAAGCAGCAGATGGAAGATTTCCCTGTTTCTCCTTCTCTGGCATTCTGCCTTTCACTTGATCTTAGCCAAAAGGGAGAGAAGCAATGTGGCTCTGCCTTCCAGTAAAATATTTATTTGAAAGAATGACAGAGAAAGAAGTGGAGGGAGGGAGGGAGGGAGAGAGAGAGATCTTCCACCTGTTGGTTCACTCCCCAAATGGCTACAATGGCCTGGGCTCATCTGAATCCAGGATGCAGGAGTTTCTTCTGGGTCACCCATGTGGGTGTAGGGACACTATGGCTTGGGTCATCCCCTGCTGCTTTCCTGGGAAATAAGCAAGGAGCTAGGCTGGAAGTGAAGCAGCCCGGATTTGAACTGTTCCCCATGTGGGATGCAGGCAGAGGCTTAGCCTTGCATGCCACAGTTCCAGTCCCCCAAATTTTTCTTTTAAGCAATAATGAGCATACATACACATATAAACACACACACACATACACACATATATACATAAATTGCATTACACACTGTATCTTCTGTACCCATAAGTTTTCATTCATAAATTCATCCAACTAAGGACCAAAACAGTTTTTTAAAAAAACTACAGCTGTACTGAGTATGTACAGACTTTTTAAACTGTCAACTTCTTAAACAGAATATAACTACTTAAAATTAAATTATAGTTTATACAAAGTTAAAAATAGATCATTTAATTTCATTGAGTTATGGAAAATACATAGACCTGCTCCCTTCAAGATGAAGAACCTTTCTATTTTCTCAGGAGTGAAAGTGGTGGCACTACTAACATTTTTAGTTTCAACTTTAGGATGCTGAAGGCTGAGGCTAACATTGTGGCATAGTTAAGCCATTGTTTATAATGCCAGCATCCCAAATGAGCTCTAGTTCCAGCCCCAGTTGCTCTGCTTCTGACCCAGCTCCTTGCTAATGCACCTAGGAAAACAATGAAAGATGGTTCATGTGCTTGGGCCCCTCACCACACACAGGAGACCCAGATGAAGTACCAGGATTGTGGCTTTGGCCTGGCCTAGTCCTGGTCTTTTATTTGAAATGCTGAAAGCTGAGGTGGGTACTTGGCACAGCAGTTAAGATTCCATTTCAAACATCTTCATCCATTATGAGGGTGCTTAGACATGAGTCCTGGTTCTATGTGCCTCCCATTCCTGGGAGGCAGCAGATATTGGGATAACAGGATCTGCCACCCACGTAGGAGAGTCAGACTGGCCCCTGATCTTAGCCTGGTGCAGTACCAGCTGTTGTAGGCATAATGAATTAGTGGATGGGGAATAGCTGTCCTTCAGATAAATTAAGATTAAAGCTCCACAGACATTCTAGGATGTTTAAAGTATGTGTGGACATACCACCCCCAAGCACTCCTTCTTTGATATTTCACTGCTTGTAAGGCAAAAACAGATGATAAGGAAAAAGCTGAGATGAACAATTTTCGGATAGAAACTGCAATCATGTGAAAGAAAATTAAAAGGACCTTATGCAGGCCTGGCGTGGTGGCCTAGTAACTAAAGGCCTTGCCTTGAACGTACCGGGGTCCCATATGGCCACTGGTTCTAATCCTGGTGGCTCTGCTTCCCATCCAGTTCCCTGCTTGTGGCCTGGAAAAGGAGTGGAAGACGGCCCCAAGCCTTGGAACCCTGCACTTGTGTGGGAGACCTGGAGGAGGCTCCTGGCTCCAGATTGAAGCAGCTCCGGCCATTGCAGCCATTTAGGGAGTGAACCAGCAGACATAAAGTCTTCTCTCTGTCTCTCCTTCTCTCTGTATATCTCTGCTTTTCCAATGAAAACAAATAAATCTTTTTTTTTTTTTTTAAAGGGACCTTATGCAAGGACTGATTCTAAAGAGTGCAGCATGAACTAGCTGCAGTGGGGCTCCCTGAGCGCTGAATGCTATAGATAACGACAAAAGAGATTGGGCTGGGAGTGGGAGCCCAACAGATGCTGCACAGTCAGGGACTCAAAAACATATCCATACAGAGCAATCTGCATTTATCTACACCAGCCCTTCTCTAGTCTTCCATGTCTTATTAAATGTTACCTTTGTTCATCCAATTATCTAATTTAGGATCCTGACAATCACTCTTTACCTCCCATCAACCATTCTAATTATTCACCCAACATTTTTCTAAGGATCTCTGTTCCATTTTCTGGGTAGATCCTCTTGTTACTCACAGAGGAATATGACTGACAAAACAGTCCTGACCTCTTTTAGCTTATATTTCACCATGGCATTATTTAGTTTTACCAAACTTATTCTCTGAACATATCACCAACAAATCCAGTTATTTCTGTACCTATTATTTCCTCCTTAACCCAAGCCAGCACCATTTTGGGAACATTGCCATAGTTTCCCATTCATTCTTCCTATTACTGTTTATAGCCCTCATAATCAATTCTGCATATAGCAACAACCTCTAAATATAAAAGCATTTGGAATAAAGTCCAAAATGGTTAATGCAGTTTACAAGATTCTGCCTACCTTGTTAACATCACCTACTTATTTTCCACCTCTAGCCTCCCAACTCCTATCTAATTACTTGAGTCATACCTTTATTTTTAGGTCATTTACACACATCTTACCTACCTGATACTTTTCCTTTATTTTCCTTTGATTTCTAGCTAACTTGTATAGATACTGCAGATCTTACTCTGAATATTACTTCCCAGAGGAAGCTTTTCCTAACCTGCAGACTAGGCTAGGCTTGCCTATTGCAAACTTTCCCGATGCTCTTGTTTTTCTCCTTGCCAGCAGTGTCAGACCTGGAAAAGACCCTGTCTAACAATAACAACAATGGTGCCACAAAGGCAGGCACAATGTCAGCCTTGTTCATTGCTAGATCCTTGGAACACAGCATGGTAATCTGCATATAAATAAATACCTTTTCATAAACATAATAAATTTACATAAATGAATGAACGAATGAGCCACCGCTAGACTTGAGAAGACACACTGTGTTTTACTGTTTTTGGGTGCAGTCTCTCAATTATTCACTGAAGAGAATGGAAGCCTAAACATACGCAGAAATTATTTAGGTTTATAACACAATCCCTCACTTTAGACAGGATAGAGTACCCTGCATCTCTTATTTTCTGAAGGCAAACTAAACGCACAAAACACCAATGGTTTTTCTGCTTAGTAGCACAGAACAATCAGAAAATAAAATACTTATAATAACATCCCCTGAACTTGAATATACAGGGATAATTGAAAAAAAAAAAACACATAAGAACCCTATACTGAAAACTATAAAACAAAACTGACAGAAATGTAAGAAAATTTAATTAAGTGGAAGTATATACCATGTTCATGGATTAGAAATCTAAATATTTTTAAGCTACCTTCCCTGCCTCCCCAACAGTTACACATTTTGTACATTCATACTTAAAACCTCCAATGGCTTTGTTCCCCCAGAAATTGATAATACCATCTCAATATATTTAGGAAAAAGAGAAAATTTTAAGATGTAGCTACCTGACTTCAATCACTATAAAACTACAGTAATCAACACAGTATAGAATTGGCAAATGAATAAATAGATCAATCAAGCATGTAGAGATAGAAACAGGACTATATCGATCAGTGAAGTTTTTCAACAAGGGAACAAAGCTATTCAGAAAAAATTAAAAAAATTTTTAATATATGGTGCTGAAAAATCTGGGAAAAACAAGACTCATAGCTCCTATGTCACTGAAATGATACCTTATACAATATGGAGAAATCAATTTTTAAATAAATTTCTAAAGATTTATTAAGATAAATAAGAGTCAACAGATGTTAAGTAGTGCCCATTCCCACCAGAAATATTCACGTTCCCCACAAATACACTGCTAGAGAAAAACAGTTTATAAGATCATCTAGTTCATGCAAGTGACACGTATTTGTTGAGATGCTGTCCTTTCCTAGTTTTTAAGTTTCAGCAGAGTCTTCAAGTGAGTACAGAATCCAGGTTGAAGATGCCACAAAGCCCTCTACCCAGGTTATATTTACATGCATGTAAAAATTAGCATAGCTTAGTTCACATAACACATACCAACTAAAATAGACTATTATGAATAGCTAGATACACTTCCATGCATTTTCTTACAATTATTTTCTCTTGACTCATTAATACCTTGCCTTTAACTCTTTTTAGTTTCAATACTACTCATTTTACTTAATTTTGCTTTCCAAAGATAACTGTTTCTTACCTTAGTCCTAGTTCGATTAGCTTTCAATTCACTGACAGCAAAATACAAGGCTAATATAATTTTTGAAACGCTTATAAAATCTTAGTTTGTGAAATGTGACACTAACATCTGAATCCATGTATACAATGACCTAAATATAAGGAATGGCCTTATCAAGCAGAAGGTCCTAGTTCAAGCTCGCTTAAGGCATTTCAATTGCCCCAATTTCCCAAGGCTCAAATAGGTCATAGCAGAGATGCATTTCTCCCTGCAGAGAACGATGGGAAGGACATGAATTGTGCAAGAAAGTACAGTAAATACAGTCTGACTTCCACCAGTGCTTACAACCTAATTTGATCTGCTCAAGGTTCAAAGTGAGGAGGAGATTGGAACATTAATAAGACACTATTCAGTAAACAATAATTCTTAATGTTTAAGACTAGCTATCCTTAGACTTATGGATATTGTAAGTTAACTTTATTATTCAGAATATCTTTGTAGTGAGAGAAGTCTGAAATATTCAGAGAATGAAGTTATGTGTTGAATAAGTGATCAACATTGATTGTGAGTTACAGTACAGTGATCAAGACTTGCCCTCCCCTTTGGATCAATATTACTTGAATGTTAAAATTATCCAATACAGCCAAAGGCATACATACTCTCTCTATATACAATCAAAACCAGTTACCCACCTACAAGGCCCTAATCCTATGACCCATCATGTCCAACTACTGTCCATGAAGTTCACCATGCCAAGTATTTCCCACCTTAGGTCTTCACCATAGTTACCAGAAATGTTTGTCCCTGACATTTGTGAAAAAAATTCATGCTGGGAGACAACATTACTGTGATTAAATTTAATATCATGAAGAACTCGTCACCCTGCTTTCAATGCTGTATGGGAATGCAGGTTGAAGTCCTGGTTTTCTGCTTCCTATTAAGGTCCCTATTAATGTACCCGAGAGGGCAGCAGAAGATGGCTCAAGTGCTTGGGCCCCTGCACCCATCTGTGAGACCTGGATGGGAGTTTTTGGTTTCTAGCTTCTATCTAGCTGCAGCCATTTAGAAAGTGAACCAGGAGACAAAAGATCTTCTCTCCTCCCTCTCCTCTCCACTCTTTATTGCTTTGATTTTCAAATAAATAGATAAATCTCAAAAGATAATTCCTAAAAATCAGGAAGTTCAAACTTAGTCCTTCATGAGCAGGAGCAGCACAGAGCTGGTACAAATATACCAGACTAGATCTACAGCTCTGAAACAGGTCCTAGAGTGGATCGGAGACCCATGGGTGGAGAATCCAAGTCAGGGCCATTTTTTGAGATCTTGATACTTCACAAACAGTACAACTGGGAAAAATGAAAAAGAAACGGAAGCTAAGGCAATGATACAATGAGATTCATTTGGATTTAAGGAGTAACTTTGCAGGGAGATCCATGAGGTCAGACAAGGCTGTCAGCGAAGATCAGGTGCAGAGAGGTGCCTGTCCACTGTCACACGTGGCAACCAGCAGGTGCTGGCAGGATGCATCTGTTATCCAAGGCGCATGCTGAAAACAGCCAGCACAGCCAGACACTATCCAGGATTGATGTCCACCCCACACTATGCACCCTCAAGCACGGTGCGTTGTTGTTGTGGTCACCCACCAGCACGCGCATGCTCATGTTGGCGCTGAGCACAGGCAAGCCCTGGCTGCGGGCCTGCAGCGTCAGGTCAAAGGCCTATAGCTGATCCTGATCCAGATTGCATTGCATGAATAGCAGGCCACTGTGTGCACTAACCAACACGGAAGGTGACAGTGCTTGTACCTTCAGGTCACTGGCCACGATATGGTAGGAGACCTGACTGTTGGATCCCAGATCCGGATCAGAGCAACTGACCTGCATGATGGAGGTTCCCAAAGGATTGTTCTCGGCCACAAGGACCATGCAGGAGAGCTTCTAGAACCATTTTCACTGGCGATGTACATAGTGACACTTAGGATGAGGAAGAGGACAGGGTTGCAGTGATGGTTACAAAGCCCACCTGTAGCAATGCCTTGTATTATTGTAGGAAGATTCCATTCTGAAAGGTAGTTCTTCTTGTATTGAATATATGACCTCCCCATTTTATTTTGAATTGGGATCTTATTATTTATTTGAAAAGCAGATTTAGAGAGAGAGACATATTGAGAGTGCTCTCTCTGCTGGTTCACTCTCCCCTGGCCAGGTTGGGTTGAAGGTTGAAGCCGGGACTGAAGCAGACCTATATATGGGATGCAGTTTAACCCACCATGACACAAGCAGGCCCTATATCTTATGTTTTAAACAGAGCTATTGATACTAGATATTTAGAATCTGTGAAAATGACATTGTGCTTATTGTGCAGAATTTCCATCTCAAGGATACACTCTGTTTTCTGTCCTTCAATTCCAAACCATTGGAATAGTTTTAATTCTTGGGACTCTAACGTCCTCAAGCTTCCATTTCTCCACTATGGAGGTCAAGACCAGGTTGGAGATGGATACTCCAGGCTGCAAAGGCATATATGGTCTTGTGTTCATGCTGTCTATCAGACTGATGCTCACATATACTGATGCTGACCCATCATCAGAAGGTCAGAATGCTGACCTTCACTTATTGTAAGGTCGTCTGGTTCCATCCATGTGGCTGCAAATATCAGGGTTTCATTCTTTTTATGACCAGAGTATTCTATTTTGTATATATACCACATTTTCTCTACTTATTCATCCACTGATGAACACTTCTGTTGATCCCACATCTTAGCTTTTGTGAACAGTGCTGCGATAAACATGGGAATACAAATTTTCTTCGACAGACTGATTCTTCGGTGGTACTGCTGGTGCGTATGGTAAATCTGTTTTTACTTTTTTTGTTGATTATTATTTCTAAATGCATTCTACAAACTGTATGTGGAAGACAGATCTGCTCCTCAACATTCTGTAGGTCTCAACTTTCTTCAGTCACGTGCTCTTTTTCCACATTAGACTGCAGCTTTCTCGCAAGTGGCTCCTGAACACTGAGCCCCGGCTTCTCAGTAAGTGCTCTCTCCACAGTCAATTCTTGGCCAGCTCCTTCAGCACGGAGCAGTGAATTGGCTCAAAGAATGTCTAGCAGGGCAAACACAGCAAGGAGGAAAACAATGTTTGCCTTGGTCCTACTTGGGCCATCAGTACTGTCTCCTGTCTCCTCCATGGTCAGGATTGCTGCTGCTGTAGCAGTTCAGGGAAGGCCCTTTGCAGACTTTTTTTTTTGAGAATTATCTAGGCTTCAGCCAAGAAGAAGCAGAGCTTGATGCCAGTGATTCTGTATGTTCCCAGTTGAGATTTATAGAAATAGGCTTCACAATAAGAATATTCCTGTCTGTTGTTGAATTTGCAATCCATCTGATTAGGAAAGGCATCAAGTGGGAATATTTGGGGACTGACTTATTTTTGTCTGTTTCCACATTGGCCAAACTGTGACAGCCTGATTATCTCCTCTAGAACAACCTGAAGACCTGAGAGTTAAGAGCAGAGACAAAGATACCTCCCCTTGCAAGCTGCATTTTGAAAGGTGGTTGTAAAGTCTTGTTGATGCAATTCAATGTTCCTGGGAACTTGTGACTCCACATTAAACCACAGTGATGACCTTTTAAAGATTTCTTCTTGACTTAGCATTTTTAAGCCAAAATTCGTTCTTCCCACTGTAGGCTTCACTTTTCACATATTATAGTCTCAAGGTGAATTAATAGCTGGATCTTCATCCAAATACACATACAAAGCTTCTAAGAGGTTTCACAATATAAATATCTTACAGACTGTGCACTAGTTTTTATCATTTGACCAATGTCCAGATCATCAGCTTTGTAACGTAGATCTGAGTCATCCCTTACTGGGTGTGTAAATATACAGGGCTAAGCATTTATAAAATCACTGGATTTCCACTATGATTCTATTTTTCCAAGAGATCACTTTTTAATCATTGAACTCAAGCTTTTTTTTTTTGCCATGATTATGTGTGCAAATCACCATGTAAACTGTGTCAGAGATTTAATGATGAGCTGAGAAAATATATTCATCTTCAATGACATTACAAATAGATCTCTGTATGATTACTCCAGGAGGAATGATCATGATCCCAACTTTTTCATAAACCAATCAATTCTGTTTGACAATTTCTTCACGTTTTATCAAATTAGACTCTTGCCATACGGTATCCAGAAACTTCATCCTTCATAGAATAATTTTTCCATAGACCATCTTTTGTCATTGGTATTCTTTTAAAAGCAGTTGAGAGAGATCTCCTGTCTGTTGGTTCACTTCCCAAATGTTCACCACAGCCAAGAACCCCATCCTATAGTGGTAGTGGGATCCAACTATTTGAGCCATCGCCTGCTGCTGCCCAGCTGGAATCTGGCGCTGGGACTCCAACCCAGACACTTTGGGATGATTATGAGTGTCTTAACACAGTGTATTAACCATTAAGCCAAACACCCACCCCACTTCTTATATGGCCAAATCTAAATACCTCCAATCTCCAAGTGTTAGTAATCCAGTTTCCAGTAAAATTTCCCACAATCCAACAATCTCTCTTTTACAATGAGTTTCACAGAATCCTTTTTATGTCACGTTAGTCAGAAAAGATGAATGCAAAATATAGAAAACTATCCTTGCCCATCTTTTATGGCCTAAAAGTGTGGCTTCTTATTCAAGAACATAGATAGGCACTTAAGATCTTTAAAGCAGATTCAGAAGAACTTATAGAATAGTTTTGTTTCTGATCTCAGGTCATCAGACACACACACACTCATTATTTTCCAACAGAAATGTCAATTCTGTTGGCATTGAAAAAAATCAGTTGGTTTTTCTCATTTTTTGAAATGCATTTTAACCATAAAAAAGGTTACTTAATGAATCATATGTTATGAAACATGATTTACACAGTACCCTTAGTACCCACTATAATGTTCTAATTAGGTATTATCTCTATCATGTTGAAACTCAAATAGATGAACTTGTCAAAGGTGTCAGCGTTAGGAAGTGACCTAATTGCAAAGCTGCTGTCCTTCTAGTAAAATACCTCTGAAACTCAGAGAAGTGATGTTAGGTAATCCCCAAGACACATTGTTTGCAGATTCACCCATTCATTAAACTACTGTTTAAGGAACCCTATCCAGCTGAATCCAGAAGCATGATTCTGATCCCTGATGTCTGAGATCCAGTCTAGATCCTTGCTTTCAATGATTCTTCCCCTAAATCAAGTAAACAGAGTTCAGCATAATCTGACCATGTTAGTTTAGTTTCCCAAATACATCACTCATTTTAAATGATTTTAAACAATTATCATAAGAACTGGCTGTGGGATAAGCATTCTGGTCATTTCTAAATGACAATAGAGGATCACAGTTGTTCCTTTTTCTCAGTATTACTCAGTAAATACGAATTTTGTAACTTTAGATAAACTCAAGTTCTTCCTGTTTAAAACACAGATAAGCAGAACCACATACACACACACACACACACACACACACACACACACACACACATGCTATATATATTTACCTTGGAAACACAAAAATATTCCATTCCTAGCATGTATATAAGATGGAAAAACAATCCTTAAAGTTTTTCACTTGAAGACATCATACGCCATATTTCAGCGAAAAAGTTTCAAACGTGTAAGGAATAAGCTCATTGTTTAGGAAGGAGTTTAAAACCCTGATGACTTAGGACGCCAAGAAAGAAGCAGTGTATTCCTTCACTACAGCTACATCATCCTCCACAGAATGACAACACCGTCTCATGTTTAGTTACTTCACTTTTGAAAACAAGAAACTAAAATGACCTTGATTTCAAGTGCAATCAAAGGCCACTCTATATAAATTTACTTTTTTAATGTTTGTTTACAATTTCTGAATTAGATTCTATTCCTTGGTGAGATTGTGTGTTTTTAATGACAAACTGGAATCAGATGTTCCACAAAACACTGGGGGGATATATTAAAAGCAGGAACAGTATTATAGTTGATAAGCTATAGGATCCTACACAGTGTAAATAAAGGACTTCATGAGTTATCTACAAATATGATTAGACATAAAATCCCCTATAAACAATGCCGGAGGGAAGGTAAGTGAGCTGTTCTTGGCATCCACCATCTTTATATAAATTTATTGGCATTTGTTTTATAAATTTTAAGCATACACAATCTACTTTAATGATTATTTTACTCCACACTCAAAATTCAATATGGACTTACCTGAGGAGACCCATGGCTGTCTTTAGAAAGCACCAGATCACCTGTTTGCACAAGAGGCTCGCTTTTCCCACAGCTCTCCTGGCTGAGCAGTGTGTCTGCATAGTTGGGCTGAGGGAAGATGAGGTGGCTCCTCCGCGAGTCCGCGGTCAGGGACACCTCATGAGAATAGGTCTGCAGGAAAGCACGCACCCCGTCCACGCCCACCAAGTGCGACGCGGCCACGCCCGACAGCCCGCCTCCTCCTGACGCCTGCAGCAATCGCGACTTGTGCCAGCGCCTCAGCCTGAGTGCCAGCAGCACAATCACAAAGGCCAGGAAGACACACGACACTGTGGCCACTGCCACCACCAGGTACAGAGTCAGGTCTGCCTCATCAGCTTCCACTGAAGGCTTGAGGCTGCCCAGGTCAGCCAGCACTGCGGGGATGCTGTCAGCCACGGCCACTGTGAGTGTGACAGTGGCTGAGAGAGGCGGCTGCCCGTGGTCCTGGACGGCCACCACCAGGCTCTGCTTCAGTGCATCTCTGTCCAGCAGGGCCCGTGCTGTGCGCACCTCGCCCGTGTGCAGCCCCACAGAGAACAGCCCTGGCTCGCTGGCCTTGAGCAGCCGGTAGGACAGCCAGGCATTCTGGCCAGAGTCCCTGTCCACTGCCACCACCTTGGTCACCAGATAGCCAGGTTCTGCGGAGCGTGGTGCCAGCTCCACGCCTGTGGATCCATCGGTGGGGAGGGTGGGGTAGAGGATCTCAGGGGCATTGTCATTCTGGTCCAGCACAAAGAGGGTGAGGGAGGCATTGCTGCTGAGAGGTGGGTCCCCACTGTCACGTGCCACCACTTGCAGATGCAGGTCTCGGAACTGCTCATAGTCAAAAGATTGCAGTGCATACAAGACACCTGTGTCCGAGTTGATGGACACATAGGAAGACAGTGGAACCTTCTGGACCACGCTCTCCACCAGAGAGTAAGTGACCTGGGCGTTTTCATCACTGTCAGGATCGTGTGCGGTCACCGAGAGAAGAGAGGCTCCTCGGGCGTTGTTCTCTGGAAGGTAGGCCGAGTAGGAATCCCGAGGGAAGACCGGTGCGTTGTCATTGACGTCCGCCACAGTCAGGGCGATATGAGTCTCTGTGGACAGGGGCGGACTTCCGCGGTCCTTAGCCGTCACCGTGATATTGTAGTTGGCAATCTGTTCCCGGTCCAAGACTGTGTCTGTGACCAAATTATAGTAGTTCCCGTAAGATTTTTCCAACTTAAAGGGCAGATTCCCGTGGATGAAGCAGGTCACCTGCCCATTCTCCCCAGAGTCCTGGTCATTTACGTTTAAAAGGGCAATTAAGGTCCCTCGGGGAGAGTTCTCCGGAACGGAGCTGGTGAGCGAGGTGACGACTACCTCGGGGGCGTTGTCATTAACGTCCAGAACCGTGACCAGGACCTTGGCTCGGGCGGAGTAGCCTGCGTTGTCCTTGGCTTGCACTTCCATCTCGTAGAAAGCCGATTCCTCGTGGTTCAGCTCCCCGATAGTTGATATCGTCCCCAGGCGGTCGTCCAGCTTGAAAACTTGCGCCGCTTTGTCGTCTACGTAGCGGAAGGAGTACAGCACTTCCGCGTTGGCGCCTTCATCAGGGTCCGTGGCGTTAACGCGCAGCAGCTGCGTGCCCACAGCCACGTTCTCCGCAACGCTCACGTGGTACTCGGGCCGAGCAAACGCCGGCGCATTGTCGTTCGCGTCAAGGACTACCACGCGGATGCGCGCGGTGCCCGTGCGCACAGGCTCGCCCCCGTCGCGCGCAATGAGGATCAGGTGGTGAGCCGCCTGCTCCTCGCGGTCCAGGGCGCGCTCCAGCACCAACTCTGGGTATTTGTTACCATCCGCTCCGTTTTGCACGTCCAGAGAGAAATGAGTGTTGGGGCTTAGCTCGTAGCTCTGGAGAGCGTTCTCCCCGATATCCGGATCCCAAGCATGGGGAAGGGGGAACCGCATCCCCGTGGCTGCGTTCTCACTCATTTTTATCTCCAATTCCTCTTCTCGGAAGGAAGGGGCATTGTCGTTAATATCCCTCACCTGTACCTCAACCCCGTATATTTGCACTTTATCCTCCATCAGAATTTCTAGGTTTAACTGACACTTCAGAGCCCCCATACAGAGCTCCTCGCGGTCTAGCCGACCCGCCGTGACCAAGCTGCCGCTGCGCGCGTTCAGAGCGAACAGCTGCGCCCTACCTTGGGAGACGATGCGGACTCCGCGTTCCGCCAGCTCCCGCGGCTTCAGTCCCAAGTCCTTGGAAATATTTCCCACGAAGGAACCTTTCTCCAGTTCTTCGGAAACGGAGTAGCGGATCTGGGTGCAGCCGGCTTCCCATAGGACCCCCAGGACGACTCCCAGCAGGGCCATCCCTTTGCAGTCTCGGTGCCGGTGCTGTAGCGCAGTAGCCATTTTTCACTTTCTCGGAGAATTATTTCCAATTTTGCTCTGGACCACCGAAGTCAGGATCACTTCTTCAGCCCTGGCCTGGAATCGGGCAGCGGGGGGAAGGGTTGCTCCTCAGATTGGCTTTTTCTCTGGGGTGATTCGTTTGCATTGTTCGTGTTTTGTGCTTCAGGCGCAAGCAAAGCGAGCGGGATCGCCGCTTTTTCTCTTCCCGATTGGTGAACAGCGGCGCTCAGAGTCCTAACCAATTACTGCACAATCTTGAATTCCCAGGAAAAGTTTTGTGGTTTTCATACCTTAAATAGCTCCACCTGCTGTTCTTCACATAGAGAAGGAAGATGTAGTTGACTAAACCAAAAAGACCCTAAAATCCTCCATGTAGACCACTTTTGTTGAGATTTTTCTCTGTGTTGTCTGTGTTTTCTGATTTTTCAATCATCTTTTCAGTGAGTTTGAAGTTTTTGGACAGTTTTGACTTGAGATTACTCTCCTAAGCATACCTATGATGAGGGCCAAATCCCCAGGAGTTTCCTATTTTCAGAAATCACATAATAAAGTGATTTACATTTTTTGATTGTGCTATAATTTGGGGGAAATTAAAAAATAGGTTTTATGAATCTAAATGGGAAGATTTTAACAAGTTATTGCCATTTAACACTTAAAAATAAAATTTCATAGTATAGACAGAAAAATGAGAAATGTGACTGAATACACTCTCAGAATCACAGCTGGTAAGAAGTGAGTGAAGAAGACACATGAATATTTTTGAATAAAGTGAAAATATTCCAACTTTTAAGGATCAGAAATAATGGCGACGCTTCCGCAATTCTATTAGTACATCTATTTCAAAATAATGTTTAGTGTTGGGAAAGACTTAGTAAAAGAGAAACAGCAATCCAAAGAATAGCATACATTCCCGGTGTAACTGGCCAAATACCAAAGCTTGAGCATTGCTGTGACTACAATTGCAAGTCCATCAAATGCCGCTTTCATAACTACCCATTGTACTGTCATGAATGTGAATATTTGTATTCTGAGGGTAACCATATATAGCAACCATGAAACAAAATGATACCTTCCAAAGTGAGAGGAACTCTGCAGAAAGTGGTGTGAAAAGATCAGAGACAAAACTGATATACCCAATGAGATTTCAAGATTCCCTTCTAAATTCTCGTAAGGATTGATTCATTATCATACCACTATTTTCAAGATCATTCTCCTGAATTTCCTATTGGTTCACTGATAATGAAAAAACTTCACATTCTAAAAGTATTTATCACCCAAAGACCATCACAGAAGGAAAACAAAATTCACACTACTCAATGAAACGTATTTGCATGGTGGCAGCATGCTAATACTTCTCGGGAAAGTTTTTCTGTTTGTTGCAGTGTGCGTGGATAAAGAGTGGCTCAGGTAAATAGTGAAAACATTACAAAACATCTGAAGCCTACGAGTTTGCCGGTGCATAGAGTAAGGACAGGAAATAGAAAGTGAGACAGAACGAAGAGCAAAGAGGAAGCAATTATTTGTTTAAAATTTTCTTACCAAAATAGAGGTTTGAAAATTAAGCCAAACTATTTCTTGAAGACGTTCTTTGAAACTCACCTCAGTAGAAGCAACAGAGTTAGAGGTTATCTTGTTACTCTCCTCATCGTTTAAGCTAATCACCAAAGAAGCTTGATTAGCAAGATCCTGTGAGGGGACCAGTTCCGGAGTCATGCTGAGAAAATCCAACTTTGTTTTTCGAGAATCAGAAGTAACGCACATATTGTAGGAATAGGGCAAAGTGCCCTCATTGTAGTTGAGAGAACCACCTCGTGTAGCCTTCGAATAGAGACTGGCAGGGCTGGAGGAGCGGCGCAGGCGCAGCGCGATGGCCAGGATCACCGTGAGCAGGAAGAGCACGGAGATGGCGGCCAAGGCCAGCACCAGGTAAAACTGCAGCTCGCCCTGAGGGTCCGAGGGCGCCGCGTGCTCACTCAGGTCCGGCGGCACCTCCTGCAGGCTGTCCGCGAAGACCAGGTGCAGCGTGGCGGTGGCAGACAGCGGCGGCTGGCCGCCATCGCGCACAGCCACCAGCAGGCGCTGGCGGGCCGCGTCCCTGTCGCCCAGGGCGCGCGCTGTGCGCACCTCGCCCGTGCGCAGCCCCAGGCTGAAGAGCCCGGGCTCGCTGGCCTGCAGCACGTGGTACGAGAGCCAGGCGTTGTGGCCAGAGTCGGCGTCCACCGCCACCACCTTGGTGACCAGGTAGCCGGGCTCGGCGGCGCGCGGCACCGTGTCGAAGAGCGCCGAGCCGTCGGGCGCCAGCGCCGGGTACAGCACGCGCGGCGCGTTGTCGTTGCGGTCGCCCACCAGCACGCGCACGCTCACGTTGGCGCTGAGTGCGGGCGAGCCCTGGTCGCGGGCCTGCAGCGTGAGGTGGAAGGCGCGCAGCTGCTCGTGGTCCAGGGCGCGCTGCGCGAACAGCACGCCGCTGTGTGCGCTCACTGACACGTAGGACGCCAGCGTTTGTGCCTCCAGGTCGCTGGCCACGATGGAGTAGGTGACCTGACCATTGGAGCCCAGATCGGGGTCGGAGGCGCTGACCTGCGCGATGGAGGCTCCTGGGGGATTGTTCTCTGCCACGTGGACCACGTAGGAGGGCTGCTGGAAGACAGGCGCGTTGTCGTTGATGTCGCCAATGTGCAGAGTGACACTTGAGCTTGAGGAGAGTGGTGGCTTGCCTCTATCAGTGGCCGTGATGGTGACATTGTACTCAGGGTTCTCCTCTCGATCTAGAGGCCCATCTGTTACAATCTTGTAGTAATTATTGGCGGAAGATTGGATTCTAAAAGGAACTTTTTCTTTTATGAAGCATGTGACTTCTCCATTTTCTCCAGAATCCTTGTCCTGTGTTTTGAACAGAGCGATCACCATCCCGGGGTTTGCGTCCTCTGTTATAGAACTGGACACGGAAGTGAAAACCACTTCAGGGGCGTTGTCGTTCTCATCTAGAATCTCTACTTGGATTTCGCATTCTGCCGCCATGCCCCCACCGTCCTTTGCTTCCACAGTCATTGTATAGCTGCTACTCGTTTCAAAGTCTATGGAGTCTTTAGTTTGCACTTCTCCAGTTTGGGAGTCTATGGTAAACATGTGCCCAATATCATCTCGCAGGGACTTGAAGGCGTAAGTGATCTCCGCATTGCTGCCTTCATCCTGGTCAGTGGCTCTCACCTGGACCACAGCTGTGCCTCTGGGAAGGTTTTCCCTAAGGCTGACCTTGTATACATCCTGGCTGAATACTGGGGCATTATCGTTGGCGTCAATGACCTTGATGTGAATCTGAGCAGTGCCTGTTAGGGCCGGTTTGCCCCCATCCACTGCTGTCAGAACCAGGAGGTGAGGGCTCTGTTGTTCTCTATCCAGAGGCTTCTCCAACAATAGTTCTGGAGCATTCTTGCCTTCAGCCTTGTCCTTCACCATTAAAGAGAAGTGCTTATTGGAGCTGAGTTGGTAACTCTGAAGGGAGTGGAGCCCTACATCGGCATCTATAGCAGATTCCAGACCAAACCGAGTGCCTGGGGTTGCAAGTTCGCTGATCTGCAAAGCGATGCTATTCTGTGGGAAGTAGGGTGGGTTATCATTTATATCTTCTATCATCACATTTATGTGAAAAATATTTAGAGGATTTTCTGCTACAATTTCTAAGGGCACAACACACAGCGGGTTTTGGGAACAGAGCGCTTCCCGATCTATCCTGTCACTCACAAGTATGTTCCCGTTTTCCACGTTCACAGTGAAGTATGGTTTCTCTGCACTGACTCTGAGATTGCGGGTCACTACATCGCGAACCTGCAGCTTCAGGTCCTCAGCGAGGTTCCCTACCACCGAGCCCCTGGGCATTTCTTCCGGAATCGAGTAGCGGATCTGCTCAGCGGAGACAGCCCCACAGAACAAAGGCAGCAGTAAGGGAAAGAGTACTTGCCGCCGCCGCCGCCGCAGCCGCCGCTCAGGGCCGCTCCTCTCTTTCGTCCTATTTCCCATTCTTCTGCGTTGCTTCAGCCTCGGAAACTCAAAAGACGGCGCTTCACTCCATAGACGATCCGAGCTTCCCAAGTTAGGGTTATTTTAAGTCGTAGGAAATCAGATTTGTCCGCAGAAAGCCCGAATCCCGGCGACTCTTCGAGATTCTAAGTTGCTTCTGTGCGCGGAGTAGCTCCCGGGAGGATCGCGGCTCGAGCTCTTGCAGCGCATTGGTCAACAGCGGCGCTCGGAGTCCATTTAGAAAACTGCAGTCAGAAGGTTTTGCAAATTCAACCGGGCTTGGTAGTCCAACACATATGTTGGACAAATGTATGCACAATTAGGCAGTTCACGAGCTCTGAGTGTGTGTATTTTCCAACGTTTCCCACCAAGGAGGGTGCTTTGGACATGGGCCCATATAGAAGAGCCATTAACCCAGAATGAGAGGTTAGTCTTTTTCTAATCATAGGCAATGCACACATGGGAAAAGCCAGTTTTCTCTCCAAATACAGCACCAAGACCACGTGAAAAATTGCCCCACCAGGTGGTATGGGGAAATTATGATAGGGAGCAAATGACATCTGGATTATCTTCAAGCTGATGAGCAGATAACTTTCCTCCTTTTATCAAAGCTACACACGGCACACTGAGAATAGACACAGCCAACACCATAATATATTCCTTGTTACTTAGAGATCTGTGACGATTAATCAAGTATTCTATATTTTCAACATGAATAGAATGTAAAAGTAATGCTTAATAGGTTGCCACAGGACATTAACGGCATGGAGTGGGAAGCTGGACTTATGTCCTCAACAGAACTTTATCATTCCCTGAGTCAAAAGAACCCTCTAAATGCCAGGCTTCAAAATCAACCCTTCCTTTTTGTTCTCCAAGGCTTTTTCTCCCCCTCCTAACTAGTTTTGAATAGTTTAGTGCTTAGAAAACCATTTTCTAGACGTCAAGACAAACTCAGGTATCTGTCAGAAGAACTCTCTTTCCTAGAGTTAAAACTCTTTGTGCCCAAGCTCTAGATATTCATTACGTAGCTAATTATACTAGGTCAATTACCAAATAAGAAGCATACACTCAAGATGGAACATGGATCTGCAGGTCATCTAAGTCCAATACCTAGAAGTGATGAGAGTGCTGAGCTGAGTGGAGCAGGAAAATTGCCTTGCCCCAGGTAAGTCTCCTTTGTTCACCCGCGTTCCCAGACACCATGTCATCGATGTGGTTAGGTAACTATCAAGCCATCCATAACACGTATGTTTGAATAGAATTGAGTATCCTTCTATGTACTACAACAAGAGTCTGTGAAGGAAAGAGAGGAGGAATCGATGACTTCTAGGAATTCTGACAAAGAGCCAGAAACATCCAGGAGCTACGAGCTAAATCAGCCTGAAGGTTTAGCTCCATCTTTAATACTCATTTTCTGTACAAACCTGAAAAGTATAGGCATCTTCAGAAGATTTTAAAATAAATTTTTTGAGAAGCATTGGATTAAAACTTCATTCTGCATGTGATTTTATGGCATTAACCAGTCGTCTGCACAGACACTAATGTTAAAAAAAAAATTAAGAAATGTTCTTTCAGGGCCCGGCGCGGAGATGCAAGTGGTTAAGGTCCTCGCCTTGCATGCCCGGAATCCCATATGGGCACCGGTTCTAATTCTGGCAGCCCCGCTTCCCTTCCAGCTCCCTGCCTGTGGCCTGGGAAAGCAGTCGAGGACGGCCTAAGGCTTTGGGACACTGCACCCGCGTAGGAGACCCAGAGGAGGCTCCTGGCTTTGGATCGGCACAGCATCAGCCGTTGCGCTCACTTGGGGAGTGAATCATCAGACGGAAGATCTTCCTCTCTGTCTCTCCTCTCTGTATATCCACCTTTCCAATAAAAAAATAATAAAAAATAAATCTTAAAAAAAAGAAATGTTCTTTCAGAATAGTGACTTCACAATAGAAACAAAAAATCATAACTAGGGCTTGATTCAGTAGCCTAGTGGCTAAAGTCCTCATCTTGCACATACCAGGATGCCATATGGGTATGGGTTCTAATCCTGGTGGCTCCACTTCCCATTCAGCTCCCTGCTTGTGGTCTGGGAAAGCAGTCGAGGACGGCCCAAAGCCTTGGGACCCTGCACCCATTTGGGAGACCTGAAGGAGGCTCTGGGCTCCTGTCTTCAGATCAGTGCAGCACCAGCCATTGTGGCCATTTGGGGAGTGAATCAATGGATGGAAGATCTTCCTTTCCATTTCTCCTCTGTATATATCTGACTTTCCAATAAAAAATAAATCTTTTTAAAAATCAAGTGTTAGATGATGGTTTGTGAATTTAAAATATTTTTCAAGAAATAAATAGATAACTAGGCATTAGAAAAATATTATCTGCATTCCTGACTCCAAAACATCCAGCAATTAAAAGCCAGTCAATACATCATTTGAATAGCATGAAGCAATAAACAATGTTGAAATCTAAACGTTACTAATCATCAAGAATCAATAGAATTATCTCATGCTCAGCTTATAGACACTCTGTGTGTGGGTAGGTTAATGAAAATGAGAGCAAGAGCGAGAGGCTATGAATCAACAGAATGACAATTGAGCATCCAAAGTAGCAGTAAACAATGGTAGAATAGAACTGTAAACCAGCAAGGCTGGAATTGGCAAATAGCTGCAACCATTTGTGAATCAGTTTGAATCACAGTCAATTTACACAAAAGACTACAGACATTGATGAAAGAAAAATAATACTAAAATTCAAGTTCCTACAAAGCAAGATAGCTTAACTGTTTACTTGAAATCAAAAGGAAATATGCCGCGACTTCACAAAAGGCATTCACCACTGAGGGACGATGGGAATGATCTGGTGAAGGGAAGTCTCCACACAAGCACCTAATATTCTAAATACGTATGGAAAAAGCAAGACCTGGGAAGCTAACTTTCAGGAACAGGTTCAGGAAATAAAGCCCCCTACAAGGTTTGTGCCAGTACACCAGCAACAAGGAGATAAATAAAACTCACCTCAATATTTATCGGATCACATTTGCCTAAAACAGTAGCTGAGTCTTCGGCTATTAAGAGAGGCTCGCTTTTCCCACAGCTCTCCTGGCTGAGCAGCGTGTCTGCATAGTTGGGCTGAGGGAAGATGAGGTGGCTCCTCCGCGAGTCCGCGGTCAGGGACACCTCATGAGAATAGGTCTGCAGGAAAGCACGCACCCCGTCCACGCCCACCAAGTGCGACGCGGCCACGCCCGACAGCCCGCCTCCTCCTGACGCCTGCAGCAATCGCGACTTGTGCCAGCGCCTCAGCCTGAGTGCCAGCAGCACAATCACAAAGGCCAGGAAGACACACGACACTGTGGCCACTGCCACCACCAGGTACAGAGTCAGGTCTGCCTCATCAGCTTCCACTGAAGGCTTCAGGCTGCCCAGGTCAGCCAGCACTGCGGGGATGCTGTCAGCCACGGCCACTGTGAGCGTGACAGTGGCCGAGAGAGGCGGCTGCCCGTGGTCCTGGACAGCCACCACCAGGCTCTGCTTCAGTGCATCTCTGTCCAGCAGGGCCCGTGCTGTGCGCACCTCGCCCGTGTGCAGCCCCACAGAGAACAGCCCTGGCTCGCTGGCCTTGAGCAGCCGGTAGGACAGCCAGGCATTCTGGCCAGAGTCCCTGTCCACTGCCACCACCTTGGTCACCAGATAGCCAGGTTCTGCGGAGCGTGGTGCCAGCTCCACGCCTGTGGATCCATCGGTGGGGAGGGTGGGGTAGAGGATCTCAGGGGCATTGTCGTTCTGGTCCAGTACAAAGAGGGTGAGGGAGGCATTGCTGCTGAGAGGTGGGTTCCCACTGTCACGTGCCACCACTTGCAGATGCAGGTCTCGGAACTGCTCATAGTCGAAGGATCGCAGTGCATACAGGACACCAGTGTTGGAATTGATGGACACATAGGAGGACAGAAGTACCCCTTGGACGGTGTCTTCAGTTAGAGAGTAAGTAACCTGTGAGTTCTCTTTGCTGTCTGAGTCAAGGGCAGTCACGGAGAAAATGGAGGCTCCTCTGTGGTTGTTTTCTGGAATGTAAGCTGAATAAGAGGAAGTAGAGAAAACTGGAGGGTTGTCGTTGTCGTCTGCCACATTCAGTGTGATGTAAGTTTCTGAGGACAAGGGTGGACTGCCGTGGTCCCGGGCGGTCAACGTTATGTTGTAGCTCTCGACCAGTTCCCTGTCCAGCTCTCTGCCTGTTACCAGCTTGTAATAATTTCCGTAAGTCTTTTCTAACTTAAAAGGTAGATTGTTGGGAATGAAACAGGAGACCTGACCGTTTTCTCCAGAATCTTGATCTTGCACTTTCAAAAGAGCAATCACAGTACCAGGAGGAGAATTTTCCAGCACTGAGGTTGTAGCAGAGGTGACAGTTATTTCCGGAGCGTTATCATTCACATCCACGACTGTGATCACCACATTGGCTGTGGCCAAAAGACCTCCCCCATCTTGGCCTTGAACTTCCATCTCATAAGATGGGTATTTTTCAAAATCCAGAGAACTCTGAAGCAGAACCTCTCCAGTTTGAGAATTCAACTGGAATAACTCAGAAGCTTTGCTCTTCACATTCCGGAAGGAATACAGCACCTGCCCATTGGTCCCCTCATCTGGATCCGTTGCGTTTACTGCCAGCACTCGTGTTCCAGAGCTGAGGTTTTCGGGAACACTCACTCGGTACACGGACTGTGTGAACTTGGGGATGTGGTCATTCACGTCGAGGACCACCACCCGCACAGGAATGACGCCCTGGCGCACGGGGTCCCCTCCATCCAAGGCTGTGAGCTGTAGCAGGTGGGTGGCCTCTCTCTCGCGGTCCAGGGTTCCCTCCAGCACCAGCTCCGGGTTCTTGGCCCCACTGGTTTCGCCTCTCACTTGCAGGGTAAAGTAGCCATTGGGACTGAGCTGGTAGCTCTGGAGGGAATTCACCCCCACATCGGGATCCCTGGCGCTGGGAAGGGGAAACCGCGATCCAGGGGCTGCATGCTCGCCGACTTTTATCTCTACTTCCTCTTCCTGGAAGCTGGGGGCATTATCATTAATATCCAGTATTTCCACCTCCACTCCGTAAATCTTCAAAGTGTCTTTAACGAGAATCTCTAAATTTAAAAAGCAGGAGGACACCGTCTCGCAGAGTTCCTCCCTGTCTATCCTGCCCGCCGTGACCAAGACGCCGCCTCGCGGACTCAGAGCGAACAGCTGCGCCCTACCTTGGGAGACGATGCGGACTCCGCGCTCCGCCAGCTCCCGCGGCTCCAGCCCCAGGTCCTGGGCGATGTTACCCACCAAGGAGCCTTTTTCCAGCTCTTCAGGCACCGAGTAGCGGATCTGCCCGGCCCCAAACTCCTGCAGCGTGCCCAGGAAGACGCACAGCAGGACCAGCGCGCTGCGGTTCCTGCACTGTGGCCGATTCTCCATAGCCAGGTCGGAGCCCGTATTCCGTGGTTTTTTGAGCCGGTTTGTTCCGAATTAGCTTTTGTACTTGTGAGCTCTCGGGCCGTCCGCATCCAAAATATATCAGAAGGAAAGTACTTCCAAGTTTCCGGCATCAGGATCCGTGAGTATCCATCTCTTTCTCGGCTTTGTTTGGTCGAGGTGGGGAAGGGAGGGGATCCGCAGCGCGCAGCTTCCCATTCCCTGCCTGGTGAACAGCGGCGCCCAGAGCCCACTCTTAAGATTGCAAGGACTAAAAACCCAGAGTGCTGGCCCCACAAGAAATAATTACTCACCTTTTTGTGAATCACAATTATGTGTAAAAGCTCAAAACGGCAAATAATCGTTATATAGAGTGACGTAAAAAGTATTCTGAGTTCTTATGATTGCAGTAATTACTAAGAGGTCTTGTTTTTTAAAGAGTTTTGAAACATAAATGGAATTGCAAACCCGCGGAGTAGATTCAGTTCTAATAGACATTTACCGATAGCAGGTATAGCATTTGTCGGTGTAGAAATATCACAATTTTCAAAAAATTATCAGGTAGGCTGCATGGCAATTATCCTTACCAATGTGTTTTGAGTAAAAGAAACAGTTTGAGAAAAAAACCGGACACCATTAGGGTTGTCGTTTATGATGCCCTGATATAAAAATATTACTGTCTTTCACATCCTTAACTAGTATTTTATAACATGAATAATTTGAAATTTTCTACATATTTTTACCTTGAAATACCATTGATGTGTAAGAGGATTGAAAACATTGCATATTTTTACCAACGATGCCTACAGGTATCAAGAGTTGCTTTAAAATCTTAACAAAGAAGTTATCTAAGGTCTTGGAAGAGCAGTGTTAAATTGAAATGCATTGGTGTTATTGGAATATAACAAACATTAAATTAAACACATATACGTACCTGTTCAGTAGTTTCCTTATCTGATTCAGCACTGGGAGCTAAAATGCTAGCCAACAGTACGGAAGAACTATCTTTGTTGAGAATATCTTGAGCGGCAGGGCAGTGATCAACAGATGTGAGAAAATTAAATTCTGCATGAGTTTGATCCCCAGATACGCAAAAATTATAGGCATAGGGTAATGTTCCATCACAGTAGGATCGGGAAACTCCTGACTTTGAGCATGCAACAGGCTGGAAGCAGCCTCCCATTGCGGAGCTGGAGGAGCGGCGCAGGCGCAGCGCGATGGCCAGGATCACCGTGAGCAGGAAGAGCACGGAGATGGCGGCCAAGGCCAGCACCAGGTAAAACTGCAGCTCGGCCTGAGGGTCCGAGGGCGCCGCGTGCTCACTCAGGTCCGGCGGCACCTCCTGCAGGCTGTCCGCGAAGACCAGGTGCAGCGTGGCGGTGGCAGACAGCGGCGGCTGGCCGCCATCGCGCACAGCCACCAGCAGGCGCTGGCGGGCCGCGTCCCTGTCGCCCAGGGCGCGCGCTGTGCGCACCTCGCCCGTGCGCAGCCCCAGGCTGAAGAGCCCGGGCTCGCTGGCCTGCAGCACGTGGTACGAGAGCCAGGCGTTGTGGCCGGAGTCGGCGTCCACCGCCACCACCTTGGTGACCAGGTAGCCGGGCTCGGCGGCGCGCGGCACCGTGTCGAAGAGCGCCGAGCCGTCGGGCGCCAGCGCCGGGTACAGCACGCGCGGCGCGTTGTCGTTGCGGTCGCCCACCAGCACGCGCACGCTCACGTTGGCGCTGAGTGCGGGCGAGCCCTGGTCGCGGGCCTGCAGCGTGAGGTGGAAGGCGCGCAGCTGCTCGTGGTCCAGGGCGCGCTGCGCGAACAGCACGCCGCTGTGTGCGCTCACTGACACGTAGGACGCCAGCGTTTGTGCCTCCAGGTCGCTGGCCACGATGGAGTAGGTGACCTGACCATTGGAGCCCAGATCGGGGTCGGAGGCGCTGACCTGCGCGATGGAGGCTCCTGGGGGATTGTTCTCTGCCACGTGGACCACGTAGGAGGGCTGCTGGAAGACAGGCGCGTTGTCGTTGATGTCGCCAATGCGCAGGGTGAAGACTGAACTGGAGGAGAGTGGTGGCTTGCCTCTGTCAGTGGCCGTGATGGTGACATTGTACTCCGGGGTCTGCTCGCGGTCCAGGGCCCCGTCGGTTACTAGCTTGTAGTAATTACTGGAAGAAGAATGAATCTTAAATGGAACATCTTTGCTTAAACTACAAGTGACTTCTCCATTTTCCCCCGAATCTCGGTCTCGTGTTTTGAAAAGAGCCACAACCATTCCGGTGGGAGAATCCTCCAGAACCCGGTCGGACAGAGAAGTGATGATGATTTCCGGGCTGTTGTCGTTTTCGTCTAGGATTTCTACGATGACTTTACACTGCGTGGAGAGACCTCCTTTGTCCCTTGCTTCTACATCCAGTGTGTATTTTTCTACTTCCTCGAAGTCCAGTGGCTGCTGAGTTAGAATGTTTCCAGTGGCGGGCTCTAGAGAGAACACCTGCTGGGCATGGTCAACCACTCCTAGGAAGGAGTAAGAGACCTCCGCATTGCTGCCTTCATCCTGGTCAGTGGCCCTGACCCTCAGAATGGAGGTGCCAGGTGGCACGTCTTCCCGGAGGCTGACCCTGTACACGTCCTGGCTGAACATCGGAGGATTGTCGTTGGCGTCCACCACCAGGACTTGGATCTGCACGGTGCCGCTTCGGGGCGGGTCCCCGCCGTCTACTGCCGTCAGCACCAGGTGGTGAACGCTCTGCGTTTCTCGGTCCAGGGCCTTTTGCAGCACTAATTCTGGGGATTTGCCACCATCTGGGTTATCTTTCACCACCAAGGAGAAAAACTCATTCGGAATTAGTTGGTATTTGCTTAGTGAGTTCTTACCAATGTCGGGATCTTTTGCAGACTCAAGAACTGTTCTCATGCCCAGGCTGACGGATTCGCTTATTTCTAAAGTTATTTTATCTTTACTGAACTGAGGAGCATGGTCGTTAATGTCCTCAATCACCACAACGACATGAAAAACATTCAGAGGGTTTTCCACCACAGCTTCCAGCTGCAGCTCACACAGCTTTCGCTCTTTGCAGATCTGCTCGCGGTCTATTCGGTCCTTCACAAGCAAGTCCCCGCTCTGCGCGTCTACCTGGAAGTGCAGGCTCTCGGCGCTAACGCGCAGCTTCCGAGCAGACACATCCCGCACACTGAGCGCCAGGTCCTTGGCCAGGTTCCCCACCACCGAGCCCCTGGCCAGCTCCTCGGGGATAGAGTAGCGGATCGGCTCGCCGAGCGCGGGGCAGAACAAAGGCAGCAGGAAGGGGAGGAGTACCTGTGGCCGGCCGGCTCGGCGCCTCTGCGCGCAGCTCCCTCCCATCGCTCGCGCTAGTGCTGGCTTGCTCCGCGTCTTCCTGGCTGGAGACCGTGCATTCGGCCCCGGAGCGGCAGAGCCCTTGTCTCGGGGCTGGGGATCCTTCTGTGCCGAGCAGGGTGTGAGCATCCGGGAGCTCTGGTAGTGCGAGAGGGTTCCCTTCTGTTTGCTTTGGTGGCAGTGAGGAACTCCGGGGTTGGAGGCTGAGGACGCCGGGCGTCCGCGCTCTCTCTGCACTGGCCGACAGCGGCGCCCAGAGGCTCCATGTGGAACTGCATTTTCGTCTTTTTCCCTAACCTTCTTTAGGGAATCTTCATTTTTGAAGTTGATAGCCAAAATATTTGAATCTCACACTGTAGTGATTCCGCTTTTATCATGAAACTCATATTTATGTAGCTAAAGCTATCATTATTATAGATTTTATATTAAAATTGACTTTAAGTAGATGAAAGCATTTCTTTGGAAATTAAAAAAGGCACAAAGGAATATACAGCAAGGGATCTGCAGGTTTCCTATCCCAGCACCCACTGCTATTCAATCTCTCCATCAAGACCGTATCACCGTATCACCGTTGCTCCCCTTAAGAGTAACTACCATGGAACTGGAAGTATTGAAGATAAATTTGGTCTTCCATATTAGCCTAGGAAGTGGTTTCTTTCCTTCCCTGTTTATATAGCTGCATGAATTCATTACCACAGTTGTAAATCTTACAAGATTGCCACATTGCTTTAAACTATGTATGTCTGAAAACATTTGCTTACAAGAGCTGCAATATCACAAGTGTTTTTAAAAAATATTATGTCAAAATAGGATTGAGAGGGATGCATAGCAATTTTGACTCTAACAGAAACTTAATAATTTTAGGCATTTGATAGTTAATTATGACTCTAAAAAGTTTGTTCCCCCAGACTTATGATCGACTAAATGTTGACTGACTTTAATGAAAATCATGGTCTCCTCCTGGTACTTTGAGACAGTTGGAAGCCTCTACCAAGTTTAGTGGACACCTCATTGTATCAATGTTAATGAGATATTACCATAAATTACCACATCACTGTCTTCACTGGACTGAATGGACTCCTCAGTGCCTTCACTGACTATCTGTTTACAACAGTTTTGAGCTTGTTGCAAAAACTGCATTTTTCTTTTAAATCTTGGTTTGTTTTGACTTTCAGTTTGAGTTCTTAGAACTTCAGCTGGGTTTTCCTTCTGTGATATTATCAAGTCATCAAAATACACTTGCCACACCACAACGTCTGCCTCCTGTTCTTGAGAACATGTACAAATGCATTGCTCAATTCAATTCTTACCCATCTTCAGCCAAAGGGATTTGAGAGTTTAAGAAAAGCAACAAAGTGAACAGAGCTCAAAACTCCCTTACTTTCTCTATAGATTAAGCAAGGAAAGTCCAATTAAAATGCTGTATCTATCAGCAGCATGAAATTAGAGAAAATTAAAAGAATGCTACAGTGTTCCCGCGTATGATTACAGCTGAAAAAAATTGTATAGTTGCTAACTGAGTAGTAAAGAATGTGTAAGATCTCTCTAGGAAATGTATTCAACTCCAACCACCACAGAGTACAATGTGAAGAATACCAGCAGGACTACAAGGCATACTGAGAAGAGCACAGAGCAACCATTTGTTGACTTGGGTTTCCAGTGAGGTGTTAATGACATTTACCTACTACCACCAGTTTGCCTTCAAGGTAAGAGCTAGGCTGTTTAAGGGGCCATGGTGTCGGCACGTGGTCACCCAGAAGAACACACAAACTGACAGGCACTCCTACATGGAAAGCAATTTTAGGGCCTGTTTGCATTCATTACACTATACAACAGATGAGTCTGCAAAGCTAAATGTAAGAGCTTTAAGACTACAGGCCTTCATGAAAACTAGGTATGTTCGATCAGAAAGAAGTGTTTTTTGTTTTTTTTGTTTGTTTGTTTTTGTTTTTTTTTAAAGATTCCCCCTTAAACATCAAATTCTACCCTTCAACATTTAAGGAAAATACAATCACTGAAACAAAAAGTGTTAAAAAATAAAGACTAAAACATCATCATGCTGCAAATCTAAAAGCAAAACCAAACATCCTGTTGCAAACGTAACAGTAAAAATTGAACTCACTGGAACCAGTGGAGCATCTTCTATAGGACACTTCGACTCATTTAGCAAAGACAAAGGCTCGCTTTTCCCACAGCTCTCCTGGCTGAGCAGCGTGTCTGCATAGTTGGGCTGAGGGAAGATGAGGTGGCTCCTCCGCGAGTCCGCGGTCAGGGACACCTCATGAGAATAGGTCTGCAGGAAAGCACGCACCCCGTCCACGCCCACCAAGTGCGACGCGGCCACGCCCGACAGCCCGCCTCCTCCTGACGCCTGCAGCAATCGCGACTTGTGCCAGCGCCTCAGCCTGAGTGCCAGCAGCACAATCACAAAGGCCAGGAAGACACACGACACTGTGGCCACTGCCACCACCAGGTACAGAGTCAGGTCTGCCTCATCAGCTTCCACTGAAGGCTTGAGGCTGCCCAGGTCAGCCAGCACTGCGGGGATGCTGTCAGCCACGGCCACTGTGAGCGTGACAGTGGCCGAGAGAGGCGGCTGCCCGTGGTCCTGGACGGCCACCACCAGGCTCTGCTTCAGTGCATCTCTGTCCAGCAGGGCCCGTGCTGTGCGCACCTCGCCCGTGTGCAGCCCCACAGAGAACAGCCCTGGCTCGCTGGCCTTGAGCAGCCGGTAGGACAGCCAGGCATTCTGGCCAGAGTCCCTGTCCACTGCCACCACCTTGGTCACCAGATAGCCAGGTTCTGCAGAGCGTGGTGCCAGCTCCACGCCTGTGGATCCATCAGTGGGGAGGGTGGGGTAGAGGATTTCAGGGGCATTATCATTCTGGTCCAGCACAAAGAGGGTGAGGGAGGCATTGCTGCTGAGAGGTGGGTCCCCACTGTCACTGGCTGTCACCCAGAGCTGCAGGTCTCGGAACTGTTCATAGTCAAAAGATCTCAATGCGTACAGGATGCCGTTGTCGGAGTTGATGGAGATGTAGGAAGACAAGGGCGCCCCCTGGATGGTGTCTTCAGTGATTGAGTAAATTACTTGGGCATTCTCTTTGCTGTCTGGATCCAAAGCTGTCACAGAGAAGATGGAGGCGCCCCTGGGGTTGTTTTCTGGGATATAGGTAAAGTAGGAGGTGCGAGAGAAGCTGGGCGGGTTATCATTAATATCTGCCACTTGCAGAGTAAAATGAGTTTCTGTTGATAGAGGTGGACTTCCCCCGTCTCTGGCTGTCACTGTTATGTTGTAGGAGGATGTCTGTTCCCTGTCCAGGGCGGTGTGTGTCACCAATCTGTAGTAACTATCGATGGACTTCTCTAATTTAAATGGTAGATTTTCTTGGATTGAACAGGTCACCAGTCCGTTCTGCCCAGAGTCTAAATCATGCACATTCAAAAGGGCTATGACAGTTCCAGGAGGAGAGTCCTCGGCCACTGGGCTGAACAGAGATGTGACGGTCACCTCTGGACTGTTGTCATTTACATCTTCCAATGTAATTAGCACCTTTGCAGTGGCGAGATAGGCTCCTCCATCTTCTGCTTGTATTTCTAGTTCATAGAAGCCTGCTTCTTCATAATCTAGATTTTCTGATATTTTTATTTCCCCAGTATGTCTATTTAGTTGGAATTTCAACAGCTGAGTGTCAGATAATCTTCGGAATGAGTATGTCACTTCCCCATTGGCTCCTTCGTCCTTGTCGGTGGCAGTCACGGTGAGCAGCTGAGTGCCCACAGGCAAATTCTCGGGGACACTCACTCGGTACTCAGGCACAGTGAAGACAGGTGCGTTGTCGTTGGTATCGAAGACTGTCACACTGATGAGGACAGTGCCAGATCGGACGGGGTCACCCCCGTCGGAGGCGGTGAGGACCAGGTGGTGAATGGCCTCTTCCTCTCGATCTAGAGCTCGCTCCAGTACCAGCTCTGGGTACTTGGCACCATTGGCACGACTCTGAACTGCCAGGGAAAAGTGCTGATTGGAGCTGAGCTGGTAGCTCTGCAGGGAGTTCACTCCCACATCGGGATCAACAGCTTCCAGGAGAGGAAAGCGCATCCCAGGAGCGACATTCTCATTAATTTTTACTTCCAAGGTCTCCGCTTGGAATTTCGGGGCATTATCATTGATATCAATAACCTCTATTTCAATTCCAAAAAGTTTCACTCTATCCTCATCCAGGATGTTAATATTCAGCAGGCACCGCGCGCTCTGAGCGCAGAGCTCCTCGCGGTCTACCCTGCCCGCCGTGACCAAGCTGCCGCTGCGCGCGTTCAGAGCGAACAGCTGCGCCCTACCTCGGGAGACGATGCGGACTCCGCGCTCCGCCAGCATCCGCGGCTCCAGCCCCAGGTCCTTGGAGATATTCCCCACGAAGGAGCCCTTCTCCAGCTCCTCAGGAACGGAGTAGCGGATCTGTCGAGCTCCGCAGTCCCACGGCATCCAGAAGAAAAGGAAGAGAAGGACCAGCGCGCTGTGTTCAGAGAGATTCCTTTCAGTGGCCATTGTTGTTTGGTGGCAGAATCCTCACCAAATCTTCTTTTAATGCGTTCAATATTTCAAACGCTTCCTTTTCCTTTCGGTGGCTGCCCGTGCCCCTTAAACCCCAGGATCAGTTCTGCTGCAGCCCTGAGCCGATCTGTACGAACCCGGAGCTTTGTGTCGTCAGAGTCCTGAGAAGCGGGTTTGAGAGCCGACAGCATTTCTCTCCTAGTAGGCCAACAGCGGCGCCCAGAGTCCTAAGAAGTTACTGCACCCACCACAGAGTTCTTGCAACGCAACGCAAATGCTGCCTTCTCTTCCTTCAGATTGTTTTAATTTATATTGATTATTTGGTTTCCTCGCTCATATACTTATTTAATCGCTATTTTTAGGTTTCTTAGTGGGGTGGGATATAATGGAATGAAAATAGTATAAAATATTCAAGTGATAATATTTGTTTAAATTTATATTTGCAGCATATTTTCCTAAAAAAAAAATGCACGCACTTGGGAAGGTAAACAATGCTTATTTTTATATCCTATGAGCTTTTAGCTAGTCAGTAAGTTTTACACCTTTATCTGAAATTGTGATTTAAATGGTAAGTTTAGTGTACATTTCTATAGAAACTATATTACATATATCCCTTATTAAATCACTGTGAAGTAACTTTTATATACTTAATATTCTTAGCTTGATATTATGCAAGAGATTTAATAATCTTTATTTCCAAAAATAGATTTGCTGATCCTAAATTAAACCTTTATTTTTGAAAAAAAATATAGTTTTTCTTATAGTTTTATCAGGAGTTATTTTGACCTATTTAAATGAATTGGGCAAGTAATCACAAGCTACCACATGTCACAGACACAAACTAAAATGCATTATAAAAAATAAAAATGGCATTGTAGTGGAAATAAATATGTATAAGAAATTTAATTGCTAAAATGGACATGTAATATCACAGGTTTCAAGAATTCTTATGTCAGTGGTTGATCCTATCAGGGCATTGATTCATGGAAATGCTTTCATCCCTTCGGCAGTTTGTAGGCACCTACAGCAGCTCACACATCTTCCCCTGCTATGCCTTCCAACCCAACGGCCGCCCATTGCTCAAATGGGAGGGCTTCGGAGAGCTCGGAGAGAACAGGTATTGAGGAGTGCTCACAGCACCATGCTCCCAAGAATGGAATATTTCAGAGATTCTACTTTTCCCCTTCAGAGATCTTAAGTCAAAGGCAGAGACAGAGGCTGAGAGCAAAGCCAACGCAATTCGTTGGCTTTCTTGAAAATTTCTTTTTCTTATCAGTAGCGCAAGAGAGACCGAGAAAGAGTATGCCTTGAACTCCAAAAATTATAGGGACCAGAAATACAGAAGGAAGACATTAGGACCAAAAAGTAGAGAAGATAAATCTTCTGAGGGTGGTTGGTATGAAGTTTTGGGGACCACAGAAGTCTTTCAAATCTGAACACAGGTTGGAATCTTCTCCTGAGAGAAAACGCACACCTACATGCTCTCCACACAATTTTAGAGTTGGAAGATGTACTGCTTGTTTCCTTCTGAGATCAATAGTTTGGAAAAAATGAGGCAAGACACATAGACACCTAAGAGAGTATTTGCAATTACAACTTCTAAGAAAAGGACTCCTGCTATGATATCTAATGCACATTTGCATATTTTAACTGTAAAAACATAAGCAACATTTGTAAAGTTTATATGAAAGCTTATTAACGTTGAGTATATAGGTTATTTATATTTGGTTGGGAGACAACACTATCACTTGTGTTTGACAATCAGAGTTTAAGATTATTTGCAATTGAGATACCTTCTTACCAAATTATAGAGCAACTTACTAACCAAATTCAGCTTGGATGCCAGCTTTGTGCTAATGTAAACCCTCACAGCACTGTAGTCTCAGGTTGCTGGCTTCCTACCGCCCACGTGGGAGACCTGAATTAAATTCCAGATTCTGACTCCTACCCTGCTCGACCTCAGAACGGAGCATTTGGGGAGAGAAGCAGCAGAAGGGAAAGTTCTGAGAACCAGCAGAGGGGACACAGCACTCCTTTTCCCTTTGATTTTTTCTCCCTTCTTTTTAAAAATATACATTTAAAAGAAGAAAATATCATTACTGATATAAAAATAGCTACGCTTGAGATATTATAAATAAAACAATATTAAACACACACACACACACACACACACAGAGGTAACTCACCGGTGTTAGAGTCTCTGGTTCAGGCGTGAATCCATCCCCATCATGAACTGGAATTAAGGCTCCAGGAGAATCACTAAAAACTACATCTTGAGTGGAATGCAAAGCCGCACTATATTTTAGGAAATTAAACTCTGCCGTACCTGTGTGTGTATGACACATATTGTAGGAATAAGGTAAAGTCCCCTCGATAAAGTTTGGGGCAATTCCATTCCCAGGCTTTGAGCATATAACGGACCCAAAGCAGCCTCCCATTGCGGAGCTGGAGGAGCGGCGCAGGCGCAGCGCGATGGCCAGGATCACCGTGAGCAGGAAGAGCACGGAGATGGCGGCCAAGGCCAGCACCAGGTAAAACTGCAGCTCGGCCTGAGGGTCCGAGGGCGCCGCGTGCTCACTCAGGTCCGGCGGCACCTCCTGCAGGCTGTCCGCGAAGACCAGGTGCAGCGTGGCGGTGGCAGACAGCGGCGGCTGGCCGCCATCGCGCACAGCCACCAGCAGGCGCTGGCGGGCCGCGTCCCTGTCGCCCAGGGCGCGCGCTGTGCGCACCTCGCCCGTGCGCAGCCCCAGGCTGAAGAGCCCGGGCTCGCTGGCCTGCAGCACGTGGTACGAGAGCCAGGCGTTGTGGCCAGAGTCGGCGTCCACCGCCACCACCTTGGTGACCAGGTAGCCGGGCTCGGCGGCGCGCGGCACCGTGTCGAAGAGCGCCGAGCCGTCGGGCGCCAGCGCCGGGTACAGCACGCGCGGCGCGTTGTCGTTGCGGTCGCCCACCAGCACGCGCACGCTCACGTTGGCGCTGAGTGCGGGCGAGCCCTGGTCGCGGGCCTGCAGCGTGAGGTGGAAGGCGCGCAGCTGCTCGTGGTCCAGGGCGCGCTGCGCGAACAGCACGCCGCTGTGTGCGCTCACTGACACGTAGGACGCCAGCGTTTGTGCCTCCAGGTCGCTGGCCACGATGGAGTAGGTGACCTGACCATTGGAGCCCAGATCGGGGTCGGAGGCGCTGACCTGCGCGATGGAGGCTCCTGGGGGATTGTTCTCTGCCACGTGGACCACGTAGGAGGGCTGCTGGAAGACAGGCGCGTTGTCGTTGACGTCGCCAATGCGCAGGGTGAAGACTGAACTGGAGGAGAGTGGTGGCTTGCCTCTGTCAGTGGCTGTGATGGTGATGTTGTACTCCGGGGTCTGCTCGCGGTCTAGAGGCCCATCTGTCACCAACTTGTAGAAGTTACTGGAAGAAGAATGAATCTTGAAAGGAAGATCTCTTTCTATAGTACACGTAACTTCCCCGTTTCTTCCAAAATCCCGATCGCGAGTTTTGAAGAGGGCTATGACCATGCCTGGAGGGGAATCCTCCAGAACCCGGTCGGACAGCGAAGTGATGATGATTTCCGGACTGTTGTCGTTTTCGTCCAGGATTTCTACGATGACTTTACACTGCGTGGAGAGACCTCCTCCGTCTCGTGCTTCCACTTCCATGGTGTATCTTTCTACCTGTTCAAAATCCAATGACTGGTTGTTTATAATCACGCCTGTCTTGTCATCCAGAGAGAATGTGTTCCGCGTGCTCTGGGCAGTGCTGCGTAAGTAGTACGTTATTTCCGCATTGATCCCCTCGTCCTGGTCACTGGCCATCACCTGCAACACGGAGGATCCTGGGGGAAGACTTTCACTGAGGCTCACTCGGTATTCGTCCTGGCTGAACACGGGATGGTTATCATTGGTGTCCCTAACCAAGATGTCTATACGAGCGGTGGCGCTTCGGGGCGGGTCCCCTCCATCCCAGGCGGTCAGTGTCAAGCGATGATGTCTGTGCTCTTCTCGGTCTAGGGTTTTCTCCAGGGATAACTCTGGGTATTTGCCTCCTTCAGAATTGACTCTCACCATTAGAGAGAAATAAGGGCTAGGGCTTATTTGATAATCCTTAATGGAGTTTGTGTTTATATCGGGATCAGTGGCAGCATCAAGGGGTATTCGTGCGCCAGCGGCTACAGATTCCAGAATTTCTAAATGTATTTCTTTTTGATCGAACTGAGGGGCATGGTCGTTAATGTCCTCAATCACCACAACGACATGAAAAACATTCAGAGGGTTTTCCACCACAGCTTCCAGCTGCAGTTCACACAGCTTTCGCTCTTTGCAGATCTGCTCGCGGTCTATTCGGTCCTTCACAAGCAAGTCCCCGCTCTGCGCGTCTACCTGGAAGTGCAGGCTCTCGGCGCTAACGCGCAGCTTCCGAGCAGACACATCCCGCACACTGAGCGCCAGGTCCTTGGCCAGGTTCCCCACCACCGAGCCCCTGGCCAGCTCCTCGGGGATAGAGTAGCGGATCGGCTCGCCGAGCGCGGGGCAGAACAAAGGCAGCAGGAAGGGGAGGAGTACCTGTGGCCGGCCGGCTCGGCGCCTCTGCGCGCAGCTCCCTCCCATCGCTCGCGCTAGTGCTGGCTTGCTCCGCGTCTTCCTGGCTGGAGACCGTGCATTCGGCCCCGGAGCGGCAGAGCCCTTGTCTCGGGGCTGGGGATCCTTCTGTGCCGAGCAGGGTGTGAGCATCCGGGAGCTCTGGTAGTGCGAGAGGGTTCCCTTCTGTTTGCTTTGGTGGCAGTGAGGAACTCCGGGGTTGGAGGCTGAGGACGCCGGGCGTCCGTGCTCTCTCTGCACTGGCCGACAGCGGCGCCCAGAGGCTCCATGTGGAACTGCATTTTCGTCTTTTCCTTTTGAGTGGTTTTTATCTCTAAAATGTATGTATTGCTTTTTGAAAAATGTAGGTAAAAATTAGCTTCAACTTTTAGCCTCAGCATGGCATCCCAGTGGATATGTTGCGTTCATTGTTTTAAACAAATTTGTTGTGGATGATTTTATACGTGTACAGCAGTAATGATATGTGTTACATTGTGAACCTTCACACACCCATCACCCAGTTGTGATTATGATGAAGGACCAATCTTTGCTCAACATATACTGTCTCCTCCCCAAAACCAAGATGTGATGTTTCAGTGAATTCTTCTCTGAGTTGAAGTAGTAAGATCAAACACCGCTAAGCCTGTCCTATAATTTGTGACTGAAGTACATTAAATGCTGTCTGGAACAGGAGGACTTGGCTTTTCCACACTCCATGGCGTCACCCATCCAGTGCTTTTGTGCCCTGGTTTTGCACACAAGTGGTCTTTTTTTATAGACGCATTTACTTACCAACAGGTATATCATTGTCTATGTTGAGTTCCCAAATTAAAACATATATTGATATTTATGATACCAGGTACAAACGTTATTCCCCAGGACAGTAATTTTTAAGTTATTTTTTCCTACTGCAGATTTAGAAATAAGGCCCTGTAGAGAATTTTTCTTTTTTTTCCCCCAGCAGCTTAAGTAGGAAAGACTGAAATAATTTAAATATCTTTATGTAATAATAGATTGTCAGAGTTGTTGGCTTCTATTGTTATATAAATGAAAAAAAGAAAATTCAGAAAAGTAATTATAAAGACAAAATCAATCCCTATTTTCTCAGAAATGATTATAATCATCAACTTACATATGGTTTGAACGGAACTTTGAGTCAACCTCAAGGCCTATTGTCCGATCATTGCCTGAAGTGTCATTTGTTACTAGGAAGTTGACATTTGTTTATGTGTGAAGACTTGTTTATTTGAAAGGCAGAGAGAGAGAGAGAGAGAGAAAGAGCGAAGTGAGTGAGTATGAGGGAGAAGGAGAGAGATCTTCATTTACTGGGTTTCTTCTCAAGTGATTACACTACCCAGCTCTGGGCCAGGGCAAACCAGGAGCCAAGAACTCTATGCTGACCTCTCACATGAGTGACAGGTGTGCAGGGATTTGGGCCATCAACTGTTATTTTTCCAGGCACATAACAAGAGATCTGGATCAAAAGTGGAGCAACTGATATTCGAATCATAAGGAATGCTGGCATTGCAAGGGCAGCTTGACCTGTTGTGCCACAAGGTAGGTTCCAAATTAATGTTTAAAATCATGTGAAATAATACATTCTTTTACACCTAAAATCCAGTAAAAAAAAAATCCTTAGAATTTCCCTATCAATTCCTAGGGCCTATTTCTCTAAATCATACAGAATTCATCTCTAGATTCAAATAGTAGTCTACACAGCTAAATAATTTTTTTCTCTGGTTTGAGCACGCATATTCTGCAGGAAAGTATAAAATTACACTACTCCCCACAATGTGATATCACAACACTAGAAAATGAAAAGAAAAAAATGGGATAGGAGAATAAAACATGCTGGCACGGTCACCATTAGGAGAATAAAATAGTTTTGTTTCCAGGGCTGGAAATAGATAACTGAAATTAGAATACCTTACTCAGCAAAGATCTTTAAAAGGAAATATTCTAC
The DNA here is from genome assembly GCF_017591425.1 of Ochotona curzoniae. Taxonomy (NCBI): domain Eukaryota; kingdom Metazoa; phylum Chordata; class Mammalia; order Lagomorpha; family Ochotonidae; genus Ochotona; species Ochotona curzoniae. The sequence goes on from NW_024464918.1 coordinate 1,081,891, forward strand.
AACCTGCGAAGTATTACCTCAAACGAGTCATTTCGTGACATAGAAGAGTATGCGCAGCAAGTCAGGGATTTCTCGAAGACACTTATTTTCCCTGGAATTTGTCCTTATACAAGTAGAATCGGCTATAGAGATTACAGAGGAGTAAGAATGCCCCAATTCAGGCACTGCAGATGACAAGGATCCATAAATTTCCAATCTAGAAATCCAGCCAGAAATTAGTAGTGACCCATTGCTACTATCCACGCAAGCGCAACCAAAGAACCACCCAACTACAGGGTCATATGAGCCATCCTGGGAAGAATGATCTCCGTTCAGTAGATAATTATTATCAAAAAGTGAAAATAAACAGAAAACCAATATATCACTCCTTTTAAGATGTCAGATAAAGAATTAGGCCAAGAACTCAATAGTTAAAAAACAGATTCATACCAACATACTCAAACCTGAACACACAGACCTAAAGGGGAAAACCAATCATAGGAAAACATAAGAAAAAAATAAACTGAACTCACAGGAACCAGAGGGGTGTTTTGCATGGGAACCCTGGAATCAAGTGGATCACATGAAGGCTTGCTTTTCCCACAGCTTGCCTGGCTGAGGAGTGTGTCCATGTAGTTTGGCTTTGGAAAGATGAGGTGGCTCTTGCCAGAGTCAGCTGTGAGGGAAAATTCCTGGGAATAGGTCTGCAGGAAAGTCTGCACCCCGTCCACGCCTACAAGCTGTGAGGCTGGCATGCCCAATGAACTGGCACCAGTGGCCAGCAACAGACAGGAGGTATACCTGCGTCTCAGCCTGACCGCCAACAGCACAATCTTTGTGGCCCGTTTCTATGCATGCGTGCACACACACACACACACACACACACACACACACACACACACATAACACACACCCCTTAAAGAACAATCTGTGGCAAGTGAATAATGCTAAATGTAAATTAGGGAGTCTTTAAAAGGTTGTCTAAGCCTTTCGATGTAAATGAAATAATAGCTAATGATGATGAGAGTTTCACAGAATCACCAATATATTAGACAAGAGATACTCGTGGTAAGCCTTTTCAGAGATCACCACAGTCTAATCTTCAAAACCCTGAGATCAGCGCAAACACAATGGAACTGCAAGAGGAAGAACTGAACTCACCTGAGCACAAGCAGCTTCATCTTTACATTCCTGAAAATCTACAGATGTCAACAAGGAGGCATTTTTCCCACAGCTCTCCTGGCTGATGAGTGTGTCTGCATAGTTGGGCTGAGGGAAGATGAGGTGACTCTTTCTGGAGTCTGTGGTCAGGGACACCTCATGTGAGTAGGTCTGCAGGAAAGCCTGTACCCCGTCAATGCCCACCAAGTGTGAGGCTGGCATGCCTGACAACCTATCACCTGCAGAATGCAGGAGGCGGGAGTGGTGCCAGCGCCTCAGCCTGAGTGCCAGCAGCACAATCACAAAGGCCAGGAAGACACACGACACTGTGGCCACTGCCACCACCAGGTACAGAGTCAGGTCTGCCTCATCAGCTTCCACTGAAGGCTTGAGGTGGCCCAGGTCAGCCAGCACTGCGGGGATGCTGTCAGCCACGGCCACTGTGAGCGTGACAGTGGCCGAGAGAGGCGGCTGCCCGTGGTCCTGGACGGCCACCACCAGGCTCTGCTTGAGTGCATCTCTGTCCAGCAGGGCCCGTGCTGTGCGCACCTCGCCCGTGTGCAGCCCCACAGAGAACAGCCCTGGCTCGCTGGCCTTGAGCAGCCGGTAGGACAGCCAGGCATTCTGGCCAGAGTCCCTGTCTACTGCCACCACCTTGGTCACCAGATAGCCAGGTTCTGCAGAGCGTGGTGCCAGCTCCACGCCTGTGGATCCATCAGTGGGGAGGGTGGGGTAGAGGATCTCAGGGGCATTGTCATTCTGGTCCAGCACGAAGATGGTGAGGGAGGCATTGCTGCTGAGAGGTGGGTCCCCACTGTCACTGGCTGTCACCCAGAGCTGCAGGTCTCGGAACTGCTCATAATCAAAGGATTGCAAGGCATACAGGACACCTGTGTCTGAGTTGATGGAGACAAAGGAAGAGAGAGGAGCACCCTGGATAGTGTCTTCAGCCAAGGAGTAAGTAACTCTAGCGTTCTCATCATTATCAGGGTCAAGGGCACTCAGCATGAAGATGGAGGTACCTTTGGGGTTGTTCTCTGGGAGGTAGACTGAGTAGGACGCTCGAGAGAAAGCAGGTGGATTGTCATTGATGTCAGCTACTTTCAGAGCGATGTGGATCTCTGTGGACAGGGCTGGGTTTCCTCTGTCTGTGGCCCTCACTGTGATGTTATACTCAGAGGCCTTTTCTCGGTCAAGAGTTTGGGCTGTTGTCAATCGATAATAATCGTCAACGGAGTTCTCCAATTTGAAAGGCAGACTGTTTGAGATGGAACAAACAACTTGGCCATTCTTCCCCGAGTCTCGGTCATGGGCGTTGAAAAGAACCACCACTGTTCCCTGGGGAGCATCTTCCCTCACTGGGCTAAACAGAGACGCAATGGTCACTTCCGGCCTGTTGTCATTTACATCTTCCACAGAGATCAGCACTTTGGCACGCCCTTTTAGTCCCCCACCATCTTCAGCCTGTATTTCCATTTCATAGAAGGAACATTCTTCATAATCAAGGCTTTTTGCAATTGATATTTCTCCAGTAGTTTCATTAAGCACGAAAAACGGGGATTGTTCCTCATTAATTTTCCAGAATTTATACACCACCTTCCCGTTGGCTCCCTCGTCCGGGTCGCTGGCTCTCACGGCAAGTAGCTGAGTGCCCTGGGGCACGTTCTCAGGCACTTTGACCCGGTAGGTCGGCTGAGCAAACACCGGGGCGTTGTCGTTTGTATCCAGCACGGTCACGCGGATGTGCGCGGTGCTGGAGCGCCGCGGCTCGCCGCCGTCCAGGGCGGTGAGGATCAGGTGGTGGACGGCCTCCTGCTCGCGGTCCAAGGCGCGCTCCAGCACCAGCTCGGGCCGGACAGCCCCATCGTCTCCAGTTTGCACATCCAGGGAGAAGTGCAGATTGGAACTGAGCTGATAACTTTGCAGGGAGTTCATGCCCACATCCGGGTCCACAGCCTCAGGCAGTGGATAACGCGCGCCAGGAGCAGCGATTTCATTAATTTTTACTTCCAGATTCTCAACTTGGAATTTCGGTTTATTATCATTGACATCAGTTATTTCTATTTCCACTCCGTAAAGCTTCACTTTGTCTTCAACCAAAACTTTCAGGCTCAGCACACACCGCGCGCTCTGGGCACAGAGCTCCTCGCGGTCTACCCTGCCCGCCGTGACCAAGCTGCCGCTGCGCGCGTTCAGAGCGAACAGCTGCGCCCTACCTCGGGACATTATTCGGACTCCGCGCTCCGCCAGCTCCCGCGGCTCCAGCCCCAGGTCCTTGGAGATATTCCCCACGAAGGAGCCCTTCTCCAACTCCTCAGGCATTGAGTAGCGGATCTGAGTCGCTCTGGCCTCTCCCAGTGTCCCCAGGAGCGCGCACAGCAGGACCAGTCTTCTGCCTTGCAGGCGCAAGTGTGGAGCTGCCATTGTTGCTTTGTTAGGGATTTTTCTCAGAAGGCTGCGCATGCTTGCTGCCTCATTAGGCTCTTGCTTACCTCTTGCAGAGGGCCGGGACCTGTTTCCTCCTCAGGAGAAACCGGGTGCTCCACGTTCAGAGGTTGGAGTTCTTTGCAGCTTGAAAGGCAGTTCTTGAGCTCTGTGGGGTTTGCGTACTGGCAGAGCTGACCATCGGAGGCTTCGCTTGCTGGGTTTTTCTTGGGGAACAGCGGCGCTCAGAGTCCTTTGGTGTTACTACATCGTGAATGCATGCAGCGTTTGCTCCTAGATGTCTGATAAATACTGTCCTAATTTTGATTTTAGTTTTTTTTGAGTATTTTCTTGTGTTCATATTTCCAAAGCAAGGGGTCATTTTGGGCGTCTGAGTTTTAAGTGAAGTGAGACAATTTCTGCACTTTGAAATTAATTTCCTGTTATTGTTAGATTATTTTTGCTCTGGACAGAATTGCCTCTTTCTCTGCATATGTACATTTTTATTCCAAAATGTGTTATATATTTTCTAAAATTTTTCGGAAATATGTATGATGTGCACACTTTGGAAATATATTTTTAGTTTTAATTCCAGACCTATGTATATAACATATATATAACCATATAACATCATTGTATAAAGATGTAGACACATTGTTCAAATTGGTACTGCCTAATGAGATTAATTTACTTGATGGCTTATGTGGGGAAATGATTGAAAATCTTTTGGTGATAAAAATATAATGTAATCATACAAACTAGTTCTCTTCTTGAAATTGTTAAATTTAACAGGACTAGATTTTTAAAATATACATTGCTGTCACTGCTTCATTGTTCTCATACTTCAAAAATGACACTTCCTGTATGAACACACGATCCATGCACAGTTTGGAAGATGCAAATGTACAGGGAAAAGCAACATCAATGTTAACTCCACATCAAGACAGCATGCAATATTGACTTGATCTTTCGTTTCTTGTTGTAAAGAGTGTTTAAGCTTAGGTCAAATTTGAAAGAAGATCAACTATAGAACAAAGTAGCAGCTCTGACAGGTAAGTTCTACAAAGGGAGTGTCACTGTAAGAAGTCTCTATAATTAGCGTCAATGCACTGTAATCACTTGCAAAGGTGAACCAGCAAAAGGCCTCTCTTAGGTAATGGTGGCAGTGTATCCCGTGAGACAAGAACTTCAAGAACTGCGCCTTAGAAGTGAGCCCATCAACCCATGCAGAAACATCTAGTGCCTTACAGATAGGGCTACAAAAGATAGGACAATGTCTTTTCCCAGTCCTCAAAGATTGCATTCGAAGGAAAACAGCCAAAGAGCTAAAGAAAATAGCATTTCATTTTCCTTAGCAAGTTTCTTCTCTGGTCAAGATCAGAAAGAAAAGGTATGTTCGAAAATTGAAGGAACTTGAAGATTGATTGTAATGAATTCACTGCACATCTCGTTCCCACTTCCATCCCTCTAATGCATCCATACGGTACACAAGGTAGTTTTCCATGTAATTGCAAAGGAGTGAACAATTCATGAATAAATTAAGTAAGAGGAAAGCAACACACTCAAAAGGAATACGGGGAGTAAAAACAAGAAGGAAAACTATATTTGCAAAATCAATAAATATTAATTAGATGTTTTTGAGCTTAAGAGTGAATTAAATGATTTCCTGAACTGAATTGAATGTTTATCTGCATATGAGAACTTCGTATAAAGGATGAAAAAATTTGTAAATGAGTTGTTTTGAAAAATTAAGGCAAAACAGTCCAAATGTTTGTCATAAAGCTAAACACACATTCTCACAAGGATACAGCCATAAAACTACCTCCACTTAAGTCACACAATCACACACAATTTACCAATCTCCTGGACAAACAAATTTCCACCCTCTTCAAGTATAACTGCAATGACGCAAACTCACTAGACACAACAGGGTCATCTATTCAATACAGATTCAGAAAATAAGATGGAAGATGGAAAGGAAGTATAATCATAAGTGAAACTCACCGGTGTTAGAATCTCGGGTTGGGAGGTCGGCTCGCTGGGATTGCTAAGAGGAAACAAGGACCCGGATGGGTCACCACAGAGGATGTCTTGTCCTGTACTCAACTGCTCACTAGCGCTTAGAAAATTAAACTCCGTCTTTCCCGTGTGGGCAACGCACAGGTTGTAGGAATAGGGCAAGGTGCCCTCGCTGTAGTGGGGAGGCATTCCGGGGCCAGATTTTGAACAGACAGCACCAGGCTGGAAGCAGCTTCTCATTGCGGAGCTGGAGGAGCGGCGCAGGCGCAGCGCGATGGCCAGGATCACCGTGAGCAGGAAGAGCACGGAGATGGCGGCCAAGGCCAGCACCAGGTAAAACTGCAGCTCGCCCTGAGGGTCCGAGGGCGCCGCGTGCTCACTCAGGTCCGGCGGCACCTCCTGCAGGCTGTCCGCGAAGACCAGGTGCAGCGTGGCGGTGGCAGACAGCGGCGGCTGGCCGCCATCGCGCACAGCCACCAGCAGGCGCTGGCGGGCCGCGTCCCTGTCGCCCAGGGCGCGCGCTGTGCGCACCTCGCCCGTGCGCAGCCCCAGGCTGAAGAGCCCGGGCTCGCTGGCCTGCAGCACGTGGTACGAGAGCCAGGCGTTGTGGCCAGAGTCGGCGTCCACCGCCACCACCTTGGTGACCAGGTAGCCGGGCTCGGCGGCGCGCGGCACCGTGTCGAAGAGCGCCGAGCCGTCGGGCGCCAGCGCCGGGTACAGCACGCGCGGCGCGTTGTCGTTGCGGTCGCCCACCAGCACGCGCACGCTCACGTTGGCGCTGAGTGCGGGCGAGCCCTGGTCGCGGGCCTGCAGCGTGAGGTGGAAGGCGCGCAGCTGCTCGTGGTCCAGGGCGCGCTGCGCGAACAGCACGCCGCTGTGTGCGCTCACTGACACGTAGGACGCCAGCGTTTGTGCCTCCAGGTCGCTGGCCACGATGGAGTAGGTGACCTGACCATTGGAGCCCAGATCCGGGTCGGAGGCGCTGACCTGCGCGATGGAGGCTCCTGGGGGATTGTTCTCTGCCACGTGGACCACGTAGGAGGGCTGCTGGAAGACAGGTGCGTTGTCGTTGACATCCCCAATGTGCACTGTGACGCCTGAGCTTGAGGAGAGTGGTGGCTTGCCTCTGTCAGTGGCCGTGATGGTGACATTGTACTCTGCAGTCCGTTCCCGGTCAAGCACTCCGTCTGTCACCAATTTGTATGAATTTTTGGACGAAGAGATTATCTTAAAAGGGACATCACCTTCTAATCCACAATTAACCTCCCCATTTTCCCCAGAATCCTTGTCAGATACTTTGATCAAAGCTATTAGTGCTCCAGGCACGGAGTCTTCCAGAATCATGTCCAGGACTGAATGGAACCTGACTTCTGGGCTGTTGTCATTTTCATCCTGAATTTTAATTTCAACTGTACATTGTGCAACCAATCCCCCACCATCTCTGCCTTCCACTACTAAGGAATACTCCTTGGTTTCTTCATAATCCAGCGACTGCCGAGTAGTCATTTCCCCACTCTTGGGATTCAGATCAAAGACTTGGCTAGTTCTCTGGAAGGAATATGTGATTTCTGCGTTGACGCCCTCGTCCTGGTCGCTGGCTGACACTTGCAGTACCAGGGTGCCCCGGGGCGAGTTTTCCCGAAGGCTGACCCTGTACACCTCCTGGGTGAACACAGGGGGGTTGTCGTTGGCGTCAGTGACCCTGATCCGCAGCTCAGTGCTTCCGCTTAGGGCCGGGTCTCCGCCGTCCCAGGCCGTCAGGACTAGCCGGTGCTCACTTTGTTCTTCCCGATCCAGGGATTTCTCCAGGACCAGTTCCGGGTACTTACTACCGTCTTCTTTCTCCTTATTTATCAAGGAGAAACTAGCACTAGGAGACAGCTGATAATTCTGTAGAGCGTTTAAGCCAATATCGGAGTCTTCTGCAGCTTCCAATATGAATCGTGCCCCTGGATGCGCAGACTCAATGATATGCAGCTCAAAGGAACTTTGGGTGAATTTGGGCGCGTGGTCATTAATGTCCTCAACTTCCACGTTCACGTCGTATAAGTTTAGCGGGTTTTCAGCCACAGCTTCCAGCTCCAGAGAGCAGGCAGGCTTCCTCCCGCAGAGCTGCTCCCTGTCCAGCCTGCCGCTCACCACCAGCTCCCCGCTCTCGGCGCGCACGCTCAGGTAAGGCTTCTCGGAACTCAGGCGCAGTTTGCGAGCAGCTACTCTGCGGACGCTGATGCCCAGGTCCCTGGCGAGGTGCCCCACCACCGTTCCCGCAGGCATCTCCTCGCGGATCCTGTAGCGGAGCTGCTCCGAGAGCGCCCGGCAGAACAAAGGCAGCAGCAGCAGCAGCAGCATGGCCAAAAGCAGCTGCCGCGGGTGTGCGCGACCCCTCGCCCCAGCGCCGCTCCCTTTTCCCATCCCTCCGCTCCCCTTGAGTTGCTCACCAGCCTGCGGACACCCGGCCACAGATCCCCTCAGTAGTGCAGCGATTCTCAGCTCCGAACGGGCTAGGCTTGCAAGTGCGGGTCAGAGATTATTCTTGTTCGGTTCAGGAAGCCTGGCAAAGGCACCGGCCCGGGGCTCTGCAGTGGGGCTGTCCTGGAAAGCCTGGAGCGGCTGCGCGAGCAGAGGGCGCGGGCTCCGCTCTCCACTTTGGCCAACAGCGGCGCCCAGAGTCCACACAGGGGAACTGCAGCCTCTGCTGATTGAGTTTAACCAGAGCAGTAACTAACTGTGGGTCTAATTAATGAATACTGTTTTGATGATCATGTATTTAATAACATATCATGCAGCGCTAACTCACGCATATCTTTTATTGTCTCCAATCTTTTACCAGTTATAAACTGCTTTTTAACGGCACAGCTACTGAACCTGGTTCATTCTTCACCATCTACAAGCATGTTGAATTCTAACGTTCAGTCACCTTTTGCCCTTGCACTGAATCAATGAGTAAGAGCAGATATTCTTCATTCACTCCACTGTCTATGAATTCACAAGTTCATCCTCTGTGTTCGCTGTAATATAGTGCAACAATTCTTGCTCCTCTTTTTTTGAGTTTCCTGATTCTGCCTCTGTTTCTGCAGGCATCGTGGCTGATTCCCATCACGCCCTCTGGAGAACACCAATACCTTGGACAATTGTTCTTTAAGTTGCACCAGTGTGTACCAACCCCCAGACATCTCTTCCTCACAATATCTACTCTCTCTTTATAAAAATCGTTCTTTACTCATCTGAGATCTTGAGGAAACACTCATCTCAGACAGGAAATATTCTCTCTGTCATTGAGCCACGAGGTGATATACCCTTCCAAGTCTTCCTCTTTCATGTCTCAAAGGTACATGGCTTATACCCTTCCAGTCATTGTACATAAATTCTTTCTTAAACACCACAGTATGAATCACATCTAACGTAGAAAGCCACAAAAGGGTGTTCCCAATTTCCCCAGCTCCATAGCTACATTATTCTTGGTATACTTTGAAATTAGAAAATGAGTTCATGGCATGCCTATTTACGTAGGAATATGGAAATTAGTGATATTTGACCTAACTTTCTAATTTATTTTTAAATATAGAAGGAAACTAGAGAACAGTTTTAGGAGTAGTGATTTGCTCACACTTTTAAAAGTTGTGGATTGTGGATAATATCACTGCCCCTTCCGACAATTCTTTACCTAATATGACAGAAAAGATAACTGTCACTTCTCTATATGCAACATAGAATGGAACTCTATGCAATTCTAGTGAGGTATGCACTTCAGTAATAGTAATTGACTTATCAAGGCTTCCACTTTCTATAACAAAAGAGGATATGGAGACAGGAGCTGTGGCCCACTGCATAAAGTTTTGTTTGGGAAATTTCCATCCTGAATGTAAGTGCCCTTGGAGTTGGGGTTTCTCTGCTTCTGATCCAGCTTCCTGCTAATGCAAGGAGAAGGCACATAAGATGGCTCAAGTTCTAGGGTACCTGACACACACATGAGACCTAGTGAAATTTTAGAGATACTGGCTTCAACCTGGCCCAGCATTGTTGGTTGCAGGCATTTGGAAGAGTACACCACCAGCTCATGGAAAATCTCTTTTTCTCTCTCCCTCCATCTCTCTAAAATGACTTGATTTATAATATTTTATGATATATTTTATAATGGACATTTAAAATTACATTTAAAAATCTTGCTGTAGATATTTGTTCTTTTTAATAAATACTTGTGGAACCGGCACAATGGTTCAGTGGCTAAATCCTGCTATGTACGCACTGGGATCCCGGGGATCCCAAATGTTGCCAGTTTATTTCTAGGCTACACCACTTCCATCCAATCCTTTTGAGGACTGGGAAAGCAACAGAAGATGGTTCAAAACCTTGACCCACTACAACTGCATGGGAGACTCAGAGAACGTTTCTTACTCCTGGCTTCAGATCAGCTCAGTTCCAGCCACTGTGGCCATTTGGGAAATAAATCAACCAAAACAAGATTTTTCTCTCTGTCTCTCATTCTTTGTGTTAATCTGACCTGACAATAAAAATAAATATATCATTAAAATATTTTAATTTCTTTTGAAAAACAGAGACAGAATAACTTCTACTCATTCAAAACATGTACATTTTTACAAAATGGATTTCAACAGTTTAAAATTACATTTTACTTATTATCTAATTGCTGATTTTCATTTTTGTTTTATGTGAAAAAATGGCCATTCTAGTCTCTAGATTGCATATGTCCACCTCTATGGCCCAAGTAACCACTGTGACAAACCTTTCACATTTGAAGACCAATTTTACCTCCCACCAAAACCACTGGACTACATTTTGAAATATTCTACAAAGTAATACAGTTTAGTTCAGAACCAGTGACAAGACAGATCTCAAAAAAGAGATCAAAAGCAGAGAAAATACCAAGAGTTTAGTTAAAGCCTCAAACTCTAAACACATTTATAAGATTGTGCTATGTGTTCAATAAAATAAAAGATTGTGGTTATAGAAACTTTTCTGCGCACACACATATAAATAATAATGTGTGACAGGGAATAATGATAAAAGTAAAACACAGAGTTTCACAGTATCATCACTAAAATAGACTGGAGACATTGCATGGTAAGCCTTTTCAGAGATCACCACAGTCTAATCTTCAAAACCCTGAGATCAGCGCAAACACAATGGAACTGCAAGAGGAAGAACTGAACTCACCTGAGCACAAGCAGCTTCATCTTTACATTCCTGAAAATCTACAGATGTCAACAAGGAGGCATTTTTCCCACAGCTCTCCTGGCTGATGAGTGTGTCTGCATAGTTGGGCTGAGGGAAGATGAGGTGACTCTTTCTGGAGTCTGTGGTCAGGGACACCTCATGTGAGTAGGTCTGCAGGAAAGCCTGTACCCCATCAATGCCCACCAAGTGTGAGGCTGGCATGCCTGACAACCTATCACCTGCAGAATGCAGGAGGCGGGAGTGGTGCCAGCGCCTCAGCCTGAGTGCCAGCAGCACAATCACAAAGGCCAGGAAGACACACGACACTGTAGCTACTGCCACCACCAGGTACAGAGTCAGGTCTGCCTCATCAGCTTCCACTGAAGGCTTGAGGTGGCCCAGATCAGCAAGTACAGCAGGGATGCTGTCAGCCACGGCCACTGTGAGTGTAACAGTGGCCGAGAGAGGCGGCTGCCCGTGGTCCTGGACGGCTACCACCAGGCTCTGCTTGAGTGCATCTCTGTCCAGCAGGGCCCGTGCTGTGCGCACCTCGCCCGTGTGCAGCCCCACAGAGAACAGCCCTGGCTCGCTGGCCTTGAGCAGCCGGTAGGACAGCCAGGCATTCTGGCCAGAGTCCCTGTCTACTGCCACCACCTTGGTCACCAGATAGCCAGGTTCTGCAGAGCGTGGTGCCAGCTCCACGCCTGTGGATCCATCGGTGGGGAGGGTGGGGTAGAGGATCTCAGGGGCATTGTCATTCTGGTCCAGCACGAAGATGGTGAGGGAGGCATTGCTGCTGAGAGGTGGGTCCCCACTGTCACTGGCTGTCACCCAGAGCTGCAGGTCTCGGAACTGCTCATAATCAAAGGATTGCAAGGCATACAGCACACCTGTGTCTGAGTTGATGGAGACAAAGGAAGAGAGAGGAGCACCCTGGATGGTGTCTTCAGCCAAGGAATAAGTAACTCTAGCGTTCTCATCATTATCAGGGTCAAGGGCACTCAGCATGAAGATGGAGGTGCCTCTGGGGTTGTTCTCTGGGAGGTAGACTGAGTAGGACGCTCGAGAGAAAGCAGGTGGATTGTCATTGATGTCAGCTACTTTCAGAGCGATGTGGATCTCTGTGGACAGGGCTGGGTTTCCTCTGTCTGTGGCCCTCACTGTGATGTTATACTCAGAGGCCTTTTCTCGGTCAAGAGTTTGGGCTGTTGTCAATCGATAATAATCGTCAACGGAGTTCTCCAATTTGAAAGGCAGACTGTTTGAGATGGAACAAACAACTTGGCCATTCTTCCCCGAGTCTCGGTCATGGGCGTTGAAAAGAACCACCACTGTTCCCTGGGGAGCATCTTCCCTCACTGGACTAAACAGAGACGCAATGGTCACTTCCGGTCTGTTGTCATTTACATCTTCCACAGAGATCAGCACTTTGGCACGCCCTTTTAGTCCCCCACCATCTTCAGCCTGTATTTCCATTTCATAGAAGGAACATTCTTCATAATCAAGGCTTTTTGCAATTGATATTTCTCCAGTAGTTTCATTAAGCACGAAAAAAGGGGATTGTTCCTCATTAATTTTCCAGAATTTATACACCACCTTCCCGTTGGCTCCCTCGTCTGGGTCGCTGGCTCTCACGGCAAGCAGCTGAGTGCCCTGGGGCACGTTCTCAGGCACTTTGACCCGGTAGGTCGGCTGAGCAAACACCGGGGCGTTGTCGTTTGTATCCAGCACGGTCACGCGGATGTGCGCGGTGCTGGAGCGCCGCGGCTCGCCGCCGTCCAGGGCGGTGAGGATCAGGTGGTGGACGGCCTCCTGCTCGCGGTCCAGGGCGCGCTCCAGCACCAGCTCGGGCCGGACAGCCCCATCGTCTCCAGTTTGCACATCCAGGGAGAAGTGCAGATTGGAACTGAGCTGATAACTTTGAAGGGAGTTCATGCCCACATCCGGGTCCACAGCCTCAGGCAGTGGATAACGCGCGCCAGGAGCAGCGATTTCATTAATTTTTACTTCCAGATTCTCAACTTGGAATTTCGGTTTATTATCATTGACATCAGTTATTTCTATTTCCACTCCGTAAAGCTTCACTTTGTCTTCAACCAAAACTTTCAGGCTCAGCACACACCGCGCGCTCTGGGCACAGAGCTCCTCGCGGTCTACCCTGCCCGCCGTGACCAAGCTGCCGCTGCGCGCGTTCAGAGCGAACAGCTGCGCCCTACCTCGGGACATTATGCGGACTCCGCGCTCCGCCAGCTCCCGCGGCTCCAGCCCCAGGTCCTTGGAGATATTCCCCACGAAGGAGCCCTTCTCCAACTCCTCGGGCATTGAGTAGCGGATCTGAGTCGCTCTGGCCTCTCCCAGTGTCCCCAGGAGCGCGCACAGCAGGACCAGTCTTCTGCCTTGCAGGCGCAAGTGTGGAGCTGCCATTGTTGCTTTGTTAGGGATTTTTATCAGAAGGCTGCGCATGCTTGCTGCCTCATTAGGCTCTTGCTTACCTCTTGCAGAGGGCCGGGACCTGTTTCCTCCTCAGGAGAAACCGGGTGCTCCACGTTCAGAGGTTGGATTTCTCTGCAGCTTGAAAGGCAGTTCTTGAGCTCTGTGGGGTTTGCGTACTGGCAGAGCTGACCATCGGAGGCTTCGCTTGCTGGGTTTTTCTTGGGGAACAGCGGCGCTCAGAGTCCTTTGGTGTTACTACATCGTGAATGCATGCAGCGTTTGCGCCTAGATGTCTGATAAATACTGTTCTAATTTTGCTTTTAGTTTTTTTTGAGTATTTTCTTGTGTTCATATTTCCAAAGCAAGGGGTCACTTTGGGCGTCTGAGTTTTAAGTGAAGTGAGACAATTTCTGCACTTTGAAATTAATTTCCTGTTATTGTTAGATTATTTCATTTTTGAAAGTATTTCTGCTGCCTTCTGGCATCTATATGCATATTATTTTGCTCCTAAATTACCCCTCATTTTTTTCTATTCATATTATTTTTTCAAAAATATATGATATGCAGTCTTTGGAGATATATATATATATATATATAAACATTTTAAAATTCCACACCTTTGTGTAAAACTATACCACATATTTTGATAAATATACAGATGCACTGTTCACTTTGGTATTATCTTATGAGATAATATATTTGAGGGCAATTGTTATATTAGGTTTTGAATTTTTTCCTCTTTCCAAGATAATTTAATCAGGAAATAGTTATTTTCTTACCCATTTGTGAATCTTAACTGGAGCAGATTTTTAAAATGTACACTCTGTCATTGTTTTCATTGTTCTGCTATTTCAAAATATTATACTGCTTTTGTGAACGCATAATCCTTGCACAATTTGGAAAGCAAGTGAGCAGGAAAAAGCAAGTTCATTGGTAACTCCACATCAGGAAAGCATGCAATATTGACTTGATCTTTAGCTTCTTGTTGTAAAGGGTGTTTAAGCTTGGGTCAAAATTTGAAAGAACATCAACTATAGAACAAAGCAGCGGTTCTGAACGGTAAGATCTACACAGGGAGTGTCACTGGAATAAGCTTGTATTATGAGAATCAATGTACCACAATCACTTGCTGAGGTGAACCAGTCCTACAAGTGAGCACACCATAATCACAGGGATGATGCAAAAACATCTAGTGCCTTACACACAGGGCTACAAATAAGAGGACAATGCCTTTCCCCTTTCTTCTTTGAAGATTCCACGACAAGTCCCAGACAACAGCAATTTCGTTTTTGTTAGCAAATTTATCCTCTGGCACTGATCAAAAAATTTATGCAAAACGAATGAAGCAACTAAATTGCTGACTTAGTTATTACGAATTCAGTGAACATCTCCTTCCCAACTCCTACGCCTCTATTGCATGATACACTAAACAAGGTAGTGTTTCATGTAGGTTGAGGGGAATCAAAGAATCCATGAGTAAATTACCTAAGAAGAAAGCAGCTCAAAATATGTAATAAAAACAAATAGAAACTACCAGTGCTACTAGTGAAGCAAGTACCTATTAGAAGTTTATAACCCTTGCGCTGGTCATGGTGGTCTACTGGCTAAAGTCCTCGCCTTGAATAAGCCACGATCGCATATGCGCCAGGATCCCATATGGGCACCAGTTCTAATTCAAGCAGCTCCACTTCCCATCCAGCTCCCTGCTTGTGGCCTGGGAAAGCAGTAGAGAAGGCCCAAAGCTTTGCCACCCTGCACCTGTGTGGGAGACCTGAAGGAAGTTCCTGGATTCTGACATCAGATAAAGAGCAGCACCAGCCCTTGTGGTCACTTAGGCAATGAATCATTAGATGGAAGATGTTCCTCTCTGTCTCTCCTATTCTCTGTATATCTGACTTTGCAATAAAACAAATAAATCTTAAAAAAGAAAGAAGTTTCTAATGTTTAAGGAAGAATTAAGGATGCTCTAAATTGAATGTTTATTTGCATATGAGAACTTCGTATAAAGGATGAAAAAATTTGTAAATGAGTTGTTTTGAAAAATTAAGGCAAAACAGTCCAAATGTTTGTCATAAAGTTAAACAGACATTCTCACAAGGATACAGCCATAAAACTACCTCCACTTAAGTCACACAATCACACACAATTTACCAATCTCCTGGACAATCAAACTTCCACCCTCTTCAAGTATAACTGCAATGACGCAAACTCACTAGACACAACAGGGTCATCTGTTCAATACAAATTCAGAAAATAAGATGGAAGATGGAAAGGAAGTATAATCATAAGTGAAACTCACCGGTGTTAGAATCTCGGGTTGGGAGGTCGGCTCGCTGGGATTGCTAAGAGGAAACAAGGACCCGGATGGGTCACCACAGAGGATGTCTTGTCCTGTACTCAACTGCTCACTAGCGCTTAGAAAATTAAACTCCGTCTTTCCCGTGTGGGCAACGCACAGGTTGTAGGAATAGGGCAGAGTGCCCTCGCTGTAGTGGGGAGGCATTCCGGGGCCAGATTTTGAACAGACAGCACCAGCCTGGAAGCAGCCTCCTATTGCGGAGCTGGAGGAGCGGCGCAGGCGCAGCGCGATGGCCAGGATCACCGTGAGCAGGAAGAGCACGGAGATGGCGGCCAAGGCCAGCACCAGGTAAAACTGCAGCTCGGCCTGAGGGTCCGAGGGCGCCGCGTGCTCACTCAGGTCCGGCGGCACCTCCTGCAGGCTGTCCGCGAAGACCAGGTGCAGCGTGGCGGTGGCAGACAGCGGCGGCTGGCCGCCATCGCGCACAGCCACCAGCAGGCGCTGGCGGGCCGCGTCCCTGTCGCCCAGGGCGCGCGCTGTGCGCACCTCGCCCGTGCGCAGCCCCAGGCTGAAGAGCCCGGGCTCGCTGGCCTGCAGCACGTGGTACGAGAGCCAGGCGTTGTGGCCAGAGTCGGCGTCCACCGCCACCACCTTGGTGACCAGGTAGCCGGGCTCGGCGGCGCGCGGCACCGTGTCGAAGAGCGCCGAGCCGTCGGGCGCCAGCGCCGGGTACAGCACGCGCGGCGCGTTGTCGTTGCGGTCGCCCACCAGCACGCGCACGCTCACGTTGGCGCTGAGTGCGGGCGAGCCCTGGTCGCGGGCCTGCAGCGTGAGGTGGAAGGCGCGCAGCTGCTCGTGGTCCAGGGCGCTGCGCGAACAGCACGCCGCTGTGTGCGCTCACTGACACGTAGGACGCCAGCGTTTGTGCCTCCAGGTCGCTGGCCACGATGGAGTAGGTGACCTGACCATTGGAGCCCAGATCCGGGTCGGAGGCGCTGACCTGCGCGATGGAGGCTCCTGGGGGATTGTTCTCTGCCACGTGGACCACGTAGGAGGGCTGCTGGAAGACAGGCGCGTTGTCGTTGACGTCAGCGATGTGCACTGTGACGCTGACACTGGAGGAGAGTGGTGGCTTGCCTCTGTCAGTGGCCGTGATGGTGACATTGTACTCTGCAGTCCGTTCCTGGTCAAGCCCTCCGTCTGTCACCAATTTGTATGAATTTTTGGACGAAGAGATTATCTTAAAAGGGACATCACCTTCTAATTCACAATTAACCTCCCCATTTTCCCCGGAATCCTTGTCAGATACTTTGATCAAAGCTATTAGTGCTCCAGGCACGGAGTCTTCCAGAATCATGTCCAGGACTGAGTGGAACCTGACTTCTGGGCTGTTGTCATTTTCATCCTGAATTTTGATTTCAACTGTACATTGTGCAACCATTCCCCCACCATCTCTGCCTTCCACTACTAGGGAATACTCCTTGGTTTCTTCATAGTCCAATGACTGCCGAGTAGTCATTTCCCCACTCTTGGGATTCAGATCAAAGACTTGGCTAGTTCTCTGGAAGGAATATGTGATTTCTGCGTTGACGCCCTCGTCCTGGTCGCTGGCTGACACTTGCAGTACCAGGGTGCCCCGGGGCGAGTTTTCCCGAAGGCTGACCCTGTACACCTCCTGGGTGAACACAGGGGGGTTGTCGTTGGCGTCAGTGACCCTGATCCGCAGCTCAGTGCTTCCGCTTAGGGCCGGGTCTCCGCCGTCCCAGGCCGTCAGGACTAGCCGGTGCTCACTTTGTTCTTCCCGATCCAGGGATTTCTCCAGGACCAGTTCCGGGTACTTACTACCGTCTTCTTTCTCCTTATTTATCAAGGAGAAACTAGCACTAGGAGACAGCTGATAATTCTGTAGAGCGTTTAAGCCAATATCGGAGTCTTCTGCAGCTTCCAATATGAATCGTGCCCCTGGATGCGCAGACTCACTGATTTGTAGCTCAAAGGAACTTTGGGTGAATTTGGGCGCGTGGTCATTAATGTCCTCAACTTCCACGTTCACGTCGTATAAGTTTAGCGGGTTTTCAGCCACAGCTTCCAGCTCCAGAGAGCAGGCAGGCTTCCTCCCGCAGAGCTGCTCCCTGTCCAGCCTGCCGCTCACCACCAGCTCCCCGCTCTCGGCGCGCACGCTCAGGTAAGGCTTCTCGGAACTCAGGCGCAGTTTGCGAGCAGCTACTCCGGGGACGCTGATGCCCAGGTCCCTGGCGAGGTGCCCCACCACCGTTCCCGCAGGCATCTCCTCGCGGATCCTGTAGCGGAGCTGCTCCGAGAGCGCCCGGCAGAACAAAGGCAGCAGCAGCAGCAGCAGCATGGCAAAAAGCAGCTGCCGCGGGTGTGCGCGACCCCTCGCCCCAGCGCTGCTCCCTTTTCCCATCCCTCCACTCCCTCTTGAGTTGCTCACCAGCTTGCGGACACCCGGCCACAGATCCCCTCAGTAGTGCAGCGATTCTCAGCTCCGAACGGGCTAGGCTTGCAAGTGCGGGACAGAGATAATTCTTGTTCGGTTCAGGAAGCCTGGCAAAGGCACCGGCCCGGGGCTCTGCAGTGGGGCTGTCCTGGAAAGCCTGGAGCGGCTGCGCGAGCAGAGGGCGCGGGCTCCGCTCTCCACTTTGGCCAACAGCGGCGCCCAGAGTCCACACAGGGGAACTGCAGCCTCTGCTGATTGAGTTTAACCAGAGCAGTAACTAATTGTGGGCCTAATTAATGAATACTGTTTTGATGATCATCTATTTAATAACATATCATCCAGTGCTATCTCAGGCATACCTTTTATTGCCTCCAACTTTTTACCAGTAATACATTGCTTTTTAAATGCGCTGCTACCATTCTGCAAACCTTGTGTACTTTTGACATTCGTTTAACTTTTGGCCTATACTGCAATGAGTTAGAGCAGATATCACTGACAGACTCCTGTATTAATTCACAAGTTCATCGTTTGTTTTGATTCTATATAGGCAATAATTCTTTCGTTTCGTTTGTTGGATTGCGCTGGTTTTCCCTCTATATCTCCAGGCATTATTGCTGTTTTCCATCACACCTAGTGGAATACATCAATACCTTGGACAATTATTCTATAAAATTGCAGCACTCTGTACCAACCCCCGGACACCTCTTCTTCCCAGTATCAACTCTGTCTTTATATATAAAATAGATCTTTACTCGTCTGACTTCTTGAATATATTCTCATCCCAGACAGGAAATATTCTCTCTGCGATTGAGCCGAGCGATGATAATCCATTCCAAGTCTTTTTCCTTCATGTCTCAAAGGTACATGGCTTATACCCTTCCAGTCATTGCACATCAATTCTTTCTTACATGGTACTGCAGTAATCGTATCTATCCCACAAAGAAGTGTTCCAATGGACTGCACTGTTTTCCTGTCTCCGTACCCACTTTATGTTGAACTTTGCAACAGGAAACTGTTTTTATGAGGTACATATTTACATAAACCCATGTGTCATATTTGGTCTTTCTACTACAATAGTTAAATTTAAAAGAAAATTAGAGAACAGTTTCAGAAATAGTACAAATGCATTTTTTTTTAAAAAAAACCAGGATGCTTCCTCACACTTTTAAATGTTGTGAATTGTGGATAACATAACTCTCCCCTCAGATGGCTGTGCACCACAACATGACAGAAAAGATAACTGTCACTTCTCTATATGCAACATAGAATGGAACTCTATGCAATTCTAGTGAGGTATACACTTCAGTAATAGTAATTGACTTATCAAGGCTTCTACTTCCTCCTGATAACAAAAGAGGGCATGGAGACAGGAGCTGTGGCCCACTGCATAAAGTTTTGTTTGGGAAATTTCCATCCTGAATCTTACGTTGAAGTTGGGGTTTCTCTGCTTCTGATCCAGCTTCCTGCTAATGCAAGGAGAAGGCACATAAGATGGCTCAAGTTCTAGGGTACCTGACACACACATGAGACCTAGTGAAATTTTAGAGATACTGGCCTCAACCTGGCCCAGCATTGTTGGTTGCAGTCATTTGGAAGAGTACACCAGCTCATGGAAAATCTCTCTCCTTCTCTCTCTCTGTCTCTCAAATGAGGAAGAATAAAGATTTAAAAATAGTTAAATGGAGTAGGGCCCGGCGTGACAGCCTAGTGGCTAAAGTCCTCGCCTTGAACATACTGGGATTCCATAAGGTTGCTGGTTCTAATTCCAGCAGCCCTGCTTCCCATCCAGCTTCCTAGTTGTGGCCTGGGAAAGCAATTGATGGCCCAAAGCCTTGGGATCCTGCACCTGTGTGGGAGACCCTAAAGAATCTCCTGGCATTCCTGGCTCTGAATTGGCTTAGCTCCTTCAACTCTAGCCATTGTGACCACTTGGGGAGTGAACCATCAGACAGAAGATTGTCTGCTGTCTCCCCTCCTCTCTGTATATCTGACTTTCCAATAAATATAGAGAAAACTTTAATAAATAAAATTAGGTAAAATATCTTGTTCTTTTAAAAATATATATTTAAGGCCTGACACAATGGCTCTATTGGCCAATCCTCCCTTCTCAAATCCTGTGATCCATGTGGGCCCCGCTTAGTATTCTGGCTGGTCTTCTTCTCATCCAGTTCCCTGCTTTTAGCCTGTGAAAGTAGTGGAGGATGTCCCAAATCCTCAGGACTCTGGACACACTGGGAGGCTCCTGGCTCCTGGCTTGAGTTCAGTTCAGTTGCAGTCATTGTGGCTACTTCGGAAGTGAACTAGTAGAAGAAAGATCTAACTCTGTCTATCCTTCCTTCTGTTAATCTGCCTTTTCAATAAACATTGATAAATCTATTAAAATTTAAAATATATAATTCAATTTGAATGGTAAGCAGACATTTTCTTCCACCAGTTCCAAATATTTTTTTTCATATTTTTACAAAATTGCTTTCAAGGGCCTGGCACGATAGCCTAGTGGCTAAAGTCCTCACCTGCATGTGTCATGTGGATCCCATGTGGGCACCAGGCAGTTCTGTTTCCTGTCCCAGCAGTCCCACTTCTCGTACAGCTCCTTGCGTGAGACCTTGGGAAAGCAGTCAAGGACAGCCCATAGCCTTGGGACCCTGCACCCGCGTGGGAGACCCATAAGAGGCTCTGGGCTCCTGGCTTCAGATCAGCTCAGCTCCAGCCATTGCAGCCACTTGGGGAGTGAATCCACAGATGGAAGATCTTGCTCTCTGTCTTCCCTCCTCTCTGTATATCTGACTTTCCAACAAAAATAAAGTAAATCTTTAAAAAACAAAACAAAATTGCTTTCTATAGCTTAAAATGCCATTATATTGCTTTTTAAATATTTATTTTTTATTGGAATGTCAGATTTACAGAGAGATGGAGACAGAAATGTCTGCTAGCTTACTCCTCAAGTGACTACAATGGCCAGTTCTGAGCTGATCTGAGGTCAGGAGCCATTAACCAGGAACCTCTTCTGCATCTCGCACATGGGCGCAGGGTCCTAAGTCTTTGCCATTCTCAACTGCTTTTCCAGGCTACAAACAGGCAGCTGGATATGAAGTGGAGGATCTTGGAAATGAACCAGTGCCCTTATAGGATCCTGACACATGCAAGGTGAGGACTTTTAGCTTCTAGGCTACTGTGCAGGGCCCATGAAATTGTATTTCTTACCTGATGACTGCTTTTTGCTTATATTTTACGTGAGAAGGAATGGCCATTCTAGCCTTTAGATTCCATACGCTCGTCTGCATGGACCCATGTAACCGCCCTCACAAACATTTTACATTTTAAAGTCCAATTTCACCCCCCACCAAAATCATGTTTTTGAAACACTCTATGACTAAATTGCAGTTTAGATGGGACCTGAGGACAAGGTAGATTGCAGAGAAGAGATCCAAAGTAAAGAAATCTCCAAGAATTTAGGTAGAGCCTCAACCCTAAACATAATTTAAAAAATCATAGTACATGTTTTACTGAATATAAGAATGTGGTAGTTACAAAAATTTTCTATGCATGCGTGCACACACACACACCCACATAACACACACCCCTTAAAGAACAATCTGTGGCAAGTGAATAATGCTAAATGTAAATTAGGGAGTCTTTAAAAGGTTGTCTAAACCTTTCGATGTAAATGAAATAATAGCTAATGATGATGAGAGTTTCACAGAATCACCAATATATTAGACAAGAGATACTCGTGGTAAGCCTTTTCAGAGATCACCACAGTCTAATCTTCAAAACCCTGAGATCAGCGCAAACACAATGGAACTGCAAGAGGAAGAACTGAACTCACCTGAGCACAAGCAGCTTCATCTTTACATTCCTGAAAATCTACAGATGTCAACAAGGAGGCATTTTTCCCACAGCTCTCCTGGCTGATGAGTGTGTCTGCATAGTTGGGCTGAGGGAAGATGAGGTGACTCTTTCTGGAGTCTGTGGTCAGGGACACCTCATGTGAGTAGGTCTGCAGGAAAGCCTGTACCCCATCAATGCCCACCAAGTGTGAGGCTGGCATGCCTGACAACCCATCACCTGCAGAATGCAGGAGGCGGGAGTGGTGCCAGCGCCTCAGCCTGAGTGCCAGCAGCACAATCACAAAGGCCAGGAAGACACACGACACTGTAGCTACTGCCACCACCAGGTACAGAGTCAGGTCTGCCTCATCAGCTTCCACTGAAGGCTTGAGGCTGCCCAGGTCAGCCAGCACTGCGGGGATGCTGTCAGCCACGGCCACTGTGAGCGTGACAGTGGCCGAGAGAGGCGGCTGCCCGTGGTCCTGGACGGCCACCACCAGGCTCTGCTTCAGTGCATCTCTGTCCAGCAGGGCCCGTGCTGTGCGCACCTCGCCCGTGTGCAGCCCCACAGAGAACAGCCCTGGCTCGCTGGCCTTGAGCAGCCGGTAGGACAGCCAGGCATTCTGGCCAGAGTCCCTGTCTACTGCCACCACCTTGGTCACCAGATAGCCAGGTTCTGCAGAGCGTGGTGCCAGCTCCACGCCTGTGGATCCATCGGTGGGGAGGGTGGGGTAGAGGATCTCAGGGGCATTGTCATTCTGGTCCAGCACGAAGATGGTGAGGGAGGCATTGCTGCTGAGAGGTGGGTCCCCGCTGTCACTGGCTGTCACCCAGAGCTGCAGTTCTCTCAAGTGCTCATAGTCAAAGGGCTGCAGTGCATATAGGATTCCAGTGTCAGAGTTGATAGAGACGTAGGTGGACAGAGGCACCCCGGATATGGTGTCTTCCATTACAGAGTAAGTGATCTGTGCATTCTCTTGGCTGTCGGGGTCCTGTGCTGTCACCGAGAAAATGGAGGCACCCCTGGGGTTGTTCTCGGGGATATAGGCGGAGTATGAGGCACGAGGGAAGGCAGGTGGGTTGTCGTTGGTGTCAGCTACCATCAGGCTGATGTGGGTTTCAGTAGCCAGAGGCGGGGTTCCCAGATCTGAGACTACCACGGTGATTTTGTAGCTAGAGACCTCTTCTCGATCCAAGTCTTTCCATGTCACTAATCGATAGTAGTTATCGACTGATTTCTCCAATTTAAAAGGCAATTGGTCACCTACATGACACACAACTTGACCATTCTTCCCCGAGTCTCGGTCATGCACATTCAAGAAGGCAATCACTGTTCCTGGAGGAGAACTCTCCAACACTGGGCTAAGAAGAGAAGTGATGGTCACTTCCGGTCTGTTGTCATTTACATCTTCCACAGAGATCAGCACTTTGGTCCTCCCCAGAAGTCCCCCACCATCTTCAGCCTGTATTTCCATTTCATAGAAGGAACATTCTTCATAATCAAGGCTTTTTGCGATTGATATTTCTCCAGTAGTTTCATTAAGCACAAAAAACGGGGAATGTTGCGCATTAATTTTCCAGAATTTATACACCACCTTCCCGTTGGCTCCCTCGTCTGGGTCGCTGGCTCTCACGGCAAGCAGCTGAGTGCCCTGGGGCACGTTCTCAGGCACTTTGACCCGGTAGGTCGGCTGAGCAAACACCGGGGCGTTGTCGTTTGTATCCAGCACGGTCACGCGAATGTGCGCGGTGCTGGAGCGCCGTGGCTCGCCACCATCCAGGGCGGTGAGGATCAGGTGGTGGACGGCCTCCTGCTCGCGGTCCAAGGCGCGCTCCAGCACCAGCTCGGGCCGGACAGCCCCATCGTCTCCGTTTTGCACGTCCAGGGAGAAGTGCAGATTGGAACTGAGCTGGTAGCTCTGCAGGGAGTTCACGCCCACATCCGGGTCCACAGCCTCAGGCAGTGGATAACGCGCGCCAGGAGCAGCGATTTCATTAATTTTTACTTCCAGATTCTCAGCCTGGAACTGTGGCTTATTATCATTGATATCAGTTATCTCTATTTCTATCCCAAAGAGTTGTCCTCTATCCTCATCCAGGATGTTAATATTCAGCACGCACCGCGCGCTCTGGGCACAGAGCTCCTCGCGGTCTACCCTGCCCGCCGTGACCAAGCTGCCGCTGCGCGCGTTCAGAGCGAACAGCTGCGCCCTACCTCGGGAGACGATGCGGACTCCATGCTTTGATAGCTGCCGCGGCTCCAGCCCCAGGTCCTTGGAGATATTCCCCACGAAATAGCCTTTGTCCGTCTCCTCTGGCACTGAGTAGCGGATCTGCCCGGTTCCCATCTCCCACAGCGTCCCCAGCAGCACCCACAGCAGCGTCAGCTTGCAGCGTCCTCTGTGATCCTGTGGAGTTGCCATTGTTCTGCTACTCACTTCTCTCAGAATCTTCGCTGGGCATGAATGTCTTGTTTTACCTCTGTGTTACAGTCTCAAAGAGCATCACCTTAGGGAAAGCTGAAGTGCTCCGAATTAAGCAGGGAGATAACGCTGCTGTGCTGGCCGGTTCTTTTGTGAGGTCTGTGTTCTGCGTATCTGATAGCAGTCCAGTTGCATTATTTTTCCTAGTAGGTGAGCAGCGGCGCCTAGAGTCCTAAATAGTTACTGCACTTGGAAACACACAGCCACCGGATACTTTGCTACGTGGCTGAGATAAAATCCCACTTGCTTATTATTATTTTTTTTTTAAACTATTTGTCTCCAAACTCATTTTAAGAAATTTCCAAGGAGTGTGAGGTGAATCAGGTGAAAGTTTTATGAAGTATTAAGAAATGATCAAAAA
This sequence comes from Ochotona curzoniae, assembly GCF_017591425.1. NCBI lineage: Eukaryota > Metazoa > Chordata > Mammalia > Lagomorpha > Ochotonidae > Ochotona > Ochotona curzoniae. The sequence continues at coordinate 1,106,513 of NW_024464918.1, forward strand.
TTTTTGTTAGCACTGTATTGAATTGCATCTTTACATCAGCTCTTCTAAGAATAAATGTTGTATTTTTGTATTGCTAACAATAACTGTAAATATCTCCAAAATGGATTACAAATAAAGAACTCTAGTTGGCATTAGAAATGAATACTTTTGATACTAAATACTTATTGAAGATGATTTTGTTTTAAGGTAATCACTATAGCAGCTTTCTCATTTCCTTGATTTAAAATTTTTCCAAATATTAACTTTATTAAACATTGACAAAGTTTTTGAATTAAAATTCTGAAAGTACTAAAGATGCATTGTATGTATTTGAAGTGGAGAGTACAAGAAGGAGGGACAAAACCAACACTCTTCCATGTTGGTTCACTTCCCAAATGTCGATAAATCTAACAATGGCCATTAAAATTGTGAAATTTTGGTAGGAGAAATCCTGTTGTACGAAGTCTGCTCAGATTATATTGTGTGATCAGCACAAATTACTGATATTTTTCACTTCAAAAGGAAATACTTGAAAGATACAAATAATACACAGCCAAGAGAAACAATCCTCTCCTTCTTTCCAGCAAAGAGAGCTGATTACATTTTAAAGCAGAGTTGGAGAGGGCACTGTGGCACATGAGCCTAGCTGCCACCTCTGATGATGGCATCCCAGGTGAGGGCACTAGTCTAGTGCCAGCTGCTTTGCTTTTGGCTCAGCTTCCTGCTAATGTGTCTGGGAGGTGCTCGTGTGTGGGGCACTGCCACTCACAAGGAAGGCCAGAAGGGGGTTCTTTCCCCTGGAGTAGCCCCACTGATTGTGGCCATTCGGAGGGTGAACTAGCAGGTGGAAGAATTCTCTATTTCCCCCTCTCCCTCTTCCTTTCAAGTAAAATAAATAAATGCACCTTTAAAGAAGATCTAACGTTTAGAGTAAATGTTTACTATAAAGTTAATTGGATCTTCATTAGCACTTTGATTAAAAACTCACATAAAGTATGGAATGCACAATTGCTAAGAAGTCAAGTCGAAGTGTCACTACAAAAAAGTATCTTTGGCACTTTGTAGAATGGTCAGTAGACATAAGGTCAGCTCCTAAGGGATGGTGAAAATCTAACACCTTGTAATAGGGCTAGCAAACCCCATTCCCTTTGCATGCACATTCTGTTGTGTACGCCAAACTGACTGGTGAAATTTTGTTGAAACTTTAGGAAGAGTCAAGACCATCTTTCTCACCTAGGGATAGTAAAATGATTAGACAATTTCTAATTATGTTGGTTTAGGGTTGCAGAAAAGGCAGCTATATGCTACTGGGGCTGGCACTGTGGCAGGAGGGTAAGGCTCCGTCTGCAGCATGAGAATCCCATATGGGTGGCAGTTCATGTCCTAGCTGCTCTACTTTTGATCCAGATCCTTGCTGAATATGTCTGGAAAAGCAGTGAAGGATGGTTGATGTCCTTCCTTGTGCCCCTGCACTCATGTGGAACCTGGAAGAAGCTCCTGGCTCCCAGCTTCAGATCAGCTCAGCTCAAGCCATTGTGACCATTTGGGGACAGAACCAACAGATGGAGATCTCTGTCTCACTCTCAAATAAAAAAAAAATGTTAAAAATTATATACTAAAATGTTTGGGAGTTATATTCAAGCATTTTGGCACCTCCTTTTTGGTGGGAAATCTTATTAAAAGAATGCAATGTACATTAATCCTGAAACAGACAACCTTCAAGTAAGAAGAACCTGCTTTTGGCCTTTTAATGAGCAGCGTGGACCTTCCACTGTGTAAATCTTTTCCTCTTTGTATCCCCTTCAAACCACACACACACACACACACACACTAACACTATATATATATAACACTATATATATATATATATATATATAGAGAGAGAGAGAGAGAGAGAGCGCTCACAATTATAAGGAACCAGTGGACATAACATCTAATTTGAATGCCTGCTTCTAGAAGCTTATGAAACAAATGACAACAAAAGGCATAAACAGAATATCAGTATGGAAAACATGCAAGTCAAATTAATGAAGAAAATACCTAATTGTAGTTGAAAGGATTTACTTAAATGACTTTTAAACCTGATTTAAACGACCTCATTTTATATTTATGATACAGCTAAGTTAAAAAAACTATTCATCAATTTCCACATAGTGGGAAAAACACATAGCTCTGTAAGATGGCTTATAGATACTTGCTCCTATTTCATTCCCCATTTCAGAATAGCATATCTGTGTTTTAACTCACTACAATTTTCTGTTGTTTGTCGTATGAACATGGACATGAGTACACGATGAGAAGTATGAAATCCTTAAGGGAAACTCACCTTTTGGGAGGTCGGCTCACTGGGATTGCTAAGAGGAAACAAGGACCCGGATGGGTCACCACAGAGGATGTCTTGTCCTGTACTCAATTGCTCACTAGCGCTTAGAAAATTAAACTCCGTCTTTCCCGTGTGGGCAACGCACAGGTTGTAGGAATAGGGCAGAGTGCCCTCGCTGTAGTGGGGAGGCATTCCGGGGCCAGATTTTGAACAAACAGCACCAGGCTGGAAGCAGCCTCCTATTGCGGAGCTGGAGGCGCGGCGCAGGCGCAGCGCGATGGCCAGGATCACCGTGAGCAGGAAGAGCACGGAGATGGCGGCCAAGGCCAGCACCAGGTAAAACTGCAGCTCGGCCTGAGGGTCCGAGGGCGCCGCGTGCTCACTCAGGTCCGGCGGCACCTCCTGCAGGCTGTCCGCGAAGACCAGGTGCAGCGTGGCGGTGGCAGACAGCGGCGGCTGGCCGCCATCGCGCACAGCCACCAGCAGGCGCTGGCGGGCCGCGTCCCTGTCGCCCAGGGCGCGCGCTGTGCGCACCTCGCCCGTGCGCAGCCCCAGGCTGAAGAGCCCGGGCTCGCTGGCCTGCAGCACGTGGTACGAGAGCCAGGCGTTGTGGCCAGAGTCGGCGTCCACCGCCACCACCTTGGTGACCAGGTAGCCGGGCTCGGCGGCGCGCGGCACCGTGTCGAAGAGCGCCGAGCCGTCGGGCGCCAGCGCCGGGTACAGCACGCGCGGCGCGTTGTCGTTGCGGTCGCCCACCAGCACGCGCACGCTCACGTTGGCGCTGAGTGCGGGCGAGCCCTGGTCGCGGGCCTGCAGCGTGAGGTGGAAGGCGCGCAGCTGCTCGTGGTCCAGGGCGCGCTGCGCGAACAGCACGCCGCTGTGTGCGCTCACTGACACGTAGGACGCCAGCGTTTGTGCCTCCAGGTCGCTGGCCACGATGGAGTAGGTGACCTGACCATTGGAGCCCAGATCGGGTCAGAGGCGCTGACCTGCGCGATGGAGGCTCCTGGGGGATTGTTCTCTGCCACGTGGACCACGTAGGAGGGCTGCTGGAAGACAGGCGCGTTGTCGTTGACGTCAGCGATGTGCACTGTGACGCTGACACTGGAGGAGAGTGGTGGCTTGCCTCTGTCAGTGGCCGTGATGGTGACATTGTACTCCGGGGTCTGCTCGCGGTCCAGGACCCCATCGGTTACTAATTTATACGTGTTTTTTGAGGAAGTGAGCATTTTAAAAGGCACATATCCTTCTAAATTACATGTGACTTCACCGTTGGGTCCTGAATCCTTGTCAGATACTTTGATCAAAGCAATCAGTGTTCCTGGCATGGCGTCTTCCATTACTAGGTCGGGGAGGGACTGGAATTTCACTTCTGGGGCATTGTCGTTTTCATCCAAGACCTCTATCTCCACCGTGCACTGTACAATCAGGCCTCCGCCGTCCCTTGCTTCCACAACAAAGGAATATTCTTTGACTTCTTCAAAATCTAAAGTCTGTAGGGTACTAATCTCTCCGGTGTTGGGGTTCAGTTCAAACTGAGGGATCTGTCCCGCTTCGCTGAAGGAGAAGGTGATCTGTGCATGTACTCCCTCGTCCTGGTCCGTGGCAGTCACCTGAAGCACCGTGCTCCCTGGGTGCACGGCCTCTGATATCCCCACCGTGTAGACGTCCTGGCTGAACACAGGAGGGTTGTCATTGGCATCTGTCACCAGCACGTGAATTTGCGCTGTGCTACTGAGCGGTGGATCCCCCGAATCCAAGGCAGTCAAGGTCAAGTGGTAGGACCTTTGCTTTTCCCTGTCTAAAGCGGCCTTCAGGATCATCTCAGGGTATTTACTGCCATCCGATTTCTCTTTATTCGCAAGCGAGAAGTGATCATTGGGACTGAGCTGGTAACTCTGCAGCGAATTGGTACCAATATCTGCATCAAAAGCAGAGCCTAAGATAAACCGGGCCCCTGGTTGAGCAGACTCGCTGATTTGTAGCTCAAAGGAACTTTGGGTGAATTTGGGCGCGTGGTCATTAATGTCCTCAACTTCCACGTTCACGTGGTAGAAGTTTAGCGGGTTTTCAGCCACAGCCTCCAGCTCCAGAGAGCAGGCAGGCTTCCTCCCGCAGAGCTGCTCCCTGTCCAGCCTGCCGCTCACCACCAGCTCCCCGCTCTCGGCGCGCACGCTCAGGTAAGGCTTCTCGGAACTCAGGCGCAGTTTGCGAGCAGCTACTCCGGGGACGCTGATGCCCAGGTCCCTGGCGAGGTGCCCCACCACCGTTCCCGCAGGCATCTCCTCGCGGATCCTGTAGCGGAGCTGCTCCGAGAGCGCCCGGCAGAACAAAGGCAGCAGCAGCAGCAGCAGCAAAGCAAAGAGTGCGCCAGCGCTGCTCCCTTTTCCCATCCCTCCACTCCCCTTGGGTTGCTCACCAGCCTGCGGACACCTGGCCACAAATCCCCTCTCTGTAGTGCAGCGATTCTCAGCTCCGAACGGGCTAGGCTTGCAAGTGCGGGACAGAGATGATTCTTGTTCGGTTCAGGAAGCCTGGCAAAGGCACCGGCCCGGGGCTCTGCAGTGGGGCTGTCCTGGAAAGCCTGGAGCGGCTGCGCGAGCAGAGGGCGCGGGCTCCGCTCTCCACTTTGGCCAACAGCGGCGCCCAGAGTCCACACAGGGGAACTGCAGCCTCTGCTGCTTGGGCTTCATCATTGCAGCACAGTGAGTAGGTAAACATACAAATTTGACTGATATAGCTATTTAATAATATTTAAAATGATAATGTTAGAGATATCTCCACCCAAATTTCCTGGTTTTCATGGAAATCATGTAGATGTGGTAGATTAATATGTATTTATTGACACAATGACTCCTACCTTCAAATTCACACCATGAAAATAAAGTGACTGCAACACATGGTTGGCCGAGACCAGCTCAGAACAGAGCCCTTTCATCCCTATTTGTAGTGTAGTGGATATATCCTACATTTCCTCTCTTGTGTCCAACAGTTTCCTTCACTTTTCTAGGTTCCTTCCTGCTGATTCATTTGAGTTCTTTCCAGAGAGCATCAGTAATACCGAATTCATCTTAAGAAAGTGTTATTTGTACATATCCCCAAGAACTCTTCTCTTTCCCCCAAATAGTTCTAAATTCCTTCTGGTAACATTATTTTATCTTCACTTGCATTATAGCAGGTAATTCCAGGTGAGAAAATGATATACCCTGAAACGGACCAGACTATCCTTCTCTTTCCCACAATACACCACGCATTTTCCTAACTGACCAATGAAACCTGAATCCTCAGTTACCAGGAGGAATGACGTTCTGCCTTGAAGCTCAACATCACTGAGTTCTAAGAGCAGCAGCACTGGATCTTGCTGTTAGCCTCCCACATGGCTGTAGGGTCCCAAGGCTTTGGGATATCCTGTGCTGCTTTCCCCGACCACAAGCAGGGAGCTGGATGGGAAACAGAGCATCTGGGACATGGATTGGCACCCATATGCAAGCACATGCAAGGCAAGAATTTAGTCATTAGGCTATCATGCTAGTCCTAGACAGGACTTTGTCTAAAAACGTTTATAAGCATTCAATGATGTTTGGTGGTTGGTTATTCTCTTTCCAAAAGTCTGATCACCATATTTTCACAAAAGGGCTTTTCCTCTCGAGAAGCTGGAAATATTATCTCTTACCAAGTAATTATACATTTGACCACTGCACTGTGTGAAACAGACTCACATTCTATTGCACAGCCCATTCTTTGCAAAATATTACCAAGCACATAAGTATTCTAGAAAGATTGTGTCCTTTTATTAATACACAAACACATCCCAGGGATCAAGCCTACCTTGTCATCACCTTTTATTGATGATAACCACATGAAGTAGGAAATTTTACTGAAATACTATTAAAGAAATGAAAGTAGTTAATTTTAGAATCTAATAATTTTTTTTTCAGAAGACTGAGTGAATACAATGGATTACTTGCTTAGGATTTGAGCAAATGAGATGGTTACTTCATAAAGCCAGCAAATGACTAATCTTCCACCTGGAGAGCCTCAGACCAACTTCACATACGTACTACACCAGTATGAGGAATCAGTATTAAAACATGTGACTGCCTACTTCACAAATACTAGTTACACCACTCCCAAGGGTATCTTGTTTGCTGTTATTTTATTGTTGTGACCAATGACCGTTAGAGTGGCATTAACCTCCCTAATCATCTTTGGTAAACATGTAATCCTTGAGGCATTCATCCAACCTTCCACTAACACCCCAACTAAAACAGATGTCTTTCCTTGAAATAGATGGAAACAAGGATGTATTCAGCTCGACTGGCTGAGGAACATGAAATCAGGAATCGGAGATAGAGAAAGGTTTCTGAATGAACAAAACTAAGACTATTCCACAGATCTGAGTCCTAGAGAGAATCCCAAGAGGGTGGTTGAGACGCGCTTCACTCGTGCCAACTCACTACACCAACAAAGGCTTACTGACTTTGACTTATACAATACATGACCTCACAAAACCAAATGAAAAAAGGGGAGGGAAGGTACAAAACCGAGATCCTCTACACTTGTATCTTATCCATGGGTCTTCACTGAAGATCTAACACTATCAAGTGCCAGGTTAAAGAATCACCAATGAAATCAACTGGTAAACCTGCTTATGCCTCTTTAAAAAATCTTTTTACCCCATCTTCATTTCTTTGCAAATAATAAACACATGTCAGCAAAATACAACTCTTTGTGGATACAAAAGAGGACCTGAACTCACCTGAATTTTGGGGGGCTCATCCTTGCATTCATTAAAATCTATGGATGTCAACAAAGAATCACTTTTCCCACAGATCTCCTGGCTGAGCAGTGTGTCCGCATAGTTGGGCTGAGGGAAGATGAGGTGGCTCTTCCTAGAGTCCGCGGTCAGGGACACCTCATGTGAGTAGGTCTGCAGGAAAGCACGCACCCCGTCCACACCCACCAAATGTGATGTGGGCACTCCTGTGAACTCACCACCTGCAGAATGCAGGAGGCGGGAGTGGTGCCAGCGCCTCAGCCTGAGTGCCAGCAGCACAATCACAAAGGCCAGGAAGACACACGACACTGTGGCCACTGCCACCACCAGGTACAGAGTCAGGTCTGCCTCATCAGCTTCCACTGAAGGCTTCAGGCTGCCCAGGTCAGCCAGCACTGCGGGGATGCTGTCAGCCACAGCCACTGTGAGTGTAACAGTGGCCGAGAGAGGCGGCTGCCCGTGGTCCTGGACGGCCACCACCAGGCTCTGCTTGAGTGCATCTCTGTCCAGCAGGGCCCGTGCTGTGCGCACCTCGCCTGTGTGCAGCCCCACAGAGAACAGCCCTGGCTCGCTGGCCTTGAGCAGCCGGTAGGACAGCCAGGCATTCTGGCCAGAGTCCCTGTCTACTGCCACCACCTTGGTCACCAGATAGCCAGGTTCTGCAGAGCGTGGTGCCAGCTCCACGCCTGTGGATCCATCAGTGGGGAGGGTGGGGTAGAGGATCTCGGGGGCATTGTCATTCTGGTCCAGCACGAAGATGGTGAGGGAGGCATTGCTGCTGAGTGGTGGTTCCCCACTGTCACGTGCCACCACTTGCAGTTGCAGGTCTCGGAACTGCTCATAGTCGAAGGATCGCAGTGCATATATGACACCAGTGTCTGAGTTGATGGAGATGTAGGAGGATATTGGCATCCCTTCAATGGTGTCTTCAACCAGGGAATAAGTGACTTGGGCATTCTGGTCACTGTCAGGGTCCTGTGCTGTGACGGAGAAGATGGAGGCTCCCTGGGGTTGTTCTCTGGGACATAGATAGCATAGGAGGAGTGAGGGAAGGTGGGTGAGTTGTCGTTTGTGTCGGTCACACGCATGCTGATGTTAGTTTCTGTGGACAGAGAAGGGGTTCCACCATCTGTGGCTCGCAGTGTGATGTTGTACACAGAGCACTTTTCCCGATCCAGGCTTTTTGCTGTGACTAGTCTGTAATAATTATCTATTGATCTTTCTAATTTAAAAGGCAGATTTTCTGAAATAGTGCACGTCACCTCTCCATTTATTCCGGAATCTCTATCTTGGAGGTGGAAAAGAGCAATTACTGTGCCCAGAGGTGCATTTTCAGGGATGGAGCTGCTTACAGAGGTGACGGTCACTTCTGGAGCATTGTCGTTCACGTCCCTAACCATAACCAAGACTTTGGCCTTGGCCAAACTCCCAGGACCATCCTGGGCCTGAATTTCCATTTCATAGGAACTGGCTTCTTCATAATCCAGGTCTTTGAGAGTCGATAACTCTCCTGTCAGGGAATTCAGATGAAACAGCTGTATAAGTTTTGGAGTTATTTTCCGAAAAGAATATGTCACTTCTCCATTTACTCCCTCGTCCAGGTCCACAGCTTTGACCGTGAGAAGTCTTGTGCCCACTGGTACGCTCTCAGGAACAGTCACCTGGTACTGAGGCAGAGAGAAGACCGGGATGTGATCATTCACATCCACCACTGTCACCTGGATCTGGGCAGTGGCGGAAAGGGGCGGGTCCCCACCATCAGAGGCCATGAGAACCAGGTGGTGAAACGCTTCTTCTTCCCGGTCCAGCGCCTGCTCCAGCACCAGTAGCGGGTACTTGACTCCATCGTCTCCACTTTGCATGACCAAGGAGAAATGGCGATTGGGGCTGAGCTGGTAGCTCTGCAGGGAGTTCACACCCACATCCGGGTCCACAGCCTCGCTTAGGGGAAACCGCAGTCCAGGAGCTGCGTTCTCCATTATTTTTACGTTTATCTCTTCTGTCAAGAATTTAGGAGCGTTGTCATTAACATCCCTTATTTCCACTTCTACAGGGTAGAGACTCATTTTCTCTTCCACCAGGATGTTCATGCTCACCAAGCACTGCGCGCTCTGGGCACAGAGCTCCTCGCGGTCTATCCTGCCCGCCGTGACCAAGCTGCCGCTGCGCGCGTTCAGAGCGAACAGCTGCGCCCTACCTCGGGAGACGATGCGGACTCCGCGCTCCACCAGCTCTCGCGGTTCCAGCCCCAGGTCCTTAGCGATGTCGCCCACAAAAGATCCTTTTTCTGTTTCTTCTGCCACGGAGTAGCGAATCTGCCCAGCCCAAGCTTCCCACCGGGTCCCCAGCAGAATGGAGAGCAGGACAATTCCCCCGTAGTCAGCGCCCCTCGGCCGCGCCGCCATTGTCCCTCTGAGCTTGTGAAGACAGAGAGCTTTCTCCTAAGGCGCTTCTGAGCCCAGGTGTGTCAGCACGGACCCCTCTATATTCGGAAGAGCGTTCAGAATCCAGCAGGAGAGTTTTGAGTCTGACGCCGCTTGCAAGAAATCTTGTTTCAGTCTCTCCTTTCTTTGTGCTGTTAAGGGTCGCTCTCTCCATTCTTCCGAACGGTGAACAGCGGCGCCCAGAGTCCTTACTAAGTTACTGCACTATATTGAAGCAAAATAAATGGATTTTATAGATGATTGCTTCATTCTTTAAAATTTTCCTGTTTGAAGCCTTTTTGTATACTTACAAGTAAATTCCTCCATTTTCTCCAGTATTCAAATCTTCTAAGTTATTCAACAGCATAAAATAAGTATAAATCTATTAGATTGCTAACAAGTGTTTAATTAAAATATTGCATAAGCTCATTCTCTCAAACAAATCCTTTTATGGTTTTAAAGGGAGTGTGTTATTACTGGTTGTTATTTGGAAAAAATACCAACCCTCATTTAGTCACTTGAATTTGAACAATTCTATCAGAATTCTCTTTCATTTCCCTTCTCTTTCCTTCATAAAACGTTTTTATGTTGAAGAGTCACTTGTTTGGAGTTCAGCTTAGTTCATTCCCAAGTAAAATTGTGGGTCTTTTCCCAGGTTTCTGTCAGGTTTTGCTCCTTCTCCTTTGGCAACTGTCTCTTAAAAACAAGTTTGATCAGAAATTGGTGTTTTTCACTGATGATCAGACAAGATCGGGTGCGTTCAGGGTGGTATGGCCATAGACTTTCACTGATGACCAAATAGCCCAATAGATTGTCAGGCTTTTTACTGATGCTTCAAAAATGCAGTGTTTCCTTAAAAGCTCAGAAGACTAATGTTAGTGATCTGTGTGGTGGAGAGATTCCTTGCTAAAACTTAGCAGTTGTATTTGTCAAGATGTTTAAGAGTCGGTCCATCCAGATGAACGAGCTATGTTTGTGAGAGTAGAATCTGATAGTTTTTCCATTCATAAAATGTTTTGTTTAAATGAAACGGTCACAGATATATCAGAAAAGAGAAGAAAATAAACTAACTCACTGTCCATGAGTGTTATTGAGTATTGCCCACGACAATGAATGTTCAAGGTGTAGCTTTAACAGCCTAAGGTTGGTACTATAGTAGAAAGCATTCATACCATTCAAGTTTATGAAACAAATAATCATGTTTGTAGACTATCTTACATATCTAATATCAAAGATTCAAGTTGTTTAAAATTGGAAATTCTTACAAAACCATCAAAGAATAATATCATATATGTTCAAACAAATCAGATTTGAATATGCAAGTGAATATAATCTTTTGATCATAAATGTTTTTAAATTGAAACACTCTACAACAAATGCTGAAGTACAACTATCGCAAGTTTGATTCAGAAGAAAATGAAATAAAGTTGTTGCAGTGGTCACTACTGCTCTCTAAATTTCACAATGTTACCCAAGAATGAAAAAAAAAATCTAAGTCAGATACTGGAAAGATCAGCAAGGAGAGATGAAGACTCAGAAAACCTGGAGCAAGGCCCCAAAGAAGTTGTTCAGTCCAAATTTGAGAAGAACTCGCTAACCAAGTCTGGTTTGGCAGAGCTATTTCTGATACATTCTGTAAGGAAGCTACCAAGTCTAAGCTTATAACCCCAGCTGTGGCATCTGAGAAACTGAGGTTTCTCCTGGGACTTCAAGAACTTATCAGATTGGTTTTAAATCACAACCTCAGGTAATTTACACTGGAGATACCAAGGGTATATGAACACGGCCAATCAAGTATATGTTTGAACAGACAATGTATTAAAATAGAAAAAAGAGAAGTATTACTCTATCACCTTATTTTAAAGACATCAATGTTATCTTTATGAAGACTGAGAGACTACAAAGAGGTGCTCATTCATCTCCAAGATATCATCCAAATTACTTTTTTTCATGTGCATACCAAATGTAAATGAATTAGTGGCTATATACTTTATCTACTATCAAATCATGATCTCAACCTCAGGATTATGAAATTGTGACTAAGTTTAAAAACTCATCAAATCATATAACCCTTGCATTCCATTAATTTTAGGGCCTTGAACTTTGTAAGAGTGCCAATAAGTCTCTCCTATCTCCTTAGCATTCACTTCTTAGAACAACTTTGACAATTAAAAAAACTTTGTTCCTTTCTGAAACAGTCAATTAGTCTATCAGTCAAGATGCCTGCTTATTGCATGGGAGTGTCTGGGTTCCAGTCCCAGCTCCAGCTTTAGACACCAGGTTCCTGCTCATGTAGATATTGAGAAGTATCAAGGATGGCTTAAGTAATTGGGTTCCTGCCACCCCCGTGGGATGGCTGGATTAAGTTTCAGGCTTGGGGAGTGAACACTAGAAGACAAAAGGCAATCCCCCTCAACAAAGATTAACTAAAAAGTCACTCTTTTCTACTCAGCCAAAGCATAACTTAATTCATACCACTGGAACATAATTACTGAAATCTATCATTCTTCTAAATAATAATCCTGGGGGTAGATATTGTGGCACATCAGGCTAAATCACTGCTTGAGGGGCCCATCTCTCATGTTGTAGCATGACTTCAAATCCTGGCTGCTCCACTTCAGACCCAGCTCTCCACTAACGTGCCTGAAAAGCAGCAGATGATGGCTCAAGAACTTGAGTCCCTGCTACCTACATAGCAGATTAGAATTCCTGGTCCCTGGGGGAGCAAGCCACCAGATAGAAGATCTCTCTCTCTCTGGTAAATAACTCTATTATAAAAATGATAATCCCTTCTCCTTTACTATTTTAATAAGGATCTTCTGTGACAGAAACCTCATTTTATCTAGGTTAAAAAATGCTGCATTGAGGGCAGGTTTGTGGTCTGGTGGTTACAACCTGGGACTCCTGCACCCCACAGCAGAATGCCTGGGCTTGAGTCCTGGCTCTGCTTTAGGCTCCAGCTTCCTGCTAATGAAGATCTGGGAGGCAGCAATGGCTCAAGTAGCACGGCTCTTGCTATCCATGTGGGAGAACTGATAGGATATCTGGCTTCCAAGTTCAGCCTGGCTTGTTCCTAGCTTTGTGGGCTTTTGGGGAGTAAGCAAATAAGAGATTTCTCTCTCTGTCTCACTAGCTCTTAAACAAAAAATTTAAGCCTATAAAAGGGATAAATTATTTCAACTTCTAATAGAATTCTATTGCTCATTCTTAATTATATCATTCAAATCATCTGTATAATTTTTAGAGGTGGGAACTAATGAGAATATGTTATACTTCATTTTCATTTCTAAATATTATTAAGCATAAAATATATGTGAGCTTTATTTAACAATGAAATAATTATAATGGTAATTATAAATATTTGTCCTTATAAATATTTGTTCATTATACTGCTTTGAAGTTTAAAATAACTTCCATAAAGTTATTTTATCATCTCAGAATTGGTGTAAGGTAGGTGAGATCATTTATTTTTATATATTTGAAATGCAGATAGATAGAGAGCTTTCTGGTTCACTTCCAAACACAGCAGTTGGGAGCCCGACGGCGCCTAGCAGCTAAAGTCCTCGTCTAGAATGCCCGGGATCCCATATGGGTGCCGGTTCTAATCCCAGCAGCTCCACTTCCCTTCCAGCTCCCTGCTTGTGACCTGGGAAAGCAGTTGAGGATGGCCCAAAGCTTTGGGACCCTGCACCCGTGTGGGATACCCAGAAGAAGTTCCTGGATCCTGGCTTCGGATTGGCATAGCATTGGCCGTTGTGCTCACTTGGGGAGTGAATCATCGGACAGATCTTTCTCTCTGTCATTCCTCCTCTCTGTATATCTGAATTTCCAATAAATAAATAAATCTTAACAAAAAATAAATGCAGCAGTTGGGGCTGCAGGTTGAAGGCGGGAACTAGCGTCTCAACCGTTACACCAAAAATTAGCTCTAGGTAATTTTTTTATTTAGATACTTTTAAATTCAAAATCAGAGACTGTGACTAATCCATATGAAGGACAGTTCTAGGAATATTATTCAGGTCCTTGAAACTAAATATTGAGTATTCTTGTCTCTTGGCAGAAAGGATTATTCTCTTTGAAATAGAAAACCTTTTGGGGGGGGGCAGGTGATATGGCTCAATAGGTAGAAGAATTACTGTTTGGGACACAGTCACCATCATCCCAAGTTGCATGGCCTGGATTCAGTCCTGCTTCCACTTCTAATACAGCTTCCAACTAATGCAGCCTCGGAGGCAGCTGGGAGAGATTAAGCGCTGGAGTCCCTGCACCTAGATGGAAAGCCTGGATGGAATCCTTAGTTGCTGCCATTGAGCTGGTTTAGCCCTAACTGTTGGGAACATTTGGGGATAGACTCAGCGAGTGCTTTTGTAATTAAGTAAATAAATAAGCAAGCTATTGATTCCCAAGTAGTAAATATCTGTCGTAAGTCTCCAATGCTCAGAAAACTATCAATTATTAAACAATATTGAAGAAAAGATTAAGATCTCGATCGGATTTAACAGAGGCTATAATTCAGTTTTTTTCCCCTGACTTTACAAGAATAGGCTTGTACAAATGTCTCATGACTAGGAAAGCATGAGGTGTATGAAATCCAAGGCACAAAGAGGCTTAGCACAGTGGGATAATCTGTTGCTTGCAATGATGGAATCTTACCTCTGAATACAAATGGAAGGACTGAGTTCTCCACTTGTAATTCAGCTTCCTGCTAATGCACCCAGGGGGCAGCAGTGGAGAGATTACCCAAATGTATGGGCTCCTGTCACCCACTAGAGACCCAAAGGGAATTCTGGGCCCCTGGCTTCTGCTTGGGCATTGGGGCCGATTGTGGAGTGAATCAGCAGGTGGAAGATGGCCCTCTCTCCCCGTCACACACACACAACACTTTCATTCTCTCTCTGCTCTTCAAATAAATAAGTCTCTTATAAAAAGAGTAAAGTAAAGAAAATACAGGATATGCATTAAGATGCTTTGTGAAATATCATACAATAAGATCTAAAAGAAATCCACCAATACAAAGGAAAATACCAGATCTGCATGATTTACTGCAAAACACAAGGAATTAACTAAAGCAAAAAAAGCAAAGCAAAACAAAACAAAACCAAAAAAACACAAACTTTTAGAAAAGCCAATAAAAATGTTAATCTCACCTGGAAAGAGGAGTCTTCTTTACAAAAATCTGAATCCGCCTGTATTAAAAGAGGCTCGCTTTTCCCACAGCTCTCCTGGCTGAGCAGCGTGTCTGCATAGTTGGGCTGTGGGAAGATGAGGTGGCTCCTCCGCGAGTCCGCGGTCAGGGACACCTCATGAGAATAGGTCTGCAGGAAAGCACGCACCCCGTCCACGCCCACCAAGTGCGACGCGGCCACGCCCGACAGCCCGCCTCCTCCTGACGCCTGCAGCAACCGCGACTTGTGCCAGCGCCTCAGCCTGAGTGCCAGCAGCACAATCACAAAGGCCAGGAAGACACACGACACTGTGGCCACTGCCACCACCAGGTACAGAGTCAGGTCTGCCTCATCAGCTTCCACTGAAGGCTTCAGGCTGCCCAGGTCAGCCAGCACTGCGGGGATGCTGTCAGCCACGGCTACTGTGAGTGTAACAGTGGCCGAGAGAGGCGGCTGCCCGTGGTCCTGGACAGCCACCACCAGGCTCTGCTTCAGTGCATCTCTGTCCAGCAGGGCCCGTGCTGTGCGCACCTCGCCCGTGTGCAGCCCCACAGAGAACAGCCCTGGCTCGCTGGCCTTGAGCAGCCGGTAGGACAGCCAGGCATTCTGGCCAGAGTCCCTGTCCACTGCCACCACCTTGGTCACCAGGTAGCCAGGTTCTGCAGAGCGTGGTGCCAGCTCCACGCCTGTGGATCCATCGGTGGGGAGGGTGGGGTAGAGGATCTCGGGGGCATTGTCATTCTGGTCCAGTACGAAGATGGTGAGGGAGGCATTGCTGCTGAGAGGTGGGTCCCCACTGTCACTGGCTGTCACCCAGAGCTGCAGGTCTCGGAACTGCTCATAGTCGAAGGAGCGCAGTGCATACAGGACACCAGTGTCAGAGTTGATGGATACATAGGAGGACAGCGGTACACCTTGGACGGTGTCCTCGGCCAAGGAGTAGGTGACTTGGGCGTTGCGGTCACTGTCGGGATCCAGTGCATTCACGGAGAAGATAGAGGCACCTCTGGGGTTGTTCTCCGGGACATAGATAGAATAAGAGGAGCGGGGGAAGGCAGGCGGGTTGTCGTTGGTGTCAGCCACCTGTAGGGAGATGAGCGTCTGCGTGGACAGTGGAGGCGTTCCTCTGTCCGTTGCTGTCACGGTGACGTTGTACAAGGACACCCGCTCCCGGTCCAGAGCTGCGGTCGTCACGAGTCGGTAATAGCTGTCTACTGTTTTTTCCAATTCAAACGGGAGATTCGTGGGGATGGAACATGCCACCAGTCCGTTCACTCCCGAGTCTCGGTCGTAGACCTGGAAAAGCCCGATCACCGTCCCCACGGGCGCGCTCTCGGCGACAGTTCGGGTTCCGGATGTGAGCATTACTTCCGGGGCATTATCGTTCACATCCAAGACGGTGATGAAGACTTTGGCTCGGCCTCTAAGCCCGGGACGATCCCTGGCTTCCACCTCTAGCTCGTAGGAACTCGAGACCTCGTAGTCTAGCTCTGCGGAGGTAGAAATTTCTCCTGTCACGATGTCCAAGCAGAAGATCCGAGAGATCTCTTCTGGGATTTTCACGAAGGAGTAGGTGACTTGGGCATGCGCACCCTCATCTTGGTCGGTGGCGTTTACGGCCAGCACCAGTGAACCCACGGGCAGATCCTCAGGGACACTCACTCGATACACGGGCTGAGTGAAGACGGGAGCGTTGTCGTTCGCATCCAGGACCGTGACCAGAATCCGAGCCACACCCGAGCGGGCAGGGTCCCCACCGTCCACGGCGGTGAGGACCAGGCGGTGAGCGGCTTCCACCTCGCGGTCCAGGGCGCGGTCCAGCACCAGCTCCGGGTACTCGCGCCCCTGGACCTCGCTTTGCACGGCCACCGAGAAGTGGCTGTTCTCGCTGAGCCTGAAGCCCTGGAGAGAGTTCATTCCCACATCGGGGTCATAGACCTCCATGAGCGGAAAGCGAGAGGATGGGGCTGCGTTTTCGTGAATTTTTACTTCGAATTCCTCCCTTGAGAATCGGGGGGCGTTGTCATTAATGTCTGTTACCTCCACCTCCACCGAATAAAGCTTCATTTTCTCTTCCACCAGGATGTTCAGGCTCACCAAGCACTGCGCGCTCTGGGCGCAGAGCTCCTCGCGGTCTACCCTGCCCGCCGTGACCAAGCTGCCGCTGCGCGCGTTCAGAGCGAACAGCTGCGCCCTACCTCGGGAGACGATGCGGACTCCGCGCTCCGCCAGCTCCCGCGGCTCCAGCCCCAGGTCCTTGGAGATATTCCCCACGAAGGAGCCCTTCTCCAGCTCCTCAGGAATGGAGTAGCGGATCTGTCCCGCACCGGCTCCCCGCAGCATCCACAGCAGAGTGAAGAGCAGGAGCAGCTCTCTGCGGGGCTGGCGCCCCCGCGCAGCCGCCATTGGTGCCTTCTGAGGGATTTTCCTGCGATTAGGAGTAAGAATGACAGATCCGCACGCCCTTTGATCTCTTCAGCATTAACATCAGGATTCCCAAATCAGCAAAGACCTGATGCAAAGAGTTTCAAGACCAAACATCCTCCGGACGTAGGTGGCAGATCGGCTTTGCTGGCTGGATGCAGAAATCCGAGTTCCCTGGGCTTCTTTTGTCCGAGTTAGTGAACAGCGACGCTTAGAGTCCGAGCGTAGTACTGCACCAGTTTGTGAAACAGGCTTTTACTTCTGCTAAAACTGCAGGGCTGACAAGTCTTAAAAAGTAAATTATCTCTCCAAAAAAGTGAAAAGTCTGAAAGAATCTAAGGAATTTCAAATAATTCTATATCTGTGATTTGCCATGCATTTTTGAAAATAATCTCCAAGGATCATGGAAAACAGGATTATTACTTTTTTGGAGGGAGGTAGATCACGAATGATCAGATTATTCCATCGTCTTCCACCTTTCACTGATTTTCACTAAGAGCACAAAAACAACAAACAACTTTGAATTAAGCCAGCACAGAGCCAGCCATGACAGTGACTATTTCTGGAGCTTATTATCTGTTTTTAATCAGCATATAGATTAAGAACAGCCTTGATGTGGGAAAAAAACTGTATATACTTTCTAAATTCTTTATTCTATTGATTTGAAAGGCATCCCCACATCTCTCTCTCTCTCTTTCTCTCTCTCTCTCTCTCTCACACACACAGAAGGGGTGGGGTGGGGAAGTGAGAAAGAGATTTTCCATAGGACCTGGCACGGTGGCTTAGTTAGCGGCTAAAGTCTTTGCCTTGCATGTGCCAGGATCCCATATGGGTGCCGGTTCATATCCTGGCTGCTTCACTTCCCTCCCAGCTCCCTGCTTGTGGCCTGGGAAAGCAGAAGAGGGCAGTCCAAAGTCTTGGGACCCTGCACCCGCGTGGGAGACCTGGAAGAGGCTCCTGGTTTCGGATTGACTCAGCTTCAGCCCTTGTGTCTGGAGTGAACCAGAGGATGGGACATCCTCTCTGTCTTTCCTCTCTGTAAATCTGATTTTGCAACAAAAATAGATCTTTTAAAAAAATCTTTCATATACTGCTTTACTACTCAAATGTGCATAATAGTTAGGGTTGGCCTAGGCCAGAACCAGGCACTCAATCTGGGTCTTCCACCTGGGAAACAATGACGCTAACACTGCAGGAGAGTGGCAGGTTGCTCCTGTCAGTGGCCATGGTGGTGACACTGTACTCCAGGGTTGGCTCTCAGTCAGGACTCCATCTGTCACCAGCTGTATGTGTTTTTCATATCTTGAATTAATTTGAATGGTAGCCTCCCTTTGAGTTGGCAAAGGACTTCCCCATGCAAGCCAGAGTATGGATCATGCGTTTTGATTAGCACCATTACTGTTCCTGGCTCAGCATCCTCTGGGAGATGCTGGGACTCCAGATGCCAGGGTTATCCCTGGGCATTTGTTGTTTTCGTCCAGAATCTCTATTTGTATTTTACAGCATGCACTGTGCCCTCTGCCGTCCCTTGCTTCCACTCTCAATGTGTAGTTTGCTCTCTCCTCAAAGTTCAGCTCTGCACTGGTGCTAAGCTCCCTTGTCTTACTACCCAGCCTGAACAACTGTCTGGCCGCCTCGCCAACATTGATGAAGGGGTAGGTGATCTGGGCATTGCCGCCCTCATCCGTGTCCTTGGCTATTACTCTCAGCAGCGCTGAGTTGGCAGGCAGGTTCTCCCGGACGCTCGCTGAGTACACGTGCAGGGTGAAGCTCGGTGGGTTACCGTTGGCGTCGGCCACCATGAGCTGGACCGGGGTTGCATTACTCCTGGGTGGTGCACCCCAGTCCATGGCTTTGAGGACCAGGTGGTGGTGAGCCTGCCTCTCCCTGTCCAGGGGCACCGTCTGCACCCGCTCTGGGTAACTGCTGCCATCTGGCTCCTCCTCCTGCACCAAGGAGAAGTGCGGATCGGCGCTGAGGTGGTACTTCGTGTGCCCACTCCAGCGCGAAGGTGGCTCCGGCCGGCCTTGCAAGTTTGGTGCTGTTGTCGCTGAAGATGGGCGTGTGGTTGAGGTCCTGGATCAGCACGGTGACGTGGAAGAAGTTTAAAGGTTTCTCGGCCACTAGAAGCACGTTGCCTTCTGGCCACAGATCTGCTCTCGATCTATGCGGTCCTCACAACCAAGTACCCATCCCCTGGGCTCAAGCTGAAGAATTTCTTCTCCCCACTAACCCGGAGATTCCGAGCGGGCAGATTGTGCACGGCCCCATGTCCCCCGCGAGGTTCCCCATCGGCCAGCCCCGGACCAGCTTCTCCGGGATGGCACAGTGGAGCTGCCCCGGCCCGCAGCGCAGAACAAAGGCAGCAGGAAGAGAAAGGGCGCCGGCGCCCACACCACCGGACCCCGGCGGGCCCGAGCCTTTGCTTCTGATTCCGAAGGGGTGATCCCAAGAGTTCTTGGGGGAGGGGAGGTTACGAGTGAGTGTCTCGGTGGGAGTCTCCGACGTGTATCTCCATGGAAGGCAGCGGGCGAGAGCGCGTTTCTCTTCCTGTGCCGCCAGCTTCTAGCAGTTCGGCCCTGCGGACCCTCCGCCCAGCACTAGCCAACATCGCCACCCTGCACCGAGGCACAGGTGACAAACCAACTGCAAATAAAGGCTTTCGGAGGCAGTTCTCCCATATATGAATACCGATATTCATTCTTTCATTTTACAAGAGGTTTTAATCTTTTAAGTATTCTTTGTTTCTTCAGTCTGGTTTTTCATTTCCTTGAACTTGAACTGTATCCGTCCAAATCTAGTGTCTTTGACTTGTCCGAGAGCAGAGATAAACCTGTTCAAGTTGTTCACTGGCATTGTGCTTTCAGTTCCCAAGTTCATAAAGTGATCATAACAATGTATTTCCTGCTTAACTTAACAAAAATGAAGACCAAATAATGTATATAAAAGGATACAAATGATAGTGTTGTTGATGCAGGTATAATATCAAAATTCCTAAAATATCAGCCTGATACCATATGATGTTATTTCATTCTTCCCTTTTCTTCATAGTTTTTAGCTTTCTTACATTTCAGTATCTTATATATTATTTTCCCATGGAAAGAAGTGACATGATAGGTAAGCACGAGGATTAATGGTCCTTGTAAAATAGAGATATGAGGATAGTAAGGAGAGTCACTCGTTCCCTGGTTTCCAACGGCGCTCTTTTAATTAGCACAGTACGGTTTAAACTATTTGACAGATGATTATTTTTCATAGTACATTATGGCTGTTCTAAACTTGACTGTTTCTTTGTAGCTAGATTAACAAGGTGAGATAGATATTTGGGTTTTAGGGGGTGAAGCACAGTTTCTATAATTGTACAAGGGGACTACAAAAGGCTCATGCAAAGATGGATTTCAAAGGTAACATGCATCTCCCTCCTATGTTCTAAGCAATGTAGCCAATGTTGTTATGTTTCCTTGATATTCAGGTGAGTAACTGATCACCCCATCCTCTTGTTATTGGCACTCTTCCTTGGTTAATATGCAGTTTGTTTACTTGCTTCTAAAACTTTCCTGAATGTTTAACTTCATTTCCAGGCCAGAAGATTTTCCAAGAAGCCATCTTTAGCTTCTGCGACATACCATTGTTAATCCAAAGCTTGGCAGGTGTGCAGCGATATGAACTCGCCTCGCGATGCAAACCACTCACACTGCTCATTGTATCTGGGATTCTCAGTAAGCTCCCGTTGATGTGTTTATAGCACATACAAATTGTTCCAGAAAATTCCCATGCAAGTGATTTCCACCCGTCTCTGAATACTTAAATTAATTAAATTAAATTAAATTAATTTAATTAAATTAATACGAGCAAGCTATATAAGTACATATACCACTAAACTATGTGGTAAAAATAGTAAGATAATGAGTGTATGAGGATTGGACATTTTATTATGCAAAGCCTATTGGCTGTATGTAGAGGTTTAAATGATATTTTTCTTTTGTGTGAAAAAGTTCACTCAGGATATACACCAAAACTGATATTCCTTTCTTTAAGAAGTAATAGGAGAGTTTTCATGCAGGAGTGGACAGTGTCCTACCAAATACATGCTCTTGTTAATCATGGGGTACATTTGCCATTGACTGAATCTGTACATTTTGTATTGAGTTCAGAATTGCATACCTATTCTAATGTCCTTGAAGTAAATGCTTAAACAACAAAAATGAGGTAGCCAACAGTTACCAGTTGTATCAAAACCCTTCCATCTGGCTGAGTTATGCAGCCTAACATCTCCTTAACAATACTGCATTATCGTTTCCCCTCATTCATAATTTGCAGCTACTACTCAAGGTGGTGAAAACTTGAAAGGCTAAAACATATTTGAAAAAGACATGCATACAAGTCATTTTCAGCGAAGTAGATGTAGAAAACGAACTAGGTATGTTTTTCCATCAAACACACACATATTCCTGGAATTTGATACTCACAGATATTTCATTAAGAAAGGCCTATTAAAATGATCACATCTCTCAGAAATGAAATTTTAAACTTTAAGCAATTCTTAAGTTGAATTGATTTTCCTTTCTTTTTAAAAAGGAGGACATGAAGCTCAATACACCTTTCCTATCCTTTTGGTCTTTCTTGTTCTAGATGATTCATTGATTCATTTGGAAGGCAGAGTGACAGAGAAAAAGAAGGACACACACACACGCCTTCCATCTGCTGGTTCACGTTCCCAAATCAATACCTATGACTGGATAAGGCTAAACCAGGAGTCAGGTACTCCATCTAGGTCTCCCATGTGGCTAGCAAGAACCTAAGGACTTGGACCACTATTTGGGCACATTAGCAGGAAGGTGGATTGAAACCAGAAGAGCGCCAACCAGCACTCTGATATGGAATGCCTGCATTCCAAGCAGTAGGTTAACCCACTGTGCCACAATGCCTACTCCCCCACGTTGACTTGTCAAATACACATCTTAGATTTTTGTTTAAAAAAAAAAAAGGCAGAAAAGCAGTCAGTCCAGAGATAATGATCATGATGAATGATGAGTTACCACTAACAAGAAGCTGTCTTATCTGACACCGGAGAGGCTCTTGTTTCTCACAATGAGCATATGCATATGACCTATGTTATTGATATAAATTGAATGTAGCAGAGTCTGAAGTCTTCATGTCACAGAATAAAACAAATTCTAAAGTTCCTTCTCATTGATTTCTTTGCTCAACAAATACACATATCTAATCATTAAGCGGTTTAGCCCAAACTTCAGATTTTAGAATGTTACAGCCATTATCATCAATAGACATTTGACCTACCTTTCTGATATTCACTGTGTAGAAGTTTCAGAATTTGCTGCTAACTTATGCAAATACTGTACATTATCGCAATGTGAAAACGTACATATACTAAAATATTCTTCCTAAACAATGTGTTTCCCAAAGCACATTCAACTCACAATGCTCTTGAGGCAAATATTCGAAACAAAGCAACATACTGAACAAGTTGAACTAACAAAACCACTATTTC
Source organism: Ochotona curzoniae (assembly GCF_017591425.1). Lineage (NCBI taxonomy): Eukaryota > Metazoa > Chordata > Mammalia > Lagomorpha > Ochotonidae > Ochotona > Ochotona curzoniae. The sequence goes on from NW_024464918.1 coordinate 1,129,116, forward strand.
ATGAACAGAAGAGCAGTTCCAAAGGATGCAAAATCTTCAGACAAAATGTTTATGCCTGCCACTTTTCTTTAAAGCAACTTTTCACTGATGTCCACTCTCAACAGCTAAATTTTCTAATACCCACAACCGAATAAAGAAGACACTAAGTTAGAATTTGAAGATAAAGCAAATCAAATCCAGCTAATAGAGCCAATAGAAACTTACTGTATGGATAATGAGCTCATCCATACTACAAGAAAACTGACCTGAATGGCTCCAGGCTCCTCCTTGCTTGGGTTTATCTTATCTGACACCAGGAGAGGCTCTTGTTTCTCACCACTGTCTTCGCTAATGAGCATATCCGCATAGTTGGGCTGCGGGAAGATCAAATGGCTTTTCCGGGAGTCCGTGGTAAGAGAGATCTCATGAGAGTAGGTCTGCAGGAAGGTGTCCACTCCCACAAAGTGTGAGGCTGGCACACCCGACAATCTCCCTCTTGAGGCTTGCAGAAGGCGGGAGTGGTGCCAGCGCCTCAGCCTGAGTGCCAGCAGCACAATCACAAAGGCCAGGAAGACACACGACACTGTGGCCACTGCCACCACCAGGTACAGAGTCAGGTCTGCCTCATCAGCTTCCACTGAAGGCTTCAGGCTGCCCAGGTCAGCCAGCACTGCGGGGATGCTGTCGGCCACGGCCACTGTGAGTGTAACAGTGGCCGAGAGAGGCGGCTGCCCGTGGTCCTGGACGGCTACCACCAGGCTCTGCTTCAGTGCATCTCTGTCCAGCAGGGCCCGTGCTGTGCGCACCTCGCCCGTGTGCAGCCCCACAGAGAACAGCCCTGGCTCGCTGGCCTTGAGCAGCCGGTAGGACAGCCAGGCATTCTGGCCAGAGTCCCTGTCCACTGCCACCACCTTGGTCACCAGGTAGCCAGGTTCTGCAGAGCGGGGTGCCAGCTCCACGCCTGTGGATCCATCGGTGGGGAGGGTGGGGTAGAGGATCTCGGGGGCATTATCATTCTGGTCCAGCACAAAGAGGGTGAAGGAGACATTGCTGCTGAGAGGTGGGTCCCCACTGTCACTGGCTGTCACCCAGAGCTGCAGGTCTCGGAACTGCTCATAGTCGAAGGAGCGCAGTGCATACAGGACGCCAGTGTCAGTGTTGATGGAGATGTAGGAGGACAGAGGCGCTCCCTGAAATGTATATTCAGCCAGGGAGTAGGTGACTTGGGCATTGTCACCACTGTCTGGGTCATGAGCTGTCACGGAGAAGATGGAGACACCCCTGGGGTTGTTTTCCAGGAGGGAGGTGTAGTAGGAGGCATGAGTGAAAGTGGGTGGATTGTCATTCACATCACGGACTTTCAGGAAGATGTGATTTTCTGTAGACAAAGCAGGAGTTCCATGGTCCTTGACGGTTACTGTGATATTGTAATCTGAAGTCTCCTCCCTGTCCAGGGCGCTTGTGGTTAGCAGGTGATAGTAATTATCAATGGACTTTTCGAGTTTAAAAGGCAGGTTGCTGGGGACAGAGCATTCAATTTCACCATTCTCTGCAGAATCAGCATCATGCACACTGAACAGTGCGATCAAGGTCCCAGGAAGGCAGTCCTCAGCCACAGAACTGGTGAGAGAGGTGAGGATCACTTCGGGGACATTGTCATTCACGTCTTGGACTGTGATCAGCACTTTGGCGCTGGTCAGAAGGGCGCCTCCATCCTGGGCTACCACTTCCATGCGGTAGAAACTGGTTTTTTCATAATCCAGGGGTTGCAAAGTCGAGATTTCCCCCGTGTTGGGATCAAGATGGAAAGTCTCTGCAATTTTGTCTTCCTCATTGCGGAAAGTGTAGGCTAGTTTTCCGTTTATCCCTTCGTCTGGGTCCGTAGCGGTCAGCGTGAGGAGCTGAGTGCCCACGGGGACATTTTCCGGCACACTCACTCTGTACTCAGATCGAGGGAACAGGGGCGCGTTGTCGTTTGCGTCGAGGATCTCCACGAGGATGTGCGCGGTGCTAGACAGTGTGGGCTCTCCACCATCCAAGGCAGTAAGCAGGAGGCTGTAAACAGCTTCTTTTTCGCGGTCCAGGGGCTGTTCCAGCACCAGCTCCGGGTATTTCTCGCCATCATTTCCGGTTTTCACGTTCAAAGAGAAGTACAGATTGGAGCTGAGCTGGTAACTGTGGAGCGAGTTCACGCCCACATCCGCATCCCGCGCAAAGGGAAGCACCAACCGCGTCCCCACAGCCGCATTTTCATTGATTTTTACTTTTAATTCCTCATCCCGGAATCGCGGAAAGTTATCATTGATATCCATTATTTCTACCTCCACTCCATAAATTTTCATTTTATTTTCCACCAATACGTTGAAGCTCACCACACACCGCAGGCTCTGGGCACAAAGCTCCTCGCGGTCTATCCTGCCCGCCGTGACCAAGCTGCCGCTGCGCGCGTTCAGAGCGAACAGCTGCGCCCTACCTCGGGAGATGATGCGGACTCCGCGCTCCACCAGCTCCTGCGATTCCAGCCCCAGGTCCTTGGCGATGTCGCCCACCAGGGCGCCTTTTTCCAGCTCTTCGGGGACGGAGTAGCGGATCTGCCCGGCTCCCTGAGCGCACAATGTCCCCAGCAGCACAAGCAGTGGCAGCTCTGTGCAGCTCCAGGGCTTCCGTGGCTCCGCCATTGCCTTCCCTGCGGCCAATTTTCTTTCACTCTTGTCTCAGTCTGCTGTTTCTCTGTTTTTCTAAAACCAAGAGGAGCATATCCCCTGGCCAAGCTGGGAGTGGGGGCACAGATGCGCGGCTCTCCCCAGGATTTTATCTGATCTGTGTTCCATAGGGAAAGGCAGAGTCCGGCGGCTTCTCTTACAGCTTTTCTCCCATCTTGGTGAACAGCGACGCCCAGAGTCTTAATCAATTACTACACCAATTCTGTTTCTCATTTCCCTGAAGTTTAACTCCATATTAATTTCCAATAATTTTGCCATATCCTTAAAGTGCTGTAGTAATTTTGTTTATAATTTTCATGCTTTAATTTTGAAATAACGGAAGGGTGCCACTACGCTTCAAGTCAGTATATTATTTTACTTCCTCAGAAAAGTTGTATTTAATGTATCATCGAACATTTGCCCTTTACTTACCTTCTATATATTGAGTTCTTTTAGTTGAGATATCGAGATTCTTACCTTTGTATCCCTCAAGTGTTATTCAACCCCCCCCCCATGATATATGTATGAAAACTTGCCCATTGGTACTGAAAAAACACTAGGTTCTCAAATGTTTCTTTGCAAAAAAAAAAAAAATCATTGTGCAAATTCTATTCTATCACATGTCATGCGTAAAACGGTTAAGGGCCTTTGCTTCTTCTGAGGCTTTTCAGAAAGTTTTCTAGATTTTCCATCTATGAAAACAGCAACGGCACTGTCTCATCCCTGAATTGCATTACTTCCATATGTCTTACCCATGTTCCCAAATACTTGGAGTCAGACAGTGTACAGTGACAGGCTCTTGGAGGCGACAGATACAGTGATGCTGACCAGGCCTTCAGACCATCATCAGTACAGAAATCACGCCTGGCATACTCATCAGCAAGAAGCAGTGGGGGGCACTTTTGTGTTGGGACAGACACTGATGTTACCACCTTTTGAATGATATCAGAACAGAAAACCCTCTTAACAGAAAAGATGAAAGAGGACCCGAAAGAGGCCTCAAAGTGAGAGAAGCATTTTTTTTTTTTACCTAATGATGCCATCATAGGAAACATTTTAGCACAAGTTTAAGTGTAGATATTTTGTATCTAAAATTCAAAAACTCTAGACCAAAGATTTGATATTTGGCAGAAAAGGTGAGCACAGGTTGCAAACTGTTTTCTCAAAGATGCACTTTTCTCTGCAGAGCAGCTTGTTCATAAGCACAACCACATCAATTTCCCACCTTTGTTCTATTCACTGGTCATGGCAGACACACCGGACCTTAAACATCACCCAACCTTTAAAAATACATTTGGGGTGCCCTGAGCATTTAGCCTATAAAGTACTTAGCATGTGGGTCTTCAAGTCAGTAAGACTATATCTTTGCCAAGTTCTGTGACTTTGGGTGGAACTCTCCCTTTCCACTTTGTTTCCATAAACCAGCAAAATGAGGACCTTTAACTTGGAACTTTTATGAGGTTAATAGGAAATAGAAGGGGGCTAGTGCTGTGACACAGGGTTAAGTAGCTTCCCGTGATGGCTGACAACCCATGACACCCCTTCTGAACACTGATCCAAGTCCCAGCTGCACAAGTGCAGATCCAGTTTCATGCTAATGCACCAGGGAAAGCAGTGGGACAAGAACCAGGTACTTGGGCCTGCTACCACCCACAGATGGACCAGCCCTCCTGGTTGCATCCATGTGAAGAGTGAACCAACAGACAGGAGCACTCTATCTTACTTCATCTGCTCCTCCCTTCTCTCTGTAACTCAGCCTTTTGAATAAGTTTTTAAAAGGTATATTTTTTAAAAGAGAAACTAGAAATTACATTTGAGTAAGAAATGTCTTGTACGTGGAAGGAATCACACAGATATCTCCTAATAATAAAAAGGAAGAAATATAAACATGAGGAACAAAATGAAATACTTCAGGGCGTGAAGGCTTACAGCTACAAGTAACACTCTTCTGGTCGGAAGCCCACGCTGAAGAGTTGGTTAGATGAGAATAAGATAATTAAGGTAGAACATTGCTCAAACCTGACTGGAACCTACTACCCCAGTTACACGATGTGCTAACAAACAGTAAAATTTGGGGTGAAAAGAACTAAACCCAAACTCACATTTAATATGGTGTCTGACGCAGATGCAACTCCAGCATCTTCCTGATTCGCATTTGGTACCCAACCAGCATCGCCACAAAGAAGATCCTGAGGGGGAGCCGTTTCTGGGGCGACCGTGAGAAAATTAAATTCTGTTTTGGCCGACTGTGAGGCAACGCATAGATTGTAGGCATAGGGCAGAGTGCCCTCAGTGTAGCTGGGAAGAACTCCGGGTCCCAAGGTGGAGCTAAGCCCAGGCTGGAAGCAGCCTCCCATTGCGGAGCTGGAGGAGCGGCGCAGGCGCAGCGCGATGGCCAGGATCACCGTGAGCAGGAAGAGCACGGAGATGGCGGCCAAGGCCAGCACCAGGTAAAACTGCAGCTCGGCCTGAGGGTCCGAGGGCGCCGCGTGCTCACTCAGGTCCGGCGGCACCTCCTGCAGGCTGTCCGCGAAGACCAGGTGCAGCGTGGCGGTGGCAGACAGCGGCGGCTGGCCGCCATCGCGCACAGCCACCAGCAGGCGCTGGCGGGCCGCGTCCCTGTCGCCCAGGGCGCGCGCTGTGCGCACCTCGCCCGTGCGCAGCCCCAGGCTGAAGAGCCCGGGCTCGCTGGCCTGCAGCACGTGGTACGAGAGCCAGGCGTTGTGGCCAGAGTCGGCGTCCACCGCCACCACCTTGGTGACCAGGTAGCCGGGCTCGGCGGCGCGCGGCACCGTGTCGAAGAGCGCCGAGCCGTCGGGCGCCAGCGCCGGGTACAGCACGCGCGGCGCGTTGTCGTTGCGGTCGCCCACCAGCACGCGCACGCTCACGTTGGCGCTGAGTGCGGGCGAGCCCTGGTCGCGGGCCTGCAGCGTGAGGTGGAAGGCGCGCAGCTGCTCGTGGTCCAGGGCGCGCTGCGCGAACAGCACGCCGCTGTGTGCGCTCACTGACACGTAGGACGCCAGCGTTTGTGCCTCCAGGTCGCTGGCCACGATGGAGTAGGTGACCTGACCATTGGAGCCCAGATCGGGGTCGGAGGCGCTGACCTGCGCGATGGAGGCTCCTGGGGGATTGTTCTCTGCCACGTGGACCACGTAGGAGGGCTGCTGGAAGACAGGCGCGTTGTCGTTGACGTCAGCGATGTGCACTGTGACGCTGACACTGGAGGAGAGTGGTGGCTTGCCTCTGTCTGTGGCCGTGATGGTGACATTGTACTCCGGGGTCTGCTCGCGGTCCAGGACCTTGTCTGTAATGAGCTTGTAGTAGTTCTTGGAGGAAGATTTCAGTACGAACTCGGGTGTCTCTAGAACGCGGCAGTGGACTTTTCCATTGTCTCCAGAATCTCTGTCTCTCGTTTTGATCAAGGCGATCACCGTCCCTGGAGGCGAATCCTCGGGCAGGGGAGTGAACACAGAAGTCACAATGACTTCAGGTGCACAGTCGTTCACATCTTGAATTTCAACTTGTACCCTGCAGTGGGCGGCCAAATCTCCAGGGTCTTTCGCCTCTATATTCAGGGTGTAGCTCTGTGCAATTTCGTAATCCAGGTCGCCCTTTGTTTTGATTTCCCCCGTGATTTGGTCCAAACTAAAGAAGCGCTCCACTCGCTCGTCCGCATTATGGAAGGAGTAAGAGATGTGGGCGTTGCTGCCCTCGTCCTGGTCGGTGGCCACCACTCGGAGCACGGAGAAGCCGGTGGGCACGTCCTCCCACAGTGTGACGGTGTACACGTCCTGGCCGAACACTGGGGCGTTGTCATTGGCATCAGTGACCTGGATTTGGATCTGGGTGGTGCCGCTCTGGGGCGGGTCCCCGCCATCTACCGCCGTGAGGACCAGACGATGGAAACTCTGTTCTTCTCGATCCAGAGGACGTTTTAGAATCAATTCCAGGTATTTCTGCCCATCCAGAGTCTGTTTGTCCGCGAGATCAAAGTACTCGTTGTCATTCAGGTGGTAGCTTTGCAGCGAGTTTGGACTCGCATCTGAATCCAGGGCTGGGTCGAGCGGAAATGCGGCACCTGGTTTGGTGGATTCTCCAATTTTTAAATCCACATGAGTCTGCTTGAAGAGCGGGGTGTTGTCATTTATATCCAGCACTGTCACCGCTATGTGGAAAATATTTAGCGGGTTTTCAGCAACAGCATCGAAATCTAGGACGCACAGAGGCTGCTTCCCGCAGATCTGCTCTCGGTCTATCCTGTCTCCCACCAATAAGTCCCCGCTCTCCGGGCTCACAGTGAAATAGTCTTTCTCCGAGCTCACCCGCAGCTTCCGGGCTGGCAAGTCCCGGGCGCTGAGTCCCAGATCCTTGGCGAGGTTTCCTACCACCGAATTCTTAGCCAGCTCCTCGGGGACTGAATAACGAATTTGGTCCGCGAGAGCCCCGCGGAACAGACAGAGCAAAAAGGGCGACAGTACCTGCAGCCACGGCGCGGAAAGGCGCGGTCCTGCGCTCAGCTTCATTCTCTCTCCCTTTTTTCCAGGCGCTGCTCTGCTCCTTTGCCGCCAGGAGGAACGAGACCTTCAACGACGGCAGAATCTGAGGCTGAGGTACTTTTCCTGCTCTTATTTTCTGTATCTGAATCCCGTTGAGCCTTCTCTGCGGGTTGCTTTGAGCAGGAAGTTCCCCCAGCAAGAAACTCCCTAACGCGTCTCCGGTATCATCTCTCTTCATTTGCCTTATAGCGACACCCAGAGTTTTTTTCTGGAAACTGCACCCATATATTGTAAATGCCAAGAACCTTTTTCTTTTTTGCGTTGTAGAGAGTATCTATTTGTTGTAAAACATTTAAAAGATTCACAACCTCCAAAATCAGGGGATGCATGCAATAAACTTTCTCCTTCTCATCGCTGCTTTCAAGTGAGTGCTATGTTTCTTGGGTAATCCTCCCAGAACTACGATTTGTATAGTGCTGTGGATTTTCAAAATTAATCTCCTCCCTTCTTTCTTTATTCAAAAGTAGGCTGGCAATATAACATATTGTGCACTTTAATAAAAATCTGTTATATCTTTGAGATTTCTTCATGCCAGTTCATAAAGAGAATTTCTATTTATTTTCTACAGCTATGTAATATTATGTCATGTACATATTACCATAATAGTTACTTTCATTAGATCATCATTTATAAAAGAAATTAAGGATCCATTAAGCAACAATACATTTTACATTTTGTATTAGTTTACAGATGACCTTCTTCTCTAGTGGACCTTTAAGACATGTCCTACTGGGATTCTGGAATGTCACCATCTCTTTCAGACTCTGATTACATGGAAAGTATTTTTAGGGCTTCAGCATTTTAAGGCATTTTTCCTTAGACATGAGTTATGTCTCAATATTCACTGGTTATTTCTTCTTTCCTAAGCCAGTTAAATGTATATCACATTCTGTTTTATGTTTTGTTCCACAACTTCGATCAAAACAAAACTGTGTGGGCATGAAAATTCTTTTTCAAAATTTATATAGGAGACAGAGACAAGGACGCAGGAAGAGAGGGAGAGAGAGAGAAAAACATTTCCATGTGCTGGGTTACTTCCCAAATGCCCACAAAGGCCAGGGCTTGGCCTGGTCAAGCTAGGTACCAGGGATGTCACCCAAGTCTTGCACAAGAGTGGCAGAAGCCCCAACCCTTTAGCCATCACTACTACCTCCTAGGACAGGAACTGGCAGACAGCTGGAATCAGGGGGTAGGGCCTGGGCGGTGAATGCGGGCACCCTGATGCAGGATACAGGCGTTTTAACTGCCATAGGCTAAGTGCCAGTATCTAAACTGCTCGTCATTGTGCTTCTGTGGACTCACATTCTACAAGGAATTGCTAAAACTTCCAAGACCACAATATGTTGATTTGTACAGCTGTAAACATTTACAAATTTTGAATTAATGCACAGAGCTAAATGAGTGCACATCGCACAAGTGTTACACGCTTTCCTCACTCTGTTATCTGAGAGTGATTTAGCAAGACAATGATGAGATAGGCTTACTAAGAGACATCAGTATCAGTCCAGAATGCCAGAAACTCATCCGTTATAAGAGATCCAAATAATGAAAATTGCATAAACCCCAGAAAGCTTTTTACTTGGAAGCCATAATGAGTTTCAAAAGTGATGCTATGATAAGTGATTTAGATATTTTAAAATTTACTCCTACAACGGACTTCTATACTAGTAGATAAAAGGGAATGGATGATATTTTCAGTAATCACAGAACTGTATCTAATCTCTCGTATATACTCACAGAACAGAAAAAAAGAAATCCTGGCAAGTCCCAGTCGATTAATTCTATTTCGACAATAAAGTAACAAATATCAAGCATACACAAGCTGCCAATTTTTTCTAACTATGTGAGACAACAAACTGTAAAGAAAAGTAAACGTCAACAAAAGATGCTATCATGTAAAAGGAGGAAATACTAAAAATACTCAACACAAAATCAACAATATTTCCAGGAAGAGAAGCAAACATAACAGAACAGCTGTTACCAATATTGCTAGTGTAACCTATGCTTCAAAAATGCAAAAATAAGAGTGATATTTAAAGATGTAAATGCCTAAGTAGCTGCAACAGAAAATTCAATATGATGTAATGTCTACAGAAAAAAAGAAAAAACTCATACATCCTGGGTAAGCTACAATAAGAGAAGAACAAAGTAATACATGAAAAATATTTCCTTATATAATGTTCTGTTATTTATCACTTCTAAAATCATTGAAGAAGACATTGAAGGCAATGGAACATTCATAGAGAGGCGCAACTACTTCGGACCTTAACTAACACTCACAATAGAGACACACATTATGCCAACATTATTTGCTATATTAACATCAATCATAACTCAGACTCACCGGGGAAATCGGATCGCCTTTGGTTTCCAGTAAATCCTGAGCTACCAGGAGAGGCTCGCTTTTCCCACAGCTCTCCTGGCTGAGCAGCGTGTCTGCATAGTTGGGCTGAGGGAAGATGAGGTGGCTCCTCCGCGAGTCCGCGGTCAGGGACACCTCATGAGAATAGGTCTGCAGGAAAGCACGCACCCCGTCCACGCCCACCAAGTGCGACGCGGCCACGCCTGACAGCCCGCCTCCTGACGCCTGCAGCAATCGCGACTTGTGCCAGCGCCTCAGCCTGAGTGCCAGCAGCACAATCACAAAGGCCAGGAAGACACACGACACTGTGGCCACTGCCACCACCAGGTACAGAGTCAGGTCTGCCTCATCAGCTTCCACTGAAGGCTTGAGGCTGCCCAGGTCAGCCAGCACTGCGGGGATGCTGTCAGCCACGGCCACTGTGAGCGTGACAGTGGCTGAGAGAGGCGGCTGCCCGTGGTCCTGGACGGCCACCACCAGGCTCTGCTTGAGTGCATCTCTGTCCAGCAGGGCCCGTGCTGTGCGCACCTCGCCCGTGTGCAGCCCCACAGAGAACAGCCCTGGCTCGCTGGCCTTGAGCAGCCGGTAGGACAGCCAGGCATTCTGGCCAGAGTCCCTGTCCACTGCCACCACCTTGGTCACCAGGTAGCCAGGTTCTGCAGAGCGTGGTGCCAGCTCCACGCCTGTGGATCCATCGGTGGGGATGGTGGGGTAGAGGATCTCGGGGGCATTGTCATTCTGGTCCAGCACAAAGAGGGTGAGGGAGGCATTGCTGCTGAGAGGTGGGTCCCCACTGTCACTGGCTGTCACCCAGAGCTGCAGGTCTCGGAACTGCTCATAGTCAAAGGAGCGCAGTGCATACAGGACGCCAGTGTTGGAGTTGATGGACACGTAGGAGGACAGCGGTACACCCTGCACGGTGTCCTCAGCCAGGGAGTAAGTCACTTGGGCATTGTCTCCACTGTCGGCATCCTGGGCAGTCATGCCTAAGATGGAGGCTCCTCTGGGGTTGTTCTCAGGAATGTAGGCAGAGTAGGAAGTGCGAGGGAAGGCTGGCGCATTGTCATTGATGTCCACCACCTGCAGTGTGATGTGAGTTTCTGTAGACAAGGGCGGAGTCCCCTGGTCAGTTGCAGTCACAGTGATGTTGTACTCTGAGACCTCCTCCCTGTCCAGCGCCCTCTGTGTCAGCAGCCGGTGATAGTTTCCATAAGCCTTTTCAAGTGTAAAGGGCAGACTCTCAGGGACTGAACACGTGACAAGGCCATTCTCTCCAGAGTCACTGTCATGCACATTGAACAGTGCAATCACAGTCCCAGGGGGAGAAGCTTCCTGGATTGAACTGGTGAGAGAGGTCATTGTCATTTCAGGAGCGTTGTCATTCACATCCAGGACCGTCACCAGGACTTTGGTTCTGGTTCGGAGACCTGGTCCATCGTGGGCTTCAACATCAATATCATAGAATCCAGATTCCTCATAATCTAGCTTACCCAGGACCTTTAGGTCCCCACTCACAGAATCCAGCTGGAATAGCTGGGATATCTTGTCCCTCACTTTCCGGAAAGAATAAGCCACTTCTCCATTGGTTCCTTCATCCGGGTCTGTGGCTTTGATGGTGAGGAGCCTCGTGCCCACAGGCACGTTCTCACGAACACTTATGTGGTACTCGGGCTGAGAGAACACGGGAGCGTTATCATTGCTGTCTATAAGTGAGATATGAATGCTGACCGTGCCAGACAGAACCGGGTCACCTCCATCGAAGGCGGTGAGGACAAGCTGGTGAGATGCCTTCTCCTCGCGATCCAGGGCATGCTCCAGCACCAGCTCTGGATACTTAATCCCATCTGCCCCACTTTGCACGTCCAGGGAGAAGTGACCATTGGAACTGAGCTGGTAACCCTGTAGGGAATTCACTCCCACATCTGGATCAAAAGCCTCTGGAAGAGGAAATCTAGTTCCTGGAGATTCAATTTCAATCACTCTTATTTCCCTCTGCGCTGTTGCAAAGCTAGGCGCATTATCATTCACATCAAGTATCTCCACTTTCACGCCAATAATCCTCACCTTGTCTTCCAGGAGAATCTCCAGGTTTACCACACACGTTGGAGCTCTGTCACAGAGCTCCTCGCGGTCTACCCTGCCCGCCGTGACCAAGCTGCCGCTGCGCGCGTCCAGAGCGAACAGCTGCGCCCTACCTCGGGAGATGATGCGGACTCCGCGCTCCACCAGCTCCCGCGGCTTCAGCCCCAGGTCCTTGGCGATGTCGCCCACCAAGGAGCCCTTCTCCAGCTCCTCAGGCACCGAGTAGCGGATCTCTTCGGCCCCGATTCCCCACAGGCTGACCAGGAGAACGCAGATCCTCACCAGCGGGCTGCATCCTGGCTGAAAAGAAGTCGGAGCCGCCATGACAGCCTCGCTGCTGCACAGCCTGTGTTTGGGCTTTCCTGGGAGCAGAGCTGCGGAGCCCTAGGATCTTCGGGGTCCCACAAAGTATTCCTTCACTATGTTTTTTTGGATAGCTGTCGGGTGTTCGGAGTGTAGCTTCCGCAGAGCCTCAGAATCTGCAATTTTGCTTTAAAAAAATCTTGCTTGTGCTGAGATTCTTGGCTGGGTCTTTTTCCTCCTTTGGTGAACAGCGACACTCAGAGTCCTAACGTGTTACTGCAGTATGCATGTCTGATAACTATAGTAGCACGAATGAACACTTCTACACAGAATATTAACTTTTCCCAAGAAAAACGTATGGTAGGTTCTAGCTCAATTTTGTAACATAATTCTAAGTAGTTATCTAAAGCCTCAGTAATATAGACTTTGTGACAAAATTCATTTTTACTTAGAAAATACTCTGGTCCATGGGGTATGTTTTTCCTTTTATGTATTTGCATAGTTCATCCACAGGTGATACTTTGAGTATATTAAGCTATATACAGGCATAGCTATCCTCCCCCATACAAGGTGGGATGTGAGAAGAAAGGAAACATAATACAGTCGCCAGTTTGTTTGCAGGTCCTGCCCTAGAACCTGCCAATGCAGAAACAACTTTCCTATTATGAGCCAACAGATTTATTTGTAGAAACACACAGACACCACACACACATACAGACACACACAGAGCAGTAAGTGGGGAGGAGAGAGAGAAATTTCCATACTGATTCTCTTTCCAAATAATGCTGCAGCTACAACTCCAGCTCTCATGTAGCTGAGAAGGATCCAAAAGCAGGAGCCACATGTGCTGCCTTAGCAAGGGGCTGGAACCATGGCAGGTACAGCTTTGGAACCAGAGGCACTCTGACAAGGGCCATGGGCTTTCCTGCATGCCAAATGCTTGCACTGGATTATTAGCTTTTAATTAAAGAATATATTCTGTAGGAATATACACGTATCTGCTTACCACTATTTACTTTATATCATGTTCCATGCATATTTACATAAGTGATTTCCTAAGATTCATGTAGAGATCTATTTATTGGTTAGAGATGTAATAAAATACCATTTTTATACAGTTTCAGGTGACTCTCTTTCATGATTTCCTGAATAGGAAAACCTTCAAAAATGCCCACATGGAGTGTCAAATTCTGATCCACACAAGCTATAGCACATGAGCAGGACACAGGTCAAAGTGCTAGGTTTAAGCATATTCCCTACTGAGCCTTTGCCCTCTATGATTTATGATTCCTCTCAAGGGACAGCAAGTTATACTCCAGGTTTATACCCAAACCTTTGCAGGTAGAGACAAAAGCCTATATCAACATGAATATACACAAACAAGGATTATAATCACAATATGTATAATCATTTGCTTAATCCTTTGTAAATCATTAACTAAATGTGTCACTGAGATGAAAAGTATTGTGTGATTGGACAATGACAAATATATAGCTTTATGAGAGCACAAAACACCTGGGATAAATATATAACGTAACATGCTTATGTCTGTGAAGATAGGCTGGTGGGAAAGCCTAACACATTTCATGTTATGAAGATTTAAAAACAAAAATGCTTTATTTGTTAAAATTATGCAGACAAAGCTGTTCAAGGACAGGATCTAATCTGTTAACATATACTCAGGCAATTTAGTAAAACTAGTCACAGAAGAGTAACTTAGAGCCAAGACATTCTAACCAAGGAAACAGAGCATCCTGGGAAAAATGACAGGTGTCTCTCCCACTAACATTCATAAATTGGTTAGACCAAGGAACACAAGCCCACACAGTACTAGGCTGGTTAGGGAATGCGGAAATATAGAAAACAACAAGGACACTGCAACAAATGTTTAAAGCACAGGTCAAATAACAGACTTACAGCTATTTCAAATAAATGTAAAGAACTCTCAATAACAATGGCATTAGCATGACTGTGCTTCCTCACTTTGGATAAGGACTCACCGGAGGCAGCCTGAGGTCGTCTTTGGTTTCCAGTAAATCCTGAGCTACCAGGAGAGGCTCGCTTTTCCCACAGCTCTCCTGGCTGAGCAGCGTGTCTGCATAGTTGGGCTGAGGGAAGATGAGGTGGCTCCTCCGCGAGTCCGCGGTCAGGGACACCTCATGAGAATAGGTCTGCAGGAAAGCACGCACCCCGTCCACGCCCACCAAGTGCGATGCGGCCACGCCCGACAGCCCGCCTCCTCCTGACGCCTGCAGCAATCGCGACTTGTGCCAGCGCCTCAGCCTGAGTGCCAGCAGCACAATCACAAAGGCCAGGAAGACACACGACACTGTGGCCACTGCCACCACCAGGTACAGAGTCAGGTCTGCCTCATCAGCTTCCACTGAAGGCTTGAGGCTGCCCAGGTCAGCCAGCACTGCGGGGATGCTGTCAGCCACGGCCACTGTGAGCGTGACAGTGGCTGAGAGAGGCGGCTGCCCGTGGTCCTGGACGGCCACCACCAGGCTCTGCTTGAGTGCATCTCTGTCCAGCAGGGCCCGTGCTGTGCGCACCTCGCCCGTGTGCAGCCCCACAGAGAACAGCCCTGGCTCGCTGGCCTTGAGCAGCCGGTAGGACAGCCAGGCATTCTGGCCAGAGTCCCTGTCCACTGCCACCACCTTGGTCACCAGGTAGCCAGGTTCTGCAGAGCGGGGTGCCAGCTCCACGCCTGTGGATCCATCGGTGGGGAGGGTGGGGTAGAGGATCTCAGGGGCATTGTCATTCTGGTCCAGCACAAAGAGGGTGAGGGAGGCATTGCTGCTGAGAGGTGGGTCCCCACTGTCACTGGCTGTCACCCAGAGCTGCAGGTCTCGGAACTGCTCATAGTCAAAGGAGCGCAGTGCATACAGGACGCCAGTGTTGGAGTTGATGGACACGTAGGAGGACAGCGGTACACCCTGCACGGTGTCCTCAGCCAGGGAGTAAGTCACTTGGGCATTGTCTCCACTGTCGGCATCCTGGGCAGTCATGCCTAAGATGGAGGCTCCTCTGGGGTTGTTCTCGGGAATGTAGGCAGAGTAGGAAGTGCGAGGGAAGGCTGGCGCATTGTCATTGATGTCCACCACCTGCAGTGTGATGTGAGTTTCTGTAGACAAGGGCGGAGTCCCCTGGTCAGTTGCAGTCACAGTGATGTTGTACTCTGAGACCTCCTCCCTGTCCAGCGCCCTCTGTGTCAGCAGCCGGTGATAGTTTCCATAAGCCTTTTCAAGTGTAAAGGGCAGACTCTCAGGGACTGAACACGTGACAAGGCCATTCTCTCCAGAGTCACTGTCATGCACATTGAACAGTGCAATCACAGTCCCAGGGGGAGAAGCTTCCTGGATTGAACTGGTGAGAGAGGTCATTGTCATTTCAGGAGCGTTGTCATTCACATCCAGGACCGTCACCAGGACTTTGGTTCTGGTTCGGAGACCTGGTCCATCGTGGGCTTCAACATCAATATCATAGAATCCAGATTCCTCATAATCTAGCTTACCCAGGACCTTTAGGTCCCCACTCACAGAATCCAGCTGGAATAGCTGGGATATCTTGTCCCTCACTTTCCGGAAAGAATAAGCCACTTCTCCATTGGTTCCTTCATCCGGGTCTGTGGCTTTGATGGTGAGGAGCCTCGTGCCCACAGGCACGTTCTCACGAACACTTATGTGGTACTCGGGCTGAGAGAACACGGGAGCGTTATCATTGCTGTCTATAAGTGAGATATGAATGCTGACCGTGCCAGACAGAACCGGGTCACCTCCATCGAAGGCGGTGAGGACAAGCTGGTGAGATGCCTTCTCCTCGCGATCCAGGGCATGCTCCAGCACCAGCTCTGGATACTTAATCCCATCTGCCCCACTTTGCACGTCCAGGGAGAAGTGACCATTGGAACTGAGCTGGTAACCCTGTAGGGAATTCACTCCCACATCTGGATCAAAAGCCTCTGGAAGAGGAAATCTAGTTCCTGGAGATTCAATTTCAATCACTCTTATTTCCCTCTGCGCTGTTGCAAAGCTAGGCGCATTATCATTCACATCAAGTATCTCCACTTTCACGCCAATAATCCTCACCTTGTCTTCCAGGAGAATCTCCAGGTTTACCACACACGTTGGAGCTCTGTCACAGAGCTCCTCGCGGTCTACCCTGCCCGCCGTGACCAAGCTGCCGCTGCGCGCGTCCAGAGCGAACAGCTGCGCCCTACCTCGGGAGATGATGCGGACTCCGCGCTCCACCAGCTCCCGCGGCTTCAGCCCCAGGTCCTTGGCGATGTCGCCCACCAAGGAGCCCTTCTCCAGCTCCTCAGGCACCGAGTAGCGGATCTCTTCGGCCCCGATTCCCCACAGGCTGACCAGGAGAACGCAGATCCTCACCAGCGGGCTGCATCCTGGCTGAAAAGAAGTCGGAGCCGCCATGACAGCCTCGCTGCTGCACAGCCTGTGTTTGGGCTTTCCTGGGAGCAGAGCTGCGGAGCCCTAGGATCTTCGGGGTCCCACAAAGTATTCCTTCACTATGTTTTTTTGGATAGCTGTCGGGTGTTCGGAGTGTAGCTTCCGCAGAGCCTCAGAATCTGCAATTTTGCTTTAAAAAATCTTGCTTGTCCTGAGATTCTTGGCTGGGTCTTTTTCCTCCTTTGGTGAACAGCGACACTCCGAGTCCTAACGTGTTACTGCAGTATGCATGTCTGATAACTATAGTAGCACGAATGAACACTTCTACACAGAATATTAACTTTTCCCAAGAAAAACGTATGGTAGGTTCTAGCTCAATTTTGTAACATAATTCTAAGTAGTTATCTAAAGCCTCAGTAATATAGACTTTGTGACAAAATTCATTTTTACTTAGAAAATACTCTGGTCCATGGGGTATGTTTTTCCTTTTATGTATTTGCATAGTTCATCCACAGGTGATACTTTGAGTATATTAAGCTATATACAGGCATAGCTATCCTCCCCCATACAAGGTGGGATGTGAGAAGAAAGGAAACATAATACAGTCGCCAGTTTGTTTGCAGGTCCTGCCCTAGAACCTGCCAATGCAGAAACAACTTTCCTATTATGAGCCAACAGATTTATTTGTAGAAACACACAGACACCACACACACATACAGACACACACAGAGCAGTAAGTGGGGAGGAGAGAGAGAAATTTCCATACTGATTCTCTTTCCAAATAATGCTGCAGCTACAACTCCAGCTCTCATGTAGCTGAGAAGGATCCAAAAGCAGGAGCCACATGTGCTGCCTTAGCAAGGGGCTGGAACCATGGCAGGTACAGCTTTGGAACCAGAGGCACTCTGACAAGGGCCATGGGCTTTCCTGCATGCCAAATGCTTGCACTGGATTATTAGCTTTTAATTAAAGAATATATTCTGTAGGAATATACACGTATCTGCTTACCACTATTTACTTTATATCATGTTCCATGCATATTTACATAAGTGATTTCCTAAGATTCATGTAGAGATCTATTTATTGGTTAGAGATGTAATAAAATACCATTTTTATACAGTTTCAGGTGACTCTCTTTCATGATTTCCTGAATAGGAAAACCTTCAAAAATGCCCACATGGAGTGTCAAATTCTGATCCACACAAGCTATAGCACATGAGCAGGACACAGGTCAAAGTGCTAGGTTTAAGCATATTCCCTACTGAGCCTTTGCCCTCTATGATTTATGATTCCTCTCAAGGGACAGCAAGTTATACTCCAGGTTTATACCCAAACCTTTGCAGGTAGAGACAAAAGCCTATATCAACATGAATATACACAAACAAGGATTATAATCACAATATGTATAATCATTTGCTTAATCCTTTGTAAATCATTAACTAAATGTGTCACTGAGATGAAAAGTATTGTGTGATTGGACAATGACAAATATATAGCTTTATGAGAGCACAAAACACCTGGGATAAATATATAACGTAACATGCTTATGTCTGTGAAGATAGGCTGGTGGGAAAGCCTAACACATTTCATGTTATGAAGATTTAAAAACAAAAATGCTTTATTTGTTAAAATTATGCAGACAAAGCTGTTCAAGGACAGGATCTAATCTGTTAACATATACTCAGGCAATTTAGTAAAACTAGTCACAGAAGAGTAACTTAGAGCCAAGACATTCTAACCAAGGAAACAGAGCATCCTGGGAAAAATGACAGGTGTCTCTCCCACTAACATTCATAAATTGGTTAGACCAAGGAACACAAGCCCACACAGTACTAGGCTGGTTAGGGAATGCGGAAATATAGAAAACAACAAGGACACTGCAACAAATGTTTAAAGCACAGGTCAAATAACAGACTTACAGCTATTTCAAATAAATGTAAAGAACTCTCAATAACAATGGCATTAGCATGACTGTGCTTCCTCACTTTGGATAAGGACTCACCGGAGGCAGCCTGAGGTCGTCTTTGGTTTCCAGTAAATCCTGAGCTACCAGGAGAGGCTCGCTTTTCCCACAGCTCTCCTGGCTGAGCAGCGTGTCTGCATAGTTGGGCTGAGGGAAGATGAGGTGGCTCCTCCGCGAGTCCGCGGTCAGGGACACCTCATGAGAATAGGTCTGCAGGAAAGCACGCACCCCGTCCACGCCCACCAAGTGCGATGCGGCCACGCCCGACAGCCCGCCTCCTCCTGACGCCTGCAGCAATCGCGACTTGTGCCAGCGCCTCAGCCTGAGTGCCAGCAGCACAATCACAAAGGCCAGGAAGACACACGACACTGTGGCCACTGCCACCACCAGGTACAGAGTCAGGTCTGCCTCATCAGCTTCCACTGAAGGCTTGAGGCTGCCCAGGTCAGCCAGCACTGCGGGGATGCTGTCAGCCACGGCCACTGTGAGCGTGACAGTGGCTGAGAGAGGCGGCTGCCCGTGGTCCTGGACGGCCACCACCAGGCTCTGCTTGAGTGCATCTCTGTCCAGCAGGGCCCGTGCTGTGCGCACCTCGCCCGTGTGCAGCCCCACAGAGAACAGTCCTGGCTCGCTGGCCTTGAGCAGCCGGTAGGACAGCCAGGCATTCTGGCCAGAGTCCCTGTCCACTGCCACCACCTTGGTCACCAGGTAGCCAGGTTCTGCAGAGCGTGGTGCCAGCTCCACGCCTGTGGATCCATCGGTGGGGAGGGTGGGGTAGAGGATCTCAGGGGCATTGTCATTCTGGTCCAGCACAAAGAGGGTGAGGGAGGCATTGCTGCTGAGAGGTGGGTCCCCACTGTCACTGGCTGTCACCCAGAGCTGCAGGTCTCGGAACTGCTCATAGTCAAAGGAGCGCAGTGCATACAGGACGCCAGTGTTGGAGTTGATGGACACGTAGGAGGACAGCGGTACACCCTGCACGGTGTCCTCAGCCAGGGAGTAAGTCACTTGGGCATTGTCTCCACTGTCGGCATCCTGGGCAGTCATGCCTAAGATGGAGGCTCCTCTGGGGTTGTTCTCGGGAATGTAGGCAGAGTAGGAAGTGCGAGGGAAGGCTGGCGCATTGTCATTGATGTCCACCACCTGCAGTGTGATGTGAGTTTCTGTAGACAAGGGCGGAGTCCCCTGGTCAGTTGCAGTCACAGTGATGTTGTACTCTGAGACCTCCTCCCTGTCCAGCGCCCTCTGTGTCAGCAGCCGGTGATAGTTTCCATAAGCCTTTTCAAGCGTAAAGGGCAGACTCTCAGGGACTGAACACGTGACAAGGCCATTCTCTCCAGAGTCACTGTCATGCACATTGAACAGTGCAATCACAGTCCCAGGGGGAGAAGCTTCCTGGATTGAACTGGTGAGAGAGGTCATTGTCATTTCAGGAGCGTTGTCGTTCACATCCAGGACCGTCACCAGGACTTTGGTTCTGGTTCGGAGCCCTGGTCCATCGTGGGCTTCAACATCGATATCATAGAATCCAGATTCCTCATAATCTAGCTTACCCAGGACCTTTAGGTCCCCACTCACAGAATCCAGCTGGAATAGCTGGGATATCTTGTCCCTCACTTTCCGGAAAGAATAAACCACTTCTCCATTGGTTCCTTCATCCGGGTCTGTGGCTTTGATGGTGAGGAGCCTCGTGCCCACAGGCACGTTCTCACGAACACTTATGTGGTACTCGGGCTGAGAGAACACGGGAGCGTTATCATTGATGTCTATAAGTGAGATATGAATGCTGACCGTGCCAGACAGAACCGGGTCACCTCCATCGAAGGCGGTGAGGACAAGCTGGTGAGATGCCTTCTCCTCGCGATCCAGGGCATGCTCCAGCACCAGCTCTGGATACTTAATCCCATCTGCCCCACTCTGCACGTCCAGGGAGAAGTGACCATTGGAACTGAGCTGGTAACCCTGTAAGGAATTCACCCCCACATCTGGATCAAAAGCCTCTGGAAGAGGAAATCTAGTTCCTGGAGATTCATTTTCAACCACTCTTATCTCCCTCTGCATTGTTGCAAAGCTAGGCGCATTATCATTCACATCAAGTATCTCCACTTTCACGCCAACAATCCTCACCTTGTCTTCCAGGAGAATCTCCAGGTTTACCACACACGTTGGAGCTCTGTCACAGAGCTCCTCGCGGTCTACCCTGCCCGCCGTGACCAAGCTGCCGCTGCGCGCGTCCAGAGCGAACAGCTGCGCCCTACCTCGGGAGATGATTCGGATTCCGTGCCCTACCAGCTCCCGCGGCTTCAGCCCCAGGTCCTTGGCGATGTCGCCCACCAGGGAGCCCTTCTCCAGCTCCTCAGGCACCGAGTAGCGGATCTCTTCGGCCCCGATTCCCCACAGGCAGACCAGGAGAACGCAGATCCTCACCAGCGGGCTGCATCCTGGCTGAAAAGAAGTCGGAGCCGCCATGACAGCCTCGCTGCTGCACAGCCTGTGTTTGGGCTTTCCTGGGAGCAGAGCTGCGGAGCCCTAGGATCTTCGGGGTCCCACAAAGTATTCCTTCACTATGTTTTTTTGCATAGCTGTCGGGTGTTCGGAGTGTAGCTTCCGCAGAGCCTCAGAATCTGCAATTTTGCTTTAAAAAATCTTGCTTGTCCTGAGATTCTTGGCTGGGTCTTTTTCCTCCTTTGGTGAACAGCGACACTCAGAGTCCTAACCTGTTACTGCAATATATTTTTTTGGCTACTAGAGCATCACCTACAAACATATTTACCACACTGATTCTTAACTTTCCCCAAGATTAATTAAGCTCAGATATTAGATGCCAATTTTTGTCACAAAAAGCTAGAAAATTATCTAAAGCTTCCAATACAATACATTTATTATGTGTTTTATTTGCACAAAAATATATGATAATTTTGGGTGATTCTTTTCCTTATCTCGTCTTGTATTTTGTTATCCCCATAGGATACTCTGAGTATAGCATGTTGTATGGGGCAAAATTATCCTCCTATGAACAAGAAGGTGGGATTGAAGGAGAAAGGAAAGAGGTGCTGAGCAGACAGTAGCCAGTAAACTTGGAGGTCCAGTCTAGAATCTTCCTATGCACAAACAACTCATCTACTGTGAGCTGATAGTTTATATTTGAAAAAACAATATCACACACACACACACACACACACACGCACACACACACACACACACACACACACACAGCACAGAGGGGGAAAAACGAGAGAGAGAGATTTCCTACTGGCTGTCTTTCAAAGGAGGCTTCAACGCAATCTCCATCTCCCAAGTGGGTGACAGGGACGCAACTACTAGAGGGACCATGTGCTACATTGGCAAGGTGTGGAACCACAGGTGGATCTAGCTTTTGGACCCAGGCACTCTGACAAGCAGCGAGGGTTTCCAGGCGTCCAAATGCTTGCACCGGTTTATGCATCTTTTTATTTCTGTGATACGTCAAGTGAGACACAGCTCCTTACCTGTGTTGCATGCATTCTTCTTGTTACATGTGTGTTGCAATATGTGCTTTCTTAGTAGACTAAGATACAGATGTAGTCCTTAGTGATCTGATGAAATATTATTTTCATCAAGTTTCATGTCTTATTGAATGACAATATCTTCATAAATTCTCCAGTTGACTAACACTTCTAAACCAAGTGAGCTACACATGAGCAGGACTCATGTCTTGTTGTCATGTGCACGGACTGGAAATCTTTCAAACTGAGCCCTAGATGCAATCTGATCATTCCCAAAGGATAGTAAGTTATACTGCAGGTTTAAATCCACAGCCTTTTACACCTCCAGACAAAAGCCTAAACTCAACATGATTACCACACACAGTGCTAACATACATATAATCATTGAATCTTTTCTCATTAACTATTTGCATCATTGAGATAAAAACTATTGTCTGGGTTGGACAATGACAAATATATAGCTTTATGAGAGCAGAAAACACCTGGAATGAATACATTTTGTTCATTATGACTGTCAAGATAGGTTAATGGATTAGCTTCATACATTTCATGTCTTAAAGATTAAAACAGCAAGCAGATCTATTGATTGTATCTATGGAATCAAGCTGGTAAAGACCCAGGTCCTTCCTCTTGAATATTACTCAGAGAAATTAGTAAAAGCAGTCAGTTTCAAAGAGTAACAACAGATTAAGACATTCTCACTACGGCAACCAGAGCATCCTGGGAAAAATTACAATTGTGACCCCATCACCACTCAGGAGTCAAAACAGGCACACAGAACAACTCAGTACTAGGCAGGCTAGGGAATGCAGTAATATAGAAAACAACAAGGACACTGCAACAAATGTTTAAAGCACAGGTCAAATAACAGACTTACAGCTATTTCAAATAAATGTAAAGAACTCTCAATAACAATGGCATTGGCATGACTGTGCTTCCTCACTTTGGATAAGGACTCACCGGAGGCAGCCTGAGGTCTTCTTTGGTTTCCAGTAAATCCTGAGCTACCAGGAGAGGCTCGCTTTTCCCACAGCTCTCCTGGCTGAGCAGCGTGTCTGCATAGTTGGGCTGAGGGAAGATGAGGTGGCTCCTCCGCGAGTCCGCGGTCAGGGACACCTCATGAGAATAGGTCTGCAGGAAAGCACGCACCCCGTCCACGCCCACCAAGTGCGACGCGGCCACGCCCGACAGCCCGCCTCCTCCTGATGCCTGCAGCAATCGCGACTTGTGCCAGCGCCTCAGCCTGAGTGCCAGCAGCACAATCACAAAGGCCAGGAAGACACACGACACTGTGGCCACTGCCACCACCAGGTACAGAGTCAGGTCTGCCTCATCAGCTTCCACTGAAGGCTTCAGGCTGCCCAGGTCAGCCAGCACTGCGGGGATGCTGTCAGCCACGGCCACTGTGAGCGTGACAGTGGCCGAGAGAGGCGGCTGCCCGTGGTCTTGGACGGCCACCACCAGGCTCTGCTTGAGTGCATCTCTGTCCAGCAGGGCCCGTGCTGTGCGCACCTCGCCCGTGTGCAGCCCCACAGAGAACAGCCCTGGCTCGCTGGCCTTGAGCAGCCGGTAGGACAGCCAGGCATTCTGGCCAGAGTCCCTGTCCACTGCCACCACCTTGGTCACCAGGTAGCCAGGTTCTGCAGAGCGGGGTGCCAGCTCCACGCCTGTGGATCCATCGGTGGGGAGGGTGGGGTAGAGGATCTCAGGGGCATTGTCATTCTGGTCCAGCACAAAGAGGGTGAGGGAGGCATTGCTGCTGAGAGGTGGGTCCCCACTGTCACTGGCTGTCACCCAGAGCTGCAGGTCTCGGAACTGCTCATAGTCAAAGGAGCGCAGTGCATACAGGACGCCAGTGTTGGAGTTGATGGACACGTAGGAGGACAGTGGTACACCCTGCACGGTGTCCTCAGCCAGGGAGTAAGTCACTTGGGCATTGTCTCCACTGTCGGCATCCTGGGCAGTCATGCCTAAGATGGAGGCTCCTCTGGGGTTGTTCTCAGGAATGTAGGCAGAGTAGGAAGTGCGAGGGAAGGCTGGCGCATTGTCATTGATGTCCACCACCTGCAGTGTGATGTGAGTTTCTGTAGACAAGGGCGGAGTCCCCTGGTCAGTTGCAGTCACAGTGATGTTGTACTCTGAGACCTCCTCCCTGTCCAGCGCCCTCTGTGTCAGCAGCCGGTGATAGTTTCCATAAGCCTTTTCAAGCGTAAAGGGCAGACTTTCAGGGACTGAACACGTGACAAGGCCATTCTCTCCAGAGTCACTGTCACGCACATTGAACAGTGCAATCACAGTCCCGGGAGGAGAAGCTTCCTGGATTGAACTGGTGAGAGAGGTCATTGTCACTTTGGGAGCGTTGTCGTTCACATCCAGGACCGTCACCAGGACTTTGGTTCTGGTTCGGAGCCCTGGTCCATCGTGGGCTTCAACATCGATATCATAGAATCCAGATTCCTCATAATCTAGCTTACCCAGGACCTTTAGGTCCCCACTCACAGAATCCAGCTGGAATAGCTGGGATATCTTGTCCCTCACTTTCCGGAAAGAATAAACCACTTCTCCATTGGTTCCTTCATCCGGGTCTGTGGCTTTGATGGTGAGGAGCCTCGTGCCCACAGGCACGTTCTCACGAACACTTATGTGGTACTCGGGCTGAGAGAACACGGGAGCGTTATCATTGCTGTCTATAAGTGAGATATGAATGCTGACCGTGCCAGACAGAACCGGGTCACCTCCGTCGAAGGCGGTGAGGACAAGCTGGTGAGATGCCTTCTCCTCGCGATCCAGGGCATGCTCCAGCACCAGCTCTGGATACTTAATCCCATCTGCCCCACTCTGCACGTCCAGGGAGAAGTGACCATTGGAACTGAGCTGGTAACCCTGTAGGGAATTCACCCCCACATCTGGATCAAAAGCCTCTGGAAGAGGAAATCTAGTTCCTGGAGATTCATTCTCAAGAACTTTTATTTCCCTCTGCGCTGTTGCAAAGCTAGGCGCATTATCATTCACATCAAGTATCTCCACTTTCACGCCAATAATCCTCACCTTGTCTTCCAGGAGAATCTCCAGGTTTACCACACACGTTGGAGCTCTGTCACAGAGCTCCTCGCGGTCTACCCTGCCCGCCGTGACCAAGCTGCCGCTGCGCGCGTCCAGAGCGAACAGCTGCGCCCTACCTTCGGAGATGATTCGGATTCCGTGCCCTACCAGCTCCCGCGGCTTCAGCCCCAGGTCCTTGGCGATGTCGCCCACCAGGGAGCCCTTCTCCAGCTCCTCAGGCACCGAGTAGCGGATCTCTTCGGCCCCGATTCCCCACAGGCTGACCAGGAGAACGCAGATCCTCACCAGCGGGCTGCATCCTGGCTGAAAAGAAGTCGGAGCCGCCATGACAGCCTCGCTGCTGCACAGCCTGTGTTTGGGCTTTCCTGGGAGCAGAGCTGCGGAGCCCTAGGATCTTCGGGGTCCCACAAAGTATTCCTTCAGCATGTTTTTTGCATAGCTGTCGGGTGTTCGGAGTGTAGCTTCCGCAGAGCCTCAGAATCTGCAATTTTGCTTTTAAAAAAAATCTTGTTTGTCCTGAGATTCTTGGCTGGGTCTTTTTCCTCCTTTGGTGAACAGCGACACTCAGAGTCCTAACTTGTTACTGCAGTATGTTTAATTTTGTGACTAGAGTATACCTTTTTTACAGCTTTTCCCCCACCAAATTATAACTTTGTGTCAGAAAATGGAACTTACATTGCCTGTGTAAAAACAGCAGAAATCTTGTAATGACTTAACTGTTTTAGCAGAACTTATTTTTATCATGTTTTTTTTACAGAAATATTATTGCAATTAGAGATGTTTCCTTGTTTGTGTTTGCATTGTTTTTCCTCCACAGTCCTGGTGCATGTTGTGTAGGGGATTGTCATCCTCCAAGGCTAAGAGTGTATTTGAGAAGAAAGAAAAGGCTTTGCTGAGAAGGCAGTGCCTGGCATACTTAGACTTTCAGCTCTATATTCCCGCTATGGATATACTAGCTTCCTCCTTTAAGTTGATTCCTTACAGCCTTAATCAACGTTTCAATTTCTTTTCAAGAAACATACACCATGGAATAGGTGATTGTACCCCTGTGTAAATGAGGTAAGCAAATTACAATTTTGGAACTCCAAGCATGTTTGCGACTGTTTCCTCAGCTTGTAGAATGCCGGCTTCCATAGAGTGCGCACTCAGAAATATTTCTATATGTTTAATTAATGGATCACAAGTGGCAGCAGTAAAATCACTGATCAATAAGTCTGGTGGTGTAGATAGAGTACAAATGTCAGAATGAAGCATAGTAAAAAGTATGCATTCTGGGATTTTTCCCACAGAATACACATCCAGTATTATTTTGCCATTTATTTCTAAGTTCACATTAGTTTTGGTTTTAGAAGTAGCAAATAAGGCCTGAAATGGTAGCCTACACTAAAGTCTTCACCTTGCATACATGAGCATCCTGTATAGGCGCTGCTTTATATCCCAGCTGCTCCATTTCCCATCCAGCTCTCTGCTTGTGGCCTAGGAAAGCAGTAGAGAATGTCCCAAAGCCTTGGGACCCTGCACCTGCATGAGAGACCCAGAAGTAGCTCTTGGTTCCTAGCTTTAGATCAGCTTAGGTACATCCATTGCAGCCACTTGGGGAGAGAATCAGTACACGTAAGATCTTCCCTTCTGTTTCTCCTCCTCTCTGATATCTCTTTCCAAAAAAAGTAACTAAATCTTAAAAAACAAACAAAAAAAAAAACCACTCATTTTGGGCCAGTGTTGTAGCATAGTGGGTTAAGCTATGCCTTATAATGCCCATAGCTCACATGCTCTGCTTCCAATTCAGCATCCTGCTAATGTGCCTGGGACAGTAGAAGATGGCCCAAGTGTTTGGGTCTCTGTCATCCAGTGAGAGACCCAGAAGATGATTCTGCAGCCCATTATCTCTCTGGCCCAGCTTGAGCTGTTGTGGTCATTGGACAAGAGCACAATGAATGGAAACCCCTCTCCACCACTATCACTTTGCCTTTCAAATAAACACAAATCGAAATCTAAAAAAATTGACCTTTACTGTATTTGGAAAAAAAAGATGGAGAGAGAGAGAGAGAATAATAGAGAGGAGTTTCCATGCTGGTTCTCTTTCCAAAGGAGGCTGCAACTCAATTTGGTTATCCCATTGGGTGACATGGACCCACTACTTGAGCCATCACATACTGTGTTAGCAGAGGGCTGGAACCACATTGGATCCTGCATTGGAACTCAAGCACTCTGACATGGTGTGTGCGCTTCTCAGTGTGCCAAATGCTTGCACCAGGCTATGTATCTTTTAAGTTCATGATACATTGAGTGAGAACACAGCTGTATCGGTTTACCATTACTTTCTTCCTACAATGTTGCATGCATGTTTAAATATGTGTTTTCTTAGTAGATTGAGGTAAAGATCTATTCCTTGGGTAGATAACTAATGAAATGTTATTTTGGTCCAATTTTGGGTAACCCTTGCATGACTTCATGAATGACAATAATTTCACAAATTCCCAAGTACATTGACAACTGCTGACCCATACAAGCTGTAGAACATGAGCAGGACTCCTGTCAGAGCTCACAGTCTTGAAATCTTCCAACACTGAGCCACAGCCCTCTAAGGTCTTTGACTGGTCTCAAGGGACAATAAGTACCATTCCAAGTTTAAATCCATGACCCTTTCCACTTCCAGACAAAAGCCTAATGTCAACATGAATACACACATAAACACTTTAGGCCATACAGGTAAAGCTGATTAATATCTCTCTCATCTTTTAACTATTAGTGTCATTGAGATGGTAAGTATGGCCCACTTGCACATCGTCAAATATATATTTATAAGGATATGAATTAAGCTTGTTTAAAAACCTTCAGGATAGGCTAGTGGCCTATCACAACATTTTTAATTTCATGAGGACCAAAATGTAAAAGGTCTATTCATCCTAGGCAAACAGCCAATGCGGGTCCAACCCCAGGCCTTTATTTCAACATCTTTAATTCAGGAAACTAGCAAAAGCATCACGGTTCCCAAGAGTAACTTAAAGACAGACCAGAACATTCTCACCATGACAAGAGCATCCTGGGAAGAGTGACAGGTGTTACTCTCATTGGTTAGACCCAGGAAGACAGGCTCATTAAGGCCTAAGCTGACCAGGAAATGCAGTCCCATAGAAGCTGAGGAACTGGAACAAGTATTTAGAAAAAAAGAATTAGTGACTTCCTTACACCTATTTCAAATAGAAGTGCATGAACCCTCAATAACAATCACATTGGCATGACTGTGCTTCCTCACTTTAGATAAGGACTCACCGGAGGCAGCCTGAGGTCTTCTTTGGTTTCCAGTAAATCCTGAGCTACCAGGAGAGGCTCGCTTTTCCCACAGCTCTCCTGGCTGAGCAGCGTGTCCGCATAGTTGGGCTGTGGGAAGATGAGGTGGCTCCTCCGCGAGTCCGCGGTCAGGGACACCTCATGAGAATAGGTCTGCAGGAAAGCACGCACCCCGTCCACGCCCACCAAGTGCGACGCGGCCACGCCCGACAGCCCGCCTCCTCCTGACGCCTGCAGCAACCGCGACTTGTGCCAGCGCTTCAGCCTGAGTGCCAGCAGCACAATCACAAAGGCCAGGAAGACACACGACACTGTGGCCACTGCCACCACCAGGTACAGAGTCAGGTCTGCCTCATCAGCTTCCACTGAAGGCTTGAGGCTGCCCAGGTCAGCCAGCACTGCGGGGATGCTGTCAGCCACGGCCACTGTGAGCGTGACAGTGGCCGAGAGAGGCGGCTGCCCGTGGTCCTGGACGGCCACCACCAGGCTCTGCTTGAGTGCATCTCTGTCCAGCAGGGCCCGTGCTGTGCGCACCTCGCCCGTGTGCAGCCCCACAGAGAACAGCCCTGGCTCGCTGGCCTTGAGCAGCCGGTAGGACAGCCAGGCATTCTGGCCAGAGTCCCTGTCCACTGCCACCACCTTGGTCACCAGATAGCCAGGTTCTGCAGAGCGTGGTGCCAGCTCCACGCCTGTGGATCCATCGGTGGGGAGGGTGGGGTAGAGGATCTCAGGGGCATTGTCGTTCTGGTCCAGTACAAAGAGGGTGAGGGAGGCATTGCTGCTGAGAGGTGGGTCCCCACTGTCACTGGCTGTCACCCAGAGCTGCAGGTCTCGGAACTGCTCATAGTCGAAGGAGCGCAGTGCATACAGGACGCCAGTGTTGGAGTTGATGGACACGTAGGAGGACAGTGGTGCCCCTTGGATGGTGTCCTCAGTCAATGCATAGGTGATGCGGGCATTGTCATCGCTGTCAGGGTCCTGGGCGATCATGGAGAAGATGGAGACTCCTCTGGGGTTGTTTTCGGGAACATATGCAGAGTAAGAAGGTTGAGGGAATGCAGGGGGGTTATCATTGATGTCCACCACCTGCAGTGTGATGTGAGTTTCTGTGGACAGCGTCGGACGTCCCCCATCCATGGCCCTCACGCTGATGTTATATTCCGGCACCTGTTCTCGATTCAGGGATGCAGCTGTCACTAAGCGGTAGTATTGATCTATTGGCTTTTCTAAAACAAAGGGCAGATTTCCCAGGACAGAAACTTCGACCTGTCCGTTGTGTCCAGAATCTCGGTCATGCACATGGATCAGTGCAATTTCTCTTCCAGCTGGAGCTTCTTCAGGAACTGAGCCTGAGAGAGAAGTGACTGTAACTTCCGGGGCATTGTCGTTGACATCCACAACTGAGACTAAAATCTTGGCCTTTGAAAGAAGACCTGGTCCATCCTGTGCTTCAATTTTAATCTCATAGAATGCCTCATCCTCATAATCGAGACTTTTTAATATGGACACTTCTCCAGTCACTGAATTGAGGTCGAAAACCTCAGCGATTTTCCCAGGCATTTTGTCTAGAACATAAGATACCTGCGCGTTGAATCCCTCATCAGCATCTGTAGCATTGACTGTGAGGAGCTGGGTACCTACAGGCACATCCTCTTGAACGCTGACCCTGTACTCTGACTGCGTAAACATGGGTGGGTTGTCATTTGCATCCAGAACAATCACTCGTATGTATAGGTTCCCCGAGTGGACTGGGTCACCCCCGTCTGAGGCAGTGAGGACCAGCTGGTGAACCTGCTTTTTCTCACGATCCAGAGCACGCTCCAGAACCAGCTCTGGAGACTTTGCTCCATCAGACACGCTGTTCACCGCCAGGGAGAAATAGTCATCAGAGCTGAGCCTGTAGGTCTGCAGGGAATTCACGCCCACATCGGGGTCAAAGGCAGTTTTAAGTGGAAATCGGGTGCCAGGAACTGCTAGTTCACCAATTTTTATTTCCATTTCCTCTGTTAGGAATTTCGGAGCGTTATCATTAATGTCTTGAATTTCTATCTCCACGTCAAAAATTTTCAACTTATCCTCAAGCAGGATGTTAAATTTGATTGTGCACCGCGCGCGCTGAGCACAAAGCTCCTCGCGGTCTACCCTGCCCGCCGTGACCAAGCCGCCGCTGCGCGCGTTCAGAGCGAACAGCTGCGCCCTACCTCGGGAGACGATGCGGACTCCGCGCTCCACCAGCTCCCGCGGCTTCAGCCCCAGGTCCTTGGCGATGTCGCCCACCAGGGAGCCCTTCTCCAGCTCCTCAGGAATGGAATAGCGGATCTGCCCTCCTCCTGTCTCACACATCATCCCCAGGAGCGCGCACAGCAGTCCCAGTCCCCAGTAGTTCCGGAACCTCAGGCAATTGATCATTTCTTTCCTGGTGAATTATTTTTTCTGAAACTGGTTCCAGTTTTCCGCGACGGACTCAATCTTATTTTTCTAAATGTACTAAGGCTTTCGCGGTCCTGATTCGTAGCGCTGACTGGCTTACGGGGAGAGCTTGGGAGCGGTCCCGGATCTCCTGAGGCTGAGGTGCGGGTTCTTGGCGTTTTGGAGCAAGGAAATGGAGGACTTGCTCTCCGAGAGCTGATTTTTTTCTCCCCGCCTTGAGTGGTCAACAGCGACGCTCAGAGGCTTCACCATTTACTGCACCCTCGCAGACAACTGCAAGGTTAAGTTTCCAAGCATCTGTAATCTTACCAGTCAGAGATAATGGGACTGGTGTTGATTTGACATTACTGAATTGATAGTGACTTCAAATTACATTGCTTGTCAAGTCCTGCACAAACATAGCTTCATCCATGTTGTTTCAAACATATAGTATTTTAGTATATACAAATGTTCCGTTTAAGAATCACCAAGATATATTTGTTATTTTTGCATTTAAGAGCCTGACACTTTAGGTTTAATATTTATTAATTAACCAGCTTGAACAAAGATATAATTGGGTGCCAGACAATCTGCTTGCCTGGGGGGTTACAGTGAACCACACAGACACAGGTTTCTTGGAATTCGTGAGTATTTACAATTCACCGGGAAAATAACTGTGGCAGCCATTACAATGGGAGAAGCTGAGAACAAGAAGGCCTCCGACCCAGCCTTGAAGGTTAGCAGACGGATTTCCCAGGAAACATGAGAGGATCAGATGAGGGGAGAAGCCTGGGCATGAGACAGAATGAACAGCAACACTTAGATAAGAGAGAGGAATCACAGGACTTGGGGTCCTTAAAGACATTCACTTTGTCTGGATCTGGGCTGTGAGGATGTTTTCTAAAAGCCACCAGTGAAATCAGTGGAGATGCGGGTTGCTTTTGTCCTTGAATCCCTGTGCTTAAATATTTTACTCTCCAAACACAGAGATGAAAAGCAACATGTTTCTTGCTTCAGTCACAGTTCAGTACACAGCTGTACTTGTATGCCTGTATTTATTCTCAGAGTCAACACTCACACGCACACCAGAAAAGCGATCTTTAGCTCTCCTCTATTCACAATTTATTTACTTACAAGCAAAGCTATTATGACATATTATTCCGGAGTGAGTTCCAACTTTACCTCATAGATATTTATGTAAATACTAGACACACCTGAATGTACTGTGTCATACCAAAGTTTCCTTGTCAGGTGCGCTTGAATATAATTAAAGCATCACGGCACTTTGAGAGATTCAGTACCAGTAAATGTGAGCTCAGTTACTACACACTGTTACTCTCAGGTCAAAATGAAAGATTATCCCAGTGATACAGAGAGCTAGTATGTTCATAGCCCTGTTTTATTAAATATATAACCAACATTCTAAATCCAACAAAGAAAGTAGAATGGAGGAAAGTTGAATGGAGGAGAACTGGGGCATTTTCTTTTCTTTTTTTAAAAAAATATTCATTTACTTATTTGATTCTTTTTATATAATTAATTAGGGTGATAAGGGTCAAGGGCTGCAGGAAGGTGGGTGAGACCATTATTTCCACATTCTCTTTTTTTCCCTTCCTGTACCTGGGGGAAAAGGGGAGATGAGCCACATCGAGCCTCCTAAATGCCTCTGGACTCTAGAATGGAGGACAGATACCTGATACCACTCAACTGGGCCATTTTCAAAGCTGTGTGAGTAGAAAACTTCAGGAAGGTAGATATTTAAAGCAATTGTATGCTGTGATCTTGACTCCCTGTATCTCTTCTAAACAGGCATGTTGAGGATATATACCAAATATTACAAATCAATGTGGTTTCCAGAAATGAAAAGCACTAGTTACATGGAAGAAAAAATCTGTTTAATACAGAGCAAATGATAAGTGATTTCTTCAAGGAACACATGACTCATATGATCTTTTCGTTTATATAAATAATTATTTTTGAAAGATTTGTCTATTGTTGAAAGGCAGAGTAACAAATAAAGAGAGGGAGACACAAAAAAGAGATCTTTTATCTGATGGGCCACTTTCCAGAGTGGTCATGATACTGGGTCTGACAAGGTGGAAGTCAGGATGAGCCTAGGACTCCATCTGGGTCTCCCATATTGGTGCAGAAACTCAAGCACTTGGATAATTTTTTTGCTGGGTTCTCAGCACATCAGCAGGGAGCTGGATTGAAAATGGAGCAGTTGGGACTCCAACCAGCACTGAGAAAAGGGACAGCAACAATGCAAGCACCTACTTCACATTCTGTGCCACAATACCCCCACCAGAGAGAATTTTGTAAATAATATGGACACTATGTGTTTCTAAATTTGCAGAGATATACTAGGGAAAGTCATGCAAATTAACAAAAATGAGGAATGATACTGCCAAAGAGTAGGAAGAACATCAAGACTGAATTAAGAAAGATGAACCAATGAAGGCACGGCTCCATCACGCACAATTTAAATACAAAGGAAAATCCACATTTTCAAGGAGAAAGCATTATGCCCAACCTTCACACTTCTAAGACACAGCTGTCAGTCCAGGTAGATGAAATGATTTGCATGGAGTGGGGAAGAAGCTAGTCAGTTCAGCTCTCATCCAGTGCCCTATGTACATTTCGATCACCCCTTACCCAGCAGCTCCTGACTTACACATTCACTGCAAAAAATAAAATAATCAAGTCCCACTTGTACACACCGAACATTTAAAATCCTCAAGAAATAAGTTACCAGAATTCATTTCCTAAAAATTCAATGTATTTCTAAGGCAATATGGGAAATAAAGATAAATACAACCATGGAAGCAACCATGTAAATAGGCAAATGTATTTATTTTAGCAAAATAAGCAGATGGAAAAAAGAAAATTTACCTGAGAAATTGTGTCGTTCTTGTCTTCAACTAGAGACTGCGGTGTGGAAGGGAAATCCTTTTTCCCACAGCTCTCCTGGCTCATGCTGAGCAGCGTGTCCGCATAGTTGGGCTGAGGGAAGATGAGGTGGCTCCTCCGCGAGTCCGCGGTCAGGGACACCTCATGAGAATAGGTCTGCAGGAAAGCACGCACCCCGTCCACGCCCACCAAGTGCGACGCGGCCACGCCCGACAGCCCGCCTCCTCCTGACGCCTGCAGCAATCGCGACTTGTGCCAGCGCCTCAGCCTGAGTGCCAGCAGCACAATCACAAAGGCCAGGAAGACACACGACACTGTGGCCACTGCCACCACCAGGTACAGAGTCAGGTCTGCCTCATCAGCTTCCACTGAAGGCTTGAGGCTGCCCAGGTCAGCCAGCACTGCGGGGATGCTGTCAGCCACGGCCACAGTGAGTGTGACAGTGGCCGAGAGAGGCGGCTGCCCGTGGTCCTGGACGGCCACCACCAGGCTCTGCTTCAGTGCATCTCTGTCCAGCAGGGCCCGTGCTGTGCGCACCTCGCCTGTGTGCAGCCCCACAGAGAACAGCCCTGGCTCGCTGGCCTTGAGCAGCCGGTAGGACAGCCAGGCATTCTGGCCAGAGTCCCTGTCCACTGCCACCACCTTGGTCACCAGATAGCCAGGTTCTGCAGAGCGTGGTGCCAGCTCCACGCCTGTGGATCCATCGGTGGGGAGGGTGGGGTAGAGGATCTCAGGGGCATTGTCATTCTGGTCCAGCACGAAGATTGTGAGGGAGGCATTGCTGCTGAGTGGTGGGTCCCCACTGTCACTGGCTGTCACCCAGAGCTGCAGGTCTCGGAACTGCTCATAGTCGAAGGAGCGCAGTGCATACAGGACACCTGTGTCAGAGTTGATGGACACGTAGGAAGATAGAGGAGCGCCCAGGATGGTGTCTTCCGTTAGGGAGTAAGTCACTTGGGCATTGTCATCGCTGTCAGGGTCCTGGGCGATCATGGAGAAGATGGAGGCTCCTCTGGGGTTGTTTTCGTGTACGTAGGTGGAGTAGGACAAACGACCGAAAGCCGGGGCGTTATCGTTGATGTCTGCCACTGTCAGCCAAATATGCGCGTCCTTGGAAAGCGGCGGGTCCCCCGCGTCCCGAGCGGTCAGAGTGATGTTGTAAAAGGCCACACGTTCCCTGTCAAGCGCTCCGGACGTCACCAATCGCTGGTAATCGTCCACTGACTTCTCCAGTTTGAAAGGGAGGTTCTCTGGGAGTGAGCATGTGACGAACGCATTCTGTCCCGAGTCCCTATCCTGCACGTTGAACAGTGCGATGACCGTGCCGGGAGGGGAATCCTCGGCCACCGAGCTAACCGCAGACGTCACGTGCAGTTCTGGAGCGTTGTCATTCACGTCCAGGACCGTTACGATGACCTTCGCTCTGCTCACAAGCCCCGGGCCGTCCTGGGCTTCAATATCAATCTCATGGAATTTAGCGTCCTCATAATCCAGACGTTTAACGACGATTAGATCTCCGGATGTCGACTGAAGCTCAAACACACGTGAGGTCTCTCCGGGGGTTTTCTCTTGAAAATACGCTACCTGTGCGTTGTATCCATCATCCGCGTCTCTGGCGGACACCGTGAGTATCCGAGTGCCCACAGCGACGTTCTCCGCCACGCTGACACGGTACTCCGGCTGTGTAAAAACAGGCGCGTTGTCGTTTACGTCCAGGACATTCACGAGAATGCGGGAAGTGCCGGAAAGGACGGGATCGCCCCCATCGGAGGCGACCAGAAGCAGGTGGTGCGCGGCCTCTTGCTCCCGGTCCAAAGGGCGCTCCAGCACCAGTTCCGGATACTTGTTTCCATCGGCCCCGCTGCGCACGTCCAGGGAGAAGTGGTCGTTTTGGTTGAGTTCATACTTCCGTAGGGTGTTCTCGCCTACGTCCGCATCGTGCGCGCTCTTCAGGGGAATCCGGAAACCCGGGGTAGTCGTTTCACTGATTTTGATCTCTAGTTCCTCGCTACCAAAGCGAGGAGCGTTGTCGTTCACATCCTTTATCTCCACCTCCACCGAGTAGATGGTCAATTTATCTTCCAGTAGGATGTTCAGGGTCACCAGGCATCTCAGGCTCTGAGCGCAAAGCTCCTCGCGGTCTACCCTACTTGCGGTGACCAAGCTGCCGCTGCGAGCGTTCAGAGCGAACAGCTGCGCCCTACCTCGGGAAACGATGCGGACTCCGCGTTCCACCAGCTCCCGCGGCTCCAGCCCCAGGTCCTTGGCGATGTCGCCCACCAGGGAGCCCTTCTCCAGCTCCTCAGGCACCGAGTAGCGGATGTGCTTAGCTGTGGCCACCCATAGGACAGCAAGAAGAAGATGCAGCGGGACCAGCCCCGCGCTGCATGGTAATTTCTGCAGAACCGCCATTTCCTTTCTGCTGTGTTGTTTTCCTCTGAATCAACTTCAATCTCCAGGGCGGAATTCCGGTTTTTACGATGTAGGGTCTGAGATGAACAGCATTTATGGGAGACCAGATCACTGTGGAGAGAACTAGTAGATCGCGAGGCTAAATTTCTTTGCAGCCCCAAAGTTTGCGGACCGAAAAGCCCCAGCCCTTTGCGATGTGGAAGCAATCTGGCTGTTTTGGGCATCTCGCTGGCTTTGGTGGTCAACAGCGACACTCAGAGGCTGCACGCGTTTCTGCACCCAAAGTTTGTTCTTGAAATCGCTCTAGGACTTCGCAGCTGTTTTCTAGGATCTTACAGTTCTAAGATACTTTAAGAACTTAATCTTCCAGGAAAAGCACCCCCTCAGAAATAATGATAACTGTGTCAGCATGTGTAATCTTGATAGCACTTGCTACAATGTTACTGAATGCTGACGGCATTAATCCACAGGGACACTTCCCTTGTTCCAAACACTTTCCCACCCCTTGTTGTATATCCAGAGACAAGATTATGAAACATTCGATACATTTTCCTAAAGTTATACACTTGAATTCCTATGTTCCGTGGCTTAGTGTTTAACTTCATTTAAATTACTGAGTCATCCATCATCGAACACATGTGCATGACCCTTTGCTCATAGAGTGAGGCTGGAGTCAGGAATGGGGCAGCTGATGAACACAGGCCTGCTCCTGGGAGGCCTGCAGGATGGGAGACGCGGCAGGAAAGTAAAGAGAACCTCAGGTCAATAATGTGTGAGCTCTGCTATCGGTTTGGGGAAGAAACACTTGGTGATGTGGGGACACATGGGCCAGAGCATCCAGTCTGGGTTGGGGGATCAGGAAAGACATGAGTGAAGGTGAATTCTAAAAGGCAGATCAAAAGATGAGCTAAAGTCACATTCCAATCACATTCCAAAACCTGAGAACACACACTTGACAGTGAGAGGCACCGTGGAATGTTACAGAAACTGAGGATGACTTGGTGGGACAAAACTGGAACAGAAACCACACTAGGAATCAATCTCTCAAAGTTGTTTGAGGTTGCCAAGTCCCTTTCCCAGTATTTAGTATTTAATAAGACATGACGTTTTCTTCTTCCTGTTTCACTTTATATATATTTATGCAGTTTATTTACAACATTTTGAAATGTTTCAAATATATAAAGAATAATATAACCAAAGTCTTTATTTGAATCTTTTAAATGTCAGCACCTTGCTATATTTTAGTCAGACTGGTTTTAAAACTTACTTTGAATACACTGACTTACAGAAAACTACAAATACAGGAAAATGATTCTGCTATATTCATCACTCATATTACCCTAAATGTTTCATGGTTGTTTGCTCTCTCTCCTGATTCAGAGTAAAGTGCAGATATTATGTACCTTTGTTTTTAAATGCTTTAGCACACATATTTTTAAAATGTTTGAAAGAGTTACAAAACAGACAGACAGACAGAGGTCAATATTCCAACTGCTGGTTTATTCTCTAAATAGCTGCAATGGCTGAGGCTGGGCCAGACCATTCATCCAATTCTATCATGTGGGTGACAGGGGCCCAAGCAGTTGAACCATCTTTTGTTGCTTTTCCAAGGGTATTAGCAGGGTGCTGGATCAGAAGTGGAGCAACCAGGACACAAACTGCCACCCACAGTTTAATCTGCTGTACCACAACATCATGAATCCTTAAAGTTTTCCTGCCTAGTCCAAATTCACACTTGATTAACATGTTATTTTTATTCTCCAAAGAATTCTTTCCAAAATGCTACATTTTTTGAGACTTATGTTGATGAAGTATGTGCATTTTAACTGCAGCACAGCATCCCATTGTTGGAAAAATGCCAATGATTTATATACACACACAACACGCGTTCATACACATTTCCTGATTTCATATCCTTTTTCCCCTTTGTTTTTCCTCCCCTTGCTCTTCTTTCTTCGTTATTGCAGGAAATTGTGTTACTGTGCATGTCTCTGCATATAACATATTTCTCTAAGCCTAGGATACAAATCTTAAAATGGAATGGTTGAATCAATCACATCTATGTCACTTCAGTTATATTAGTTTTATAATAAACCAACCTAAAATGTAGTGTCTTAAAACAAATGGTTTTGTGTCCAGTAACCTTCAATCTGAGACGAGACAGCTGTTCCTGTTTGCCTGATAGTCTTTTTTCCTCTTTTAAAATATTCACTTTTATTGGAAAAGCAGATCATGTTTACAGAAAGAAGGAGAGACAGACAGACAGATCTTGCATTCTCTGGTTCACTCCCGAAATGGCCAAAATAACCAGAGATAAACTGATCTGAAGACAGGAACCAGGAGCTTCTTCTGGTTCTCCCACGTTGGTACAGGGTTCCAAAGATTTGGGCTAATTTCTACTGCTTTCCCATGCCATAAGCAGGGAGCTGGATAGGCAGTGAAGCAGCCAAGACTCAAACCAGCATCCACTAATACTTTTGTTTTATTTCTGAGATCAAACTAATTCATTTATTTTAAATAATTTTATATTAAAATTATTACCCTCTATAAATCTACTCAAATACTGTCCTGCTACATTCCACAAATATTTAAACTTTGTTTTCATTTCTAAAGAGTTTTCATCAGTATTTTGATTTCCTAAATCTAAGAATTACTTAGGAATATAGATTTAAGTATCCAAATATTTTTTTGCTTTGTTTTCCTTTTATTGCTTTTATTTTCCCCCTTTATTTGAAAAGCAGAGAGATTGACAAACAGGTAAATAGAAACAGAGCTGCCATCCACTATTTTACTCACCATGTAACCTAAATGGCCAGGGACTGAGGCAGGACAACTGGGCTGGAGCCACAGTCAGGGAACAACTCCAGTCAGATCTCCCATGAGGGTAGAGGGACCCACCCACTTGAGCAATAACTACTGCCTTAGCATGAAGTGAGAACCGGAAGCCAGAGCCAGGAATCAGGTTCAGTCACTCAGATATGAGATGTGGGCATCTTAGTGAGTGTTTTAACTGCCAGCTTAAGAGGTAGAGTAAGCTTATAGATTCCGTTGTTCAAGTCATATCTATGAACGATGTTTAAATTCTATGGCATTATTTTTAGGTAATAGAAGCTGCTATTTTTATATCTTTTGATTTTTATCTGTTTTTCTAATTAGGATCAGTTAATTTATGCAAATCAAAATGTTGCCTTAGGTACTACTTTGTTATATTAATATTGCATGACCATTTTATTTTGAGTATGTTTATTTATATCTTTAATTTCAGTATTGCAAGCTGACTTTGGTGTGAGCCTATGTTTTGCCAGCAGACTATGGACTTTAAAACCAACTTATTTAGCAATCTCTGCCTTTTAATAGGTTAACTCAACTGTGTGTAAAGAGAAGAAAAATATATACTGTAAGAGAACTGAAATGATTGATCCACTGTGTACTCTTGGCGGAAGCCCCCAGCTTCCACCAAATTCAGTAGACACACAACACAAATGATGAAAATCATGGAAAAATCATCATATCAGAGGGAAAACAGAGATACCTTAGGAAATAGTAACAACTTGTTGATGGAAAAAATTCTCAACAGCAACAGTAAATTTCAGAAGACAATGTATCCTACAGTCTTCATTTGTAGGTTTAAGTGTAGAGATTTTTTTTTCATTTGTTCTCATCTGCTCTCTCTTCTGTCTCACTTCCTCTCAGGTTCTGTTGCTAATGGTCTTGGAGGACTTTCTATCTGACCACAGGTTCCAGGCCATAGCTAAGTCTCCAAATGGTGTGCAACTGGATACCCAAGCTCACATGTGACACACTAAGCATTCACTGCCAGCAGCCAGTGCCTGTGTGCACCTGTCTTCCCTGAACTCCAGTCTTCAAGGAGAATAAACACCACCAGAATTGGTTAGATAGTCTTTTAGGGCAACTTTCCGTTTGTAGACCACATGACAAATGTCACAACATTTAGGTTCCAGTCAATAAGCTGAGCACAGGTTCTTTCTGCAGCTGGAAATACTTCCGTCGCAGGCACCCTGCAAGACAGTCTCCTGACCTTCCATTCCTGTCTGTAAATTCAAGATAAGAATTCCATGGCCTCCAACCTACCCATTGCTTTCTGATCTGTTTCAATATTTATGTTCTGTTTGTACATACCCTTACTTCTGCTTTCTTTTTTCTGTTTATGCATTGCTGTAATTTATCAGAGTAAACAGATCTAACTAAGGCTTCCACCCGATGACACATCACTTCTTGGGCAGAGCGAATATACACTAAAGTGGAGTACGTTCTTGGATTTTGCTAGTCCTTTTCATGACAGAAATGTATATATC
Source organism: Ochotona curzoniae (assembly GCF_017591425.1). NCBI lineage: Eukaryota > Metazoa > Chordata > Mammalia > Lagomorpha > Ochotonidae > Ochotona > Ochotona curzoniae. Next base: position 1,169,358 of record NW_024464918.1, read on the forward strand.
AGGAGGCTTCAAAATTATTTCTAAAGTTGCATGATAAATCTGCTGCTCATTTTGTTACTTCCACGCATGAATTACCCAGATGTAATCTTTGCCACACGTAAAATATCTCACAATAAAAGACTAAATGAACAACTACAACTTCAGCAACAATTTTCAATTGTTGAGTTTATAGCTATAATTTCATGGCAACATGACCAAAAATACTAGTTTATACCTTCATCTCTTTAAATGACCCCAAATAAAACAGCATAGCACGCTGACAAATGGCATCTACATGAACTTTAGAGATTAATCAGCAGGTTTCTATAACTTCCAGCAACTTGGAAATACGTTTTTTCTACAAAGGCTGGTAGGATTTCCTCTATTCAAACCAGATACAAGGACAGAAAAGCCAGAGCAACGAAAGAGTTCAGCCAGATACGAGCAAAAAATATCAGTAGCCAGACTTCCTGGTTCCTAACGCTGTGTTGTTTTTCGAAAAATAAGGGCGCCTCACTCCCACTCTCCATCTCAGCCACCTACAGTAAGATTATAATCATGTTTTCAATCTCACCACAATGACAAATACCTCTACGCATGTAAATCCACACAACCATGGCTTTCACGACTTATAACAGAAATCTGTAAGAGTGGAAGGCGCAGAAGTGTTTGTAGTCAAGAGTGACAGGAAGAGTGAAGATCAGTAAGGGACACTGTGCATGTTCACAATTTAACTTAAAAATTCGCTAAGGAAATTTACCTGAGAAATTGTGTCATTCTTGTCTTCAACTAGAGACTGCGGTGTGGAAGGGAAATCCTTTTTCCCACAGCTCTCCTGGCTCATGCTGAGCAGCGTGTCCGCATAGTTGGGCTGAGGGAAGATGAGGTGGCTCCTCCGCGAGTCCGCGGTCAGGGACACCTCATGAGAATAGGTCTGCAGGAAAGCACGCACCCCGTCCACACCCACCAAGTGCGACGCGGCCACGCCCGACAGCCCGCCTCCTCCTGACGCCTGCAGCAATCGCGACTTGTGCCAGCGCCTCAGCCTGAGTGCCAGCAGCACAATCACAAAGGCCAGGAAGACACACGACACTGTGGCCACTGCCACCACCAGGTACAGAGTCAGGTCTGCCTCATCAGCTTCCACTGAAGGCTTCAGGCTGCCCAGGTCAGCCAGCACTGCGGGGATGCTGTCGGCCACGGCCACTGTGAGCGTGACAGTGGCCGAGAGAGGCGGCTGCCCGTGGTCCTGGACGGCCACCACCAGGCTCTGCTTCAGTGCATCTCTGTCCAGCAGGGTCCGTGCTGTGCGCACCTCGCCCGTGTGCAGCCCCACAGAGAACAGCCCTGGCTCGCTGGCCTTGAGCAGCCGGTAGGACAGCCAGGCATTCTGGCCAGAGTCCCTGTCCACTGCCACCACCTTGGTCACCAGGTAGCCAGGTTCTGCAGAGCGTGGTGCCAGCTCCACGCCTGTGGATCCATCGGTGGGCAGGGTGGGGTAGAGGATCTCAGGGGCATTGTCATTCTGGTCCAGCACAAAGAGGGTGAGGGAGGCATTGCTGCTGAGTGGTGGTTCTCCATTGTCACTGGCTGTCACCCAGAGCTGCATGTCTCGGAACTGCTCATAGTCGAAGGAGCGCAGTGCATACAGGACACCTGTGTCAGAGTTGATGGACACATAGGAAGACAGAGGAGCCCCCTGGACAGTGTTCTCCACTAGGGAGTAAGTGACCTGTGCATTCTCTCCACTGTCAGCATCAAATGCCTGTACGGATCCAATGGAGGCTCCTCTGGGGTTGTTCTCAGGAATGTAGGCAGAGTAGGAGTCCTGATGGAAGTCTGGGGCGTTATCATTGATGTCTGCCACTGTCAGCGAAATACGGGTTTCAGTAGACAGAGCTGGAGTCCCCTGGTCCGTCGCTGTCACTGTAATGTTGTACCCAGAGGTAAGTTCTCTGTCCAGCGTTTTTTCTGTCACTAAGCGGTAATAATTATCCACCAGCCTTTCCAGTTTAAAGGGCAGGTCTCCAGGAATGGAACATGCGATGTGACCATTGTCCTCGGCATCCTGGTCATGCACATTGATGAGAGCAATGACGGTCCCAGGGGGAAAGTTTTCTGGGAGTACGGACGTGACAGAGGTGACACTTATTTCTGGGGCATTGTCATTTACATCCAGGACTCTGATCAACACCTTGGCTCTGGCCATGAGCCCAGCACCATCCTGAGCTTGAATTTCCATGGGATACATTTTGTATTCTTCAAAGTCCAGCAGCTCTTTATTGGATATTTCTCCTGTGTTGGAATCCAAATGGAATATCTGGGCCACTTTGTGCTCTACGTTGTGAAAAGAGTAGCTGACTTCCCCATTCGCCCCCTCATCTGGGTCGGTGGCATTTACCACGAGTAACTGAGTCCCCAGGGGCACATTTTCAGGGACACTTACATGATACTCTGCCTGGGTAAATGCAGGAGGGTTGTCGTTCGCGTCTACCACCTGAACACGAATGCGGAGAGTCCCTGAACGGACTGGGTCGCCCCCGTCCGAGGCGATGAGGACCAGGTGGTGGACACCCGCGGCTTCTCTGTCTAGCGGGTTCTGCAGCACCATCTCCGGGTGCTGCGACCCATCAGGTCCCCGTTGCACATCCAGGGAGAAATGAGGGTTGGAGCTGAGCCGGTAGCTCTGCAGCGAGTTTCTACCCACGTCACGGTCTTGCCCAAAAGGCAGAGGGATCCTGGTTCCTGGAGGGGTGATTTCATTCATTTTCAGTTCTAGCTCTTCCAACTGGAACTGGGGAGTGTTGTCGTTAATATCAAGTATCTCCACTTCGACCGGGAAAAGCTTCATTTTCTCTTCCACCAGGATGTTCAGGCTCACCAAGCACTGCGCGCTCTGGGCACAGAGCTCCTCGCGGTCTACCCTGCCCGCCGTGACCAAGCTGCCGCTGCGCGCGTTCAGAGCGAACAGCTGCGCCCTACCTCTGGAGACGATGCGGACTCCGCGCTCCGCCAGCTCCCGCGGCTCCAGCCCCAGGTCCTTAGCGATGTCGCCCACCAAGGAGCCCTCGTCCGTTTCTTCTGCCACGGAGTAGCGGATGTGCTCGGCCCCGACCTCCAGCAACAGCCCCAGGAAAAGGCACAGCAGCATCAGCCCTCTCCACCCGCTTGGTTGTGCCAGAATTCCCATTGTTTTTCTTGCTTCGTAGTTCTCTCTCAGTCCGGCACAGAGAGGGAGTGTTTCTCTGCTTTTCTAATGTTGTCTAGATTTCAGGATAATTCCGATCGGAGAATCGTCCAGGAATAGGATTTAGGCGGTTTCACGGAAACATTTTTTCTTTTTTTAACCCGGCGGTGCTGGAGCTTTCAGGAGGCTCAAGAGTATTTTTTCCTCCCCCTCGGCGTGCTCGTCACTGCGGGTATCGCCCAGATTAGTGAACAGCGACACCAAGAGTCCTAATCAGTAACTGCACGCCTAGAGAACTCCTTAAGTTCTTATTGCCAAAGCAATAGTTAATCCTTCTACAATACGTATGTGTGAAAAAGAAGCACTACTACGTTCATTTACTTAATTGAATAGAAATGTTGCTAAACAGAACTTCACAAGAGAATCCTAGTATCCCGAAGTTGTCTTCCATGATTGCTCTCCAGAAAACAAACAAGAATAGCTAGCACTGCCGAAAGATAAAACTGTCCCTCCATCTTTTCTATAGTAGCTTTATCATGTGGTAATTTTCAATCTTCAGTGGAGGGTAAAAACATTGGGAGGAAAAAGAAACATTTAGATGTAAGACAGACTTCCCCCCAAAATGGAACCATTTCATTTCCTTCCATTGTGCTTCAAATTTCTAAAGATTTATTTCTGTTTATTGGAGAAGAGAAACAAGAGAGAGAAGGATCTTCCATCTTCTGCCTCACTGCCCAAATGACCACAACAGCTGTCACTAAGTGACTTCAGAGGCAGGAGCAAGGAGCTTCTTCTGGGTGCAGGGACTTGGGCCATCCTCCACGGCTTTCCCAGGCCATGAGCAGGAATCTGGATCGGAAGTGGAGCATCGTGGATACAAACCAGTGTCCATATGGGATGCCAGCGCTTGCAGGAGGAGCATTAGCCAGTTGAATCATTGTGCCTGCCCCATGTGCTTTGAATTTTATCACGGTGTTTTTTGTTGTTAGGGATGTAGATAGCTTCATCATTAATCATTTTCAAATTAATTAACAAGGAAAGAAATATGCCAGCATAATAGCTTGCTGTGTGAGACTACAATCTTTTTTTAACATTTATTTTTATTGGAAATGCAGATATACAGAGAGAAAGAGAGCGAGAGAGAGAAAGATCTTTCAACCAATTGTTCATTCCACAAGTGGCTACAATGTCCACAGCTGGGCCAATCCGAAGCCAGGAGCCTGGAGCTTCTTCCAGATCTTCCATGTGCAGGGTCCCAAGGCTTTGGGCCATCCTCCACCGCTTTCCCAGGCCACAAGCAGGGAGCTGGATGGGAAGTGGAGCAGCCGGGACATGCATGCAAAGTGAGGATTTAGCCATTGGGCTATTGTTCTGGGCCTGGAACATTTTATTGAAAGATTTATTTATTTTTATTGGAAAGGCAGATGTACATAAAGGGGGACAGACAGAGAGGAAGATCTTCTGTTCATTGATTCAGTCCCCAAGCGACCGCAATGGCTGGATCTGAGTCAATCCGAAGCCAGGAGACCAGAGCTTCTTCTGGATCTCCTACGCAGGTGCAGGGATCCAAGGCATTGGGCCGTCCTTGACTGCTCTCCCAGGCCACAAGCAGGGAGCTGGATGGAAAGCCGGGCTGCCGGGATTAGAACCAGCACCCATATGAGATCCCAGTGTGTGCAAGGTGAGGACTTCAGCCGCTAGGCTACCATCCCGGGCCCTGTGGAACATTTTAATTCCTAACTGATACTTTAAGAGCTATTTGACAACATACAAATATTGGATTCTGGGTAGTGGCTATCTTGTATTGTGGTGTATTTCAAAACTTTACCACGTAATAGGAACTACCATTTTAAATGATTAACACTGGGGCTAGCACGGAGCTATAGTGAGTTAAGCCTCAGTCTGCAGCCTACATCACATATGGGCACTGGCTGCTTCACTTCTGATCCAGCTCCCTGCTGCTGTCCCTGGGAATACAGTGGAGGATAGCCAAAGTACTTGGGTCCCTGCATCCACATGGGAGGCCCAGGACAGAATCCAGGCTCCTGGCTTTGGAATGGTCCAGCTCCAGCCATGGTGGTCATTTGGCAATGAAGCAGGAGATGGAAGATATTCTCATTCTCTTTCTCCCTCTATTCTGTAAAATTTGCCTTTCAAATAAAAGCAAACTTTTTTTTTTTTAAATCACTATTGATTCTACAAAGGCCATAAGGATACATTCTTAAGCCTATACATGTTGCCTTTGTATCAGTGCTCCCAGGGTTACTATAAACTAATTTTTACTCTAAGCCTCCATGGTGTTTCTGGTTCTCACTATGCAAAGTCATTTTGAAGTAGAACTAACAAGGTTTGGGCCTGGCGGCGCCTAGCGGCTAAAGTACTCGCCTTGAACGCCCTGGGATCCCATTTGGGCGCCGGTTCTAATCCTGGCAACTCCACTTCCCATCCAGCTCCCTGCTTGAGGCCTGGGAAAGCAGTCGAGGATGGTCCAATACCTTGGGACCCTGCACCCGTGTGGGATACCCAAAAGAAGTTCCTGGATCCTGGCTTCAGACCGGCATAGCATCAGCCGTTGCACTCACTTGGGGAGTGAATCATCGGACGGAAGATCTTCTTCTCTGTCTCTCCTCCTCTCTGTATATCTGACTTTGTAATAAGAATAAAATAAATCTTAAAAAAAAAAAAAAAGAACTAACAACGTTTGCAGGGGACCCTGAATGATCCAAGCACTTCTGATTACATCCTTCTAAGCTTTGTCTTTTACTCATAATAGGATCTCTAGGTCTTCTTCTGGTAGTGGTGGTGAAATAGGTTCTCTTTATACCAGCTGTACAGGGTGACGAAGGTGAGCAAAAAATCAGCCATTGGTAGGAAGAAAATGGTGTCCTTTCTTCAACATTTTCCTTTTCGTTTGTTTATTTGTTTTGTGGTTTTGAAGGCTCTGTAAATTATGTTGTTCTTGATCATAACATCAGTTTCTGTAGCATCTTGCTATTTCTCATCAGACCAAGAATCATCTTCATGTAGCCTGAAGAGCAAGCTTTAAGTTTTTCCCCTTTTTCGGAAGTGTTAGTGTGTTTCAAAGATGTAAGTGTCTATCTTGAAGTTTTCAGAAGTGTCTGTTTTATAGCTTTCCAAATCACTCAAATTGATTTGGAAACAAAATGACACTGGGATCTTGCAAATTCATTGGAAAATGGCATATGAATATATACTTTAAAACTTATGTAATTTTAAAATTATATAATTAAAACAATGAAGGGAAAAGAGAAAACTGGGGAGGGGATAAAGGAAATCCCAGGGTCCATGGAACTGTATCATAAAATAATAATAAAAAGAAATAATAAAAAATTTTTTTAAATTTAAAAAACTAAAAAAGAAAACCTTCAAATTTAAAAGCCAGAGAGATTATGGTATTAATGTTTCATAACTGAAAAGGAAAAAGCCATTTTTATTTTTAGACAACCTATTTGGCTGATATGCATTCTCGTGCAGTGACTGTTTCCTCAGAGAGAGGTTGGCTGCTGCTGCTGCTGCTTTTTTTTTTTAATAGTAAGAAGCGAATTGCATATGGAGAAGAAGCTGGTTTCTTAACCAGCATCAGTTTTTAACCAGGAAGATGAAGCCATTATCTTCCTTCTGTTGTTACAGTACTTAATCATAAAAGGTTACAAATAAAACGTCTCATCTTAGAGTGATGTATTAATCCTTACTCTCAAATTAAAGAAATACACTATCTGAATTCCAGAGCTTCACATTTGGAAGAACAACCTGAGCCAGACAGTGGCAGTGAACCAGCTGATGAATACAATGATAAAGAACCAGAAAATGAAGAAAGAGAGGGAAGAATCAAAGAGCACAAGAATAGTTCTTAGAGAACTTGGTTTTGTTTAATCTAATCTACAGTTCCTCGGCTTCTTAAGGACAAGTACAATTAGCTGTGCCTTTTCATCAATCATAATGTCATCACTGGGTGAAGGGACTACCTGAAAACGCCCTCCTACCCGCCCTTTCTTAGCCTTTATAAACCTGGAACTTGTGCTGAATAAACAGACATTCCTCACCAGCCTGTCTCTGGGGATTGGTTCCTCCAGCAAAGAACACTGTGGCCTGCTGGCAGGAATTAACCCTCAAGCCAGAGCAGAGACTTTAAGACCTCAGGACTTCAAGAAATCAAGTAAATTTGGGTGAGTCCCCCCTCTGCCCACTCTCCCATCTTTGTGACTCACTCAGAACATCCCGGGAACAGACTCACAGGACCCATCAGGTCGCTGCCTGCCTGGTCCTTGGGCCTCATTTGGGACTTCTCCATCAAGGATTGTCCCCCTTACTAGGCTGCTGCCTCCTCCCCCACCCTGTGATACTCTTTCTCTGCCCCTGTGTACAAAGAAATTTCTCCCTTTAAATGAGTCTCTGTATTAGACAAATTCTGCTTTTTCAGAGCTCCTAGCACAGGTACTCTGTAATTACATTGTTTCACTGTGCCATGAGTCTAATGGCTTCAAAACTTGCAAAAAATTCAGAATCTGAAACCTGGAATTGAACCTTCTCAGAGCCGGACTCCTCTGACTCATAGGAGAGTGACTTTGAACCCCATCTGGGCTCAGGGAAGTACAAGTGAATTCCATTCGGGATGGAAGGGATGTGAGATGCAGCCTGTTTGCAATTTGGCCAAGCAGGGAGATGCCACAGATTTGCAAATCAATCTGATTGAGGCTGTCCTTGGATTGTTCTTATTAACCTTGCTCCTGCCTCAGCTGGTGGGAAATTTAGGGGGACAGCCCAATGCTGGCAGTGTGCCACTGTCGCTGCACTGTCATCAGCTTTGAGCCCCCACAACATTGTTGTGACAGGCATTTTGCCTGCACTATGAATCTGTAACAACTGATGTTATTATGTTAAAATTTGCCCTCAACTTGGGCCCAGAGCACTGGTCTAGCAGCTAAAGTCCTCGCCTTGAATGCGTTGAATGCGCCGGGTTTCCACGTGGGTGCCAGTTCTAATCTCTGCAGCCCCACTCGGCCTGGAGGAAATTCTTGGTTTCCGGCACAGTACTGGCCGTTGTGGTCACTTGGGAAGTAAATCATCAGACAGAAGATCTTCCTCTGTCTCTCCTCCTCTCTGTATATCTGACTTTACAATAAAAACAACAGCATGGCTAGAGCAGAGCATTGCAGGCACAGGGTGAAGGCCAGAGCCAGTTTAAGGAGGACAAGCACAGAGATCATGGCCAAGGTTATTGTTACGTAAAACTGCAGCTTGGCTTGCCTTCTGGTATGTGCCAGAGTGGTCAGAAAGAGCTGGCAGCAAACCTTAAAAACTGGACAAGGGCCAGGGTAGCACGAGGATTTGCCATTAAGTACAGTGACCCACAAAACCCTGGAGGACTCTATCTTCATCACCTGTTGTTGCATCGCTGGGTGCACCTGACTCTTACGCCTCTCTAGGCCTAAGATAGTGAGGTTAGCTATCTTGGAACACATGAAAAGACAAGCAGGACTCACGCCTCAGTTGGCATCCACTTGGTGACTAGGTGGTTGGATTACACTGTGTGTGGTGCAATGTCAAAATGATCTCCGAGTTACATTTCCCAATGTGCCGTCTTCCTCACATTCTGGTTGGTCGCGCACAATCACAACAGGCTCATGGATGACAGACACCAAGCCAAATTCTGGTCACCAGCTGCAGAGTCAGTTCAAAGGGAGTTTACCCAAACACACCACGCTCTATACTAACAGACAACAGTGGCTGAGGTGCTGAGTCATGGGCCAGGAAAAGACAGGAGGCCTGAAAGTTTGAAAGCATGAAAGTTTGTTTCTGGTTATCGGATGGAAAACTGGAGCCTTTTTGCTCAGGCAGATGAGATGCAGTGAGGCTGTGCAGGAGGAGAGGGAGAGCTTGTCTTTGTTGGTGTCTCTGAGGGTGACATGTCTCAGGATCTGCTCCCCACGCGGGTTTCCATCTCTCCATCACACGGCAGTTCCGGGAGATGAAATGTTTACTCATGTGGCCCTCTCCCTCTACATGATTTTCATCTGTTTATGCAGGACTTTACGTTTTGTTGTTTCAGTTAAGCAATTGTGATGTTTACCTCTGTTGGGACGAGATACCTAGGTCAAAGTTGCCTGCACTGCGTTTTAGCTCTCAATCTCTGTTTCAACCAGGACTTAGAAAATGGATCCTAAAACCATGTCCACTCTTCTCTCCCATGGTAAAGCCAAGTATGACTGTGTTTATTGGGCAGCAGATACTCTATACCCTGTAAGACTTTTGCAGGAAGTATACAGAATTCTGAAGGGTATCATGGAGGCCACTAAAGACCACCCAAAGATGCAAAGAAGTGGTGGAGGCGCAGGCCGACTCTGCTGTCCTTGGGGGGCTGGACAGCCAAGTTTGGGCACTGGCCCTCGAGGCCAGTGTTTTGCCCTAAGCTGCAATGCCCCCTTTCTCATGACTAAGCAGCAGCTGCACTTCTCTGTCCAGGGTTTCAACAGCAGTTCGGGAGTACCCGCTGCTTAGTACGCTCCTTCAATCCAAGACGCTTAATAAAACTAATAAATTCGGGGGCACTGTCAGTGCCTGCATTTGCAGATTAAGCGTCAGTACATCTTCTATTAAGAGGTTTCCCAGAATTTCTAAAATAAATATGCTAAATGCTATTGTGTTACCAAACATTACCAGGACAAATACAGTTATAGGAAAAGCATTATATATATCTAAAATCTTCCGTGGTTTTATATATAAGTGGCCTCAAGATTCCCCCAGCGCACCTGCTACATCCATTTGTCTTTGCTCTCTGTAATGCTGGCTGGGAGGCTTCTCACACTCACCCGTTGTTTCTGGCTGTCGGCAAGATTCCTCACTTTTATAAACTCCCAGCATTCCCTTCTGAAATCTTGCAGCGGATTTGCCACGTAGTTCTCCAGGGGGAACAAAGACTGCAAACAGGAAGCAGCCTCTCCCACGCTGCGCGTTCCTGCTTTTGTGGAGGCTCGGGCTCTAGGCTGCCTCTTGGAGTCCAGTACGCCTCCTCACTCCTGCTCCCAGCTTCCGACAGAGGCAGCGTCTCATATAGAACCATTAAGCGCCCTAACGTTCCGGGCCCGAGATCGGATGGCGAGGGAGGATGTGCCGACCCTCTGCGGGTGTGTTTGCCCAAAGCCTCCGGGCTCTGCTGCGTCACAACCGTAGTTGACAGTGGCCGACAGCGGCACCCAGAGGCCCACTGTGGTATCTGCCGCATGTTACAGCCCCCAGGACTGTGCTTTAAATTCCGGAGACTTCAGAATACTAGCTGCTTTACTTTGGAAGGTGAAAATCGTGATTGCGTCTGGACCTTAGTTTAATAAAAAGGTCTTTCCTCAGAGTTGGAATCAGATGTTTCCATGTATTAGTTTATCAAAATTTGATCTAACACGAATTTTGATGGAATTTTCTCTCTTGAAATTTCCTTTTCAAGATGATGCATCATTGGAATATTTTTCTTAAAAAATCTAAGAAATAAAGCATTGTAAATAGAGGTCTGCATTGTACAAAATGATTCTTGCTAAATTCAACGTTGTAAAAATGCTCAATATAAAGGGGTAGATAATACAACTAACAATAATTATATTATTTGACTGATATAAGAATGTCCATTATTTTCAATACTTATATAATTGCACAATTCCAAAAATTAGTTCTTTTGTGGATGTTAATGGTTGTGCATGTGCTTTCCTTTCTTCTAATGTTTTCTTTAAAAAAAGATTTATTTGCTTATTTATTTATTGGATCATAATGGACAATGCAAGAAAGTTGTCCATTTTATTTATACAGAAGTAGTTACAAGCTCTGGCTCAGACTTTTTACACCATGGTCAAGTGGGCTTAAAAAAGATTTATTTATTTTTATTGGAAAGGCAGATTTACAGAGAAATGGAGAGATAGAGAGGAAGATCTTCTGCCCACTGTTTCACTCCCAAAACGGCTGCAATGCTGAGTCGAGTTGATCTGAAGCCAGGAACCAGGAGCTTCTTCTGGGTCTCCCACGTGGGTGCAGGGTTCCAAGACTTTGGTGAGTCTTCTACTGCTTTTCCAGGACATAAATTGGGAGCTGGATGTAAAGTGGGGCAGCCAGGACAGGAACTGGCGCCCATATGGGATCTTGGTGCTTGCAAGGCAAGGACTTTCGCCACTGAACCATCGCAAGGGGTGCGCTAATGCTTCTTTGTAGCTTAAATGTGTGAGTGGTGCTTAGGCATCCCAGTGCCCCCAGAACAAAAGGCTCAAAAGGGCAAGTTAAACCAGCTTGCTACTTGCCACCAGGAGCTGTCCTATGCAAGACGGTTAGCAGGAAGCCCCGTCATTACCCACCCAAATGCTAAGATCCAAATCTTGCAATTACGGTAGCCCACAATGTTCATTATCCACTCCCTCCTAACTACTTTGAGAAGCACGGGAATAAGTCATTCCCACCATATTACTCAACAATGGATAGAAGAGTTTACTTAGGACAGACTTCAGCTGGAGAGAGCTGCATGCTCTCTCTTTTAAGATTTGCTTATTCTTATTGCAAAGTCAGATATACAGAAGAGGAGGAGAGACAGAGAGGAAGCTCTTTCTTCCGTTGATTCACTCCCCAAGCGGCCACAATGGCTGGAGCTAAGCCAATGCGAAGCCAGGAGCCAGAAGTCTCTTCCAGGGTCTCCCACACCCAAGGCTACTGCACCGGGCCCCAAGAGCGATCTCTTAACTGGATATAGACAAGGAAGGAAGTTCTTTAGAGTAGGCAGGTATCTTGTGACCAGGACCTCTGAACGTTTACAAAAAAGGGCAGACCTGAAAGAATAACGCAAACACTATAAAGACATTTATTCTTCATAATTTAGAAGAAGGAAATAATTTATGCTAAGCCATGACTGTATGCTATCTAGACGAAATAGTCTTCTAGACTCACACTATACAATATTCACAAGTCACGTGGTCACTAGTTCAAACTGAAATGTGCTATAGGTACAAAGCAGATGTTAGGCACTGGAGATTTAAAATAAAATGACCATGCAGGGGCAGACACTTAACCCAGCAGTAGACACCTGTTAGGACTCTCAGGTTCCACCTCACAGTGCCCGTGTTGACTTTCAGCTTTGCCTTCTGCTCTGAGCTTCCTCTAACCCAGACCCCACAGGCCTGTGATGATAAAACAAGTACCTGGCTGTGCCCCCGCTACCCATGTGGGAGACCTGGATTGAGTTCTTAGCTCCCAGCTTTAAAAATCCTGGCCTTGGTGGGTCCCTGGGAATGACCCAGTGGATGGGAGTGCACACTACCTCTCCCTGCTACTCAAGCAAAATTTTTTTAAAAGTAAAGTCTATTAGTAATAATTTCTAAGCAATTACGTGACATATTTAAGTAAGCTGGATTTAATCAAATTATTGAAATAAATTTCACTTGCTTATTTTAATGTGCCTACTAGTTTAAAGATACAGTTGTTGTAAAATACCTGGTCTTCAAGATAATATTATTTAAAAAAATATTTATTTTTATTGGAAAAAGAAATATACAGGGATAAGGAAATACAGAAATATCTTCCATCTGCTAGTTTACTTCTCAAGTGGCTGCAATGGCTGGAGCTAAGACGATACAAGGTCAGGAGCCAGGAAAATTTTCCAGGTCTCCCACATGGGCGCAGGGTCCCAAGGCTTTGGGCCATCCTCTACTGCTTTTCCAGGTCACAAGCACGGAGCTGGTTGGAAAGTGTAGCCTCCAGGAAGTGAAACAGAGCCCATATGGGATCCTGCTGCATGCAAAGTAAGGATTAGGCCACTAGGCTACCGCACTAGGCCAGTATGATAATATTGTTTTAATACCTCCTTTCCCATTTATTTCTTTACTTATTTATTTAAATTTTTACAATTACATACTCTCATGTCACTTCAAAGTCACAGGTTTAACACTCCATTAGGAAAAGAATTAAGCAGGAACCAGCATGATAGCCTAGGGCTAACCTCACTTTGCATGTGCAAGCACCCCAAATGGACATGTCAGTTTCCCCGGTTTGGTACAGGTTAGCCCAAAGCCTTGGAACCCTGCGCCCACGTGGGAGACTCTGGAGAAGCTCCTGACTCCTGGCTTCAGAAACATTAATCACTGCGGCCACTTTGGGAGTGAACCCGCAGACAGAAGATCTTTCTCTGCCTCCTTCTCTCTGTAGATTTGCCTTTCCAAAATAAATTAATAAATACTAAAAAAAAAAAAAAAAGAATTAAACAAAAAGCAAGTAGGAGTAAAATAACATTGTTCCTCAAAACAATATTCAGGTCCCAAAGCTTCAAGTTTGTCTATAGATTACATTTTCTGCACTCTGCTTTGGGTTTTGAGATGACCTATTTTTAATTTTTATTATAGTTAAGAGCTCAATTCTCCATCAAATAAAGCATTTAACAAGTAAAAAAAAAAAATCCAATTTAGCCAAAATATAGGCAAGAACTATAAACAGCAGTTAAATGGAAAGATGATCATTTCACTCATAGTATATTTTAAAATAATTATATATTATTAAAACTATAGTAATACAGCATTCTTAACCATTGGTTTGATAATGTATAAATAACATTTGACAAAACCACCTGCAGCAATACTGATGTACACAGGCCTGCTTTTTTCTTTGTTATCTGATTATACAAAATATGATAGCATTGTTTATTTTTTTAAATTTATTTGTATTAATTACGTTGCATTATGTGACACAGTTTCATAGGCTCTGGAATTCCCCCAACCCCTCCCCGTACCCTCCCCCCAGGGTGGATTCCTCTACTCTGAAGATAACATTGTTTAAACCAGTGTAAGTTAGGTTTGATGTTTTCTGTTTTTTTTCCCTCAAGGTCTGTTCATTAGTTAGCAGCGTGACATTTTTCAAATGTTTTCCACATTTTCTTGGCTGCTTTTTCCATCACCTTTTCCCTTAACAATGACATTGTGATAATATTTTCGGGATTTTTAAATTATTAGACATATATTTGTTTGTGGATATAGTTTCATAACTAAGGGATTTCCTCTCTCCCCTCTCCAATTCCCCTCCCTACTGTTTTTCAATACAAAGTATATAGCACAGGAACATTGACACTTTTTTAAAAAAATGATTTTTACTCAAAAGTCAGATATACATAGATAAGGAAAGACAGAGGATCTTCCAACTGATTATTCACTCCCCAAACTGGCTGCAATGGCTGGAGCTGAGCTGATCCAAAGCCAGGAGCCAAGAAATTCTGCCAGGTCTCCCACACTGGTGCAGGGTCCCAACGCCTTGGGCCATCCTCCACTGCTTTCCCAGGCCACAAGCAGGGAGCTGGATGGAAAGCAGGACTGCCAGAACATAAACTGGTGCCCATATGGGATTCTGGTGCATGCAAGGTAAGGACTTTAGCCGCTAGGCTACTATGCCGGGTCCGACACATTTTTAATTAAACTGTTTTTTTTTTTTTTAACGTTTACAGTGACAGCAGTATAAAGTATAGTTTTTGTGTGTTTTAAAATTTCTCAGCTCTAAAATTTTCCACCTCCAAAATAGAACCAGAACTTCTCCCATCACCCACATTTATTTTATCCTTCATAGTATAAGCAGTCTTGTGAGTAATTTCAAAGTTCACTAAAGGGACTTTTCAGACAGTATCAGCAGTAGTGATTGCCACACTCCTTAATTATAGGTAGCAATCTGGAGGACTTGCCACTGCTCTGGAAAACTCATTGTTGTCCCCAAATCTCTGGTTCCTTCCTAATACAGATACTCCATGGAACATTCCCAGGGGTACTTTTTTTTTCCACCAAGTTACACATATAGTTTCCTGTGTGTCTTAAGGATTTGAAAGCAACAACTGGTGACATAGCAAAGATCTTAGCTGTAAAGTCAGTATAATCCACAGCCACAGGTGCAAAATCAACATTTAGAAAACATGTGAAATCCGAAAGCAACATGCTCCAAGTTTGCAGGAGCGAGTACTAGAGCACTTTAATTATCTGTAATAGTCTGCCATTTAGATGTTTACTAACTAAAATAGTAATTTTGGCAAATTAGAATTGTACAGAATTCCTATCAGGATATCTTCTGTGACAAGGAAAGCTGACAATAAAACACGCAGGGAATTCAAACATAAAGTAATACTTGAATTACTTTCATACATACACACGCTCTTACACGGCATATGGTGAAACATAGTACTGTGAAGAAGTTTAATGCTCATATTCGTAATATAAAGCCAGGTACAATTAAAAGATGATTGAAACAAATTTCATCTTCAAAACGGGGATTAGGTTATCTTGGAAATTACCAATGAACCAGGAACATTGTCCAGCACACTACAGAACAGAGAGAAACGATGTGGTTGTGTGGTGGGGTGGGAGGGGTGTACCTTCTCCTTTAAAATGAACAAAAAAAGAATACCTGTGCCAGGCCTTTCATTTCCTCCAGGATCACAGGGTCACGGTTCACAGAAAAACACACCCACACACTGTCAGGCTAAATCCTCAACAACAGGTGCAGTTCAGAAAGCAATATACTGTAAGTCATTTAAGCCCCTTTTAAGATGAGTTAGAATGTTTTCTTGAACCACTTATTACACATTTCAGACTGTGTGTTACTTCTAGACAGATCAACTGCTTCACTCAATTAGCAAGACCGTATGCATCTTGTACATTCCAGTATTTGGCACTGGGATCCACAGTCAGGCAGACAATAATCACAGGATGATGATACAAAGTACATTTTACAAGTGTTAACTGTTTACTAAGAGAGTTCTTGTACATTTCAACTGTTAATGTTTTGTTTTAATTTTTAATTTTATTATTTTAAAATTTTTATGGTACAATTGCATAGGGTATGGGATTTTCAACTGTTAATATTTTAGAGGAAATAAATGCCCTTGACAGGCCCTACTTAAAAAAAAAAAAATGGAAATGAACAGAAGTGGACACTGTTGCAGTTACACCAAAGTAGCATAAACACACATCGGCGCTGTTACAGTTACACTGAGTACCATAACAGGTGCAGAAGGCCAGAGCGGCCACAGAGCAGAGATAGAGTACAGCGGAACAGTAGCAATGGAGTGAGAAAAATAAATCAAGAAACCCCAAAGCAATGCAAAAATTCTTGGCACATACAGGCAGCAAATAATTCTTCAGTTATATATTCTGATGTAATCAGACTGTCCATGGCCACAGCACAGCTGTGTTCTTTGCTTACATTTCTACCCACGTCACGCACAATGAAGACAAAACTCCCCTCGGCCCAACGCCCTTGGGAAAGCTCCAAAACAGAAATTTACAGAAATTAACCCAGCAGCGTGTCTCCCTCCTGGCCTTCTCACACTGAAAACACAGAATCACACAGTGAACGGCAGGTCTTTCTTACACAGTTCATTTGTAACTTTTTGGTCAGTTTTAGATTCCTGCAGGGGCATCAGAACGGATAAAGCCTGGGAAACGCTCGAGATGTTTCCAAAAGTTAAAAAAGCAAACTTGGTGGGAGCAATGTCCTAAACTCCAGTAACCCCGAGCCCAAATATGCAGCCGCTTGCCGGTCCAGTAAAAATGCTGTCTTAGCAGGGGGGCGGCACTGTGGGCTTTTCGGGCTCATTATTTCCTACTTTGGAACTATGTGAGCTAAAAACTTCCTTAACGCGTACCAAGCCAAGTTCCGGAGAGTCCCGTTCAGGTGCGGAAGCATCAGGACGCAACTGCGCCTGCGCGCGCTCCGAGCGGGCCGTACTTCCGCCCGGGACGTGCTGTCACTCACGGCCATCTCCCGCCCCCGCCGTGACGTAGCGGGCCTTTCTGTAAACTGCAGCTGGACCGGCACTTGGCGGGCTTCGGGGCGGCTCGGCTGAACCGGGCTGCAGGGCTGCCGGGCTGCAGGGCTGCCGAGCCGAGCCGCCGAGCCGAGCCGAGCTGAGTGAGCCGAGCCGCTGAGCCTAGCCGAGCTGAGTGAGCCGAGCTGCCGAGCTGAGCCTAGCCGAGCTGCCGGGGCTGCTGAGCTGTGCTCTGCCGAACACGTTCCACTCTGTCCTTCCGTGCTCCTTGCAGCAGGAAGAATCGGGAGGTGGAGAAGTTCCAGTCGCCTGGAAGCCAGCGGTGGCTTCCCCTCCCCCCACCCACTCCCGCGGCTCGAAGAAGCTGTTTCTAATTGTGGCGGCACTGTAAGTACCCGAGGCGAAGGGAGCTCGCTGCGTGCCCCCGCCTGCTTTAATAGCCTCGTTTCGGGAGACTCTGCGGTCTGTCCTGACTTTGTGTCCCGTCATCATTCCGCAGGAGCTGCGCTCCCTTTGTTTCCCTGCGCGCTTTCAGTTGCCGTCTCTGCGCTGTCCGGCACCGACACCTAGAGGCTGGAACTCGGCATTGCATCTCAGAGCTTTACCTGGACTTGACCTCCCTGAAGGTGCCAGTGTGTCAGTAACCAGCAACCGCAGTTGAGTGCAACATATTAAAAAAAGACTTGGGGCATGATTACAAACTACGACAACTAGAGGCGGGGCTGCTGTTCTAGGCAGAACTCTGTTGTTCCAAAGTTTTAATGCATAGCCAGCTAGTCTTTTAAACTGTTGCAGGAGCTGAAACTTTTTTTTTTTCATTGTAACAAGTGTTGATTAGAAGTGAGCCACAAAGAAGTCAAGATGAGTAAAAGCAAAGATGATGCCCCCCATGAGCTGGAGAGCCAGTTTATCCTACGCCTTCCTCCAGAATATGCCGCTACTGTGAGAAGGGCAGTGCAGTCTGGACATGTCAACTTAAAAGACAGACTGACTATTGAGTTACACCCTGATGGGCGCCATGGCATTGTCCGAGTGGACCGGGTCCCTCTGGCCTCCAAACTGGTGGATCTTCCATGTGTCATGGAAAGCTTAAAAACCATCGATAAAAAAACCTTTTACAAGACCGCCGATATCTGTCAGATGCTTGTAGCCTCAGTAGATGGTGACCTCTATCCCCCCGTGGAGGAGCCGGCTGCGACTGCTGACCCCAAAGCGAGCAAGAAGAAGGACAAGGACAAAGAGAAAAAGTTTATCTGGAACCATGGCATCACACTGCCTCTGAAAAATGTCAGGAAGAGAAGATTCCGAAAGACGGCCAAGAAGAAGTACATTGAGTCTCCAGATGTGGAGAAGGAGGTGAAGCGGCTGCTGAGCACGGATGCAGAAGCCGTGAGCACTCGCTGGGAGATCATTGCTGAAGATGAAACCAAGGAGGCAGAAAATCAAGGCCTGGATATCTCTTCCCCGGGGATGTCCAGCCACCGGCAGGGACACGACTCCCTGGAACACGATGAACTCCGGGAGATATTCAATGATCTCAGCAGCAGCAGCGAGGATGAAGATGAGGCGCAGAATCAGGACGAAGAGGACATCAACATCATAGACACCGAGGAAGACCTGGAGAGGCAGCTGCAGGACAAGCTCAATGAATCCGACGAACAGCCCCAAGAAAACGAGGGCACGAGCCAGCTGGTGATTGGAATCCAGAAGCAGATTGACAATATGAAAGGCAAGCTTCAGGAGACCCAGGACAGGGCCAAACGACAAGAGGACCTCATCATGAAAGTAGAGAACCTGGCTCTGAAGAACAGATTCCAGGCTGTGCTGGATGAACTCAAGCAGAAGGAAGACCGAGAAAAGGAGCAGCTCAGCTCTCTGCAAGAAGAGCTGGAGTCGCTGCTGGAGAAGTGAGACAGAATTAGTCATGTCAAACCTGATTGGGCAGTGGGAAGAGAATCTGTAACTTTCTGGCTTTTGACTGTACAGTGGTTCCCATCCATTCCCACGCTGGAAGCTCTTTTTTTTTTTTCTTTTTTTTTAATCATGTTGCTACTCAGAAGCCCTTCGCTAGTGTTCATGCTACAGGATACAGAAAGAACGGGAAAGGAAATCATTGCCAGGGAGTCGTAGGGTTTGGTGGCATGAGCACTGGAACCTGCCAATTATTTGCGGCTGCAGTGCAGGCCACTATATCCCCGATTCCCAAAAGCTGCTGTTGCTGCGCATGCTGCCTGAGATAGGTAAGAGGTCTAGGGGTGGGGAGGTTGGCGCACAAAAGCTTCCCACAATAGTAGCTATGTTCATAGGTAAATCAAAGTAGTTGCCCAAATGTAGAGGCATTTGTCATTAGGTTGTTTCTAACACAAATAAAAGTAACTAATTTTCATCTATGTGTCTTGTGATTTTGTGGGTGGTGGTACTCAGGGCATCTGGTGAGATGGTTTCTTAGAGGAGCTAAGTGAATAGTCCCTTGGTCCTGCTTTGCAGGTAAAGAAGCAACTTGTGGATTTTAAGAAAAAAGAACAGGAATCAGGAAATGTCATCTCTGCGTTATATTAAAGTTGCAATCTGCCTGCTCCATGGGGAAGCTGGGTAACATGACATTCAGAGCCCTTCTAAACTACCCTAATATCTGCAGATAAAGGCCTATTCTTACCCCTTTTTAAAAGCATTGTTATACATAGAAAATGTTGGGAATAAAAGCCATGGCTAGCAAGTGAAGTCCAGTGAACCATTGCATTGGTTTGGGTTATAATATATTTCTAATTATTATTTTTAATTTAATTCTTACAGTTATTTGATATCCTGAAAGATGATTTAACCATTTCATATAATCAAAATGTTCAAGCAAGTAACTACCATAGACTGGTATTATGAAATTTCTTTAGCAATTTAACACTATACTCAATCTCTTTGATAAAATTTACAAAGAGTTACATGTAATTAATTCACTCTTGACAGCTTTGTTTGCTGAAAACAATGCTTTAATTTGATAAAATATTAGCTTCGTGAAGTAAACATTTAAGGGCCAGTCAACATTCCTATTTGATGGGAAACAGTGAGATGTTAAGACCAATTATCTAGAACCCAAGTAAAACCAAGGCTGAGACTTGACCAGGGTATTTTTCCCATATGTGATCATTTTTCATTTACTAAAACATTTTTACAACTTGAAATTTTCAATGTAGAACTTCTAGAATTAATTAAAATCTCCCTTGCTTTTTCATTTGAAGAGATTGGTGGGAGGGGAGGTGGGAGGAGAAGAGAAAAATTTTTCATCCACTGGTTTATTCTCCAGGTGGCCATAGCAGCCAGGACTGGACTAGGCCAAAGCCAGAAGTACACAACTCCATCTAGGTCTCCCAGGTGGGTACCAGGAGACAAACACTTGGGCCATCTTCCACTGCTTTTCCCAAGCTATTAGTAGGGAGCTGGATTGGAAGTGGAGCTGCAAGGACACCAATTTGTGCCTGCTACTCCGTGATGTCAGCTCCTCAAATAATTTGCTATTAAGCAAGATCTCAGCACCAAAGACAGCTAAGTGCCATCAGAAATGAAAACATAGTGGCCAGACTAACAAAATAGCATACTCCTGCCATTATTACTGCTTCATTGATTAACTCTCCACTGGCCTCAAGTCTGCTCTTTTCTGGATCTCAGGTTATAGCAGATTTAACTATGTACTGGAAGTGGAAGCACACTCAGATGCATCCTCAGGAAACTACGAAATGGAACTTGTGCTCCCCTGGAATTTGGTCTTCCTTCTGATTTTTCATGAAAATAAATGAGGCTACTATTTTATTCTAACTCCTGAAGCTAAAACTTGAGCCATAAATTTGGCTTCTCCTTTCCCCTAGCCATTTCCTAAAAAAAAAAAAATTTCGCAATTACTACTTCATCCTCATCCCCACTCTCATTCAAGCCACTGTCACCTCCTGCCTGGCACAGACAGTAGCTTTTTCCTATCTGGTATGTATATACAAACTTTTTCTTTTCAATTATTTATTTGGAAGAGCTATAGAGTGGGAAAGACAGACTGTCCATCCTCTAGTTTGTTCCCCAAATGCCAGCAGCAGCCAGCACTGGGGCCAGGAGGAAGCCAGGGGTTACAGCCTAGCCAAGCCTGGCCTACCTTCCCAACCCAACTCTTATGTGACTCAATAGGTACTGTACCCTAGACCAGACTGTCCCATACCTATTCTGGTGCTCCTGAGTCCCAGAATGGCATATGGTACTGGAGCCAAGCCCAGCTTGGTTCACCCACCACACCAGTTCTCACTCACCATCACGAGCTGCATCCCAGTAGGGAAATCTCCAGAGTGCCCTATCATGCCCATTCCTAGCCCCTGGTCTTGGGTGTGCTGTCAGGTATTATAACCTAACCCAGCTGGGCACAGCCCATACCCTATCCTGGCTCTCATATGAGCCACTGGCTGCTGTGGCCTGGCCTAGCTCAGTCTGGCCCCAGATCTGACCCACACAAGTGCTGATGAGTGCTTTACTCTTGCCTGGCCTGGCCCTCCTCCAGCCACAGCTCTTGTGCTCCTCAGCAGAAGCTGTGGCCCAGTAGGGGAGTTCCCCCAAATTCCCCTAGCAGGCTTACTCCCATGTATGCTTATGGATGCAGCAGCCCTGCTTGGCATGATCTGCCCTCAGTCCTGGTCTTTTCATGTGCTGGCACATGCTCAGCCTGGCCCCACCCAGCCCCCTGCCAGCCCTAGTTCTGTGAGTGTCAGATGGATTCCTGTCAGGTGAGTTCCATGGTCCACATGGCTTGGCCCATCACTACCTCCAGCATTTTACGTAAACTGGCAGGTGCAGCAGTTCCACTGAAGTAAGCCCACAATTCCCCTACAGAATCTGTCTCTAGATCCAGTTCACTCACATTTTGGTGGGTGCTACGGCCCAGCCTGATGTGGCCCACCCCCTGCTCCAATACTTGTGGGCAGGTACTGTGGCCTAACCCAGCCAGACATACCTCCCAGCCTCAGCTTTTGCAAGCACCAGTGGCCACAGGTGATGTAAGCTAGTCCAGGTCTCCACATGGGTGGGTGCTTTGGCCTAACTTGGACATACCCTTTGGTTTTCCTCCTCAAAACTACTCTGTCTATCGGACCATGAATAGGTAGACACACACAAGAATCAGGTCTGGGATGGCCTCAGATGAGGTTTCTTTGGCAGTTCCCTACCAACTGAACCGTTGGACTCAGAACCCCAACCATGGAGAGAATTGCAGGTTCCAAGGTCTGACTGTAGAGCACATGTGTCAGAGCTGGGCCTCCTCAGTGGCTCAGACAGAGCAGTGGACAGCATATCCAAATGCACATGGAGGACATGGCAGTACATTGGCGCCTCCAGAGGACGCCTGGTACCATGGCAGAGGATGGAGGACAGAACAAATTGATCAACTATTCCAACCAAGCATTGGCAGGGAATATCTGGGCAAATGGAGACTCTAAGGTGGACCATGGCAGCCAGTGAATTCTAGAGATTTAATTGCAATTGAAGTGGCAGGATTAACAGTAATTCAGGACTGTTGAACTATCAAAATCTCTTGAGGATTTCATCGCATTGTAAATTTCTATTTTTCTTTGTGTTGTTGATTTTGTATTGTGGCTTTTCACTTAAGGGGATGTACAATAACTAATGGCGATTATCATATCCAGATGTGAGGATACAATAGTGTTATGAATCTCTATTTCCAGATCAAAGGTGGACTATCAATGAAACTATTAACTATGAGGATACAATTGTAGTATGAATCTCTATTTCCAATCAGAACCCAAGCCATTGCTCTAATATGGGACAGCAGAGTTGCTGGTAACAGCTTAGCTTGTTTTGCTACAACACCCACCCCTGTACTTCCTTCTATGTGTTACTAATAAGATAATGTCCCTTAGGGACATCTAGATAACTTGATACAGCTTGCACAGTAAATATTACAATATTTTTCTCCCTTGCTTTTCCTGGGGGTGAAATTGGAGCACTGAAAAGCCATCCCTCAAACATGATATGAAGGATTTTAAAAATTTAAGTAAGTGTTCTAGTTTAAATGGAAGACTTTTCTTGCCTTTTTTCTCTATCAAAACAAAACAAAACAAAACAAAACCCTGCTGCAATGACAGATGTTAATGACCAAGGAGAGACTAGGAGACACTGGTGAATAGCAACTGCAATTGGGACTGCCAATCAGAGAATCTATGATGGTGACATGATAAGGGAATCCAGAAACCAGGAATGTTTACTGATAAACATCTGCAAGGGGTGTGTAAAAGAGACAACACCCCCAACAAAGAATTTTTTGGGGGAGGGCAGGCAAGCAAAAAACATTCCAGAGAGGATGGGGCTGCCTGGGGCAGGCAATAGAGGATCCACTGATGGACAGACAGTCCAGAGCCTTATCCCACCGTGTGAAACTCAATAAACTTTTAGTCCAGAGAAGATGTAAAGCTTGGTTTTCTGGATAAATTGAACCAAAGAAGGCCTAAACTCATAGCAAAGAGCTATACATGCAGGCTGGAGTGTAAAAAAGCAAATTTTGAGAAAGGACTGTCACCTGTCTTCTTCCATTTATTCTCCCTAAATCAGCATCTTGGAACATAACTTTTCCCCTCATCCCCACCCCCCACCACCACCTCAAAACACTGGAAGATGATCTCTGCAGAAAGCCTACAGTCCCCGAGAAAGGGGTTACTGACACCATTACATCTCCAAGGACAAAGCCAAGACAACAGAAGAAAAACTCCACATACAACCTGCTTTTCCGTGCTTCACTTTTAACTACTGGACAATCAGCTAAGGTACACCTTCCACATGAAACAATCATTTCAGCCTACTTTCTGACCTGCAGGCTTTGTTTTGACCTCCAAAATGAAACAGTGACTAAGATTCAGAATGTAAGCCTAGAGGGAATGTGTTCCGATATTAGGATTACAAATATCTGAGAGACACCCCCCCCCCTCACCAATGCCCAAACAACATCTTGTATTACACCCTGATGGCTACCACGGTCCCTGGAGAAGGGCGGAGTTTGCCTCCAACCAGACCCAGAAAGAATGGCAGAATTCTGGCGGGCCCCTCCGGGCTGTGGAACCACCCTTGCACCAATGAGGAACACAGACCCATATCCCCTCACCAATAAGGGCCGAGGCGACCCCCGTCTCGGATTCTGCAGCCCACTCCTTCCCATCTGTGTTTCTGCCGGACGGGGAAGGGAAGCCCGTGACCGTGGTTCCCTGAAATAAAGGCCATCTCAATTCTTTACATATATTTGGCTGAGTTATTCTTTCCCTGGCGATCGGCGAATCTAACATTTTGGCCAGCGGGTAATCTAACACACCCAAACTTCTATCTTACTGCATAAACCTGCGTGAACCTTCAGCTTCCTCGGAATTCAGCAAATTACACAGCCCTGGGGCCATACAGCGCTTTGCTATCACATTTCTTAGCGATCCATAACAAAGACCCACATTCCAAGTTACACATCAATTACTGTGTCTTACCTTTAGAAACACAAGTACTCCAGGTCCCACCAGAGCGGCAACCACAAATCCTTGGGGGAAAAAAAATTAATAAAGTAAACATTAAAATAATTTAAAATACAATATACATTTTATGTTTCTGATTTTCATCTATTTGAAAGGCAGTGTGATAGGGAGTTCTTCCATTTGTTGGCCACTCCCCAACTGCCCACAACAGCCGCCCTTACGTGGTAGCCAGGAACCCAAAACTCCATCAGGGTCACCTACGGGGGTGGCAGAATCCAGCACACTGAAGCCTTAGCCAGCTGCCTGCTGACCCTGACCATAGACTATTTTGTGACCAACTAGTACTTTAAGGCCTTCAAACACAAAGTAGTGACAGGGATCTGAAAGTACCAGTCTCCCGGATTTGATCAATTCGTGCTGTGTGTGTGTGTGCTTAACTAGCATACTGTGCTCCAGAAATATGCTTCGTGAGTCCATGTTTAAAAAAAAAAAAATTCGAAAAAGGAAGCAGCCACCAGGTTTCATGTAACAATCCCCAGACAGCTCTATTTAAAAGCTGTTTCTGCAAATTGTCCCCGTGAATCCAGTTTAGATCCACTGAGAGAACTGCCCTCTGAGAGCCGGGAGAGGAGCAAGACCAGCACCCTTTCTCTTCTCCACCTTCCCCCTCCCCAGTCCCTCTACCCTATCTTCCCCCACGCTAACCCTTGCAGCAGCAGGACTGGGGCGCCAGCGGCCTCCCGGTTCTAATCGCCAGAACCGGTCGCAAGGTGCTGAGTCCCTTGACGGACTGCAGCGAGGCAGCCCGCGGGCGCGTGGGGGCTGGCGGGCGGGCGGGCGGGCGCGAGGCCCCCGGCCGAGGGTTACCCCGGTGCGCGGGCAGGGTGGGCGGCCCCGCGGCCTAGCGTGGAGTTAAGCGGCCTCGGCCTCGGGCTGGGAGCCGGGAGCCGGCGGCGGAGCTTCAACAGCGCTCCAGGAAGTTGCCTTTCGCCGACCGCGGCAGGCAAGCGGCCCACATGAAGTCCAGCCCGGGCCTCCAGGCCGCCATCGACCTCACAGCGGGCGCCTTCGGGGGCACAGCGTGCGTCCTCACCGGGCAGCCGTTTGACACGCTGAAAGTCAAGATGCAGACCTTCCCCCGCCTGTACTCGGGCCTCGTCGACTGTTTCGTCAAGACCTACACTCACGTGGGCTTGCGAGGCCTCTACAGGGGCACGGGCCCCGCGCTGCTGGCCTTCGTGGCGCAGAACTCCGTCCTCTTCATGTGCTATGGTTTCTGCAAACAGTTTGTCAGGACAGTGGCCGGCCTGGACAAAAAGGCGAAACTGAACGACCTGCAGTCCGCGGCCGCCGGCTCCTTCGCCTCAGCCTTCGCCGCGCTGGCCCTCTGCCCCACTGAGCTGGTCAAGTGCCGGCTGCAGACCATGCACGAACTGGAGATGTTGGGGAAGATAACCAAGAGCCATAACACCATCTTGTCAGTGGTGAGGAGTATTCTGCAGAAGGATGGCTTCTGGGGCTTCTACCACGGCCTGTCCAGCACTCTGCTACAAGAAGTTCCTGGCTACTTCTTCTTCTTTGGTGGCTATGAACTGAGCCGGTCGTTTTTTGCGGCAGGCAAATCCAAAGATGAACTGGGCCCTGTCCCCTTGATGTTAAGTGGCGGAGTCGCCGGAGTTGCCCTTTGGCTCATCATCTTCCCAGTGGATTGTATCAAGTCCAGGATTCAGGTTCTTTCCATGTATGGAAAACAGGCAGGATTCTTGGGAACTCTTGTAAGTGTGGTCAAAAATGAAGGAATAGCAGCCTTATACTCTGGACTGAAACCTACCATGGTTCGAGCCATCCCTGCCAACGGGGCACTGTTTTTGGCTTATGAATACAGCAGGAAGATGATGATGAGCCAGCTGGAACCGGCCTAGGCGCAGGTGGATCTAAGCCAGGTGTCTGAGGACAGCAGTTCCATTCAGAATCCTTGGAGTGCCAAACCTATGTGCAATTATTTTTTTCTACATGGCAGGAATTTTGATTTTTGGCTTTTTATTCTCACATTTTCGACATGTGGAAGGACCTCTACATCATAACATTTCTGCCGTAATTGTATTAAAGTAGGAATGTCCTTGTCCTTGCTTTTGCTGGCATAAACAGTGGAGGCCAGAGGCCCACTATGTACCTAATATGAAAGACTAAATACAGTTCTTTCAGGGTAAAATGTAATTCGGTTTCATGTTTAATCTTAAATAACGTTCTCCCCCAAGCAGAGACTTGACTACGTTTCATGAGATAGGCATAAATAACTGTTTCTTTGTGGAAGATGTAGGGTCTTTTCTAAAGTTTGCTAAACACAGGCACACTATGAGGATGTTAATGCTTTTAATATTGTGTGGGAACTTAAGAGTCAAGATGCCCATGTAGAGTTTTTAACTTAATTTAAAAATTTTTTCAGGAGCAGTGCAGTGGCTCAACTGGCTCATCCTCTGCCTGCAAGCACCAGTATCCCATATGGGCACTGGTTTGTGTCCCAGCTGCTCCACTTCCCATCCTGCTCCCTGCTTGTGGCCTGGGAAAGCTGCGGAGGATGGCCTGAAGCTTTGGGATTCTGTACCTATATAGGAGACTCAGCTGAGGCTCCTGGTTCCTGGCTTCAGATCAGCTCAGCTCTCGACATTGTGACCATTTGGGAAGTGAGCCAGAGGATAGAAGATCCTTCTTTCTCTTTCTTTTGCTCTGTAAATCTGCCTTTATTTATTTTTCTTTTATTTGAAAGGCATAGAGAGAAAGGCAGGCAAAGCCATATCCCCCATCTGCTGATTCACTCCCAAAAAGCTAAGGCTGGGTCAGGCTGAAGTCTACCAACATTTGCCACCTTGGGTGTCAGGGACCCGAGGACCTGATCACCTGCCACCTCCAGGGGCACACCTTAGGAGGAAGCAGGGATGGAGAGTGGATCCCAGACTGGAACCCAACACTCAATGTGTTAACACAGGCTTAACTGGCAGCTTAACTACTAGGCCTAATGCTTACTTCCTGTGCAAGCAGATTTTGAAGAGGAAAACGTAGCTGCACGTTGGTGTGAATTAAAGTCTCAGAGTAGGCATTCTGGACTTCGCCAAGGTTTTCTATGTTTAAAATAATGACATTCATTTTCAAGTGGGATTACAGGCTGTGCTGTGTATTACTAGGCCTTGGTTGTCAGGTCTTCGGGAAGCAGAATGGCTATCACTGGCACTCATTTCCTTTCTTCTCCCAGAGAACCAGGCGTTAGGGTAAGAAAGGGCTGGGAGATGGGGTGCTCTTAAGGGCTTTTTTTTTTTTAATTAAAATCTTTTTTTAAAGATTTATTTTTATAGGAAAGTTAGATATACAGAGAGGAGGAGAGAAAGAGAGGAAGATCTTCTGTCTGATGATTCACTCCCCAGGTGACCGCAATGGCCTGTGCTGTTATGATCAGAAGCCAGGAGACCACAGCTTCTTCTGGGTCTCCTACACGGGTGCAGGGTCCCAAGGCTTTGGGCCGTCCTTGACTGCTTTCCCAGGCCACAAGCAGGGAGCTGGCTGGGAAGCAGGGCTGCTGGGATTAGAACCGGCACACATATGCAATCCAGGCGCTTACAAGGCAAGGACTTTAGCTGTTAGGCTACCACACCGGGCCCTAAAATTTATTTCTATTTGAAAGGTAGATTAAAGAGATATTTGGTTCACTCCCAAAATGGCTGCAATGGTCAGAGCTGGGACGGTTCAAAGCCAGGAGCCCGGAGGTTCTTCTAGGTCTCCCACATGGGTGCAGGAGCATAAGGAGTTGGGCCGTTTTAACATTAGCAGGGAGCTGGCACCCACATGAGATGCCAGTACTGTAGGCAGAGGCTTAACCCACCACATCATAGTGGCAACCGCTTGCTCTTAAGCTTTGATGATGACTCATGTGGCTAAAAACACTGCTTAGCTTTTAGTCCCTGCGTCCTGACTCCAGGGTGTTCTGCTAAGTCCATTTAGGAGTTGATTCATTTTGGGTTACTCACTGTTGCTATATCTGCTTCCACTGTCAAAAACTCTTCCAAAGGGCAGCCCTGTGGTACTACTAACTGTCTGGTGCCAGCATCCCACATGGGCATTGTTCATGTCCCAGCTGCTTCACTTCCCATCCAGCTTCCTGCTAATGGCCTGGGAAAGCAGCAGGGGATGACTCAAGTCCTTGGGCCCCTGTACACACATGGAAGACCAGAAAAAATTCCTGGCTCCTGGCTTGGGATTGGGTCAGCTCTAGGTTGTTGCAGCTATTTGGGCAATCAAGCGGCGGAGGAAACACCTCTGTCTCTGTCTCTTCTCACTCTATCTCCAATAATCTTAAAAAAAAAAAAATCTGCCAGGGAACAGAAAGTGCCAAACTGAAGCAGAACTTTTGCTCCTAGTTTGACCATGGAATGATGGTGCAACTGGGTGATGTCATTGTCTTGCAGGTAAAATTAGACAGTACTTGGTGCTTTTATTTCACAGTAATGTCAGGGATGATTCATTCTTGAAATTTTACCCTGGGGCCTGTAAGTTCTTGTCATGCTTTTACAGTGCTAAGTGGAGTCTTCTAAATTTGTACGGGCCATCTGTGAATAATTTATTAAGATTGCAAAACTTACGATACAATTTAAGGAAAATATTTTTTTTTATTAAACTCTACCATATATATGTCTATAGTCACTGACCAAAAAAAGAAAAAGCAAAAAGCAAAACGCCACATACATGAAAGCAGGTTGCCTCCTCCTCGCAGTCACCTGTTCTCCAGTCTTGGAGAGAAGCAGCTATTCTTTGCTCACATTGGTTATGTAAGAGGGTCATCTTTGTTATCAGTAAAATAAGCTTCATCATTCTACACAGCTCCAAACCCGCAAGGCTTCTCTGAGGAACAACTGTATCTGGCTGCCAGTCTTACCGGCAGTCCACACCAAGTGTGTCCACCATGCCAGAATTCAAATCTTGAGTGGGAACTTGCACATCCTTAAGCGTGTCATTATCCCTGCAGCCACATCCAGGCAGCAATAGGACCTGGGAAACTCCAGCCGCGAGACTGGGTCATGCCAGGCCTGGAGTGCTTGACAGCTGTGACTGCTTTTGCATTCATTTGCTGTTACTTTCAAAGAAAATCCCTTTCCTCCTCCTCTTTATGATTTTTAATAAAGTTAAATTGTATATTCTGTACTGCAATGAACATTAGTTTTTGAGCCGTGCTTTGAGCAGGCCTGCATGAAAGTAGAGCCAAAATGGTGTGGAAACAATTGATGGGTTCAGTATACAGGCTTGTGGGAACTCTCATAATTTCAAGTCAACTCCCATTCACTGTTGAGGTGTAAATGCCTCAAGCCCTCCTCCCTTGTGCCTGATGTTGTTAATGAACTTTGGCTATTCATCATCAAAAAACTAGAGCCAAAAAGAGGTCTAGGTTTTATCAGGAAGTAGGTCACTTTCGTTTGCCAGGCACCTGTGAGCCAGCTGCAATAGCGCTGGTATTGGCAGACCTTCGCATATCTCTTCTGTTAAAAAATGAACTAAATACCTACAGTAGGGCAGTTTGAGGCAAGTAGAAACCAGTGGAACAGAGAACTGGAAATCCAAGGAGGATTTTTTTCCCTATTTTAATCCCTGGCTTCCTATTTGAAAACAATTTGCATCAGTTGATACATACTTGAAACAAAAATACAGTAACTTGAAGTACTGTGTTCTAAAACATGTTTTAATTTATTATTTGAAAGGCAGAGACAGATTTCATATCTACTGTGTTCACTCCTCCAGGTGCCTGGTAACAGCAAGAGTTGAGCCAAGCCAAAGCCAGGAGCCTGTAACCTGACCCAGCTCTCCCACAGGGGGTAGGGACCAAGGACTTGAGCCATCACCGCTGCCTCCCAGGGTCCTCATCTGTAGGAAGCATCTGAGTAACTGTACCAAAACACCTGCCCTGAAATACTATGTTTCAAAATAGCTGAGTGTTACATCATGAATTTCTTTATCTACATAAACTAATTCACACCACTTATAATATTTGTATAGTATTCTGGTTAGCCATACAAATATTTGCATAGGGCTCTGTAATGATATTTGGTTTCTAATAGCTGAGAATACAACTTAGGAAGAGAGATAGAATCCAAACTCTGTGTGTGTGTGTGTGTACAGTGTATGTGTGTGTACAGTGTGTGTGTGTGTGTGTACAGTTGTTGTGCCGGTTTTTGAAACCCCCAGATAATCATCAAGTCTGAAGTCGGTGCTGAGGCAAAAAGGTGGTTTATTCAGGTTAGCCTAGGTAACCCAGCGACCTCCCCCAGCCCAGCATGGCTGGGCGGGGGAGGGGCAGCCGCAGCAGAGGCTGCAAGGATCCACAAGGAGGACCAAAGAAACGCGAGCCAGAAGCCAAGGGAAAGCCCCCCAGTTCTTATACATCTTAGGCTATTAATTATACAGTCATGACTTAGCAGGCTTCTATTGGTGGGTTTGAAACTAGCAACTTTCAAAAAGTACAAATTGATAAGCTATTGGGCTGTGAATCTTATCAAACACCAGGTACCTCCTTCCTGAGGAGTGGTCTGCCTACGTGACCTGCCAGGTGTCCTGCCGGGTGTCACGTAGACTATCAGGCCTGAGGTTCATACAGCCCCAGCCAAGCCATTAAGGCAGAATCACAAAAGGCAGAAACGCCTAGGTTCTTCACAGTCTCTGTATTTAAGACACTATCCCTCCTTTAATCATTTTTGCATTGTGATTTTTTTGTATTCTTTAGCGCTACAGTATTTGTTTTAAGTATTGGAATTAGATCTTTCAGATACATAGCCTTGTTTTAAATTTTATTAAATTCTAACACAATGCAATTTACCCCTCAACTTTGAACAACCTTTCTTGTTATTTATTGCACCCTCTGATCTGCTGCCTGGCAGCACACAAGCATTCCTAATGCTCCTTTAAACTCCTCAGTCGTGGTCCTGGCTTTCACAGGATTCCAAGCTGCAGAAGTTAAGAACATGCATTCTTTCAGAAAGCCTGGGGGTGGCGAGAAGTAGCAAATCTGCTCATTTGAGATGGAACAAGAAGGCTGTGAACTGGGAATTTTGAAATGGAAGCTTCCTGGGGTGACACCACATGACAAAGTCTGTGGTCACAAGGCCACAAGGCCCTGCAGTGTGACCAAGTCCACTTTGGCAAAGTCAGGCCTGGGAAGGCGGATGGTCTGCAAATAGTAAGTGAAAAGAGTTTGCACACCTGGAGGCACATCAAGGCTCTCCTCCCTCACATTTCGCAGTAATTTCCTGGTGGCCCTGGAGGCACGTTAGTGCTAACCTCGGGTTGCTGAGAATAAAGGCTGCAGGACAAAGCCCAAAACCTTTCTCTCCTACAGCTTGCTGGGAGAGTCCTCCACCCCTCCTTTAAAATCTAATCTTGTCTCTGAATCTTTCTTCCCTTTTTTTTTTTTAAAGATTTATTTTATTGTTATTGGAAAGTCAGGAATACAGAGAGGAAGATCTTCCATCTGTTGATTCACTCCCCAAGTGGCCGCAATGAAAGGGCCACTGGGATTACAACTGGGGCCCATATGGGATCCTGGCGGGTAAAAGGTAAGGACGTTAGCCACTAGGCTATAGCACCAGGCCTCTTTTTTCCTTTCTTAATTGAGCTGCTCTCCCTTCAACTCTGCAGCCCACTCAGGTCACAACAATTTTCTTCACAGTCTTGTTGCTGAACCAGGAAGAAATCTTTTATTGCTTTCTTCTGGCCCAGGGGTGATAAATACTCTAGCAAATTACTGGGTACATAGCATAATACAACCTGGAGTTAGAAAGTACTCCTCTGAACAAGGCTTGCATTTCCAACTTGGGTAAATTCCAGGCTTTGAAATCTCTCTTTTTTAATCTCTGTTTTTGAAGTGCATCATTTATTGCCCTTGCTGACTCCTGTGCTCATGTGGAATGAAGAGCAAATTGTGTCGTTGTTGGGACCCTGGGTGTGAGACCTGCCTTGTCAGCTACATCGGAAGTGCCCTTTGCTCCCCCCTGATGCCAGCACTGAGTACAGGTGGACTACACCTGTTTCCCAGCTCTTCAAGGTGGTCACGGCCACTGGTGGTTCATGCACCGAGTCGAACAGTCTCTTCCAAACAAATTTTATATTACTGGCCTACGTCTGCATGTAGAGCCCAACACTACAAGTGGACACTTGTAGAAAACTCATGTCACTGAACAATTCTATTTACTCTGTGTGACAAGGGCGTGTTTCCTTTCTAGGCAAGCCAGAGAACTGTGTGTGCAGCTCTGTGTCTTTTCCACTGCAGGCTAAAAGAATTTCAGTGTCGGGCCACAGTGCGGTAGCCTAATGGCTCAAGTCCTAGCCTTGCATGTGCGGGAATCCCTTATTGGCACTGGTTTATATCCCGACTGCTCGCTCCACTTCCCTTCCAGCAACTTGTTTGTGGTCTGGAAAAGCTGTAGAGGATGGTCCCAAGCCCTGGGACCCTGCACTCATTTGTGGGAGACCCAGAAGCAGCTCCTGGCTTCAGATCAGGTCAGCTTTGGCCGTTGAAGCCATTTGGGGATTGAGCCAGTGGATGCAAGATCTTTTTCTGTCGCTCCTTCTCTCTGTAAATCTGCTTTTCTAATAAAAAAAAAAAATGTAAATCTTAAAAAAAAAAGTTCTGAGTCTACGTGCAGCTCTCCTGAGCAGGCACGTTCGGCAGGCATTTGATCTATTCACTTTATCTTCTTTACTCATTGACTAACAAAAGCTTCTTTTGTGTCTGTTGGACAAGGTGCGCCTTTCTGCCTGGGGGAATGGAGGCCGCTCTTTAAGCCCTCCCTCAGGGTCACCAGTCTGGGTCCTCTGACGTGAAGCAGTCACAGCAGCCGCCCACACATCCTTAATCCTGCCCCGGGGGGGGGGACCTGGTCCAGTTGTGGAGCTTGTCTGGACGTGAGGAGACTGCATGCCGGTTGGCCTCCTGGCTGGGAGATTGGAGCTGGCCCAGCTGCCGTTGCTGTCTTCCGGTGAGTGCCTCATGGGTCCTGAATGCACAGGGATCCCCCTTTTCTTCCTCTTTGCTTCTCCTTTA
Source organism: Ochotona curzoniae (assembly GCF_017591425.1). Lineage (NCBI taxonomy): Eukaryota > Metazoa > Chordata > Mammalia > Lagomorpha > Ochotonidae > Ochotona > Ochotona curzoniae. Next base: position 1,202,864 of record NW_024464918.1, read on the forward strand.
CGCTCGCCAGCCCCCCCATCCCCGCTCGCTGCCGCTTCCAAGGCTGATCTGCCTCGCCGAGACCCTGGTTCCTCCAGACTGAGTTCTGCTCTCACAGTTGAACCGGGTCTGAAGTTTCCAGGTGTTGGGCTTTGTGTCCTTGGCCGAGGCCTGAAGGCTTGGTGAAGGTGACACAGCGGTGACAAGAATACTTCCCCTGGGTGCTTTGTATTCCATCACATCTGTTCTTTGTGTTTAAGCCTTGCTGGACCTCAGATTCACAGAAGTGGACCGTGTGGTCCCTTATCATTAGTCCACAGGTGACCTGCTGTGTTTGCCTGCCCTAGCAACATCATTAACCTGTGCATCTGTTTAATCTCCTTTTTGAATGGTGATAAAAAAATCCAACACAGTTCCTTTCCCCCACCTCCACAAAATTAATACGATCCTCACCCTGAATTCAATTCTTTGCCCTTTGAATACACTTCCATTGTATAGGATACCTATGTCTTACTTTCTCTGTATATTTATACGTACATGCACACATGAAGATTCTTCAAAAAGTTTCTGGCAAGTGTGCATTAATGAAAACACTGCTCATAGATTTTAAGTTTTAGGGGTGTCAAAATCTTTAGATTGCATGTTCCACAAACTTTAAAAGGTCCTTTTATGTATTCCTTCAACTGTTTTAAATGTCATACATAGTATTGCTAAACTACTTTATATAATACTTTGGCATTTACTCACCACCCCCACTATTTTACTGTTAAAATGCAACGATCTTCTGATATTACTATGCTTCATTTATTTTTGCTGTCATAAAAGATTCCATTTTGAGAATGAAATACCATTTTATTCAGTTGGTGGGCATGCGGCCTTATTTTCTAATTTTGGCTATGTACACTATCAGTATGAATATTCTCTTTTAGAATATCTTCACATATATCTCTTCTGATGGAAACATGCCAGAGTTCCTTGGGCATATGACTAAGAATCAAAGCTCTGTAGCTCGTACGTATCTACAATTAGAACGCCCAGCTCTTCTGAGCATTTCCACAGGTTCTCTCCTGTAACAGAGAAGCCTTGGAATTCTTGGAATTCTTGGAATTCTTGGAATTCTTGGATCCACGTACTCTCCAACATTTGATAGTGTTAGACTTTCCTTTTTTGCCAACCCACTGTGTGTTTTACCCTAGTTGTGTCCAGTTTGTCATGATTATAGCAAAACATTTTGAACATCTCATCTGAAATGTTCATGTTTGTTGCCATTTTTCTATTGCTATTTTTTTGCTTATGTTCTTGATGGTCAATGTATTATATTTCCTTCTAGTTTGTACGCTGTATATATATTTATATGTACATTTATACATGTATATTTAGATTTTTCTTATTGGAAAGTCAGATATGCAGAGAGGAGGAGAGACAGGACGATCTTCCATTTGCTGATTTACTCCCAAGGGCCGCAATGGCTGGAGCTGAGCCAATCCGAAGCCACAAGCCAAGAGCTTCCTCCTGGTCTCCCACATGAATGTAGGGTCCCAAGGCTTGGGGCCATGCTCCACTGTTTTCCCAGGCCACAAGCAGGAAATTGGATGGGAAGTGGGGCTGCTGGGATAGGAACTGGCACCCATATGGGATCCCGGTGTGTGTAAGGCAAGGACTTTAGCCACTAGGCTGCTGCACCAGGCTCTCAGTCCTTTACTCTATAGTCTCAATGTCTTTTCAAGGACTTTGTTGTGGGCCAGTGCCACGGTGTAACACGCCAAGCCTCTGCCTGCAGCACCAGAATTCCATATGGGCATGAGTTCAAGTCCCAACTGCTTCATTTCCAATCCAGCTCTCTGCTTATGGCCTGGGAAAGCAGTGGAGGATGGCCCAAAGCCTTGGACCCCTGCACACCCATGGGAGACCCAGAAGGTTTTTGTTCCCAGCTTCAGACCAGCCCAGTTCTGGCCGTTGTGCTCATGTGCAGATGAAAGCTCTCTGTCTCCCTTTCTCTGTAACTTCGCCTTTCAAGTAAGTAAGCAAATCTTAAAAGAAAAAAAATAAGCTAAAGACGGTTTCTACCGCAAAGTCTAAAATATACAGCTTTTAAAAAACTTTTTCAAAAAGATTTATTTATTTTTATTGCGAAGTCAGATATATAGAGAGAAGGAGAGACAATGAGGATGGGAAGCAAGGCCTCTGGCATTAGAACCGGCGCCCATATGGGATCCTGGTGTGTTCAGGGCAAGGACTTTAGACATTAGGCTACAGTGTAAGGCCCTAAAGAACTTTTAAAGTTTGTTTTGGGATGTTGAAGTCTTTGATCCATTAAGAATTGACTTTTAAATTATGGTCTGAGATGGTGATGTAGTGGAATCTTATTTATTTATTTAGTTTTTAGATTTATTTATTTTTATTGCAAAGTGAGATAGGGAGATGTACAGAGAGGAGGAGAGACAGAGAGGAAGATCCTCCATCAGATGATTCACTCTCCAAGTGACTGCAATGGCCAGAGCTGTGCAGATCTGAAGCCATGAGTCTGGAGCTTCATCTGGGTCTCCCACACGGGTGCAGGGTCCCAAGGCTTTGGGCCATCCTCGACTGCTTTCCCAGGACACAAGGAGGGAGCTGGATGGGAAGCGGGGCCTCCAGGATTAGAAGCAACACCCGTATGGGATCCTGGTGTGTGTGAGGTGAGGATTTTAGCTGCTAGGCTATTGCACCAGGCCCAAATCCCGTGGAATCTTTATCTGTACAAATAACCATCTTTAATTGGACACTTCTATGTATGTCCTCCTGTTATTCACAGGAAGCAATAAGTTTTTTTTTTAAGCTATAAATTTTAATATGGTGTTCATAGGTGAGGCCTTTGGGTGGATTTCAGGTTACCAATGGCAGAATGCAGGCCCTGTGATGGCAGTAGTGCCCTTACAGGAAGAAGAACTGACAGCACAGCTTTCTATTTTCTGCTGGATGAGGTCCTGTAAGGAAGCAGCTCTCTGTAGTGATGTAAAACGGTTTCATCTAGAACTCATCTTCTGGTGCCTCGACCGTGAGCTCTCCAGCCTTCATTCAGAGCTCAGAGAAATCAGTGTCTTCTGTTCAAATCTCCTAGTCCATGGTGTTTTGTTACAAGGGTCCGAGTAGAATGAGACAATCTACCATCTTTAATATCCAAATGTTCCATAGAGATATATCTATGTTAAGCCCTCTATTCTGTTAGTTAAATTTCCCATCTCTTCACCAGTCATCAAACCCTCTCAATTAATAGTTTTAGAAAAAAATCTATTTAGTAGGGTAAGGTATTAGCTAGTATTGACGTTTTTGTTATTTTATGTGAATTTTAAAATAATGTTTTTTTTTTTTTAAAGATTTATTTTATTTTTATTGCAAAGTCAGATATACAGAGAGGAGGAGAGACAGAGAGGAAGATCTTCCATCCGAAGACACACTCCCCAAGTGAGCGCAAAGGCCGATCCGAAGCCAGGAGCCAGGAACCTCCTCCAGGTATCCCACACGGGCGCAGGCTCCCAAAGCTTTGGGCCGTCCTCGACTACTTTCCCAGGCCACAAGCAGGGAGCTGGATGGGAAGTGGAGCTGCCGAGATTAGAACCGGCGCCCATATGGGATCCTGGCGCATCCAAGGCGAGGACCTTATTCACTAGGCCACAATGCTAGGCCCTCATCCTAAATTTCTAAGGTTTCCCTTTTGTGTTGTGTCCTTGCTTGATGGACATTTGTCCTTGAGGAATTTAAGTCTCCAGTTTCCTGTTACTTGTCAGACCATGATTGCTGCAGTTGTAAATTGACCATTGGTACTGACAGTGGAAACACCAAGATGTACAAGAGTGAATGCCTGAGTTGCAGGTATCTGTGCCTCCTTGTACCTATTGTGGTTCTTATGCTCACCTACAGGGACTGCATCCTGACAGAGGAGTTTCCCAAGCTCCTTCATCACCCAGATTCTCCGCCCATCGGTGAGTCCATGTGCCATCCCTGCTTGGCCTACCTCCTGTCTTAGCAGGAACAGTGGGCTTTTCTGACTGGCCTTCATTCATTCCAGTTTTCACTATTGGGTGTTACATTGCAGCCAAGTCTGGTCCACTCCCAGAAACAGCTCACACATAGCTCAGCAGGGGTGCAGACATAGACCCAACCTAGCAGAGACCTAGCCTATACCTACCCTGGTTTTCACGAGCACCAGTGGGTGCTAGAGTCCAGCCCAGTCTGGCACACCCCACACCCAGTCTATACTTGTGCCAAGGTACACTGCAGCCATGTCTAGACTAGATAGCAGCCCCTACTCTGGCCTTCACACTCACCAGTGGGAGCCATAACCCAGCCAGGGTGTCCTCTTTGCACCCCAACCAGGCCTGTTCCTAGCCACAGATCTTGCATGTGCCAACTCTGACCCAGCTTGGCATAATCCCTCACTTGGCTTAGTCTTTGCCTTCAGATGCTATAGCCTGGCCTCACCCAGCCTGTTCCCAGTCCCAAGTCTCACTGGCATGTGCTGGAACCTGGCACTGCTTAGTCTGCTCCCATCCCAGTAGGTGTGACAGCCTAGCCCAGCATGACCTGCGCTCCAACCTGGTTTCTGCACTTGCTGGTGAGCTAAGGTTTGCTTGACCCTGCATGGTTCACCCCCTTCCAAAACCAACCCACACATTTGCCAACAGTTAGAGCCACCTTGCCCATCTTGCCTAACCCCCAGATATGGACCACTTGCTCACCAGCAGCAGCTTTGACCCACTAGGTGAGTTTCTCAGATCTCGTGCATGCCAGCAGGTGCTAGGTTCTTGCCTGACATACCTGCTCCTCCATGTTGGCCTTGTATGAACTGATAAATGTGTGGCCAGCCCACCCCACACCCTGTTTTAGGATGGCCATGTGGGTGCTGCAGCCTGGACCTGCCCAGACTATTCTCGATCCCTGTACCCATAAATGAGGCAGGTTCCATGGTCACACCTAGTTCAGTCCATCGTCACCCGAGCTTTTGAGATAACTAGTAGGATTTGTTTTTCCACAGGGTTTGGCCCACCTATCCCCCCACAGAAACTACCCGCAGACCTGGTTCTCTTGCGTGCTTGTTGGTGACATGACCCTGCCTAATGTGACCCATCCCCTGTTCCAACATTCAGCCTGGTACTGGGATCTAGCTCTACTAGACAGGCCCCAAGTCCTAGCTTTCACATGGATTGGCACGTGGTGGTCAGCAATGTTCCATGCTAACAAGCCCTACTCAGGAGTGCCATGTGGACTGGAGTATCAGTCTGACCCATACAGATCTTCCAGTCTCTCCTATCCAAACCACTAGTCCCCTCACTTACCTGCAAGTACAGTGGCCCTGTCGTTGGGAGTCCCTCAGGATTCATTCCTGATGTACATGTACAGTAGCCTTGTCCATGGATGTCCCTACCCCTCTCCCCCAAATCTCAATCATTTTTTAAAAACCCATTTGCACCTAGGTACTTGACAGTAAACTCTGACACACCATTAGCAGAGTAGCTAAGTAGCCTAGCATCCTGATCAGAACAGCAGGACCATCTGCTAAACAGCAGCAGCAACAAAACACAATGGCAGGTTTTCAGTCCCAACCTGATTTCATCTAAGGGTTACTGGAGGTTTTTAGCTGTTGTTTAGTTGGTGAGAAGAAACATTTGAGAAGACAGGTTTTTTTTTTGTTTGTTTGTTTTTGTCACGTCAGTGCTCAAAAAATTTTCATACTTGGGGGCATTTTGGATTTGATGTATTTGGACTAGGGATGATCAACCCTTAATGTGCTTCTAGGAGACTTCTCCCATCACAGAATGTGTTTAATTCTTCTAGCACTAAATTCCAACAACACTGACTGGTGTGTGGGAAGTGTTGTCTACCAGGGAAGCTTACCTGAGCCTAGGAATCCAGCGTTCTTTTTAGGTTCTGGTCACATGAGTTTCCTTTACCTACCATGTAAATTCCAGAAGGGAAACAGGTATTCAGCATAAATCACATGGTTTTTACATACAGTTTGGGTACAGTAAACCACTCTCAACAGTTATGAAATGTTGGGAATACTTCCCAAATCCAAGTCCCAGACACCTGTCAAGGGCCAACCTTGACAAGACTTTCTAAGAATAGTTATCTCAAGTCTGCTAATGTCTTGCATTTATTTATTTTTAATTTATACAAAATCAGTAAACACCACAGTTTCACAAGATTTGGCAGCATAGGGATTCCTCCTTCCACTCTTTCGCTCTTCCCTAAATCCCCTCTTATTATCTTTCCCCAAATTATGACAATAGCATATTCATTTGCTTCACAATAACCACCTTAACTTTCATATCATATATATAAAGTTATAATGACATAACTAGTAGAGGAAAAAGAGAAACATAAAAGTGCACTAAAATAAAATGGAAATCCTATTATTAATCAACAGTAAAGACACATACTGTATATAACAGTTAATTCCCACTCTGCTAACCTCACTAAGAGGGATTATGCTTATTGTGTTCTGCATATTACTGTTCTTTCACAGATCAAGAATATGATGTTTTTCTTTTAGAGACTGACTTATTTCACTAAGCATAATGGCTTCCAGCAAGCAGGGTCCATTTTGCAGGAAATGGTAAGATTTCAATTTTTTTTTTTATGGCTGAGTAGTATTCCATAGTGTATATGCATTACATTTTAATTATTCAGTTATAAAGTGATGGGTTGGTTTTATATCTTAGCTATTAAGCACTATGTCAAGCTTGTTATGTTAGTTCCTCTGAACAGTCTATCCTCCTTGACTCTTAGCTAAGGTATCTGTGTAGCAAAATAATTATCAACAAGATCCCACACAGCAAGGTAAGATTAACATGCAGTGTTGATCTCAGCTGCACGCTCCATGAGTTCTAGAGTCGCCCAGCTAAAGTCAACCTGATTAATTGCAAAGCTCTACAAAGCCAAGTATCTTACTCTTAAGTTTTTATATTTACCTCATTTTAACCTGATCCAGGACATAGCACAACTCTGGTCAGGAAGTTGAAGCTGATGAATAGGGCTGAGACAGTGTTAGCTACTCAGGACACGCACTTAAGAAATTAAGTTCCTGAGGACACACATGGTACCCTTAGAAACAGAGTTTGCAAGTCTTAAGGTACCCCATGCAGGACACACATTGGTCAGGCAGTGAGGTTAAGAATAGATCATCTCTGTGGCCCTGTGGGAGCCTTTCCTTGATGGGCTCTCAGGTCAGTCCTTGGTTTCAGTGACACTGTCCTTTCCTTGATGGGCTCTCAGGTCAGTCCTTGGTTTCAGTGACACTGTCTGAGACATTGCGTTCCAAACGTGTGCTCATTCATGAGACCAGTTCGTCCATCTTGTGTGAGTGGCATCTGGAAGTGTTCCTCGGTAGGCTCACAGTCAGCACTTACAGTCATGTGGGTGCATGGGCTCAGCCTTCTGTCTGAATTCACAGCACTCACGGCGTGGGGAGCTGTCCTTCAAGGAGAGAAAGATTGGACCAGTTCTGAAAAACAAAGATTGTTAAAATGCAAGACCCCTTTCTCTTTGATATGGGATGCAGATGTCCCAAGCAGTGGCTTAACCCTCATCGCCACGACTTCTAGCTGGTGTACTTTGTTAAGGTGAGCTTAGCAGACTAATACATATGCAAAGCTATCCTCCTGGCCACCTCCCCTTCCAGGTAATATGAACAATCAGACGTACTTATTATTAGGAATCGTCTCCCCTGTCTTTCTGCATCAGTCCTGTAGGATGTAACACATTGGCAATTTCTTGACAGCCTGTGCCAGGTATTTCTGTGTAGTATTTCTAAATTGGGTTCAAATTTTCCTGATCATAAGGAACGCTCCGTGAACATAAATGTGAGCTGAAAAAAAGAGGTGGCAATGCAGCAGCAGCAGTAGATAGACTTGCTAGTATAAATCATCCACTTATGAATACTTGGTCTTGTACGATTTTCTATTGCCACTGCTGTTTGACATGCTGCTACATATGCCCAAGTTTGGAACTGAGACATATACTACATTGCAAGCAGCTCAGATTATAAGCTATTTTAGTGTCCCGTAGTCAGATGCTCCATCTCTACGGGGCAGTAGTAAGACAGGAGCTATGTCATGGGGTTGGGACTCTGAAATAGTTATGAGACAGAGTGTTTATTAGGGAGTCCCTTCGAGATTAATACCCGTGGGGTGGAGATGACTGTTAGAGGCAACCAAAATGCTAAAAGGTCTACATATTAGAAGTGGTTTGAGTAAGTCAAAAGCAACTTGAATTTATAGTAAAAAGGAGAAGTTTCTACAAATAACTTGGGCCACACTCCCAGGCTTAGGCTGTAAGGGTCAGTGGGTCTTTTGCAGGCACTGATAAGAGTAAGAGCCAGAGCCCATTGTCCACCCTTCACTCTGGCTCAGGATGTAAGGGTCAGTGGCCCTGATAAGGGGTAAAAATAAAATAGCCCCATGGTCTGTATTTCACAGATATGTTACCTATTGCTTTGCATCTGTAACCCCTTAGCTTAGAATAGTTTTGTCATGATGAATAGGGACTTGAGGCATTTTGTGGGCCTTAGTCTTGCCTGTAATTGATTGGAGTATTTCATATCTGCTTTAAAATGATTGGAGTGTTTTTCACGGGCGTGGGCTTTGCTGTAACGGCCAAACTGGCCTATAAGAATCTGGCTTGTCCCTAGCTCGGGGTCTTGCTTCATCCACCGGTCCTGCGTGTCCGTGTGAGGAGCTTGACCCTGGCTAGCCAGCTCAGTAAACTCTGCTTGCTGATTGCATCCACGTCTGGTTCTTTGCTATCCAAAGGAGGGGCGATTTTGGACCCTAACAGTGACAGGGCAGGATTCAGCACAGAAAGCAGAGGACAGCCAAGGAGCTAAGTAAGATCACCTTGAAAATTTATGCTGAATTAGGCTGAAAAACACAGGGTTTCTGGATTCCCATCTTGATCAGTCACTGGAGGCATATGACCTGGGGATCTTTCAGAGGGCTTATAGACTAAAATAATCAGGCAAAGGGTCTACCAGGAGGTACCCTAGTGGTCCAACTGGGTGCTGACTCCATTTTTTCCTCATCTCTGTTGTGTAACAGCAGCTCTGCTGCCTTCTGATCTGGGTCAGTTCCCTCTCCAAGATGGCAGCTCTTTTTCTCATAGGCAGGACCCTGGTCATATAAAATGCCAAGAACTGAGGTCACTGCTTTAGCATATAGTATATTGGGAACATTGCCACGTGGAAATGCTTCCCTTTGGGGACTTCTAATGCTGCCAAGAATAGGTTACAGACCTGGGCTCACAAATTCCTCAAGTGGGGCAGTGGGAGCAATGCTAACTGGGGTCATTCTTGCCATACAAAGAATTGGCTGTAGAATTGTACTGTAAATTTTTAAAATTTCATATTTTCATGATGCCTCAAAATCCCCACGAATAGGCTTGTGTACCTGACCCAGCTGACCAGGTAGAACAGGCATAAGGCTAGCCTGGGCTCTAGGCCCCCTCCCACCCCCTTCCCTGTAACATAGCTACATTCAGAGACAGCAGTGACATCCCCTCACACACACTGTGTATCCCACCCTGACACCAATAAGGCACATGGCCATCTGCTAGCTGGGTGGGTTTCTTCAGTGCTACCTGTGTGTCTCCCTTCAACAAACTGTGTTTCTCTCCGTAGACCCCATGAGTATAATAAATCTGTTAATTTCATGTGTTTCTCCCAGTTGTGCTGAAGTGACCTTTAAAGATCTCCGATCAGGGACTTAGTCCCTCATTTACAACACAAACAGTGCTTCAAGTGTGTGTGCAGCCTTCATCTTTGCTGCTGTGGCTTCTTTGTTCATGTGCTTGTCATGCCAGCACCTGTGTGGCTCTTGAGGGAGGTTGTCCAAGGTCAACTGGTAAGTCACCTTGTCTATTTCAGTGTTCAGTACCTCTTCTGCGGTAGAATAATTTCTGATGGGCATTCATTCTCTAGTTGCAAAAAAGTTGCTGTTACAGACAAGAGCCTGGAGAAACCAAGCAGCACTTCAGTCTCTCGGGAGGAAAGGCCCATTCACTTACACATGTGGACTTGTTTGGACTCAGGTCCCTAGAGCCACGTTCTGAACCTCTGCCTTCCGCTGTTTATATACCTTAACCTGTCAGGGCCAGCGGTACAAGCTTATCTCTGCTTAGCTTATCTCAGGTGTGCGGCTTACCACAGCTAATCAGTCACAATGAAGCACAGCTTTGAGAAGCACTCAGCTACGTCTCAGCCATGCAGCTGGGTTCTAGGGCGTGATAGCGAGAGGAATTCCTAGACGCAGCAGCGAACCGGCCATCTTAGGAAAAAAGGCAGATTTCTAAGTTTCAAAGCTGGGTCTGTAACAGTCACACTTCAAATTCACTCCCTGTCTCAGTCACCATGTTTCTAACTCAAAAATTCCTTATACTCAACCTTCTAACTTTCCAGAATGCTTCCCAGGCAGTTCGGTCATTTGCCACTAGGCATAAATCTCCTTACGTGCCACTTCAGTTCACTGTCCACACGGAGTGAACGAACAAGTGGGGCATCCGAAACTCTGCCCAGACTCAAAGAGGATTTTCGCTCATCACTGAAGCCGCCAGAGAGGAGGCTGCAGTGCAGCTGACATTGGTTTTCACCGCACTAAAACACCGTCAAGCTACAGGAGCCTCAGACGGCTCACACGTGATGTTCATTTACCCCCATGAAATACCCGGAGAAGCAATTCAGACAAGGATTTATCTTACTTACCCGCGTGACGGAGTGACGGAGGGCAGTCGTTAGTTGCTCAGTGATTCACACTGCTGTGGCAGAGATCACAGCATTCAACAGGAGGCAGTGAACAGGCTTAACTGGTTCCGGGTCAAAGCAGCCTCTTCCCTCCCTGTCCCCCACCCCCTCGACCTCCCGTTGCCAACTCAAGGACATTAGCCCCAGCTGTAGTCAGCTCATCTTCCTGCTGCACCAGATTCTACTTATGTTTATCCTAGAGGGTGGAGGCCATGCCAGGCTTAAGGGAGGGGCAGTGTTAGGAGCCTTCTCTACACAGACATGTAAAGTCAGCTCTGTCTCCATTGTCTACTGTTAGATGTAAAGCTTTCCAGAAGGCCCCATGGGAACTGAAGGAGAGGTGTTTTTCTCAACAGTGTAACTGGCACAGATGTTTATGCTAGTAGCAGGTGGAGCTTGCTTCTGCTCTCTGGCCCTTCTTGTACTTGAACCTACATGTGCCTTTTTCTCTTCACGTTGGGTGACTGCTGGATCCATCCAACTTTATAATGTGCTTTATAATAAAATTTCAAGTTAGGTCATTGCAGTTACATACTAATTTGTTGTTCCTTGATCAAATATTCTGTCTTTACCAGGCTAAACAGCTAACTGGTTATTTTTGGCTTAAAGTCTCCACTGCATTTGGTATGACCTTGCTCCGGTACGTCAGAGTCTGATTCTCACATAGCATCTCTTCTCCCCATGCCTGACTTGAGAGGCAGGGACCACAACACGTGCATAGTTGAATAGCATCTCTCCACTAGGAAGAGAACTGGCTGCAAGCTGAGTACCTGACCCCAGGACCCTTTAAAGGAGCTGTGCCATGGATCCCATTGCAGGGCCAGGACCAGTTGGGACTATGGAGAGTGTGAAGTCCACCCCCTGCTGCTCACACATACTCCCAAGGGCCTGCAACTTACCACCACGGGTTCTGGGATCAGCCCCAGGCAGGTGCCCTGGCACTGAGCCTTACCTGCCCTCGCGAGCAGTCAGCAGCTTTTCATGGAGCAGAATCCTTTTGATCTTAGTCTTGATCTGTGGCTTCTTTCCTGGGTGTTGGGAGTTCCCTCTTGTTGCTTGAGTCAAGGTCTCTCCTTTCTCTCCTCAACAGGCTTTGTTGTGGAGTTTCAGTCTGTGATTATCTGGCATCACTCCCTGATTGTTAGGCAATGAGCAAGACCCAGTTCTGTGACCCTGGACTAAAGAAAAATAGTGAACTTGCCAGGGCCAGTATCATGGCCTAAAGGGTCTTAATGCCACGTGTGATACCAGCATCCCACAACGGGGGTCGAGTCTGGATTGTTCTGGTCCTAACCCAGTGCTCTGATACTTGTCCTGGGAAAGCAGTGAAAATGGTTAGAGTTTTGGCAGCCTCCCTCACACATGGGAGACCTGGATGGAGTCCCAGGATCCTGGCTTTCGCCTGGCCTAACCCAACTCTGGCTGCTGTGGCTATCTAGGGCATAAATCAGCAGATACAAGATCTTTGGCTTGCTCTGTCTCTCCATCTCTCTCCATTAATCTGCCTTTCAAATAAATAATTCTTTTAAAATGACTGGTATGGTATTATAAATGATTAGAATCAAGAAGGTCCAGAAAGTATAAGTTATAGAAACAGGTCACATTCCCTTGTCACCTTTCTCCATTGCACTGATCTCTCTCCCTCCAGCTTACCTCTGATGTTGTGGGAAACCCATATTGACCACTGACAAGGAAATAAAACACCTGGGCATAGTGAATATGGGTATGTTGGATTGTCAGTAAATGCTTCTTCTGGAGGCTGGTGTTGTGGCATAGTGAATCAAGCTGGCACCTGAGTACCAGCGTCCCACTGAAATGCCATTTCAAATTGGCAGCTGCTCTACTTCCTATCCAGCTCCTGCCAATACACGAGGGAAAGCAACAGAGGATGTTCCACGTGCTTGGGTCCTGGCACCCATGTGGGAGACCTGGGAAGAAGCTCCTGGCTTCTGGCTTTGGTTGTGGCTAATTGAAGAATGAACCAGCAGATGGAAGGCCTCTCTGTCCCTTGTTCACTCTGTAACTTTATCTTTCAAATAAACAAATTGTTACACACACACACACTTATTCATCCAGAAGCCTACAGTTAATAGTTTTGCCATAGACTTCATAATGTTTCTAAACACTAATGAAATAATTGGTTTGGTTTTAATCAAGATAGTCTGTGAAGGAGCCAGTGTTGTAGTAAGGCCACTGCCTATGACACCACTATTCCTTACAGGTATCCATTCAAGTCCTGCTTTTTTAAAAAATATATATTTTAATTGGAAAGGCAGAATACAGAGTGACAGAAAGATCTTTCATCTGCTGGTTCACTCCTCAAATGGCCACAATGGATGGAGCTGAGCCAATCTCACACCAGGAAGCAGGAGTCTCTTCCAGGTCTCCCACACGGGTCAAGGTCCTAAGCATCTGGGTCATCCTCCACTGCTTTCCCAGGCCACAAACAGGGACATGGATGGGAGGTGGAGCGGCCGGGTCGTGAACCGGCACTCCTATGGGATCCTAGCATTTGCAGTGGGGATTGTTCAGTTAAAGTGTCACACTGGACCTCTGGGTGTTCTACTTCTGATCCAGTTCCCTGAAGAAGATGGTCAGGTGCTTGAGCCCTTGCATCTGTGTGGGAGAGCTGGAATGAAACTCCTAGCTTCTGGCTTTGGCCTGGCCTGACCCTGGCGTCGGAGGCCATTTGAGGAGTGAACCAGCAGATACAAGATCTCTCTGCCTTTCAAACAAAGGAAATAAATCTTTACACAGAAGATACTGTCTTACCCAGGGGCCAGGCTTTCAGTGCAGCAGGAATAGCTGTAGATAGGTGTATTACATGTCAGAATGCCAGTTTTTCCTTTTTTTTTTTTCTTAAGATTTATTTATTATTGGAAAGTCAGATTTACAGAGAGAAGAGACAGACCTTCCAATTGCTGGCTCACTTCCAAGTGGCCACAATATCTGGAGTTGAGCTGATTTGAAGCTAGGAGCCAGGATACAGGAGCTTCTTCTGGGTCTCTCATGTTGGTACAGGATCCCAAGGCTTTGTGCATCCTGTACCTCTTTCCCATGCCACAAGCAAGAAGCTGGATGGCAAGTGGGGCAACCAGTACACAAATCAGCACCCATATGGGATCCTGGCATGTACAAGGCAAGGACATTAGCCACTAGGTTACTGCGCAGGTCCCAGGATGCCGGTTTCAGTTATGGCTTCTTTGCTTCCTTTCCCACTTTCTGCTAATGCATCCTGAGAGGTAGTAGATGATCGTCCAAGTGATTTTGCCCACCCACATGGAAGACCAGATGGAGTTTCAGGTTCCAGGCTTTGGTGCAGTCCTGGTTGTTGCAGACATCGAGGGAGTGAACCAGTAGATGGAAGAGCTTTCTTTCTCTCTACTTCTCAAATAAATTAAACACTTACAAAAATGTATTGCTTAGATAACTATATAAGAGCTAAGTATAAATTAAAATTTGTACATTTTATGGCATATACATTGTATCAGAAACAGATGGGAAATATTAGCATAAATATGCAGCTTTAAATTTATCTTTATATTTGTTCACTAGAAGTTATTACTCTGTTCAAAATAAGCCTAGCACATACACAGAATTTTGTTTTTTAACATATTTATTCAGTGAATGTAAGCTAGAATATATTGTAAGGCTACTAAAATATATGTCTGGAGCAGCCAAAATAGAATCATTTGGTGATCTTTTGTTATCACCAGCAATTAAGGATGCTTTCAAAATTATGAGTAGAGTCAAGAGCCTACTAGGAGCCAGTTCAAGGGTCTCTCTCTCTCTCTCTTTTTTTTTTTAAGTTGTCTATGTGTTTGAAAGGCAGAAAGAGAGTGGGGCCAGTTCAGCAGCATATAAGGCTAACCCTCCATCTGCAGTGCTGGCATCCCATATGGGCACTGGCTCATGTCCTGGCTGCTTAATTCCCAATCCAACTCCCTGCTTGTGGGCTGGAAAAGCAGCAGACCTGGTAGAAGCTCCTGGCTTTGCATCAGTCTGTCTCCGGTTGCTGTGGCTATTTGGGGAGTACACTAGTGGTCTTCCACTCTTCTGTGAATCTGACTTTGAAATAAAAGTAACTATTAAAAGAGATAGGAAAAAAATAGAGAGACCCTTTCATCCACGGATCACTACCTAATCAGCCAAAACAGTCAGGGATGTGCGAGGTTAAAGGTAGGAAACTGGACTCCTTTGAAGTCAGGGACACAAGCCATCCTCTGCTGCCTTCCCAGGCACATGAGCAGGAAGCTGGGTCTGAAGTGGAGGAAATGGGACTGCAACTTGCACTCTGTGATGTAGCATCACAAGCAGTGGCTTAACACACTGTGCCACAATGACCACACCTTCACGGATGAGGCTCTTGATGGCCAACTTGTAATAATTGAATTAGCAAAAAATGGACCAAAATATTTACCTAATTTAAAAAAATCCATTAATGTTTCAAGAAAAAAGCATAGAGGCTTATGTAAATGATATCTACATTTGAAGTCAATGTGGCAAAATGTTTAAAATTGGCAATATTTTAAAAAGAGCTTCTATTTTTAAAAGTCCATAGGTACTATGAATGATATTAAAAAGAAAAAATGTTACCTCAAATAATTTGTATGCTTGAGTGGATTTTTAGATGATTTATTGATCTTTATGTTTTTATTACCTTGATTGATGTCACTATGCTATCTTTCAAATATACAGATTTACAGTATATTTATGTCAAACATGTGTGAGTGCTGCATGCCACTTGCTAACAATCTGGGTTGTAATTGGACTTGTATTATCTGCAGATCAATTCAAGGAAAAACGGACTCCCTAATGTGGAGCCTTCTAATATATGAACACGGTTTATGTTTCCATTTATTTAAATCTCAATTTATCTTTGTAGCATTTTGTAATTTTTCAACTCTAAAAGTCTTGCACATTTTTGGTTAATCTGTAATTATTTTTCTGCTGCTGCATAAATTATTATTATTTTTACTTCTTGTTTTCCATTTTATGTTGCCTTTATATTAAATTAGTTTGTTTTTTATAAAGGTATTTAAAAGGCAAAGTGACAGTGAGCAATGGGAAGAACAACAGAGGGAGGGAAAGAAGGAGAGAAAGAGAGGAAGGAGGAGTGGGTGCGAAATGGAGGGAATATGCTTCCATCTGATTTATTCACCAGATGCTACAACAGGTTGGCCAGTGCCAGGCCAAGGATCCAGAAATTCCATCCGGGTCTCTATTGTAGGTGATAGAAATCCAAAGAACTGGGGCATCATCTGCTACGTCTTAGATTTAGAAGGAGGAATCTGGATTAGACGTGGAGGGAAGACTGAATCCCAGGCACTTGGATAAGGGATGTGGGAGTCCCAAGCAGTGGATTAACTCACTGCACCACAATGCTTTCCCCTATAATTGTGTATTAGCTTCACACCTACAATCCAGTAAGGATTTTTTTTTCCCTAGGATTTTCAATGTATTAGTCACCTGTAAATGAGGACAACTTTCTTCCTTTTAAATCTTTGTGCCTTTTATTTATTTTTCTTGAATTTCTGCATTGACTAGGTTCTCCATTATAAGGAACAGAAGCAGTGATAACATTCTGCTTTTGAATCTAATCTTAGGGTAAAAGCATTCACCGTTTCTTCCTTTAGTATAATCATATTTGTAGTATTTTGGTGGTTCTTCATCACAATGAAGATATGTCCATATTCTAGATATGCTGAGAGGTTTCATAGCAATGCATTTTGAATTTATAAAATCTTATGCATCTGTTGAAATGAAAATATAAATTTTCTGTATTGTTTTGTTAATATGACAGGTTACCTTGATTAATTTAGCAATACCACATGTTCGGGGTTTTAAAAATTTAGACTAAGAGAAACCTCCCACAGCAAGTTTTACAAATTAATAAGGTGTTTATTTCTTTCCTAGGAAACTCCAGAAATGGGTGGTGCAGGAATAATGTAGCCATAAGAGTGCAATGTTACTGTTTTATGTTTTGTTGCAGCATGGTTAACTCAGAGAAACAAGTTATAGAAGGATTTTGGTAAGTCCCTGTCAATACAGAAATCAGACCTTTGACAAGGGTAAATAAATGAAATTTAGACCATTAGAGAAAGACTAAGTATGATACAAAACAGTAGATAAATTTGTGGCTCAAAACCCATAAGGAAATTCAAGCACCTGTGCATGTCTAGCCACCAAAGTACAGCCATGCAGAATGAGCCTTGGAGATACCTGCGGAAGACAGCACTTGTGCAGGAATTGAAGTTAGGGGCTCAGTGTCTGGCTCAATGTTAGTGTTCTTCAAACAGCCAGTAGTCAGAAGATAAGCTCAAAACTGGGAACTCATGAACACTTCTGAATCTGTAGAAACATTTATATGTTCTACTACCAAACCATTCAGAAATTAATGGCACCTTCTTTGTTTCTGCATTTCCAATTTCATTCATGTTCTTTTGTCCAATTCTAGCCCACATCATACAGCAAGAGCGCTCTGGAGAATGTATTTCCAAGCCTCATGTAACACAATCCAGCACCACCATCAGCACCATTATCTTTCACCCTCATGGCTGCAAGGCTCTCTCTGAAATTTCCAGTGTCGTACATAACTTGAAACAGCAGCAAAGTACAAAAGGCTCAATGACTAAGTCAGATGAAATTATCCTTTTGTAATAATTGCACATTTTTATATTTATACCTATTGACCAAGGCAGCTAGTTGTATATTAGCTACAAACATTCCTGAAAACAGGTATTTCTGTGGAAAATAAATAGCCTGAAAATTGATCAGTTCTCTTAGTAAGGAAAAAGGGAGTTTGCTACAATATGTCAGAAGGAAAATCCCTACAAGTAATCACACTGACTGTGCATGTCAGCAAATTATAAACAACAAAATTAATTTAAAATACACATACATGACTAACAATAACAAGACTAATTTCAATACCTGTAATTAAAAATGAACTTCAGAAATTGTACCTGTCAAAAGTACACCTTAATTCACTCACAGGTCCAAGGAGACTTCACAATAGAAATGATACAACATTTGTGTAAGTGAAATAATAAAAATTCTATGTATCAAAATGGTGTCATAAAGTAGAAGTGTACTGGAAGCAATAATTATCACCATTTAGTTTTTCACTAGAAAATAAGATAATAAATGAGTTAGGAGTTGACTTCAAGGATGAGACACTAATAAAGCACTTCCATATTTGTAACATTTAATGGAATTATCTTTGAGTATGAATTTATGTGTAATAAGAGAAGAGATATATCTGAAGATTTTCCCACATTGCTTATGTTCATCAGGCGATTTCTCAGAGAAAACGAAAGGATTTTTTGCACTCTTTGCAGCCATATCTGCTAGTATGAGTACTCACTTGCTGAGTAAGGAATGAAAACTTGATGGTTTTCCCACATTCTTTGTTATTTATCTTCAGTATGTGTTCTCATATGTGTATCAAAGTGTGAGGAATTACACTTTCCCAAATTTCCTTACACTTACAATTTCTCTCCTAGATGAATTTTTATTAGATTTATTTATTTTTATTGGAAATGCAGATTTGTGGAGAGGAGAGAGAAGAAAGATCACTCCACTGATTTACTCCCCTAATGGCTACAACAGCCTCATCCAAAGCCAGGAACCAGGAGCCTCCTCTTGGTCTCCCATGTGGGTGCAGGGTCCCAAGTACCTGGGCCATCCTCCGCTGCTTTCCCAGGTGACAAACAGGGAGTTGGCTAGAGAACTGGGAGTTTTGATACAAGAGGTAGATGTCTTGACTGCACACAAGAGAGTTAACTTGCCTTTCCACTGACTTTTTGTTATACCTGAGACCACAACTGACTGAATGTGTACCCACACACATTGCATGAGGGCAGATTTTTCTAACTCAGTTGTTAAAATGCCTATCTCTTTCTGAAACATGCTTACTGACATACCTAGAAATGATGTTTTACCCGTTATCTAGTTGTTGAGTCCAGTTCACACTTACAAATAATGATAACCTCGCACTTCTCTCTGAGGTGCATTATCACATGCACAGTAAACTATGGAGGATCAATAGAGGGTTGATTACATCATTTACAACCATAGATGCTCAAGGAGTTAGTTATTAAAGGGAGAAGACATACTGTGAATATTATCACATTCCTGATAATAAGCAAAGGGCTCCTTTCTGTTTTTTCTCACTTATAGAGTAAGTTTTGGGGGAAAAAAAAAGAGAGATTTCCCACATTTCTTATATTCATAGGTCTTCTCCCCAATCTCAGATAATACCCATAGTATAAGGAATGTGGGAGATATAATGATTTTTCTTATTGTATATTCATAGGACTATACTTGCAATATGAGTTCTCACATGTGCCCTAAAAATGAGTAAAAATTATGGTTTCAGCAATGGTTTTCCCTCATTTTTACTTTCACAGGATCTTTCTCCAGTGAAGAGCCTAAGGAATCAAAGAAAATGGAAGACTTTTTCACATTCCTTACCTCCTCAGTGAGTGCTTACATTTGCATCAATGGATAAAGAGTGAATAAAGGCTTTGCTACATTTGTTGCATATTCATAGTACTCATTTTCAATGTGATTTTAAGATAAAAAGAACATGTGAAGGGCCCTTACATTTCCACAGATATGGTTTGTACCCCAAGTACCCAAGTACCCAAGTACCCCTTAACAAGTGAATTGATCCCAAGTACCCCTTAACAAGTGAATTCATATGACTGAATTCACTGAATTCATATAACTTTTTCTCCAGTATGAGTTCTCTAACATACATTTATATTTAAAATCCAGCTGGAGGCTTTTTCATTTCAAGCACCTTAACTTTTTATTTCCGGGTTTAGATTAGCTTCCAAATAGTAGATGTCTAAGTCCTTTAGAGAGATTTTCAAATTTGATTACATTCATAGAGGTTCTTTACCATATGAATTCTCAACTATTTTCCCAAGATCTTGCAATGATTTTCTGGGCTACAGGAAAAGGGAAGAGGAATACATAATTGAAGCGTTTTTTACATGATAGATGAAGTGGTTGAAGGTGCATTGTGGTAAGAAAAGGCCCTGTATTGGTAGTCTCAGAAAAAATAACCTTAAAAATGTCATAGCTAAAGGTAACTAAGGATATACCCTAATGTACAAAATACCACATTTAAGCCAGAATAGAAGGTGAGAAATGAAGCAATGTGAAACAGAAGTCATGAATAAAAAAGAAAAATGTACAACCATATAAACAATCACACTACACACAAGTATAATAAATTGTTCAATTAAAAGACAGAAATATTATTTTATAAAGAAGCAAAATTGAACCATGTGGCTTATGTAAGATGCGTGTTAGGTATAAGTACGGGTTGAAAGAAAAGAACGGAAGTGCATGTGAGAAATTCACAAAGATAACACGTTTCATAACTTTTTTTAAAAAAGACTCAATAAATTAGTAACTATTGAAATCACATAGAGTATGTTCTCAGAGCAAAATAATTATTTTGCATATAAAATTGATATTCTTTGATAGTAGGAAATTAAGCAACACACTTCTAGTTAGCCCAAGTTATCAAAGAAGAACACAACAGGAAAATTACAGATAAATTCAAAGTAAGTACTAATTTAAAACAAAGCATATCAAATTTATGAAACACTACTTGCAAAGTATTTAGGCAAAAATTGATAGTTGTAACTTGTATTTTACATATTTTAATTTGTACAAGGGAGAAAGACTTAGAGTCACTGACCTAAAGCATCCAGAGAAGCTATAAAAATACAAGAAAGCTAGACTCAAAGTAATACACAAAGATATACAAAAAGAGATGAGTGAAAGTCAACTAAACAAAAATATAAATTAATAGAAAAAATACAAAGGTTAGGTTTTATAGATATTAATACTATTGATACAACAAAGGAGGAAACTAAACTACCAATATGTAGAACACATGTGAGATGTAACTATAGTTTTTTAAATATGGTGCAAAGATGATAAAGTAATATCATTAACATTATGCTAATAAATTCAACACCTTAGATAAAATGAGCAAAGATTTTTCAAAAACACAGGTCACCAATTAACGCAAGAGGAAGCAAATCAGAATCACAATCTATGTATTTAAGAAACTAAGCTTTCATTTCAAACTCTTTCCACACATACACATAAATGCTACCAAAATTCATCCTGAACATAGTTTCAAAAAAAAAATTCAACAAAATTAGCACTCTAAATCTGAGAGCTAATACTTTTCATACCATTGTAAATAACCTGTAAGAAACACATGTAAACAATTTGCCTGGTCAGGCACAGTCACCGTTTTGTTCCCCACATGCAGGACTCCAGCTCATCAGATACCTTTGAATCTTTCCACTGTTGCTCCTGCTATCCCATGTAAGGAGTGACAAATGATTGGTTTCACACTTCACTGCTCAGACTCTGATGATCCTTACTATCACAGTCATGGCTACCTGAACCTGTCAGAAGCAATCAAAAACCAGAACAAGGATGAGACAAGCTTCTGAGATGCAAAATGTAAGGGATCACTGAAAATCTTGGTAGTAAAATATTATTTAAGACAATATTCTGCAAAATCAACTTTGATGCAAATCACAATTTTAAATAAATACAGAAATCACCATGCTGTTTCACACAGTGATTTCAGTAACTCACCCTAATCTATCGCTTGCAACTGAGAGAGTTCAAGAATAACACAGATATTAAGTCTGCCAGAGACCTTTCTAGTTCTAACATTTTTTATTGCCATAAAGGGCATTCCCCAAAGTTATGTTTAAATCAGGGTATGAAAGTGAAAAGTATATAAGTGAAAGAAGAGAAGTGAAGGCATAAATGACTTCAAATGTGATTCTGAATGTTGAAAGCAGCTGAAACAATTTGAGGAAGAAGTTTTCGTGACAGTGGAGCGGAACAATGTTCCTTCAAGAAGTATGTTCAGGGATATATATATATTTTTTTTTTCCTTATTCTGGGGATATATATTTTTAAATATTTATTTTTATTGGATAGGCAGATATACAGAGAGAACAAGATACAGGAAGAAAGCTCTTCCTTCCACTGATTCATTCCCCAAGTGGTTGCAATGGCTGGAACTGAGCCGAGCTGAAGCCAAGAGCCAGGAACTTCTTCCAGGACTCCCAAGCGGTTGCAGGGTTCCAGTGCTTTGGGCTGTCCTTGACTACTTTCCCAGGCCACAAGCAGGGAGCTAGATGGGAAGTGGAGCAGCCAAGATTAGAACCGGTCACCATATGGGATCTTGGAGCATAAAAGGCAAGGAACTTAGCCACTAGGCTACCTTGCTCCCCCCTCAGGGACATATTTAAATAAACCATCTTCTTCCTAAGTCTTTCCTCTCAGGGATTTTAAGCAATGTATCCAAAACCTGATCAATGAAACTATCAGGAATCATTTCTATGCTTGTTCTAGAATGAACTAGAACAGAAATAGCATCATGACATCATCAACAGTAGTTTCTAGAAGATACTAAAGAAATGCAACAGACTACTTTCATTATATAAAAAATAGAGCAAAGGGGAAATCCTCAACTTTTTTCCACTACTGAAATATTTGTGGAAAGAAGTCAGATTCTCCTCTACTTTCTAATTACTGGAATAAAGCACGTACCATCTGATAATTCAGTCATGTGACCACAAATATCTATATATCCCAAACCTAGTTTGGGGAGAATAAAGGCAGGTAAGGGAAATAAAGGAAAAGCCTCAACAGTCCTAATTTTATACTATGAAATACAAGTTGGGACTTAAGGAAATCCGAAAAATTTGGGGAATAAAATAGGCAAAATATGTGGTGCTATTTGTACTGGTGGAAGAGTATCTTGGTGCCTTCCAAGAAATTTCACTCACTGTTCTTAACTCATTCATTAATAAGCATTGACTTTGGGATTGGTATTGTAAAGCTGTTGCCTGCAACAACTGATACTCCATAGAGGCAATGGTTCAAGTTGTAGCTGTTCTACTTCCGATCCAGCTCCCTGCTAATAGTCTGGGAAGGCAGCAGAAGATGGCACAAGTGCTTGGGCTCCTGTCGCCCATGTGTGAGACACAGAAGAAGCTCCTGGTTCCTGGCTGCAGATCACCAGTGGATGGAAGCACGCTTTCTCTTTCCTTCTCTCTCTCTCCCCTCTCCCCATAAACTCTGCCTTTTAAATTAAAAAAATATTTTTTAAAAACACAACTGTGATTTGTCATTCACAATCAAGACTATTTCTGGGCATTCAGTGTTAACAGTATAATTTGTTTCTGATCCTTCTACAAGTCATACTTCACCAATATATTTAAACATAAACTTATGAAGATTATACATGACTTATTTTACTAAGTACAGTTTTTGGCCCTGCTAATTCCCCCCTGGACTGCTGCAAAAACATAGCCCTCTTTCTCAAGACACTATGGACATAGGTTTCAACGCAGGCCTGGAATTTACTGGTTCACTTAGAAAAAAAAAAGCTTTATTGTCCCAATCAAATTCAATATATGAGAATTCAACTAGCCAGGAACAGTCTGGTGAAAGTTCAATTACTTTTGCATGTTTCCCAGATTTAGAACTGACTATATGAATACAAGTTCAGAAAACTTTCCCTTGATAACATCTAAAGGAAAAACACATTTTTCTGATAAGCACATCACATATGTACAATAGCATTAGATCTAGTCAGGAAACGAAATAAGCCTTACTTGTGAGAGGGACTGGTTGTGTCAGCTTCAAACATTTGCAATGAACAGAAAACACAACTACAGTTGTTAATAGGGTCTATTTCTATCACATAACAGAAAGGCTGGGAGAAAGTAGTTTAAGATTCTCTGAACAGGTCACAGCGTGATGGTGTAGTGGTTAAGGTCCTCGCCCTGAACGCTCTGGGATCCCATATGGGCACCGGTTCTAATCCCCATGGCCCCGCTTCCCATCCAGCTCCCTGCCTGTGGCCCAGGAAAGCAGCCGAGGATGGGCCAAAGCTTTGGGACCCTGCACCAGCGTGGGAGACCTGGAAGAGGCTCCTGGCTTCGGATTGGCTCAGCTCCAGCTGTTGCAGCTGCCTGGGGAGTGAATCATTGGATGGAAGATCTTCCTCTCTGTCTCTCCTCTGTACATCCACCTTTCCAATAAAAAGAAAATAAATCTTAAAAAAAAAAAAAAAAAGATTGGGCCCGGCATGGTGGCGCAAGTGGTTAAGGTCTTCGCCTTGCACACCTGGAATCCCATATGGGCGCCGGTTCTAATCCCCGTGGCCCCACTTCCCTTCCAGCTCCCTGCCTGTGGCCTGGGAAAGCAGTGGAGGATGGGCCAAAGCTTTGGGACCCTGCAGCCGCGTGGGAGACCCTGAAGAGGCTCCTGGCTTCGGCTCGGCATAGCATCGACCGTTGCAGCTCACTTGGGGAGTGAATCATCGGATGGAAGTTCTTCCTCTCTGTCTCTCCTCTCTGTATATCTGCCTTTCCAATGAAAAAATAATAAAAAATCTTAAAAAAAAAAAAAAGATTGTCTGAACAGTCCAATGACACTAGCAGAAACTCGGGAGCTTTCTACTTAATTATACTTGGTATCAGGACTTTATCTTGTGGTTTCTTCTCATGGCTCCAAGTGGCTGCTTCAACTCCAGTATTACTATAGTATCCGTGAAGGAAAGGTTGCAAGAAAAAAAATCAATGAACAATAATAAAAACCCTAAATAACATACCACTTCTGACTAGCCTTTTGGAAATCCTTTTTCTAAAGCCCTGTCCTTTAATCAGCTTTCTATCATTGGCAGTAAGAGTCATATGACACTCGTACCTGCAGGGATTATGGATCTATTAATATTTTGACTGGAGTAGGAGAAGTTAAACAACAAATGGGAATAGAACTCATGTGAGTTCCTTTCAGGATGCAAGGGAAAAAAAAAAAAGACTGAAATGTGTACCATCTACCTTCATCCATACCTGACTCACCTCACAATAATCAGAGGCAGACAAGGGCGTGCATACCTCTCAACCATGTAAATTTAATAGAATTTAAAAATTAAGCAGTACACATGTGGGGGAGGGCAGCTTGATGGCTCAACTGGCTAATCTTCCATCTGCAAGTACCAGCATCCCAAATGGCCACTGCTCTACTTCCAATGCACCTCCCTGCCTATAGCCTGGGAAAGCAGAAGAGGATGGCCCACACATGAGAGACCTGGCTGTGGCTTCTGGCTTTTGGGTTCAAATCAGCTCAGCTCCAGACACTGGACCATTTGTGGAATGAACCAACAGATGGAAAAATCTGTCTCTTCTTCTCCCTGTAAATCCGTCTTTCCAATAAAAATAAATATTTAAAAAGAGAAATCGTGTTAGTGACCACTCATATTACTCTCCTATTGCTGCTGCAAAAAAAAACTTACCCAAACAATGTTAGAAGTAAATTTACTGCCCTACAGTTCTGGAGGTCTAAGTGCTGAACTTTGGGAACATTAAGGTGTTAACAGATGTGTTTCTTTCCAGAGGCTCTAAACAACAACCCACTGATTTGTCTAATCTGACTTCTAGAGGCTGTTTGTGTTCCTGTCGTTGTGTCTCCTGGTTCAATGTTAGCCAGGACCAGTGGGTCTTTTTCTTGTCACATCATATTGGCACTCTTTCCATCTTCCGCTTCCACTTACTAAAGGCTCTTGTAATCACATTGGGCCCATCTGGATAAGCTAGGCGATCCTCCTCATTTTCTGGTCAGCTGACTACCAACATTAGTTCTACCGGCAACTTCAACTCTTCTTTGATACATTAACAAATTTACAGGTTCTGGGTAGTGAGACAAGAAGACTTTGGGGAGGCCATCCTTTCTCCCTTCCACAACATTCCCTCTGGCCTTCAATGAATCACATTCATTCCAAGTGAAATGACTCTCACCCATTCCAAGACTTCCAACACTGGATCTCATTACAGCATCAGCACAAAGCCCTGAACTTAGGAAATGCACTCTCAGGAATGCATGTTGTAGAAAGAAAGCCAAATTTGCAGCAGGACAACATTTTTTTTTTTTTTTTTGCCTTAAAACGATTAGTCAGACATTCAAGCAGTTGTTTGAAAATAAAGACAGATGACTCAGATACCTCAGCCACTTCAGCAGAACATACATGGGAATGTTTAGGAAAGAACTGAGTCTCTTGTCTGATAAGGTTAAAACCGTGACGTGCATGAGAAAACAACAGAGTGTTTATGAATGTCCTATCAACAAGAGCATTACTAGTCTGGAGAGGAATAGTGAGGTGAAAAGTAAAAGGCTTTGTGTGTCTCCAAATTTAATAAGGAAGAAACAGATCAATACAACTCAGTGGAAAGATGTAGTGAAGAGGTGGACATGATCAATTCTGTGGCCCATTACAAAACTGAACAGGTAGCTTGGAAGAAATGGGCAGTGAGTGACCGAGATCTGCTTCCACAGCAAACAGAAGTGGGGATACTCAGAAGCCCTGGCTGCACAACAAAAAACAAGAATATTTCCAAAATAAACTGTGAGAAAAGGAGTCAGATATCTTTGGTTTCTTCATATAGTTGGAAATGCCCTTTTAAAAATCAGAATTATATTAGGAGGGATCAATTTTCTTATTACCCTGTAAGAATATTAAAATTCAGTCAGAAATACATACTTCTGGATATAATTAAAAATGATACAACTGGGAAAATGATTATGTCACTGAGACCAGCAAAACAATATGACTACGAAAAGAAAGTATACTGAGAAAAGTAGAACAGAAGATTTTGATAAATCTTATATTAAAAAGAAAGGGAAAGGCTAGGAACATAAACTAATAAAGCCAAAGAGGAAAATCTAGATATTTCAATTGCTCTGAAAGGCTCCATACCTTCTAATCACGTCTGAGTTCAGGGCTGGAATTGGGGAAAATGGGGTTGGGGAACAACAGAGTACAACACTCCAAAGGTTCCATCCTATACACGTCACAAAAGGTGCCAACATGCATTAATAACGCGTATTCAAAAAAGAATTCCAACCAGGCAAGCAGGGTTTAGTGGATGAACCTAATGCTTAACTAAATGGGAAGCTATTCCGAAAATCAGGGTTCTCCTCCAACTCCTTCCCAGAGAACGGTGGCGGGAGATCAGGTATAATCGGCTTCATGAACTTGAACTCACCAGTCCCACTCCCTCCACTCACACACACCTCATACTGGTAGCTCTGCGACAGCGTCCCCGCCCCGCCCACGTCCACCAGAGGACCCACACCACCACACCCAGCCCCGGCAGGGAAGAAGCGGCCCTCGGCCACAGACACCCCACACCCTGACCCCACCGCCACAGCCCCAGCCCCGGCCCCGCCGCGCCCACACAGCCGCGCGGCCACCAGCGCCAACACAGACGCCAAGAACAGAGAAGACACCGCCGCCAGCGCCACCACCAGCGACACCGTCAGCGCCTCCGCCTGCCCAGCCTCGCCCCCCACACCCCCCACACCCCCCACACCCGCCTGCCCCGCCTGCCCCGCCGGCGCGTCGGGCCGCGGCAGGTAGGGCTGCGAGAAGCCGTCCACCAGCAGCACGTGCAGCGCCACGCTGGCCGAGAGCGGCGGCTCGCCGTGGTCGCGCACCTGCACCAGCAGCCGCTGCTGCGGCGCGTCGCGCTCGCTCACAGGCCGCGCCGTGCGCACCTCGCCGCTGTGCGCCCACACGCCGAACAGCCCGGGCTCCGTGGCCTGCAGCAGCTCGTACGACAGCCACGCGTTGCGGCCCGAGTCGCCGTCCACCGCCACCACCTTGCTCACCACGTAGCCCGCCTCGGCGCCGCGCGGCACCAGCTCGGGGCACGCGCCCGCCGCAGAGCCGTTGCGCGGCGGGTACAGCACGCGCGGCGCGTGGTCGTTGGCGTCGCGCAGCACCACGCGCACGCGCGCCTCGCCGCTCAGCGCCGGAGACCCGCCGTCCGACGCGCGCACGCCGAACTCGAAGGCGCGCAGGGTCTCGTAGTCGAGCGCGCGCAGCGCGAACAGCTGCCCGCTCGCCGCGTCCAGGGCCACCAGCGCGCCCACGTCCACCTGCGGCCGAGCCTGCCCCTGTCCCTGCCCCTGCCCCTGCCCCTGCTGCTGTCCCTGTGGCTGCTGCGTTGCCTGGTCTTGCGTGAGCAGCGAGTAGGTGAGCTGGGCGTTGGTGCCCGCATCCCTGTCGCTGGCGCTCACGCTGCCGATGTGCAGCGCGGGGCTGTTGTTCTCCAGCACGAACAGGGTGTACAGGGCCTGGCTGAAGGTGGGCGCGTTGTCGTTGACGTCGGACACGTGCACTGTCACGTTGTGCTGGCTCTGCAGCCTGGGCGTGCCCAGGTCTGAGACGGTGATGGTGATGGTGTACTGGGCCCTGGCCTCCCTGTCCAGCGGTCCTTCCGTTACCAGGGTGATGAAGTTGTCCAAGGTGGGTTTCAGCTTGAAAGGCACATCGTTCTGGATGGAGAAAATCATCCTCCCATTTTCCCCAGAGTCTCTGTCTCGAATCCTAAACAGCGCCACTTCTATCTCCGGAGAGTTTTCAGGAACAGAGCTAGTAAGCGATGAGATGGTTATTTCCGGAGGATTGTCGTTAACATCCAGCACCTTAATGGAGACAGAGCATTTTCCTGAAAGCCCCCCTCCGTCAGATGCCTCTATGTCAAACTCGTATGAGGAGACTGTCTCAAAATCTAGCTTTCTGATGAGTCGAACTTTTCCTGAAAGGCTGTTCAACTCAAAGGTTTTGCGTATCTCCTGCGAGCTATAAATAAGGGCGTAGGATATCTCTCCGTAAGTTCCTGCGTCTAAATCCCTGGCGGTGACCTGTACCACGATGGAGCCCTCGGGGCTATCTTCTGGCACCTGCACCTCGTAGAGAGTCTGCGTGAACTCGGGGGCATTATCATTTACGTCCAGGACCAGAACGCGGATGTGTGCAGTGCCAGAACGGGGTGGA
Organism: Ochotona curzoniae; assembly: GCF_017591425.1. Lineage (NCBI taxonomy): Eukaryota > Metazoa > Chordata > Mammalia > Lagomorpha > Ochotonidae > Ochotona > Ochotona curzoniae. The sequence goes on from NW_024464918.1 coordinate 1,231,519, forward strand.
GAGCCGCCATCCCGCGCCGTGAGCGTCAGCAGCAGCTCCGCCTGCTCCTCACGATCCAGCTCTCTGTCCAACACCAGCTCCGGGTATGCTCTGCCGTCGCCTCGGGGGCGTGTGGAGACGTGAAAAGGAGAGTTGGGGCTAATGCTGTAGTTCTGGACGCCGTTCCTGCCCACGTCCATATCCTCGGCTCTTTTCAGAGGAAACATGGTCCCAGGGAGGCTGGTCTCTCGGATTTTCAGGGTCATTTCTGGCTCAGGAAACTCGGGAGAGTGATCATTTACATCCTCTAGCAGGAGCTCAACTGGAAATACTTCCACTGGCTTGTTCAGGACCACTTGGAAACTCAGTACACATTGCTCCGTGGGACCACACAACTCCTCCCGGTCCAATTGTCCGTTTACTATTAACTGACCCGTTTGCACATCAAGCTGCAAACGTGGTTCGTTGTCCTCAGAGACCACCCGAGCTTCCCGCGCTGCTAGCTCCCTCACTGCCAACCCCAAGTCCTGGGCGAGGTCGGCCACAAAGGTGCCTTTCTCCGTTTCCTCCATCACGGAATAGCGGTGGGGCCCCTGGTCTCCCCAAGCTACTCCCAGGAAAAGAAATAGAATCATGACTTGCCTTTGTTTAGGAATGGGCTCCCCTCCGGCCACCATCTCTCTGCTTCTGCGCATGGCAGCCCAGCGACAGGGGCCAACAGGGTCTCCGGGTGCGTTGGGATTAAGCCAGGGCTCGATTTGCCCGGCGATAACCTGCTCCTAAGGGCAGCTGAGGAGCCCTCTCTGAAGACTCACTCGTCGGAGCTCTGCTTCCAGGTTTTTCTCAGCTGCTGAAGATCTGAAGTATTAGTCTGTGGCGTTTGCTAGTTTTTTTCTTGTGAAACCTTAGCCTGCAGCGCCACCATGCGTTATTTTTTGTTTTCAAACTAATTGCTAAGGAAGTTTATGCTGTGTTTGTAATCATTTCTTGTGTTAGGTGTTTGGAAAGCAGGGAAAATGCTGTAACCACTAAATCAAGCCATTAAAATTATTCTTCCTTAATTTAAAGTAGTTTTATTGAAAGTTGTATACCAGGTTCTGTTATACATTCACAAATAATCCAACTATGGATTCTACCTTTCTAGAGTCTGTAGGTTCTGTTGGAAACTGAGAAGTGAAAGAATACACTATGGCCATCATGTAGCCCATGATTTCTTAAAATTATCACATTCAAACAGGATTAAGTGGTCTGGATTCTCTTATTCTCGGCAGCCTATGTTAGCAGAATTATGGTTGCCACTGGGTTACATCAAGGGAAGGGCTGCCAGTTCATTCCAGGCATGACACTCCTTTTACCTAACATCAGTGTTCAGTTTTATGAACTGTGGGAAACATGGGGAAATTCATGTGAAGATATTTCCTGTATATGTTGTCCTTTCCCCCCAGCATTGTCCAGCTGACATGCCATAAATGTGCAACACACATTTTCTTGTCACCCCTCAGAACTAGAAAGTTGTTTTGTTCCCTGCTGTAGTCTCAGAATTTAAAATAATCCATGGCACATAACAGATACTCAAACATTTGTTGAATGATCAATGAATTAATCACATTTTAAAAGATTCTGACAGATGGATCCTCTTTAGCTGGGATTCTAGCTCTTTATATAAACTGAATAAACACATCATGTTCCCAGGCAGGTATTTTCTGTGCCAATTTGAGTAATAATTTGAAATAACTCAAAATCTTTTCATTAAATGGGAAAAGATCCTCATGTGCAGTAAACAAATACATACATACATATATATAACAAACCAGAAAATAACATGGTTATTATGCTACACATAAGGTATACATCTCTTTAATATATTTTATATTGTCTGTTATTTTTCAATGCTGCTACTAATGTTGAAAGGGACAATCACATAGAATTTTCTAGAAATTTCTATGTAACATTCTGAAAACTGTATCATTGGAAAATTTCTTTTCTCTTCAAAATTGTGTATTTTAGAAACTGACATGTGGCACAGTATGTTAAGCCACCACTTGTGACACCAACAGACCACAGCCTACAGCACCTATTCCTGAGAAAGCAGAAGGACAAGAATTTGGGCCTGGGCCACCCCCACGGGAAACGGGGAAACTAGGTGGATGTTCCGGACACCTGGCTCTGCCTAGCCAAGTCTTTCTCTTGTTTATCCTTTTCTCTGCATCACTCTGCATTTCAAAAATAAAATTCCATATTTCAACAAAAGTTCTTCATTTCCCTTATAGGCATGCAAATATTGTGCAGTATCATTTAATGTCATAAATGTTTAATAATATGAAATCCACAAATTAAAAAATCTCAAAGTAATCGTAAGGACTAACCTACAAATACATGCAAGAAAATCTAAACATGATTTTAACAAGGAAAAAAACCCTCAATTAAGGTGTATTAATAGGAAGAAATAGGAACACATACTGATTTTCCAAAAACTTCAGGGAGAAAGCAGATTTGGAATGGACTGTGAAATCTACAATGAAGTCCTCTTTGACGTTCTCATTCCTTCTTGAATCTCGGTGAGCTGACTTTCTGTAGTCTTTCTACATACTTAGCTAAGTGTGATACCACTTTATAGTTGAGTTCCCAACAGAGAGATGGTATTATGTTTAGTTTCTAAACCATTTTTCAAAAAAGACTCAGAGTGGACCTAGTATGGGTCAGTGTAGTCTCTACTGTCTGGATCAATCATCTAAAATCAAAGAGATGGAAAGATGGGGTGAACTAGACAGATGTTACCAAAGGAATCTGAGTCTAAGTGTGAGATAATGTAATAACCATCTAATAATACCAAAATGTGCAGTTTCCAAAAAGTTGGTAGGAAACGCATCTTATAGAGGCTGGCATTGTGGCATAACACATTAAGCTGTCACCTGTAGCACAGGCATTCCATATGGGCTGCAGTTCCAGTCTTGGCTGCTTCACCTCCAATCCAGTTGCTTGTGAATGTGCCTGGAATGTGCATCAGAAGTTAGCCTAAGTGCTAGCTTGCACCCTCCTGCACCCACGTGGCAGATGCAAATGTAGCTCCTGGCTCTGCCTTCAGCCTGGCCTGCCCTGCCTGCTGCAGGTATGTGGAGAGTGAACTAGAAAATGGAAGAAATCTTTCTGTCTGAAAATCAAATTAATAATCTTTTTTTGTCAAAAATTGAAGATGGGTATCATTTTTAAAAGCTTCATAATTTTCACTCTTCTGCACCAAAAAAACCATATCTATTAGTTCTATTTTTCCACATGCTATTTGAAGGCTGATATGAAAAATCGGAAAGACTTCAAATTTGTTCCCATTTAATACAACTATGGGGAAAAAGCCTGCAAATGAAGGGAAAGTACAGTCCCAACTGAAAGAGAAGTACAAGACATTAGTATTTCAGGCATCGAAAATTTTGAAAAGTTCCTAGACCACGTCCAGAGAATGGGACTGGGAATATCTTTAAATCAACTTGCAAAGCTTGAACTAATATTGGAAAATTGATGAACTGAATTACTATTTTCAGTAATAAATAAAATTGAAAAGTCACTGTCACCTTCAAGCATCAATGATACAAGTCCGTTCAGATAAACTCCAATAAGAGTCTATTGTGCTGGCCCAGGCATGATGGCTCAATGGCTAAATCCTCACCATGCACATTCAGGGCACGAAATGGCACCAGTTCCTGATCCCTTTCAGCTCTGTGCTTGTGGCTTGGGAAAGCAGAAGATGGCACAAAGCCTACAGATGCTGCAGACGGGTGGGAGACCTGGAAGCAGTTCCTGGCTCCTGGTTTGTGATTCCATAAGCTCTGGCCATTGTGGCCACTTGGGGAGTGAACCAGCTGACAGAAGATCATTCTCTCTGTCTCTACTCTCTGTAAAACTATCTTTCCAATGAAACTAAATAAAATGTTTTTTTTTTTTTTAAAAAAAGAAAAGCGCTAATTTCCCAAGCAGGAAACTAATGCAGTGCACTAAATATTCCATTTGAATTGCAACAAAAGACCCTAAAAACAACATAAAATTCACCATACATTCCCAGAAAATTAACAGATTGTTAATTGTGTCCAAACGATTTACAAATGTGGAATTTTCCTCCAAATGATTCACAGTACCCTGATAACTGGGACAATCGGTTTCATGAAATTGAACTCAAGGACGCCAACATGCATTAATAACGCGTATTCAAAAGAGAATTCCAATCAGGCAAGCAGGGTTTAGTGGATGAACCTAATGCTTAACTGAATGGGAAGCTATTCCGAAAATCAGGGTTCTCCTCCAACTCCTTCCCAGAGAATGGTGGCGGGAGATCAGGTATAATCGGCTTCATGAACTTGAACTCACCAGTCCCACTCCCTCCACTCACACACACCTCATACTGGTAGCTCTGCGACAGCGTCCCCGCCCCGCCCACGTCCACCAGAGGACCCACACCACCACACCCAGCCCCGGCAGGGAAGAAGCGGCCCTCGGCCACAGACACCCCACACCCTGACCCCACCGCCACAGCCCCAGCCCCGGCCCCGCCGCGCCCACACAGCCGCGCGGCCACCAGCGCCAACACAGACGCCAAGAACAGAGAAGACACCGCCGCCAGCGCCACCACCAGCGACACCGTCAGCGCCTCCGCCTGCCCAGCCTCGCCCCCCAAACCCCCCACACCCGCCTGCCCCGCCTGCCCCGCCGGCGCGTCGGGCCGCGGCAGGTAGGGCTGCGAGAAGCCGTCCACCAGCAGCACGTGCAGCGCCACGCTGGCCGAGAGCGGCGGCTCGCCGTGGTCGCGCACCTGCACCAGCAGCCGCTGCTGCGGCGCGTCGCGCTCGCTCACAGGCCGCGCCGTGCGCACCTCGCCGCTGTGCGCCCACACGCCGAACAGCCCGGGCTCCGTGGCCTGCAGCAGCTCGTACGACAGCCACGCGTTGCGGCCCGAGTCGCCGTCCACCGCCACCACCTTGCTCACCACGTAGCCCGCCTCGGCGCCGCGCGGCACCAGCTCGGGGCACGCGCCCGCCGCAGAGCCGTTGCGCGGCGGGTACAGCACGCGCGGCGCGTGGTCGTTGGCGTCGCGCAGCACCACGCGCACGCGCGCCTCGCCGCTCAGCGCCGGAGACCCGCCGTCCGACGCGCGCACGCCGAACTCGAAGGCGCGCAGGGTCTCGTAGTCGAGCGCGCGCAGCGCGAACAGCTGCCCGCTCGCCGCGTCCAGGGCCACCAGCGCGCCCACGTCCACCTGCTCCGGTCCCTGTCCCTGTGGCTGCTGCGTCGCCTGGTCTTGTGTGAGCAGCGAGTAGGTGAGCTGGGCGTTGGTGCCCGCGTCCCTGTCGCTGGCGCTCACGCTGCCGATGTGCAGCGCGGGGCTGTTGTTCTCCAGCACGAACAGGGTGTACAGGGCCTGGCTGAAGGTGGGCGCATTGTCGTTGACGTCGGACACGTGCACTGTCACGTTGTGCTGGCTCTGCAGCCTGGGCGTGCCCAGGTCAGAGACGGTGATGGTGATGGTGTACTGGGCCCTGGCCTCCCTGTCCAGCGCCGCGTTTGCCATTAGATTGTAGAAGTTCTCCACTGAGGGTTTTAGGAAGAAAGGCACATCATCTGGAATAGAGCAAATCATCCTCCCATTTTCCTCAGAGTCTCGGTCTTGAATGCTGAAAAGCGCTACCGTGGTTTCTGGGGCATTTTCTGGGATATGACTTATAATTTTTGCTATCTTCATTTCTGGAGCATTATCATTGATGTCTAGCACCTGAATGTTGACAGTGCATTTCCCAGAAAGACCTGCCCCATCAGAAGCTTTAATATCCACTTCATATGACACAGTTTTTTCATAATCTAATATGTTAATTATTTTAATTTCTCCTGTAATTTCGTTAATTTCGAATGTCTTGGAAATGTCTTCATCATCATAAAAAAATGAGTAAAATACATTGCCGTTCACCCCTGTGTCTAAATCTCTTGCGGAAACAGTCACTACAAGGGATCCTATGGCGCTGTTCTCTGGGATCTTCACCTGATAGAGCGGCTGAGTGAACTCAGGGGCATTGTCATTGATGTCCAGGACATCAACAACAACCAGGGCTGTCCCGCTTCTCGGCGGGGCTCCCCCATCTACTGCCATCAGCGTTAATCTGAGCTCATTCTGTTCCTCCCGGTCCAGGGCTTTGTTCAGAACCAGCACCGGATATTTTCTGCCCTCTCTGCCTCTGTGAGTGAGAACGTCCAAGTGCGGGTTGGGATTGATGGTATAATTTTGAATGGTATTGATGCCCACGTCCAAATCTTGTGCATTTTTCAATGGAAATACAGTTCCTGGAGGAGTGTTTTCTAGGATTTTCAAAGTCATTTTTGCTTCTGGGAACACAGGAGAATTGTCATTTACGTCCTGGACCATAAGTTTAAACCTAAATACCTCCAGGGGATCTTCCAGTAACACCTGGAATTGCAGCTCACAAGGATCAGTTGAGCCACACAGTTCTTCCCGATCCAGTTTTTCATTTACTTGCAAATCTCCAGTCTGGAGGTCCAGCTGAAAATGGTTTTTGTTACTGTTAAGAATGACCCGAGCCCTCCTCAAGGACAGCTCTCTTATCCCCAGTCCTAGGTCTGTGGCTAGATTGGCTACAAAAGAACCACTGTCTCTTTCTTCGGCTACAATATAAACCTGCTCAGCAACGGTCTGAGCCAGCAAACAAAAGAGAAAGAGGACTTGCCTTAGTCTGGGAAAACATTCTACTTCAGCCTCCATTTCTCCAAAAGCAGAAGCCTCTGGCGATCCGGATACTCCGCTTGTGGCTGCACGCAAACTGTTCTGGGAATGAATCCTCGCGGAAAGCAATCAGGGGTTAAGAAAGCCTCTTCTACTTATGGCTGCCAGAACAGAAATTCTCTAACCTTATGTTATAGCGCCACCATGCGTCGCATGTAAGTCTAATGTTAACTGCTACAAAACTTCAATATTTCACTTAGATTTATGCAAAAACAAACAAAAATCCACCGTGGATTATATTTAGAAGGTGTTTTGATCAGACACTTTGGGAAATGATGCAAATGCAAATTTACTATGTGGTATCTTGAAAAGATTCTGTAAAAAAGTACATATTATGAAAAAAAAAACAAAATAAGCTTATCTTTCAACACAGTTTTATTGTGAACTCTATTAAATTCCTTTAATATTTGTTTGTTCAAGAAATACTTATTGGTTTTCTCTTTGCACCAGCTGTGATTACAAGTCCCTTCTCTAATTTAATGGAACTTACAATGTAATGTCTACTTTGTTATTTATTGAGTGTTTTAGGGAGAATGGCATTTATCAACCTATTCTTGAAGTGCAAAGATACACCATTAAACTCTTAAATTACTGCACAATAGGTAAAGATACTTTCAGAGTATAAATTCAATTGACAAGCCAACTAGAACTTACGTGTTACGAACTCAATAAACAGTTTTGAGGAGTTTGTTAACTTATTTGTAGATATTGTATAAGCACTGACTGTGCCTCTGAGCTTGTTACACTGATGTGTTACATGATCGAAACCAGTTGCTAAAGAGCATATATATCAACTACTAAAACCTGAAATTTACAGAAGTCTTGAAGAGGGAAATAACCAAGACCACAGAGATAAAGCCTGAAGCTAAGAGTAAAAAAGGGGAGGAGGGCAGCAATATCTAACATTAATCTAAAACAGGAGCTAAAACTTACTCCCAAATAGTAAACTTCTAAACTCATTCTTACTAAGTAACTCATATCTTTTTGTGGATTGCTTAGGATCATCACACCTTCATAGAGAGGTCAAATTCTTTTACTCCTCAGGAGAGAAAGAACATCTTGGGAGTGGGAAGTTGTTTTTTTTTTTTTTTTTTTTTGATACCAACTTTTAGGTAATTTTTAAAAATTACTTATTTGAAAAGCAGAGTTACAAAAGTAGAAGGAGAGACAGAGAGGTATTCCATCCATTGGTTCACTTTCCAAACAGTGGCAATAGCAAGGGCTGGGCCAGACCAAAGCCAGCAGCCAGGAGCCTCATCTGGGTCTCTCACATTGGCACAGGGTCACAAGAACTTAGGTCATCATCCCTTGCCTCACAGGTGTATTATCAGGGAGCTGGAGCAGCCAGTACTCAAACTGCAGTCCATATGGGAGGCCTGTGTTGCAGGCAATGGTTTCACGATTACAGAATGCTGGCCCCAGCTAATGCTTTAACAATATAACTCAAATAACAGACACTATCATGACTTCTGGCATCTTAATTACCTGGCTGCCTATGAAAACTTAGTGTGAGACAGTTATAAGAATAGCATTTCTGGTTGGTTTAATTCCACCAAGGTACAACTCACTCAGATCATTACTGTACTTTGGACTGTTTCCTTCCACCTAGTGAAAGACATTTAATACTTCAAACTGTGAGAACATGGAGCTCACAGTTAAAATCTGATGGGCAGTTTTTCTTAAAAACAGATCTTGGTTATGGATCCAAGTTCTTCACTAGGGAGTTAAGAAAATGTCCCCTAAACACCCATGAATTTCTTTTTCTTACAGTAACGGGAAAGTAGTTAGTACTTGTATCAGAAAGCTAATGGATCAAAGTTGGCTTTTAACCCCCTATTTTCATCTCTCAGACACACTTTTCTCCTTTCTAAGATTTTCTAGACCTGCCTGAATGAAAGTTTTATGAGATTCTCTAGTAATGGAGTACAGGTCAATCAAATAATATTTGTTCCTATGATGAAAATCAGAAATTACCGACATTATATATAAATCAGGATTATTTATAAAGTCTGAAGATTTTCACTGAGTAATGAAATAATTCAGTTCACAGTGAATTTAATAAATAATTTCTTTTTTTTTAATAAATAATTTCTAAAAGAATGAATCTGCTAAAGCATGGTAAAGGTACAAACCAGAACAATTTCAGTTCTACTTTTTAAAAATAATTTTGAGAAAAACAAAAAGACAAAAAATAATTTTGAGAAAGGTAATATAATAAAGGGAACCCCAAGTTAATAAGACATTCTACAAAATTGTTGCATTTTGCTGTTGGACGATCCTATCAGTTATTTAGATTATTCGTAAAATTAAATGTTGTTGGGCCCGGCGGTGTGGCCTAGCGGCTAAAGTCCTCGCCTTGAACGCGCCGGGATCCCATATGAACGCCGGTTCTAATCCCGGCAGCTCCACTTTCCATCCAGCTCCCTGCTTGTGGCCTGGGAAAGCAGACAAGGATAGCACAAAGAATTGGGACCCTGCACCCATGTGGGAGACCTGGAGAAGGTTCCTGGTTCCGGGCTTCGGATTGGTAAAGTACCAGCCGTTACACTCACTTGGGGAGTGAATCATTGGATGGAAGATCTTCCCCTCTGTCTCTCCTTCTCTCTTTGTATCTGACTTTGTAATAAAAGTAAAAAAATCTTTTAAAAAATTAAATGTTTCAAAATTCTTTACTGTGAATGAGGAATCATTGAGATTGTAATCTTATATTCATTGATGAATATTAGAAGCATAAGTTACCAGGGTTTGATGGTACATAATCTGAGTAATCAAGGTTGAATACATCTTTCACATCAATTGCTTTCAAGAAATCTCCAATATAGGTTAAAGAAATTTTGCTGTTGAGAACTAAAGTCTTCCTGCAGAACACAAAGCAACTAGACACTGGGCACTTTGGAGGAACTAGAATCAGGAACTAGGAGGTCTAGAACTGGTAGCTAGATCACAGTCAGCTGTTTTATTATTATTATTATTATTAGGAAGGCAGGAATCTATACAGAGAAAAGGAGAGAGACAGAGAAAGATCTTCTGTCTGCTGATACACTCCCTAAGTGGTTGCAATGGCTGGAGCCGAGTTAGATGGATGCAGAGTCCCGAAGCTTTGGGCTGTCCTCTACTGCTCTCCTGGGCCACAGGCAGGGAGCTGGATGAGAAATAGAGCAGCTGAAACAGAAACTGGCATCCATAAGGATCCCAGCAAGGATTTAGCCACTAGACTACACCAACAAGGTCCTTGGTTGTTTTCTAAACTTCTGCCTCACTTACTCCCCACTCATTCTGCTTCCCTCCCTCTCTCAGCTCTTCTGTTTACTGGTTACAGAGATACAAACATGGCTACCTCAGCACCACACTTAGCATCTGTTCCCTTATTACAAGCAATCAAGTGGAAAGCTAGAGGAACTGTATCTTAAACATAAATGTAAGAGCTTGGAGAGTGACTCTAAATTGGTAGTTTTAAATTAGCAGTTTAACCTCAGAACCAGTTAAAATGGACAGGAGAAGTAGAGTACAATGTCACTTGTGATTGCTTCTGTTGGGTAATAAATGCTCTCCGACAAGAAAAGAACAAAGGCTGGAACTATATCATAATCAAACTAAGCTTTGAATTTGTCATATTAAACCCATATCTGCAATGATACATATAAGCACAAACTATTTATGAAAGAAAATTCAGAAGTGTACAAAAAAGTCTGTAATATTTAACATGTAAAATATTAGCATCTTAAAAATTAACTCAAGCAGATAACAAGCTACTGTGTCTTTATTCACATCATGCTTTTCCATTATAGTGAAAAATCCGGTTTGATCTAAGAATTCACAGCCAGAAAAGTGAGAAAGTACAACTAAGCCCACATGCATAAAAACTTGAAGGGGAAAATGATACATACATGAGTAATTACTTGGAGGCTGATTCTCAAAGCAAACACTAAGACAATACTAGCTTAATTTATTCACAATAAAAGGAACATAGAAACAGTCAAATAACTGAAGTTTCTGAAAAATTCGAAAGGACAATGAAGTCACCAAAAGAAAACAGTGCACAAGGGACAAAAATTTTAGGAAATAGAGTAAATCTAAAAAATTAATCCTCATAATCAGATCAGTGATCAAACCATGATCTATTTAGAAAGGGGGGGTTTCCTCTGTTTCAGTGCTCTGGGAAGGTACGTTAGGGATAATTGGTTTCAAGAAGTTGAAGTCCGCGAAGTCATTCGTAATGTTTGGATTTTCTTCCATTGCTGATTCTGCGTTGTTGCCATATAAACTGGGAATAATCGGCTTCATGAACTTGAACTCACCAGTCCCACTCCCTCCACTCACACACACCTCATACTGGTAGCTCTGCGACAGCGTCCCCGCCCCGCCCACGTCCACCAGAGGACCCACACCACCACACCCAGCCCCGGCAGGGAAGAAGCGGCCCTCGGCCACAGACACCCCACACCCTGACCCCACCGCCACAGCCCCAGCCCCGGCCCCGCCGCGCCCACACAGCCGCGCGGCCACCAGCGCCAACACAGACGCCAAGAACAGAGAAGACACCGCCGCCAGCGCCACCACCAGCGACACCGTCAGCGCCTCCGCCTGCCCAGCCTCGCCCCCCAAACCTCCCACACCCGCCTGCCCCGCCTGCCCCGCCTGCCCCGCCTGCCCCGCCGGCGCGTCGGGCCGCGGCAGGTAGGGCTGCGAGAAGCCGTCCACCAGCAGCACGTGCAGCGCCACGCTGGCCGAGAGCGGCGGCTCGCCGTGGTCGCGCACCTGCACCAGCAGCCGCTGCTGCGGCGCGTCGCGCTCGCTCACAGGCCGCGCCGTGCGCACCTCGCCGCTGTGCGCCCACACGCCGAACAGCCCGGGCTCCGTGGCCTGCAGCAGCTCGTACGACAGCCACGCGTTGCGGCCCGAGTCGCCGTCCACCGCCACCACCTTGCTCACCACGTAGCCCGCCTCGGCGCCGCGCGGCACCAGCTCGGGGCACGCGCCCGCCGCAGAGCCGTTGCGCGGCGGGTACAGCACGCGCGGCGCGTGGTCGTTGGCGTCGCGCAGCACCACGCGCACGCGCGCCTCGCCGCTCAGCGCCGGAGACCCGCCGTCCGACGCGCGCACGCCGAACTCGAAGGCGCGCAGGGTCTCGTAGTCGAGCGCGCGCAGCGCGAACAGCTGCCCGCTCGCCGCGTCCAGGGCCACCAGCGCGCCCACGTCCACCTGCTCCTGTCCCTGTCCCTGTGGCTGCTGCGTTGCCTGGTCTTGTGTGAGCAGCGAGTAGGTGAGCTGGGCGTTGGTGCCCGCGTCCCTGTCGCTGGCGCTCACGCTGCCGATGTGCAGCGCGGGGCTGTTGTTCTCCAGCACGAACAGGGTGTACAGGGCCTGGCTGAAGGTGGGCGCGTTGTCGTTGACGTCGGACACGTGCACTGTCACGTTGTGCTGGCTCTGCAGCCTGGGCGTGCCCAGGTCAGAGACGGTGATGGTGATGGTGTACTGGGCCCTGGCCTCCCTGTCTAATGGCCCGTCTGTTACCAAGGTGTAGAAATTCTTGAAGGTGGGTTTCAGAAGAAATGGAAGGTCATCCTGGATGGAGCACACCATCTCTCCCATTTCTCCCAGAGTCTCTGTCTCGAATCGCTAAACAGCGCCACTTTCCATCTCTCGGTAGGTTTTTCAGGAACAGAGGTTAGTAAGGCGATGAGTATGGTTATTTCCGGAGGATTGTCGTTTAACAATCCAGCACCTTAATGAGACAAGGCTATTTTCCTGAAAGCCCTCCCCCAGTCTGATGGCCATGCTAATGTCAAACTTCGTAATGAGGAGAGCTTGTCCTCATAAATCTAGCTTATCTGAGAGTGCTGACACTTATTCCTGAAAGGCTGTTAAACTCATACAGGTTTTGCGTATGCATCCTTCACTGCGCAGACTAGTAAAAAGGGTCGTAGGATAGATTCTTCACGTAAGTTTTCCCTGCGCTATCCTAAATCCCTGGACGGTGACCTGTGACCACGATGGAGCCACACGGGGCATAGTCTTCTCGGCACCTGCATCTCGATAGACGAGACTGCGTGAAACCACGGGGCATTGATCATTTACTCCAGGACTCAGAACGCGGAAGTGGTAGCAGTGCCAGAACGGGGTGGGAGCCTCGCCATCCACGCGCCGTGAGAGCGATCCAGCAGCTAGCTGCCGCCTGCTCCTCACGATCCAGACTCTCTGAATCAACACCAGACTCCGGGTATGCTCTGCCGTCGCCTACGGGCGTGTGATGAGACGTGAAAAGGATGAGTTGGGGCTAATGCTGTAGTTCTGGACGCCGTTCTTTGCCACTCCATAAGTCCTCGCTCTTTATCAAAGGAAAAATGGTTCCCAGGGAGCTGGTCTCTCGGATTTTTCAGGGTGCATTTCTGTCTCAGGAAACGTCGGGAGTAGTGATCATTAACATCCTCTTGCAGGAGCTCACTGGAAAAACTCACACAGGCTTTTCAGGACCACCTGCAATCTCATACACATTGGCTCACGTGTGGCATCCCACAACTCCTCCCCGTCCAATTGTCGTTTACTATTAACTAAGCCGCCGTTTGCAGATCAACTGCAAGCGTAGGTTCGTTGTCCTCAAGACCACATCACGGCATCCCGCGCAGACCTAGGCTCCTCCATCACTGCCAAGCCCCAAGTCTCAGGCGAGGTCGGCCATCAAGGTGCCGTTCCCCCTCCGTTTCCTTCCTGCCCATCACGTTGAATAGCGTGGGCCCCTGGTCTCCCACGAAACTAACCTCCAGTGCAAAAGCAATTAGAATCAACTGACTTTGCCTTTGTTTAGGAATGCGCACCCCCTCCGCCACCATCTCATCTGCTTCTGCGCAATGGCAGCCAGCGACAGGGGCCAACAGGTCTCCGGTGCCGTTCGGATAAGCGCAGGGACTCGATTTGCCGGCGATAACCTGCTCTCTAAGGGCAGCTGAGGAGCCCTCCTCTGAACACTTCCACTCGTCGAGGCTCCTGCTTCATGTGTTTCTCCAGCTGCTGAAGATCTGAAGTATTAGTCGTGAGGGCGTATTGCTAGTTTTTTTCTGTGAAACCTTATCCTGCAGCGCCACCATGCGTTCCTGCTGTATGATTGTAGTTAAATCCCAATAAGTTTATTTTGTGTCTATTGATCCAATTTAAATTATTTTTACTATATTTGTTTTATGTTCCGAGTGGTAGCTTTTTGTGATATGTGATGCTACTGTATTCAGTGAGTAATGCAATGCGTTCCAGTCTAGGAAAGCTCTGGTGGGATATTAGAATCATGCTTAAAATGTGCTCCCTGCCTCAACTACTTTACAACCTTTCTGCAAAGACAATAAAGATAGTTAGGAAACTCTTACATGTAATTGACTCAACAGGCAAGATATTCTCAGGGAAATTGGAAGTGGGAAGCCAGAGGGCTCAGTCTTTTGAAAATATCAGAAAATATTCCTGAAAAAGACAGTAAGAATGAGGGTATGTACTCGAAACTGGACCAGGTATATGCAAGTAGTTTTAGGGGGGAGTTTGAACATTTCTGGTTAGGTAAACTGCATGGTTAATTTGGAAATACACTGTAGGAGTATTCCAGATAGGAACAGAAAAGAAGTGTTCAATAGTTGGAAATAAAGGAGATATAATAGAATATAATGAGTAAGAACACAGGTAAGGGTCATTTAACCAGAAACTTGAGAGCATAACAGAGATTTTTTTCAGAGAAAATTTATTTTTTTCAGAGAAAATATATTTTAAATTGGTTCACAAAAGTAAGGAGTAATCCAAAAATTTGCTATCAGGCATTATTTTTCAAGATAAAACATAATTGCATGAATGCAAAATGAGAAGTGTTTGGGGGAAACTGAAGAAATTTCAATATGACTGAAGCACAAAGCAAGAAGAGAGAAGCAGTGAGAGTTGAAATTGAAATTGTCACCTAAAGATATTTGAACTTTACACCATAGAACTACAAGACAGACTTTATATCATAGCAAGAATATTAAATGATTTTAGACAGAAAAGTGACATGTTGGTTTTTTTTTTCTCAAAAAGATCATCTTGCTTCAAAGTTGAGAATAGAGATGTATTAGACACTGATTAAGAGGGATTGCAATAAAACTGGTGAGAGATGATGTTGGTTTGACCCAGATATGTAGTCATGGGCTTGTATGAAAATGCACAGTAATAGGCACATAGGGAGAGAGGGACAGGAAGGAAGTAGTTGCTGCATCTCATTCTCATATGGCCTGTAAATATGTCTGTGTTTTTCTCTGAAAACATTTTAGGAAGCTGGAGTTGCAGTGCAGTGCTTTACTGGATGTGAAGATGGAGTCAAACACAGTCATGCACCCGGCTCAGCAGAGCTGTGTAAGAATTTTCTGGCTTGTATGTCCAAAGTAAGACCACAGGATATGTACACATTAGGTTTCAGTAAATATTACTAGACACTCTCTAAATAGATTGCACTTTAATTTTGTAGTAATCTACTTGATATTTTTAAAAATTCTGATCTTCACTAATATTGTGGACAGAAACTGGTACATTTGAGTGTGGTTTTTACCAACAATGTGGCTGAACATTCAATTTCTTTTCAGACTTACTTTTTAGAGATTTATTTTTATTTGAAAGGCAGATTTATGAGAGAAGGAGAAATAGAAAGACCTCACTTCTGCTGGCTCACTCCCCAAATGGCCGGAGTGGTGCCAATCCAATGCCAGGAACCAAGAGCTTCCTCCAGGTCTCCCACACAAGCGCAGGGTGGTAGTGCTTTCCCAGGCCATAAGCAGGGAGCTGGATGGGAAGTGGAGCTGCCAGGACACGAACTGGCATCTTCATGGGATCCCAGTGCAGGCAAGACAAGGACTTTAACCACTAGGCTATCAAGTTAGGTCCCCAGAATCACTTTAATATATATATTTGAAAGGCAGGCAGACTTGGAGAGAGACAGAAAGATGTCTTTCATCCACTGCTTCACTCCCCAAATGGCCATCATAGCCAAAGCTGGGCCAGGCTGAAACCAGGAACAAGGTCTCCCACATGGGCATAGGGACCCAAGGACTTGAGTCATTTTCTGCTTCCTTCTCATCCATATTAGTAGAAACCTGAATGGGAAGTAGAGCAGCCAAGACTTGAACGGGAGGCTATACAGGATGCCCACGCTGAACGTGGGCACTTGACTGCTACAGTACCAGCCTGGACTTGCTGTTTTTCTGCCTTTAAAAACTACCTCTTAAAAAAAATAAAAAATAAAAACCACCTCTTATGGGGACAATATTGTGGCACAGCAAGTAAAGAAACCACTCTTGTGACCATCTAGGATGCAAAGCAGCAGATGGAAGACTACTTCATCCCCTGTGTAACCCTTTCAAATACTTAACACACACAAATCTTTCTCCTTGAAAATCCTATTGGCTCTCCTGACTTTCTGGTGTTTTGTTGATTTTCAAGAGTTATTTCAATAATTTAAACATTAATTCTTAGTTAAAATACTGCAGGTCACTTTCCCCTGTCATTTCCTACTTTGTGCTATCCTTCAGTTTTAGAAAGTAATATGCACAATCACTCCAGTTTCCCTTGTTTTAATTCTATTTTCAATGTTCCTTCTTCGGTGTTTACTTTTGGAACTACTACAGATTGGGGGGGGGGGGTTGGTTTGACCTCTTGTGAGTTTGATGGATAATGAATGTCTAACTGTTCCTTCTAGGATTTTATCGTTTAAATATAAACTTAACTAAAAATCACACAACGTATAAAACACCTGTTGAAATACAAAATAAAACTTGTTAAAATTTCATGAAGCAAAATGAAAAGATTCCTACGGGAACTTGAATCTGTTTTTATCTATTTCACAATGGCAAGTAAAAGTCCATTTTACCAAGTGGGTGTTGTGGCACAGAGGGTTAATCCACCACTTGTGATTCTGCATTCTATGCTGGAGTGCCAATCCTACAGTGGATTGCTGCACTTCCAAGCCAGATTGCTTCTAATGCAGCTGAGAGGGAGTGGATGACGGCCCTCCAGTTGAGTTTTTGCCAGCCATCGTGGACACGCAAACGGAGTTCCTGTCTCCTGCTTTTGGACTAACTCAGTCCTAGCATTGATATTTGGAAAGTGAACCAGTAGATGGAAGATTTCTGTATCTCTTTTCTCTGTCATTCTGCTTTTCTAGTAATATTTTATTCAATTTCAAGATTTTATTTATTTTTTAAAAATTTTTTGCAGGATTCTTTTCTTTAAGGTTTATCTATTTTTATTGGAAAGTCAGATATACAGATAGGAAGAGAGACAGAGAGGAAAACCCTCCATCCATTGATTCACTCCCCATGTGGCCACAATGGTTGGAGCTGAGCTGATCCAAAGCCAAAAGCCAGGAGCTTCTTCCAGGTCTCCTATGTAGGTGCAAGGTTCCAAGGCTTTGGGCCATCTTCTACTGCTTTCCCAGGTCACAAGCAGGGAGCTGGATGGGAAATGGAGCAGCTGGGATATGAACTGTCACCCTTATGGGATTCTACCACATGTAAGGTGAGGACCTTAGCCACTAGGCTACCGTGCTGGGCCCTCTAATAATCTTTAAAATAAAACAAAAAAATGCATTTAAAAAATTTTAAATTTGAAAGTAAGATATACAGAGAGGAGGAGAGATAGAAAGATCTTCTGTCCATCGATTCACTCCCCAAGTAGCCGCAACAGCCAGAGCAGAGCTGATCTGAAGCCAGGAACTCGGAGCCTCCTTCAGGTCTCGCATACAGGTGTAGGGTCCCAAGGCTTTGGGCCATCCTCTGCTGCTTTCCCAGTCCACATGCAGGGAGCTGAATGGGAAGTGGTGCTGCTGGGATTAGAACTAGCACCCATATGAGATCCCGGTGCATGCAAGGCAAGGACTTTAGCCACTAGGCTATCATACCAGGCTGTGCATTTTAATATCTCATCTATTCCATAGTATTTAATGTTATGAAGGCAACTTCAAAAATGTTAATTTTGCGGTGAGTGTTGTGACACAGCAGGTTTAGTTGCTGCCTGTGATGCATGAATGCATCGCATTGTGAGAGGACTGGCTCTGGCTATCCCCTTTCCAGCTTGGCTTCTGCTAATAGGCCAGGAAGACAACAGATGATGACTCCAGTGTTTGAGTTCCTGCCACCTAGGTGAAGACATGCATGGCATTTCCAGCTCGTGGCTTCAGCCTGTGCTGGCCTGCACGCTGCAGTTACTCTGTCTTTACCTTTTTTTTTTTTTTTAATAAAACACAATTGACCCATATCTACACTGCATTCCAGTTATCAGAATCTCTATCCTCCATCTAACTGTCCTCTTATAGATTTGAGACATTATAGTTTATTAACTCAGTGAGATTTCTATAATTCATAATTGCAGACCTATTTCTTCTTTCTATATTTTTTTGATACCACAAATGGTATTTCATAGTCACCACTGAGGATGAAGTGAACTTGCTTCTTCAACAGTCTGAATTTTCACTTTAATTTCTATTCGAGTTTTTGTCTTATGTTCAGACAGAGGGCTACCTTACTCAGGATGGGGCCAAGAACTGTTGCTTGTTTCAGTGATGGACAATACAAATACAAAATTGAAATGCCTAAACATGGGGGCTGTTTTTGTGGCATAGTTAAGATGCTCCTGCAATGACAGCATCCTATAAGGGTGCCTGTTCCAGTCCTAGCTGCTCCTCTGAGCATGCAGCTCCTTGCTAATGTGCTTACAAAATGGCAGAAGATGCTCAAGTTCTTGGGACACTGGGACTCATTAAGGAGAATTTAGGGGAGTGAGCCAGCAGAAGGAATATTGATCAATCTCTCTAACTCTGCCTCTCAAGCAAATAAATCATTATAAAAAGGAAAGAGCCTAAAGTATTTAAAGGAAACAATATAGCAATAGCAAAGCACACAAGACTCCTCCATAACAGTGTTATCAACCCCAAAATTGCTTAAAAACTACCTAAGAAATCAATCACTGGGGCTGGCAATGTGTGGCATTGGTTCACATTGCTTCACTCCCAAGCCACTGACCTGTTAATATCACGAAGAAGCACTGGAAGATGGGCCAAGTGCTTCAAACCCATAACCGCATGGAAGACCAGGAAGCAGCACCTGGCTCCAGCCTGACTTAGCCCTGGCCATTATGGCAATGTGGGAACTGAACCAAAGAATGAAAAAAGACCTCTCTTTTATCACTCTCTGAGAAAGTTAACCTTTCAAAAAAATCTTTAAATGAAATTGGATACTCTTAGCCTCTGTGTAATGGCACAGCCCCTAAAATTCTTGTTTTGAAAACACTGGGATCTCATATGGGAGCTGGTCCCTACTCCTTCAGTTCCACTTCCCATCCAGCTCCAAACTTGTGGCCTGCGGAAGCAGCAGAGATGGCCTAAAATCTTGGGACTCTGCACCCGTGTGGTTGACCCAGAGCAAATTCCTGGCCCCAGCTTTGATTTGGCTCAGCTCAGCTTGTTGCAGCCACTTGGGGAGTGAACCAGCAAATGCAAGATCTTTCTTCCAGTAAAGCTACATTTCCAACAACAACCAAAAAACTAACCTTAAAGAAGGAATTGCATAGTATAAATTTTATCACAGCATAAGTTCTTGTAAAAACGATTTTCTCTAGTATTGAAATATCACATCTTTGCACAATTATGACAAAATTTTTCAGAAAAAGTGCAATTAAACCATGTATTTGGCACCCATTCAGAATGTTTTTACCTTGTTTTTATATTTACAGAATTGATAATGGCCTATAACCTTGCCAATACCCAAATTATTAAGAATATTATTTTGCAAAGCAATAGAAACACATGGAAAAATAGCAGTCACAAGGTTAATACGTTTCTGGCTAAATAAATGAACACCCAGAAAGCAAAGATTCTAAATCCACTGTTTGGTCACCAAGAAAAATTTCAAGAGCACTGTGAAGAGAGGACAGCAACGATAACGCATGCAATTACACAGTCTAAAAACCATGGCAGCCTGGGCAAAAGGATCAGCAGTTGCTAAGAATACAAGGAGTATAAGACTAATAATTTATATTATTGAAAGTTGAATCCAAAGCTATTCCTCAAGGTAGAATTGTCTACTATTTGCTCCCCAGCCAACTGGGGCGGAAGATTGGGAATAATCGGCTTCATGAACTTGAACTCACCAGTCCCACTCCCTCCACTCACACACACCTCATACTGGTAGCTCTGCGACAGCGTCCCCGCCCCGCCCACGTCCACCAGAGGACCCACACCACCACACCCAGCCCCGGCAGGGAAGAAGCGGCCCTCGGCCACAGACACCCCACACCCTGACCCCACCGCCACAGCCCCAGCCCCGGCCCCGCCGCGCCCACACAGCCGCGCGGCCACCAGCGCCAACACAGACGCCAAGAACAGAGAAGACACCGCCGCCAGCGCCACCACCAGCGACACCGTCAGCGCCTCCGCCTGCCCAGCCTCGCCCCCCACACCCGCCTGCCCCGCCTGCCCCGCCTGCCCCGCCTGCCCCGCCTGCCCCGCCTGCCCCGCCGGCGCGTCGGGCCGCGGCAGGTAGGGCTGCGAGAAGCCGTCCACCAGCAGCACGTGCAGCGCCACGCTGGCCGAGAGCGGCGGCTCGCCGTGGTCGCGCACCTGCACCAGCAGCCGCTGCTGCGGCGCGTCGCGCTCGCTCACAGGCCGCGCCGTGCGCACCTCGCCGCTGTGCGCCCACACGCCGAACAGCCCGGGCTCCGTGGCCTGCAGCAGCTCGTACGACAGCCACGCGTTGCGGCCCGAGTCGCCGTCCACCGCCACCACCTTGCTCACCACGTAGCCCGCCTCGGCGCCGCGCGGCACCAGCTCGGGGCACGCGCCCGCCGCAGAGCCGTTGCGCGGCGGGTACAGCACGCGCGGCGCGTGGTCGTTGGCGTCGCGCAGCACCACGCGCACGCGCGCCTCGCCGCTCAGCGCCGGAGACCCGCCGTCCGACGCGCGCACGCCGAACTCGAAGGCGCGCAGGGTCTCGTAGTCGAGCGCGCGCAGCGCGAACAGCTGCCCGCTCGCCGCGTCCAGGGCCACCAGCGCGCCCACGTCCACCTGCTCCTGTCCCTGTCCCTGTGGCTGCTGCGTTGCCTGGTCTTGTGTGAGCAGCGAGTAGGTGAGCTGGGCGTTGGTGCCCGCGTCCCTGTCGCTGGCGCTCACGCTGCCGATGTGCAGCGCGGGGCTGTTGTTCTCCAGCACGAACAGGGTGTACAGGGCCTGGCTGAAGGTGGGCGCGTTGTCGTTGACGTCGGACACGTGCACTGTCACGTTGTGCTGGCTCTGCAGCCTGGGCGTGCCCAGGTCAGAGACGGTGATGGTGATGGTGTACTGGGCCCTGGCCTCCCTGTCCAGCGGTCCTTCTGTCTCCAAAGTATAGTAATTTGCAACGTTAGATTTTAGCACAAATGGAATGTCCTCCGGGATAGAACACACCGTTCTCCCGTTTTCCCCTTCATCTCTATCCCGAATACTGAAAAGCATAACTACCGTCACAGGCGAATTTTCTAGAATTTCACTCGTTATTGAGGACACAGCGATCTCAGGAGCATTGTCGTTCACATCTGTCACCTGAATTCGTACTGCAGCTTTTCCAAAGAGGCCGCCCCTGTCTGTGGCTTGAACGATTATTGAGTAGGATTGAGTTGTTTCAAAATCTAAGGATCCTCTCAGAGTAACTTTTCCAGATTTCCCATCAATATCAAATGTCTTGCGAATATCTTCCGAGCCATGGGAGAAGGTGTAGGATATTTCCCCGTTTGCTCCTGAGTCTGAATCCCAAGCGGACACGCTGACGACCTGGGAACCCAGAACGCTGTCCTCCGGGATTGTTACCTCATAAAACGGGCGCTCGAATGCGGGGGCGTTGTCGTTAATGTCCACGACCATCACCCGAACCGCGGCTGTCCCAGACCGGGGTGGAGCCCCGCCGTCCAGCGCTGTGAGGGTGAGCCTGAGCTCGGGCTGCGCTTCGAAATCCAGCGCCTCGTCCAGAACCAACTCGGGGTACTTCTCACCGTCAGGATTGACTCTCAGTTTTACGTGGAAATGAGAGTTGGGGCTTACCTCATAGCCATTTACAGCGTTGACCCCAACATCTAAATCCTTTGCACTTTCCAGTAAGAACACGGCACCCACGGGGCTGTTCTCTGGGATCTCCAGCAGCATCTCTTTTTCTAAAAAGACTGGAGGGTGGTCATTGACATCCGTGACCTCAAGCTCAAGCCGTAAGAACTGCAGAGGATGTTTCATTATCACCTGGAAGTGCAGCACGCAGGGTTCGGCGGAGCCACACAGCTCCTCCCGGTCTAGTGGCTCGCTTAGCACCAAATCCCCGGTGCTGCTGTCCAGCTGCAGGGGCTGTTTGCGATCATTAGAGACCACCTGGGTCTCCCGGGACGCCAGCTCCCCCAGCTCCAAGCCCAAATCCTTAATCAAATTGCCCACCAAGCTTCCACTCGGCGTTTCCTCCGCCACCGAAAAGCGCCCGGTTTCTGAGCCAGCCCAAGCCATTCCCAGCGAAATAAAGAGAAGCAGGACTTGCCTGGTGCGCAGACACCCTGCCCTTCCAATCTCCATGGCTCCTTTCCGGAAGGCTTCCCTCAGAAACGCCTTAGCTCCACCTCACAACTGATGGGAAAAGAATCCTGGATTTGTCTACTAAAAGCTCGCGCCTAAGCACTTTAACCTTATTGAACAGCTAGCTGAGAGGTTGCCCTTGATGGCTGGCTCTTTCACTCGGTGCAGTTCTTTGTGTCCGGGGATGCAGTCACGGCCGTGATTCTGTGTAATCTTTGCCCGTGATATTATCCTGCAGCGCCACCATGTGACTACACAGATTTTTGCAGTTTGTTGAAAAGCACAATAAATTCTACTCCCATAAATGTTTTCCAGAATCAAACGTTGTTTTATTTATGGTTTTTCACTATAAATACATACTATCTTTCATAATAGTTTTCTGAAATTCTTTATGTGTTGGGATAAGATGATTATTTGTTTTCAAACACTGATTAAAATATCCCTCCAAGTACACAAAGACATGTTTCATTTAATGCTGTCGGGACATCTTTTAATGTTGGGTGGTTTCAATCCTAGATGAAGTACATGACTGCCATATAATGACAGAGTGTTTGGTGTTCATCAGTGAGGCCACCATAGGCATTCTCAAAACAAGAGGAGGAGGAAAGATATAGAATGGTCTACATGGACATTTTAGGTACAAATTACATTCTTAAAATTATAAACTGGGTACATGATACACAATAGAAAATCAGTACAAATAGGTACAATTTGGAAACTTCATGGATTGATTGAAATTTTTTGCTTCCTTTTAAAATACTAAAGTGATGAAAACAATAATACAAATGTGCAAAGGACAAGGATGCACATGTGAACACATGTTTTCAAGAACAGAAAGCAAATCCACTTAGTAGGTCCATTTAAATGCTTAAAGTTCCTGCACTGAAAATGTGCACAAGAAACACTGGATTCCCAAAACCCCACCTTAAGCAGAGTATTGAGAGGAACCAGATACTGAGAATGAAGTTAATTAATGACAAAAAGCCATTCCTTGGAAGTAAGTATTTAGGAGATTTAAATTATCTGCTCCTCTCATCATCCTACTGAAACAGGAAAATAATTCTAAAATAGAAAATGGAAATTTGATTCTCTGGAGACATTAAATGGGACTGACTTTGATCTTGGAGACCCTGTTAGGACCAAGTGCAAGAGCAATGTCTGAAAGAAACAACAAAGAAGGTAAAATAAGGAAAACTTTTCATTTAATCCCTCCCTATACAACATTCCCATTTCTAGGACTCAAAGTATATGCGTGACCCTACCTGGCCCCCAAAGAGTGAGCATCACAGAATTCCAAACTGGACAATATCAAATGATCAAATAAAGACACACATAATGCAGAATATTTAGTGGTTCCCAGGTAACAGTCCCACTCAGCAGAGTTCTGTCAGAGTGAATCCCTTCAGCATCACAACCCACAGACTCACAGAACGACAGCATTTGGACAGACCATATTTCTTAAATCATTAGAAACCAGGCAAGGATGATAGGACATTTAAGCAAATGCTAATCACATGCAACAGGAATGTCAAAATTGCCACCATCATTACAAAAAAAAAATAAGGTAGAAAAGAAACCAGAGTTCCTAAACAAAGCAGAAAAACATCTTCCAAATCATGTGGTTAATATCATCAGAGAAAATAAAATTCAATAAATTTTGATAAAATTGAGACATCTAATAAGAATTATGATTAGAAAATACCCACCCTGTGTCATCAGTTATTTGAAAAAATTTCATACTAACTTATTTATTTAATTTTAATAGTGACTACATGATGTGTTCTTATTATATGATAAAAATAGATGAAGACTTTGTGCCCCTTACTAATATAACCCGCAGAAAATTCTTCACTTCTCTTGATTTTAATTTTGAAAATGGATACAATGGCTCAACTAGCTAATCCTCTGCCAGCAATTACCACCATCCCATAGAGGTGCCAGTTCATGTCCCAGCTGCTCTACTTCCCATCCAGCTCCCTGGCCTGGGAAGGCAATGGAGGATGGTGCAAAATCATGGGACCCTATCCCCGCAAGGGAGACCCAGAAAAAGCTCCTGGCTCCTAGCCTTAGATCAGCTCAGCTCTGGCCATTACAGCCACTTGTGAGAGAACCAATACATGATAAGGATCCTCACCAGTCAAGGTGAGGATCTTAGCCACTAGGCTAAGAGTTGGATCTGGGGTCACCCCAAGTGTGGTTTCCTGGGGGAATCCTCAACTGGATCATTGGTCTAAAAATCCAACCACAGGGAGATTAATAGAATTTGTGGTCCAAATTTGGAATACAGGCATTGGGACTGGGCCTTCTCAATAGCTGATGCATATGCAGTGGACAGAATGCCCAGGTGAATAAGAGTGATATGATGGCCAGTTCATTTGGGCCTATGAGGACATTGAATGCCATGCAAGAAGATGGAGCACAGAACAGGTTGGACAACTTTCCTGACCAAGATTTGACAGTAAGTATCTGGATGACTGGATGCACTAAGGAGGACTCTGCCAGCCAATGGAAACTGGAGGGATTTTCTCAAATTTAGAGCAGTGAAACCAACAGTCTTCGACCCCTGGCAACTGCTTAAGCAACACTCCGGGAGCATTCTTCTCCACCTTAAGGTTTCTAAGATGAACCCCGTCCCCAGATACTGATGTAGTTTGGCAGCTGGGAGCAGCATCCTTCCCTTTCCTCACCCTCTCCCAAACAGGAGAAAAGGGAAGTAAAGGAAAATTGGCAGTTATCTTCCACATCCACATTCCCCTATACCAAAACCTCGCCACACCTTTCTATGGCATTCATAGGCAAGCATTTTTGTCCAAGTATGCAAAAAACATCAAATAAAAAGTAAAAATTTAAAAATTATCTTAAAAAGAGTTTTAGCAAAATCAGTTCAATATAAAGTACACACACATTTCATTTAGCAAAATGGCCATAAATTACTTTAATCTTTAAAAACTGGCAATTTTATTGAAAGGGTAGGAGCGTTGTGACTGCAGTGCCAGCAGTTAATTTCTTCGTTGGAACGCAAGAGTTACTTTTTTATCTTAGCGACAACCAATCAAAATATAAAACTGAACAAGATATACACATATTATCTAGCAATACTGTCATCAATTCTAAAATAATCCCCAGTAGGACAAATGAGATTATTCAAATCTGGTCTTATGAATTTTAGCTAATCTTCATATTAAAACTTAACAACTAGATCTAGAAAATAAGTTGTAAATATCCTTTCATCACTCAAGCAATATTCTTACACAGAAAAAAACCGAAAAGGTTTGAGAATCTGTATTAACTGTCAGGCAGATTAGCACATTAAATTTTCACTTTACATGTTAATCAACTTTATTATACCAGCAAGAAAACATTACCAAAGAAACTGTCGTGTATATCAAGGAACTACGATGATAACGACAGGAAAATTAATGGAGTACAGATGTTAAAAGTGCTTGGATTCATTTCGCATACACAGTTTAGTTCTGTTCTTTTACATGCTAGCATTGAGAACGAGATGACATGCCGTTCAAAACATGAATAAAGAGAAAGCTCAAATAACACTGGAAACTTGTGACACAAAAGAAGGAAATAGAAACGTGGCAGGATGCGATATACAGCTTCTGAAACACACCACGAGAAAAGTCAAAATCTCAGTTTTCCAAACGGAGAAATCGGCAAATAAACACCTTAGACTGGGAGCGATTTGCTCTCTAAGTCTATAATTAATAAATTTTAAGTAATTAAGACAAGGCAAGCCTATTACAACACAATCATATAACAAATAAAGAACTCCCAGGTAGTAAATTATCATCTCACACAGCCATATATAAACAGCCACTTGAAAACAATATAAAAACACAATGCAAGAAATCTGGAAAAAGTAAAACCAACTAAAAAAAAACCACACACATTTCAGAAAACAAATGCTGCTTGAAAAGTGTGACGAATAACACAAACATGCAAGGTAGAATTATTCATATTTGAACTCAAACCCACTGTGGAGAGGAGAATGCTCTATTTCTTTGCCAGTAACCTTGGCTGTGAGGTTAGGTATAATCGGCTTCATGAACTTGAACTCACCAGTCCCACTCCCTCCACTCACACACACCTCATACTGGTAGCTCTGCGACAGCGTCCCCGCCCCGCCCACGTCCACCAGAGGACCCACACCACCACACCCAGCCCCGGCAGGGAAGAAGCGGCCCTCGGCCACAGACACCCCACACCCTGACCCCACCGCCACAGCCCCAGCCCCGGCCCCGCCGCGCCCACACAGCCGCGCGGCCACCAGCGCCAACACAGACGCCAAGAACAGAGAAGACACCGCCGCCAGCGCCACCACCAGCGACACCGTCAGCGCCTCCGCCTGCCCAGCCTCGCCCCCCACACCCCCCACACCCGCCTGCCCCGCCTGCCCCGCCTGCCCCGCCGGCGCGTCGGGCCGCGGCAGGTAGGGCTGCGAGAAGCCGTCCACCAGCAGCACGTGCAGCGCCACGCTGGCCGAGAGCGGCGGCTCGCCGTGGTCGCGCACCTGCACCAGCAGCCGCTGCTGCGGCGCGTCGCGCTCGCTCACAGGCCGCGCCGTGCGCACCTCGCCGCTGTGCGCCCACACGCCGAACAGCCCGGGCTCCGTGGCCTGCAGCAGCTCGTACGACAGCCACGCGTTGCGGCCCGAGTCGCCGTCCACCGCCACCACCTTGCTCACCACGTAGCCCGCCTCGGCGCCGCGCGGCACCAGCTCGGGGCACGCGCCCGCCGCAGAGCCGTTGCGCGGCGGGTACAGCACGCGCGGCGCGTGGTCGTTGGCGTCGCGCAGCACCACGCGCACGCGCGCCTCGCCGCTCAGCGCCGGAGACCCGCCGTCCGACGCGCGCACGCCGAACTCGAAGGCGCGCAGGGTCTCGTAGTCGAGCGCGCGCAGCGCGAACAGCTGCCCGCTCGCCGCGTCCAGGGCCACCAGCGCGCCCACGTCCACCTGCTGGGGCCGAGCCTGCCCCTGTCCCTGCTCCTGCCCCTGCCCCTGCTCCTGTCCCTGTGGCTGCTGTGACTGCTGCGTTGCCTGGTCTTGTGTGAGCAGCGAGTAGGTGAGCTGGGCGTTGGTGCCCGCGTCCCTGTCGCTGGCGCTCACGCTGCCGATGTGCAGCGCGGGGCTGTTGTTCTCCAGCACGAACAGGGTGTACAGGGCCTGGCTGAAGGTGGGCGCGTTGTCGTTGACGTCGGACACGTGCACTGTCACGTTGTGCTGGCTCTGCAGCCTGGGCGTGCCCAGGTCAGAGACGGTGATGGTGATGGTGTACTGGGCCCTGGCCTCCCTGTCCAGCGGTCCTGCTGTCATTAGAACATAAAAGTTGTCAACCGTAGATTTCAAAAGGAATGGAAGGTCATCCTGGATGGAGCATACCATCTTCCCGTTTTCTCCTGCGTCTCTGTCTTTAACTTTGAAAACAGCCACCACTGTCTCCGGAGAATTCTCAGCAATGTGGTCAGTCATGGATGATATGCTCAGTTCAGGGCGGTTGTCGTTGGTGTCTAACACCTCCACCAACACCGCGCACCTCGCCGACAGTCCTCCACCATCTGTTGCCTGTATATTGATTCTGTATGACTTTACTATCTCATAATCAAGCAACGCTCTGAGAATGATTTCCCCAGAGGAAGGATCGATGTGAAACGTCGTTCGAACGTCTTCAGAAGCATCTAAGAGTGAATAGGACACGGCTGCATTGACTCCCGAGTCTGTATCTCCTGCAGAGACTTTCATGACCAGGGACCCTGCGGGGCTGTCTTCTGGAATCTGGGTTCCATAGAGGTCATGGGCAAACAGTGGAGGGTTGTCATTGACGTCCAGCACCACTATGCGTATGGAGGCAGTCCCAGACCTGGGTGGAGACGCACCGTCCAGGGCTGTGAGGGTTAGGCTCAGCTCCTGCTGTTCCTCCCAGTCCAGCGCTTGGTCCAACACGAGCTCTGGATAGATTGTACCTTCCTCACTGCCACTAATTTTCAGATGGAAGAAAGGGTTGGGGCTTATCGTGTAATTTTGGATACTATTAATTCCTCCATCAGAATCCTGTCCTCTTTCTAGTCGAAATGCTGTCCCTTCAGCTGTGTTTTCTGGTACTTTTAAGACCATTTCTTTGTCTCGAAACACTGGTGAGTGATCATTTACATCCATGACTCTCAGTTTAGCCCGGTAAATCTGAAAGGGATTATCCATTAAAATTTGAAAATCCAGGACACAGGGTTCCGTGGGGCCGCACAACTCCTCCCGGTCCAGCTTCTCATTTGTGAGCAAGTCCCCAGTCTGGGGATCCAGGAGCAAGCGCTGGTTGTTTTCATCGGAAACCACCCTGGTGTTCCTTGCAGACAGTACCCCGACCTTTAGTCCCAGATCCTGTGCCAAGTTGATCACAACTGATCCTTTTTCTGTTTCCTCTCTCACTGAATAATGTCGGACCCCAGAACCTGCCAAACAAGCTCCCCCAAACAGAAAGAGAAATACGACTTGCCTTTTTGCCTGGAAGTGCAACCCTCTCGCTGCCATTGCTGCTCCTTCTGTCAATATTGATCAGGATCACGGCATAAACAGCAGTGTCAGAATTCAATCAGAATGGCCAGGAACTAGGATTCCTCTCCCCCTTTCTCCTATTCTGGGCGGCCACAGCTTTTCTCAATCCTTCTGTCCCGGTCTTTGTCGCAGTGACTTCAGCAACTATGTCAGTTCAGGTTTTTCTCTTTAGCCTGCAGCGCCACCTCGTGGCATCCAGAAGTCTCGAAAGGCTACACCAAATTCTAGTGTGTGTGTAAATTAATAAAAACTTATTTTTGGTGTTTTATTTAAATGCTTCATTTTCCTTTTCACTCATTTTTGTGAAAAACTGTTGAGATATAGAAGCATGGATATTCTGGGGCTTCTTTATAACGCCATGGGAAAAGTTAAAAATGTGACAAAAAAGGAAAGAAAACAGATTTTAGAGTAACTTCACCCCACTCTTCTCTGTTTATCCATTTATTATTATTTCACCTGTGACACAATCCCTTGTGACCAAAGGGTAAAGTGTGAGTCCCTATGTTACCCACGAAGTAAGATTTCTCTTGCCAGAAACACCGAACAAAGAAACAATAAAATTAGCAAAAGAAACTTTTTTAGTCTGACAACCAAAAATATCAACAAAGCCCTTGGAAGGACATGCCTACTCAGAGTCATCGCTTTATAATCTGAACTGATCGGATAGCCTGTTCCTCTTCTGTTGTTCCTCAAGAAAACTTTCACATATAAACATGACTAACCTATGAATGTTCTTGTGTTTCACGCAAGTCCTTGTATCTGTGAGCTTCTTCAGTACAAGAACTGTCATTGTCTCCTGTGATCAGCAAATTAACCAGTGATAAAGTGTCTGCTGTGTTAGGGCATGCCTAAATATAGTGAATGCACATGCAACTATATAAAGCACCTTTTAGTATTTTGTACTTTAAACCTGTATTTTTAAAATTTATCCATACATTGTAATTTCTGCTCCCTTACTTTTAGTTGTCCTAAAATAACATGCAACATTAAAGAACTGACCTTTAAGGTCTTTTATAACTCAAATCTGGTAGTTTCTCTGCACCAAATAAAGGGAGTTATACAAAAGGCCTAACTTAAACATTTATCCTAACAGGACAAAGTTAGGAACAGTATTATAACTCTTGCTTCGTGCAGAATTTCATGTGAAGGCCTAATATGCAGAATGAAAGTTCTATTTTTCCTGTAATCACTAAGGTTTCAGATTAAATCCAGCACTGTGACACAGGAAAAGGCCTAGCTAGACACTGTCCCCAAACACTGTGCTGAATTTAAGTCACACCACAAAAACTACTTGATAAATTCTGAAGGAATGTTAGCCTTTAAAATCATATCAGATTGGACATTTCAAACAAAGGAAAAAACGAATTGTTAAACATTTCCGTGTGTTGCAATTCAATCTATGCCTTTTGTCTCCAAACTTCAACTACACTTATGTGGCTCCAGATCGGCACCCTAAAAGCTCAAGTCCCACCGGTTCCTATCCCGGCTGCTCCACTTGCTGCTTGTGACTTGGGAAAGCAGTCAGCTATGGCCCAAAACTAACAGTGAAAATTGAGATGTAAAACCAGAAAATGCTAGTGTAAAATTACAATTAAAATATTAAATGGTAACTGTACACACGGAGCACAAATTTTAAAAATTGAAAAATATAGAAAACTTACATTAATATAGAAAATACTAATAATAAAGTCAAAAAAGACATACATATGTGGAAGAAACTTTGTTAAAATGAAAAGAACTGTAAGGGCAGGCTACTTCATCCTTGGGATTCTAGAAAAATATTTCATATAGGCAAATGGAAACGTGCACTTATGGACAAATTTCGAAAATAATGATGGGTCACACAAAATTAAATAACACTTTGCAGTGATGGGAAAACCTTGAAAAACATAAAATGCCATATAAAGATTTAAATCAATAACTAAATCCAAAACTATTCTGCATATTAGAATTTTCTTCTATTTCTTTAACAGCACCATTTGTGAAATTACCTATACTAGGCTTCATGAACTTGAACTCACCAGTCCCACTCCCTCCACTCACACACACCTCATACTGGTAGCTCTGCGACAGCGTCCCCGCCCCGCCCACGTCCACCAGAGGACCCACACCACCACACCCAGCCCCGGCAGGGAAGAAGCGGCCCTCGGCCACAGACACCCCACACCCTGACCCCACCGCCACAGCCCCAGCCCCGGCCCCGCCGCGCCCACACAGCCGCGCGGCCACCAGCGCCAACACAGACGCCAAGAACAGAGAAGACACCGCCGCCAGCGCCACCACCAGCGACACCGTCAGCGCCTCCGCCTGCCCAGCCTCGCCCCCCACACCCCCCACACCCGCCTGCCCCGCCTGCCCCGCCTGCCCCGCCTGCCCCGCCGGCGCGTCGGGCCGCGGCAGGTAGGGCTGCGAGAAGCCGTCCACCAGCAGCACGTGCAGCGCCACGCTGGCCGAGAGCGGCGGCTCGCCGTGGTCGCGCACCTGCACCAGCAGCCGCTGCTGCGGCGCGTCGCGCTCGCTCACAGGCCGCGCCGTGCGCACCTCGCCGCTGTGCGCCCACACGCCGAACAGCCCGGGCTCCGTGGCCTGCAGCAGCTCGTACGACAGCCACGCGTTGCGGCCCGAGTCGCCGTCCACCGCCACCACCTTGCTCACCACGTAGCCCGCCTCGGCGCCGCGCGGCACCAGCTCGGGGCACGCGCCCGCCGCAGAGCCGTTGCGCGGCGGGTACAGCACGCGCGGCGCGTGGTCGTTGGCGTCGCGCAGCACCACGCGCACGCGCGCCTCGCCGCTCAGCGCCGGAGACCCGCCGTCCGACGCGCGCACGCCGAACTCGAAGGCGCGCAGGGTCTCGTAGTCGAGCGCGCGCAGCGCGAACAGCTGCCCGCTCGCCGCGTCCAGGGCCACCAGCGCGCCCACGTCCACCTGCTCCTGTCCCTGTCCCTGTGGCTGCTGCGTTGCCTGGTCTTGCGTGAGCAGCGAGTAGGTGAGCTGGGCGTTGGTGCCCGCGTCCCTGTCGCTGGCGCTCACGCTGCCGATGTGCAGCGCGGGGCTGTTGTTCTCCAGCACGAACAGGGTGTACAGGGCCTGGCTGAAGGTGGGCGCGTTGTCGTTGACGTCGGACACGTGCACTGTCACGTTGTGCTGGCTCTGCAGCCTGGGCGTGCCCAGGTCAGAGACAGTGATGGTGATGGTGTACTGGGCCCTGGCCTCCCTGTCCAGGGGTCCGTCTGTTACCAAGGTGTAGAAATTCTTGGCCGATGGCTTTAGGACGAATGGAAGGTCATCCTGGATGGAGGGAATTGCCTTCCCGTTTTCCCCGGAATCAGGATCTGAAACGCTGAAAACTGCGACAACAGTTTCTGGCGTGTTCTCCGGGATGGGGCTGTTGAGCGCTGACATGGTCACCTTGGGGTGGTTATCGTTCACGTCCAACACTTCCAGGAACAGTGTGCATTTTCCCGAAAGTCCTCCCCCGTCCGTCGCCTTAATATCCACTTCATAGGATCGAATTGTTTCAAAATCCACCTGTTTTCTCAATCGCACTGCTCCTGTCGCTGGGTTTACCTCCAGAGTTTTGCTGATGCCTTCTGAAGGCTGAATGAGTGTGTAAGATATTTTCCCGTTGGTCCCGCTGTCCGAATCGGTGGCGACCACCGTGACAACCAGGGTGCCCTCGGGGCTGTTTTCAGGGACCTGCACCCTGTAGACTGGCTGCTCAAACTCGGGTGCGTTGTCATTAACATCCCCCACTTCAATGCGGACCTGGGCCGTGCCAGTTTGGGGCGGAGCACCGCCGTCCAGTGCTGTCAGGGTGAAGCTCAGTTGAGGCTCGTCCTCCCGGTCCAGCTCTTTGTCCAGTATCAGCTCTGGGTATTTCCTGCCATCGCTTCGTTCACGGGTTTCAACGCGAAAATAGGCATTGGGGCTGATTTTATAATCCTGCACGTCGTTGCTTCCCACGTCCAAATCCAGAGCATTGTTCAGGGGGTACGCGCTTCCCGGGGGGCTGTTTTCCGGTATGTTGAGCACTGTTTCCTTTTCGGAGAACACAGGGGCGTTGTCGTTGATGTCTGTCACTCTCAGTTCGGCCTGAATCAGCTCTAAGGGTTTTTCCATTAGCACTTGGAAATGCAGCAAGCAGGGCTCGGTGGGGCCGCATAGCTCCTCGCGATCCAGCCTCTCATTTACGACTAACTCCCCGGTTTGAGCCTGAAGCTGCAAGTGTTCAGAGTTTCCCTGGGAAATGATTCGGGCCCCCCGAGAAGCCAATTCCGCGGACCCCAGTCCCAGATCTTTCCCTAGATTGGCCACAAAGAAGCCTCTTTCCGTTTCTTCCACCACCGCATAAGGCCCCAGATCCGCGCCCGCGCGAGACAAGCTCAGCAAAACAAAGAAAAGCAGGACTTGCCTTTGTCTCCCCTGTCGCAGCCCTCCAGTCTCCATTGCTCTTTTCTGAAAATCTCGTTCACCGGAGTTTCCAGTATGTCCAGGATCCTGGCAGCACTGTCCTGAAGCCCCGAATGTCACAACCAAGCCTTAAACAGAGGCTTGTCCAGAGTTCACACTCGTTTAGGCTCTGGCTGAGAGAGCTGTTCCTTTGCTTTCAAGCTGCGCCTGAACTGGCTAGTTCCTGTAGCTGGGAGGATTAGTGCGGGTTTTCCATCACCTTAGCCTGCAGCGCCACCACGCGTTCTTATTGAGTAATTTTTTTCTGGCTTGACAAGAAATGCAAAATTCTCCAGCACCAGACTGTGTAAGGTTAAGTCTTATTTTTGTGTGACTTGTGTGTAATAGTTAAAGTTCTGTGGTGTTTCACAGGGAGTATGTTATCTACCATGTAATGCTGCGGAATTGTTGATTAAATAAATTAATTTTACTAACATTTAAAGGAAGTACATGCGCTTAAGAGGAAACTTGCTGCAGGAACACGGAAAGAAGCTAAGAAGCTACATGAGTGCAACTTTCAAAAAATATAACTATTCTAAAATTTACAAATCAGTGTACACTGCAAAACTGCAACCCCAGGCAGTGCTATAGACTGTGCCTAGTCAGTACTTTATTAAATAATTGGTTACTACTGCCTTTGAACACTAGAGACTCCAAACTTCTGCAACTTTCCAGTTATTGGAAAATTGTCTCCCAAATAAGCAGGTCTTGAGGTTAGGACTACCATGCTCTTGAATTTTTTCTTCTATTTGATCATGATAAAATAATTTGATCTCTTCTCTAAAAAACGTTCTCCCATTTAAAATAAAGAATCCAGTGACTTTTAGTGTATTCAGAGTCATGCGTCCATCATCACATCAAAAGGAAACCTTATGTCTTGTAAACTCCCTATTCCCTCACCTCTTCTGCCCTGAACTCCAAGGAAACCTTAACCCAAGCTTTTTTTTTTTCTGCTGTAGAATTACATATGAATGGAATCATACAGCATAGACTTTTGTGACTGATTTCTCTTAGCATAATGTTTTCAAGGTTCATTCATGCTGTGACATATATCAGCATTTCATTCTTTTTGTGGCTGAACAACATTTTATTGTGTAGATATAACACATTTAGATTATCCATCACTCTCTGTACAGTTGGATTATTTCTGCCCTTTCATGATCAGTAATGCTGCCATGAGTATTATACACACATTTGCATGGTCTTCTTCTCACGTCACTAGCAATGGAACTGCCGGGGCCACATGGAATCTTTGGTTTTGTTTGAAGAATGGCTAGACTTTTCCAAAATCATCACACCTGGTTATGTTCCTACCCACAATGAGTGAGTTCCAATTTTCCCACATCCATTCTAAATCTATTATCTGATTTATTTGCTTTTAACCATTGCAATTAGTATGAAGAGGTATCTCCTTGTGATTTTGATTTGCATTTCTCTGAAAACTAATGATGCGCAACAGTTTTCCATGTGTTTACTGGTCATTAGTATATAGAGAGCTGCCTATTTAAATACTTACCCATTTAAAATGTTATCTTTATTCAAAAGATCATTTCCTCTTTATTCTCATTATACTAGTAACTAGTAACTAGTACTAAAAACAGCCTTAGCTGGGTAAGACCAAAGCCAGGAGCTCAAAACTCAACATGAATCTACCACACTGGTGTTCTGCATCCAACCATTGGAGCCCTCACCTCTTGCCTTCTTGGTTTTCCTGTAGCAGTATGTTGGTGCAGGGGTGAAGTGTCCAGTAAGGTGTTTAGTCATACAGCACCAAGCAACTGCCCCTCTTGGCCCATTTTATTAAAATTATTTGTAAGAGCTCTTTGCATATTCTAGATATAAAGACCTCTTCAGATTTGGATGCGAGTTTTGCATCTCCATAGTTTCGATTGAATAAGCACGTTACTTTTTAATCAATGCAGGGTTTTTGTTAATTAGCTTTAGAAGTTTGTTAACTTCTAGTTAGAAGAAGTCTTAGATCCAAGCATCAATAAATAATGTTTAAGCCACTCCTTTTTTGTTATTTTAAGAAATATGTCCTTTTTGTTTTAACTCCTTCTTGAAAAAGATCTGCATACCCTATGTCATCATAGGTGTTACTGCTAAACTAGATAATTTTATTCCAAGTAACAAACCTGTGGTAAAATAATGACTGCTAAAACACGTAGTAACATCTGTAAAAATGTTAACTTAGATGCCAAAAACATCCTTTGCAAATGTGACTAAAATTAAGTTCCTGTGAAGAACAGATGATCTTGTATTGACTGGCGCAGAACAGAAGCTTTCTTGGTTGTGGTTGCAGGGAGAAGAGACTGCTCAAGAATGGCCAGAGGAGCCATGCTGCTGGCTTTAACGATGTGCAAATGAGCCATGGGTCAAGTAATATGGCTCTGTGTTTATAAGTTGGCAAAGACAATAGCACGGGCTCTTTAGAGCCACCAGAATGGAATGCATTCCTGCTGGCACCTCGATTTCAACACAATAGGACCTCTAATCTCCAGAAGCATAGAATAAATAATTTTTATTGTTTTAGGCAATTACATGACCCCCACACATTTCTCTCCAGAATGATTTTTAAGAGGTGTTGCCAAAACCATTTGCTTAAATTTTGACAGAGGTTAACTGAGATGAGCTTTTCATAAGAAAATTTCTGGAATTGTTAAGTTATGATGAAACTTTCTATACAACATTGTCTATACTGAAATTAGTTTCTTCATTTTATTTAAAATTAATAATAGAATAATAACTGTTGTCAGCCATAAGAAACATGAATTATAAAAGACTTACAGAAATGTAATACTAAAAGCAGCTTTCAACTTTTCAAAGAAAACCCGTGTGTGTGTGTGTTTGTGTGTGTGTCTGTGAAAAAAGAACAAAAATTCAACAGATGACCATGGAGTAACTGTTCCCTTACGGGACACCCATTCCTGCAATACTGACTGTATTATGCAAAATGCATGCAGAATCTAATTAAGCTGATTTGCTCACCATGAACACAAATTGTAGTGTCTGGCCCAATGCTTCTTGGTTTTTAAGATTTATTCATTTTTATTGGAAAGAAAGATTTACAGAGAGAAGGAGAGATACACCTTCCATCTGCTGGTACACTCCCCAAATGGCCACAACAGCTGGAGCTGAGCTGATCCAAAACCAGGAGCTTCTTCCAGGTCTCCTAAGTGGGTGCAAGGTCTGAAGTCTTTGGGCCATCCTCTGCTGCTTTCCCAGGCCACACGGAGGGAGCTGGATGGGGGAGTGGAGCATCCAGGACATGAATCAATACCCATGTGAGATCTTGGTGCTTGCAAAGCGAGGACTAGCCAATTGAGCCATTGTGCCAGGTACTAAAGCACTACTTTCAATTGAATTCTAATTTAGGAAAAAAAGAAATAAAAGCTCTGTTTTGTGGCATAGTGGATGAAACCATTATCTGTGATTCTGTCTTTCCATATGGGTGCCAGGTGTGACTCCTGGCTACTCCAATTCTCTTTAGAATGTGACTGAAAAACCAGCAGAATATGGTTCAACAGAGTTACTGGCTCAACAGGCTAATCCTTCACCCTGTGTTGCTGGGATCCCACGTGGGCATCAGCTCATGTCTCAACTGCTCCACTTCCTATCTAGCTCCCTGCTCAAGGCCTGAGAAATCAGTGGAAGATGACCCAAGTCTTTGGGACCCTGCACCAATTTGAGAGACCCAAAAGAGACTCCTACCTTTGGATCAGCTCAGCTCTGGCTGTTGTGACTATTTGGGAAGTGAACTAGCGGTGGGAAGACCCTCCATCTGTAAATCAGCATTTCAAATAAGATAAATAAATAAAACTTTAAAATTGCTCAAATACTTGGGTCCCTGCAACCATAGGGGGGATTCAGTTGAAGCTCCTGGCCCCTGACTGTCTCAGCCCAGCTCTGATTGTGCCACCACTTGGAAAGTGAATAAGCAGACGAGATCTCTGTCTCTCATTGTCTCTTGGTCTTTCTCTGTAACTCCACCTTTCCAATCAATCAAACTTACAAAGAAATAAAAAGCTTTGAAAAAATCAATTATGCTGTACACTTAAGCCTTGTGCATTTTACTATATATATATATGGTGCTAAAACTTTTATCTGTTAAAGAGTCATGATTAGCTCCTACTGGCAATATCTACGCTAAATAAATAGTTTTCTCAATTAAGAAACCTCAAATGTGGATCATCAAGGGGTGATATGATAGCCCCGCGGCTACCAGCAGCCTTTGTGTCTTTTACGTTTGTTTATTATGTGTGGACAGTCCTCATTTGTGGTTTCCGTAATTACTGTCCCACGTGGCTGTGTGTACACTAGCCATGCCCGAGGCGTGTCTAGCAGCAAGGAGCAGGTAAAGAGGGAAGAGGAGACCTCTTCCTGGATCAATCATTACCATTACCAAGTCTTCTTACATGTCTCCTATAAGGGTTGAGCAAACATCTCATTGACTACAACCTGTCATGTGTCCAAGTTTTAACCGCCAATGATGTGGGGAGAATGGCATCTTTTGATTAAGTGTATTAATGAAGCAAATAAAGTTGGACTCTGAAGAAAAGATGGAAGGTGAATGGATATTGCCCCTGCGTTTTTTATTACAGGGGTCAATACTTTTAAGGCTGAAAAGCCAATATCATTGCCATGCTATTTC
This sequence comes from Ochotona curzoniae, assembly GCF_017591425.1. Taxonomy (NCBI): domain Eukaryota; kingdom Metazoa; phylum Chordata; class Mammalia; order Lagomorpha; family Ochotonidae; genus Ochotona; species Ochotona curzoniae. The sequence goes on from NW_024464918.1 coordinate 1,269,506, forward strand.
ACCTCACGGGACACATGCAAGCGACAGTTCTTACAACTTAGAACGTCAATGAAACTTTTTGGAAATAGAATTAAAACGATCACTCAAAAACCCTCATAAGTTAAGGAAGATAATCACACTTATGCAATCATTTAAGTGAAAACAAACCTGAATAAAGAACAAGAAGAGCAAGACCCAGACATTTCCACTGCACAAGTTCTGGTCCCTTCCTGGGTGGAATGCAATGTGAGAGAAGGAGCATCACAGCTCAGGTTTAACAACCACTAAGAAAATTCACAATGTTCTCAAAGCTATTCTACAAGTGATTGTAAAACTAATGACCTCAGACGTATTTGAATGGTAAGTTTGAGGAGCAATCATCTTGACATGATCATAAAGTAAACACCATCCCAGCTCAAATTTTAGCATAACTTTAAAAGTTCATAATCGGTTACAAAACACCTAAGCTTTGAACTTACCAAATGATGTATACAAGGAATAGAGCGACTATTTTAACTACATGCTGAAATCAAAGTCATTACTATAGTTTGCGTGCTCTTCCATTGCTATTTTGGGGGAGTTGTTCTGCAAATTAGTGAAAATCGGCTTCATGAACTTGAACTCACCAGTCCCACTCCCTCCACTCACACACACCTCATACTGGTAGCTCTGCGACAGCGTCCCCGCCCCGCCCACGTCCACCAGAGGACCCACACCACCACACCCAGCCCCGGCAGGGAAGAAGCGGCCCTCGGCCACAGACACCCCACACCCTGACCCCACCGCCACAGCCCCAGCCCCGGCCCCGCCGCGCCCACACAGCCGCGCGGCCACCAGCGCCAACACAGACGCCAAGAACAGAGAAGACACCGCCGCCAGCGCCACCACCAGCGACACCGTCAGCGCCTCCGCCTGCCCAGCCTCGCCCCCCACACCCCCCACACCCGCCTGCCCCGCCTGCCCCGCCTGCCCCGCCGGCGCGTCGGGCCGCGGCAGGTAGGGCTGCGAGAAGCCGTCCACCAGCAGCACGTGCAGCGCCACGCTGGCCGAGAGCGGCGGCTCGCCGTGGTCGCGCACCTGCACCAGCAGCCGCTGCTGCGGCGCGTCGCGCTCGCTCACAGGCCGCGCCGTGCGCACCTCGCCGCTGTGCGCCCACACGCCGAACAGCCCGGGCTCCGTGGCCTGCAGCAGCTCGTACGACAGCCACGCGTTGCGGCCCGAGTCGCCGTCCACCGCCACCACCTTGCTCACCACGTAGCCCGCCTCGGCGCCGCGCGGCACCAGCTCGGGGCACGCGCCCGCCGCAGAGCCGTTGCGCGGCGGGTACAGCACGCGCGGCGCGTGGTCGTTGGCGTCGCGCAGCACCACGCGCACGCGCGCCTCGCCGCTCAGCGCCGGAGACCCGCCGTCCGACGCGCGCACGCCGAACTCGAAGGCGCGCAGGGTCTCGTAGTCGAGCGCGCGCAGCGCGAACAGCTGCCCGCTCGCCGCGTCCAGGGCCACCAGCGCGCCCACGTCCACCTGCTCCTGTCCCTGTGGCTGCTGCGTTGCCTGGTCTTGCGTGAGCAGCGAGTAGGTGAGCTGGGCGTTGGTGCCCGCGTCCCTGTCGCTGGCGCTCACGCTTCCGATGTGCAGCGCGGGGCTGTTGTTCTCCAGCACGAACAGGGTGTACAGGGCCTGGCTGAAGGTGGGCGCGTTGTCGTTGACGTCGGACACGTGCACTGTCACGTTGTGCTGGCTCTGCAGCCTGGGCGTGCCCAGGTCAGAGACAGTGATGGTGATGGTGTACTGGGCCCTGGCCTCCCTGTCCAGCGGCCCGTCTGTTACCAAGGTGTAGAAATTGTCTATGGTGTGTTTCAGAAGAAAGGGTAGATGTTCTTGAATGGAACAAAATGTTTTTCCATTGTCTCCAGAGTCTGCATCTGAAATTCCAAAAACAGCCACTAAGGTCTCCGGGGAATTTTCTGGGATCTCACTGATCAGTAAGGACATGGTCAGTTCCGGTACATTGTCGTTGACATCCGTCACTACTACTTCCACGGTGCATTTTCCCGTGAGACCCCCGCCATCTGAGGCTTCAATTTCCATTCGATAAGACTGAATTTCTTCAAAATCCAATAGTCGTTTTAATCTAATTTCCCCCGTGGCTGGGTTTATTTCAAAGGCCTGAATGATTTGGGTTGAAGCTTGGAAAAGTGAGTAGGAGTGTTCCCCGTAGGTCCCAGCATCTGCGTCGCTGGCGGCGACAGCAGCGACCAGCGAACCTAGCGGGCTGTTCTCTGGGATCTGAACCTGGTACAGCTGCTGAGCAAACTCGGGGGCGTTGTCGTTGATATCCATGACCAGGATGAGGACCTGGCAAGTCCCAGTCCTCGGAGGCACCCCACCGTCCAGCGCCGTGAGGGTCAACCTGAACTCGGGCTGCTCTTCCCGGTCCAGCGCCCTGTCCAGCACCAGCTCCGGGTATCTCCAGCCATCGCTGAGGTTGCGGGTGAGGAGGTGGAAGTGGGAACTGGCGTCGATGGTGTAGGTCTGAACCGCGTTGCTGCCCACATCCACATCCTGAGCTGCTTTCAGAGGGAACAGCGCCCCGGGACGGCTGCTCTCCGGGATCTTGAGTAGGATTTCCTTCTCTGTGAACTCCGGGGCGTGGTCATTGACGTCTTGGAGCTGAAGTTCACCTTGGATAAACTGCACAGGGTTTTTCAGTAACACCTGGAAGTGCAGTAAACACGGATTCGTGTCACCACACAATTCCTCGCGGTCCATCCTTTCTTTTACAAGCAAATTTCCGCTCCTCTCTTCCAGCTCCAAATACTGTTTATTCCCTTTGGAGAGAATCCGGGCACCCCGCGCGATCAGCTCCCCTGCTCCCAGCCCCAGATCTTTTGCTAGGTTAGCTATAAGAGAACCGCTCTCCCTCTCTTCCAGAATGGAATACTTGTGGGCCGCGCTGCCCACCTCCCACAGTAGTAATGAGAAAATAATGGCGGTCACTTGCCTTTTCTGCAGCGCATTTGAGAGCGGAGTCTCCATTGTTCCTCCGGGGACAAAGACTGAAGGTGCAGTCTTCAACAATAGCACACACAAAAAATAATGCTTCACGTAAACTCAGCTAAATTTAGTCACCTTGAGTTGCTTTCATTGACTGACGGGAGAATAGGTACCTCTCTGAAGCTTTTTGTCTCCAGCAGTGTGAAAGGTTTCCTTTGCAAGCTGCTAAAAACTGCTTGGCTTGGAAGGAGTCGCTGACGCTGGAGACGTTTTACATTTTCTTAGCCTGCAGCGCCACCAAGCGTTCTACTTTACAACTTCAGATAATTTTCATTTTAAAACAAGTTTGTTAAAACAACTGAAAGGCATTGCTTGATTTTTTTAAAAAGATTTTTTTAAATTGGAAAATCAGATTTACAGAGAAGAGACAGAGAAAGATCTTCCATCTGCTGGTACAGTCCCCCAAGTGGTCGCAGTGGCCAGAGCTGAGCTGGTCCAAAGCCAGGAGTCAGAAGCTTTTTCTGGGTCTCCAATGCGGGTACAGGGTCCCAAGGGTTTGGGCTGTTGTCTACTGCTTTCCCAGGTCACAAGGAGGGAGCCGGATGGGAAGTGGAGCAGCTGGGATACAAACCAGCACACATATGGGATCCTGGTGCATGCAAAGCAAGCACTTTAGCCACTAGGCAACCATGCCGGGCCCCATTGCGTGATTTTTAGGTCACAGAATGTTAAAAATTCCCCTTTCCCACCTGTTATGAAGTCTTGTTCAGGTAATTAACAGTAGTTGTGAAATCACAAATAACTTCCAGGCCTATTTTCTCTTAAAACTCTGCTGAGGTAAATTCATATCTACTTAGTATCTCTCCAGATAATACCAGTAAGTTCTTCCTCTTGGGGAATTTACACTACAAAAATACTCATTTGTTTTTGTTAAGACAAGTTTATGGTTTTTAAAATTCTACTCCCAAATTGTAATGTTCCTATAACTTCTCAAATAAACTTAAAAGGTGATTTCTTGTCAGCCTCTGGGCTTCTTGGTAAACTTTTCCCTTTATAAACCGACTTGTACAATGCCTAGCAGAGTTTTACTAGAATTTATTAGACTAGTACAATACCCATTTCTTTTATTAAAAACCGGTATATGCTCAGAATTCAATGTCTTTTCTACAAGCATGAAGATAAGGGGCAAAACTCTGTTTTCTGGGGAAGGGTTCTGATCTACCTTCGCTGGCCCTGTCCCTGCACATATCCTCGAGGACTCTGGGGATGGGGTTATTGGATAAACTTCATTGCTGCAAAGGAAACCATGTGGCTGGGGCAAGAATAGCAGGAGAAGCAAATTCCCTCCAAAGAACAAGGATCCTGTTAGAAGGAACCCAGAGTAAATCTCTGTGAATACAAACAGTAATTAGCTGGAAGTCATCCTTTTCAGTTCACTTGTATGGAAGCAAATCACAGGCAAATATATTTTAGGTAAGCCTAGTTCCATTTCAGTTAAGAATGGACATAAAATATTCACTCTATTGTCATGTAAATATAAATTGCCTATAGGCAATGGAAAATATCTTTTTCATAAAATGTGACAAATATAACCTACGCAAATAAAACCAAATATGGACTAAAGTGTGGGAGCAAGGAATTTGTGTTTGTTAAAGACAAATGCTTAAACAGTACCAAAAGGGAAAATCTTACACTAGCTACTGACCTGCTATCAATAACTTACTCAGTTGTTAACAGTGTACTCAGCAGCTTGACAAAGAGTTCGCAAGCTTGATTTTGACAAAACAATACTTCTGAATTATCCAATTTTTAGACACATATAAGGAGATAAAGTGTCTTCTCAAACATTTTTGTTTTTTTAACAGAAGATGAGTGGAGGAGATTCTCTGATTTGAAGGAGATCAAATGAGTGATTTAAGAAGTAACAATATGGGGCGGCGTGGCCTAGGGGCTAAAGTCCTGGTAACTAAAGTCCTCACCCTGAACGCCCAGGATCCCATATGGGTGCCGGTTCTAATCCCTAATCCCGGCAGCTCCACTTCCCATCCAGTTCCCTGCTTGTGGCCTGGGAAAGCAGTCAGGACGGCTGCACCCAGTAGGATACCCGGAAGAAGTTCCTGGATCCTGGCTTCGGATCGGCATAGCATCGGCCATTGCACTCACTTGGGGACGGAAGATCTTCCTCTCTGTCTCTCCTCCTCTCTGTATATCTGACTTTACAAAAAAAATAAATAAATCTTTAAAAAAAAAAGTAGTAATATGAAACGGATTGTAAAAGTTCCTGGGGGGGAAATGGGCTTGAAAGACAGCCCTCTGGGCACAGAACAATGGTTCAATGACTAAATCCTCACCTTGCATGTACCAGCATCCCATATGGGCGCCATTTCATAGCCCAGCTGTTCCCTGCTTATGACCTGGGAAAGCAGCAGAGGATGGCCCAAAGCCTTGGGATACAGAACCCATGTGGCAGACCTGGAAGAAACTCCTGAAGTGCCTCAGCTCCAGGCCATTTCGGCCATTTGGGGAGTGAACCAGGGAATGGAAGATCTTTCTCTCTGTTTTTCATCTCTCTGTAAAATCTGATCTGCCTGTTCAAATAAAGAAATACATCTTTTTTTTATTATCATTATTATTTTTTATTGGAAAGGCAGATATACAGAGAGGAGAGACAGAGAGGAAGCTCTTCCGTCCGATGATTCACTCCCCAAGTGAGCGCAACGGACCGATACTATGCTGATCCGAAGCCAGGAGCCTCTTCCGGGTCTCCCACGCGGGTGCAGGTTCCCAAAGCTTTGGGCCTTCCCGGGCCACAGGCAGGGAGCTGGAAGGGAAGCAGGGCTGCCGGGGATAGAACCGGCGCCCATATGGGATCCCGGGCATGCAAGGCGAGGACCTTAACCACTGCGCCACTGCACCGGGCCCAACAAATACATCTTTTAAAAAATTCTTGCCTCACAGTGCTGGGATCCCGTATGAACACCAGTTTGTGTCCCAGCTGCATTTCATCTAACTCCCTTCTTGTGGTCTGGGAAACCAGCAGAGGATGACTCAAAGCCTTTGAAGCTGTGCCACAATGGGAGACACGGAGAAGGCTCCTGGCTCTGGGCTTCCTTCCAGCTCAGCTCTGATCATTGGGGCAACTTGGGGAGTGACCATGTGGACAGAGATCTTTTTCTTTGGTAAATCTATTTTGTATTTGCCTTTCCAATGTAAATAAACAAATATTTTTAAATAATGAAAATAAAATTTAAAAAGACAACTGAGTTTAATGGTAAAAGGGAATCCATGCATACTTTTATAGTATGCATTTCCACAAAATTTTAGAATGCAATTTGCTTTTAATAATTCTAAGTATACTTTAATATACAAAGTTATTAGCATGCCTTTACACAGAAAATGTAAAATATTTTTAAAAAAATTATTGGAATGTATACCAAATATTCATTCAGCATTTACAACTGACGTGGTGCTTTCTCTAAAAGCTATCATGCTCATAAATGAGACTAAGAAACTAAATTAATGTGTTGACACTACAATGGTGCTTACATGAATAATGTTGGCGCTATTGCCCCATACTGACATACACGTCTGAATAGCACTGTCAGCACTTACTTATCATCATTGTTTCACATTTTGGGGCTTGCACCCCAATTTAGGCTAATACTGGATAATAAAAACAAAGCACATTTTTAAATATTGCAATACAGCAATAATAAAATGACTATAACAATATGTCAACTAAAATTGTTTAATTTATGAAAACATTTGTTTTATAAATGGTCACATACGGAAAAGTGTTTCAATACAATAAAGCAAAACTAGAGAAAATACTGTGTATGTTTAGTATCTAAACTTAAATTAAAAAAAATAGGAAACTAAGCAACATACAGCACTAACATAGCATGCATCAACAACTAATTATAAAGAGATTTCAAAATCTAACAAACACAAATATATACATAAATCAAATACTTAACTGAAAGGGAAGCTACTCCGAACGCTGGGGCTCTTCTCTATTTCAATACCAGGAAATTCAGGAGAAAAATTCGGGGCAATCGGCTTCATGAACTTGAACTCACCAGTCCCACTCCCTCCACTCACACACACCTCATACTGGTAGCTCTGCGACAGCGTCCCCGCCCCGCCCACGTCCACCAGAGGACCCACACCACCACACCCAGCCCCGGCAGGGAAGAAGCGGCCCTCGGCCACAGACACCCCACACCCTGACCCCACCGCCACAGCCCCAGCCCCGGCCCCGCCGCGCCCACACAGCCGCGCGGCCACCAGCGCCAACACAGACGCCAAGAACAGAGAAGACACCGCCGCCAGCGCCACCACCAGCGACACCGTCAGCGCCTCCGCCTGCCCAGCCTCGCCCCCCACACCCCCCACACCCGCCTGCCCCGCCTGCCCCGCCTGCCCCGCCGGCGCGTCGGGCCGCGGCAGGTAGGGCTGCGAGAAGCCGTCCACCAGCAGCACGTGCAGCGCCACGCTGGCCGAGAGCGGCGGCTCGCCGTGGTCGCGCACCTGCACCAGCAGCCGCTGCTGCGGCGCGTCGCGCTCGCTCACAGGCCGCGCCGTGCGCACCTCGCCGCTGTGCGCCCACACGCCGAACAGCCCGGGCTCCGTGGCCTGCAGCAGCTCGTACGACAGCCACGCGTTGCGGCCCGAGTCGCCGTCCACCGCCACCACCTTGCTCACCACGTAGCCCGCCTCGGCGCCGCGCGGCACCAGCTCGGGGCACGCGCCCGCCGCAGAGCCGTTGCGCGGCGGGTACAGCACGCGCGGCGCGTGGTCGTTGGCGTCGCGCAGCACCACGCGCACGCGCGCCTCGCCGCTCAGCGCCGGAGACCCGCCGTCCGACGCGCGCACGCCGAACTCGAAGGCGCGCAGGGTCTCGTAGTCGAGCGCGCGCAGTGCGAACAGCTGCCCGCTCGCCGCGTCCAGGGCCACCAGCGCGCCCACGTCCACCTGCTCCTGTCCCTGTCCCTGTGGCTGCTGCGTTGCCTGGTCTTGTGTGAGCAGCGAGTAGGTGAGCTGGGCGTTGGTGCCCGCGTCCCTGTCGCTGGCGCTCACGCTGCCGATGTGCAGCGCGGGGCTGTTGTTCTCCAGCACGAACAGGGTGTACAGGGCCTGGCTGAAGGTGGGCGCGTTGTCGTTGACGTCGGACACGTGCACTGTCACGTTGTGCTGGCTCTGCAGCCTGGGCGTGCCCAGGTCTGAGACAGTGATGGTGATGGTGTACTGGGCCCTGGCCTCCCTGTCCAGGGGTCCGTCTGTTACTAAGGTGTAGAAATTCTCCGTAGATGGTCTTAGGATAAAAGGGGTTTTGTCGTCTATAGAACAAACAACTTCCTGGTTACGTCCAGAGTCTGCATCTGAAACGCTGAAAACTGCGACAACTATGTCTGGTGCATTTTCTGGAATTGGGCTGAAGAGTGATGACATGGTCAGTTCAGGGGCGTTGTCATTCACATCCAGAACGTTGAGGATTAAAGAGCATTTCCCTGTGAGACCCCCGCCATCTGTGGCTTCGATATCCACGTGATAAGACTGAAATTCCTCAAAGTCCAATGTCTTTTTCAGGCGAACTTCTCCTGTGATTGTGTCGATTTCAAAGGGTTGGTTAACGTCATCGACCTGAAATAGGGCGTAAGACAGCTCCCCAAAGGATCCTGCATCCAAATCTCTGGCAGAAACGGTGAGAACCCGATAGCCTGGGGGGCTGTTTTCGGGGACCTGTGCCTCATAGCGCTCCTGAACGAACTCGGGGGCATTGTCATTGCTGTCCAGCACCAGGATCCTAATCGTTGCAGTCCCTGACCGTGGAGGAGACCCGCCATCCTGCGCAGTGAGGGTCAGTTCTAGATGGGGCTCCTCCTCGCGGTCTAGCGCCTTGTCCAGCACAAGTTCCGGGTATTTTCTACCGTCACTCCGATTGCGGGTGACAACGTGGAAGTGGGCATTGGTGCTCACGGTGTAGCTCTGAAGGCTGTTGCTGCCTGCGTCTAAATCTTGTGCCATTTTCAGTGGGAATATTTTTCCCGGCGCAGTAATTTCGGATATTTTCAGAACCATTTCTCTGGCAGGAAACTCTGGGGCGTGGTCATTTATATCTCTGATCAGCAAGGCAGCCTGAAAAAACTGCAGGGGATTTTCCAGTAACACCTGGAACGGCAGCACACATGGCTCCGTGGAGCCACACAGCTCCTCCCGGTCCAGTTTCTCATTTAGCAGCAAATCATGGGTGTTCGGATCAAGCTGCAGAGGTTGTCTGTTCCCTTTGAAAACAACCCGGGCGCCCCGTGAGGCCAGCTCTCCCACTCCCACTCCCAGGTCCTTTGTCAGATTGGCCACAAACGTGCCGCTTTCTGTCTCCTCCATTACTGAGTACTGAATGGATTCTGAACCCACCTCCCACAAAAGCATCAACACCATAAGGATTGCCACTTGCCTTTTGTCGTGCCGCGCTTTTGTTTGCATCATCTCCATTGTTTGGTCCGATTCTAGAGGAAGACCCCTTTTGCAGCTCCTTACAGCCACCATCCACTGTGGGCTCTCTGAAATGCCTTTGCTATCGATTTTTCAATCGATTCCTCCACCGGGTCCGGCGGGAACAGCCCTCCTGGACACTTCTAGCTTAGCTTTAGCTGCACTGTCTTGTTTATTTTTACCTCTGCTTCTCGGTGAAATGAAGTCCAGGCAAAGTTCCGCTCTGTCATTCATTCCCTTAGCCTGCATCGCCACCATGCGTTCAAAATGTTAACTTCAGCGGGTGTTTTTAGATGGATACGATTTTCAGCTCACTTTTAAGTTGAATTGGTATCTCTCAAACTTAGTGTGTGAACCACGTGCATTAAAACAAAAAATGTTGGGAGCCTTGTTGTTGAGGTTGGGTTTTGCTGCTGCTTGTTAGGCCCATTCCTGGGTTCTCTCCAGTTCTTGAATGGAAATCTGCATTTGAATCTGTCTCCACCTTTGAGAATCATCCCCTCAGGCTGTAGACAGTTTAATTCACCTCTGAAGACAGCTGGGAGTTGTGAGTCCAAGAGGGACATTCTACAGTTGTCCCCAAAACACAACACACTTTGCAAAATATGAAAGTTGATTAACAACAAGCAAGGCGAGTAACTTCGCTAAACTAAATGCCTAATGAATGGCATGAGCAGCAGATTCTGTCATGCAGTTATGCCTACAAAATAAGGGCGACAACTGGGCTACTAGCAGAAGGGAGACCAAGAGATACTCATGATAGAAGTGCCGAGTGCGAGCAAATAAAATTATCTTAAAAAGGAACTAAGATGAATCAAATATTACTTATGACAAGCATTTAAGGATACTAATTCATTTTTTAATGGGTAGATTTGGCCGTGGTTTTAAAAGTCTCATGCATTGCATTCTATTTTTTGGTTGAATTCCCCTCTTCAATTAAATATGATCAAAAAGTACCAGTCTGTTTTAAAAACATAATGCAGTGCAGAAAATAAGCATTCAAGAGCAGCACAGAAGACCACCAAATCTAATGTAAATTCAGGAAAAATAAGGTGATATTAAAAGATTACTAGTAACTTAGTGAATGACATCAATGGTGGGACATCATTGGCCTGTTTATTCCTATGTCACCAATTTCTGCTTAAACTGCAAAATGTGCTTCAAAATAATATGTTGGTGCATGCACATATAAGAAAGCAAAATGGGTCAAGCACAAGTTCAGGATTCACATTTATTAAGAGATAAAATCAATTGAGCTCAAGGAAAATTCACTTTAGATTTCTTCAAAATGTTTCCACTCTATGCAAGCTGAAGCTAAATAAAGTCTAGAGTCTAATCATCCGAGTTCATCTTGTGGCTGAAAATCACAGGAATCGAGCCAGAAAGACAGTTACAATACCAATGTGACCAGCCCGGAGGGCTCACCTGGTCAACATTACTGAGAACAGGCTCTCCCTGGAGAATATGAGTAATACCAAAGTGGGCTGATGGAGTCAAGCCAATACACATCTTGCTTGGCTGGTTTCAGTTTTTCTGAAGCAGGCTCGTTTCTAAATACATCTTTCTGAGGAAGCACTGAGTGTTCTGAGTCCAGCCTGATGGCATTCATTCATTGTTTATTTACTTTTTGCCTATAGCACCACCAGAAATCCTAAAACAGATTTTTTAAGTTATTTTCATGTTTAAAGCAATTCTTAGCAGTCATATAGGGTGGGTTCCAAGCCCTTTTAGGTTCCAAGTCCATACTGACTTGCCTCCCTGATCATTGGTAGCTATAACAGGATACCTTAGTGCATCCAAAATAGAACAGCAGGATGTGTGAGGCGCGTGCCTTTAATAGGAACTGGTTACCTCTAATTCCTTCAGCAGGATGTGTGAGGCGCGTGCCTTTCAATAGGAACTGGTTACCTCTAATTCCTTCAGAAGAATGCGTCTCTGTTTTGTTCTTTTGATGTTGATTTCCTGGAGTAGAACTGAATTGACTTTATTTGCATAAGCCTCTTACGGAGACTCTGATTGAAGGGCCCAGCTCTGGGTTTGTCTTCAGCTGCCTTCGCAGGGAGCTGGATTGGAAGCCGAGCACTCCATTATGGGATGTCATTGGTAGCTTTATATTTTCTGATGTTTGCTTATTTCTTTTGCTGTATTTTTTTGGGGGGGTGGAGGGGACTTGGGCTCCGTATATTTTTTTCATTTGATTCAGCTATGTTGATAACTTCCTGTTGAAACATTTCATGCAATCTGTTTTCAAATCTTTCTTGGATAATTGTAACATCTCATCTTGATGCTGGCATATATTAATTGTCTTTTAAACTCGGGTTTGCTATATTCTTGGTATGACACAAATACTTCCTTTTTAAAAAAATTTTTAAAGAGTTATTGCAAACCCAGATATATAAAGAGGAGAAGAGACAGAGAAATTATCTTCTGTCCGATGATTTACTCCCCAAGTGACCACAACAGCCGGAGCTGCACCCATCCAAAGCCAGGAGCTCTTTTGGGTCTCCCACAAGGGTGCAGGGTCCCAAGGCTTCGGGTCGTCCTCGACTGCTTTCCCAGGCCACAAGCAGGGAGCTGGATGGGAAGCAGGGCTGCCGGGATTAGAACTGGAGCCCATGTGGGATCCTGGTATGTTCAAGGCAAGTACTTTATCTGCTAGGCCATGGCGCCGGACCCAACAAATTCTTTCTTCCTTGATGTGCAAAAAGAATCTCTTTTGAATGCACACAGAGGTATATTCAAGAATATAATGGAGTGCTATGAGAGTCATATAAATGAGCTGCATAAACACAAAGACTGAGTAAAACAATGCTCACATATGAGGCCATTTCTCTGAGTTCCAAAGACAGACAATGTGGACAATAAAGACTATATTCACATTTGCAATTGTGGAAAGGAACAAATGGTTATTTAAAAATCTAAGATACAACATGTTTCTGTAGTGATAAAGGTTGTTAAGATGCAGATACATGAAAACTTGCAAAATTTAGCCTCTGTCCTAATTCTTAAAACAGGTAATGGGTGCAGGGGTGCTAGTTATTTGAATAATTATGAATAATTAATAATAATTCATTCATGTAGGCACAACTTAATCCTGTATATACCATTGTATGTACTTTTTGACTTTTAATCAATTTAAAAATAGAACAAAGGAAAACAAACAGAAGCAAACAGAAGTCAACACGCCTAGATTGACATTCTGATTCAAGCATTTACTAGCCAGAGGCCTTTGGAATTCCAGCTCCCAGGTGAGATGGATCTCTCATGAATAGGGTTAATATCCTTAAGAAAACAAAAAACAACAAAAAAAAACAGACCCCAGAAAGCTCTCTCATCCTCTGTGCCTGGTAAGAGCGCCATGACAAGTCAACAGTCTGTAATTTAAAAGCACAGTCATCCAGGCACTCTGACTTTGGATTTTCAGCTCCCAGAACCCTAAGAAATAAATGTCTGTTACTTGTATGCCATTGAATCTATGGTATTTTGTTACCGTGGCCCAAACTACATCTGTGCCATGGCAGGCTGCTTTGCCTCTCTGTGTTCTACTTTGTCATATAAAAATGAAAAATCAACTGGACATTATTTTAATTGCTAAATCAGGTATACAAAAATACTTTTCATGAATACTCAAACACATAAACGTATCTAATAATATGTCATAAAATACATAAGAGTTGCTAATTATTTTCCCTCAAGACAGGTCTTCATTAAAAAAACAAAAAACTCAAGACTTGATTAGTATATAACAAATACATTTTCTGGTGAACATTGAGAAGGCATTTTTGGAATGCCAGCATAACATGTTTTGGATTCAGGCATCTGAAGGATCACATCCTGCCAGAGCTCCCTGCCGGTTCATCACATGGCACCTTATATCCAAGTCAGACATTTGCAAACCTGGCCCTGCTCTGCTTTGCACAAACACTCTGTCAGAATTTCCACTTGGGGCAGCAGAGTCCGTGAATGTCATCCTATCATACAAAGGTGGAGATGTGCAAAACAGCAGCTACTTTGTATCATCAGCCAGGTCTGTCTTGCCAATGGGCAGGTGAGCACAGTTCTTTGGAATATGGGAATCAGAAACAATAACGCTAAGATGAAGAAAAAAATACGGTATTGTTCTAAACAAATAATACAGGCAATAACATGAACTTTGAAAATGCCAACCTATATTATGAAAAAGCCACAATCAAGCAACAAAACACGAACTTAAATACACCACTGAAGTTAATGATTCACTAGAAAATAACCTAGAGCTTGTCAAGATGTAAAGGGAAAGAGACATAAGTTAAAAACAGAAGTAGCAGCCACATGGAGAAAGAAGTTCTCAACGGTCAATATCTGACAAGCTCAAGATTCAGAAAACAAGAGGATCTCTAATTTTAAGTGGTTGCCCTCTGTGGTGCTCATTGCTAATATGGCTGAGGAGTCATTTTGCTCATCTTCTTAAGGAATGGCTCTTTCTTGTATAATTTGCAGTTTTTAAAAATTTCAAATCCAATCATTTTTGCTGTGAATTCTCACACTTCCTATTCATTTGTCTTTTTCAATAAGTCCTTGTGATTCATTAATAGATCATCCATAACAGACATTTTGATTGTTTGTAAGCACCTGATGTTCTAAATGTCCCTTTCCCCACTGTTTTTGCTACATCTCCTGGGCATAGATGTTTTGATTTTATTGTCTTTTCTTCAGCGCCACATGGGTCATGTAGTAGCAGCATTTCTAGAAGATTTTTAAATTTCTTTTTCATTACTTTAGCAATGCATTGGTCATTCTGTAGCATGATGTTTGACTTCATGTGGATGTAAATGTTCTGTTTCTCATCCTGCTGTAGATTGTCTTTTCTGGCTCTGTATTTAAGGGGATGTACAGTAGCAGTGTAGTGGAGACTGACATGTCTGATGTGGAGAAAGTGCAGTATACCTCTCTGCATCTAGACTGAAGATTGACTTCCAGTGAAACTGTTGAATATATCCTGACAGTAAGATGCTGGACTCTCTGACATTGTCCATGCCTACAATGTGGAGAAACACTTCAATAGCAGAAAGATGGACTTAGAGGGGGGAAATCAGTAGGGGAGAATGTGGGGAGGGAAAGAAGATATCCCAGAGCCTACGGAAGTGTATCATAAAATAATAGTAATAATAATTGGGCCCGGCGCGATAGCGTAGTGGTTAGTTCTCGCCTTGCACGTGCCAGGATCCCATATGGGTGCTGGTTCTAATCCCGGCCACCCCGCTTCCCATCCAGCTCCCTGCTTGTGGCCTGGGAAAGCAGTCGAGGACAAGGACAGCCCAAAGCCTTGGGACCCTACACCTGCGTGGGAGACCCAGAAGAGCTCCTGGATCCTAGCTTCGGATTGGCTCAGCTCCAGCCATTGCGGCCGCCTGGGGAGTGAACCAACAGATGAGAGACCTTCCTTTCTGTTTCTCCCCCTCTCTGTATATCTGACTTTCCAATAAAAATAAATAAATATTTTTAAAAAAAATAATAATAAAGAAAACAAGAGGAATCTGGTCATATACTGAAAATCACTTTGAGAGAGAAAGCGAGGGAAGGAGGAAAAAAGAGACAAGAAAGGTAGAAGAGGAAGAGAGAGAGAAGGAAGGAAGAAAGAAATGAATAAAGATCTTCCATTTACTGGTTCATGACCCAAATTCCCACAACAGCCAGGATTGGACCAGTTCCGCCATGTGGGCATGATGGCCCCAAGTAGGTGAGCCATCACCTGCTGCCTCCCAGGTGTGTGCTAGCAGTGCATCAGACTCAGGAACAGAGCTGGGACTCAATCCCAGGCACTCTAACATGGGGTGCAAGTGTCCTGAGCGATGCCTGAACCACGTGCCAAACCCAGGGATGCAATTATTTAGACAAAAATGGTAGAGATATTTCCAGAGATGGAAAGGCATAAATTGTAAGAATATATACCACATTGAGTTCCCAACAAAATGAATAAAAAAAACCATGACATTATTATGACATTTAAGTTACTTCAAAGATTGAGGAAACTCTGAAAGTTCCCTCTGAAAGAGGGAAATAGCAAGATAGATATATTTCTAAAATGTATCAATACCCAACACAAGGAATTCTTAGCTGTGGCTTTAGAGTAGAAACAATCGCATAAGCTTTTGGCTATTGAAAAGTAGATCAAATATGAGGTCAGAGGGTGTAAAGGAGAAGCAGATTTAAAGGCTACTCTTCTCATTCATATAGAAAATCACACAAAACTCCTCATAATTTAACAGTAAACACAGGTTGCAGTTTGACCATAGCAGTACCCCCAAAACAGTGATAAGGTTGTATGTAAATGATGGAAGATTGATGTTATTTAAGTGTGGTGGATGCCCAATAATCATAAGAGGAAATGGCCCAAAACTTGTAAAATATATATATATACAACCGCATCCCTTTTATAGGGCTGTCACCACACAGTTCTGAACAGGAGGCTTAAACAGCAAGGGAGGTCTCAGAGCAGGGTTGTTCCCTCTGAGGAGTCTGTCCTTGCCTTGTGGGTGACCTCCTGTGGCTGCACTTGACCATCACTGTGTGTGCACTGTCCTCTCACCCTCTTTCTCTTCCACCCACCCCAGCTCCTCCAGTAATACTGGATTAAGACCCACTATAACTACTCATGTTAAAGGAATTAAAGTTTAAAGTTTACACTTGAAGTTCCTATCTGTGAGGTAGTAGAGGCTAGAGTTCCGACCTATTAAGCTGACAGGAGGATGGTGCAATTGAGGCATTAACAGATAAAAATATATTCCTTGGGCCCGGCGCAGTGGCGCAAGTGGTTAAAGGTCCTCGCCTTGCATGCCCGGGATCCCATATGGGCGCCGGTTCTAATCCCGGCGGCCCCGCTTCCCTTCCAGCTCCCTGCCTGTGGCCTGGGAAAGCAGTCGAGGACGGCCCAAAGCTTTGGGAACCTGCACCCGCGTGGGAGACCCGGAAGAGGCTCCTGGCTTCAGATCGGCATAGTATCGGCCCGTTGCGCTCACTTGGGGAGTGAATCATCGGACGGAAGATCTTCCTCTCTGTCTCTCCTCTCTGTATATCTGCCTTTCCAATGAAAAAATAATAAAAATAAATCTTTAAAATATATATATATATATTCCTTAGTAATAAGAAAGCAAATATCAAAAGGGGTTTTATAAAGGCTCAGAAGTGATTTCCAGTGGGACAAAATAGAAGAGACAATACCAGATGCCAGCGAATATGTGGAGGAATTTATACATCCATTCATTGATATAGTAGTACAAGTTAGTACAATCCTGGAAAAGTATGTCAAAATAGCTACTAAAAGTGCACATGTATTTACTAAATAAGTTACAGTTCCATCTATAGACATATGCCCAAACAATCTGCATATACATCTCATGTCAAAAATGAACTAGAGAAAAAGGAACTAGAATATTCACAGAATCATGCATTACTGCAACCCTGAACCAATCCTCACATCCATCTAAAGGCTAATAAACGGTAGTGCTCTCATACCATGGAAACTACAGCAACAAGAATGAATGAACTGGGGCCGGCACGGTGGCACAGTGGTTAAAGTCCTCGCCTTGCGCGCCCTGGGATCCCATATGGTCGCCGGTTCTTATCCCTGCGGCCCTGCTTCCCATCCAGCTCCCTGCTTGTGGCCTGGGAAAGCAACTGAGGATGGCCCAAAGCCTTGGGACCCTGCACCCGCGTGGGAGACCCGGAAGAGTTCCTGGCTTCGGATTGGCTCAGCTCCAGCCGTTGTGGTCACTTGGGGAGTGAACCAGGGGAAGGAAGATCTTCCTCTTTGTTTCTCCTCCTCTATGTATATCGACCTTTCCAATAAAAGTAAATAAATCTTAAAAAAAAAAAAGAATGAATGAACTGAACTACAGACACTGAATAAACATGCTTTTGGGTGAAACTAAACTATGGTAATCAGAGTCAGCGCATTGACAAATTGAGCTGGTTGTGGTTGTAAGAAGCAATTTTTGTGGCAATGCTTTCCTCATGAGGCTACTGCTACTCCACATGTTTACTTAGTGGAAAATAAACTTATCAGCAAGAATTTGTTCACTTTTCTGCATGTATACTGTAATACATTTCTTTAAAATAGTTTTTGGGCCAATGTTGTGGTGCAGAGTTAGACTTATTCCCAAGAAGCTGGTATCCCATATTAGCACCAGTTCAAATTCCAGCCTCACTTTTTCCCCAAGCCTAACCTCTTCAAATCCAGCTCTGTGCAAACGTGCCTGGGAAAGCAGCACAAGATGGCCAAAGTACTTAGATTTTTGCTACCCTTGTGGGAGACTGGGGATAGAATTCCAGGTCCAGGCCCAGCTATTTTGACCATTTGGGAAATGAACCAGCACTTGGAAGTTCTCTGTGAATTTGAAATAAACAAAATATGTATATAAAAAGAATAATGCTGCTTTTCTTTCTTTAAAAAAAGTGTATTTAAAAATAGAGACAGAGGAAGAGGGTGCTCCTATCCACTGGTTCAGATCCAGGGAGCTTGCAAAAGTCAGGGATGGGCCACGCAGAAGTCAGGAGTCAGGAACCTAAGCTGGCTCTCCAGGAGACAGGGACTCACCACGCTGGGCCATGACTACAGCCCCTTCCCCAGAGTGTGCATTAGCAGGAAGCTGGAACTAGGAGCAGAGCTAGGACTGGAACCCAGGATTCTGGAATTCTCATCTGGGATTTGGACATCTCTGGCTGTGTTTCACCTGTTCTGCCCAACTTCTGCCTCAGTTGTTGCCCTTTACCATCTATGCTCACTTGATTTCATGTCAGTCAAATGCAATTCAGCAAAACAAATACAGTGAGGTCAAGTAGTTTTTTTTTTTTCAAATTAGCAGTGATATAAATCACAATGGGTACACTATATAGAAAATACAATTCATATTTGACTTTATTAAGACAGTTCACATACCAAGGCAAGGAACCATCTCAGGATTATCCACAGCACACAGGGGAATGGCATGCCAATATATAAATAGATGCGGTGAAGTAAAAAGAAATTTGTCAGAACAAGACAGAATCAACAGAGAGATCCAATAACAACGGAAAAACAAAGCTGCAACTGGAAGTGGAGGTTTATTGTTGTTTTCTTCTTTTTAACCATTGAAATTCCCAGCTCCTATGTCTAGGTAAAATAAATAGCAAAAACCTTGCTACATAACTAGGACTCTAAGAGAATACAAGGCTATTCCTCAAAGTAGAGTTTTCTAATTGTTCCCCAGAAAACTGGGGCTGGAGGTTGGCTCCAAACGGCTTCATGAACTTGAACTCACCAGTCCCACTCCCTCCACTCACACACACCTCATACTGGTAGCTCTGCGACAGCGTCCCCGCCCCGCCCACGTCCACCAGAGGACCCACACCACCACACCCAGCCCCGGCAGGGAAGAAGCGGCCCTCGGCCACAGACACCCCACACCCTGACCCCACCGCCACAGCCCCAGCCCCGGCCCCGCCGCGCCCACACAGCCGCGCGGCCACCAGCGCCAACACAGACGCCAAGAACAGAGAAGACACCGCCGCCAGCGCCACCACCAGCGACACCGTCAGCGCCTCCGCCTGCCCAGCCTCGCCCCCCAAACCCCCCACACCCGCCTGCCCCGCCTGCCCCGCCTGCCCCGCCGGCGCGTCGGGCCGCGGCAGGTAGGGCTGCGAGAAGCCGTCCACCAGCAGCACGTGCAGCGCCACGCTGGCCGAGAGCGGCGGCTCGCCGTGGTCGCGCACCTGCACCAGCAGCCGCTGCTGCGGCGCGTCGCGCTCGCTCACAGGCCGCGCCGTGCGCACCTCGCCGCTGTGCGCCCACACGCCGAACAGCCCGGGCTCCGTGGCCTGCAGCAGCTCGTACGACAGCCACGCGTTGCGGCCCGAGTCGCCGTCCACCGCCACCACCTTGCTCACCACGTAGCCCGCCTCGGCGCCGCGCGGCACCAGCTCGGGGCACGCGCCCGCCGCAGAGCCGTTGCGCGGCGGGTACAGCACGCGCGGCGCGTGGTCGTTGGCGTCGCGCAGCACCACGCGCACGCGCGCCTCGCCGCTCAGCGCCGGAGACCCGCCGTCCGACGCGCGCACGCCGAACTCGAAGGCGCGCAGGGTCTCGTAGTCGAGCGCGCGCAGCGCGAACAGCTGCCCGCTCGCCGCGTCCAGGGCCACCAGCGCGCCCACGTCCACCTGCTGCGGCCGAGCCTGTCCCTGTGGCTGCTGCGTTGTCTGGTCTTGTGTGAGCAGCGAGTAGGTGAGCTGGGCGTTGGTGCCCGCGTCCCTGTCGCTGGCGCTCACGCTGCCGATGTGCAGCGCGGGGCTGTTGTTCTCCAGCACGAACAGGGTGTACAGGGCCTGGCTGAAGGTGGGCGCGTTGTCGTTGACGTCGGACACGTGCACTGTCACGTTGTGCTGGCTCTGCAGCCTGGGCGTGCCCAGGTCTGAGACGGTGATGGTGATGGTGTACTGGGCCCTGTCCTCCCTGTCCAGGGGCCTCTCCGTTGCTAGAGTGTAGAAGTTCTTGAAAGTGGATGTCAAAAGGAAGGGAATGTCATCTTGGACAGAGCAAATCATCTTCCCATTGTCCCCGGAGTCCGGATCAGACACACTGAAAACTGCCACTACAGTCTCGGGTGAGTTTTCTGGGATGGGGCTGGTGAGTGTGGCCATGGTCAGCTCTGGTGCGTTGTCGTTCACGTCCAGCACCTCTACCACTACGATGCATTTTCCTGAAAAGCCCCCACCATCGGTAGCTACGATTTCCACATTGTAACTTGTAGTCATCTCGAAGTCCAATGCCCCTTTCAGGCGAATTTCTCCAGTGACTTCGTCTATCCCAAATGGTTGAGTGATTTCGCTGCCTTGGAATAGAGCATAGGTCACTCTCCCGTATGCTCCGGCGTCTAAATCCTGGGCGGAGACGGTGGCAACCAAGGAGTCAGGCGGGCTGTTTTCGGGAACCTGAACCTCATACTGTGACTGTAGAAACTCGGGGGCATTGTCGTTGCTGTCCACGACTTCGACACGCACCGCCGCGGCCCCTGACCTGGGTGGGACTCCTCCGTCCAGTGCCGTGAGAGTTAACCCGAGCTCGGGCTGCTCCTCCCGGTCCAGCACTTTGTCCAGCACCAGCTCCGGGTACTTGCGACCATCTGCACGGTTATGAGTGACGACGTGGAAGTGCGAATTGGGGCTGACTGTGTAGTTCTGAACCGTGTTGCTTCCCACGTCCAAGTCCTGGGCTGTTTTCAAAGGAAACACAGAACCTGGCTGGGCGCTCTCTGGGATTTTGAGTAGCACTTCCCGCTCCAGGAACTCGGGGGAATGATCGTTTATGTCTGTGAGCTGCAGCTCAGCCTGCACAAACTGCACTGGGTTCTCTAACAATAGTTGGAAATGCAACACACAGGGTTCTGTCGCCCCGCACAGCACCTCCCGGTCCAGTTTCTCAGAAAGAAGCAAATCTCCTGTCTTTCTATCTAGCTGCAAGAGCTGTTTGTTTGCTTTGTAATGGATCTGAGCGCCCCGAGCTGCCAGTTCTCCCACCGCCAGTCCCAGGTCTTCAGCCAGATTGGCCACGAAATGGCCACTTTCTGTCTCTTCTGGAACAGAATATCTAATTGTATCAGAACCAGCCTCCCACCAAAGCAACAAAATAACAAAGAGGGTAACTTGCCTTTTGCGTGGCGTTTTTGCTCGTGCAGTCTCCATTATGCAGACCTGGTCCAGAAAATGCAGTTTCTTCAGCTCAGCATACAGTCCACCCAGTTTAGTTATCCTCCAGTTATATCTCACTCACTGACTTGCACTTAAGACGAGTGGGCTCTCTCCCGGAGCATCTCTCCCCCTAGATCTCACCGAAAATGCGTCCTTCTTTCAGAGAACATTCAGAGTTCTGATGCCCAGCTTAATGGCGACTGGGCTAACTGCGGAGCCGGCTATTCACACTCCTAAGCCTGCAGCGCCACCACGCGTTCTTATTGAGTAATTTTTTTCTGGCTTGACAAGAAATGCAAAATTCTCCAGCACCAGACTGTGTAAGGTTAAGTCTTATTTTTGTGTGACTTGTGTGTAATAGTTAAAGTTCTGTAGTGTTTCACAGGGAGTATGTTATCTACCATGTAATGCTGCGGAATTGTTGATTAAATAAATTAATTTTACTAACATTTAAAGGAAGTACATGCGCTTAAGAGGAAACTTGCTGCAGGAACACGGAAAGAAGCTAAGAAGCTACATGAGTGCAACTTTCAAAAAATATAACTATTCTAAAATTTACAAATCAGTGTACACTGCAAAACTGCAACCCCAGGCAGTGCTATAGACTGTGCCTAGTCAGTACTTTATTAAATAATTGGTTACTACTGCCTTTGAACACTAGAGACTCCAAACTTCTGCAACTTTCCAGTTATTGGAAAATTGTCTCCCAAATAAGCAGGTCTTGAGGTTAGGACTACCATGCTCTTGAATTTTTTCTTCTATTTGATCATGATAAAATAATTTGATCTCTTCTCTAAAAAACGTTCTCCCATTTAAAATAAAGAATCCAGTGACTTTTAGTGTATTCAGAGTCATGCGTCCATCATCACATCAAAAGGAAACCTTATGTCTTGTAAACTCCCTATTCCCTCACCTCTTCTGCCCTGAACTCCAAGGAAACCTTAACCCAAGCTTTTTTTTTTCTGCTGTAGAATTACATATGAATGGAATCATACAGCATAGACTTTTGTGACTGATTTCTCTTAGCATAATGTTTTCAAGGTTCATTCATGCTGTGACATATATCAGCATTTCATTCTTTTTGTGGCTGAACAACATTTTATTGTGTAGATATAACACATTTAGATTATCCATCACTCTCTGTACAGTTGGATTATTTCTGCCCTTTCATGATCAGTAATGCTGCCATGAGTATTATACACACATTTGCATGGTCTTCTTCTCACGTCACTAGCAATGGAACTGCCGGGGCCACATGGAATCTTTGGTTTTGTTTGAAGAATGGCTAGACTTTTCCAAAATCATCACACCTGGTTATGTTCCTACCCACAATGAGTGAGTTCCAATTTTCCCACATCCATTCTAAATCTATTATCTGATTTATTTGCTTTTAACCATTGCAATTAGTATGAAGAGGTATCTCCTTGTGATTTTGATTTGCATTTCTCTGAAAACTAATGATGCGCAACAGTTTTCCATGTGTTTACTGGTCATTAGCATATAGAGAGATGCCTATTTAAATACTTACCCATTTAAAATGTTATCTTTATTCAAAAGATCATTTCCTCTTTATTCTCACTATACTAGTAACTAGTAACTAGTACTAAAAACAGCCTTAGCTGGGTAAGACCAAAGCCAGGAGCTCAAAACTCAACATGAATCTACCACACTGGTGTTCTGCATCCAACCATTGGAGCCCTCACCTCTTGCCTTCTTGGTTTTCCTGTAGCAGTATGTTGGTGCAGGGGTGAAGTGTCCAGTAAGGTGTTTAGTCATACAGCACCAAGCAACTGCCCCTCTTGGCCCATTTTATTAAAATTATTTGTAAGAGCTCTTTGCATATTCTAGATATAAAGACCTCTTCAGATTTGGATGCGAGTTTTGCATCTCCATAGTTTCGATTGAATAAGCACGTTACTTTTTAATCAATGCAGGGTTTTTGTTAATTAGCTTTAGAAGTTTGTTAACTTCTAGTTAGAAGAAGTCTTAGATCCAAGCATCAATAAATAATGTTTAAGCCACTCCTTTTTTGTTATTTTAAGAAATATGTCCTTTTTGTTTTAACTCCTTCTTGAAAAAGATCTGCATACCCTATGTCATCATAGGTGTTACTGCTAAACTAGATAATTTTATTCCAAGTAACAAACCTGTGGTAAAATAATGACTGCTAAAACACGTAGTAACATCTGTAAAAATGTTAACTTAGATGCCAAAAACATCCTTTGCAAATGTGACTAAAATTAAGTTCCTGTGAAGAACAGATGATCTTGTATTGACTGGCGCAGAACAGAAGCTTTCTTGGTTGTGGTTGCAGGGAGAAGAGACTGCTCAAGAATGGCCAGAGGAGCCATGCTGCTGGCTTTAACGATGTGCAAATGAGCCATGGGTCAAGTAATATGGCTCTGTGTTTATAAGTTGGCAAAGACAATAGCACGGGCTCTTTAGAGCCACCAGAATGGAATGCATTCCTGCTGGCACCTCGATTTCAACACAATAGGACCTCTAATCTCCAGAAGCATAGAATAAATAATTTTTATTGTTTTAGGCAATTACATGACCCCCACACATTTCTCTCCAGAATGATTTTTAAGAGGTGTTGCCAAAACCATTTGCTTAAATTTTGACAGAGGTTAACTGAGATGAGCTTTTCATAAGAAAATTTCTGGAATTGTTAAGTTATGATGAAACTTTCTATACAACATTGTCTATACTGAAATTAGTTTCTTCATTTTATTTAAAATTAATAATAGAATAATAACTGTTGTCAGCCATAAGAAACATGAATTATAAAAGACTTACAGAAATGTAATACTAAAAGCAGCTTTCAACTTTTCAAAGAAAACCCGTGTGTGTGTGTGTTTGTGTGTGTGTCTGTGAAAAAAGAACAAAAATTCAACAGATGACCATGGAGTAACTGTTCCCTTACGGGACACCCATTCCTGCAATACTGACTGTATTATGCAAAATGCATGCAGAATCTAATTAAGCTGATTTGCTCACCATGAACACAAATTGTAGTGTCTGGCCCAATGCTTCTTGGTTTTTAAGATTTATTCATTTTGGGCCCGGCGCGGTGGCGCAAGTGGTTAAGTCCTCGCCTTGCACGCCCGGGATCCCATATGGGCGCCGGTTCTAATCCCGGCAGCCCTGCTTCCCTTCCAGCTCCCTGCCTGTGGCCCGGGAAGGCAGTTGAGGACGGCCCAAAGCTTTGGGACCCTGCACCTGCGTGGGAGACCCGGAAGAGGCTCCTGGCTTCGGATCGGCATAGTATCGGCCCGTTGCGCTCACTTGGGGAGTGAATCATCGGATGGAAGATCTTCCTCTCTGTCTCTCCTCTCTGTATATCCGCCTTTCCAATGAAAAATAATAAAAATAAATCTTTAAAAAAATTAAAAAATAAAAAAAAGATTTATTCATATTTATTGGAAAGAAAGATTTACAGAGAGAAGGAGAGATACACCTTCCATCTGCTGGTACACTCCCAAAATGGCCACAACAGCTGGAGCTGAGCTGATCCAAAACCAGGAGCTTCTTCCAGGTCTCCTAAGTGGGTGCAAGGTCTGAAGTCTTTGGGCCATCCTCTGCTGCTTTCCCAGGCCACACGGAGGGAGCTGGATGGGGGGGGGGGGGGAGTGGAGCATCCAGGACATGAATCAATACCCATGTGAGATCTCGGTGCTTGCAAAGCGAGGACTAGCCAATTGAGCCATTGTGCCAGGTACTAAAGCACTACTTTCAATTGAATTCTAATTTAGGAAAAAAAGAAATAAAAGCTCTGTTTTGTGGCATAGTGGATGAAACCATTATCTGTGATTCTGTCTTTCCATATGGGTGCCAGGTGTGACTCCTGGCTACTCCAATTCTCTTTAGAATGTGACTGAAAAACCAGCAGAATATTGTTCAACAGAGTTACTGGCTCAACAGGCTAATCCTTCACCCTGTGTTGCTGGGATCCCACGTGGGCATCAGCTCATGTCTCAACTGCTCCACTTCCTATCTAGCTCCCTGCTCAAGGCCTGAGAAATCAGTGGAAGATGACCCAAGTCTTTGGGACCCTGCACCAATTTGAGAGACCCAAAAGAGACTCCTACCTTTGGATCAGCTCAGCTCTGGCTGTTGTGACTATTTGGGAAGTGAACTAGCGGTGGGAAGACCCTCCATCTGTAAATCAGCATATCAAATAAGATAAATAAATAAAACTTTAAAATTGCTCAAATACTTGGGTCCCTGCAACCATAGGGGGAGATTCAGTTGAAGCTCCTGGCCCCTGACTGTCTCAGCCCAGCTCTGATTGTGCCACCACTTGGAAAGTGAATAAGCAGACGAGATCTCTGTCTCTCATTGTCTCTTGGTCTTTCTCTGTAACTCCACCTTTCCAATCAATCAAACTTACAAAGAAATAAAAAGCTTTGAAAAAATCAATTATGCTGTACACTTAAGCCTTGTGCATTTTACTATATATATATATATATATATATATATATATGTTGCTAAAACTTTTATCTGTTAAAGAGTCATGATTAGCTCCTACTGGCAATATCTACGCTAAATAAATACAGTTTTCTCAATTAAGAAACCTCAAATGTGGATCATCAAGGGGTGATATGATAGCCCCGCGGCTACCAGCAGCCTTTGTGTCTTTTACGTTTGTTTATTATGTGTGGACAGTCCTCATTTGTGGTTTCCGTAATTACTGTCCCACGTGGCTGTGTGTACACTAGCCATGCCCGAGGCGTGTCTAGCAGCAAGGAGCAGGTAAAGAGGGAAGAGGAGACCTCTTCCTGGATCAATCATTACCATTTACCAAGTCTTCTTACATGTCTCCTATAAGGGTTGAGCAAACATCTCATTGACTACAACCTGTCATGTGTCCAAGTTTTAACCGCCAATGATGTGGAGAGAATGGCATCTTTTGATTAAGTGTATTAATGAAGCAAATAAAGTTGGACTCTGAAGAAAAGATGGAAGGTGAATGGATATTGCCCCTGCGTTTTTTATTACAGGGGTCAATACTTTTAAGGCTGAAAAGCCAATATCATTGCCATGCTATTTCACCTCACGGGACACATGCAAGCGACAGTTCTTACAACTTAGAACGTCAGTGAAACTTTTTGGAAATAGAATTAAAACGATTACTCAAAAACCCTCATAAGTTAAGGAAGATAATCACACTTATGCAATCATTTAAGTGAAAACAAACCTGAATAAAGAACAAGAAGAGCAAGACCCAGACATTTCCACTGCACAAGTTCTGGTCCCTTCCTGGGTGGAATGCAATGTGAGAGAAGGAGCATCACAGCTCAGGTTTAACAACCACTAAGAAAATTCACAATGTTCTCAAAGCTATTCTACAAGTGATTGTAAAACTAATGACCTCAGACGTATTTGAATGGTAAGTTTGAGGAGCAATCATCTTGACATGATCATAAAGTAAACACCATCCCAGCTCAAATTTTAGCATAACTTTAAAAGTTCATAATCGGTTACAAAACACCTAAGCTTTGAACTTACCAAACGATGTATACAAGGAATAGAGCGACTATTTTAACTACATGCTGAAATCAAAGTCATTACTATAGTTTGCGTGCTCTTCCATTGCTATTTTGGGGGAGTTGTTCTGCAAATTAGTGAAAATCGGCTTCATGAACTTGAACTCACCAGTCCCACTCCCTCCACTCACACACACCTCATACTGGTAGCTCTGCGACAGCGTCCCCGCCCCGCCCACGTCCACCAGAGGACCCACACCACCACACCCAGCCCCGGCAGGGAAGAAGCGGCCCTCGGCCACAGACACCCCACACCCTGACCCCACCGCCACAGCCCCAGCCCCGGCCCCGCCGCGCCCACACAGCCGCGCGGCCACCAGCGCCAACACAGACGCCAAGAACAGAGAAGACACCGCCGCCAGCGCCACCACCAGCGACACCGTCAGCGCCTCCGCCTGCCCAGCCTCGCTTCCCAAACCCCCCACACCCGCCTGCCCCGCCTGCCCCGCCGGCGCGTCGGGCCGCGGCAGGTAGGGCTGCGAGAAGCCGTCCACCAGCAGCACGTGCAGCGCCACGCTGGCCGAGAGCGGCGGCTCGCCGTGGTCGCGCACCTGCACCAGCAGCCGCTGCTGCGGCGCGTCGCGCTCGCTCACAGGCCGCGCCGTGCGCACCTCGCCGCTGTGCGCCCACACGCCGAACAGCCCGGGCTCCGTGGCCTGCAGCAGCTCGTACGACAGCCACGCGTTGCGGCCCGAGTCGCCGTCCACCGCCACCACCTTGCTCACCACGTAGCCCGCCTCGGCGCCGCGCGGCACCAGCTCGGGGCACGCGCCCGCCGCAGAGCCGTTGCGCGGCGGGTACAGCACGCGCGGCGCGTGGTCGTTGGCGTCGCGCAGCACCACGCGCACGCGCGCCTCGCCGCTCAGCGCCGGAGACCCGCCGTCCGACGCGCGCACGCCGAACTCGAAGGCGCGCAGGGTCTCGTAGTCGAGCGCGCGCAGCGCGAACAGCTGCCCACTCGCCGCGTCCAGGGCCACCAGCGCGCCCACGTCCACCTGCTCCTGTCCCTGTCCCTGTGGCTGCTGCGTTGCCTGGTCTTGTGTGAGCAGCGAGTAGGTGAGCTGGGCGTTGGTGCCCGCGTCCCTGTCGCTGGCGCTCACGCTGCCGATGTGCAGCGCGGGGCTGTTGTTCTCCAGCACGAACAGGGTGTACAGGGCCTGGCTGAAGGTGGGCGCGTTGTCGTTGACGTCGGACACGTGCACTGTCACGTTGTGCTGGCTCTGCAGCCTGGGCGTGCCCAGGTCAGAGACGGTGATGGTGATGGTGTACTGGGCCCTGGCCTCCCTGTCCAGGGGCCCGTCTGTTACCAAGGTGTAGAATTTCTCTACAGATGGCTTCAGGACAAAAGGGAGATCTTCCTGGATGGAGCACAGCATTTTCCCATTACTCCCGGAATCTCTGTCTCTAATCCTAAAAACAGCTACCACAGTCTCTGGTGAATTTTCTGCCACTGGACTGGTTACAGATGACATGATCAGTTCTGGTGCGTTGTCATTGATATCTGTCACATCAACCACAACGGTACATTTGCCAAACAGTCCTCCACCATCTTGGGCTTTAATAGTTAGGGTATAAGTTTGGATTGCCTCATAGTCCAACTGGGCTTTCAGAAGAAGATGGCCAGAGGCTGAGTTGATTTGAAACGTTTGGAGAACTCTTTCAGTGGGGTAAAACAACGTGTAGACTACTTCCCCATAACTTCCAGTGTCCAAATCTGTAGCTGATACGGTGACAACGACCGAACCGGTGGTGCTGTTCTCGGGTACCTGCACCCTGTAGACGGACTGCTCGAATTCGGGCGCGTTGTCA
The DNA here is from genome assembly GCF_017591425.1 of Ochotona curzoniae. Lineage (NCBI taxonomy): Eukaryota > Metazoa > Chordata > Mammalia > Lagomorpha > Ochotonidae > Ochotona > Ochotona curzoniae. The sequence continues at coordinate 1,298,032 of NW_024464918.1, forward strand.
TTTATGTCTACCACTTGAATGCGCACCCGGGTGGTTCCGGACTGGGGAGGAGAACCGCCGTCCACGGCTGTGAGTGTTACATTGAGCTCTGACATCTCCTCTCGGTCCAACACTTGATCCAGTATCAGCTGGGGAACGATGCCTCCCTCCCCATCACCGAGGACGTTCACGTGGAAATAAGCATTGGCGCTAATGGTGTAGTTGCTCAGGCTGTTAATTCCCACGTCCGGGTCCTGGGCGCACTCCAAGAGAAAGGCCGTCCCTGGCATGGCGCTCTCCGGGATTTTCAGAGGAATCTCTCCATGTGGAAATGCCGGAGAGTGATCATTGATGTCTGTGACCCTTAGCTCAGCAGGGACAATCTCAAAAGGCTGTTCCAACAACAACTGGAACGGCAGCACGCAGGGCTCTGAGGGGCCGCACAGCTCCTCGCGGTCCAGCCTCTCATTTAGAAGTAAATCCCCGGTGAGCAAATCCAGCAGCACAAAGTGCAGGTGCGGGTCTGAGACAATTCTAGCACCCCGGGCAGACAGCTTCCCCACATCCAGCCCCAAGTCTTTTGCCAGGTTGGCCAGAGAGGTGCCTTTTTCAGTCTCCTCGGCCACAGAATACCGGAGCAGATCCGCGCCAGCCCAGGACATCCCCAGAAACACACAAAGAAGTAGGACTTGCCTGTTGGGCGCTGCCGCCTGCGCTCCAGCCTCCATTCCTCCCGGTGTCCGTCTCAGAAACACTCCTTCTTGGCCTCTACCCGTTCAGGGAAATAATAGCTACCGAATCCTTAAAATAGTGAAGGGTAACAGCTATGAAGGAGGGGCGCAATTCCCCGCTGTTCCTTCACTCCCTCGTCATGGCTTCCTCCTTCCTTTCTGTGGCAGGTCGCTGCATCACTTTGCTTCCTTGGCTAATTTTTTCTCTTTTTAGTCAACAGCGCCACCTTGCGTCTAGTGGATGTTATTCCCATTCTCAAAAATAGAACAGAAAAATGGCGAGATCAGAGGGACTCCATGGCCGAAGTGGCTTTTCTCAGTCTTTGTTGTTTTGTTCCATCTAAGTGGCTTTTCTCAGTCTTTGTTGTTTTGTTCCATCTTTCCCCTCAACGATCACAATAACGCCAGTTAAGTAGGGGTATAGCACTTTCCTCTCTGATATCTGAGACCACATGGAAACAGATATGCTCTCTTAAATTCAGGGATAGGAAATTAAACTCTTACGCCCCACTCAAATCCCAAGAGAATCTGAAGAATACACTCTCCTCTTGAGTCGTTTTGATAGTTCTGAGTTGTTTGCTTCGCGCCTCCAGGGTTGAAAAAGTCTTTCCAAGGTCCACCTTAGTGCAGCCACAGACTCAGCTATGACCACTTTTCCATTTTCCTTTGATTAATCGTTTGTTCAGGTCCTGATTCCTATTTTAGTAATTTGTGTTCTATTTAAGAATGGATTTTGCATAGTTCACAAATTTCTGTACTCAAAAGTTTACTTATGCGAGAAACGCAGAGAGACCCCATTCACTTATTTGTTCCCCAAATGCTGAGAATCCTGAGCCAGAAATTCAATCCAGGTCTTGCACGTGAGTGGCAGCAGCCCAATAGCTTGAAGGATCACCATTGTCCCCAGGACTGAGTAGTAGGAAGTTGGAGTTAGGAGCCAAGAATGAGTTCCAGTGCTCTGATGTAGAAGTGGGCATTTGTAAGCATTTTAACTGTTGGACCAAGTGCCTGTCCATTCAAGTTTCTTGGCATATTTTCAGCATATCATTTGTATTTAGTTATATGTATGCTCTCATTAGTAATGCTAAGAACTTGAGCCGTTACCTGCTATCTTCCAGGATTTGCATTAGTATAAACTAGCAGTGGGACTGGTATTCCAGTCCAGGCACTCTGATTAGGATGTAGGTGTCCCAAATTGTGTGTTAGTTTCCTGGTCAAAAGCCGGCTCTTAAAGTTTCTCACTTTTCGGAGATTTATGTGTTTACAAGCCAGAGTAACAGAGACAGGTGGGGATGAGATGGCAGAGACAGACTTTCCGCTCACTGAATCAATCCGCAAATGCACACAGGGGCTAGGGCTGGACTGGGCAGAACGCAGGAGCCCCCAAATCCTCCCAGGCTCCCATATGGATGACTGGGTTCAAACACTTGGGCCACTACACTTTGCCACCCAGGCACAACCGCCAGGAAAATAACAAGCACTTCCACATGGGACAATGTGGACCACCTGATGAGCCTCACAGGCCTGGCCTCCTTAGGCCTGCTATGTCTTATTTTTAAAGAACAAGAGTCAGAAATTAAATACCAAACCATTTATTATGGACAAGCAGTCACCCATCGACCAACTCTTTTTCATGTAACAGGAATCGAATCACTTAGAATAAAAGAGATATTCTACTTTCTGAGAAAAATTACCTATTTTAGAAAACAAGACCCAAGTAAATACTGGTTCGTTGACAGTAAAGACACGAGTGGACATAAAACAACATAAAGGCAAGGACTTACATGATTAAAAATCTTGTAGAGCTGAAAGTTACCATTCACAGCAGGGTCAGACTCATGGTAAGCACAATCAGAAAGTCCAGAACATGGTTTGCTCAATCATAACAAAAACATCTTTTTTTCAAAAAGCAGAAAAAGCTAAAACATCAGAACATTGAAAACATTGGTGATTATAACCAATGCTTTCTTTTTTTTATAGTATCCAGCACTGCGCCCTCCTTTCCAGGTGGGATGCACATTCTGACTCAGACAATATAACCAAAAGAAAATCTGAGCAATACAGTATCTCGGCATTTTAAAACACATGCATGTGAAATGCCCAAGGAAACTAGAGGAAAGGTTAGAGAACTCATGAAGCTGAAATGGCAGCACACAAGTATATACGGAGGTGTGGATAAGCACCTTCTATCCGTGACAATGAAAATAATAGAAACATATTTCCCCCATACTTAGATTTCTAACCAACAACAGAGTGATGTTTAAAGTTGGAACTTTCATTACTTATGTCTGCATTCTCTCCAAACAGGTTGGGGATAATCGGCTTCATGAACTTGAACTCACCAGTCCCACTCCCTCCACTCACACACACCTCATACTGGTAGCTCTGCGACAGCGTCCCCGCCCCGCCCACGTCCACCAGAGGACCCACACCACCACACCCAGCCCCGGCAGGGAAGAAGCGGCCCTCGGCCACAGACACCCCACACCCTGACCCCACCGCCACAGCCCCAGCCCCGGCCCCGCCGCGCCCACACAGCCGCGCGGCCACCAGCGCCAACACAGACGCCAAGAACAGAGAAGACACCGCCGCCAGCGCCACCACCAGCGACACCGTCAGCGCCTCCGCCTGCCCAGCCTCGCCCCCCAAACCCCCCACACCCGCCTGCCCCGCCTGCCCCGCCGGCGCGTCGGGCCGCGGCAGGTAGGGCTGCGAGAAGCCGTCCACCAGCAGCACGTGCAGCGCCACGCTGGCCGAGAGCGGCGGCTCGCCGTGGTCGCGCACCTGCACCAGCAGCCGCTGCTGCGGCGCGTCGCGCTCGCTCACAGGCCGCGCCGTGCGCACCTCGCCGCTGTGCGCCCACACGCCGAACAGCCCGGGCTCCGTGGCCTGCAGCAGCTCGTACGACAGCCACGCGTTGCGGCCCGAGTCGCCGTCCACCGCCACCACCTTGCTCACCACGTAGCCCGCCTCGGCGCCGCGCGGCACCAGCTCGGGGCACGCGCCCGCCGCAGAGCCGTTGCGCGGCGGGTACAGCACGCGCGGCGCGTGGTCGTTGGCGTCGCGCAGCACCACGCGCACGCGCGCCTCGCCGCTCAGCGCCGGAGACCCGCCGTCCGACGCGCGCACGCCGAACTCGAAGGCGCGCAGGGTCTCGTAGTCGAGCGCGCGCAGCGCGAACAGCTGCCCGCTCGCCGCGTCCAGGGCCACCAGCGCGCCCACGTCCACCTGCTCCTGTCCCTGTCCCTGTGGCTGCTGCGTTGCCTGGTCTTGCGTGAGCAGCGAGTAGGTGAGCTGGGCGTTGGTGCCCGCGTCCCTGTCGCTGGCGCTCACGCTGCCGATGTGCAGCGCGGGGCTGTTGTTCTCCAGCACGAACAGGGTGTACAGGGCCTGGCTGAAGGTGGGCGCGTTGTCGTTGACGTCGGACACGTGCACTGTCACGTTGTGCTGGCTCTGCAGCCTGGGCGTGCCCAGGTCAGAGACAGTGATGGTGATGGTGTACTGGGCCCTGGCCTCCCTGTCCAGGGGCCCGTCTGTTACCAAGGTGTAGAAATTGTCTATGGTGTGTTTCAGAAGAAAGGGTAGATGTTCTTGAATGGAACAAAATGTTTTTCCATTGTCTCCAGAGTCTGCATCTGAAATTCCAAAAACAGCCACTAAGGTCTCCGGGGAATTTTCTGGGATCTCACTGATCAGTAAGGACATGGTCAGTTCCGGTACATTGTCGTTGACATCCGTCACTACTACTTCCACGGTGCATTTTCCCGTGAGACCCCCGCCATCTGAGGCTTCAATTTCCATTCGATAAGACTGAATTTCTTCAAAATCCAATAGTCGTTTTAATCTAATTTCCCCCGTGGCTGGGTTTATTTCAAAGGCCTGAATGATTTGGGTTGAAGCTTGGAAAAGTGAGTAGGAGTGTTCCCCGAAGGTCCCAGCATCTGCGTCGCTGGCGGCGACAGCAGCGACCAGCGAACCTAGCGGGCTGTTCTCTGGGATCTGAACCTGGTACAGCTGCTGAGCAAACTCGGGGGCGTTGTCGTTGATATCCATGACCAGGATGAGGACCTGGCAAGTCCCAGTCCTCGGAGGCACCCCACCGTCCAGCGCCGTGAGGGTCAACCTGAACTCGGGCTGCTCTTCCCGGTCCAGCGCCCTGTCCAGCACCAGCTCCGGGTATCTCCAGCCATCGCTGAGGTTGCGGGTGAGGAGGTGGAAGTGGGAACTGGCGTCGATGGTGTAGGTCTGAACCGCGTTGCTGCCCACATCCACATCCTGAGCTGCTTTCAGAGGGAACAGCGCCCCGGGACGGCTGCTCTCCGGGATCTTGAGTAGGATTTCCTTCTCTGTGAACTCCGGGGCGTGGTCATTGACGTCTTGGAGCTGAAGTTCACCTTGGATAAACTGCACAGGGTTTTTCAGTAACACCTGGAAGTGCAGTAAACACGGATTCGTGTCACCACACAATTCCTCGCGGTCCATCCTTTCTTTTACAAGCAAATTTCCGCTCCTCTCTTCCAGCTCCAAATACTGTTTATTCCCTTTGGAGAGAATCCGGGCACCCCGCGCGATCAGCTCCCCTGCTCCCAGCCCCAGATCTTTTGCTAGGTTAGCTATAAGAGAACCGCTCTCCCTCTCTTCCAGAATGGAATACTTGTGGGCCGCGCTGCCCACCTCCCACAGTAGTAATGAGAAAATAATGGCGGTCACTTGCCTTTTCTGCAGCGCATTTGAGAGCGGAGTCTCCATTGTTCCTCCGGGGACAAAGACTGAAGGTGCAGTCTTCAACAATAGCACACACAAAAAATAATGCTTCACGTAAACTCAGCTAAATTTAGTCACCTTGAGTTGCTTTCATTGACTGACGGGAGAATAGGTACCTCTCTGAAGCTTTTTGTCTCCAGCAGTGTGAAAGGTTTCCTTTTCAAGCTGCTAAAAACTGCTTGGCTTGGAAGGAGTCGCTGACGCTGGAGACGTTTTACATTTTCTTAGCCTGCAGCGCCACCAAGCGTTCTACTTTACAACTTCAGATAATTTTCATTTTAAAACAAGTTTGTTAAAACAACTGAAAGGCATTGCTTGATTTTTTAAAAAAGATTTTTTTAAATTGGAAAATCAGATTTACAGAGAAGAGACAGAGAAAGATCTTCCATCTGCTGGTACAGTCCCCCAAGTGGTCGCAGTGGCCAGAGCTGAGCTGGTCCAAAGCCAGGAGTCAGAAGCTTTTTCTGGGTCTCCAATGCGGGTACAGGGTCCCAAGGGTTTGGGCTGTTGTCTACTGCTTTCCCAGGTCACAAGGAGGGAGCCGGATGGGAAGTGGAGCAGCTGGGATACAAACCAGCACACATATGGGATCCTGGTGCATGCAAAGCAAGCACTTTAGCCACTAGGCAACCATGCCGGGCCCTGTTGCGTGATTTTTAGGTCACAGAATGTTAAAAATTCCCCTTTCCCACCTGTTATGAAGTCTTGTTCAGGTAATTAACAGTAGTTGTGAAATCACAAATAACTTCCAGGCCTATTTTCTCTTAAAACTCTGCTGAGGTAAATTCATATCTACTTAGTATCTCTCCAGATAATACCAGTAAGTTCTTCCTCTTGGGGAATTTACACTACAAAAATACTCATTTGTTTTTGTTAAGACAAGTTTATGGTTTTTAAAATTCTACTCCCAAATTGTAATGTTCCTATAACTTCTCAAATAAACTTAAAAGGTGATTTCTTGTCAGCCTCTGGGCCTCTTGGTAAACTTTTTCCTTTATAAACCGACTTGTACAATGCCTAGCAGAGTTTTACTAGAATTTATTAGACTAGTACAATACCCATTTCTTTTATTAAAAACCAGTATATGCTCAGAATTCAATGTCTTTTCTACAAGCATGAAGATAAGGGGCAAAACTCTGTTTTCTGGGGAAGAGTTCTGATCTACCTTCGCTGGCCCTGTCCCTGCACATATCCTCGGGGACTCTGGGGATGGGGTTATTGGATAAACTTCATTGCTGCAAAGGAAACCATGTGGCTGGGGCAAGAATAGCAGGAGAAGCAAATTCCCTCCAAAGAACAAGGATCCTGTTAGAAGGAACCCAGAGTAAATCTCTGTGAATACAAACAGTAATTAGCTGGAAGTCATCCTTTTCAGTTCACTTGTATGGAAGCAAATCACAGGCAAATATATTTTAGGTAAGCCTAGTTCCATTTCAGTTAAGAATGGACATAAAATATTCACTCTATTGTCATGTAAATATAAATTGCCTATAGGCAATGGAAAATATCTTTTTCATAAAATGTGACAAATATAACCTACGCAAATAAAACCAAATATGGACTAAAGTGTGGGAGCAAGGAATTTGTGTTTGTTAAAGACAAATGCTTAAACAGTACCAAAAGGGAAAATCTTACACTAGCTACTGACCTGCTATCAATAACTTACTCAGCTGTAAACAGTGTACTCAGCAGCTTGACAAGGAGTTCGCAAGCTTGATTTTGACAAAACAATACTTCTGAATTATCCAATTTTTAGACACATATAAGGAGATAAAGTGTCTTCTCAAACATTTTTGTTTTTTTAACAGAAGATGAGTGGAGGAGATTCTCTGATTTGAAGGAGATCAAATGAGTGATTTAAGAAGTAACAATATGGGGCGGCGTGGCCTAGGGGCTAAAGTCCTGGTAACTAAAGTCCTCACCCTGAACGCCCAGGATCCCATATGGGTGCCGGTTCTAATCCCTAATCCCGGCAGCTCCACTTCCCATCCAGTTCCCTGCTTGTGGCCTGGGAAAGCAGTCAGGACGGCTGCACCCAGTAGGATACCCGGAAGAAGTTCCTGGATCCTGGCTTCGGATCGGCATAGCATCGGCCATTGCACTCACTTGGGGACGGAAGATCTTCCTCTCTGTCTCTCCTCCTCTCTGTATATCTTACTTTACAAAAAAAATAAATAAATCTTTAAAAAAAAAAAGTAGTAATATGAAACGGATTGTAAAAGTTCCTGGGGGGAAAATGGGCTTGAAAGACAGCCCTCTGGGCACAGAACAATGGTTCAATGACTAAATCCTCACCTTACATGTACCAGCATCCCATATGGGCGCCATTTCATAGCCCAGCTGTTCCCTGCTTATGACCTGGGAAAGCAGCAGAGGATGGCCCAAAGCCTTGGGATACAGAACCCATGTGGCAGACCTGGAAGAAACTCCTGAAGTGCCTCAGCTCCAGGCCATTTCGGCCATTTGGGGAGTGAACCAGGGAATGGAAGATCTTTCTGTTTTTCATCTCTCTGTAAAATCTGATCTGCCTGTTCAAATAAACAAATACATCTTTTAAAAAATTCTTGCCTCGCAGTGCTGGGATCCCGTATGAACACCAGTTTGTGTCCCAGCTGCATTTCATCTAACTCCCTACTTGTGGTCTGGGAAACCAGCAGAGGATGACTCAAAGCCTTTGAAGCTGTACCACAATGGGAGACACGGAGAAGGCTCCTGGCTCTGGGCTTCCTTCCAGCTCAGCTCTGATCACTGGGGCAACTTGGGGAGTGACCATGTGGACAGAGATCTTTTTCTTTGGTAAATCTATTTTGTATTTGCCTTTCCAATGTAAATAAACAAATATTTTTAAATAATGAAAATAAAATTTAAAAAGACAACTGAGTTTAATGGTAAAAGGGAATCCATGCATACTTTTATAGTATGCATTTCCACAAAATTTTAGAATACAATTTGCTTTTAATAATTCTAAGTATACTTTAATATACAAAGTTATTAGCATGCCTTTACACAGAAAATGTAAAATATTTTTTAAAAAATTATTGGAATGTATACCAAATATTCATTCAGCATTTACAACTGACGTGGTGCTTTCTCTAAAAGCTATCATGCTCATAAATGAGACTAAGAAACTAAATTAATGTGTTGACACTACAATGGTGCTTACATGAATAATGTTGGCGCTATTGCCCCATACTGACATACACGTCTGAATAGCACTGTCAGCACTTACTTATCATCATTGTTTCACATTTTGGGGCTTGCACCCCAATTTAGGCTAATACTGGATAATAAAAACAAAGTACATTTTTAAATATTGCAATACAGCAATAATAAAATGACTATAACAATATGTCAACTAAAATTGCTTAATTTATGAAAACATTTGCTTTATAAATGGTCACATACGGAAAAGTGTTTCAATACAATAAAGCAAAACTAGAGAAAATACTGTGTATGCTTAGTATCTAAACTTAAAATTAAAAAAAAAATAGGAAACTAAGCAACATACAGCACTAACATAGCATGCATCAACAACTAATTATAAAGAGATTTCAAAATCTAACAAACACAAATATATACATAAATCAAATACTTAACTGAAAGGGAAGCTACTCCGAATGCTGGGGCTCTTCTCTATTTCAATACCAGGAAATTCAGGAGAAAAATTCGGGGCAATCGGCTTCATGAACTTGAACTCACCAGTCCCACTCCCTCCACTCACACACACCTCATACTGGTAGCTCTGCGACAGCGTCCCCGCCCCGCCCACGTCCACCAGAGGACCCACATCACCACACCCAGCCCCGGCAGGGAAGAAGCGGCCCTCGGCCACAGACACCCCACACCCTGACCCCACCGCCACAGCCCCAGCCCCGGCCCCGCCGCGCCCACACAGCCGCGCGGCCACCAGCGCCAACACAGACGCCAAGAACAGAGAAGACACCGCCGCCAGCGCCACCACCAGCGACACCGTCAGCGCCTCCGCCTGCCCAGCCTCGCCCCCCACACCCGCCTGCCCCGCCTGCCCCGCCTGCCCCGCCGGCGCGTCGGGCCGCGGCAGGTAGGGCTGCGAGAAGCCGTCCACCAGCAGCACGTGCAGCGCCACGCTGGCCGAGAGCGGCGGCTCGCCGTGGTCGCGCACCTGCACCAGCAGCCGCTGCTGCGGCGCGTCGCGCTCGCTCACAGGCCGCGCCGTGCGCACCTCGCCGCTGTGCGCCCACACGCCGAACAGCCCGGGCTCCGTGGCCTGCAGCAGCTCGTACGACAGCCACGCGTTGCGGCCCGAGTCGCCGTCCACCGCCACCACCTTGCTCACCACGTAGCCCGCCTCGGCGCCGCGCGGCACCAGCTCGGGGCACGCGCCCGCCGCAGAGCCGTTGCGCGGCGGGTACAGCACGCGCGGCGCGTGGTCGTTGGCGTCGCGCAGCACCACGCGCACGCGCGCCTCGCCGCTCAGCGCCGGAGACCCGCCGTCCGACGCGCGCACGCCGAACTCGAAGGCGCGCAGGGTCTCGTAGTCGAGCGCGCGCAGCGCGAACAGCTGCCCGCTCGCCGCGTCCAGGGCCACCAGCGCGCCCACGTCCACCTGCTCCTGTCCCTGTCCCTGTGGCTGCTGCGTTGCCTGGTCTTGCGTGAGCAGCGAGTAGGTGAGCTGGGCGTTGGTGCCCGCGTCCCTGTCGCTGGCGCTCACGCTGCCGATGTGCAGCGCGGGGCTGTTGTTCTCCAGCACGAACAGGGTGTACAGGGCCTGGCTGAAGGTGGGCGCGTTGTCGTTGACGTCGGACACGTGCACTGTCACGTTGTGCTGGCTCTGCAGCCTGGGCGTGCCCAGGTCTGAGACGGTGATGGTGATGGTGTACTGGGCCCTGGCCTCCCTGTCCAGGGGCCCGTCTGTTACCAAGGTGTAGAAATTCTCCGTAGATGGTCTTAGAATAAAAGGGTTTTTGTCGTCTATAGAACAAACAACTTCCTGGTTGCGTCCAGAGTCTGCATCTGAAACGCTGAAAACTGCGACAATTATGTCTGGTGCATTTTCTGGAATTGGGCTGAAGAGTGATGACATGGTCAGTTCAGGGGCGTTGTCATTCACATCCAGAACGTTGAGGATTAAAGAGCATTTCCCTGTGAGACCCCCGCCATCTGTGGCTTCGATATCCACGTGATAAGACTGAAATTCCTCAAAGTCCAATGTCTTTCTCAGTCGAACTTCTCCTGTGATTGTGTCGATTTCAAACGGTTGGTTAACGTCATCGACCTGAAATAGGGCGTAAGACAGCTCCCCAAAGGATCCTGCATCCAAATCTCTGGCAGAAACGGTGAGAACCCGATAGCCTGGGGGGCTGTTTTCGGGGACCTGTGCCTCATAGCGCTCCTGAACGAACTCGGGGGCATTGTCATTGCTGTCCAGCACCAGGATCCTAATCGTTGCAGTCCCTGACCGTGGAGGAGACCCGCCATCCTGCGCAGTGAGGGTCAGTTCTAGATGGGGCTCCTCCTCGCGGTCTAGCGCCTTGTCCAGCACAAGTTCCGGGTATTTTCTACCGTCACTCCGATTGCGGGTGACAACGTGGAAGTGGGCATTGGTGCTCACGGTGTAGCTCTGAAGGCTGTTGCTGCCTGCGTCTAAATCTTGTGCCATTTTCAGTGGGAATATTTTTCCCGGCGCAGTAATTTCGGATATTTTCAGAACCATTTCTCTGGCAGGAAACTCTGGGGCGTGGTCATTTATATCTCTGATCAGCAAGGCAGCCTGAAAAAACTGCAGGGGATTTTCCAGTAACACCTGGAACGGCAGCACACATGGCTCCGTGGAGCCACACAGCTCCTCCCGGTCCAGTTCCTCATTTAGCAGCAAATCATGGGTGTTCGGATCAAGCCGCAGAGGTTGTCTGTTCCCTTTGAAAACAACCCGGGCGCCCCGTGAGGCCAGCTCTCCCACTCCCAGTCCCAGGTCCTTTGTCAGATTGGCCACAAACGTGCCGCTTTCTGTCTCCTCCATTACTGAGTACTGAATGGATTCTGAACCCACCTCCCACAAAAGCATCAACACCATAAGGATTGCCACTTGCCTTTTGTCGTGCCGCGCTTTTGTTTGCATCATCTCCATTGTTTGGTCCGATTCTAGAGGAAGACCCCTTTTGCAGCTCCTTACAGCCACCATCCACTGTGGGCTCTCTGAAATGCCTTTGCTATCGATTTTTCAATCGATTCCTCCACCGGGTCCGGCGGGAACAGCCCTCCTGGACACTTCTAGCTTAGCTTTAGCTGCACTGTCTTGTTTATTTTTACCTCTGCTTCTCAGTGAAATGAAGTCCAGGCAAAGTTCCGCTCTGTCATTCATTCCCTTAGCCTGCATCGCCACCATGCGTTCAAAATGTTAACTTCAGCGGGTGTTTTTAGATGGATACGATTTTCAGCTCACTTTTAAGTTGAATTGGTATCTCTCAAACTTAGTGTGTGAACCACGTGCATTAAAACAAAAAATGTTGGGAGCCTTGTTGTTGAGGTTGGGTTTTGCTGCTGCTTGTTAGGCCCATTCCTGGGTTCTCTCCAGTTCTTGAATGGAAATCTGCATTTGAATCTGTCTCCACCTTTGAGAATCATCCCCTCAGGCTGTAGACAGTTTAATTCACCTCTGAAGACAGCTGGGAGTTGTGAGTCCAAGAGGGGCATTCTACAGTTGTCCCCAAAACACAACACACTTTGCAAAATATGAAAGTTGATTAACAACAAGCAAGGCGAGCAACTTCGCTAAACTAAATGCCTAATGAATGGCATGAGCAGCAGATTCTGTCATGCAGTTATGCCTACAAAATAAGGGCGACAACTGGGCTACTAGCAGAAGGGAGACCAAGAGATACTCATGATAGAAGTGCCGAGTGCGAGCAAATAAAATTATCTTAAAAAGGAACTAAGATGAATCAAATATTACTTATGACAAGCATTTAAGGATACTAATTCATTTTTTAATGGGTAGATTTGGCCGTGGTTTTAAAAGTCTCATGCATTGCATTCTATTTTTTGGTTGAATTCCCCTCTTCAATTAAATATGATCAAAAAGTACCAGTCTGTTTTAAAAACATAATGCAGTGCAGAAAATAAGCATTCAAGAGCAGCACAGAAGACCACCAAATCTAATGTAAATTCAGGAAAAATAAGGTGATATTAAAAGATTACTAGTAACTTAGTGAATGACATCAATGGTGGGACACCATTGGCCTGTTTATTCCTATGTCACCAATTTCTGCTTAAACTGCAAAATGTGCTTCAAAATAATATGTTGGTGCATGCACATATAAGAAAGCAAAATGGGTCAAGCACAAGTTCAGGATTCACATTTATTAAGAGATAAAATCAATTGAGCTCAAGGAAAATTCACTTTAGATTTCTTCAAAATGTTTCCACTCTATGCAAGCTGAAGCTAAATAAAGTCTAGAGTCTAATCATCCGAGTTCATCTTGTGGCTGAAAATCACAGGAATCGAGCCAGAAAGACAGTTACAATACCAATGTGATCAGCCCGGAGGGCTCACCTGGTCAACATTACTGAGAACAGGCTCTCCCTGGAGAATATGAGTAATACCAAAGTGGGCTGATGGAGTCAAGCCAATACACATCTTGCTTGGCTGGTTTCAGTTTTTCTGAAGCAGGCTCGTTTCTAAATACATCTTTCTGAGGAAGCACTGAGTGTTCTGAGTCCAGCCTGATGGCATTCATTCATTGTTTATTTACTTTTTGCCTATAGCACCACCAGAAATCCTAAAACAGATTTTTTAAGTTATTTTCATGTTTAAAGCAATTCTTAGCAGTCATATAGGGTGGGTTCCAAGCCCTTTTAGGTTCCAAGTCCATACTGACTTGCCTCCCTGATCATTGGTAGCTATAACAGGATACCTTAGTGCATCCAAAATAGAACAGCAGGATGTGTGAGGCGCGTACCTTTCAATAGGAACTGGTTACCTCTAATTCCTTCAGAAGAATGCGTCTGTTTTGTTCTTTTGATGTTGATTTCCTGGAGTAGAACTGAATTGACTTTATTTGCATAAGCCTCTTACGGAGACTCTTTGATTGAAGGGCCCAGCTCTGGGTTTGTCTTCAGCTGCCTTCGCAGGGAGCTGGATTGGAAGCCGAGCACTCCATTATGGGATGTCATTGGTAGCTTTATATTTTCTGATGTTTGCTTATTTCTTTTGCTGTATTTTTTTGGGGGGGGGAGGGGACTTGGGCTCCGTATATTTTTTTCATTTGATTCAGCTATGTTGATAACTTCCTGTTGAAACATTTCATGCAATCTGTTTTCAAATCTTTCTTGGATAATTGTAACATCTCATCTTGATGCTGGCATATATTAATTGTCTTTTAAACTCGGGTTTGCTATATTCTTGGTATGACACAAATACTTCCTTTTTAAAAAAATTTTTTAAAAGTTATTGCAAACCCAGATATATAAAGAGGAGAAGAGACAGAGAAATATCTTCTGTCCGATGATTTACTCCCCAAGTGACCACAACAGCCGGAGCTGCACCCATCCAAAGCCAGGAGCTCTTTTGGGTCTCCCACAAGGGTGCAGGGTCCCAAGGCTTTGGGTCATCCTCCACTGCTTTCCCAGGCCACAAGCAGGGAGCTGGATGGGAAGCAGGGCTGCCGGGATTAGAACTGGAGCCCATGTGGGAGCCTGGTGCGTTCAAGGCAAGTACTTTATCTGCTAGGCCATGGCGCTGGGCCCAACAAATTCTTTCTTCCTTGATGTGCAAAAAGAATCTCTTTTGAATGCACACAGAGGTATATTCAAGAATATAATGGAGTGCTATGAGAGTCATATAAATGAGCTGCATAAACACAAAGACTGAGTAAAACAATGCTCACATATGAGGCCATTTCTCTGAGTTCCAAAGACAGACAATGTGGACAATAAAGACTATATTCACATTTGCAATTGTGGAAAGGAACAAATGGTTATTTAAAAATCTAAGATACAACATGTTTCTGTAGTGATAAAGGTTGTTAAGATGCAGATACATGAAAACTTGCAAAATTTAGCCTCTGTCCTAATTCTTAAAACAGGTAATGGGTGCAGGGGTGCTAGTTATTTGAATAATTATGAATAATTAATAATAATTCATTCATGTAGGCACAACTTAATCCTGTATATACCATTGTATGTACTTTTTGACTTTTAATCAATTTAAAAATAGAACAAAGGAAAACAAACAGAAGCAAACAGAAGTCAACACGCCTAGATTGACATTCTGATTCAAGCATTTACTAGCCAGAGGCCTTTGGAATTCCAGCTCCCAGGTGAGATGGATCTCTCATGAATAGGGTTAATATCCTTAAGAAAACAAAAAACAACAAAAAAAAAACAGACCCCAGAAAGCTCTCTCATCCTCTGTGCCTGGTAAGAGCGCAATGACAAGTCAACAGTCTGTAATTTAAAAGCACAGTCATCCAGGCACTCTGACTTTGGATTTTCAGCTCCCAGAACCCTAAGAAATAAATGTCTGTTACTTGTATGCCATTGAATCTATGGTATTTTGTTACCGTGGCCCAAACTACATCTGTGCCATGGCAGGCTGCTTTGCCTCTCTGTGTTCTACTTTGTCATATAAAAATGAAAAATCAACTGGACATTATTTTAATTGCTAAATCAGGTATACAAAAATACTTTTCATGAATACTCAAACACATAAACGTATCTAATAATATGTCATAAAATACATAAGAGTTGCTAATTATTTTCCCTCAAGACAGGTCTTCATTAAAAAAACAAAAAACTCAAGACTTGATTAGTATATAACAAATACATTTTCTGGTGAACATTGAGAAGGCATTTTTGGAATGCCAGCATAACATGTTTTGGATTCAGGCATCTGAAGGATCACATCCTGCCAGAGCTCCCTGCCGGTTCATCACATGGCACCTTATATCCAAGCCAGACATTTGCAAACCTGGCCCTGCTCTGCTTTGCACAAACACTCTGTCAGAATTTCCACTTGGGGCAGCAGAGTCCGTGAATGTCATCCTATCATACAAAGGTGGAGATGTGCAAAACAGCAGCTACTTTGTATCATCAGCCAGGTCTGTCTTGCCAATGGGCAGGTGAGCACAGTTCTTTGGAATATGGGAATCAGAAACAATAACGCTAAGATGAAGAAAAAAATACGGTATTGTTCTAAACAAATAATACAGGCAATAACATGAACTTTGAAAATGCCAACCTATATTATGAAAAAGCCACAATCAAGCAACAAAACACGAACTTAAATACACCACTGAAGTTAATGATTCACTAGAAAATAACCTAGAGCTTGTCAAGATGTAAAGGGAAAGAGACATAAGTTAAAAACAGAAGTAGCAGCCACATGGAGAAAGAAGTTCTCAACGGTCAATATCTGACAAGCTCAAGATTCAGAAAACAAGAGGATCTCTAATTTTAAGTGGTTGCCCTCTGTGGTGCTCATTGCTAATATGGAAGTGGTTGCCCTCTGTGGTGCTCATTGCTAATATGGCTGAGGAGTCATTTTGCTCATCTTCTTAAGGAATGGCTCTTTCTTGTATAATTTGCAGTTTTTAAAATTTTCAAATCCAATCATTTTTGCTGTGAATTCTCACACTTCCTATTCATTTGTCTTTTTCAATAAGTCCTTGTGATTCATTAATAGATCATCCATAACAGACATTTTGATTGTTTGTAAGCACCTGATGTTCTAAATGTCCCTTTCCCCACTGTTTTTGCTACATCTCCTGGGCATAGATGTTTTGATTTTATTGTCTTTTCTTCAGCGCCACATGGGTCATGTAGTAGCAGCATTTCTAGAAGATTTTTAAATTTCTTTTTCATTACTTTAGCAATGCATTGGTCATTCTGTAGCATGATGTTTGACTTCATGTGGATGTAAATGTTCTGTTTCTCATCCTGCTGTAGATTGTCTTTTCTGGCTCTGTATTTAAGGGGATGTACAGTAGCAGTGTAGTGGAGACTGACATGTCTGATGTGGAGAAAGTGCAGTATACCTCTCTGCATCTAGACTGAAGATTGACTTCCAGTGAAACTGTTGAATATATCCTGACAGTAAGATGCTGGACTCTCTGACATTGTCCATGCCTACAATGTGGAGAAACACTTCAATAGCAGAAAGATGGACTTAGAGGGGGGAAATCAGTAGGGGAGAATGTGGGGAGGGAAAGAAGATATCCCAGAGCCTACGGAAGTGTATCATAAAATAATAGTAATAATAATTGGGCCCGGCGCGATAGCGTAGTGGTTAGTTCTCGCCTTGCACGTGCCAGGATCCCATATGGGTGCTGGTTCTAATCCCGGCCACCCCGCTTCCCATCCAGCTCCCTGCTTGTGGCCTGGGAAAGCAGTCGAGGACAAGGACAGCCCAAAGCCTTGGGACCCTACACCTGCGTGGGAGACCCAGAAGAGCTCCTGGATCCTAGCTTCGGATTGGCTCAGCTCCAGCCATTGCGGCCGCCTGGGGAGTGAACCAACAGATGAGAGACCTTCCTTTCTGTTTCTCCCCCTCTCTGTATATCTGACTTTCCAATAAAAAGAAATAAATATTTTTAAAAAAAATAATAATAAAGAAAACAAGAGGAATCTGGTCATATACTGAAAATCACTTTGAGAGAGAAAGCGAGGGAAGGAGGAAAAAAGAGACAAGAAAGGTAGAAGAGGAAGAGAGAGAGAAGGAAGGAAGAAAGAAATGAATAAAGATCTTCCACTTACTGGTTCATGACCCAAATTCCCACAACAGCCAGGATTGGACCAGTTCCGCCATGTGGGCATGATGGCCCCAAGTAGGTGAGCCATCACCTGCTGCCTCCCAGGTATGTGCTAGCAGTGCATCAGACTCAGGAACAGAGCTGGGACTCAATCCCAGGCACTCTAACATGGGGTGCAAGTGTCCTGAGCGATGCCTGAACCACGTGCCAAACCCAGGGATGCAATTATTTAGACAAAAATGGTAGAGATATTTCCAGAGATGGAAAGGCATAAATTGTAAGAATATATACCACATTGAGTTCCCAACAAAATGAATAAAAAAAAACATGACATTATTATGACATTTAAGTTACTTCAAAGATTGAGGAAACTCTGAAACTTCCCTCTGAAAGAGGGAAATAGCAAGATAGATATATTTCTAAAATGTATCAATACCCAACACAAGGAATTCTTAGCTGTGGCTTTAGAGTAGAAACAATCGCATAAGCTTTTGGCTATTGAAAAGTAGATCAAATATGAGGTCAGAGGGTGTAAAGGAGAAGCAGATTTAAAGGCTACTCTTCTCATTCATATAGAAAATCACACAAAACTCCTCATAATTTAACAGTAAACACAGGTTGCAGTTTGACCATAGCAGTACCCCCAAAACAGTGATAAGGTTGTATGTAAATGATGGAAGATTGATGTTATTTAAGTGTGGTGGATGCCCAATAATCATAAGAGGAAATGGCCCAAAACTTGTAAAATATATATATATACAACCGCATCCCTTTTATAGGGCTGTCACCACACAGTTCTGAACAGGAGGCTTAAACAGCAAGGGAGGTCTCAGAGCAGGGTTGTTCCCTCTGAGGAGTCTGTCCTTGCCTTGTGGGTGACCTGTGGCTGCACTTGACCATCACTGTGTGTGCACTGTCCTCTCACCCTCTTTCTCTTCCACCCACCCCAGCTCCTCCAGTAATACTGGATTAAGACCCACTATAACTACTCATGTTAAAGGAATTAAAGTTTAAAGTTTACACTTGAAGTTCCTATCTGTGAGGTAGTAGAGGCTAGAGTTCCGACCTATTAAGCTGACAGGAGGATGGTGCAATTGAGGCATTAACAGATAAAAATATATTCCTTGGGCCCGGCGCAGTGGCGCAAGTGGTTAAAGGTCCTCGCCTTGCATGCCCGGGATCCCATATGGGCGCCGGTTCTAATCCCGGCGGCCCCGCTTCCCTTCCAGCTCCCTGCCTGTGGCCTGGGAAAGCAGTCGAGGACGGCCCAAAGCTTTGGGAACCTGCACCCGCGTGGGAGACCCGGAAGAGGCTCCTGGCTTCAGATCGGCATAGTATCGGCCCGTTGCGCTCACTTGGGGAGTGAATCATCGGACGGAAGATCTTCCTCTCTGTCTCTCCTCTCTGTATATCTGCCTTTCCAATGAAAAAATAATAAAAATAAATCTTTAAAAAATATATATATATATTCCTTAGTAATAAGAAAGCAAATATCAAAAGGGGTTTTATAAAGGCTCAGAAGTGATTTCCAGTGGGACAAAATAGAAGAGACAATACCAGATGCCAGCGAATATGTGGAGGAATTTATACATCCATTCATTGATATAGTAGTACAAGTTAGTACAATCCTGGAAAAGTATGTCAAAATAGCTACTAAAAGTGCACATGTATTTACTAAATAAGTTACAGTTCCATCTATAGACATATGCCCAAACAATCTGCATATACATCTCATGTCAAAAATGAACTAGAGAAAAAGGAACTAGAATATTCACAGAATCATGCATTACTGCAACCCTGAACCAATCCTCACATCCATCTAAAGGCTAATAAACGGTAGTGCTCTCATACCATGGAAACTACAGCAACAAGAATGAATGAACTGGGGCCGGCACGGTGGCACAGTGGTTAAAGTCCTCGCCTTGCACGCCCTGGGATCCCATATGGTCGCCGGTTCTTATCCCTGCGGCCCTGCTTCCCATCCAGCTCCCTGCTTGTGGCCTGGGAAAGCAACTGAGGATGGCCCAAAGCCTTGGGACCCTGCACCCGCGTGGGAGACCCGGAAGAGTTCCTGGCTTCGGATTGGCTCAGCTCCAGCCGTTGTGGTCACTTGGGGAGTGAACCAGGGGAAGGAAGATCTTCCTCTTTGTTTCTCCTCCTCTATGTATATCGACCTTTCCAATAAAAGTAAATAAATCTTAAAAAAAAAAAAAAAAAAGAATGAATGAACTGAACTACAGACACTGAATAAACATGCTTTTGGGTGAAACTAAACTATGGTAATCAGAGTCAGCGCATTGACAAATTGAGCTGGTTGTGGTTGTAAGAAGCAATTTTTGTGGCAATGCTTTCCTCATGAGGCTACTGCTACTTCACATGTTTACTTAGTGGAAAATAAACTTATCAGCAAGAATTTGTTCACTTTTCTGCATGTATACTGTAATACATTTCTTTAAAATAGTTTTTGGGCCAATGTTGTGGTGCAGAGTTAGACTTATTCCCAAGAAGCTGGTATCCCATATTAGCACCAGTTCAAATTCCAGCCTCACTTTTTCCCCAAGCCTAACCTCTTCAAATCCAGCTCTGTGCAAACGTGCCTGGGAAAGCAGCACAAGATGGCCAAAGTACTTAGATTTTTGCTACCCTTGTGGGAGACTGGGGATAGAATTCCAGGTCCAGGCCCAGCTATTTTGACCATTTGGGAAATGAACCAGCACTTGGAAGTTCTCTGTGAATTTGAAATAAACAAAATATGTATATAAAAAGAATAATGCTGCTTTTCTTTCTTTAAAAAAAGTGTATTTAAAAATAGAGACAGAGGAAGAGGGTGCTCCTATCCACTGGTTCAGATCCAGGGAGCTTGCAAAAGTCAGGGATGGGCCACGCAGAAGTCAGGAGTCAGGAACCTAAGCTGGCTCTCCAGGAGACAGGGACTCACCACGCTGGGCCATGACTACAGCCCCTTCCCCAGAGTGTGCATTAGCAGGAAGCTGGAACTAGGAGCAGAGCTAGGACTGGAACCCAGGATTCTGGAATTCTCATCTGGGATTTGGACATCTCTGGCTGTGTTTCACCTGTTCTGCCCAACTTCTGCCTCAGTTGTTGCCCTTTACCATCTATGCTCACTTGATTTCATGTCAGTCAAATGCAATTCAGCAAAACAAATACAGTGAGGTCAAGTAGTTTTTTTTTTTCAAATTAGCAGTGATATAAATCACAATGGGTACACTATATAGAAAATACAATTCATATTTGACTTTATTAAGACAGTTCACATACCAAGGCAAGGAACCATCTCAGGATTATCCACAGCACACAGGGGAATGGCATGCCAATATATAAATAGATGCGGTGAAGTAAAAAGAAATTTGTCAGAACAAGACAGAATCAACAGAGAGATCCAATAACAACGGAAAAACAAAGCTGCAACTGGAAGTGGAGGTTTATTGTTGTTTTCTTCTTTTTAACCATTGAAATTCCCAGCTCCTATGTCTAGGTAAAATAAATAGCAAAAACCTTGCTACATAACTAGGACTCTAAGAGAATACAAGGCTATTCCTCAAAGTAGAGTTTTCTAATTGTTCCCCAGAAAACTGGGGCTGGAGGTTGGCTCCAAACGGCTTCATGAACTTGAACTCACCAGTCCCACTCCCTCCACTCACACACACCTCATACTGGTAGCTCTGCGACAGCGTCCCCGCCCCGCCCACGTCCACCAGAGGACCCACACCACCACACCCAGCCCCGGCAGGGAAGAAGCGGCCCTCGGCCACAGACACCCCACACCCTGACCCCACCGCCACAGCCCCAGCCCCGGCCCCGCCGCGCCCACACAGCCGCGCGGCCACCAGCGCCAACACAGACGCCAAGAACAGAGAAGACACCGCCGCCAGCGCCACCACCAGCGACACCGTCAGCGCCTCCGCCTGCCCAGCCTCGCCCCCCAAACCCCCCACACCCGCCTGCCCCGCCTGCCCCGCCTGCCCCGCCGGCGCGTCGGGCCGCGGCAGGTAGGGCTGCGAGAAGCCGTCCACCAGCAGCACGTGCAGCGCCACGCTGGCCGAGAGCGGCGGCTCGCCGTGGTCGCGCACCTGCACCAGCAGCCGCTGCTGCGGCGCGTCGCGCTCGCTCACAGGCCGCGCCGTGCGCACCTCGCCGCTGTGCGCCCACACGCCGAACAGCCCGGGCTCCGTGGCCTGCAGCAGCTCGTACGACAGCCACGCGTTGCGGCCCGAGTCGCCGTCCACCGCCACCACCTTGCTCACCACGTAGCCCGCCTCGGCGCCGCGCGGCACCAGCTCGGGGCACGCGCCCGCCGCAGAGCCGTTGCGCGGCGGGTACAGCACGCGCGGCGCGTGGTCGTTGGCGTCGCGCAGCACCACGCGCACGCGCGCCTCGCCGCTCAGCGCCGGAGACCCGCCGTCCGACGCGCGCACGCCGAACTCGAAGGCGCGCAGGGTCTCGTAGTCGAGCGCGCGCAGCGCGAACAGCTGCCCGCTCGCCGCGTCCAGGGCCACCAGCGCGCCCACGTCCACCTGCTGCGGCCGAGCCTGTCCCTGTGGCTGCTGCGTTGTCTGGTCTTGTGTGAGCAGCGAGTAGGTGAGCTGGGCGTTGGTGCCCGCGTCCCTGTCGCTGGCGCTCACGCTGCCGATGTGCAGCGCGGGGCTGTTGTTCTCCAGCACGAACAGGGTGTACAGGGCCTGGCTGAAGGTGGGCGCGTTGTCGTTGACGTCGGACACGTGCACTGTCACGTTGTGCTGGCTCTGCAGCCTGGGCGTGCCCAGGTCTGAGACGGTGATGGTGATGGTGTACTGGGCCCTGTCCTCCCTGTCCAGGGGCCTCTCCGTTGCTAGAGTGTAGAAGTTCTTGAAAGTGGATGTCAAAAGGAAGGGAATGTCATCTTGGACAGAGCAAATCATCTTCCCATTGTCCCCGGAGTCCGGATCAGACACACTGAAAACTGCCACTACAGTCTCGGGTGAGTTTTCTGGGATGGGGCTGGTGAGTGTGGCCATGGTCAGCTCTGGTGCGTTGTCGTTCACGTCCAGCACCTCTACCACTACGATGCATTTTCCTGAAAAGCCCCCACCATCGGTAGCTACGATTTCCACATTGTAACTTGTAGTCATCTCGAAGTCCAATGCCCCTTTCAGGCGAATTTCTCCAGTGACTTCGTCTATCCCAAATGGTTGAGTGATTTCGCTGCCTTGGAATAGAGCATAGGTCACTCTCCCGTATGCTCCGGCGTCTAAATCCTGGGCGGAGACGGTGGCAACCAAGGAGTCAGGCGGGCTGTTTTCGGGAACCTGAACCTCATACTGTGACTGTAGAAACTCGGGGGCATTGTCGTTGCTGTCCACGACTTCGACACGCACCGCCGCGGCCCCTGACCTGGGTGGGACTCCTCCGTCCAGTGCCGTGAGAGTTAACCCGAGCTCGGGCTGCTCCTCCCGGTCCAGCACTTTGTCCAGCACCAGCTCCGGGTACTTGCGACCATCTGCACGGTTATGAGTGACGACGTGGAAGTGCGAATTGGGGCTGACTGTGTAGTTCTGAACCGTGTTGCTTCCCACGTCCAAGTCCTGGGCTGTTTTCAAAGGAAACACAGAACCTGGCTGGGCGCTCTCTGGGATTTTGAGTAGCACTTCCCGCTCCAGGAACTCGGGGGAATGATCGTTTATGTCTGTGAGCTGCAGCTCAGCCTGCACAAACTGCACTGGGTTCTCTAACAATAGTTGGAAATGCAACACACAGGGTTCTGTCGCCCCGCACAGCACCTCCCGGTCCAGTTTCTCAGAAAGAAGCAAATCTCCTGTCTTTCTATCAAGCTGCAAGAGCTGTTTGTTTGCTTTGTAATGGATCTGAGCGCCCCGAGCTGCCAGTTCTCCCACCGCCAGTCCCAGGTCTTCAGCCAGATTGGCCACGAAATGGCCACTTTCTGTCTCTTCTGGAACAGAATATCTAATTGTATCAGAACCAGCCTCCCACCAAAGCAACAAAATAACAAAGAGGGTAACTTGCCTTTTGCGTGCTGTTTTTGCTCGTGCAGTCTCCATTATGCAGACCTGGTCCAGAAAATGCAGTTTCTTCAGCTCAGCATACAGTCCACCCAGTTTAGTTATCCTCCAGTTATATCTCACTCACTGACTTGCACTTAAGACGAGTGGGCTCTCTCCCGGAGCATCTCTCCCCCTAGATCTCACCGAAAATGCGTCCTTCTTTCAGAGAACATTCAGAGTTCTGATGCCCAGCTTAATGGCGACTGGGCTAACTGCGGAGCCGGCTATTCACACTCCTAAGCCTGCAGCGCCACCAGGCGTCCTTAGTTACTATTGCACGCAACATTGGCTGTTTTCATTCTATACAGTGAATGATGGAAGAATCATATTGAGAGCTTTAGTTTTATGAAAGGGCTGCCAAACTTCTCCAAGGTGGCCAAATCATCCGTTCCACTAGCAATGAAGAAGAGTTGTGTTGCGCCACATCTCGGTTGGCATTTCGTGGTGTCAATATTTCCAGGCTTTGGTCAGTAGCTCCATGTTACGTTGATCTGTATTTCCATGCGGCCGTAAAATGTGGAGCACTTTTTCATATGCTTATTTGACAAGTGAGAATCTTTGCCAAATGGTTTATTCAAGGCTTTGGACTTTTTTTTAAAGTATTTTCTTACTTGGAAAGCAGAATTACAGAGAGGCAAAGACAACGCTACAACAGTTGGGGTTCGGGCAAAAGGAAGACCAGGAGCTACTGATTCCTTCCAGGTCTTCCTCAATAGTGGGGGGAACCCAAGAGGAGACTTAACCTGCTTTTCCACAGGTCTACTGGTCCATTTCAGATGACGCCGTCTTGTTTCCTTACCGTTGAGAGCATTGCTAGACCGTCACATGCGTGTTTTGCAGCTATTTTCCCTCAATCGGTGGCTTCTCTTTTCATTACCTTGGCAGTATCTTTGGCAGGTACCAAGTTTTAAGGAAGGCTACTTCATTTAATCCTTCCTGTATGAATCATGTCTTCCTGTGTTATCTCCAGGTGGTTTTTTTTTGAGTTTTTTTTTCTTTTGTAAATCTGTATAAGCTTTGTGTACAGCTCATTGGTTATCACGAAAATATACGATGAGATTATCTTTAGGATAATTTTGATTTTGATAGTTTGAGGAAAAACTGATGTAGTCCCAACACTGAGTTTTCTAACTAGTGAGTATGGAATATTAGTTTCTTCACATCTTCATAATTATCTCAGAAATGTTTTTACAGTTCTCAGGGTAGAAAAATTCTAAATATTATAGTTGTTCCTGTGTACTAAAATTACAGTAAATTATATTTTCCATTTTTATTGCTGTGTAGAAATACAGTTCATATTTGTGTTGATTTGTGTCACCTGGCATTGCTAACTTCATTCTTCCTAGGGGGTTGAAGAATCTTTGTGATGGTGTAAAATCACAAATCCTTCTTTTTTAAAAAGATATTTTTATTCCTTCCCTTTTAAATGGGCCTTTAATTACTTATTTCGTCGGTTATGGTCTATGATGAAATATAGAAGCAGGAGGGTTGAGTAGCCCTGCTTCATTCTTCTCTAAGGCAAAGTTCCCCTCTCATTTGTCACTGCTGACAGTCACTCTTGTTTGTAAAGAAACTCTGAAACTTCCTTTCCATTTCAGTTTGTTAACAATTTTATCATCAACTGGTTTATCTAGTCACTTTTCCTCTATCCATTGTGATGATCATATGACGTGCTCTGCTTAATCAATTTTTATGGTGAGTCATACCATTAACCTACAGCTATTAAAAACACTTGCATTCCTAAGATAATCCTCACTCTAATCATTATTATTTCCCTTTTATTTATACAGTTCAAATCTAATTTGTTCATTTTTAAAGATGAAGATATCTCTCCTTATGAAAGAGATGAGCTTATAATTTCCCTTTCTTACAATGTTCTGTTCAAGCTTGGTTGTTATAACCTGTTCAGATTATGCTGATACTGAAATGCTATAGGAAATGTCGTCCATTCTGAGTTTCTATAAATTGGTTTAATTCTTGAGTTATTTGGAAAAATTCACCGATGTGAATTGAAATAAAAAGGTTTTTTTAATACATATAACACAACTTTCTTTAAAATGTAATGCGTCGGGGCCAGCACTTGAGCTCAACAGCTTCACCTTGTCCCATCCAGTATGGATGCCAATTGGTGTCCTAGCTGGTCCACTTCGGATCTAGCTCTGGAGATCCGGAAGATCTCCTGGATGCTGGCTCTGCATCAGCTCAGCTCTAAATATTGCAGCCATTGCAGCCATTTGGGGAATGAACCTCTCTATCTGTCTTTTTCTATGTATGCATGTCTTCCAAATAAAAACAAAATAAATCTTTTTAAAAATGCAATAAGCAAGGGCTGATGCTGTGTTGTAGCAGGCATAATTGCCCACCTGTGGTGCCAGCAATCCATATGGGTGCTTGTTGGAGTTCCAGCTGTTCCACTTCTAATGCAGCTTCCTGCTAATGTGCCTGGAAAGGTAGCAGAAGATGGTCCAAGTACTTAGGCTGCTGAACCCACATGAACGCAGAAGAGCCTCCTAACTATTTTTATACCAGCCCAGCTCTGCTCTGTACAGCCATTTAGCTAGTGAACAAGTGGATGAATGATCTATCCTTTTCAGTCTCTCCCTCCCTCTAGAATTCTGCCTTTCACAAAAATAAATAAATCTTTAAGAAATATGAGGGCCCAGAATGGTAACCTAGAGGCTAAAGGTCTCACCTTGCATGTGCTGGGATCCCTTATCGGCATTGGTTCTAATCCCAGCAGCCCTGCTTCCCATCCAGCTCCCTGCTTGTGGCCTGGGAAAGCAGTCGAGGACAGCCCAAAGCCTTAGGACCCTGCACCCACATGGGAGACCTGGAAGAGCTCCTAGCTCTTAGCTTCATATCAGTTCAGATGTGGCCACTTGGGGAGTGAACCAGGGGGTGGGAGATCTTTCTCTCCTTTTCTCTGTAAATGTGACTTTCCAATAAAGATAAACAAATCTAAAAAAAAAACAGCAAATAAATATACGATGAGTAAAATACCTTTCCGTTTTCATAAATTGTGTTTAAATAATGTTTTCTCTTATATATGAATTTTTAAGTTTATTGATATGAACTTGTAACAATACCTTTTCATTAAAAAAAAAGTAACACTGTGATTCTATTTATAAGATTCTTTTTAAAGTTTTTTTAAATTGGAAAGTTAGATTTTTGCAGAGAAAAGGAGACAGAAAGTTTTTTCATTCACTGTTTCACTCCCCGAATGGCAACAAGGGCCAGAGTTGAGTTGATCTGAAGGCAGGAGCCAGGAGCCTCCTCTGGATCTCCTGTGTAGGTACAGGGTTCCAAGGACAGGAGTCATCCTGCACTGCCTTCCCAGACCACTAGCAGGGAGCTGGATGGTAAATGGGGCAACCAGAATGTGAACCAGAGCCCATAGGCGATGCTGGGGCTTGTCGATGTAAGATTAACCAATTAAACTATCACACCACCCTCTTTTTTAAACCAAAAAATATGTATTTGGATGGCACAGAGAGAAGGATATCTTCTGCCAGCTGGTTCACTTAACTAATGCCTGTAATAGCTGGGGCTGAGCCAGGCTAAAGCCAGTAGCCAACTGGTCGCATTCACGGGTTGCAGAGACCCAAGTGCTTAGGCCTTTATCTTCAAAATTTCATCTAGGATGCCCGTGTTACAAGCAATGGGTTAACGCCCTGCACCACAACTTAGGTCCTTCCATTTTAAAAGTATTTTGTAAAGTTTAATAGTACAGGACAAGAAGGTCTTCAAGTGATAAGAGCACACCGACTTCAGAACACATGTCCCCAAAAAGTTTGTGTTGCTCTCCTTACATACTGTGGCTAGAAACAAGAGCAAAGGAATTGTAAAAGATAAACACATGATAGTACCATGTGAGAAAATACTCACTGAAATTCAGGTTATTATCCAGTCTAAATTTTTGTAATATAACAAATTGGCCTAATTTCAAAAGGCATGTATATTGTGAATGTTATTTGGTGACAACTGATCCATTTTACACTGATTGATACTGGTGGCAGCTGAGGCAAGATCTGTGCTTTTTAATACAAGCAAGAAAGAGGTAGGTGTGCCCAGTAACTTTGGGATAATTGTACCAACTGGAGTCTGACATGAACACAACAGTGAACCTGGATTTTCAGGATGTTGAAATTCATTGGTGGCATGTCAACCACATTCCTTGTGATCATATGTATAAGCTTGGGCAGCTTATATAAATGGACAGGTTGACTGACATCTTTTTTGTCTGTATTGAGTACGATCTCTTCTCCGGTTTTTAAATTGAATAAAGGCCACAAATTAGGTCTCCAGATTGACTTAAAGGACCCCTGTGATCAGTAATTAGGTGAAAAGCGCAAGTACTGAAACTGCAGTAGGTGGGCATTTCAGATTTAAAAACAAATGTTAGGATGTAAAGCAAAATATATTTGGCCAAAATTGCAAACTGCCTTACAGTTATATATGCATAGTTTAACTAGTTAGAGAGGGCTTATTGTACATGAAATCAGACAATTGAGATTCAAATACAGTATCAGTCCACTATTTTTTCATGCAAATGTAATGGCATGCTTGATAAATTTTATCAACTCAAGATCATTGAGACTTACATTATAGAAAAAAAAAACCCAAACGATAGTTAAGCAAAAGAAGAAAGCACGGTGTTGGCTGATGAGGGCCGCTCCTACCTGCAAAGTAATATGAAGTAAAACAAAAAACTGGGATCAATGATGATTCCAATCAAAAAGAATCGCAGGCATTTCTTTGGAATGTTAGAAATCTGGGGAAAGCTTCCGCCAAAACAAAACACTAACATCGCTTGGACGTGGACTTCACAGGCAGGAGCAGGCATAACTGATACTCGCCAGACCTGTGTGCACTTTTGAGAAACTTACACTCTAATTCAGGTCTGGGATTTGAAAAAAAAAGGGGGGGGAACGAGGAATGATATCAAATAGCTTTTTAATATATTTATTTAATGAAAAGGATGGCAAATCATGAGATACTCTTAACGTTTATAAGAGAAAATTATCTTTTAAAATTTACTATTAGTATTTATACAACACAAAATATGCTGGGTAAGTAGCAACCATTTGAGATGAGCGTGAGAAAAACCTGCTCACAGCAGGAGAGGAGGTGCCATTTAGAAGGAAAAAAGTATGTCACGACTTTTGCCAGCGTTCTAGTGGTCTTAACCGCAAAGGTGAAAATATAACGAATTTGAAATATACTAGACATGAAAAGATAAATGTAAAAGCAGATACCACGAATATATACAAATTCGGGATTACAAAAAAGCTTCAAAGTTATTCATTGAAATTACATTTTGAAAACCACAAATTTATCTTCATGCTATATGATTTATACTTATTGAAACATTAATCACACAAGAGAAGCTCGAATATGAAAAAACCAACCCAACATAGTGTAATTTTAACATGATAAATGCAATTAACACCAATAAAAAGGGCATACACTCCTCCCAAGCGTTGGAGGGACATGCACAGAGTCGGCCATTCAGTGTGACGGCTTGGACACCAATACCATGCGAGATATTGTGATGGGAAAATTACTAATTTTTATATTCACTGATCAAATTTTCATGCTTAGTTAAACACAGAGCTATTACTACCATTTGGGTTTTCATTTTGCCCACTGTCCTGAACAAAGACACTGGGTAAAATCGGCTTCATGAATTTGAACTCACCAGTCCCACTCCCTCCACTCACACACACCTCATACTGGTAGCTCTGCGACAGCGTCCCCGCCCCGCCCACGTCCACCAGAGGACCCACACCACCACACCCAGCCCCGGCAGGGAAGAAGCGGCCCTCGGCCACAGACACCCCACACCCTGACCCCACCGCCACAGCCCCAGCCCCGGCCCCGCCGCGCCCACACAGCCGCGCGGCCACCAGCGCCAACACAGACGCCAAGAACAGAGAAGACACCGCCGCCAGCGCCACCACCAGCGACACCGTCAGCGCCTCCGCCTGCCCAGCCTCGCCCCCCAAACCCCCCACACCCGCCTGCCCCGCCTGCCCCGCCTGCCCCGCCGGCGCGTCGGGCCGCGGCAGGTAGGGCTGCGAGAAGCCGTCCACCAGCAGCACGTGCAGCGCCACGCTGGCCGAGAGCGGCGGCTCGCCGTGGTCGCGCACCTGCACCAGCAGCCGCTGCTGCGGCGCGTCGCGCTCGCTCACAGGCCGCGCCGTGCGCACCTCGCCGCTGTGCGCCCACACGCCGAACAGCCCGGGCTCCGTGGCCTGCAGCAGCTCGTACGACAGCCACGCGTTGCGGCCCGAGTCGCCGTCCACCGCCACCACCTTGCTCACCACGTAGCCCGCCTCGGCGCCGCGCGGCACCAGCTCGGGGCACGCGCCCGCCGCAGAGCCGTTGCGCGGCGGGTACAGCACGCGCGGCGCGTGGTCGTTGGCGTCGCGCAGCACCACGCGCACGCGCGCCTCGCCGCTCAGCGCCGGAGACCCGCCGTCCGACGCGCGCACGCCGAACTCGAAGGCGCGCAGGGTCTCGTAGTCGAGCGCGCGCAGTGCGAACAGCTGCCCACTCGCCGCGTCCAGGGCCACCAGCGCGCCCACGTCCACCTGCTCCTGTCCCTGTCCCTGTGGCTGCTGCGTTGCCTGGTCTTGTGTAAGCAGCGAGTAGGTGAGCTGGGCGTTGGTGCCCGCGTCCCTGTCGCTGGCGCTCACGCTGCCGATGTGCAGCGCGGGGCTGTTGTTCTCCAGCACGAACAGGGTGTACAGGGCCTGGCTGAAGGTGGGCGCGTTGTCGTTGACGTCGGACACGTGCACTGTCACATTGTGCTGGCTCTGCAGCCTGGGCGTGCCCAGGTCAGAGACGGTGATGGTGATGGTGTACTGAGCCCTGGCCTCCCTGTCCAGTGCTGCGTTTGCCACGAGAGTGTAGAAGTTCTCCACAGACGGTTTCAGGAAGAAAGGCACATCATCTTGGATGGAGCACACGACCTTCCCATTGTCTCCAGAATCCAGGTCAGTGACACTGAAGATGGCCACCACAGTCTCTCCAGAGTTCTCGGGAATGGGGCTGGTAAGCGAGGACACTGTCAGCTCTGGTGCGTTGTCGTTCACGTCCACCACCTGAACCAGGATTGTAGATTTTCCCACAAGGCCTCCACCATCCTTGGCCTCCACGAACACTTCATACCCGTGCACTGTCTCAAAGTCCAAGTCGCGGACCAGTCTCACATCACCGGTTACTGGATCTAATTGAAAAGTTCTGAGAATGTCCTCAGAAGCAGCAGAAAACCTATAGGAGATGGCCCCAAAGCTTCCGGCATCTAAATCAGAAGCTGAAATAGTGATGATCACGGAACCCACTGGGCTGCTCTCCGGAATCTGCACCTCATAGACCGGGCGCGCAAAAGCTGGCGCGTTGTCGTTTACGTCCAGGACCATAATACGGATCCGCGCGGTCCCGGACCTGGCCGGATAGCCGCCGTCCAGCGCCGTGAGCCGCAAGTTCATCTCAGGCTGCTGCTCCCGGTCCAGTGCATTGTCCAGCACCAGTTCGGGAAACTTTCTCCCATCCCTGCGGCTGCTCGTGAGGACGTGGAAATGGGAATTGGGGTCAATGGTGTAGTTTTGGAGACTGTTAAGCCCCACATCCAAGTCCTCAGCACTTCCCAATTGGAACTTTGTTCCCGGCGGAGTGCTTTCCAGGATTGTCAGCCGCATTTCCTCTTCGAAGAACACCGGGCAGTGGTCGTTCACATCTGTCACCTGGAGCTCGCTAGTAAGAAACTGCAGGGGGTTATGCAGCAGTATTTGGAAGTGCAGCACGCAGGGTTCCGTGGGGCCACACAGCTCCTCCCGGTCCAGTTTCTCAGCGAGCAGCAGGTCACCGGTCTGCTTGTTAAGCTGGAAATACTGCTTACTTCCTTTGGACACCACCTGTGCCCCCCTTGAGGCCAGCTCCTCCACCCTTAGCCCCAAATCCTTTGCCACATTTGCTATTACAAAACCCTTGTCTTTTTCCTCGGCCACAGAATAGCGTCTCGACTCAGACCCAGCAAGAAACCCACCCATGAAAACAAAGAGAAGCAGGAGGACTTGCCTTTGTCTAAGAGAGTGCTCGCCTCTGGACCTCATTGCCTTCTCTGCCATATGTTCCCAGCGGCGTCGCCAAGCTGAGCCTCAGACAAAGTAGGGAAAAGCAATCTTTTCACCTCTCAACCTTCTGAGGTGGCCTAGCAGATCATCGTCTTAAGAGGCGCGATACTGCTGGCTGATAATTTCCCCGTGTTCACAACTCCCCCCCAGATAACTCCGCGGAATCCGTGTCGTCAGAGTTTGTACCACACAAAGGTTTCCTTCGCCTTTGTTAGTCAACAGCGCCACCATGCGTTCACTGGCAATTTAAAAATCTTGGAGAGGGTTCCTTTTTTCCATGTTTGCTGTTTGATCATTTATTTCCCCATATCAAGCTCAGGTGAAACTATTAGAGCAGTTTCTCATGCTATTTGAATTAAGTAAAGCAAAGCCTAGGAAAATTAAATGCGATCCTATCCTCAAGAAAAATGTCTGGTACAGTTTTTATTTACACGGTTTTTGCTTACGTGTCCACATACTAGGTTACTGGCTTTCCCACCCCATCAGTCAGCATTAATTTCATACAAACTTCAAAATAGTTTGCTCTGATAAGCATGCATAACTATCCTCTTTGTATTTTTGCATTTACAGTCAGAAAAACATTACAAACACAACTTCAAGATAGGTACTAAAAACTGTAATAATGATCATGTGTGTGGGGGGAGACCCAACAGGGTACAAATGCCTACTCCTTCCACACTTCCAGACTCAAGTAACACAATGCTTCCTCAAATCACAGTAATTTTCACAATCACTAGCTTGAATTCTGTCAACTTAATTCCACAAATATCACATTTGTAGAAGCTTACATTTAATACAATAATGCAATACCTATCTCCAGCTTTACTTCTAATGGAGTGGACATGTTTATAAACAAATATGTAAATAATAGCAATACTACTATCTTGAACATTATAATGAGCTCGCTGAAAGCATCCAGTAAGGGAACCTGACCTGAGGGCATCACAAAGAAACTTGCACCATTTAATCTGGAACATGAACGAGGAGGAGAAGCACACCACTGAGAGAAGATTCCGGGAGAGGAAAAGCATGGCTAGTCCAGATCTTGAAGGAAGAATAGCTTACCCAAAGCAGTGTCTTAAGAGCAAGTGGGAAGAGAAGAGAATGAAGAAACAGGGCAAAGAATGGATGCTTGCATTTTATTCAAAAAACAAAAGGAAGCCATTTGAAAGTTTTAGGCAGAAAAATGAAATAATACAATATCATGTGTTTAATCTAGTTTCTTTTGTATATCTACAAAGTTATCAAGAATGTTATATGGTGACTCATTGAGTCTAGTTTTAATATTAGTGATAATAGGAATTACACTTCTATATATTTGAGCATAATGTCCAGATAATGAAATAGCAGTTATTGGTGAATTATGTGGCTTACCAGAGAACCTACAATCATTTACAACCTACAACCTAGAACTCATTGATCAGAGACCTCAAATGCCAAGATGGTAATCTCCAGCACTGCCATCCTCAAAATAACAGCTTTGCACATATATTGTCATTTTAATAATATTCAAATATACGTAGAATGGCTTAAAGTTTAAGGATAAGATAACATTCAGGATAACATGCATTGTAAATGTACGGATCAGAAGTTAAACTGCAACAAGTGAAGAAGTATGGGTGAATTATTTAGGGAATTATAGAAGAAAATTTAAATTATAAACTTGAACACAAAATTTCCCCATAAACCAGTGAACAGAAAGAGATTCAAATCAAGCAGTTAAAAAAAAAGGAGGGGGCGTGTATGTTGAAGGAAAGAGACAGTAAGGATTGTCACTAAATGCAGACATACGAAAAACAGTGAACAGTTTGAATAGCAAAAGTAGTATAATTTGGGGAATTTAAAAAATATGTGTGGGACTCCTCACCTCCTTTTTGGGCTCCTTGCTCTACTGCACAGTCTAGCTTTCTGCTGTGGTATACTTTGGGAGATAGCAGACAATGACTTAAGTACTTGAGTTGCTGCCCCTCTTGTGGGAGACTTGTACTGAGTTCCTGGATCCTGGCTCCGCCTGCTCCAACTCTGGATGTTACAGCATCTGAGGAATGAGCCAGTAAAAATTCTCTCCTTCTAATAAAATAAGTGGATAATTTTTTTAAAAAAATTAAATGTCACTCATTATACATCAGACTATTTAATTTCAGTAAAATTTATCCTTCAAGTATTTAGTGTGCTTAAATAAAATATCCTTCCATCAGCCATTCATTTTATTAAGAACTTTGATGTTCTAGTCACTGTGTTAATCATGTAATAATATGGGGAAATCTACTGATGAACATTATGTTAAGCAACCAATAAAAGCATTGTAAAGTCAAGAGAATTGATGGAGTAACATAGGAGTATTCATTGCAAAACAGACATAAATACAACCCTTGTCCCTCAAAGGCTTATTTGTGATGTAATCCCAAGTACTTGGGAAAAGTTTAAACAGACAATGCTGGAGGTCTGCTTCAAGTTCTGGCTGCTTCACTTCCCGCTCAGATCCTGGCTGCTGACCCAGGAAAGCAGTAGAAGATGGCCCTGTGCTTGGGAATCTTGCCATCCAAAATAGGGATCTCATCCACAGGAGAGATCTAGTTCCTGGCTTCTTTCTTATAACATTTATTTTATTTTTGTTGGACAGTCAGATACATAGAGAGGAGGAGAGACACAGAGAAAGATCTTCCATTGACTAGTTCACTATCCAACTGGCCACAGTAGCCAGCCAGAGCTGAGCTGATCCAAAGCCAGAACCAGGAGCTTCCTTCAGGTCAGGTCTCCCATGTGAGTAGAGGGTTCCAAGGCTTGGGGCCACCCTGCACTGCTTTCCCAAGCTGCAAGCAGGGAGCTGGATGTGAAACGGGGCTGCCAGAATTACAACCAGAGCTCTCATACCGGATCCCAGCATGTGCAAGGTCAGGATTTAGCCATTAGGCTACCACACCAGGCCTCTGATTCCTGGCTTTGATGAGGCCCACTGCAGTTATTTGGGGATAATGGAAGTGAATGGAAGATTGCCATTCTCTGTCTCTCAAAGAAAATAAATTTTGTTTAAAAAGAAAAATACAGGGCCCGGCGCAGTGGCGCAAGTGGTTAAAGGTCCTCGCCTTGCACGCCCGGGATCCCATATGGGCGCCGGTTCTAATCCCGGCAGCCCTGCTTCCCTTCCAGCTCCCTGCCTGTGGCCCGGGAAGGCAGTCGAGGACGGCCCAAAGCTTTGGGACCCTGCACCCGCGTGGGAGACCCGAAAGAGGCTCCTGGCTTCGGATCGGCATAGCATCGACCATTGCGCTCACTTGGGGAGTGAATCATCGGACGGAAGATCTTCCTCTCTGTCTCTCCTCTCTGTATATCCGCCTTTCCAATGAAAAAATAATAAAAAATAAATCTTTAAAAAAAAAAAAAAGAAAAATACAACGGCAAACCACATCTAAAGCTTCTAAAACTTCATAAAGAACAAAAATATATAGCCCCTCTTATTTTGGGATTTTAATTAAGTACTGAGTAAAAGGATTTTTCATTATTAAAACATTTTTAAAGGACCTGATTAGAATATGTAGGTTTAGACAGAACTATCTGAAATACAACATGCATATAATATGCCTTTTAAAATCATTGGACATATGCTATCTAATCACATTTAGAATTCGAATGAGTGATTTAAGACAACGGAATCTTTACACTAACAATGTGAATGTTTTGTAGAATCCGAAAAAGTTCTCATAATCTTTAAAGCTAACATTTGCAGATATATTTGGATAAACAAGGGGAAGATACTATTTTATTCAGAAACACACGTTAATGACAGCCCGTGTAAGTTCAGAAGCAAAAGACTGGTCTAAGAGGACAAAGCAAGCACAAAGATTGCAGGCTGATGAAATATAATCCGTGTAATGACACTAAACACCTTAAATGTTGATCTTCACAACTGACAAGGAAGGGTAGAAAATGAAAATTTTTAGAGTTTTTTTGAAATATGCAACTTAGTTTCACATTTTAAATCAAATAAGGTTACAAAGAAACAAAGCAAAATTAGAATGCATAGAAAATTTACATTTTTACATCATCACATCCACCCTAAAGCTACATTTACTTCTGGAATATCAGTACCATTCACAGAAGGGGGATAGGGTCGTGATTTTCAAAGAAAGTCATTTCCAACAGACAAGATGCTAAAGAGGAAAAAAAATCCCATATATTAACTAATATTAGACACAATACAATTTTAATTGCATTTAATTATATTCAAAACTATCCCTGAAACTAGGGTTTGCTTCATCAACCCTCACTGAATCATGAACCAGCAAGCTGGGAATAATCGGCTTCATGAACTTGAACTCACCAGTCCCACTCCCTCCACTCACACACACCTCATACTGGTAGCTCTGCGACAGCGTCCCCGCCCCGCCCACGTCCACCAGAGGACCCACACCACCACACCCAGCCCCGGCAGGGAAGAAGCGGCCCTCGGCCACAGACACCCCACACCCTGACCCCACCGCCACAGCCCCAGCCCCGGCCCCGCCGCGCCCACACAGCCGCGCGGCCACCAGCGCCAACACAGACGCCAAGAACAGAGAAGACACCGCCGCCAGCGCCACCACCAGCGACACCGTCAGCGCCTCCGCCTGCCCAGCCTCGCCCCCCAAACCCCCCACACCCGCCTGCCCCGCCTGCCCCGCCTGCCCCTCCGGCGCGTCGGGCCGCGGCAGGTAGGGCTGCGAGAAGCCGTCCACCAGCAGCACGTGCAGCGCCACGCTGGCCGAGAGCGGCGGCTCGCCGTGGTCGCGCACCTGCACCAGCAGCCGCTGCTGCGGCGCGTCGCGCTCGCTCACAGGCCGCGCCGTGCGCACCTCGCCGCTGTGCGCCCACACGCCGAACAGCCCGGGCTCCGTGGCCTGCAGCAGCTCGTACGACAGCCACGCGTTGCGGCCCGAGTCGCCGTCCACCGCCACCACCTTGCTCACCACGTAGCCCGCCTCGGCGCCGCGCGGCACCAGCTCGGGGCACGCGCCCGCCGCAGAGCCGTTGCGCGGCGGGTACAGCACGCGCGGCGCGTGGTCGTTGGCGTCGCGCAGCACCACGCGCACGCGCGCCTCGCCGCTCAGCGCCGGAGACCCGCCGTCCGACGCGCGCACGCCGAACTCGAAGGCGCGCAGGGTCTCGTAGTCGAGCGCGCGCAGCGCGAACAGCTGCCCGCTCGCCGCGTCCAGGGCCACCAGCGCGCCCACGTCCACCTGCTGCGGCCGAGCCTGCCCCTGTCCCTGTCCCTGCCCCTGCCCCTGCCCCTGCTCCTGTCCCTGTGGCTGCTGCGTTGCCTGGTCTTGTGTGAGCAGCGAGTAGGTGAGCTGGGCGTTGGTGCCCGCGTCTCTGTCGCTGGCGCTCACGCTGCCGATGTGCAGCGCGGGGCTGTTGTTCTCCAGCACGAACAGAGTGTACAGGGCCTGGCTGAAGGTGGGCGCGTTGTCGTTGACGTCGGACACGTGCACTGTCACGTTGTGCTGGCTCTGCAGCCTGGGCGTGCCCAGGTCTGAGATGGTGATGGTGATGGTGTACTGAGCCCTGGCCTCCCTGTCCAGTGCTGCGTTTGCCACGAGAGTGTAGAAGTTCTCCACAGACGGTTTCAGGAAGAAAGGCACATCATCTTGGATGGAGCACACGATTCTTCCGTTGTCTCCCGAGTCAGGATCTGAAACGCTGAACACAGCCACCACAGTCTCCTCCGAGTTTTCTGGGATCTGAGTAATGAGTGTGGAGATGGTCAGTTCTGGAGGGTTGTCATTCAAATCCATCACCTGAACATGTACCACGCAACTTCCGGAGAGTCCTCCACCGTCAGTGGCCTGAATCGTGACTGTGTAAGTCTTGATTGATTCGAAATCCAGTTCCTGGTTTAGAATGAGCTCACCGGACTTTTCTTTTATTTGAAATGTTTTGCGAACATCCTCAGAGGCTTGGGAAAATACGTAAGATATTTCTCCATAGGCTCCATCGTCTAAATCCCTAGCGAGAACAGTGGCCACCTGGGAGCCCACGGGGCTGTTCTCTGGCACTTGCACCTCATAGAGCATCTGTGTGAACTCAGGGGCATTGTCATTGATGTCTAGGACTTCTATGCGGACCAGGGCGGTGCCAGACCTGGATGGCGTCCCGCCGTCCAGAGCTGTGAGAATCAACCTGATCTCAGCCTCCTCCTCGCGATCCAGGGCTTTGTCCAGCACCAGCTGAGGCGGCAGCATCATGCCATCGGGGCTCGCTTGTAGCTTCAGGTGGAAGTGGAAATTGGGGCTGATGGTGTAGTTTTGGAGACCATTACTTCCTATGTCTGAGTCCTGGGCACCTTCTATTAGGAAAGTAGTTCCAGGAGACAGACTCTCTGGGATTTTCAAAATGATTTCCTTGTCCAGAAAAACGGGAGAGTGATCATTTATATCCCTAATGCGCAGCTCGGCCTGAAAAAACTGCAAGGGTTTTTCCAGTAGTACCTGCAAAGGCAGCACACAGGGCTCCGTGGGGCCGCACAATGCCTCCCGGTCCAGCTTCTCACTTAATAGCAAATCCCCGGTCTGCCTGTCCAACCGCAAACCTATTTTTTTCCCTTTGGAAATGATCTGGGCCCCCCGCGCAGCCAGTTCTCCTACCTCCAGCCCCAGGTCTTTTAACACATTGGCCACAAAAGAGCCACTCTCAGTTTCCTCGGCCACCGAATAGCGCCCAGGCTCCGAAGCACCCTGAGCTATGCCCATCAAAACAAAGAATGTCAAGACTTGCCTTTGTTTCAGGGCGTGTGCCTTTCCCCTCCAGGCCTCCATCGCTTCTGGTGGGCCAGCAAAACCTCTCCAGCTCGTGATCCCACCGGCGCTGACTTATCTTCCCGTATCGCGCAGATTCGGGGATGAGGGCGAGCCAGGAAAGCCTGGATTTCCCAGAGCCACTGCCTCAGAAAGCCCCCTCCTCCTGCTGGCGTCTTTAACCCAGCGTCCAGATGCTGAATGAACAAACGGACGCTTAGTTTCTTTTACTTCTAAGGCTACAGCGCCACCCTGCGTCCTTTGCAGGTATTTGTTCTCCAAACTTGAGGAAATTCCAGACCTTAATCGAGACAGCACTCTAAATCTAGTATTTTCATGTAGTTCCTCTCAACACAGTGGTTTCACTGTTGATACTTAACAACTAAAAATGTAGTATCCTAAAATCGGTTTGTATTCTGGATCCAGTTTCCTTGCATTCACAACGAAACGTCAACCATCAACAGACTCCTAACTCGAGCCTCCGCTCAGATCCGAGCATCTCTTTTCTGGAAGAAGCAAACTTAGGAATCCTGGAGTGGCCTCATTCCTACGATGATACCCCAAGAGGCCATTGTTGGGAAGCCCCTATTTTTTATGCAAACTCAGTTTTTCTGTATAACTCAAGGGTGACCAGGTTAACATCATTAGTGTCAACCCCAATGGAAAAGTAAAAGGACTTGGAAGTCTTCATTAAGTCTTCAGTAGCCAGAACAAAAAAATAGTTTTCTATTATGTCCTATATCCAAATGGTTCACAAAAAACGGTGAGGAAGAGAATTCTTTCTGCTGTATATAGTCCAGCTGAACAATATTACTGAAATTCATGACTTTAGTGAACACATGCAGATCTGCATTCATCATCCACTATTAGGGTAAAATTAACTTCATTATTTCTTTACACCGAGAAACTTGCTTATCTGTTTCAGATGTTTCCTGCCATTGCTCTCTTACCGAGTAAAAGAGAAAGCATGGAAACTGGGATCCAAGGAATACTTACTAATGCTACACTGTCTATATTTAAGTTCTGCCTTCAATACAAACTTGGCTCCCCATAGGAATGCCTCACTGGATTTTTCACAGCATTCCTAAACCCAGGAATATCTGGATCTTGACTCTAGCTGAGTCTCAACTCAATTTGAAAAAAAAAAAATCCAACACATTCTCTTTTAGCAACTGAAAATGCAATGTCCTTCTCGGTCTGCATACTGGATCCAATTTCTATTTAGTAATTAGATTCTGAGTGTGCACTGCTTTGAAATTGCTATTGTTTATCTTTAGAAATATTGCCCACCCTTCCATTCTTCCCAGCCAGAAATTCTCCACCCTAAGTCCCAAATCTCTACCTTATTTGCAGCACCCTTCGAACAGAATTTTGCTGTTCACTACCTTGCTCAACAAATCAGAATCAAACTTGGCCTTGGATTTTAACTATTCCATTATTACTTCTGACATCCTCCAGTAAATATATCCCTGCATAAAGTCTGTCCAGTGTTTCCGCTCCAGCCCTTACAGAGACGGTAAAGTGATGTGGAACTGAAAACAGCACTGTGCTTGCCATCTGTTTCACCCACCAGCTGAGCTTCTCAATGTTTCACATTCTTCAGAAAGAAAAAATAATTGATAAAGGCAAATGAAAATAGAAAATGTTTCATTTATCTAAATTACTTATTATCTAGTATATTTATATTTCTTCTTCTCAGCAATAATCAGCACACTAAATATTAATAAATGGGTCTTACCGGAGGCATATTCTTTTGTATCCTTTTTGAGAGCACTAAACACTGGAGAGTACTAAGCACTGATGCAGGAAAGTATGTTAAGTTGCTTTGTGGTCCTTCTTAAGTGATGTTTCCTTTTAAATGTATTGGAGATGCTTGGAAATTAGTTGCTGAAAAATCAATTTGTTTTGACATTTGATAAACAAGGAAACAGTAAAAATTAACAATCACAAAGGGTATGTTATATAGCAATTCAGTGGACTTGTATATATAATAAATATTTCAGTTGCTTTCCCTGTACTTTTACATTTGTATATACCTTATATCATTTTTATCATCAAAATCATCAAATCACTTTATTTCAAACAGAAAGTTGATACTAATCATCTGAATAGTTCCCTGATTGAGACCAGTACTGCTGATAATAGACTATTCAATTTCTCAGCTGTCATTTCTCAAATACCAGGAAAAGCAAAAAATGACTTTCTCTGAGAAGTTATGAAGACTTTCATTTTAGAAATGGAGTTGAAATCAGGTTTTTTGGTCATACCTCAGGCAATCTGAGGATAGGAAACTTTACTCAAAGGTTTAGGGGTAAACTACATGAACGGGGGCTGCGAGGATTGCAGAGCCTTCAAATATAGCTTAAATCCTTATCATTTCGCTCATGGTTTTCACCCTTGTTTATTTGGAATTGGGTTCATCTCCTGATATCCAATCTCTCTCTCTCTCTGTTCAAGGAACTACTTGGTTTTATCTTCTATCTTTAATGTCTTGCTAGGACCCTCCATTCCCTTTCATTGCCACGCCATTTTTATGAATTCCTATATATTCAATCTTCTTGAAAATATTTTATAAACACAGTGTTAATATCAAGTACCTAATTTCCTCAACCCTTTATAATGAAACACTAAAATGTTCCTGTCAGAGTCACTAATTCACGTCCATATGTGCCATGGACCCTGTCAATATTTCTAGCTTCACTCATAGCCCATTCTTCTCCTTAATAAGTTACTTCCTGCTATACTTTCTCTTTGTACCCCAGGATTTCAAAGTTCCTTCTAGTCTAACATTTCTTTTTCATGTATGTTCTACTTGACCATGATGGTGAGTCTTTGATTTTCCTCATAGTTTAAATGTAAATTGTCTTAAGGGAAATATTCCATAACCCCACTAAAAATGTACAAACACACACACAGTCTAAAAAATTCATGGAAAAGTAAAATTAAAAGAGCAGTCTATTTTCATGAAAAGAAACATGAAAGCATGTATACTCGTAAGCATATTACATATATAATTCCTTTCCCAGGTTACTGTAAGCACCTCAAAAATTTGGAATTCTGTGGAAATAATTCCTTAATAAGGATTTGTTGAATGATTCCATCTGATGTAAGATTAATATTTGTATTCTCCATAAGATAAATTAGATTATCATGGAATGGTACCATAAAATTCAACATTTTAAAAAATAAAAATAATAAATAAATGAGATTACCCATGAATAATATGGTGATCATGTTCTGAACAATACTCTGGATTTTCCCAAAACAATATAAATCTGGACATGAAAGGCAGATTATTTTGAATAAGGCAGACTAATGTTTTCCCACCAAAGTATTAGTCTGGATAATATAGATCCCTATTTATTCATTTATTTTCCCTACTTTCATAACTCATTCTCAGAATTATATACTAATAGAGAATAAACACAATTGTATTAACAGAAATCTAACCCACAGATCTCATAGAAATATAACTTTCCCACTTCTGAATATTATTTCTGATTTTCAACCTCATTTATGTTTTGCAGTAATCTCAACTCCCTAATGTCTGGTCTCCTTCCAGAAGTTATAGCATCTAATGTGTTTAACAACATTAATTTATTTAGCAAGTATGTGTTGAGAGCCTCCTCCACACCTAAAACTGAGACGTCTCTGCAGAACACAAATTGTAAGCAAAACCACTCTTCCCTACCCTTAGGGAGTTTGGTCTGATACAATCACACAAATGAATGGAAGATAGCAATTTAGCTAAATATTACAAATAAACAACTGAATGGCTCTATGAGAGCTTATCATAACATTTTTATTTAACTAGGGGGTCAGGCGAGGCTTCCATGAATAAATGACAAGCATAAAGTGGCAGAGAAGGGAGAAAAATAATTAGTACAGAAGGAGTAAGACACACAGTAGAGTGAATTTCCCGGGCATACACAAGTCTTCATATATCTCCCCCACCTCAGCTCCAACTTTCAAAGACCAAATTTAATCATAACTTCCTCAATAAAGGGATAAGAACTGGGACACAGAAGTCATTCTTTGCAGTGGAAATTTTCCTATTTTTCAAATAGAATAAACAGATGTCATGGTTAAAATCCAGACATAGTACCTTTCTGATCGTTCCTTCCTTCCACGAAACTTTCCCGAGTCTTCTTCAATTACATGAAATAAATGTACTAAATTCACAAAGGTCTTTATTTTCATGTGAAAGCTTACTGCAGCTAATGGCAAGAGAGAAGCGGGGCTGTAACTCCGGCTTCCGCACGGGTAAACACTTCCGTAGTAAATTCACACCTATGAAATCGTACACCCGGAAGCCAGAAAGCCAGACCTATAAACGAGGGACTCCCAGTCCCCGCAGCGGTCGGACATGCAGCATCTCTTCCGCTTTCTCCTGGAAGGACTGCTTTTATGATGGCACCGGAAGAGCTCGTCACAATGACTTCCGGTTATCTACGTTCCGAAAGGAAGCCGATAGCCCTGTGCGTAGGGGACTTGGAGGCTTGCTAAGTACGAGCGGTCCGCAGACACCTAAACGTAGTTGCTGTGTTTAATTGAACTGATTGGAGCTGTTTTGAAATCCATTCCGTGATAGCACTATGGAAGCTATCCGCGGCTGTGGAAGCTGTTTTTAACACACACACGGTTTTCTGGCTGCTGACTTCCCCCAGGGGCAGATTTTTCTTGTGTCCTCAAATCCGAACTCCAAGACTGGAGAGGCGGGAGGGGATTCGCGAAACTTTTGAGATGGTTACTCTTTTGGCAGGAGGATTTGGGGGGCGGGGGTATGGTGGTGTTTGTTTGTTTGTTTGTTTGTTTGTTTTTGAGGCTTCTGGCAGATTTTCAGTAGGAATCCTTGCCATGAATTTCCAGTGTGCCCCAGCTGATCCGAATATGCTTTTGTGGTTAGAGTTAAGAAATTATACAACCCAGCTCATTTATTTGTTACACAGAGTTTGTAACTATGTATGTGATTTCGCTGCTGCGTACTGAAAGCAAAGTGTTATATTTACATGTTTCATGTCATATTGAACAGCAAATTAGGAACATCGCAGGTTAAGAACCATCATATTAATTTTTGCATAAAAGTCAGAAAAGTAAAACCAGTTAATTGCGTAGGTTGAACAGACAGACTGGAACACTGGAGAATTATCCAGAGGCTGGTTTGGATGTTTAATAGAAAGTTTTCAAGAAGCTATAACTGACAAACTACTGGTATAGAAAACTATTTTTTGGTTAAAGTAGTTTCCATAGTTGGAGATTGGTTCTTTTTCCTTACGTCAAGTTCTCATTCTTTTTAGATTCATTCAGCCTCTACTATTTTTCTTGATTTAAGCCGCTGAGCAAACATCTTAAGTGCTGAACTAAGAATATAGATCTTTGCCTTACATCATGTACTTTCTGGTTGTTTATTAAAAATTTTTTCCTACCCTAAGTTCACTAACATATCACAATATTTTTATTTAATGTGCTTTATAATTAATCTGCAATCTAATTTTGCATAGTAAAAGCAAGATTTAAAAAAAAAAATTTAAAAACCCTCTGGCTTCCCTGAATAAATGACAAGCATAAAGTGGCAGAGAAGGGAGAAAATTCATGCAGAAGAAATAAGATGCACAGTAGAGTGAATTTCCTGATACACACAAGTCTATCTTTTAAAAAAAGAATAATTGGGATCTATGTCCTCTTCTCTTGAATCTGATCTGCGTGACTTAAAAAAAAATAGTGACACTTAAATAGCAGACTGATGGAATTATAACTCCTTATGAAGAGTTGTGACATTATGGGAAAATCAGTCAGGGGGTGGAAATTGGGGCGAAGGGAATCCCAGACTATCTGTAGAATTGTATGATAAATTTCAAAAATAAAAATAAAAAAATAGTGAACACAATATTTGCTCTTGGATCCTAGCCACCACATTATAAAGGAAGCCAGGCTCCAAAGATATTTTTGGTTACTGGCCTGCCTCAAACATGAGGAAAGTCATTTCCAGATGTTATGACCCCATAGCTATATGTAACCCTCAGCCTTTGAGCCTTTCTAGCCTTTATGCCATCTGCTGAAGTTTTATTACAAAGTCTGTGTTTCAGTTCTGAAACTTCTAGTTGGCAGGGAGGGTGTTTGGCCTACTGAGTAAGACACTGGCTAGGACACCCAATTTTCATGTTGGAGTACCTGGGTTCAACATTCAGCTCTGTCTCCTTATTCCAGCATCTTGCTAGTACAGACCCTGCAAGCAGGATGATGCATCAAGTAGCTGGATGCCTGCTAATCACACAGATCAGAACCAAACTTTTGGCTCTCAGTTTCTGCTCCCTGGCCATTATGGACAAGCCAGAGGATGGGTGCTTTCTCTCTAATAAATATATTTTTTTTGAAATTTCCAATTAACTGTATCCATCTGCTTTAGTTTAATTTTTGATACTTTTATGACTTTCTGCTCTTGTATGAACAGTTCCTTAATTCATCTCTGAAAGTATCCTAAACAGTTTTAAGTGATACCTTCAAAAAATGTTGTGTTATTTTTCCTTCATCTCCCAGGCCACATTGACATGGTCTATAATCAGGTTTCTCAGTAGTGATTTTGGCCCAATATGACACCAGAAATAATATGCGTTACTTCATTGAGCCTGTC
Source organism: Ochotona curzoniae (assembly GCF_017591425.1). Lineage (NCBI taxonomy): Eukaryota > Metazoa > Chordata > Mammalia > Lagomorpha > Ochotonidae > Ochotona > Ochotona curzoniae. Next base: position 1,342,830 of record NW_024464918.1, read on the forward strand.
ATCCACAGTGCTCTAGCCTTTGCAGGCCTGCAACGCACTGTGATTACAGCTTGTGAAATTTAAAATAAATTTGTTTATGTATTTATTATTTTGAAGACAAAGTGACGGAAGGTAGGGGAAAGCAAAGAGGGATGATGGAAGGGAGGGAAAGGCAGATGGAGAGGTTGACTTCCATCTGCTAGTTCACTCTCCAAATGAGCACAACAGCTGGCACTAGACCAGGCAGGAGCAAGAAGCCAGGAGATCTGTTTTGGGTATCAGAGATTCAGGCACTTGCGCTATTATCTTGAGCTACTTCCCTGGCACATTGAGCAGGGGTCTGAATTGGAAGTGGAGCAGCCAGGACTTCAGCTAGCACTCCAACATGGGACATGGATGTCTCCAGCTTCATCTTAACTCACTGCACCATTATGCTCACCCAAGTTTCAGAAATCTTTAGGGGATGGCCTCTCAGTCATCTCTTATGAACAAAACAGGTTCATCCTAACTTCTGCTTCTAAGTAGGGAGCCTGGTTTTTATTCTCCTTTGATAAAATGTTTTGTTTCTGTTTTCCCAAGAGAATCAAACTAATTGCAGCGAGTACCAGCTTCCCACCCCATAACTCAAAGGTCCAAGGTTTTCATCTCTACTCACCATGTTAAATTTATGATTTTGCATCATTTAAGTTTCTATTCCTAATTTTTATCTTTCATTTCTGTGCTTAAAACATAGTACACAAAAGTATAAACTTACTTCCTCAGTCTAAGCAGACATTATTACCTTTTAATATTCTGCCTCAATGTTACAGAAACTCAACCAAAATTCTGATATGATTTTTAAAAAGTATCACATGGATTTAGAAATGAAATCAAACTTATAGTTGAAAGTCAGGTGTCCAATTAGATATGTACTTTGAAGACGTTTAACTCAACAGAAAATAGACATTTATATGGGAGAATTACATGGGTAAATTCTGCTTCTAGCAATTGGATCTTTTCATTTTTAAATCAGAACAAAAAATACATAGACATGTTGAAATAATACATTTATTTATGCTTAGGAGAGTTACACAAAATCAGATATAACATTTTCATTAATTATATATCTATATTCTAATTTCAGCATATCAACCTTAAATAATTTACAAATATATAAGCATATCTATATAATACATCTTAAATTTTATAGTATAACATCTATTTAATAATCTTTTAGCTGTAGTTAACATTTTAAATCCTGTTAGTGTAATTTACGTATAAAATAATAAAAATGTGTTACTTTTGGACAGTTTTAGGCTTCAAAATCTGCTCTTCATCTTACATAAAAGGGCTTGCTGAGTAACCAAATAAATAGTAATATCATTGGATTATAACCCAAATACTAAAGTAAATATTCATGAGTCTACATATGAAGAAGTAACTAAATACATGGAGAGAGACATGGCAAGTTTTTCTTACAAAATAATTTTAATTAATTGCAAAAGGAATCAGAGAAACAGAAAATTGCCATTAAATTGCTATGGTATTAATTGCCACAGGAAATATCCAGCAATGGATGCAAACATCAGTTTGCTTAGTTTGCTTAGTTTCTGAGTATCTTTCCCCAAGTATTCATCAAATACAAAGAGAAAATAGTAATTTCACAAGGGAGAAACTTGGTAGACATTATCTTAACCAAGTGATCAAGATTAATATCACTTTAACACTACTGAACTATGCACACTTAAAATTGTTTATGTGACAAATCTTATGAGCTTTTTCTCTTCAAGATTTATTTAAAAGGCAGAGAAAAGGTGAGACACACAGAGAGCTATCTTCCATCCACTGGTTCACCATACAGATGATCACAATGCCAGAGCTAAGCTTGTCCAAAGCCACAAGCCAGGAGCTTTCTCCAGATCTTCCAGTTGGGTGCAGGGTCACAAGGCTTTGCTATCCTCTGCTGCTTTCCCAGGACATAATCAGGGAGCTGGATTACAAGTGGAGCAGCTGAGACACGAACCAGCAACTATATAGGCTGCCAGAGCCAAAAGGTGGAATAGCCTGATGTGCCACTGCGCTAGCCCATTGTGTGTGTTTTCATTTTTTCTTACTATAATAAAAATATGTACCACTAAGATTAGGACATATTAACATTATATTCCTGCTGATATGATGCATATCGAGAAAGACATAGCAATATATCTGTATGTTCTCTATAAAGCATAACCTCCATCTAATCATGATAAAATAACAACAGTTTAATAAAGGACATCCTATAGCTAATTACTCTTCAAAAAGCCTCAATCATGAAGAACTGAAGATGACTAAAACTATCACAGATGGTAGAGAATAAAGAGACATAACAACTAAATGCACTTCAGAATCTTAGGTTGGGTCCTGGAACAGACAAAAGATATTGGGAGAAAAACTAGTGAAATCTGAACAAGTCCATGATTTAGTTCATAGAATTGTACCAAAGTTAATTTCTTAACTTTGATAATTGTATTCCAGTTTTATGTAATGTTCACATTAAGGGAAGCTTGGTCACAGGCACATCCCATATCAGTGTGCCTGGGTTCCAGTTCTGGCTCCACTCCGGGTTCCAGCTTCCTACTACTGTATCTGGGGAGGCAGAAGGTGATGATCCAAGTGGTTAAGCCCCTGTCACTCTGGGAGGCAGGATTGGATTCCTGACTCCTGGTTCTGGGCAAGGCAGAAATTTGGGGATTGAACCAATGGGTGGAAGTCTCTCTCTCTCTCTCTCTCTCTCTCTTTTCTCTCTCTCTCTCTGGTTCTGGCTCTCTGTCTCAATTTGCTTTTAAAAATAAATAATTTAAAAAAGACACTTGTTTCCCTATGATTTACTGGAAATAGTTGGTTTTATTTTTTTGCTTCCCACTCATTATTGTAAGATACTCAGGGAGGAGAATGGTTTGCCATCAAATCTGAAAGTATAAATTAAGGCCATGTAATTGATATCAATGAATTTTCTGTTTTTATTATTATTTTTGGTAATTGTACTACAAATAAAAATATAATAAGTGTTCTATAGCACATATTATCCACTGCAGACCTAAATTATGTTTATTCTGATCTAATCTTCATTTCCCATGCTCAAAAAATTGATAAAGCAAGTAGACATCTAGATATGAAAAATATTTGAGACTAGCCTAAGGCTTCAACTGATAATACAGTCTATATCCAACTTAATTCTGGAGATTATTCCTAAATTTAATCTCTTGAGCTTCATGTCCATCCCCTTACATTTGCAACTAAGCTAAATCCATTTTTCTTTACCCTCCGACCATCATAATTATCTGTGAGGATCAACAGTCACTAGATATTGCCATGATTATGAAAGATGGCATGCATAATATTGATTCAAAGATAACCTCCACTCATCAGGGAGAACAATTGAGAAATTTCAGAATTAAAAATTATGCCCTTGCTTGTTAAACTTAATAGCTACCTGATATATCAAAGATGGAAGCTAAAGCTATTTACTTTCTAAATAGGATTTAAAGATTAAAAATGCTATAGCATATCTCTACAGAACTCAACATTTCCTGTTCCAGGTCCCATGAGTTTCAGCAGATGTGAGAAAAATGACTCATTCACTCCTTGCCTATCATGGATGAATTGGAAAAGCAAAGGTTTGTACCATACAAGTATTATGTGGGTGGCTTCCAAAAATCTCATGGAAAATAGAATTAAAAGAAAATGCACATTTTCCACGAATATTTTGAAGATCCCTTGAAGATTGTGGTATTTCTTTAAACAGAATTCCAAAGGCAGGTGTATTATCTGGGGACCAGAATCACCGTTTTAAACTAAGTAAGCCACACTTCAATGTAGATGTCTCACTTTCACCAAACTAGGCATCCCTCTAGAGTTACCATCTGCAATCACTATTATTTCCATGAGGAGGAGAGACCTTTGCATGCCAGGTATACAATTGTATATTTCTCTTCTATCACTGAAGGACTATTCCAATGAACTACATATAGTCATCAGACACCTGGGTATGGCTTTCTGGCCCCTGGGATCTATTTCTACTAGAACCAGGAGGCAAAGTGCAGTCAGTCCCTGTTTTTACCTCTCCTGCAGGATGGGGGAAAGGGAAGTTGGGCATAAAGCGCTTGAGAAATCTGAACTCACTGTTGCCAGTACCAGTGACTGAACACATGTCATAATGATGAGGTTGGGATAAAGATACATTGCCACCTCCTTGTACTGGGTTGTTAGGGAAATTACAATCATCATAAAAATGCTCTTGAACAGTAAACCTTTCTCTAATCTTCTGACAAATGTGTACAATAAAGATCACAGTGACAGAGAGGAGAAAGAGAAAGGAAAGCCCAGCCAGAGATATGACCAAATATTTAGTGGATGGATTTACCTTTCTGGAATGTGTGGATGAATCCTGGAACTGCAGGTAGGGCTCTGAAAAGCCATCTACCAGTAGGATGTTGAGTGAGGCAGTAGTGGAGAGAGCTGGCTGGCCATGATCCTGAACAAGAATGGTCAGTTTTTGCATCATGGGGTCTCTCTCAGATATCTGCCTCAATGTACGAATTTCCCCATTTTGACGTTGGACCGAGAACAAACCAAGATCAGTAGCTTTAAGTAGCTGATATGAAAGCCAAGAATTCTGACCCGAGTCTCCATCCACAGCCACTACTTTGGTCACCAAATAGCCAGCCTCTGCAGACCTGGGCACTAGGTCATTGCAAGGAAAGGTCCCATTTTGTAGTGGGTACAAGATCATTGGGCGATTGTCATTATCATCCAGGACAACCACTCTGACCGTGACTTGGCTACTCAGTGACAGGAAACCCCTGTCAGTGGCCTTTACTACAAACTGAAAGTCTTGAATGGCCTCATAATCCATAGTTCTAAGTGCATAGAGCTTCCCATTATCTGAATTTATGGAGATATAAGCAAAGACAGATAGATCCCCGCTTTCCGGAGGCAACAGAGAATAAGTCACTTGGGCATTTTCACCCAAATCCAGATCCTCAGCATGGACTTTACCAATGAAAATCGCGGGGCTGTTGTTTTCCCGGACAGTCAAGACATATGAATCCTTCTGAAACACTGGGGAGTTATCGTTAATGTCAGCTATCAGCACCTCTATTACAGTCTCCGAGGACAGGTTGGGTGGTCCAGTGTCCATAGCCACAAGGGTGATGTTATAGCCGGGGACCTCCTCCCTGTCCAAGCTTCTGTCAGTGACCAGCGAGTATGAATTTCGGAACGTGGGTCTGACCACGAAGGGCAGGTCTTCTCTGAGGAAGCAGGTGATTTTTCCTCCCACTCGAACATCGCGGTCTCGGACAGTGAAAAGGGCCACTACAGTCTGGAGTGGCGAGTCTTCAGGGAGAGGACTGGACACGGACGAGATGGTCACTTCAGGGGGATTGTCGTTCACATCCACCACTTCCACCAGGACTTTGCTGTGGGCAGAGAGACCTCCTCCATCGGTAGCTTGAACGTCGATGTCATAGGTTTCAACGGCTTCGAAATCCAGGGGCCCTTGCAGCCGAACCTCCCCACTTTGAGGGTCAATCTGAAACGTCTGGAGAATGGCCTCTGAGTTTTGAGCCAAAGAGTAAGTTATCTCCTTGTTGGTGCCCTCGTCCAGGTCCGTAGCCATCACCATGGCCACCACAGAACCAGGGGCACTGTCCTCGGGGACCTGAGCGCGATACACCAATCGCGAGAACTGGGGCACGTGGTCGTTGACGTCCAGCACCACCACACGAATGTGGGCGGATCCGGCTTTGGGCGGGGACCCGCCGTCCACCGCAGTAATGGTCAAGTTGACTTCAGGCTGCTCCTCTCTGTCCAGGGGTTTATTCAGCACCAGCTCAGCGTACTTAGGCCCGTGGCTGCGGAAGCGGGTATGCAGGTGGAAATAGGCATTGGTGCTCAGCGTGTAGTTTTGGAGACCATTGAGGCCCACGTCCGGATCCTGGGCGCCCTGCAAAGGAAAACGCGAGCCCAAGGGGGTGCTCTCCGGAATCTTTAAGAGGGGCTCCTTGTTTAGGAAAACCGGAGCATTGTCGTTAATATCAAACACCCTGACCTCGGCACGGAAGGACTGCAGCGGCTCCACCAGGACGATTTCAAAGTGCAGAACGCACGGGTCAGCTTTGCCACAAAGTGATTCCCGATCCAGTTTCTCCTTTACAAACAAATCCCCAGTCTTGCGGTGGAGCCGGAAATGTAGCTTGTTGCCCTCAGAGACCAGCCGCGCCCCGCGCGCAGCCAGCTTCCCCACCTCCAGCCCGAGGTCCTTAGCCACGTTGGCCACAAAAGAACCGCTCTCCATTTCCTCCGCCACAGAGTAGCGGATGGTTGTCGCTCCCCCGACAGAGACACACAGGAATAGGAGGAAAGACTCCACTTGCCTGCTTTGCCAAGGTTTTCTGCGTGCAGCCGCCATCAGTTCCCACAGGCGCGCTCTCCGCAGCAGCGGCAACCGCCACCACCTGTTGCGGATACACTTTCACTTTTTTTGTAACCAGTCCCCACCTGCAGGGGCTGCTTCCAGCGCCCAAAGGATAGACCGCTGCACGTGCCACCTGACACCCTGTGGCTAACCAAGCCCCTAAGCTGTTTTGCACTTGAAAGAAAATGTGTATTGAGTAACTCAACTCCCCAGTCTACCTTACATATTAATAGAAATGTTCTCACTCTGGTGCGTTAGCTAAGGGTTGAAAGTTTGTTGCCAAAGCAACAACTGACTCTCCTGCTAATTCCATTTCAGGAATAAAATGCCCATGGGAATTGAGAAGCCAATGAAGATGCTTGCACAGGCTGAAGTCATCTGCTAGCCGGCAGAGCTTAGCAGCCATGGGCAAACAGTGACACACTTAAGCTTCCTCTGCACACTGCCCAAGATCTGCACAGTCTGCCCAAAGATCAAGAAGAGGCACAAGGACCCTGCAGCGTCTTCTGGAGATTGAGCCAAATATATGTGGGAGAGGGCTGGGGATGATGGAGGAAGTGGCGGAAAGGAAAAGGAGAGAGGACAGGCAGGTGTTAGTTATCCTTTGGGAATCAGAGGTCTTGTAGGTAGTAGTAACAGGATTCCAAGCCCAACTGCCCTCTTAATGTGCACCAATTCAGACCTAGTCCCAGTATCCTCAAATACTTAGCAAATAGCTGACTTGTCACTTATGCTGGCTGTAATATTTATTAGGTATGATTTTTATGTGCTGACACTATGTTGGGAGATTTCTATGCATTATCTAACTTAATCCTTGCAACAACTCTAGTAGGTAGCCATTCTCTCTCTTTTAAAAGATGAGGAATGTGAGGCAGGAAAGGTTATGTCACAGCCCAAGATTCCTTACTTAATAAATATTACACATGAAACTTGATTGAATTTTATCTGACTCCAATATCACTCTATTGCCTTGCTTTCAAGGCAAGATAGCAGAGAAGAAAGATGAACTTTTGATTTTTCAAGGGAAATAAAATGAGATTATTACAAGTATTACAAATGGCATGATGGAAACAAAGAAGAAACCCTTTTAAGGGTGTCCTTTGTGATCAGAGGATCATAAAATGTTCCAGTTCCCTCCAAAGGATGAGGCTCAACCTTCCTCACTCCCCCATTTTTTAAACAGATGTGTGAACTAACACTTTAAATGATGAAGCCACTTGCCCAGTTGATGGCAGAATAAGAACTAGAACTTACCTTCCAACACTTTCTCGTGTTTATTATCAAAAGCGGGCCCTGTATTTGCTAGTACATACAAGAATCTGGTCTGGAAACACCTCAAAGTTTCTTTGGGGATATCACCAATTGAACGGCCAGACTCAGAACCCTAACCATGAAAAAACAGAGGACAGAACAAGTCAATCAACCACCTCAGCCATATGTTGGCAGTGAAAACCTGGGCAAACGGAGACTCTAAGATGGACTATGTCAATCAGTGGATTCTTCAACGACCTCATCATGCTTAGAGTGGCGAGATTGGCAGCAATTCATAGCTGTTGAACTATCAAAACCACTTGAGCAAGACCCGGGGAGCGTGTCCCACATCAGGGTCCTGGGGTGGGTGGGAGACTGGGTGGGGCTTCTCCCTTAATATCCCCCTTTACCTCAGATACATGAAGGAAACAATGTGGAGATAATAGTCTTACCCACTTTCCTGTAACCCTTGAACCCAGATTGTCAAAAATATAATTTTAAGAAATGAAAAAAAGAATTGCCTTCCTTTGCTTTTGAATCATTAATATTTTTTCATTGACATACAAAATTGCGTGTATTATTCATGAGCAACAAATTATTTTGAAGTATATATACACTGTATAATAACTAAATGTGGCTAATGAGTATATGCACTACTTCACATGGTTATCCTTTCATGGCAAGAACAGTTAATATCCACTCAGCAGTTTTCAAAAGTGCAAAATATTGCAACAGCCATCTTTAAGGAGCACCAGCTTAAGCCACTGCTTATGACACTGATTTCCCATGGTGAAGTGCTGATTGGAGTCTTGGCTACTTTGTTTGCTTCCCTTTTCATCCTCTTCTGGTTCAAAGCGTTCAACACAGAGCTGTACTTTGGGGCATCATTATCTGATAGCCCCAAGATTACAAGGCAAATTGTTTTAACCGTGTTCTGCCATGTTTATAAAAGTAGAATAAAATATTTAACTTTTATATTAAAATTTAAATTATTTCATTTGCTTACTTTTAAATCAAATATTGAAATGTTTCTAAGATTGTTCTGCTAAAAATTTTGTTATGATTTCCAACCAACTTTTTTTCCAACTAACTTCTTTCAGAAAATAATGCTCTAACTAGAATAATGACAGCCTGTCCTAATTTGTTGTTTCTATTATTTTTCCAAACTTTAAGTAGTCATGGAGCTTTAATATTGGTGATATTTATTACCAGAGCCATTTTGTAAATACATTAATATCTAGGATTCCTTCTCATATGAAGATACACCTATTAAGCCTAACAAATCTGTCTGTTTTTAGAGGCAGGTGGAGGTCACACCCATAGTTTTACTTTTTTTTTTTCTACTGGTTTAGCATACTATTCTTACATTGCGTCCTTCCATGAATTTGAGGTTTCTCATTTATTGTGACAGCAACACAACACATTGGGGGAACAAAGTCTTTCTTAGGCAGGTGAGTTCATAGCAGCTGCTTTTAATCTGCCACCTGTTGCTTTGAATGACAAAATCTCTAATTGTGCAGCACGTGCATATGCGTGTAATGTTTCCTCCTTCCACAGTAACATAAGAAGCTATGAGATAAAGCACTAGCACTTACAGGTCAGCTTTATATTACACTCTGATTTTTAGCAGGTGGCATTCACCACCTGCTCATGTTTGTTTTACAGGCTCAGTGTTTTTCTGCAAAATTTGAAATGTTCAAAACTTTCCAATTTAAATGGAGATTAGAGTGATAATTCTTCCCTTTATTAAACTCGGATCTATTTCCTCATCTCATAATTGCTAATTTCATTAAAAACTCCAAATCCAGGAACTAAACTTTCATTTAAATTATTTTTTCTTAACACGAATTGCCTTAAATCATAAAACAAGAATGACAAGTTATTTTCTGTGTTACCATCTATAGAAGAGTAACAGAAAATGTAAGTATACAAATAATGAACTGAGTTGACTGACAAATAAAGCCAGTGTACCTCCTGGATAGATCTAGTTCTGTTCTGAGAGATGTAAATTTGTTTGAAAATGAAAGATTAATTTTGCTGTCAAGTTTCTAGGATTGTTTTCTCATTGTGTCCCCATACACACGAGCACATTGTAAGATTCTGGCTATATACCCCTGTTTCAAAAGCTAGAAACAGGGGTACTAAGCTACTGGGAAAGCAGATGTTGGCAAGGAAGACACATAAGTTAAATGATCAGGTGCAATCCTGACTTGATTCCCTCTAAAAATATATACTCAGCTGTCCATGGCATTTAATTAAAATGGCATTTATATGAGGCATGCTATTACCTCTTATTGTTTTTAAAACTCATTAGTTAGTCTCTACCTACAAAGCAGCTTGAGGATTCCTTACCTGAAGTTGGTTATGCATATTTCACAGCGCTTAATCGTCACTGCGTAAAATAGAGCAAAAACACATAGACCAAATGTATGCCTTACCGTTTTTATATTTTAAATCTCCTGATAATTTATATTGCAGGCCTGAAAGAAAAGGAAAAGAAACTAGGCTTTTCTTCCAAGAATTCCTCTTATCTCTTACCATTTCCTAACTCTAATCATACTTCTTATCTTCTGAAAAGAACAGAGGAGTCTCTGAAAGAAGCTTCTTCCAGTGTGCTTAGCTAACAAGACAGAGTTCCCTTAACACTCCTTTTAGTAAAGCACTTTCTCTAAATGCTTAAAAAATATTCCTAAATGTCTACACTTATATATTTTTGAAATACCAGCTTGATCAGAAGATGGTTTTGAAGCCATGCATGAAGAAATCCAAGCATATTTGCAAACTATTTTCTTGAGGACTAGACAGATCTCTATCCCCATTATCCTGTACCTCTCTACTTATTTTGGGAATAGGCAAGTGTCCCCCAAAACCATCTTCTGAAGGTTAAAGTCCCAATTTGTGCTTTTTTTTTTCAATCTCAAATACTTTTTGAACTTGTTCAGCAGCATCTTCCTGATCCAACCACCAGGTGGCAGATGGAACCACCTCTCGGATGGCGACCCCAGTCCCGCCCTACCGGAAGTAGTCATGAACAGACGCTCTCTGGCCACGCCTAGACTTCAGCACCCGGGAGGCGGACAGCGGCACCGCCCCACTCAGTCCCATGACTCGCTGCAGATTCTCACCTGACAAAGAAACCGACCAATCCCAACTTGTCCAAGGGCTGTGTGACTGGCTCACCCGAAGTGCCAGAGATGGAGGGGGTGCAAGGAGGAGCCTTGTTTCAGACATGTAGAAGGACAGGGGAAGCAATAGATATTAAATAATACCCACTACTGTGAAGTCTTGGTGATTTTTTTGTTTTTTTGACTCACTGCTCACCAGGATCAAAATGCCTGGTAAACGCCGTTTTGTTGCGGAGCAAGCCTCTGATAATCCCATCTGCGTGTGTTGGTTTATTCCGACCAAATGCGTCAGAGAGAGGAGAGAGGCGGCCCTAACCCTGAATTATGGCAGCTGATACCTGTCAGTTTTCCTAAGAAACCGGCGTGGGAGACGGACGGCTTTTTTTCCCCTCATTTTCCATTTAATGAGTCTCCCAAACAAAAGCAGTAGCTGTCCTTTTGTTGGCATCTAATGGCTGTCTTACGCAAGGAGTCCGCCAGAGGTGGCGGTTTAGGTGTCAGGTTTCCCGTTGCCTAGCGACTGCCCGGACAAAAGACGCACATCTGGGGTGTGGAGGGGCGTTCCCTAGCCAATAATAATAATAATAAAAGAAAATGGATTGGGAATAGCCTAAAATAGGAGCGTGGTGCTTAAAATTCGAGCCTCTTAAAAGCTCAGCGCTAGATAAGTAGGTAGAGGTCGAGAGAAGCAAGCAACTATTTAGAATGGACAATAGGCTCCATAAGCTGAGTCTGTGTGCTAGGCATACGCGGGCCAGGGATGACTGGCTTGCTTTCCCACGGCAATGACAGAATTGAGGTCTTCATCCAGCAGAGGGCGAGGTGACTGCATGTTTCGTCTCAGACACTCCCTCTTCCTCCCTCCCTGTCCCTGGGAAATCAATTGAGCATAACCCAGAGCAACAAGGTCTGGTGCAAAGTGGGAACAGCGCTGGGAAATGAATTGAGCATAACACAGAGCAAGGTGTGGTGCAGAGTGCGAGCAGTGCCAAGGACTTAGCACAATGTCAGCCCTGCCAGGCACCTCTGACTTCCACCTCCTGGCTTGGGGCTGCTGGGCACACTGCAGAGGTGGCTGCAAGAAAAGAGGCAGGGGGAAAAAGCAGCCCACAACCCCACCCACCACCACACCCCCAGAAGCTATAGAGTCAGGGCTACCAGCTTAGAGAACTGTAAGATCCAGAGGTTACCCAGTGGGACAATGAGTGTGCATTTCACTTCTTGGGCCATTAATTCTGTGCAGGAATTATTAACCGCAACACCAATTGGACTGGGTTCTGGCTTTGCCAGTCAAGGAGCAAAAATCGGAGGGAGTGTGAAGGGTAACCAAGGAGATGAAAGCAAAGACTAAGAGGTCAGGCTGTGATTTGAGCAAGTCAGCTCAAAGAGAGAGACAATGAAAGAAAGCCTGCCAGGGCACAGGGCAGAGCAATAAAGCATGCCATACAGTTAATTTATTGATGGGCTCAGCCAGCCTTCCTCTAGATGAGCGTAGGACTTGCTCCAGGAAGTGGTCTGCTTTGCAGTGCAAAATTTTTTGCAAAATCTCTCCAGGGCAGGTGGCCAGAAATCCCATTAATTGAACATGCCCTTTATCCTCCACACATTTATGTCTTAAGATTCATTTAACATACTTTCAAATTAGGTAGGAAAATTAATTTTTCTGGATGCCATTAAAGTTTATTATAATGCAGCATTGCATTTCCCTCACTCCTACTTTAATCACTAAATTTTGGTTGAGTTTGTGTTTAAAGGACATCATTTCATTAAAAAAAAACTCAGTTCAAAAATTCATTGTTCAAAGTCATCATTGAGTAAGAGTACAATGTCTTAACCAGAGGGACACTTTTCAGAAAGTGCAAGCTGACTCCAGTTTCATTCATTGTACAGATAGATTGGACCTTTGATGCTGTTTCTGTATCATTGCTTCTGCCAAACAGCACCTGGAAACTCTGTCTGCCAAACTTCATTCATGTTGTACCAAGATCTAAATAAAATTAAAAATTTGCTAATAGTATCTCCTTACAGAAACTAGAAAAGAGTTATCTTTTTAAAAACTAAGCACAGGGTCTGATATGATGGCTCAGTGGCTAAACCCTCACCTTGCATGCACCAGGATCCCATATGGGCACCAGCTCATGTCCCCGCTGCTCACTTCCCACCTAGCTCCCTACTTATGGCCTGGGAAAGCAGTAGAGAATGACCCAAAGCCTTGGGACCCTGCACTACATGCAAGACCTGGAAGAAGATCCTGGATCCTGCTTTCAAATTGGCTCAGTTCTGGCTATTGTGGCCATTTGGGAATTTGGGAAGTGAATCAGTAGATAGAAGATCTTTTCACTCTGTCTCCCCTTAACTCTGTAAATCTGGCTTTCCAATGAAAATAAGATAAAATCATTCCAAAAAAGTCAAGCACAAAAGAGAAAACCGAAGTAGTCAATAAGCATGTGGATTTTCCAATATCCTTTCATGAATGGAAATTTAAGCCTCAATAAAATACCTTTACTCATCCAAGAGGATAACTTAGTTAATTAATTAATTATTAAACACCAACTTTTTTTCTTTTTTTTCTTCATACACCAACATTTTCAGTGTTGGAAAGGATGGAGCAATGCCGATAATCACATACTACTGGTGAAGTATAAGTTAGTATAACAATTCTGGAAAACTGAATTGATAGATCTACCTCAATAGAAATGTACTCACAGGGCCCAGCACGGTGGCCTAGCAGCTAGAGTCCTTGCTTTGAACACTCCGGGATACCATATGGGCACCGGTTCTAATCCCAGAATCCCCACTTCCCATCCAGCTCCCTGCTTGTGGCCTGGGAAAGCAGTCAAGGACGGCCCAAAGACTTGGGACCCTGCACCTGTGTGGGAGACCTGGAGGAGGTTCTTGGCTCCTGGCTTCGGACTGGCACAGCTCCAGCTGTTGTGGTTACCTGGTGAGTGAATCATCGGATGGAAGATCTTCCTCTCTGTCTCTCCTCCTCTCTTTATATCTGACTTTGCAATAAAAACAAATAAATCTTACAGAATTAGAAAATTAAGTGAAATCATGTCAGGGTGCATGATAATCACATTCTTGAACACTTCACAAATTATCAATTAATTTCTAGTTAAAATGTATCTCTACAAAGAAGGGCTTCCTTAAACAAGTGATCAGATTTAATGTCACCAACAGTGAGAAAACTAAACACATCACCCTCTGATAAGATACAAATGTATTCTTTTAAAAAATATTTATTTTTATTGGAAATGCAGACACACAGTGAAAAGGAGATATAAAGAGGAAGATCTACCTGCTGGCTCACTCCCCAAGTGGCTGCAACTGCTAGAGCTGAGCCAATCTGAAGCCAGGATCCAGGTGCTTCTTCCAGGTCTCCCACATGGGTGCTGGGTCTCAAGGCTTTGGGCTATTCTCGACTGCCTAACCAGGCCACTAGCAGGGAGCTAGATGGGAAGTGGAGCAGCTGGGACACGAACTGGTGCCCATATGGGATCCCAGCATATGCAAGGCGAAGATCTAACCACTTGGCCATTGCACTGGGCCCATAAATGGCATTCTTACAAAAATAAATTTAAACTCTCTATAATCATGAGGGGGAAGAATCAGATAAGTTCAGAACGTGTAGCAACCCTTAAGATAATTTACCAGGACTTCTCTTTTAAGTTCATGCTATGAGAAGTAAGGGAAAAAGACAACGCTGATGGGAAAGAAACTGAAGGACACTAATAGCTCAATGCAATGAAGGAAACAATTGGGTCAGGAATTCGAACAAAACTTTACATGTTGGAGACAACTGATGACATTTGAATATGGGCTACATATGAAATAGCAGTGTAGAAGTAACATTCATTTCCTTACTGTGAAAATATCATGGTTATGTAGGATAATGTCCTTATTCACAGGAGATGCATGCTGCTTCATTTAGCAGTGATGAGTCATGATCCACCGAATGATCCACCAAAAATCATGTTGAGAGAGAGGGAGTTAGGGAGCGAAGAAGGAAGGGCCAACGTTTACAGAGAGTCCTGGTCAAAGGATTATGTATGCTCATTTTTCTGTTCTATCTTCTACAGGCTTACATTTGAAAAAAAAATGTGAGCCATTCTAGCTATTTCTTCAGTCAAGGCACAAATTTCTGAAATTAATGCAACAGAGGTTTCAAATGAAGTCATTTGACCTTATGACAAAGTAGCTGCAAGGACCACTTGTTTAAATTATTTTTTAAAAAATTAAGAGAAAATAGGATAATTGTAAGTAGAGAGAACCCTTTCAAGATTTTTTTTTTAAAGAAGAAAAAAGCAGCATTAGCTAGCAGGAAAAATGAGGTCAACAGCTGGTTATTTTAAGATGCGAGAAATAACATGCTTGTATGCTGATGGGAAAAATTCAACAGAATGGAGAAAATCAATAATGCAGAAGTGGGAGAAAGTGATGTCCTTGTGGATAGGACATGCAGGGTATTTGAGCTCATAAAGCAAAATAGCCTTAACAGAGGTGCAGGCTAATCCTACACCTGCTGCGCTGCTGTCTATTTGGGCACCAGTTTGTATCCTAGCTGCTCCACTTTTGATCCAGCTCCACTTCTGATTCTGTTTGTAGACAGGGGAAGCCGCAGTGGAAGGCTGGAGCAGTTGGGCCCTTACACTCTCATGGGAGACCTGGAGGAAGCTCCTGGCTTCGGATCAGTTCAGGATTCAGTCTGGCCAAACCCCGCCCAGAGTGTTGGCCACTGGATGAGTGAATCAGCAAATGGAAGATCTCTGTCTCTACTGTCTATAAATCTCATTTAAAATAAAATAAATAAGAACTAAATAAAGCTGGGGCTGGGAGAAGTGGCTTTAGCAAAGAGCACAGACTTTTTTAAGATTTACTTATTTATTTGAAAGGCAAAGTTACAGACACAGAGGGAAAGAGACAGATCTTCCATTCATTGGTTTAATCTCCAAATGCCCACAATAGCCAGGGCCAGGGTTTGGCCACACTAAAGCCAGGAACCTGGGACTATATCCAGGTCTCCCATACTACTGGCAGGAACCCAAGCACTTGGGCTGACTTCTGCTGCTTTTCCAGGCCCATTAACAAGGATCTAGATGGAAAGTGAAGCAGCCAGGACCCCCACCAGTGACCATATGGAATGCTGGTGTTTGAGGCACCAGCTTAAGCTGCTACACCACAGTATTGACCCTAAGCACAGACTTCCAATAGCCACATAACACAAGGAAATGCATAAGCCATGTGTTAGAAGATCAACCTGGTTAGAACTTAGAGACACCCATATGCTCACTTCTCCCTGAATGAAAAACTAAGATGTTCTACTGATGGAGAGGATGGGGGTTGTGCTGAGGGTTCATAGTCGAGGTAGAATGAGTAGGGTGAAGGGGGAAAATGGGCCAGCAAATGCTGTATGGTCACCCAACAGCATTAACAACCATTTGAGATTTGTAATCAAAGAAAGCAGGAACAGTTTACAGTACAGTGGTGTTTTCTCCCACCGCATTAATCTATGTGAATATAATCCTGCTATAGGCTGTTTTAGGGTTTACGGAATTTTGGTTTATAAATCCAAAGTGTACAATTTATGAAGCTTTGAATTTTATAAGTATAATATAGTAATAAAGGGCCAAGAAGTTGAGGGTTTATTAAATGGAGTTAAGGGTGAATTAATGAGTAACCATGAACTTTTAGCTGGGTAAAGTAAGGACTGAGGACAGGAGAGATGAAAGGAAGGTGGTAGGTAAGGCAAATAGATTTTCTATATTGGAATGATTGAGATTATCTGATTTTTTAAAAAGATTTACTTCATTTTTATTTGAAAGGCAGAGTTACAGAGAGGAAAGA
Source organism: Ochotona curzoniae (assembly GCF_017591425.1). Lineage (NCBI taxonomy): Eukaryota > Metazoa > Chordata > Mammalia > Lagomorpha > Ochotonidae > Ochotona > Ochotona curzoniae. Next base: position 1,359,468 of record NW_024464918.1, read on the forward strand.
CAGATCTTCCAATCTCTCGTCCATTCCTTAAATGGCCACAATAGCCAGAGCTGAGCCAATCCAGAGTCAGGGAACTGGAACTTCTTCTGGGTCTCCCACATGGGAGTAGGGGTCTGAGCATGTGGACCATCCTCTGGTGTCTTCCAAGGAAATTAGCAGGGAGTGACACCAGAAGTGGAGCCACTCGGACTCGAAACAGCATCCAAATGGAATACTGGTACTGCATGCAGAGGCTTAGCTTGCTATGCCACAGTGCTGGCCACAATTGATAGAAATTATTTTTGAAGTTAGGATCCTAGAGGAAATGAGTTGAAAAAATTGGCGGGAGTAGCCAGCTTGATGCTTGAAGCTGGTAACAGAAAAATACCACAGAAGCTCATCACCTGAAGTGTGTATCTGATTTTGGTTAGGAAGAGGTGGGTGAGCTTAGAAAAGCACTGGAAGCAACAAGGACAAGAAATGACCACACTAGACTATTAGAAGAAACACTTGTGTGGACAGCTGGAGAGGCTAATGAAGAGTTAGCAGTTAAAATTCTCAGGAAGTGAAAGCAGATGGCATATGGTCTGTGGATGGTTGCTACAAGGAGAGGCAGTGGGCACTGAAATTTGATGACAAAGGCAGTAAGCTGCATGTTGTTAGGTGGAAGAGACAGAGGGTCCCGGGAGTGGCAAAGAGGAACAAAAAAGAGAATTTAGTCCCAGGCCTAGTGATGATAAAGCATAAGGAGAAACTGCAGATATGTTGTGAGACAAATAAACAGGAGTACTCTCCTCAGGGAGAACCAGTTGTCTATAAACAAACAAATAAATAAATGTCAATGCTCACTAAAGAGACTGAGTGGACTGGCACTGTTGTGCTTGGGGACCAAGCCACCACCTGTGAGGCCAGCACCCCATACCAGAGTGCTGGTGTGAGTCCCAGCTACTCAGTTTCCAAAACAGCTCCCTGCTAATGCATCTGGAAAGGCAGCAAAAAATGGTCCAAGTGCTTGGGCCCTTGCCACTCACATGGGAAACTTGGATTGAATTCCTGGCTTCAGGCTGACCCTGCCCTGGCTGTTGAGACCTTTAGGTGGGTATAGACCAGCAGATGTAAGACTGTCTCCCTCTCTCTCTCTTTCTCTGTGTGTGTGTCACCCTGCCTTTTTTTTTTTTTTTTTAAGAAAAAAGGCTGAGGATATCGAGAATTTTACCAGTAATTGACTAGGCAGCATGGTGGAAAACTGTTAGGAATTGAGGAGGCATGGAAATGGTGCATGAATAATAAATGTACCAAGCAATAAGGGAGTCACTCTGAGTGGTGAGAGCCAACAAGGAAGGTTTGAGGTTTTGGAAACTGACGCAATGAGGCTCTCACTGTAGGCATTGGATGTGAGGCTGTGACTTGAGGATGAGGAACAAAGGTCTCGTCAGAAAGATTCAGAATTGTGGCATGCTCACTCACCTGAGCCAGTCAATGCCTTCCTCAACCGTCCTTTGGGTTGTGTGTCAGTGCCGACAGGTATCTAGGCCAGAGACAAGGAGCTGCTGCTGCCTGGCGTGAGTGTTGCTTTCCACCACCTTCAACAAATCATAGCAAGAGGGATTGAGGCGCTGCCTTCCTAGCCTGTCTGAATTCCAACCACTCCAGAGGCATATGAGACGATCATTGCAGCTGCTGGTTCATGCAATGGGTTCTCATCTGGGCTGTAGGGGAACCCAAGGGCCACGGGATGAGCAGAAGCATGTTAACACTTTCCTGCAGCAGACAAAGGTACTCTTGAAGCATGGAGAGTTCAGTTACAGCCTCCCAGCTGAATTTGTGTTTCACTTGAAAAGTTAGCTACTTTCTATCACCAAGATCAGACACCCAATGTCCTCATCTGTAGCTGTGGACATTTTGAAATATCCTAATATTCAAGAGGAAATTAAAAGTAAGTCTAGCTTGCTATCGATGTTCAAAATCACAAATAGACACGCACATTGTGAGTCACTGTAATAACTCTCCAGTTTTAATTCACTGAATCACTGGAGATTCAATTTGGCATCAAATAACGGCCATTCTTCTCTGCCACCATGGTCTCTGGGAGCTGATGAACAGACAGATAGCAGCTGGGCTGCAGAAAATCAGACAGAAGTTCCCTCAGGTGACACTGTGCTGGGGAGGCAGCCTGGAAATGTAGGCTGGCTCTGCTTTTCTGAGCAACACTAACCAAAACCGGGGACTCAATCTGATGTCTTCTCTTAAACCCGTGTAATTCATTAGGAGCTACAACGAATGCCTGTTTCATTACACCTCTAGCACTTATAAGTAACCAGCTTGTTCTTACCTGCAGTTTCTCCTATGCAAGTGAAACATAAAACTTCCTGAGAATGTCAAAGGGGGGTTCTGAGTCACCATTGCAGACTGGGAAATGCGCGCTTCAACCCCGACCCACCAAAGTGGGAGAGTGTGTTCACATCTTTTGTTTCAGGTGTTAGTAGATAGGCAAGCAAAGAAAACTTCTCCTCTCAAGGGAGACCTCACCTGTGTGAAGGTTGGTGCCCAAGACACCAAGATGCCAAGTTCAAGGTGGGATCCTGCAGATGATGTCTACAAAATGAATAAAGTTCTTTGAAGGAAAAGATATACCAGGAGGGATGAACGATGACCTTTTGTAAACAGCACAAGAAGCCTGTGATGAGGATTTAGTTCACCTAGATGCCAATTCACCTTAAGTCATTTCTCCTGATGCCAATTTACCTAATTAATTCATCTAAAATTAGTATTTTCTGGCTCATTGGTTCTCAGTCTTGAGGGGGACTTCACGGTTCTAAACTGGGTTTTTGTTTTATGGTGTTGTTTTGAGAAACTAAGAGACAGGAGACAAAGAGAGAAATAAACAGCTCCCAAGTGCTGGTTCACTCCTCTCCCTCCAACATCCACAAGGCAGGAACTGGGCAGGGATAAAGCATGAGCTGGGAACTCCAAATTACTTAAGCTATCACTGGCTGCCTCCCAGGATGTACATAAACAGGAAGATAGAATTAGGAGCCATACAGCAAAGCCAGGTTCTCTGCTATAGGACATGAGCGTCTTAACTGCTAGACCAAAGGCCTAACGAGAGAACCTTGATTCTTAATTAGTCACATTCTGCATTCAGTTATAACCATGTGACCATGTGACTTGGGGTAGTGCAGGGTGTAGGAAGAGGTAAACAGGAATGTCAAATGAGACACTTCTGAAAACCTGGAGAGGCTTCCCTAGATGTCTGCCTCCCATAGCTGAGCACGTGAATTAACTTTCCAGCTCTACCTCCCAACTCCTGCTTTCTCCGATGCAGAACCAGGAGGCAGTGGTGATGGCTCAGTTGGGTTCCTAGGAGACCTACATTGCGTTCTGGCTCAGTTTCACCCCTTCATTCCTCCAGGGCAATGGCATGTCCCCCACTGCAAGCATTTAGGGAGTGAGTCAGCAGAAAGAAGCTCTTCTCTTCTCTTACCTCTCCAAAAAAAAATTATATCTATCTAGCTACCTAGCTTTATTAAACTTCCCACCTTCCTTCCTGAAGTAGCTGGAAATCTAGCAGTAATTCTGCACTCTTGGAGACCTTGACAATGGGGAAGTCCCAAATTAAGGATGCCAGAACCAATCTGCCTTTAAGTCCCTAATGATAAGTCAAATTGCCTGGCCCACTTTGACATTCTACCACCAGACTTCTTTTTATGATCGGGAGCTAACTTCCACCATGTCTAAAACACTTGTATATTGAATCTTCCAAACTAATCCTAAATGATACATTAGATTTGTTCTATTATTCCTCTCTCTATGGACATGATGCATGTGACTGCGTCTTGAGTTTATTTTGATGTTTTTCATTTTCTATTGTAATAAAATATGCACGAAATTTTACATCTTAACTGTATTCATGTTTATAATGTTCAACAATCATCCATCTCTATGACTCTTACCATTGTGTAAAATTGAAACCCTCTGCCCAATAATAGTCCACCTCCCACCCAGACCGTGCCTGCTACCATGCTGTTTTCTTCTCAATGACTTGGACTACTCTAATCACTTCACTGAAGTGGAATCAGTGTTTCTAGCAGCTAACTCATTTGACTTTGTATATTGTCCTCAAGATTCATCTATATTGCAGCCTATGTCAAAAATTCTTACCTTTTTAAGGTCCAATATTCTGTCTGTACGTATACATGAATAATCTTCCATTTGCGTATCTAACGTTTCATCTGCATCTGGGGTAGGCCCTGGATTTTTCTTGCCTGTTCAACTGTTGATGAACACTTGGCTTGCTTCCACATCTGAGCTTCTGTGAACACCGTCACTATGAATGTGGCTATAAAAATATTTCTTCAGGTCCCTACTTTCTGTTGTTTTTTTTTTTTTTGAGGGGGTGGGGTGGAAACTAGGGCTGGAGTTGCAGAGTCATTATAAATTAGTTTTTGGAAGAATAGTCACTATTTTCCACATTCTCCCCAACAATGTCCAAGGATCCTGTTTTCTCAACGGCCTCACCCACATGTACTATTTTTTGTTTGTTCTCATATCACTCATCCTGATGGGTGTGAGGAGGCATCTCATTGCACTGTTGAGTTAAATCTCCATATGATTGAGTGATGGTGACCATCTTTACTTGTACTCACTGATCATTTTGAACATCTTCTCTGAAATGTCTACTCAAGACCATGGTTCATTTTTTAGTTGAGTATTTTAGATTTTTGATGTTGAATTTTAGGTGTTCTCTATATTCTGAACTCTAATGTAAAAAAATGTAAAATGCATAAAGTACATAATTATAGAGTATCAGGTTTGTCCCACTTTATGATAAATATTGACTTTCAGTATATTTCCTTCCAATATTTTTGTACTTGGCACTTACTTTATACAGTATGGTACTTGGCTCATAGTATGTGCTAAAATTATTACTTGGAAAAATATTATTAGTGATTGAGGTATGTATGCAGGTACTTCATGGAAACTAGAATGAAAATGTAAGTGTATTTGGGACTTAAATTGTTTTCATAACATATTTTTCAAGAATTTTGTAAAGACTCTTCATATACTCTTACTTCTTGATTTTTCCCTTCTAAAGACAACTTTGTCAGTGATTGCAATATGGGTTCAGTAGCCATTATTATAACATTAATAATAAATATGTAATGAAGATCTTAGTGCACAAAGCCTTGTCTAAATGTAGTTTCCAGAAATGGATAAAATTCTTTGAACTTCTTTAAAGCTTTGGGTACACTGTGATAAAAGGCTGGGTTTTGACAGGCCATAATAAATAGCAACTCTCTTTGTGGCTAATATCTAAAATAATGGAGCCATGAAATGAAGGCAGGTGGATATTGAAATTTCACCATTAGAGGCCAGCATTGTAGCATAGTGCATTAGGCCTCAACCTGCAATGCTAGCATCTCATAGAGGTGCCAGTTCAATTCCTGGCTGCTCCACTTCCCATCCTACTCCCCGCAAATATGCCTGAGAAAGCAGTAGAGGATGGGCCAAGACCTTGGGCCCCTGTCCCCATGTAGGAGACCCAGAAGAAGCTTCTGGTTCCTGGTTTCACATACCCAAGTTCTGGCTATGACAGTCATTTAAGCAGTGATGGGCAGATGGAAGAACTCTACTCTTTCCCTCCCAGAAAACTATGCCTTTCAAATAAGTCTTTTTATTTTTTGAAGATGGCTAACAAAATGGAATCTAATAATTTTTTTACTTTTGGTTACCAGTATGATTAGAGAGTGGAACCTTTCCCACTACACTTACAAATTCTCTGATGAATCATCTGCTCATATGTCAATTTGAATGATTTCTTTATAAAATAAAAATGCCCAGTTATTATATTTTTGTTAATACTTTTTTGGCTCATTTGTCTTTTAAGTTCAGGTTGCAACAGAAACTGTTGTAATCAGAAGTATTCAGCTTTTTGTGCTTTTACTTACTGACTCCAAGCTTCAAAAGCTCTCCCTTCTGCAGCAAGTTAAGCAGCTATCTGCAACTCAGGCATCTCTTTTGGGCACAGGTTTCTGTCCCAGCTGCTCCCTTGTCAATCCAGCTACCTGCTAATGAGCCTGGGAAGAAAGCAGAGGATGGCCTAAGTGCTCAGGTCCCTGCTACCTATATGGGAGAACTGGATGAAGTTCCAGGATACTAGCCCAGTCCCGGACATTTGCAATCATGTAGGGAGTGAACTTGCAGATGAAGATATCTCTCTCCCCCCTCTCTCTGTAACTCTGCTTTTCAAATAATCTTCTAAAGAAAAAAAAAGACTCATTTATTAAAAGACTCTGTGTCTGATCCTGTTTTAAGCCCTTTGCAGACACTAATTCCTTTAACTTAGTTTTATTACTTAATATGTAGTGAGATGTTAATGTCAAACTGACTTTGTTGGCACTGTGAATAAACATTACCAGGTCTTGCAATGAATCTAACATTTATAAGGTGCAGGCACCAATTCTGCTAACTTAGAGCGTTAACACTATATGAATGTACCCAGAGAACCAGCAGCATGATGTGTGGATTCCTGTGGAAAGGGGAAGAGTAGCCTTTGCATCATCTGCCACGGTCATTGTGAGTACTGAAAACTGGAGTTCCAGAGCCACAGCAGCCAACCACCAGTGTTTGATGTTTTCAAGCTCCTACCCCTGCAAGTCCCCTGGGACACAGGCCTAATGCACTGTGTTTCTTCTAGGCTATGTCAAGTCTGCAATTATTACAGAAATGATGCATCACACAAATATATGGTCTGAGCATTGATTCTGAAATCACACACTCATCCACTTAATACATTCACTGGGCCAAACAGCACCATCAATTTTTCACAGTGTTTCAAAGCCAAATTTGCTGCTGTAATATTTAAAAGCATCTTGTATTCTGGTGAGTAGTTGACACCCTAAGATAGATTTCACCCCATGAAATCATAATCTTCTGATAAAAAATAGATGGGAAAATGTGCAACTTTGTGATAACTAAGGGAAGGCAAACTAACCAAAATCCTTAGAGCGTTTTTAAAGATGAGAAAAGCTGATGATACCCAAAGTGAGCCAAACATGGGAATTGTTATAAACCATTGATGAGAGTGTATCACACTTCTAGGGGCCATTTTTTTAAACACATATCAAAAGCTGAATGTAGAATTTCCTTCTAATTATCCCACTTCTGGGGACTTGCCCTGAAGGCATAATATGTAAAACATGACTCGTGTTCACTATAGCACTGTGTATGGTGGGAGAAATTTGGAAAATCTTTAATATCTATTAATAAGCGACTGATTATAACATGTACATACTATGAAATACAATGCGAGTAAATTTAAAGATTTATATTTAGATAGAAAAAGGAGCAAGTTATGAAAAGTATGACTACTATGATCCTTTGAAAAACATACCTTTTTTTACAGAAAATTGCTTCTTCCTCCTGACGCTTCCTTCTGTGTAGAAAGTGCTTCATCTTTCATTCTCAGCTTTTCCCTATCTCATGGGGTCAACACAAGGTATCTGACTGGCAACTTGGGGGATAATCAACAGTTCATAGTTGCCTCCTCTTTGTATCTTTTCTTCCTGGCATTGAGCTGCCTGATGGGAATAAGAGTTCTTTTCTGCTCCTGCCTGCTGCCTTTCTTGACTCTGAGTAGGATGGCAAATCTGACTGATCGGAGAGTTCATTTCACACTAATTTATGTCCTATCATTCATCTTCATTATTAACAAGAGGAATAATTTCAATTCTTTTTTTGCCATCCTTTTATGGTGTTTATTAATTCAGTTTTATGAATAAAGTTGTCATATATTGACTCCTTTCAATGATACCTCTATCCAAAAGGAATGCAAAAATACAAACTCCAAATGCTTTCTGGTGCTTGTCTGTAGATATTTCCCTTGATTTCTAAATTCTGGACTTCTGTATATTTTATCTATATAAAATAAAAGCTGACATTGTGTTTACAACTAAAAATAGCCCAGCACTGTGGTAGAGCAAGTTAAGCTGATGCTTGCAACGCAGGCAGCCCACCTCTGAGTGGCAGGCTTTGGTGGAGTCAACTAGTGAATGGAAGACTCTCTCTCTCTCTCTTTTTGTTTTTCCCTCTGTATGTAACTCTGTCTTTCAAATAAAAAACTCCATAAAAAGACTCAATAGAGAAAGCAATATTGATATTTTAAACTGAACAAAAAGGAATTAAATATAACCATGAAAATACCACTCTACATAAACTTCATATGGCATTTCTAAATGATATTACTTACAGCTCTCGAGAACCTAATGAAATGGATATTTGCTTTGTCACCAACTGAGGGGGGGGGCACATAGAATGAGTCCTTCCCCTTCCTCTGAATCGCAATTTTCCCAGTTGTCAAGTAAGTTTCTCTTAGGTCTTAACTTTCAAAGACACTTCTCTCAAGTATCCTAACTTTAGCTAACTTAAGCTCAGCCTGTAGCAGACCTCCTCCCTGCCCTGTGAGTATCCCCGAGGGAACTCTAGCCACTACCTGTCCCAGCTGCTTCCAAACATGTGCATCACCCATCTGTGTGCTAGCACTAGCTTACCAGATAGCAGACATGTACTCCCCATCAGCTGTATCATTATAGAAGCTGTAAAAGGATGGCACTTCCAGATTCCAAGATCCTTGGATGACTCGTCCTGAGTTCGAATAGGACAAAGAGGAAAGTGATCTGGAAAAACCACTGTAGTGACAGAAATGTCCACTTTGTGTGACTATGTATGTCGTAGCCATGGTGCATGGAATGAACTTAAGGATGCACTTGGGAATGCAATTCTTTCTTGAGAGACTGGTTTAGAGAAAAAATATAACAATATAGTGAAGAACATTATATGGAATTTATAAATTTACTAGAGTTAGCCTATAGAAATTTTCATATTTATTATACATTTTAAAAGTCTGGGGTGTGGGGTGCGGCTTGATGGTGTATTACGCTAATCCTCTACCTGTTGTACAATATCCCATATGGGCTCTACTTCTGATCCAATTCCACTCTTAATGGCCTGGGAAAGCAGCAGTCTTGTCTGTGGGCCCCTATACCTACGTAGGAGAACTGGAAGAAGCTCCTGCTCCTGTCTTCAGATTGGCTCTGCTCCTGCCACTGCAGCCATTTGGTGAATTGAGCCGGCAGATGGAAGACCTTTCTCTGTCTCTCCTTCAGTCAATCTGCCCTTTAAATAAAAATAATCTTTAAAACAAAGAAGAAAAAATCTCCATTTCTCCCCCATACCACCCCATCACTCTGCCTTTCAAATAAGAAATAAATGTTTTTATAAAACATAAAATATAGGGGGAGAGGGAATCAGTGCAATGGCTAAGCCTCGGCCTGTGGTGGCCAGAATCCCAAGTGGGCACAAGTTCGTGTCCTACCTGTTTTACTTCCAATCCAGCTCCCTGTCTGTGGTCTGGGAAGGCACTGGAGAATGGCTCAAGTTCTTAGGCCCTTCACACACATGGGAGACATGAAGGAAGCTCCTGGCTCCTGGTTATTTCTAGTTCTAGCCATTGCAACCATCTGGGGAGTGAGCTGGCAGGTAGAAGATCTCTCTCTGTCTCTCCTTCTCTCTGTAAATCTTCATTTCAAATAAAATAAAAGGAATCTTATAAAACAAAGTATATAGGGAATCAGTCATATTGTTTTTGCCTTTTTTTTTTTTAGAATTCATTTATTTTTATCGGAAAGTCATATTTACAGACAGGAGGAAAGACAGAGAAGATCTTCTGTCCACTGGTTCACACCCCAAGTGGCTGCAGCAACTGGAGTTGAGCACCATGTGGGTGCCAGTTTGTGTCCCAGCCGCTCTACTTACCATTCAGATCCCTGCCTGTGGCCTGGGGAGGCAGTGGAGCATGGCCCAAGGCCTTGGAACTCTGAACCCATGTGGGAAACCTGGAGGAGGATCTGGCTCCTTGGGAAGGGAACCCGTGGACAGAAGCTATTTCTCTCTGTCACTCCTTCTCTCTATAAAATCTGACTTTCCAATATAAATAAGTAATCTTTTTTTTTAAAGTGTGTGCATAGAAAAAAACAGAAAAACAGATAAAATTGTTAACACTGGATATTACATGACAAAAATTTAAAACAGTCTGGTGAGATTAATAGTTTTCTTAACACATCTCTGGATTCTTCTATTTGAAATAACATAGGGATTACTTTAATAATAAAAATTCAATGTGATATAAAATTAGATAAAGTTCGAAATAACATCACAGCCTAAAATAAAAGATATTGAGTCAGTCCTATATGTTTATGTATCAATCATCAATATTTTTTATTGGAGAGAGAGAGAGTTAACATCCACTGGTTCCTTCCCCCAAATTCCTCCAATGGCCTAAATGAAGCTTAGAGATGGAAATTTAGTTCAGGTCTCCCACAAGTGTAGCTGGGACTCAACTATCTGAGCCATCACCTGCTACATCCCCTGGTGTAACCAAACAGGACACTGGAATCAGACTTCAGAGTCCAGTTACTCCAAAATGGGATGCAGGCATCTAACCCCTAGGCCAAATATCTGCCCCTCAGTTTCCAATGTTTTTAAATCTGTGCTCTAAGATCAGCTTCTGGCTGAGTGGTTGTCTGAACTGTTCATGTTATTTGTGGGTTGAAGATGCCCAAGTCTCATGGTAATTGTGTAACCTAACAGATTGTTGGCCTTTATGTTTTCCATGACCTCTTCAAAAAAATTTTTTAAAGATAAAAGCAGAAAGACAGAGAGAAGCAAAAAGACCTTCCAGATGCTGAGTCACTCCCCAAACACCAGCAACAGCTGGAGTTGAGATAAAGTGAAACCAAGAGTCAGGAATTCAGTGAGTCTCCCACGTGGATGACTGATTTCCAAGTGCTTGGGCCATCTTCCACTGCCTTTCTAGGCACATTAGCAGGGAGCTGCACTGGAAGCAGAGCAGTCAGGATTCAAACCAGGAAATACTGGCTCCTCTCATTCATATTTTGAATCAATTAGGAAAACAGGATTTAACAGTTTCGACTCTGCAAAGGGGGCAAATTGAAGGAAATGATGAATATTAGCAACTATTTAAAGAGCACTACAAAATGCTAGGCATTATTCTAAAACTTTTTGGGATTATCATGCCAAATTTCCACAAATCTAGAATGTCTGTGTCTGGAAAATGAGGCAATTGAGACTGAGAAACTAAAAGAAGTAGTAGCCAAAAAAGTAGTGGCTTAAGCAAGGTTCCTTGCCAACTCAATGACAGAGCTACACCAGCTCATTTACAAGTAGAGTCATAAATCCGAGCTAACCTGAGACAGTCCAAGTTTATACCTTGAATCTAGAAGTTACCATGAATGATGTTTGCTTTCTATTTCAAAAATAGACTAAAAAATTGCATAGTTTTTTTTTTTTCTCTCAATCTTAGGTATTACTGGCATCTGGGGCTGGAAAATTCTTGGCTGTGAGGTGCTTTCCTATGTACTGTAGGGCAGTCAGGAGCATCACCAGCCTTTTCCCATGAGATGCCAGCTGCACTTCTCATTCCAAGTAATGGGGGAAAAAATGTCTCCAAACACTGCCAAGTGTCCCTTGGAGGACAATTGCTCCAAAACCTATGCTCATAAAAATTTAGCCACAAAGGGATAATATAATCTATTTTTAGCGAACATGTACTATAAACTGAACCTACCCAGTAAAGTGGCTAGCATATAAATTTACTCAATACAAGTTAACCTCTTAGTGACATTATTTTGCTTCCCAACTGCAGAGAGTTACAAAGGCTAAACAAGTAATGAACAAGAAGTCTGGAGGGGTTCTAACGATTAAATTGGTTTGTTGCAATTTTTACTTGACAAAACTGAAATAGTCTAGCGGGAAGGGACCTGACAATCTCCTGAATACCCATATTGTAGTGTTTGATGTTTGATTCTGTTTGGATGCTTTGTGGAATAATGAACATAAAAGCCAAGGTGATATCCCAAAAGTGACAGAGCAAAATCCATAGTGCAGCAATCTTCTTTAGCCATAACAGCTCATGGTAATTAGTGTTCTATTTTATCCTATTCTTATACTTAGAAATGACCACCATTTCTTTCATACCACCATGTTCCATTTATTAGCAATAACAGAGGAAATACCAATAGCACCAATTAAAAATGAATCCACATGACTTGTTTTATACTTACAGCTGTAATAACTAGTAACTAACATGGATGGGAAAGCACTTTGCAAATTTAAAAAGTGCTGTACAGGTACATTATACTTATCATCATTCATAAATTAGCCCGATTCTCCTAGTTCAAAAGGCACGTAAGGTCAGATACATGGGCTTCGATGGGGCAAAATGATCACAACCTACAATGTAGCAATGGTTCACATGTGTTGCAAACAAGTTTACCCCATGCAATCCTGCAGAGCTGAAGTTACACACCCTTCAAAGTATGGGAGAATGAAGCTAAAAATAGACAAGACAGGTTTTTGAGACCTAATGCCTATTTTTAAATAACAGACTCCTACCTCCTGTCTATGAACTTTTTAATATATAATATAATCAAACATCTAAACTGTATATACCAAAATTAAAAAGTCTTACTTAAGGTGACTGCAAATTTTATTATTTTCTATGAACTAACATTCCAGATCACATTAAAATTTCAAAGCATTCTGCAACTTCAAAGAGGTCAGATTGGTAAAATTTGTGCTTGCATACCCTCCAGGAATATTCTCAGTATTCATTCCAAAATTGTTACTAGGAAAAAACAGCTTTATCCATTCCCTTGCCAGCAGGAGACTTGGCAAGACATGACTTTTGGCTGACCATAAATAAAATTCCTCGAATCACCAGTATCTTGATTTAAGAGAAATTTTACTGTGTCTTTCATACACAAAAGCTGATAAACAATGATTAAAAAAACACTACTTCACTTTTTTCACAGGTGTACAAAAGGAAATATAATGGAATTACATTCAACAATAAAGCTTAAAGTTCACTCTAGGTAATAGTTGCATTAACATTCACATACACAAGCACAGAGTAAGAATATTTCAGGAGTCTTATATTAGCATACAGCATACATATGGGAGATTGATTTCAGGTAACATCAGAGGTGTTAGTAGGATTAGCAATTCAGAGTGTTATAGAAAAGGGAAACTAAACCAAAGAGAAGGTATAAGGCTAGCACACCAAGACAAGTCACAGGATTAGAGGACTGAAAAATCTGCTCACTGTATGAGAAAACAACATTTTTATTCAGTTTCTGGGTCTCAATACAGTTGGTTAAGAGAAGGTTGTGTATTCAAAGTGCACATAATTGTTTCTTAGAAAAGAGAGAAAGATCCTTGTATTTAGGAATCAGTACATGCAAGAGGCAGCCCCAGAGTGACCTGAAAGAGTAAAGCTGTGACTGGCAGGTGGCTGATATTTTACAGATGTTTCAGGCAATTCTCTTAAAGCACTTCTGTAGCAGCAATGATCATTTCAATGGCTGAATTCTCTTTCGAGGGGAGTAGAGGCAGGGGATTGTATTCATCATATTTCTCTTTAAAGACTTATAGTAATAGACTTTCTCTCTCTTTTTTTTTTAAATAAATCTATCAAACAACAAACAGCATAAAGTGAGGTGTTGGGGTTTTCTTTCTTCTTTTGCTTTTGCATATGTGTTGTTGGAAAAGGACCAAGCCTTTTCACAAACATTGTGTGCAAAAGAATTCATAGTAAAGTGAGCACAAGGACAGATACAGGAAACACATCAGGTCTGCTTCTGTTGCCCTGGCTAGCCCTCTGTTAGACACGGAGCTACTGGCTTGTAGTAGAATGCAGGCATCATGAATAATGACCCACAGCCCACAGACTTCAGGATCTCCTAAAGCCTTGTCAGCAAGGGTAGTTTTGTCTGCAAGATGGTGGCCACCACCTCTTGGATTAAAAGGTTTAGAAAGTCTGGTCCTTTTCCCTTTCACAGTTCCCCTCCGAATTGGTAACTCCTGTTGTTCGTCTGCCTTAGTTTCCCAGCCTTTTTTGTGCCAACTAGGCTACTCTGGCCCATCCCAGCCAGTGCCTGGCACACACATGCCCATGAGGTGAGGGGAGGTCACACATACCCAGTGCCATAAACACCCAAGCTGCTCAAACTCAAAAGGCTTTCTGCCTGCCCTGTGTTATCAAGACAGGATCCCCGGAGCACAGGGTAGAGAGTCGAACCTCTCACTGGCGGGACTGGGAAGCCTCTCCTTTGCGGCGGAGGAGAAAGGAAACTTGGGTCTGCTTTTTAGGTTCTGCAAATAAGCCAGAGTGGAGAAAAAAAGAGTTAACACCAGACTTAATAAAGCTTTTTTTTTTTTAAGACAAAACTTGTTTAAATGTGATCTAGACAGACACAGGGAACTTTGTGCAGATTTCTGAGGTCTCTAAGAGGGCTCATGGAAATGGGAGATAAGAGTGGGGGGTCGCTACCCAGGAGAGATTTGCCATGATTACAAAAATGGGCTAAGTGGCTTGTTTCCATCCAGGGACCTCACTGGTCGCTGTTGTCAGTCGTGCTGTGCCCCTTCTCCTTTTTCTCCTGGGACTTGTTACCCTTCTTCTTTTTCTTCTTTTTCTTGGTCTCCTCCTTTTTGCCGAAGGTTATGAAGTCACTTTTGTCAATTTGGTTGTTAGCAGGCTCCTGCCGGATGGAGATGATTGCAGGAGATCCTGGGATAATGAATTTGTCTGGCAACTCACCGGGACCGGGTTGCTTGGGGTTGCCTGGTCCATACTTAAAAGTCCAGCTGTTGCTGTTGACACCAGCGCCGACTGGAGGGGACACCTCTCCCGCCTCTGGTTCTGGAAGACAAAACAAAACAAATGGGCAGCAGAGTCCAAGTGCACCCTCAATGCCATTCTACTACTCTAGGGAAGCTACACACAGCAGCTCCCCAAGGAAGTGCCTTTAGCAGGAAGGCAAACTTTCTCATTAGAGTGTCCAGGAATCCAGCTTTCTAGTAATATTTTCCTCATTCTTTGTGAAGGATTTCCTAACCAATATGGCTGTGGTTATTCTGCCTGGAAAACGGGACGAAAAGTATATCTAATTAAAGCGGAAAACTGGTGCAGATAATGCCTAAGATTAGAGAAAACTTTGGCTACAGACTATTTGGACTCCTACTGCATCCAAAGAAAAGGCAAATCAATTGATTCAATCAGTCAATCCCAATTCTATTATAGCCATCCTGCAGAGTAGTGGGACAGAGCAAGGAAGAGTTGGGAAAGAAGAAGGGTGTCAGAGACCCCAGACAGCACAGGAAGCCACAGCCTGTTCTAAGTTGGATCGGTTTGCTTGCATAAGGCAGTGGAAGCCAATTTGACATTCTAAACTGAATCCTCTCCCTTCGTGTGCTCACAGTCATTTTGGGACACACATTCCAGCAATTATAATCCAAGTTAATGCTTCCAAAAATCAAGATGCCTATAAACCAGGAGTAGAGAATTTTTTTTCTGCCAAGGTCCTTGTGAATAGTTATATTATCATTCATAGGCCATGCAAAGCTATGCACTTAGAAATTAGCCTGCTTCAGATTGATTGAATTTCGATTCCCACCTGCGGTTGCCTTGGCAAAGCCAAGACCAAATGATTCTGTGGGTCTTATATGGCCCACAAGCCAGACATTCCCCATCCCTGCTATAAAGCATCATGGGACTCCAGGGGAAAAAATGTGTTCATTATACTCAAGAAAGACAAGAGGGTTTCAGAGAAGTGAAGTTTGTACCAAGTCTTGGAGAAATAATAATGCATTAACAGGGGTGTTCAATGCAAGTCTTTCCCATGAATCTCACTGGAAGAGCACAATAAATGACTTCTGGACACTGGAATCCCACTGACCTCCCAGTAGTGCTTTAGGGCTCTGACCGTCTTCCTTTTTGTGGGGATGTGAAAACATCCACCAAACAAACCATTTGTGATCAGTTGTAGTTTGGGATTGTCTGCATCTACTTTTTCCATTTCCACACCCCCTGTTTCTCTTTAGTTTCTCAAATGTAAGGTCCCTGAGCACTATTTTTCTAACACTGCTCATGTCAGGCTAACTACACTACTTCCATAATAAGTGGTCACATTTTGCATTTTCTTAGTGAACCTCCCAGCAGCATTTGTCATCTCCTTCTTGAAACTCTTAAAGATTTTCATTTGTTTGTTTGTTTGTTTGTTTGTTTTGGTCATATAGGAGAAGAATAACCCTCGTGGGTTCTGAATTGGACTGAAATCTTGCTACAAAAAGCAGAATAACAGGGGTAAAACAAATAGAAGTACATTAACATGTAGATTTCATATAAACATGAGACACATCCAAGGAATGAATAGGTCTGAAAGAGGTAGTTTTCAAGTCCAGTTCATACATCATCTTCAACAAAGAACAGTAAATTTTAAAAGAAGGAACAAGACAAGAGAAAAAGACTTTGAATCTTTGAGGCAGCAACTTGGGTGATGGAGATGGCAAATAAATGATAAAGGCTAGCTAGTAAAGCTTGTTCATGTTGTCTCCTTTGGTGCCGTTTCCAAGTTTCTGACAGCCCAAAACTATCTTCAGTCCTCCTTGATAGAGAGCAGTGGGTAGGATATCTTTTGTCTTCATAAATGTATGTCCTGCTTTTAGGTAAGGAGAAGGAGGGCAGAGAGTTGTCCTCAAAACCCCCCCCACATTTTAGGGTCAGGCAGCACACTCTGGTCCCCCTACAGTCAAAATGTCCTCATGCCACTCGGCTCTGGCTGTTCATCAGCTTCCTTTACAGGAGCCGGCTCCCCCAGGTCACCTATGAGTTGGAGCTCCCTTGAGTTTGGCCCTGTTCTCTCCACCACTTTCTCTCCTTTCTCTCCTGTTAGGATCCCAGTCATATACTTATAAATACCACCTCAGAAAATTGATTAGGCGCAGGTTTGTTAATAGCCTGTATCTCTCTGTGTGCTTCACTTGCAGATTTCATGGGCATCTCAAACTGAAGGAATCTGAAAAGTAAGCTCTTGACTACTTTCACCTAAGCCTTTGCAACTGCCTCAGTAAATGATAGCCATTTAGCTCACTGCTCAAGCCAGGAAATTCAGCACTACCCTTCATTTCCCCATTTTCCTCACTCTCTATGTATAAGACATCATCAAGCCCTGTCCTTTCTTCCTTTTAAATATATCTTGAGTCTGTCTTCTTCCCACTTTCATAGGAACTCACTATATCTTATCTGAATTACAGCAACAGTCTGTCCCTTGTTGAACCTGTTTCTAATTTGCCTCTCTCTAATCCGCTGCACAGCAGCCAGAGTCGTCTTTATTCATTAAAGCCTTTATCCCATCCTAAAAATTGCAACATCATATGTATATATATACATATACATATATATGTATATAGTAAAATACTTTAAAATTAAAAATCAGATTATATCATTCTCCTGCTTAAAATTATTCAAACTTTCTACTGTCTTGAAGGAAAATATATCAAACTCTTTACCACATTACACAAAACCCTTTAATAATTTGATAGCTTTTCCTCCAATTTATTCTAAATATTTCCTTCCTACCACTATAATTCATTTACATAGGTCTTGCAGTTCCTCAAACAGCTTTTGGAGCTGCTTTTGGCTAAAGATCCATGTTCTTATTTCCTCTTGGTCTCAAATGACGACACTGTGCTTCATATCATTCCTCATTAAGGTTTCTACTCAAATGCAACCTCCTCAAATTGGCCTTTTATGACCAACCTAGCCAGGCAGCACCTCTTCACCTTGCAGTTACTCATCATCAAGTCACAGAGGCAGGAAATACATGTGCTTGTTCACCAACTTACAATCAATGACTAATACAACTTCTAACCCCTTACATGTTTTTAATAAATCTTGCAGGGGGTTGGTGTGGTGGCCCAATAAGACTGTACTGCTTCCAATTCAGTTCCCTGCTAATATGCTTAAGAAAGCAGTGAAAGCTCAAGTGCTTAGGTCCCTGTCACCCATGTTAGAGACCTAGATGGAGCTCCAGACTTCCTGACTCAGCCCTGGCTTCTGCAGCCAGTGGAGGAGTGAATCAGTGGATGGAAATTCTCTCTGTCTCTCCCTCTCTCTGTGTCACTCTGCCTTCCAAACAAATAAAATAAATCCTTAAATAAATAAATAACCACTGGATGAATGGGCTAGTGTGAGAGGTGGAAGTGGCAGGTACTCTAGCAGAAGAAAATACTGCTGACAATACTCTCAAGGACCATAAACACAATGTGGCAAGGCATGTAAAATGCCAAGTCTCACCCTCAGCACGGTGTAAGGTCTCTGTATGTGGTATCACATACAGCTAAGGAAATGCTGTACAACTCTTGGGACTGGGAGGGCAGCATGAGGGTTCTTCAAATTTACCACAAGCAGTGGGGAGACCAAGAAGCTTTCTTCCCCAGACCTTTGTCCTGACACCATGCTTCCCCAGCAGAACAAACACTGCAACATTGAATCCGAACCCTCAAAATGTAAAAGCAGGACCCAGTCTCCCTTTGGCTGTCTTGCTTAGCATTAGATGTCCTTGCCCACCCTTTATCAAAAGGAATCCACTGAATTAAAGGTGATCCAGCTAACCTTACAAAGGTTCTAATATAAATATGAATATCAGTGGCCAGTATTGTCCTGAAGTGATTTGTGTAGGGGAACTCTAGATCAGGAAAAAATGTAATTGCTGCATTCAGGTAAATGCCAGACCAACTGAAGCCCATCTGGCCACAATAAATTCCCAAAAGAGCACAGCAAGTCACAGGGCCTAGCACAGTAGCCTAGTGGCTAAAGTCCTCACCTTGCACACACTGGGATCCCATATGGGCACTGGTTCTAATCCCAGTGGTCCTGTTTCCCATCCAGCTCCCTGATTATGGCCTGGGATAGCAGCAGAAGAACCAAAGCCTTGGGATGCTGTGGCCACATGGGAGACTCATGGGAAGAAATTCCTGGTCTCTGGCTTCAATCAGCTCAGCTCTGGCCATTGTGGATATTTGGGGAATGAACCAGTAGATGAAAGACCATCTCCTTCTGTCTTTCCTTCTCTCTTAGTAAAAACCACCTTTTAAAAAAACAAAAATAAACCTAAGAAATACAAAACAATTTTCTGAGACTTTTGATTTTTTAAAAATTTTTTATTGGAAAGAGATTTTAAAGACAAAAGGAGAGACTAAGAGAAAGATCTTCCATCTACTGGTTCACTCTCCAAATGGCCACACAACTGAAGCTGAGTTGATCCAAAGCCAGGAGCCAGGGGCCTCCTTCAGGTCTCCCATGCAGGTGCAGGGTCCCAGGGCTTTAGACTATCCTCCAGTGCTTTCCCAGGTCACAGGCAATGAGCTGGATTGGAAATAGTATTGCCAGGACACGAACTGGCACCTATACAGGATGCCAGAATTTGCAGGAGAGGATTAGCCAAATGAGTCATCAAGCCAGCCCCTGGATTGATTATTTTTAAAATATTTTATTTGAAGTTGAAAGACAGAAACAGAGACAGAAAAAGAGGGAACCCACTCACTCCTACAAATGTCCTGAATGGGCAGGCCCAGGCAGGGATCAAACTGTGAGCTGGAATATAATGCAGGCCACCCACAACAGTGGCAAAAGCTTGAGGCTTGCAGCATCTGTGTCAGCTGGAAGCTGAAATCAGGAGCCTGAGCTGGACACTGAACCGAGGCATTCTGATGTGAGACCTTGGTGTCCTAACAGGTGCATTAACTACCCGAAATTGTACCCGCCAGAACCTGCCTGTTTGCATTTCAAAAACAGGCTCTGTCTGAATCTTGGGCAAACATAAGAAATATATTTTAAAACCTCTAATTGAAAGCAGGTTTAGGCACTGAGATTCAGATAAGATACAGCCTAGGGAGGGTGACACAGTGGTGGAGAACCACTGGAGACTCCAGTGATGGAAGACTCTCCCTCCCTCTCTCTTTCTATCTCCCTCATCCCCATTCCCATCCCCCAGTCTTTGCCTTTCAAATATCTACATGTTACTAAAATATTTTTTCTTTTAAAATTCTTATTTATATAAAGTGAACACACAAATTTAGGTGCAGAGTGACATTTGCCACCCTAACCTCCCTCCTATCCATGTTCAAAATATATACACATTAACCATAAGCAGAGCTTTAAAAAAAAGTGTCCTCCAATTTGGCACCTAGAACTGGGTTCAGCACCATAAGGATTATCATCCAGAGATGCAGGACTAGATTATCCAGGTTGCAGAGGTCAAGGATGTTACTGACCATGTCCCTAGGCCTGGGAGGGCCTCACAGCAGGACCAAATCCTGTTTTGTTTTGTTTACAGGTCACTGAGCATCTGGGCCTAAGTCTAGCTTCAGACTCCACCTAAATGCTCAGGGGCTATCAGAGATCTTTTTAGGTGTGTCATTCACACGCTTACCTTCTGCAGCATCGAATTCAGTGAAGTTTCTTCTCGCTTAAGACTGCAAGCCAGCTTGCTCTGGGGATGGTGTAACCAGACACCTGTGAGGGTCAGCAGCCCCTACGTGGAGGCTCACTGGGGTTAGGATTCACCTAGGATGGAGGCTAGCCTAAGGCTCTGACAAACGACATTTATTGACCTGATCTGAGATTCTGGCTTTGCCTACCACATGCCTACCTTTGGACAGAATCAAAGATGTACTGCCTTTGGAAGAAGATGAAAAGGTAAAAGCAACCTTTCTGCTCCTATGTTCAGCTGGGGTGGATCCCAAGGGATGATCAATACAGGAAATGCTGCTTCTCTGAGGACTGCTTCCTCTCCCAACTCCAGGGATAAGTCCCATCCCGTCTGTTCCCCAGGACCTAGCTCAGATAAAGACAAATCTCAGATTCATTCAGGATCTTAGTATGGGATTCTCTGAGGCTCCAGAAAGGGATTCCAGCACACAATAAGTAGGCTAGGACCTGAGAGGATTTTTAAAAGTTTTAATATAATTCTAATTATTTTAAAAAAAGGTGGTTCTGACTTTTTTTTAATATTGGCAAATTTCTTAACAAAGGCAAGACATCTAAAAATCACAACAATATGCATTTAAGAAATCATAACATCTTCATCTCTGATTGCTTTTAAGTCCTCAGTAATTTACCCCTTTATGTAATTCTACGACCCACTGTAAGCACTACCCAGGGGGCCTTTTGGTCAAGGTTCCTAATTCGCTTTTTTCATGCTAAATGCACTCTGACTTGCCTGAGTTTATGGAGCTGGGCCTGGAGGGATTAAGAACAACTGGTTTCTTAACAACAAGGCTTTGCTAACACAACTGCAAAGGGACAGCCCTGAAGACAGTGAAGCAAATGACATGCAAACCCAGCCTGAACTCCGGTTCTTAACTGCTCTGGATAATCACCAAGACCAGGACAGGGTTTCTGATTTAAAACTCATTTCTCCCAATGAAAGAATGCAGTCATCTTGACCAAAACATACTATTTTCGGAACATTCTCTGAGGAGCATGGCCTGGGGACGGCAGACAAGAATTTAATTCTGTTCTTCATTCACCTTGCTTTTTCTCCTTTGGGCCAGGATTGCTGAACCTCAGTGGACTCAACCTCAAGAAAAGGATGGAGACCATCCTTTTCTTGCCTGTATCACAGGGCTCTCTATCTAGTTACCCCTTGGTGCCTCCCTCCTTAGTGCCTGGCACAGAGCTAAGTGGAGCTGTGCACCACTGAAGTTGGTTCTTACAAGGACAGTACAGAGTAGATATCGCTAAGGCTGTGCCTATTTAATAGATAAATGGGCTAAGGAACCATTATAAAGACTCATAACTTAAACTGTACATCAGTCCCCTGAAAACCCAAAGGCGCTATGCAAATGCAGCAATTACTTCAGTTTTTATCTGTTTTTGCTACCGTTGGGATGACAGAGATGCAAGCAAAGGCTCTCTCTCAGCTAGACTCGGTGGAAAGAAGCGGCCGCGGGGGTGGGGGGTGGACGTGGGAGTGACGAGTCAGGAAAATCACACCCGGGCCTGCAGGTCTCAGCCCCGCCCCTCCGCTCCCCATTCATCCCTTTGTTAGCATCTGCGGGATTGCAGTGTTAAGGTTAATACAGAGCTTCCAGAAAACCCATCATTCTGATTAAAGCCAGGGACTATCTCGCCAGACAGCACCCCGGAGCCTGCCTACCGCCCACTCCGAGAAGTCAGAGCAGCCTGCAAAGGCTATTAAACGATTACAGCCGCTTCCGGCCCAGCCAGACGTTCAGCCACAGCGCTTGCTCCCTGGTGCTGGCCGCTGTTTTCCCCGCCCCCTCCCCTCGCACTTGCCCAGGGCACCTACGCAGGGACCCCTCGACTCTCCTCTGCCCCCACCTCACCCCAAGCCTCCCCTACAGTCTTTCAAGCGGCTCTGCCTTCGTTTGCACCTTCTGGACTGTGAACAACCATTCCATCTCGGTCTCTGCCCCTGTCAGAATTTGGCTAGGTGAAGTGTGTGTAAATGCCAAAAGTCTAAGCCCATCACCCATCAAGCCACCAAAGGACCAGTGTGTAAAACATCTCAACCTCCTTACCCATCCCCTCTCTTCCTTTTGTAAGGATGGTGGACAATTGGACAAGCTGCCTCCCCCTTCCCTCCAATCCTTTGTGAATTGGGCTGAGCCAATCTGAGTCATCACAGCCCACAAAACACGGGAGAATCTTGACCTGAAACACAAATCCTATCCAGGATCAGAGGGAAGGGAGGGTGGAACTCAAACCACCTGGGCCAGCATTGCCCTGCTGCTTCTTAGTCCTTCAACTGACAGTGGAAGGCATCTGCCATGGAAACAAGGGGCTGCAAAGCAACATTCCCTGTTCTCTGGGAGACTGCAGGCTGTGTACTCAGAGCCTGGCTAGAGTCAAACCTGGCTGCATCATGTCAACTGTGTGATGTTCTACAATGACTTCCTGCCTCTCCACCTCAGTTTTCATCTGTAAAGGAGATAATAATAGCCCCCAACTCGATGAAGCTATTATAGGATTAGATGGAATTATCCTTCCAGAGCATTTAGCAGTGCCTAGCATAAAAACCCATTAGATTCTATTTGTGAGATCAGAGCTACAGAGATTCATTCATTTGTTTAAGGATTTGATTGATTGCTTATTATGGGTGAGGCAGCTTATTAATCTCTTGCATTCTTATATAAATCCAGCCTTGACTTACCACAATTAATTTAATTACCTTTGTTTATTCATTCCCTTAAAGCAGCTACTAGATGCCTGTTCATTTGTTCTCAACTACCTGAAAGGCAGAGTGACAAAGAGACAGAACTTTCATCTTTTAGTTCACTCCTTCAAAGGCCCACAAAAGCCAGGGTTGGGCCTGGTGTCCTGCACTCCATCCAGGTCTCCCATGTAGGTAGCAGAGGCCTAAGTACTTGAGAGCCATCATTTACTGCTTCCCACATGCACTAGCAGGAGGCTAGCTCAGAAGCAGAGGAGCTAGGATGCAGGCCTCGTAAGGAGGTGTAGGTGTCCCAAGTGGCAGCTTAACTGTCTGCACCATTATGCCCTCCCAGTGTGAAAATGGTCTTGTTCTTTAGATAATAAATCTGAAGACTTAAATTACAGCAAGATAATTTTTCCTGAATCACATGGAAATTTGATAATGAAGCTCAAAAAATTATGCTTATACTGATTTCTCATTTTTTTTTTCCCATTCATTGCGGAGTCTTGGGGATAGGAAAGAGGACAGAGCTGAATCTGACTTCCAGGCCCATTATTCTGATCCCCAAAGCAGCTGGGAAAGGGTGTTACCCAGAGGCTGCTGGCACTACTGCTTCTGTGTGTTTCTCGTTGTTCGGTTGGAAAGTATCTATCTGGAAGATTGTGCGGCTGTTTGGTGCCTTGCACTGCAGCTGGGCTAATTTTCAGTCATCTTGGAGCGGAAGAGATAAACACACTTGGCATATTTTTAAAGCCACAGCTCTTGTTTTGTGCCCAGAATAACTCTGCCATTTCTAGGTTAAGAGTATAAAGATATCTGTGCTGCAAGCTCAGATGCAAACACTGGAATGGCTGCTTTCAAACCTTCCTAGCTCTCCAAAAGTCAGCTTTAGGGGAATTTTTTGTTTGTTTGTTTGTTTGTTTTGTTACCCCTGCTACTCAACAGGGCTAGGGCTGTCTGGTTGGTGGTTTCTACCTTATTTCCCCAGCTACCAAAGTTCCCCCAGATCTAGCCAGGATAGCTTCCCTTTATAGTCCTTCTTGGAATCTTCCTTGTCCTACCAGGTATTATATCCTAAAGGGTTACAGGATGCTTAATACGCAGGTTCTGGGCCACACAGACTTGAGTTGGAGTCACAACTTCACCCCGTTTATTATACACCCTTTAAGCAAGGGGCGCCCACTCTTTCATACGGAAAGCAAAACTGCCAGTGTTCCTCTAATGGGACTTTGACTGCTCCCACAAGTTTCCCTTTTCCAGAGACCATTTCTTGGCCAGAAATTCTGTTCCTCTCCCCAGAGCCAGGGAAGATTTCTAGCCAGAGATTTGCCAGGTTAGTAATGGTTGCTAGGTAGGGAGCTGTTCCCCAGGGCCCTGCAAAGGAGGCAGTTCACCCAGCCCAGACCCTGCTCCATACCATCAGTCTATGGCCTTTATCCACCCCTCCCCACCGAAGTTTTCTTCTCAGAGAAGAAGAAGAAGAAGAAGAAGAAGAAGAAGAAGAACTTGTTTAATCACATTAACCTTACTAGGTCTCTGATCACAGGAGCTCTGAGGTCATTTACCTCCTCAATAAAGAAAGAAGAGTGGGATTGTGAGAAATCAATTTTTATATATGAATCATGCTGTGTTATTTCATATGCACACAGGCAAGGTGATTATATTTTCAGTAAATTAAACAGTATAATATATATTTCAATACATTACTTTAAAATGTATACTTATAAAAATGTGAGGAGACATACACTAACTATTGGTACTGGTTATTTCTGGGGAGCATGACTGAAGCAGGAAGTGAGGCACTACTCGTTTTATTTTAGCTCTATGAAAATTTAATTTGTCATGATTTTTTGTTTCTGTTATAATTAAATCAGAGAGAAAGAGAAATTAAAAAGAACACGGATTCTCTATGGCTCCAAAATGAGCTTCAGTAAAATATCACTGTCCCAGACAGCCTGGACCCAGAAACTGCTACTTAATTTGCAGGACTTAGTGCCAAATGAAAACAGGGATCCCTCATTAATAAATTATGGAGCACCTCAAGACAGTGACAGCATCATAGGAAGGCAAGCAGGACCCCATGAAACCAGCCTTGCCTGTACCACAGACCCCTTCTGCACAACCATTTCTTCCCAGTGAGTCTTCCCAAGGGCTCCTACTGTCTGCCCCACCACAAAGGTGTGAGGTATAATCATTTTGCCTAACAATAAAACGGCTTCTGGCTTCGGTTGGGTTGTCAAATTTTCCTTCCCTCCCCTCCCCCCTCACGCTACAATCTGTGCTGCTGACAATCTGGCAGCAATCCCAGGCTCTGTGTTGCTGTGTCACTTCTCAGCCTTCGGCAACCATTTCTAGACAACTCGCTCCATCCCTGCGCTGAGGGCATAAAATGGAGATGCTGTCAGGAAGAACACTGCAGCAGCAGGAGTGAAAGATATCCAGAGAACCCTCTGCACCACCAGGATCCCCTGGCTCTGGGCACTTCAGTACCATTCCCTTTGATCTGTGAAACCATTTTGAATACCCTTGACTATGAGGCAGGCATTGTGCTAAGTACCAGAGTATTAGATAGAGCAACCGTAGTTGTGCTGGCATTTCTGAGTGTTTACCATAGCTGGGGACTGTGCTAAGCTTTTGCATACATCATCTCATTTAATCCTTATAACGGCCTACAGGTTTTCCTCTCTTATTCATTAATAACTGAGGTTACATAATTATGTACTGGTTAGACGAGATTTGAAGTACTATACGATGCCACAATCCCTTACTTAAGGCAAAATCAAAATTTAATCAAAATCACCCTTCACTCACCACATTTTGAGATCAAGTCCACCAGAGTTACCTACAGCTATTTCCAAGGTCAGTGTCTTGTCTTAAATCTTTTTTCAAAAGTTGCATTCAGGGACTAGCATAGCAGAGCTGGCACAGTCAAGGCTGTGGCATAGGATATAAAGCTGCCACCTGCAGTGTTGGCATCTGCTTTGCCTCTGATCCAGTTCCTTGCTAATAGCCTGGGGAAAGAAGCAGAATATGACCAAGTGCTTGGGGCCCTGCTAGTCTTGTGTGAGAGGATAGAGTTTCTGGTTCCTTGCTTCTGCCCAGCCTATTGAGGAGTGAACCAGCAGATGGAAGATTCTCTCTCCTCTCTCTAACTCTGTCTCTCCATCTCTCTTTCTAACTCTTTCAAAAAGAAATCTTAAAACAAACAAAAGGGCCCCAGCGCGATAGCCTAGTGGCTAAAGTCCTCGCCTTGAATGTGCTGGAATCCTATTTGGGCACCAGTTCCTATCCAGCTCCCTGCCTGCAGTCTGGGAAAGCAGTCACGGACAGCCCAAAGCCTTGGGATCCTGTACCCAAGTGGGAGACCCAGAAGAAGCTCCTGGTTCCTGGCTTCAGATTGGCCCAGCTCCAGCCATTGCAGCCACTTGGGGAGTGAGTCAATGGCCGGAAGATCTTCCTCTCTGTCTTTGCTCCTCTCTGTATATCTGCCTTTCCAATAAGAATAAATATATCTTTTTTAAAAAGTTATATTCACCCTCCTTGATTCCTCATTTGTATACACTGAAATTTTCAGTCCTTGCTGGGAAACCAAAAAATCATTAAGCTGAAAGCTCATCTTGACATAGTATAGGCAGATTCCTGAAGGTTCCCTGATCAAACTAAGGCAGCTTAAAATACTCTCATTTGCAAATAAATATATATAAATAGATAAATAAATCCAGTGGCTCTCTATTAGCATAAGATGAAACTTTGAATTTTTCAAGAAATTTAAGGAATTATGAAACCTAACTTAAGCCTCCCTTTCCTCTCTCTGGATCTGCCTGTGTGTAACACTGTTACGGTCTTCATCACACCATACTGTATGTAGTATTTACTTCTTCACATCTTCCTTCTCTACGAGATGGTGAGGACAGGACTGGGTCATATTTAATATTCTATTCACATGACCTAGAACAGGGCCTATCCTGATGGAAATACTCAGTAAGTGATTGATGACCATACAAACACAGATGTTTCTAACATAATTCTGTGTTGAAGTCAAGCCAAGGAAAGCATCTTTGAGGGAGAGAGAAAGAGAGAAGAGAAAGGGCTTTAAAAAGTGAATGGTGGAGTTCTAGGCACCTGCCTGGGAGGGTTTTCTGAGGATCAACTTAGTGCCCTTCAAATCACACCCCTTTAGAGGGCTATTACCCTGGAAGCAAGGTTGCAGCCCAGGGTGAGAAAAGATCAAAGAGGCTAATTTACATTTCTAAATCCCTAGGAAAGCTCATCTTCTGTAAAGAAATTTCCCAAAGGCAAGTATTTAGAATCAATAGAAGCTGGGTTTAAGAGAAGGCAATCAATGTGACAAGGAGCACTGATTAAACACAGCACCACTGACTGCAGGGATAACAGGCCAACGTATTGGTGACACAAGGAGCTGATACGGCTCCCTGTTAATGGCCTAGGGAAAGCAACAGAACAGGGGAAAAGCCCCTGCAACCACATGGGAGAACTCGATGAAGCTACTGGTTCCGAATCCTGGACAATGCAGCCATTTGGGGAGTGAGCCAACGGATGGAAGATCTTTTTATTTTTGCCTCTCCCTCTTTCGCTATCACTTTGCCTTTCAAATAAATTAATTCCTTTAAGAGGGTCAACCCTCACCCATTGGCAGGCAGGCAGGCATTAAAAAAAAAAAAGATCTCCATGGCCCTTTTTTATGCTAACAGGCTTTAGCTAAGAGAAAAGAACTTCTGGGCCAAGCATGGTGGCCTTGAACATGCCAGGATCCCATGTAGGCACTGCTTCTAATCCCAGTGGTCCTGCTTCCCATCCAGCTCCCTGCCTGTGGCCTAGGGAAAGTGACAGAGGATGGCCCAAAGCCTCAGGACCCTGCGCCTGCGTGGGAGATCTGGAGGAAGCTCCTGGCTCCTGGCTTCGGATCAGTGCAGCTCTGGCTGTGGAGGTCACTTGGGGAGTGAATTATCAGACAGAAGATCTTCCTCTCTCTTTCTCTTTCTCTCTCTCTCTACATATATGACTTTGCAATAAAAAGAAATAAATCTTTAAAAAAAGAAAAGAAAAGAAAAGAACATCTGTATCCCATGGTTCATCATGGAATACAGAACTAATCACACAGGCACGGACTTGAAGGTGTCTGTCTCAGGACACACCTCGTGATGCTCTTATCCCCCAGATCTAGACTCTGGCTTGCAGTTTGATGTGCAGCTAAAGTAAACACTCTCATTATGGAGCCTTCAAGGGTGTTCACTGGACTCTAGGTAACTATAGCACAGAAATGTAATAAGTTGTTCTTGGATAAAGCAGTGTGGATGATGCAAAGTCAAGAAGACAAAAAAGAAAACTTAGGAAACATCACACCACTGCTCAGTGTAGTCCCTGATGCTGCCTCGAGTAACGGCTGCTGTCTGATGTCAGAAGTCAGTCCCAGCTATGGATTTTCTTGGACTACCAACAATAAGCTTGCTTATGTAGGGTTTCTGTAAAGCATGATTTATTTATTTCTAAAGTTTGTTTGCTTTACAGTTTTACGTTCAATGGCAGTATAATCTAGAGGTTTGCACATACTGTTTTGGGACTCAGCAGATAAAGGGTACAGCTTTACCAATTGTAAACTTATTCCTGTTTTCTTGCAGATTCAAATTTAGTTCTTTTTTTTTTTAAGATTTATTTATTTATTGGAAAGTCAGGTATACAGAGAGGAGGAGAGACAGAGAGGAAGATCTTCCATCCGATGATTCACTCCCCAAGTGAGCACAACGGCCGATGCTATGCCGATCTGAAGCCACGATCTAGGAACTTCTTTCGGGTATCCCACACAGGTGCAGGGTCCCAAAGCTTTTGGGTCATCCTCGACTGCTTTCCCAGGCCACAAGCAGGGAGTTGGATGGGAAGTGGAGCTGCCGGAATTAGAACTGGTGCCCATATGGGATCCTGGCGCGTTCAAGGTGAGGACTTTAGCCGCTAGGCCATGCTGCCGGGCCCCCCAAACTTAGTTCTTAAAAGTTACATTCCATACCATAATCTTCAACAGTTACGATTTTGCATATGTGTGAAAAACAGAGTTACAAAGACAGTATGAGAGGTACAGAAGCTTCCATCCTCTGGTTCACTCCCTAAATGACCAAATGGCAGAGCTGAGCCAGGCTGAAGTCAGGAACCAGGAGCTTCCTCCTGGTTTCATACATGGGTGCAGAGGCCCAAGCACCTGGACCATTCTCTGTTGCTTTCCCAGGTACATTAACAAAGACCTGGATCAGAAATGCAGCAGCTGGAACTTGAACTGGCGCCGATATGGGATATAGCATTGCGGGCAAAGACTTAGCCTACTGTACCACCATACCAGCCCCCATATAGTTATGATTCATGAATCTGACTTCCAGAGACATCTCAGTGTCCTGTTTTAATAGTAACATAACTATTCTCTCCCACCTTATCCCCCCCCCCCGCCACTACACACCTTATTTCCTTTGATAATACCATCTTCAGAACTGACTTCTCCCAGTTGCCAGCCCATTCCCTGAGATGGACTACTGCAGGCAGGGTTGCTTATTGAGGCCCAGAAAGTTTTTTCTCCAATCCATACACACATTGCCAGGTTTTCTGGCAATGAACAATCATCTGATCCTTCCCTGGAGGCCCTTGTCTCCAACCAGGGCTTGACCTGAATATGTTTCTCTAGATTAGCCAATGACCTTCTCAACTGTGAAGTTAAAATTGTCTCAGTGAAGATAAATTTTTCAAGTTCCTTGGGAATCTGGGATGCATGCCTCTAAAAGAGATTGCCAGGAAAGACTCTTGCTGTCACTGGAATGGGTTTTTAATTTCTAGTTTACTAATACCAGTAGGGCTAAAGACAAGGACTGCTGGAGCTAGGGACCTTGAAGCAATGACAAACCGTCACCACTTCTCTGCTGTCAACCCAGGGTCGTGAGCTGATTCTTCTTGCTCAATCACTTCCAGGGGAAGGGTTCCAAGACCTCTGATTCTCAACAATTCCAGCAAATCTTCCACAGAACACTCGCCATTTTCGCCTTTTCCACAAAGCCCTCAAAACACATCACAGCCTGTGAGCTTTGAGCTGAACAGGTGACAAAGCTGACCTTCCTGCCTTCTCCATTATCCCTTTGGGACACTAGACCCTCCATCAGAGGAAATTTGAATTTCTTTTTGGATGAAGGGATTAAAAATTCAGTTAAAAGGAGAGGTATAGGGCTTAGCGCTGTAGCCTAATGGCTAAAGTTCTTGCCTTGCAGGCACTAGGATCCCACATGGGCACCGGTTCTAATCCTGGAGGCCCCGCTTCCCATCCAGCTCCCTGCTTGTGGCATGGGAAAGTAGTCGAGGATGGCCCAAAGCCTTGGAATCCGGTACCAGTGTGGGAGACCTGGAAGAGGTTCCAAGTTCCTGGCTGCAGATCAGCAGAACTCTGACTGTTGAAGCCGCTTGGGGAATGAATCAATGGCTGGAAGATCTACCTCTTTGTCTCTCCTCCTCTCTGTATATCTGACTTTCCAATGAAAATAAAATAAATCTTTAAAAAACACACACACACAAGAAAACAAGGTGTGTGGAGAACTCAGGAAGGGTGTGGGGGGGGAGGGTAATTCAGACACACCCCTGTTTCATGCCACATCCTGAAACAAAAGGATCAAATGTGTGGTTTTCTCATGCAAGCTCAAAAGTTGTTTCCTACAAAAGACTAACTTTTCTGAGGTCTAGACCACATTGCTCCAGGGTAACAGACACAAGGATGGGATCAATGAAAACACAAGGAACTCCAAGGCACCTTTATTTACCAACCCTACGTTAACCTGCCTCCTCCTCCCTCTCTACCTCTGCCTCTGGGGGATTTAAAGGAAACTGAATCCAGTATGTGCTGTCTGTTGTTCCTCCCCACACCCTCCAAAATGTGTGTCCAGAGCCTACATCCGAGTGTCCATTTCTCTTTGGGGCTACCATCATAGGAGAAATTCTTTTATTATGTATCATGACTCCAGCCTTGACTGTATTCTGTCCAGGGATACAGTTCTGCAAAACTGGTAGGGAAAAAAACTATTCTGGAGGTTATCTGATTGACTTCAGAAAACCAAGAAATCATTCCAGTCTTATGTACACGGCCACTAAAAATGGAAAATTTGGAGTACTCTAAGAAGCAGACTGAGAGGGACTGGAATTGTGGCTTGAGTGGGTAAGCCACTGCCTGGGAAACCAGGATCCCATATGGGTGTCAATTTATGTCCTGGATCCTCTTTTTTCATATCCAGCTCTCTGCTAATGGTCTAGCAGAAACAAATACCTGGGTCCTGACATACACTTGGAAAATCTGGACAAAGCTCTTAGCTCCTGATTTTGGCCAGCCTAGCCCTGATCACTGTGTCCAGCCATCAGGGCAGTAAACCAGCTAATGGAAGATAGCTCTCTGTCTCTCCTTCTCTTTCTGTAATTCTTTCAAATAAATGAATAATATAGCTTCAAAAATGAGATGAAGAAAGTCATACACAGATGGAACCATTAAACTCTTTAAACTTCATGGCTTTCTCTGTCAGGAATGGGGAGTCTTTTTCCTGCCAAGCAGCATGTGGATATTAATAGCATCATTCATGGGCCATACACAGTTATCAACTTAAAAATTAGCCTGTTCTAGATTTATTGAATTTTGAGACCTGCCTATAGTTAGTTGGCCATGGCAGGGCCAGACCAAATGATTTCATGGTTCTTATAGGTCCCAGCCCACGGTCTGGACATTCCTTACCCTGCTAGGTCAAGAATGCTCATTGCCCTTTTCACAGCATCTTGCTCCTTCCCTTTAGTCCGGGCCAGAAAAAAACTCCTTTTCATCCTGACCTACCTGGAGAGCTTCAACAAACATGATGAGCTACAGACCCCCAGAAAGTCACAGTACATTTTCCAAGGACTTACTTTCCCAGCAAGAGGTTGCTAAGCAGAGTAGAGCTGGTGCTCCTGGGCTATCAGGCAGAAGGTGAGTGTGGAGGATATAGACAGGAGGGAGCTGCCCCACTCACAAAGATTCCCTGCTCTCATTTTTTTTTCCTAATATGGATATGCACACACCTCCCAGGACTGCCATTGCCATGGCAACAGCAGAAGTTAAGGGTGAACAGGTTAGTAGAACAGCATGCTTTCTAAATTCTCCAACAAGGCCCTAGGCTGCGCTTACTCATGTAACAGAAAAATTTATGTTGACAGTGCTCCTAAATGGATTCCACAAAACTTAAGGAGCCTGGTTTCTTGGCCGGGGTGGGAGGTGGGGAGGAAAAGGGGGAGGTAGAATCAGGGATGGAGTGGGCAAAGAGTCTCCCCTGAGGAGCTGATTTTGTTAGAAAAATTGGGATTCCCCTATAAAACTAGGGCACACAAAATCTGTCCATTTTTTACAGAATAAAGAGATCTGGAAAATCAGGGAAAAAACAATGCCCAAGGGGACAAAGAGATAGGAATGTTTTTCAAAATCTTCCCTATATAAGCCAGCATTGTGGCATAGCAGGCAAAGCTGCAGCTTATGATAACACTGCCATCTCATACAAGCACAGTTCAAGTCTTGCCCATTTCACTTCCATTCTAGCTCCCTGCTAAAAGCCTGGGAAAACAGTAGAAAACAACCTAAGTATTTGGGCCCCTGCCACCCATGTGGGAGATCTGGATGAAACCCCTGCCTATAGCCTAGCCCAGTGCTCGCCATTGTGGCTAATTGGAAAATGAATCAGAAGATATTGCTCCCTCTCTTCTTGTCTCTCACTTTCAAATCAAGAAAGAAATCTTTTTTAAAAAAATCTTTTAAAAATCTTCTCTGTAATAGTCTTCCCACAGAGAGTTCTCAGAAGAACTTGTGACCAAATTTGAAAATTGAAGAATTTATTTATTCCTTATAAAATTATAAACAAAATGGCTGCCACTTAAACATTTATTTCTATCAGGTTTGCAATATAAGGATATTTCCAAAAGTTAATGGAAATAGAATTTAAAAAATAAATTTACTGGAGACAGTACAGTGGCATATCATGCTAATCCTCAGCCAGTGGTGTCAGCACCACAAATGGGTATTGGTTTGCATCCCAGTTGTTCCGCTTCTAATCCAGCTCCCTGTCAATGGCCTAGGAAGGCACTGAAGAATGGCTCAAGTACTTGGGCCCCTGCAAAGCTCCTGGCTCCTAGCTTCAGACCAGCCCAGCTGTGGCAACATCATCCATTTGAGGAATAAAATAGTGGATGGAAAATTTCTCTCACTATCTCTCCCATCCTCCTCTATACTTCTGACTTTCAAGTAAAATAAATAAATCCTTACAAAAAAAGTATTTCAATGCAAAACATTTTGAAATCCCTTCGTATTTTTTTTTCATAATAAACATTTCCACAACTTTTCCTAAGGTCCTTCAATCTATATGTATTATCGCATTTAATCCCTGTAATAACAGACAACATCATTATCTCTATTTTACAGAGAATGAAACTGCGAATTGGAAAACTGAAGAAACGGTCCCAGTAGCACCTGCATACTTAGTGGCAGAGCCAAAATTCAAGGGGAGTCACTGTGACTCCACGGCTCCAACCTGCAGCCATGATCTCTCTGGGTTTGAGGAGAGATTGTTAAATGTGTCTTCCTTGTACAGTTCCTAAGCCTCCAGAAATATCAGACAGTATCAAAAGCATTTTCTCTAGACTGATGCTTAAATTTTAGGGTATACCAGGATCACCTACAAGACTTGCCACCACAGACTGGGGCGCCCCACTCATAATTTCTGACTTGTTCCTAAAACTCACTAGGGAAGGTGCTGAAACTGTATTTCTAGGCAGGGTGGGAGGAGCTGCTCCTTGGAGGAGCCATGCTCTGAGAACCATTGCCTCCTCCCTGCAAACTAAGGTTGGTTCTCTAATTGTCTTAGTGGCCTCCCCTATCTAATTAATCTTCCACTTTTCTGTCCCAGATCTCCTGGGGTGTTGCTCAACAAGCAAATGTTATCTTTGGCGATTGTTGTGTGTTTTCAAATTCCCCAAGCTTTCTTGGAAATAGATAGTACATTCATCCCTAAGTATCTGTGGAGGATTGGTTCCAGGGCCCCCAGGATACCAAAAATTTGCTGATGCTCAAGCCTCTTTGGTTCAATATTTGCATGTTACATAGACACATCTGTCAAGCACTTTAAATCACCTCTAGATTACTTGTAATATTTAACACAATGTGAGTGATATGTAGATACAGTACAATGTTTAGGGAATAATAGCAAGAAAAAGTCTGTATAAGTTTAGAGCAGATATAACTCTCACCCCTCCTCATCTTTGTTCTATCAACTATCAAATGAATTCACAGGTACACAATTGATAGATATAGAAGGCCAACTGCACTGTTGCCTTCAGCAAGCCCTGAAATCCCATAAATTGCAGAGAGAGAACCCTAGAAGAGCCAATAGCAGGTAGCACAGCAGCCTGGACCACAGAAGCCCCACCAATTCTCTGGGTGAGCAGGCAGGCAGGCCAGGGCAGTCTTTATCAGCTCCCTGGATTCCCTTGGGGGACAGATCACAAGAGAGCATTCATTAAAATCACAGGGCATTCACACAAAAAAGTTGTAATGTGAGTGCCTCGTCCTTTAATGCCCCTCCCCCCAACACATTCCTGCATCTGAAGACAGCCACGTAGCTGTAGTCCCAGCCCTCCCTGTTTAACTAATTTGCTCCCTCTGCTCCGTCTCACGGAAAGCGGGGAAGGGGGGGATGGGGGGGAAAGTCCCTGATTCAAGTCTGCAAACAAAAGACATGATGCTGCATGGGGAGCAAGGCCAGTAATCAGGATTATCCACAGTAATGCCTGGCTTGTTTATCCTGCAGAAGATCTCCCCTTGGTGATGCCCTCACCGATCCCTTCAGAGTGTGGCATGTTCTAGCCCGTGAAAATCAATGAGTAGTTTAGTAATGAAGGAACAGCATTCATCAATGGAGGAGGTGGGGGGAAAATGCATGGGTGTGGGTGGGGATCAGAGCAAAGCAAGCCCCCATTCTTTCCTACCCCGGCTGCAGCTGTTGCAGGTGCTGCTGATATGAGATGAGTGGGAAACAGCTGGTCCACAGGAAGAGCTCAGACACACAATAAGGAGACATGGACACCAGAAAGAGGCCTTTGGGAAGCTCCTGCATCTTCACAGAGAGATACCAAGGGCCACAGAAGCAGTGAAAAGCAGGCTCCACTGCCAAGTACAAACAGCCAATGTGTTAAGTGGAAGCATTTGCCTTTTCTTCAGGCAGAAACTAAGAAGTCCTTGACACTCCAGTTCTAAGAGCACAGCTGGATGGGGGGGAGGATTGGTCACATGACCCAGAGTCTGTATCTGGGTCTAGATATGAGAACTATGGAACTCTAGCCACCAGATTATCAGCCATGGCCATATCACAAAAACAGAACCATTCCAAACAGAAGGAATAAGATAACTAGGTATTTACTAATATCATATGCCAAGTCTTACGTTTGGGCCCTTTTGTCCCTCCTTTAGCTTTCATTGTAACTGAGTAAGATTTTAATTGCATCCAACTTACAAGCAGGGTAAACAAGAAAATAGGAATCTAAACTGCTTATCTACACTCACCCATCAAGTAAGTTTGGGATTGGAATTCAACTGAGATGTGACTCCAAATCATAATCTGAATCTTTATAATCAGACATAGAACTTATTTTGAGTCCTAAAGCTGAAAAGTTAAAAAAAAATCTTAAAAATTAAAAAATAAGTGGAGAATTCTTTGAACTTCCTATTACTAGTACAGAGGGAGGGTGAAAAGCATGGTTGGTTCAGGGGCTCAGGTTTGGGGACAGCTGGGACATATATGTTCTGTCCAGTATAGTCCAAGAAGGTTGTACTGTCACCATCAGCAGCCAGGCATAGTCCTGGACAGAAGGTGTTTTACAAGGTAAGTAGCACAGGGGAGCAGTAGTGACCCTTTCCCTAAATAGGTTTTTAACTTCCTTTTCTTCATTTGAAAATGGGGGGGGGGGGCGGCGGGTAAGGGAAAGACAGCGGAAAGGCTGCTTATTGGTTGGGTTACTTCCCAGAATCCCTGCCACTCAACATACCCACAGGGTGGCTGGGACCCGGGTACTTGAGCTATCTCCAGCTGCCTCTCAGGATGTGCTGGAATTGGGAGCAAAACCAGAACTTGAATCCGGGCACTCTAATAGGGGATGTGGGTGTTCCAGGTGGAATCCTAGCTGCTACACACCAAATATCTGTCCTCTAACATCCTTTGGAATCTAAAAGAGAGACCTGGGCCAATCAATAGATATTTCTAAGTTTACCTTTGCCTAAGGATTATACATCACCCAGCATTATAAATGAGAAGGAAAATGTATCAGAGTTAGCTCTTGTCTTGCCAAACTGATAAACAATTTCTCCATGTGAACAAGAAAACACTTGTCATGAATACAAGCATGTAAGGCATGATTGCATGTAACTGCTTTGACTGATCGCTCTCAATTTTTTCAGATACCTCCTCATCTGGCAACACTGGGCAACCTGAAACTACTTCCTCCTCCAGTCGTCCATCACTTCACACTACCATTGGCAACGGGCTTGCAGATTTGTCAATGAACTTATTTTATGTTCTTCCCCTTGCCATCTGGCAGTATTAGCTCTCTAATGAATGGCTTCAATTTGTGCAACTCTTTTTTTGACAAATGTGACTTATAGTTGAATTGTGCAACATTTGAAAATAGCAAATACTGGCTGACTATAATCAACAAAGCCCCAAAAGCTGCCAACAAATATGAGCCCTTAGCTGTATTACTTGGGCAGTCTAATCATTTAAAAAGCACCTGACTATTCTTAGAAAGACTTATTTACATCCACATTCTTTTGTCATCTGTTATGTGCATATTTGAACTTGGTTGGATTTTTACAAGTCAGCTGTACTGTGAAGGTAAGTGCTAGATACACTTGGATTTGGAGCTAGAAACACAAAGGTTTGAATCCTACCTCTGCCATTTGCACACTATGTGAACTTACATGCATTGCTTAACCTTCCAGATCTTCAATATCTCATGTGTAAAACCTATATAATAAACCAACAAGTTTGTTGTACGGAATAAATAAGCCCGCATATGTGATAATTTGGCACAGTGAACAGGTATATCACGGCTGGAGAATTAGTAAATACTACCATTACCACAGTGTTCTATTAACTGAGGTAGACATCTTTGTGGTTCATGTCAACCTATAATCTTCTCTTCCTGAAAACCTACATAAAGATAGGCTTCCAAAGCCATGTTTTTTAGTTAAACTGCATCATTTAATGATTGAGCAAGAACAAAAGAGCTAAGGATGTATGAATTTCAGTAATTTTCCTTTGCTCACCTAGCTGTTGGGTTTTGGCCCAGCTTTGCAGATTGTCTTTCTTGAAACTATAGATTAGGAATTGGTCCCCATTGACCCTTCAAACTAAGAAAGTGAAGTGA
The DNA here is from genome assembly GCF_017591425.1 of Ochotona curzoniae. Classification (NCBI taxonomy): domain Eukaryota; kingdom Metazoa; phylum Chordata; class Mammalia; order Lagomorpha; family Ochotonidae; genus Ochotona; species Ochotona curzoniae. Next base: position 1,397,006 of record NW_024464918.1, read on the forward strand.
TCATGTTTGGCAATGTCCATATCAAAACAGTAAAAGTCTGCAGAATATTAATGTGCAGAGATCAGTGGACCCAACTTTGATTTGAACTCAGAGTAATGCATTGGTTCTAATCATTATTTACTTTCAGAGCTGGCATTGTGGTGAAGAACCTAGGCGTTTTCTGCCTTTTGTGATTCTGCCTTAATGGCTTGGCTGCAGGCTGTGTGAACTTCAGGCCTGATAGTCTACGTGACACCTGGCAGGTCACGTAGGCAGACCACTCCTCAGGAAGGAGGTACCTGGTGTTTGATAAGATTCACAGCCCAATAGCTCATCGATTTGTACTTTTTGAAAATTGCTGGTTTCAAACCCACCAATAGAAGCCTGCTAACTCATGACTGTATAATTAATAGCCTAAGATGTATAAGAACTGGGGGGCTTGGGCTCTCGGCCCTTCCCTTGGCTCTTCTGGCTCGCGCTTCTTTTGTCCTCCTTGTGGATCCTTGCAGCCTCGGCTGCGGCTGCCCCTCCCCCGCCCAGCCATGCTGGGCTGGGGGAGGTGGCTGGGAGACCTAGGCTAACCTGAATAAACCACCTTTTTGCCTCAGCACCGACTTCAGACTTGATGATTATCTGGGGGTTTCAAAAACCGGCACAACAGTGGCACAACAGATTAAGCTGCCACCTGTGATGCCAGCATCCCATAAGTGTCAATTTAAATCCTGGCTGCTGTACTTCTAGTCCAACTCTCTGGTAATACAGCTGGAAAGGAGCAGAAGATGGCCCGATTGCCTAGACCCATGCAACCCTGCCACCCTTGTGGGAGACCCAAATGGAATTCTAGCTCCTAGCTTTGGCCTGGCCCAGACCCAGCCACTACAGCCATTTAAGGAGTGAACCAGCAGATGGAAGATCTCTCTTGCTCTCTTTCTCTCATTGTTTCTCTTATGTCTCTGTAACTCCGCCTTTCAAATAAATAAATAAATCTTCAATTTCACTTCCATGAGAAAATCGATTTGTTCATTCCCATTCTCTAACTTCCCACATACACTTCTACTTATTTATCTACCTACCTACCTACTACCCTTCTTCCCTTTGCTTACTCTTTTCATCACGTGGGCTTCTATTGCTTTCAATTGAAAGATCTTTGGAAACAGTGTCATTTCTGTATGAGGCCATCAGTTCATTTTATCTGTGTGGCTTGGGTGACATAAGTATTTGAGAGGCTGATTATTTTTACACAGACTAAATACACACACCTACTCTTATGTTTTCTGTTTTCAACTCTTGAAGAACATTAAATATAAAATAAAAATAATAGTGCACATAAGAAAATCATATATGTATGGGAAAAATAAGGAAGACAATCAACATTCTTGGTTTTAGAAAAACAAGTCATTTGATTGTCTTCCAGAACCCAAATGAGAATGGAAAGACCCAGCTCTTTACCTGGTGTCGCACTGGATACCGTTGGCCACTGCTGATCAGGCACTCCTGGACCAGCCCGTAGAATGCCAGCTTCCTCCAGGTGCACAGAGCTGAGTAAACAGATCGGCCCAGAGAACAGTTAGACCACAAACGCCAACTCCAGCTCTCCTTTTACCCTCAGAAACTGCTGGCATTTGGGGTGGCAGAACTGCGGCTAACACACTGAGCTCCTGCTTGAATCTAAGCAATTATAACTGAGTAGTCACCTAGCATAAACAGCAGAAGCATCACCGATTACCTGCTATATCATTCTGGCAACAAACACATTCCATCTTTATAACAATTTTGATTTTCATGAGTGTCATGTGATGCTCGCAAAATCTAGCAGAATGCCCACCAGATGGCTAAGACCACTTTAGCAACCTAGGGCTGAAGCAGATAAGAGTTTGTTCTCAAAAGTCCCTTTTGTAGCTTCCCCTGCTTCCAAGTAGCCTACCAAAAAAAAAAAAAAAACAAAAAACAAGAAAACTCATCAAAATGATGTGCTAATAAAGGGTACTTCAAAAATTCAAGGGAACTTACGAAAAAAACTCATTATCTTTTCATTCTGCTTTTTCCTGTACTTCTAAATGAACCCTTACATTGTTCCAGTTTTATACTTAATTCTTAATCTCAATTTCTGTTTTTCTCTTCCCCATCATTTATGCATGAATGACCCACTCAGCATTTGCTGGGACTACAGCAGCCTGAGCGCTACAGTTTACACATCCCAGTTCAGAAGAGAGAGATTCATTCAGCATGAAATACTGCAGGGCACAACACATGGAATGGCAAGTCCTCAGAAACAAAGCAGATAGAACTAACTGCTCAAGGTAGAGGAATGACTATATTTATTTATGGGTGATTACTGTTAACACATAGTAGATTGCCAGTTAATTTTAGATGAAAAAATGGCATTTAAAGGTCAATATCCAATAACAGTCGATAGCTTTATCAAAATGAGAGGACCCTTTTAAATTAGATGTTCATCATGCAAACAAAATTCTTAAATAGACTAAATTTAAAGGGTAATGTGAGGCAATAGAGCAGGCAAACCTGCTCTAGTGGGTAGAGGACAAGGTGATCTATCAGATCAATATTCTCATATTCTTTGATTTCAAAGCCTGTTCTAATAGACATTTTCTCACTATGTTCTAATCTGTTGTTATTTTTTACACTACCCCAGAATTTCCCTTTTCCCCTGAATAGTAATATCCTTAAGCTAGTCCTAGATCTTACCAAAAAATTATTTAAGCGGTCTTCAACAAAAACTATGTATGGATTTAAAAAGGGTTTTTTTTTTCACCAAATAAAATTTATATTTTAATTTCATTTTCCCCAGACTTTTTGAGATACCTTCATAGAAGCTCAATTGGATTCATAAAGATGTAACTATCTTGGCGCCAGTTTAGCTTAAGCTGATTTTCAAAAGGATGCCTACATGATGGCTGAGTTAACCATATTTGTGAAAGAGGAATATTATTTAGCTTCTTCATTCCAGCATAAGTTCAATGTGCTACATTTAAAAGAAGAAACAGCATTTTACTTCTGATTTTTATGCTATTTAAAACCCCATAATACACAGGTATCAAAAACTTCATGTAAATATGGAATAAAAAGATTTTTATTTTTGGTACAAAAATTTGAAATTAATCTATATCATTTGCATCATGCACATTTTCTACCAACTTTTTGAAGATGCCTTATATACATGGATTTCAAAATATTTTTGCACCAAAATAAACTTCTTACTTAATTCTACTTTTAAGCCTTTTTGACATACCCTCACAATCTTAACTGAAACCCATTGAATAGGAGCACATTTTTTTTCATTTGAAAAGATGACAAGGAAGTGATATACCTAATATTTTAATCTAATGCATTTTAATGGGCTAAAATTAATCTTTTTCATTAATCCTACACATACTGTGTGAGTGCTCTTTTTAGCATCTGATCTAGCATCTGAAGATTCACTTAACAGTTGCCTCAGTATTTTGAGAGAAATTAAGTTTGGAGTTTATCTCTTATTTTAAATAAAATCTTTTTGGTGGCAGTGATCATCAGTTTCTTGGCTCTCTCCAGTTACTAACAGACACTCACAAATAATGAATCTTTCATGTGGCCCCACGGCCTGGATACTGGATCAGCTCTAGGAGTAATGGTAGTTAATCAATTACTGTCAAAGAGACAAAGTAGAGAAAGCAAAATTATATTTAATCTCAGTCTTGCAGTAATGCTATTGCTTTAGATTAATTGAAAATAGGCTAGATTTGGGCTCTAGATAGATGACAATAAGATAGTAATGGTGTAGGGAAGACAAGGGGACTCTAATAGGGGCAAATATAAACAAGAATAGCAATCAATTATTGGTTAATGGGATGGCACAGTCAATGAGAAAAAGTAAAGCAAGGCAGACAATGCACTATGTAGCATACAATGTATCCAAATCCAAAAACATCAGTGTTAGTTACAGTTTTTAAGGGAAGGATAAAAAATACAGCTGGACAAGGATGAAGGTAATTTGGAACCAGTTCCTTCTAGAAATTCTGATGAGAGGAAATGCACAGCAGCCCAGCTCTGTGATTTAACTGTCACCTCTTCCTTGCCAGGATTTGATAGGCACTTGGCACTAAGCTCTCTCAGCGTTTCAAGGAATAGTCACGGAGACAAAGGTAATTGCACCCCTCCTGGCAGAGACCCTCCCTAACGCTTCTCGGTTTTGATAGCAGCTTCCGGCCACAGCTGATCTGAACCAGGACAAGTTACTGCTGAGTGAGGGAAAGAAGGAACACATACCTGTGCATGCCTGCTCGCAGGGAGGCCGAGTAACGCCAGTCAGGGTTGGGCTGCCGTGGCTGCAAAATCACAAAGGGAATTTCCGGTTAAAAAGGCAAAAGGAGGAAAAACAAGCAAACAAAAAAAATGGCAAAAGGATGTTCCCTGGGACTACTGTGCATAAATGAGCTGCTCCCTAGATATTTTCAGGTATTCAACTAGCCTACCAAATAAGCCATTTCCTGTACAGCTTTAAGATGATCTCTGCCTCTCCATAACATTTGAGGAGAAAACTAGATCAGCTCTCTAGGGTTGCATGAGATTGCACGATGTCGCAGGGGCCAGCTTTGGGTTTGCCTTGCCTATTACAGACCAGTGTTCTCCAAACACTAGAGGAAGGGCAGATGGGAAAAACTTTCACTGCTTTGCCCTCAAACACCCCATGAAGAGAACATCCTCTATTCAGCACTCTAGCTCTCATGGGGCACACACAACTGCCTACACAGGTCCTGCTAGCCTGGCTGGACTGCAGTGGGCTGCAATCTGCTGCCAGCTTTGCAGACTGCACCACGCTTAACTCAGGATGAACGCCAGCTCCTGATGACAGCTCGACTTCCCACTGAAGACGAACACTAGAGAGAGAAAAACAAACCACTACAGGGTTTGACCTTGTTTTGCTACCTAATCCTTCTCATGAAATGGTGCTTGCTCCTTGTTCCTCCCTCAGTGCTTGGCCTTCTCATTCAATGACTGTTCACTAAGCTCTGATTGCTGAACAGGAATAGCTGATATTCGAGAGGACTGAGTCATTCGGTGCCACCTGTGTACTGGAAAGCTCTATTGCTCTCTCACTACAAACTGTCAGTTCAAGGTGGAGGGGACGAAGAGGAAAATATAGGCAACTAAAGACTATCTAAGGAATTATACGTTGGTTAGAAGTTATTCAGAGCCACCAGAGACAAATCAGCCACCATCACTTTCTAGTACCAATGAGCAAATTCTACCACGAAAAACTTACCACAGACTTCCTCCAGAGGTGTTTTCATGGGTGAGGATTAAAGTGGTCCTGTCACTGAATACTGAAATTCAGTTGAGTGGTAAGATGAGTGAGGGAGGGTGGGAGATACAGGTTGTATATGCCTCTGAGTTATAGTTATCATATTTGATAAAGTAAATCCACTGGACCACCAATAAGCTATTTCAAACTGTCAATAGTTATTGATTCTATTACAATTACGGTTCATTCAGGGATGCAAAATATTTCACACACAGATTTCCTCCTAACGCCCTTGGAGAAGGGAATGAACACCTCAACTTTCGCACAGATGTGGGGATAGCTGGGCGGCACTCAGAGATTCAGCCAAAAGCAAGGCTCAGGAAAAGGCCCAATTCTGGATCCTTGATCTCAAAGGGGCCATAGATCCCTACCAACTGCCTCTCTGGTCCTCTCCCATTCTGCTGGCGTGACAGGAGTATGCTAGCTGCTTCATCCTTGGTTTTCAAGTTCACAAAAGGCAAAGTAGCATAAAGCTCTCTACAAACCAAATAGAAGTTTCCATTGATCGGCTGTGGTTTTAGAGGCAATAAAAGACAAAATGCTTCTAAATCATCCTTAGAATCCCCGAAGTACAGCTGAAGTACTTTTCATCAGCCATCATTACCACCATCTCTCCCTTACCACCAGCAGCATGCGGGTTGGCTGAAAGAACTTTCCTTCAAGAAAGACAGGGACATCTGTTGGGTAAAGGTTGCCAATTTTTCTATGATTGAGTAACATTCATGATGAAAATTGCTGAAAGTTGATCTCTGGGATGAAATCACCAGTCTTATTTTACTGAAAGGCCCAATTCTGGCGGGACTAACCAGGAGACTCAGTACATACACAACCTCCCTTCCTTAGCAACAAATTTCATGTGACATGCTGCTATTTTCTGGAATAAGCCATTGGCAGCAACATGCTTCTCAGTTTCACTTACCTTAGGAGATTTCTTATGGCAGTAAGATCACATAAGGAAAAGCAAAAGAAGACAGTAATTAACAGGTTTTAAATAGCTACACAACACTAGACAAAGGGATAAGTTCTTTACACACACTGGTGTGTGTCTTTGTTGGGCCATAAACTCTACAAAAGGATTATATCTATATTGCTCACAAGACGTGAATATCATCAGATACTTATAAATGTTTCAAACCCAGCAGGGGTTTGGCATTTGAAATTTTAAAAATGTTGGCATTCTGGCATTTAAAAAATATTTTCAAAAAACTATCACACAATATTAATGGTAATGTATTTAAATTACAAAAATGAGAAATCCGATTTTCACAGAAACTAAGCCTTTCGCCTGATTGATGAGTTTGGCTGATCTTTATATTAGAGCTTTTTGACAGAAAAGACTGTTTTAAATGTTTACATGCAATGACACATTTTTTTCTTCTTTCTCTTTTTTATGTCTGTTTCCAGGTATTGGGTTTTTTTTATGACTTGAATTCTTTAAATTTTTTAAGATTTTCTTTTGAAAGGCAGAACTTACAGAGAGAGAAGGGGAGACACACACACACAGATCTTCTACCCACTGGTTCACTCCCCATTGGCTACAACAGCTGAAGTTGAGCCCATCTGAAGCCAAAAACCAGGAGCTTCTTCCAAGTCTCCCACGTGGGCCATCCTTCACTGCTTTCCCAGGCCATAAGCAAGGAGCTGGATTGGAAGCAGAGGAGCCAGGACACAAACTGGTTCCTATAAGTGATACCAGCACCACAGGCTAAGGTTTAGCCTACTATGCCACAGTGCTAGTCCCTAAAGTCTTTATTTATTTTATTTGAATAGGAGAAAACAGGAGAAAGAAAGGAAACAAATACATACACAGATCTACTACTTGTTGGCTCACTATCCAGATGTCCACAACAGCCAGGGCTGGGTCAGGCCAAAACCAAGAAACCGGAGGTAAATCTGAATCTCCAATATGGATGGCAATGACTCAAGCATAGAACTATTACAATTTTAATAGGACTATATAAAAGATATATGTACTGCAGTTTTTTCTAAAGTGATGAAATACACTATAATGATGAATACACTATATGATGTGGCTCAGCTGGCTTTAAGAAAGGGAGATTATTGAGTTAGGACTGATCCAATCACATGAACTCTTTGAAGCTGAATCTCGAGTTTAGGGGCAGAAGTCAGAGAGCTGTGAGGCAAAGCAGGATTCCACATGGGAGAAGATTCTCCACTACCAACCCTGAAGAAAGAGCAGGCACAGGACCTCAAAGTGACCTCTCATAGCAGCACAAAGTGATCTCTAGCCAACAGCAAGAAAATGGACATCTCAGTCCCCAAGGAATTCAATACTGTGAATAACCTGTGGGAGTACATTTTTACCCAGAACCTCAAAGAACTCAGCTTAGCCCAGCTAAGATGTTGATTTCAGCCTTAGAAACGCCTGAGCAGAAAACTCGATCATAAAATTAATTAATTACTTAAAAATAAAATAAAATAATGAAAACAAAAGGAAAAGAAACCTCAGCTACATGGTGTGGAACTATGAGATGCTAAATTGTTGGGGTTTCAACCATGAATGTGTAACTACTTGTTATCCAACAATGGGAAAGGAATGCATGGACCATTTCATTGGTCATTAGGACAGAGGAATGTCACACTGAAAATAGCTATTGTTATGTCGCATAACGGTATCCTAGTATATCAAAACAAAAAAAAAGTAAATCTGAGATTTCTTGGTGGAATATTTGTCTCTGAAAAGTCAGCTATAACCCAATCTACAGAGCAGGAAAGTAAAACAAACTTGGTTTTGGAACATTTGTAATAAATTCCAGTACAACAGAAACAGCCTTATCTGCTTAATTCTGGAGGCACAGCCTGTTGGTACAGTAGCTGCATCTCACAGCTGCACCACCCTAAAGCCCAGAGCTCTGACCCTACCAGGCCCCAAAGGATCTGATGGTGCTTATAGGCCCAAGGAACTAACATTTCTCTTATCAGATATGTCTCTGCATCTGTCAAGTTCAAACACTTGAAAGAAAAAAAGCCTGTATAATTTTTAGGTTACTGGGTTTAAAACACAGCTAAGGAATACTGTTGATTTTTTATTTTTGAAATTTTCATTATAGATGACACAGCTCAAAATATTACCATGTGAATCTGCCAAATATACATTCAACTTCAGGAGGCATAGAAACATGGGTCCAGGTCAAGTCCTATAAAAGTCAACTTGAGACATCTGTAAAACTCCATCAAATTCAGCTAAACTTCTAGACATGGTGATGGCAAATTTCCCCCCAAACATTTGCAAACTGACATCATTCTGACCTGTCATGGAAAGCAAAAGTGGTAGATACCTAAGGCAAGGTTCCAGAAGTGCCTGCTACTCCATTAGGGAGACAGCATGCCAAGAGATAACATGTCACATGCCAGGCTGGGTCCCTGCAGAGTGCCCTGAGTGAGACCAGATGCCCTTGTGATGGCTTACTCCTGGGTCAGATGGAAGGGCATGCCAATGTCATCCATGCCACAACAAATGGATCTCTTCATCAGTTAAAAATATCTCCAAGATACGTAGTCAGGGAGGAGCCCAGCATAATTCCATCTTGCTCAGCAGTCTGAAGAAAAAGCAATGAAGGAGGTAATTTGAAATAATGATGGCATTACCCAACTGAAGAAAACAAACCTGTTCTCAGAATCAGCCTCTAAGTAAATGAAAATGTCAGAGACAGAAGAGCCCTACAGACTAAAGTGGGGCCCTCCCAGGATCACACACTGGAATGGAAAATCACAGATAGTTTCTTTGTCTCTTCCCACCACTACATAATTCTTGCATCATCATGTCACTTTACGCAAACTGTAAAGATTCAGTTTCAGGACAGAGTTACCACACACATAAAAGTCAGTCCTGGGAAAAGTAAATCACGTGCCACTGAAGAGAGAGTTAACTCCTTCAGGTCTCTGCATCTGGAATTAGGGTGACAATGTACAGGAGGTGACAGAGGTATAAGTGAAGATTAAGTGGCAGTAGGTGCTTTGAAATAGGGGAAAATGGAAAGCAAACTAAGGTCCTCTCTGTGGCCTTCTCCACATGTTGTGCTGACTTGTCCCACGGGCATGGCTGGACGAATCAGCTCAGAGTACTCCGTTATTCATTAGCAATCAACACATGAATGTCACAAATGAACAGAATCCACCTTAAGATTTGGTTTCTTTTCACAGGTACTCTGAAGGGAGTGCCAGCTGCCTTAGCTATCAGGTGTCCCAAAACCTGCACAGAGAAGTTCTGCCCTATTGTCAAGTAGTTATTTTAAAAACCTCACTGCACATGTGACTCATGAAAGGAGCTCCGTGGGGGTGAAAATCTACCAAAAGATCAGTCTACTGTTGAATGCTGATGTTTAATAAGCAACATCATTAGAACAGATAAGAGAATAGTAACAGGTTTTGCCAATAAGAAAGCAAATAACAAATAAAAATATATTAGCTTGATAGGGCTTCACACAGTATTCCTAATGGATAAAGTCCTTGCCTTCATGAGCTTGGATCGAGTATGGGCACCAGTTCGTTTCCTGGCTGCTCCACTTCCCCTCCAGTTCCCTGCTTGTATCCTGGGAAAGCATTAGAAAATGACTCAAAGCCTTGGGACACTGCACCCAGGTGGGAGACCTGGAAGAAGCTCCTGGCTTCTGGCTTAAGAGCGGCTCAACCCCAACAATGTTCCATTTGTTATTTGTTTCTACATTAGGAATTAAGTTTTCCAAAAGAGGTTAATTTATGCTATCAGATGGACTGAGGGTAGCTGAGATGCCTGAATATTTTGTATCAAAAGAAGTATAAACATTGGCATTCTGTCCATTCATGATATGAAAAAAGTAGCTTTGCAGGCAGCTAGGCATGACTTTTAGAAACACAACACCACACTTTCCAGTGTGACTGTGTATATTATCTCATCTCTCTAGGCCTATTTCCTCATATGCTAGACATTGACCCATGGCTTCTAGAGAGTGTACTCCTATTAAATGTTTCTCCTATGGCAGGATGGTCAATGAGGACAAAACCCCCTATTTTTCCTTTCCAATCCCCACCTAATTTTATTGTAGGTACATGGCAATAACTGCACCCCAGAGCCCCCTGACCATCTGTAGGAACTGGGAAGGAAAAAAGAAAGCCCAAGATGGGAACTCAATAGATTGGTCTGGTTTCAGTGACCATCAGAATCCAGTGACACTTCTGTTCTGTGATACTCGCCACAGAGTAGCAGACGGGCTCCCCTTCTCCTGATAACCTGCGATAATTTAAGGAGCAGCAGATTTGGGGTTGGGGAAGGGCACTCCACTGAATTCCTTAAAACATCCAGCAGCCATGTTCCTTTATTAAAATCGCCTCCTGGCAAAATCCCACAAGAGCAAAGACTTTTTGACACCATTTTCATCCTTGATTAAAGGTTTGTGTACCAAAGTAACATTTAACACACAGGTCAGTGTAAGACAGAAATAGTTCATCTATCAAATTGTCCCAAGCTTTGTGTTAGGAGAGGGGAGGGGATTGTGACAGTGTCATCCTCTGAGCTGCTGGCTCCCAGCAGGGGACAAAGCTGAGCCTTGCCTGCCTCACTCCCCAAGCCTCTTCACAACCTTAATATAACCCCAATCCCAGGGACTTCCCAAAAATCTGTTAAGCAAATATCTGCAACATCCTCCTTTACAGGTAAGTCTTGCTACATGTTTCCAAAAGGAATGGTCTGGAAAATTCCAGAAACTTTGCTTCCCCCGCTACTCCTCTATTCTTACTCAGTAATCTGCCTCCAGTGGCTACTAAACTGACTACCATCAGGCTCTTCTGATAATTGGATAAATTCATCTACAATATCTACAGGAAAAATCTATTCTCTATCAGAAATAAGAAACCCTGCCTTTGCATAATTTCCCTCAAGATCATCATGAGCTCAGAATGTGACAATATGGATATTCATAAAGGCAGCAGCAAGACAATGAAAAAAAATCACAAAAAGTGGCACAGACAGATATTAGAAGCTCACAAAGTCCTACCTACATGGTAGCTGTTCCAAAAGACAGTTCATCCATTGAGCAGCTGTCCCACATCTTCAGATACTGGAGCAGTTAGACCATTGGGAGCAGCCCTCTCCCCCTCTCTCCCTCCTACCCCCAGATACAGGAAGAATGAAAAGGAAGATTGAAAGCAATTGTCTCATCTACTTTCCCCCATTCCTTGACCCTTCTCACCCTAATTGGTGGTCCACATGGGCATGCATCCCACTCAACTATGCAAACATCATCAAAAATAAAATAAATCTACTACAAAAAAGAGACAGTCATCACTACTTATAGGACAACATTTTAGTGCTTAAAATTAAGTTTAAAGCATCACACAGCAGGGATTTATCATGTCAAGCATGTATCAGGAGACAGCATACTACACAAACATATCTAGACACCCATACACTTTCCAATACTTCATGTATTTCCTTTACAATAAGAAATACACAAGCTTTACGCCTTGTTAAAAATTCAAAACTAGTGCATAAACTAACACCTGTCTTCACATGCAGTAAAACATTTACTTTCCGAGCCCTTTGTGGCTGTTGTCAAACCAAATTTTAGATTTAGTAAATGACCGTGTGCTTTGAAGTATTCTCATTTAAAGAACCAGCAGCTTGAAAAGTCTACATTTCATACAAACCAGAGGAACTGCCTTTGGGAAATCAGAACACTACGGACTGCATTCAAGATAACACAAGGATATCCTCTTACTATGAATTCTGAGTATGTCAAGATCAGTGGCTACAGGGACAGTTCTTGTCCCTTTCTCTTCCTCCTCAATCCCAGCTTGTCCTGGTCCATCCCTAGTCCACTCATTCTAAATCTCCCTGGCCCAACCAGTCAAGTTAATAACTAATTAATTAATACTTAATTAATAATCTGCATTGTACCATCACTCATTTCTTCTAGTCCCTTCCAGACATTATATAGCCTGAGCAAGCTTTGGCTTCAGGACCAGGTCTGCTTTCTCTTACTGTGCCCACATGTATTTCCCAAGGATCTTATGTTATTTCTGGGCACTTACAGGAAACATATACTGGACAATATGAGCCATAGACAACCAAGGTATAAACAGGGACAGCTTCTAAAGGTTTTGGAGCTTTAACACACACACACACACACACACACACACATCACACACATCACACAAACACTCCTACAAGAGGAAAGAAAACCAACTTTTCCTATAGATGATAGAGCAGAGGCCCCCAGTTCCTTGAATCTTATCATGTTATTTCCTAAGACAAAATCTTCAGTCCTAGATCTATTCAATTTCTCTACAGTCCTCTGTTCTAACCTGAAATCTTTAAGACTAATTCTCACTTCTCAAAGAACTTTATGTATAAGTACTCATATATCCAAGGCAAAAATGGGAAGTAAATCAAGGTCCACGGGCCACACAGCTGATTAGCAACAAGTGACAGGCACTATTTATATTCAGGTTACCAGATAATCCTTGTCCCTGCTAATACGTCAGTAAGAACAGCCACAGTATGGTTACAAGGGGGTGGGGAGGAAAACGTGGGAAATACGGCTTTATGGACGACCCCTGGATCACTCATTCTCTCACCTCATTTTGAGAAACAGCCTCGTTTTTAAGAACAATCAGGTTCCCAGCACTCTGCCCACTTTGGCCTGTGAGGTGCCTGCTGTCCGACACAGCTGCTTGGGCCCCCCCAGGCCCTGGTCCTGGCTGGGCGCCTGTGTTGTAAAACATGAAAGTGTCACTCCCTGAGCCTGCTGTTAGACAGGCCTTGTAACAGTAAGTCTTGGTGAGGGAGCCATTCCCCCGCACCTCGATGAAGTGAGGCTGCACTTTGAGGCCGTGGGGCAGCCTGGCATCAATGTTGTTGTTGGCCTGTTTATACAGTTCCGCAGGACACCGTTCCCTCACTCCACAGAATCCTCCGCAGCAAGCAGTGCCATAGGCAGTGTAGCGATAGCACTTGATGATACTTAAAACAACGATTGTCAAAAGAAATATAAAAGATACTGTGCTTAATGCTATTATTAGATAAAGTGTGATTTCAGAGGGTGTCCGGGGATTCTTCACATGTCTGTGTGTGTCTGGGAGGATTCTGGACACCCTGTCCACCACAGCGACTGTAATGGCCACAGAGGATGACAGCGACGGCTCGCCGTTGTCTCGGACCACCACAGTCAGGTTAAAAGTGGTCCCACTCTCGTCGCCCACCTTTCTGGTAGTCCTGAGTTCTCCCGTGTGCAGCTCGACCATAAAGAGGTCCAGGTCAGAAGCCTGGACTAGATGATAAAAGAGCCAGGCATTCTGCCCAGAGTCAGAGTCCATGGCTATGACTTTGGTGACCAGGTAGCCTACAGGGGCCGTTCGAGGCACCAACTCCATGGCTGCAGAAGTGTTGGTTGAGGTAGGGTACAGGATGCGAGGGGCATGGTCGTTCACATCTATCACATAGACGTTGGCGATCACAGTGCTGCTCAATGGCGGGATCCCCTTGTCCTGGGCCTCCACAGTCACAAAGAATTCTCGGAACTTCTCATAGTCAAAGGAGTTGACGGCATAAAGGCTGCCACTGGCACTGTTGATGGAGACATAAGAGGTGACTGGCAGCCCTTGAATCTCCCTGTCCAGGAGAGAGTAGGTCACCTCTGCATTCTCCTTCTCATCGGGGTCAGTAGCCTGCACTGTACACAGCAACACTCCTGGCAGATTGTTCTCCTGGACATAGATGGAATAGGAGTCTTCCAGGAAGCGTGGGGGGTTGTCATTGACATCCGAGATCTCCACCTGCAGGGTCCGCTGGGACGTCAGCTGTGGCACTCCACCATCAGTGGCTGTCACTGTGATGTTGTAGGCGGCCACACGCTCCCGGTCCAGGGGGCCACTCACCAGCAGGGTATAGGGGTTCCCAAAACCTTTTAGGCGGAAAGGCAGCGTGGCGTCCACGGTCAGGCTCACTTGCTGATTCAGGCCTGAGTCTTGGTCATTGACACTGAGAACAGCCACGATGGTTTCTGGGGTGGCACTTTCAGACACGGGGCTGTACAGATCCCTGAGCACTACTTCTGGCGTGTTGTCATTCACATCCACGATGTCCACCAGCACCTTGCAGTGTCCTGCCATGGGCACTGGACCCAGGTCGGTGGCCTGCACATAGATCTGGTAGGAGGAGGCCTCCTCGTAATCTAACGCCCCACTAACCCGCACTTCCCCAGTGCTAGCGTCTATACTGAAGAGCTGTCTCTCCCGGTCTGACGTGTAACTACTCAGCGAGTACCTGAGCTCGCCATTGGAGCCCTCATCCGGGTCAGAGGCATTCAGCTTCACCACCAGAGTGCCTGGGGGCGCATCCTCCCGCAGCTGCACACGGTAAGTGGTCTGGTCGAAGGCGGGAGAGTTGTCGTTGGTGTCCAGTACCCGCACGGAGATCTGGGCTGTGCCCGAGCGAGCAGGGACGCCCCCGTCCACGGCAGTAAGAACTAAGCGGTGCAGGGCTGCCTGTTCGCGATCTAGGCCCTTTCGCAGCACCAGCTCCAGCACCTTGCTGTTCTCCTGCAGGGGTTTAAGGTCCAGCTCGAAGTGCTCGCTGGGGCTGAGCTCGTAGGTCTGTACTGAGTTGGCTCCCACGTCGGGGTCCTGCGCGCTCTCTATGTGAAAGCGCGCCCCGGGAGCCACCGATTCGCTTACCTGAAGCTGGTAGTCTGCCCGCGGGAATCGCGGTGAGTTGTCGTTGATGTCCAGGACCTCCACTTCCACAGAGCTCACCGCCACAGGGTTGTGCGCCAGCACTTCCAGGCTGAGCAGACAGCGAGGTCGCTGCTCACACAGCGCCTCCCGATCTATGCGTTCGTTAACGAAAAGCGCTCCACTTGTCAGGTCCAGCTCCAGGTAGCGCGGGCTGGGTGCTCCCAAATGGTTGATGCGCAGGCAGCCAGGTCCCAGACGCCGCAGCTCCAGCCCCAGCGCGTTGGCCACGTTGCCCACGAGCGCACCGGGAGCCTGTTCCTCCGGCACCGAGTACCGTAGCTGAGAGGCCGCTGGGCCCGGCAGCGGCAGCAGCAGCAGGAAAGGCAACAGCAACAGCCAGGGAATGGGCCGCTGGACTCGCAGATGCTGGGTGGCCCAAGGTCTGGTGCCCGCCGGCTCCATAGCCACCCACCGCGCCGCCGGAGGCTGCGGGGCAGGGCCGGAGGCAGCAGCCGCCCCAGCCGCGCTTGCCGCCCGGGCCCCGCCTCCGCCTCGGCTCGCGCCACCCTGCGCCGTTCCCCTACAGATCGCGCGCTAGCAAACGCCGGGGACCGCTCCCCTCCTAGATCCTCTCAAGGGCTCCGGGCCCGGCCGCCCCCGCTGGACTCTCCACATCTCCGCTCCTCCGCTGGCTTCGGAGTCGTTCAGCAGCGTTCCGCTTCCTGCGGCTGCAGCGGCGGCTGCTCCAGGGGGAGGGAAAAGGAAGCGGGAGCGGAGGGGGAGGAGGTGGAAGGGGAGGGGGAATTCTCCGCGAGTCCCGCACCAATTCCGCACCCAGGTGACGGACGGACAGCGACCCCGGCCCGCACAGCCAGCTCCAGCCCGCCGCTCGCCCCTGGACCCGCCGGCTCCCAGCAGACCGCAGACACTCGGCCACTCCCTTCCTCCCTGCCCCCACCACACTGCTCATCCAGGCTCTACGGTCTCGCGCCTGCTTAGCGGGTCTTCCAAAGAGATTAGCCTGGGAAAAGCTGTAAAAGTCCCTAGAACTCCAGTTCTCAGCTTCCCAGGGAAGGGGGAAAAAAAAAATCAAGTTGAACCCAGGAAACGAAGGAGAACTAGCATACATACTCTCACCCGGGTGGCGGGTCCAATATTCCAAGGAAATGTACGCAGGCACAAAAAATTGGAATTATTTACTACACCTGCCCTGGAATTTAGATGTTGCAGAAAGTGTTCAACTCCCAGGGCCCAGGGGTGGGGTGGCCAGCGCTGTCCTCTTAGGACTAAATGTGGGATCTCAAATAGTAAGCCTGGGATTCCACATTCAGCCCAGCTCCCCTCCCGGCCAAGTGGCCTTTACTATCAGCGTGTGCCTTGGCAAATAACCAGCGAGTTAGTGTCTGCATTGCTCTTTTTCAAAACTGGTTCCATAAAACTGACGGCAAAGGAACCTTAACTTGACCCTTTTTAATCACGGGGTGCAGGGCAGGGACATGGCAGAAGGAGGAGGGGAGAATCAGGTAAAGAGTTAAAAAGTATCTAAATTTTCACTCATTTCAAATCTGCATCATCTAATACCCGAGACATTTTATTTCGAGTGATTTAAGTTTTCGTCTCTAATGGATGACAATGTATTCAAGAGCTTGGAGGGGAAAAAAAAAACCACTTTTAAATCAAGGGAGTTGTCTTGCTCTCCCAAGCCAGACTGCAATTCCAACTCCATTAATGCTTTGCAATAATAATAATAATGATAACAATAATAACCTGCTGTTATTAAACATAATGTGAGAGACTGGGATTGCCTTGACAGTGGCCAGCTATTTCAGTGTCTGCAGCTCATCTTGTGAAATATGAGGCTCCTCCAGACCTCCGAGTCTCATCAGGACTTCCATTGTACTGCTGCAGAGGCAGAGGGGTGCCTTCCCATGCTGGGGCACCGCCTCTTCCCAGACCCTCTCAGCTCTCCCGCAGAAGCTCCACCTGGCAAAAACACTCAACAAAATGTCCTTTCTCTACCCTCATCTCCCAGCCTCCTCTTTTGTAGACCTTCCTCTGTGGGTCACTTTCTGCGTGCTGGAACAAAGCCAGACTGACACCTGACTTGCCACCTCCCACCTCCCTCGAGGGAACTGGGGAAGCCAAGGTCTCGATCCTAATACCTTTGATTTCAAAGGCCTGAATGAGCATCTCCTTTCCCTCCACCCACTAAGTCCTCCTGACCTCAACTGATTTAATTCCAGAGAAATTCCCAGTTTCCTCTTGTCATTGCTGCTGCCTATTTGTCTTCTTTGTTCCTTCAATAATGCAGAGTAGGATGCAATTTCCATCAAAACCTACCCTTGCCTCCTTTCTCAGGGCTCAGCTTCTGCCTGTCTGCACCCTCCCCACACATCCCTCAGCTCTGTCTCTGCTCACTGTGGTAATTGGATCTGACCGCGCCTTAATCTCTCCAGTGCACACATGTAGGCCTGGCCTGTGTCCTCACCCATTACTTATTTCTGAAAACAAATGGCTTATAAGTGGAATCAAATTTTAAGTTGTCAGGAAAAGTGACCTTCCCTTCTCACATCTCCTAGCCCTCCCTGTCACTGACACCTCTGCCCACAGCTCAGAAACCTGGCCATTGGGAACTGACCACGCATGGCCCTGTGCCCCTGAAAAAAAAAATCATAGGCACTTAAAGAAAAGACTAAAGTGACAGAGGCTGGATGATGTTTTTAATGGAAGCCCCAAGTGTCATGTCTCAGGGGAAAGTTAGGGCCTGTCTTTCAATAATCTTGCCATCTTCCAGCAAGGACATTTGCCAGGTTGTCCATTTTGACGTTTCAAGATCTTATGCTCCAATCAGCATTTAGTCTCAATGATTGAGACGGAAAACACAGAGCCAAAGCAATCAGCCTCCCTTGCACAGATACTGCACTAAAGAGATAGTGACTCTGTATTTGGCACAGCAATGATTCGGTTTCTCACTTCTACTCTACTGAGGCTCCTTTCAACCTTGCCAATTGTTGGAATATGAATGCTTCAACTGCTGGTAAGAGCCTGTTCCACAAATATTAAGCTAATGCCTCACCCACACCATTATGCATTCTATCCCTGGGTCCTTCAAGGACTAATAATTAAAAAGCAGAATTGAACAGTTACTAAGAACGAAGTCCATAGTCAGTCACACCTCTGCCAATGACTAGCTCTGGATGTGTTGCCTAAACTCAGTTTCAGTTAACTTACTTGGGGAAAACAAAATTAAGTGAAACTGATATGTTTATTCTGGTTATATAGATAATGTATGTGAAGTAATTTATGCAGTGACTGAAAAGTATATAATAATAGTAATAATAATAATAATGTTGTTAAATGTAACCATTTATTATTACCACAAAGCACCACACAGTCTTTATATAGCATAGCCCCTTACCTATCAAACACAAATACACACCTGTAACTAAGCCAGATAAGGAGTTGATGATGATGGGGAAGATGAGGGTGCACCCAAATTATGCTTCCTTAATTATCTCTAGAATTTATTATGTGTTTTGAAAATAAGGCCCATCAAGAAAAAGTGACTTCTATCATGAGATTTCCTTTAAAAGACTTATGTCTTCACAAGAAATTCACATGATTAGCACACAGAGAAACATTTTAGCAACAGAGTGAAGGGCAGTTCCTTTATATTCTGTAATCTCCACCATTCTGCTCAGAATTTGGTACAAGAGTGGTCAATTAATGTTTTTGAGGAGAACTAAATTTTACAGATTTATTTGTACAATTCTGAACAGAAATAACTTCTCTCCCATCCCTAAGTCTTCCATACTGGTACATTTCAGGGCCCAGAGCAGAACCTACCTAACCTATGAAACAGCATCCAATCTAAACACTGTCACAGTTTGCTCCACACTTCTGAATGCTAATAGGTATCATTCTTTACTTTGCCTAAATACTTTCACCTTCTCTCTTTCACTATGAGAACCTAACGCAGCACAGGAGCCGTGTCTCCTTCACAGTAGAGGAAACCTTATAGACTCTCAGTGTTACTTTTTTCTTGAGATGCTATTTTTAGCAAATTCATGAACAGCTGCTACAACTCAGGCATTCCTTCACTGCTGTACATAGACAAACCATATCTTACAGGAAAATGGATCACATGCTTGCAATGATTTCTCTATGGATTTTTCCCTTTACAACTGTCCAGTGAAGATCTGGGACAAAAGATTTTATACCTGGAGAACTGGAATGCCACTAAGAAAGTTACAGGACCTTAAGAAAGGCTGCATCCAAAAACAATATGTTACCACTCTATTCATACTAAAATTACAAGCTATAAAATACATTCCTTGCTCAAAACTAACCAGGGACCTGATTAAAAAACAGCCATGAAAAGATAGTATACTGTTTTACTCCTATGCAAGACAAGAACTTTGAAAATAGCATTCTTCAATTGTATTTCTTAATTGTATTTGTAAAACACATCCATGATGAGTTCACTGGGCATAAGAACAAAACCAATCACAAACAACAGAATTAAGCCTTCTGGAAACACTGCTGGCACTCATAAACTCTCCTGATTCACATACATTTTCCTTTCTTCATTATTAACTTTATTTCGCATCATTTTGCCTTGGGGAAAACACGGTCTTCTGGCCTTAGGGCCAAAGAAGACAATTACTGGTATGATCAAGTTTGGAGATGACTACCCTAACAGTATTTTCCAATACACAGAAATAATTTGTTTTTACATGGCTCCACCAAGCATAGCTTATCTAGTTTTTAAAAAGGAGGCAAATGAGTATCTTTAGGGCAGCTGTTTGGTCTGTTGGCTAAAACACTGTTTAATATACCCATATGTGGGCCTGGTACAATGGTTCAATCCTCCTCTTCCTACAAGCACCAGGATCCCCATGTGGGCACCAGTTCATGTCCCAGCTGCTCCACTTCCCATCCAGCTCCCTGCTTATGGTCTGAAAAAGCAGCAGAGGGTGGCCCAAAGCCTGGGACTTTGCACATGTTTGGAAGACTCAGAAGAAATCCCTGGTTCCTGGCATTGGGTCAGCTCAGTTCCAGCCATTGCAGCCTTTTGGGGGAATGAACCAGTGGATGAAAGATCTTTCACTCTGTTTCTCCTTCTCTCTGCACATCTGCCTTTCTAATAAAAATAAATAAATCTTAAAAAAAAAAACCCATATGGCATATGGTATCTGGATCTGAGTTCCAGTTGTGCTCTAGATTCCAACCCCTTGCTACTGTGCACCCTTGTAAGCAGCAAGTGACAGCTCAAACAGTTTGGTCCCTCAAACCCATGAGGGAGTCCTATTTTGGGTTCCTAATTCCTTGCTCTGGCATAACCCAGTCCTGGATCTGTGGGCATTTGGGGCATCAACCAGATGGAAGTTCCATTTGCTTCCCTCTGTGTGTCTCTCAAATACAGAAACAGTGAAATTTCAGAAATAAAAAAAAAAAGATATTCCCAGTATTTAATGTGGCCCAAAGTAGTTGTAAAGTTCCATCTTGTTAAACCAGAACAGGATTCTGATTTATATGCATCTCTGAGAAGAAAATACTTTTCAACATGGTCACAACACTCATTATTCACAGATAAAATGCCCAGTGATGGGGGAAATAAAAGAGTTTTATATAAAAATGACAGTAGAGTAATAAAAAGGTTAGAGATTTTGGACAGATCTTAAAATAGTAATAGGAAAAAAAAATCAAACTACTTATTTCAGGATTTTACTTTTCTAATGCATCCCCACTTAAAATGATCACAGGATATTACAGTTTGGTATTTATTTAGGAAGCATGTTAAAAATCTATAGTTTTAACTACACAGTAGGATTAATTTTTTCACAATTGACTGAATAATAGTGCCAAAGAGGGTTCATTCATGCAATACTTCAACCTAGAAGGAAACTCTAGTGGGAATTTGTAGGCATTCACTCTCAGTTTTACCCCATTCAACATTTTATCAATGACTCAAGACAAAGAGGGACCAAGTATTCAGGCCAATCCAACAGTCCATTGAGCTCTTCTGGAACAAGAATTACAACTTCCTAAATAAAACCATGTTTTTAATTCACTAAAATTGGTACCAGTACTCCATTTAAGATTCAATACATGCCCCAAATCCATAAGTTGGTATTAAGCCAACTTCTGGCTTTGAGTATTGCCATTAAAGCCTGTTCCAAGTTTCCATTCATTACTCAAGACCTCTTATTTTAATAGAAAACCTTGTTTGGCCATTTCTGCTCTGTAATTCTCGGGATTTTAGCCACAGAATAGAATAAAATAAGAAATTGGCACTGAAGAACATCCTTGTTCCCAGGCGGATTTTAGCCAAAGCATTTATTTAGATCCTGTTAAAGTACCTTGAATTTGAACTGTTTTCCAAGATGTGACCTCGAAGGCCCCATTTTTGCTTTCTATGTGTGCTGTGTTTGCTGCTTGGATACAGAGAAACATACATCTCTAACAGGGCCAATTCTCAAAAGCATTGTTTATATATTCAGAGTATCAAATAACTGCAGCCTTTTTGGGTTCTCTTTGCAATGTGACACATTAGCACTTGACTGTTTATATATTTTACTATATCTAATTTCATTTAATCCTGATAAGAGTCTTGTGAGGTTGGCATGATGAAGAAGCTGGATCCCCAAAAAAGTGAGGAATTTAGCAGAATCTCCAAGAAAGCTTCTTCTCCATGCCCCTGTTTCTTGAGATCCTGTTGTAACACTTGATCCCTGAACATGTATAACTATTTCACAATATTCTTGGAGGTTCAAATTATGGTGTTGTGTGTTATTCACCAACTTTGATACTGGCATCCACCAGCAATGTAGGCATCCCATATGGGTGCAAGTTAAAGTGCCAGCTGCTCCACTTCCAATTTAGCTCTTTGCTAATGTGCCTGGGAAAGTGTCAGGAGATGGCTCAAATTCTTGGACTCCTGCCGCCCACATGGGAGACCTAGGAGGAGTTCCAGACTATTGGCTTCTGCCTTATCAAGGCCTAACTGTTGCAGTCACTTCAGAAGTGAACCAACAGAGGAAATATTCTCCCTCCACCCCCTCTCTCATCTCTCCCTCTATCTCTTTGTATTTCTGCCTTCCAAGTAAATCAACTATTACAGACAAAAAGAATCTTATTGGCTTAGAGCTATTAGTTTTTAAGTGTTTCATAGTATATATTTTTAAGTTGAATAGAATCCTATTTAACTGTTTTTACAACTACAAAATTTTTTATTTCTTAGATACTTCAGCTGAATCTCCTATATATCTTTTAAGTGGCAAGACTTAGCAAAATCAGGATACAGAAAAAGAAAAAAAATGCATATCATATCCAAACCTTTATTTTTAAAAGATTTCTATCTTTTTATTGGAAAGTCAGAGATACAGAGAGAAGAGACAGAGAGGAAGATCTTCTGTCCGATGATTCACTCCCCAAGTGGCCACAATGGCTGGATCTGAGCCATTCTGAAGCCAGGAGCCAGGACCCTCCTCCAGGAATCTCACGCAGGCGCAGGGTCCCAAGGCTTTGGACTATTCTCTATTGCTTTCCCAGGCTACAAGCAGGGAGCTGGATGAGAAGTGGGGCCACTAGGACATGAACCAAATCAACACCCATATGGGATCCCAGCACATGCAAGGTGAGAACATTAGCTCCTAGGTTGCCACATTGGGACCTCTCAACCTCTTTTTTAAAGTACCATCTTCCCATCCACAATATTCTGCCTAAGCAACTGAGTTTTACAAATTTGAATTTTCATGGAAATTTTGTGGAAGGTTTTATTATAATGCCTCAAACAGACATGTGTACAACACATTAAAAAAGGCATATAAAATGAATTTTAATAAGGTAAAATTTTAATGTATCTTATCTGTTTAAATGTGTCTTTTATGAACATAAAAAACATACCTTAAGAAAATTTTGATGAGATAATTAGTGACATCTAAAGGCTCCCCTTATTGGAGTTCACCTTATGCAAACTATTTGTAAAAGACTTTTAGATTCTTCAGTTTTGTTTCAGTGTTTTCTTTCTTTCTCCTTTCTATCTCAGGCAAAGAAGCTATACTTGGCTGACAGAATAGAGAAGAAAAATCTGGTACAGTTTCTATTTATATAGTATCTCTGAGCTAATGGTCTCAAAGACCTTAAATTTTTTTTTTAATTTGCACCTACAATATGCCTTATTAATGCCAGCTTCAGCTCTTCAGCACAGAATAGAAAAAAAAATGCATAAAACTCCAAAATCAATTAACACTTTGTCTTAATGTGACTTTCCTTTAACTAATTCTATCAGACAATTCTCTAATAAATGTAGTGAACCAAAGAAAATGCAGTGGTAACTTTAAGATATAAAAATTGAAACAGAATGGTTCAATAACTTACTATATAGAGTTGGTTTCAAGAAAAACTGAGTAAAAAATCTCACTTTTCCCCCTTTACAATTCAGTATGACATCTATTACAACCCAGTTGTCACACTAGACATTCAATATCCTTTATAATTAAAATTTCATCACAGTTTCCTACAATATTCTCAAGCTGAACCAGCATTCTTTTTATCTAATTATCATAAGCTCATTTAAAATTTCAACTGTATATAAAAAATTTATCAGTTCATAAGTCAATGTACATATAGGATACACTGGACAGCCATCGTCATAGGAGATCTGGGTTTAATACTCCTTAAACTAGCAGGGATTTGGGGCTGGTGCAGTGGTGCAGCAAGCTAGCCCTCTGTCTGTGATGCCAGCATCCCCTATGGGTGCTGGTTCGTGTCCTGGCTGCCTCACTTTTCATCCAGCTTCTGGCTTGTGACCTGGGAAAGCAGAAGAGGATGGCTCAAGTGCTTGGGCCCCTGCACAAACATGAAAGACCCAGAAAAAGCTTCTGGCTCCTGGTTTCAAATCGGCTCACCTCTAGCCATTGTGGCCATTTGAGAATGAACCAGCAGATGGAAGATCTCTCTCCCTCTGTGTCTCTCCT
Source organism: Ochotona curzoniae (assembly GCF_017591425.1). Taxonomy (NCBI): domain Eukaryota; kingdom Metazoa; phylum Chordata; class Mammalia; order Lagomorpha; family Ochotonidae; genus Ochotona; species Ochotona curzoniae. The sequence continues at coordinate 1,420,937 of NW_024464918.1, forward strand.
TCTCTCTGTAAATCCGCCATTCAAATAAAAATAATGAATTTTTTTTAGCTAGCAGGAATTGAGGATTGAAGAGGATTTTGATGTTAAAAAATTATTTCCAAGGATCATAAATGATTGATCAGTAATCAATAATCTATTAAGGAACAACAACCCCTGATAAAGTTAGGCTGTGGCTTTCCTGTGATTAATATTTTTTAAAATGCTCATTGTGCCAGATTTAATCCATTCAAAATGCTAAAAGCAATGAAAGTGAAAGTCCTTTAAAATCTTTCTTCTGTAAACTAGACCATTAATAGATATTCCTTTAATAGTATATATTTCATTAATAGTATATTCCTCCAGATTTTACCTACAAATAAATAAATACACACATTTAGGTATTTCACCAAAATGAAACTATTCCCTACACACTTCTATACAACTCCACCTTTTCACTTTTACTTAACATATATGATGGACATTCTTTCATACAAGCACCTGTAAGTTCCACTTCCTTCTAAGTAAAGGCTACATAATATTCATTATATGGATTTCATAATTTCTTTACTCTGTCATTAAATATTTAGGTGCATTTTCAAAAATATATGCATGCACATGCCTACTTACTTATCTTTAGTTAGAGATGCATATTCAAATTTTAATTGAACACACCAAAATGCTTCCTCAAATTTTTAAAAATATTTATTTATTTATTTGTTTGTTTGAAAATCAGATATACAAAGAGGAGGAGAGACAGAGAGGAAGATCTTCTATCTGCTGATTCACTCCCCAAGTGGCCACAATGGCCAGAGCTGAGATAATCCGAAGCCAGCTTCTTCCAGGTCTCCCACGCAGGTCCAGAGCCCAAAGGCTTTGGGCTGTTTTTCCCAAATTTCTGTGCTTACTTATACTCTCAGTACTAAATAGAAACCAAGGGCATGTTGCTGGCTTCCCATAAAAGTTCTGATTCAAGTTCCAGCTGCTCTATTTGTGATAATACACCTGGGAAAGTAGCAAAAGATGTCCCAAGTGCTTGGACTCCTACCACCTATTTGGGCTACTTTTGGGTCTGCCATGTGAGTGCAAGGCCCCAAACAGTTGGGCCATCCTCGCTGCTTTCCCAGGCACATTAGCAGGAGAGCAGGATCAGAAGTGTGGTTTCCAAGACTTGAACCAGCATCCATATGGGATAATGGCACTGCAGGCAGAGGTTTAACCACTACACCACAATGTCAGCACCTAAAACAAAAATTCTAAAACATATAAAGCAAGTATCCGAGGATTCTTGTGAACACAGCAGTTTGCTTTTCATTCTGTATTCCTTTCTATGGTTTCAGATGCCCATAATCAACCATAGTACAACAAGATATTCTGAGAGATTTAGCAAATTGGTACAACTTTTATTACAGTATATTGTTACAATTGCTCTACTTTGTTCTTTGTTATTGCTGTTAATATCCTACTGTGCTTAATTATAAGTTAAACTTTTGCATATGCATGTAATACCTACATTAGGCAGATCCACAGAAACAGAAAGTAGACTCATGGTTGATTAGGACTAAGGACTAGGGTTTATGACACAGAGAAGGACAGGTGGCAAAAGCTGGGAATAGAACCAGACTTGCAGATACAAGATACCTGCAACCCAAGTAATGCCTTAACTCACTACTTCACAATGTTCTTCAAGACAGAGTATCCTAAAAAAAAAAATTGTTTATTTGAGGGCCCGGCATGGTAGCCTAGCAGCTGAAGTTCTCACTTTGCATGTGCCGGGATCCCATATGGGTGTCAATTCTAATAGCAGTGCCCCTGCTTCCAATCCAACTCCTTGCTTGTGGCCTGGGAAAGCAGTCAAGGATGGCCCAAGGCCTTGGGATCCTGCACCCACATGGGAGACCTGGAGGAGGGTCCTGGCTCCTGGCTTCAGATCAGCACAGCTCCGGCCGTTACTGTCACTTGGGGAGTGAATTAGCGAATGGAAAATCTTCCTCCCTGTCTCTCCTCCTCTCTGTATATCTGACTTTGCAACAAAAATTAATAAAATCTTGAAAAGATTGTTTATTTGAAAAGAAGAGCTATAAAGAGAAGAGGAGGGACAAACACACACACATAGAGTAAAGAGAGAAAGAGAAACAGAAACAGAGAGACAGAAAGTTCTCCCATCTTTTGGTTCACTCTCCAGTGGCTACAAAGGTCGGGGGTAGGTCAAACCAAAGCTATCAGTCAAGTGCTTCTTCCAGATCTCCCAGTGGATGGCAGGGTCCCAAGTGCTTGGCTCATCCTCTGCTGATTTCTCAGGCATATTAGCAGGGATGTGGATCAGCAGTGGACAATTGGGCTCGAACTGGTATTTATATGATATGTTCAACCCACTGCAATGCAATGCCAGCCCCAAGACATTGTATCTTTGAGAAGAGGCAAATTTAATGATAAGATTTTCACCATGGTGCTCTGCTCACATAAACATGTGAAATAATGCATGTAACACTTGCAAGTAAGGGGCCAGATACTATGGCTCAATGGCTAAGTCCTTACCTTGCAAGTGCCAGGATCTCATATGGGCACTTGTTCATGTCCTGGCTACTCCACTTTTCCCATTCAGCTCCCTGCTTATGGCCTGGAAAAGCAGTAGAGGATGGTCCAAAGCCTTGGGACCCTGCACTTGCAAGGGAGACCTCGAAGAACTCCCTGGCTCCTGGGTGGGGATCAGCTTACCTCTGGCCATTGCAGCCATTTGGGGAGTGAACCTGTGGATGGAAGATCTTTCTCTCTGTCTCTCCTTCTCTCCAGAAAACCTGATCTGCCTTTCCAACAAAAATCATTTTAAAAAGTAGCAAGGACGGGCCTGGCGCGATAGCGTAGTGGTTAAAGTCCTCACCTTGCATATGCCAGAATCCCATACGGGCACCGGTTCTAATCTTGCCGGTCTCACTTCCCATCCAGCTCCCTGCTTGTGGCCTGGGAAAGCAGTCGAGGATGGCCCAAAGCCTTGGGACCCTGCACCCACATGGGAGACCTGGAAGAGCTCCTGGCTCCTGGCTTCAGATTGGCTCAGCTTCAGCTGTTGCAGCCACTTGGGGAGTGAACCATCAGATGGAAGATCTTCTCTATCTCTCCTCCTCTCTGTATATCCACCTTTCCAATAAAAATAAATAAATCTTTAAAAAAAAAAGTTGCAAGGACACCAACTACTTTGAACCCCTTATTTATCACATAGAAGGAAAATCTTGTTTTGGGGTAAAATCAGTGTGAATAAAGTATCTGGGAGCCCAACGGGCACAGACTATGAAGAATACAATCTTAGACGCAGGAGCTATTGTTTATGTTCTCCAGGCTCCTGGAAGCACTACAGCAATTCATATCTACTTAATTTTTAGCTGAATGAAAATTTGAGGTCACACACTCTAATTCACAAAGCACTGGTATGCCTACAGCAGTTACAATCTTTTGAATACTTAAATTAATTCTTGAGGGTTGAGGACAAGTACTCAGGAGATGTATTTTAAAACTGTAAAAAGCAGCTGTCTCAGGCTGTCATCAACCTTTAGAAGATATCCTTTAGAGGCTTTGATGGGCACATAGACTATGCCTTTCTTGGTAACAGAAGAAACAAAAAGTGAAAACCTCTACCTCTTGCATGACAGTTTTCAAATACCAACAGAGTAAGAGTGGAAATGGAATCTCTTACTAACTTTCTGGGGACCTTCATTACTTCTAGGTAGTGTGCAGGGAACTTGAGATCATCTGGGTAACTTCCACTTAACTGTTAAAACTGCACCAAAAAGTGGTTTAAGGTGGACATTTGACATACTGTTTAAGATACTGTTTGTGGCACCAAGAGAATCAAACCAAACAGCTGCTTCTAATTCCAGCTTCCTGTTAATGCATAATGGAGGCAGCAGGTGACAGCTCAAGAAGGGAGATCCAGATGTTCTCAGCTCTTGACTTCCGCCTGGCCCAGCCACAATTTTGTGAGCATTCAAGGAGTGACATAAGCGCTCTCTCTCTCTTTCTCTCTCTCTCTCTTTTTTTCTATCCCCTCTCTTCCCCCTCCCAACCTCCTCATCTCTCTCTCCCCTCTCCCTCTATATCAATTTAATACATTTTTTGAATTTTTATACAAATTGTTTTTAGATTTTCCAAAAATTTCCCCAGTGCAACTATATATAAGCAACTGAAAACAATCATGTCTGAGAAATAATAATTCATGACCTACAACTACTATAGAACTAGACCTTACAGAGAAGTTAACAGAATTCTCCAGTTATAGTTACCTACGGACGGAATAAGCGGCATTAGAAGCTGAGAGCGAGATGGGAATTGTACAAAGGGATAGGAGGTTAAGAGAAATGAGGCCAGCTTTAATGTTTCATTTTACAAGTATGAGCATCTAGGTAAAGATCAGTGCAGAGTTTCAGCAGACCTGTGAAATCTAAAAATAGCTCGAAGGAAAACCCAGCACTCTCCAAACAAAAGCTCATACTTGCTAAAGTATTCCAGGCAAAATAATCTGGTAACGCATGGAATACAGGAACAACAGGGATTGGATTTCTACTCAAGAAAATTCAGAAATGATGCTGGAGTTGCATGGAAAATTACAATCTTTGAAAACTTACAGCCACTGACTAAATGATAAGGTCATTCCTTCCCACCATCCCATGTGGGATGACAGCGCCACAGGTGAGGATTAGCGTGAGATGCCGCCACATCTGCCCCTTTCTTGGGCTTTTACCCCACATTTCCTGCTACTCTTTCCCCCTTAGATTGTAAATTTTATTCTGTAAAACCTCAAAATGTGCTCCATAAAATTTGGACATTGCTTTTCTTTCTCCCCCCACTTCATTCATTGTCCATAATAGTTAATAGCACATTCCAGCTTCAGTCTTCACCTTTCGCAGATAACTAAAAAAATCTATTTAGAATACTTACGATAAATAAAAATTAATTTTATAATAAACACCATATCATACAAATGATTGCAAATATTTTTAAACATGCCTAGAAAATGTTTTCTAAATGATCTACAGAGGTATACAACTGTTAATTGGTGTTTGCTTACAGGTGATTTCTTTTTCCAAAATGTATACCCAAACTAGGTTCACTTATTCTTCAGCTTAGATTAAGCCATTTGAGTTGGTATCATCCAAAATCAAAGTAAAACAGGAAAGGAAAAGGAAATCCTGTAAACTTACGGCTAGATATTGGAAAGCCCACATACATTCAGCTGGAAATACATGATTTAAGCAACCAGGGACTTTCAAGACTTGAATTTGTCTTGAAGAGTTTTACAGGCAATAGTATTCACACACGAGCAGAAATAACATAAAAATCTATCCTGACAACAGAAACTTTCTTCTAAGGTCTGAAGATATCCTAGAAAAAAAAAAAGGTATTTCCAAAGTAGAGACTATTATAAGTCAAATAAAAACTGGTAACAGAAAAACAGATGTGAGAAAAAAGTTATTTGAAATTGCACACAGAACACACTTGAAGACTTTAGACTCTGTAACTGTCAGATGGAGATTTAATATATTGAAAAACAAAGCAAAACAAAATGTAATCCTAAAAAAAAAAAACTTATTTTGGTGGGAGTAGCTTTGTGGAATAGAGGATAAAGCCACTACCTTCCAAGCCAGCATCCCATAAGGGCGCTAGATCAAGTCCCTGCTATTCCACTCCCCATCCAGTTCCCTGCTAATGCCCTTGGAAAATAGTAGAAGGTGGCCCAAGTCACTAGGTCCCTGCATCCACATGGGAGACCTTGATGATGCTTCTGGCTCTTTGCCTTGCCCTGTCCCAACCCCAAAGATTGTGGCCATTTGGGGGAATAAACCAGCAGATGGATGGACCCTCTCTATATAACTCTTCCTCTTTCTGTAACTCTGCCTTTCAAATAAACGAAATAAAACTTTGAAAAGAAAAACCACCAGAAATTTTCAGGGAACAAAAGCTATTAAAAAATGATGTGTTTGGATAACTAGGATTCTTAACTTTGGACATTTACTTGTAAGACAGAATGTCCATGCTCCCAGTGCTTGCAGTGGTGAGGGCTGGGTCTGTGCCAAAGCCAGGAGCCAACAATCCCATTCAGATCTCCCACACGAGAAGCAGGGGCACAATTAGTTGAGCCATCTTTACTTCCTCCAGGGTCTATTAGCAGGAAATTGAAATCAGGAGCAGAGCCAGGAATTAAACATATGTACTTCAACATAGGATACAGGAATCTTAATCACTAGGGAAAACATCTCTTCCTAACTAGGACTTTCAAAATAAAAAGCTTAACAGCCAGAATGAGCATTGTGGCTCATAGTATTAGACACTGTCATCCTATACGGCTATTGTTCCAGCCCCAGCTGCTCTACCTCCAATCCAGCTGCCTGCTATTGGCCTGGGAAAAACAATAGAAGATGGCTCAGGTGTTTGGGCCACTGCCATCCACATGAGACCCAGATAAAGCTTCTGGCTTCAGTCTCACCCAACCCAGCATGTTGTGGCCATCTCCAGAGATAAGCAGTGGATGGGAGATCTCTCTCTCTCTTTCTGTCTCCTTCTCTGCTGCTCTTTCAAATAAACATACCTTTTTTTTTAAAAAAAAAAAACACATAATGATAAAAATTAAAACTTAACCTTCTGTGCCAAAGATTGGCCCTTCAAGACTGATTGAAATCTCAACCAATGCAAGATTTCAAGGTTAGCTTATCATTAATAAATCAATAGATATGATTCATTATATTAATAAAAGGACAAAAAATAAACAGAGAAAAAGCTTAGTAAAATAGAAAAGGAAGGGAATTTCTTCCATCTGATAAAGGGTCACCTCAAAAAATCTGAACAAATAGTATATTAAACACCAAAAATTCTGCCTCCAACATCAGAAATAAGACTATACATTATCATCACTGCTATTCACAGTTGTTTTGGATTTCACAGGCAGACACTTAAAGCAAAAATAACCAAAAAACAGAAACAAAGATTGTAGAACAAAATTATGTGGAAATGGCGTGCAGTATATGTAGCAATATGAAGTAATATAAAAATCTCAGTTTATTTAAAAAGCAAGCTCTATCTCTGTACACTGTGATAAAAATTATAAAATTAAATTTCAAAACTATTGCTGTGGTTCCACAGCATAGAGACTGAGATGCCAATGTACCCTGTCAGAGTACCTGGGCTCACATCCTGATTATGCTTCCAATCCCAAGTTTCTGCAACCCTGGGCGACATCGGGCGATGTCTCAACTATCTGGGTTTCTACCACCCAACTGGGAGACTGATTTACAATTTAGGCTTTTGGTTTTGGTCTGACCCAACCTCAGGTATTACAGGCATTTGGGAAGTAAACCAGTGGGTGGAAAATATATCTCTCTGCCACATAAATAAAGAAAGAGAAATATTTTTTGAAAACACCACTTAGGTACTGGCACAGTGGCTCAACTGGCTAATCCTCCATCTAGCCCTGGCTGCTCCACTTCCAACCCAGCTCCCTCCTTGTGGCCTGGGAAAGCAGAGGATGACACAAGCCCTTGAGACCCTGCACCCATGTAAGAGACCCAGAAGAGCTCCTGGCTCCCAGTTTCAGATCAGATCAGCTCTGGTTGTTGTGGTCATTTGGGAAGTGAATCAGCAGATGGAAGATTTCTATCTCTCTGTCTCTCTTTTTCTCTACAAATCTGCCTTTAAATTAAAATGAGTCAATCTTTTAGACAATTTTAACTTAAAAAAAATACCAGTTAATGAACCAGCACTGTAGTGTAACAGGAAAAGCTGCCACCTGTGGCACCTGCATCACATATCGGTGCCAAAATAATTCCCAGTTGATCCATTTCCTAGCCAGTTCCTCGCTAACGTACTGGTGCAGCATCAGCGGATGATCCACGCGCTTGGGCCTTTGTACTCACAAGGGAGATCCAGAGGAAGTTCCTGACTCCTAGTTTTGGACTGGCCCCAAATGTCATTGTGGTCATTTGGCGAGTGAACCAGTGGATACAAGATTTTGTTCTCTCTGTCTCTTTCTCTAATTCTTTCAAATAAATAAATCTTTTTTAAAAACCACTCAGAATAGCATAACAATACAAGACAGTCAATGAAGGTGTATACTATCTACACAAACAATCTTGCTCTATACATAAACTTTGAGAAAAGTAATAAGTTAATTAAGTGGGAGACTATAATCTATGAATTGATCAATAAATGTATTTTTATAGATTCATTGAATTTTATAGATTCAATGAAATGTAAATAAAATATTTTCAATTTACTCCATATCCTCTACCGGTACCAATTAAAATCACAGCCAGATTTTTTTTTAACTGACAGGTTTAGTAAAAGATTTATGCAATCACAAGTACAGTATAGCTAAATTAATTTGGGAGCAGATCCACAAAGCCAGGAAACTTAGGAAAATGCCTATTAACACACACTAAAAGCAACTACATTCAACATAGAATAGATTGGCACTAGCACTGACACACAGACTTAGGAAGCGAAGCAGGGAGTCCAGAAATAGAGCAAAAGTACACAGAACTTGGTTTATAACCAGGATGGCGCAGCAGAGTACATAGTATAAAAAAAAGATCTTTTTACTAAACAGAGCTGTGTCTATGGAAAACCCAACTAGATTTATAAATGCAAAAAATAATACTGACTCTTTTAAAAAGATTTATTTATTTATTTGAAAGTCAGAGAGAGGGAGACAGAGCTGCTTCTGCTAGTTCACTGCCCAAATGGTCATAAAGGTCAAAGCTGAGCCAGGCTGAAGGCAGGAGCCAAGAGTTTCTTCCGGGTCTCCCACATGGGTGCAAGGACTTGGACCAGTTTCTGCTGCTTTTCCAAATGAACTGGTGCCCACATGGGATGCCCATACCACAGGTGGAAAGTTAAACCCACTTTGCCGCAACGCTGGTGCCAATCTTGGCTCTTACATTATAACATGCTCAGAAAGCAATTTCAGGTGATTTAAGATCTAAATATGAAAGTTTCAAAATGATAGCTTTTGAAACTACAGCAAGCACTAACCAGATATCAGTATTTACATTCAAGCTTTAATTAAAATTACTAATATTAAGATTTCAGTACCTCCATCTCACTAGTCATATTTCAAGTGCTCCATAGCCACATGGCTTATTTATTCAGGTATAGAATCTTCCCAAAAAGTGAGACGGTTCTATTGGACATCAAATTTCTAGGAGATAACATAGAACTATATCTTCATGACCCTAAAGTAGGTCACACTTTCATTAAGAAGATATAAACAGGGCCCAGCACAGTAGCGTAGTGGCTAACGTCCTTGCCTTGAGAGTGCCAGGATCCCATATGAGCTCCAGTTCTAATTCTGATAGCCCCACTTCCCATCCAGCTCCCTGCTTGTGGCCTGGGAAAGCAGTCAAGGATGGCTCAAAGTCTTGGGATCCTGCACCCGCATGGGAGACCTGGAGGAAGCTCCTGGCTTCTGGCTCCTGGCTTCGGATCGGCTTAGCCCCAGCCATTGTGGCCACTTGGGGAGTGAAGTGTCAGACATAAGATCTTCCTCTCTGCATATGACTTTGCAATAAAAAAAAAACAAATAAATCTTTTTTCAAAAGATATAAAGAATAGTAATAAAAAGAAATGCTAACAAATTGAATCTCATTAAAAAAAATTTTTAAGATTTATCTTATTTTCATTACAAAGTCAGATATACAGAGAGGAGGAGAGATAGAGAGGAAGATCTTCCGTCTGATGATTCACTCCCCAAGTAACCGCAATGGCTGGTGCTGCACTGATCTGAAGCCAGAAGCCAGGAGCTTCTTTCTGGGTCTCCCACACAGGTGCAGTGTCCCAAGGTCTTGGGCCGTCCTCGACTGGTTAACAAAGTAAGGGTAGCTATCTTGCCCAGCAGTTAAGCCACCACTCAAGACACCCAAGTTCCACACTGTAGTATCTGAGTTAGAATCCTGACTCCGCTTCTGAGTCCAGCTTCCAGCAGGTGAGGGATTATGTAGTTGTATCCCTGACACTCATGTAGCAGACCCAGAGTGAGTTCTTGGCTCCTGGCTTTGGCCTGGTCCCGCCCCACCTGTTGTGGGTTTTTGGGAAGTGAACCAGCAGGTTTCTGTCTCTCTGCCATTCAAATAAATGAGAAGACATGAGGAATAAAAAAGAATGTGGTCTGTGGAGTGGGTGAGTGTCCATGAGGTCAAAATAATTTTCAGGATAACAAAATCTAAAGAAATCAGAAGCATCAAAATGTGAATAATTCTATTAACAATAAAAGCTGATTTGTAATTTAAGCCTTCCCACCATGTAAACTTTATCCCCCAGGGCTTCACCTACAAATTGCAGAAAGCTACCTTTCTTAGCAAAGGCATCCAGAGAACAGAAGGAAAGTGTTAGAGAGGGGGACAGAGATAATTACAGATGGATGGATGGAGAGAGGGAGAGACAGAGAGAAGAACGGAAGGAAGGAAAGAAGGAAGAGAAGGAGGGAAGGAGGGGGAAAGAAAGGAAGGAAATCTCTACTAGTTCATTGCCCAAATGGCCACAACAACGGAGGCTGAGCCAGACTGAGGTCAGGAATGTGAAATTCATTCAGGTCTCCCATGTGGGAACAGGGTCCCAAATACTTGAGACATCACCTGCTGCTTTCCCAGGTGCAGTAGAAGGGAACTGGATAGGAAATAGAGCAGTAGACAAAATTAGAACTGACACTCCAACTGGAATCACAGATGGAGGATGAACCTGCTGCAAGACAATGCAGGTCTCCATTGGCTGTTTTTATTTAGTATAAACATCATTTTGAGTCTATGCAAAACAGCCATATTCTTTGCCTAAAGATTCTAAAGAATAACCCTTATGTGCCTGAATTAGAAAGTATATTTCTGAGGACACATAATCAGAATTCCACTACAAAAATCAGAATATACATAGATTGCAACCAGATGGTTGTAGGCACAGCCAAGAATTTGGGATGGGAAAAAAAGTTTTTCTCTTTAACTGCTGCATGGAATATATGATTACATATTCATTCCTAGATTCCAAACCAAGTTCCAAATATATTTAATGACTTTCTGTTTGAAGAGGAATTCTTTTTTATTTGAAAGGCAGAATAACAGAAATAGCTCCCACATAGATAGCTGAGCCCAAACAATTGGGCATCATCTGCTGCCTCCCAGGGATATTAGCAGGAAGTTTGATGGGAGGCAGTGATAACACTTGATCCCAGACAGTCTGATATTAATCCTGCGCAGCAGCTTAATCCATTGCATTCACCACAACACTCATCAAGGAGGAACCTTTTCTTTCTTTCTTTCTTTCTTTCTTTCTTTCTTGCTTTCTTGCTTTCTTGCTTTCTTTCTAAAATACAGTATTAAAAAGGCATGCTATTTATTTATATCCTGAAATATTTTCTTATCCTATCAATTAAAAATGGGAACAAAATACATGGACACCTTTACCATTTAGCCTTTTTTTTTTTTTTTAAGAAAACTAACTTTTAAAATCAAATCCCTCACTTCCATTAGTACTTTAGCCAGTCAGAATTCTGGAGTGAGAACTGTAATACTCATTTGATGTTCTGCCAAATGTTGATGTTTCTGATATTCATATGACATGCATTTCGGCAATTGTAAAAACTTCTTAGTAAACCTTCATCCCAACTCAGCTAAGAGTATTTAGTCTCCAGAATAGTATCATTCCCCGTTAACTGCAAATATTGGAGACAGTGAAAATCAATGGGACGTTTACGTTATCAGACATGTTGTCAGTTCTTTCCCACACTTTCCTACAGGCATCATGACTTTCTTCTGTTCACTAAAATTATAATGTTCTTTTTCTTTCCCTTTACCAGTTTGAGGTTCTCTGTTATATAACAAACTCTGTAATACTGTCTACTTTTCTTGACTTGAGTATGTTTCAGATGTTATACAAGCTTCCTTAGTCACAACACTGTAATCAGTTTTTAGTTACCAACTTCAAAGTAAAAAATCAACATAAGGAAAAATTTCAATAACCTACAGGAGAATTTACTTACGGAATACATGTTTACAAACACAAAACATGCAGAATGCCAAAAATACTCTGTCACTCTGTTAACAGGTGACACTGCATAGGGGAAAATGCCCTATATCCTATATTCCATATAAAATCTGCAAAAGAATACATTACTATAATATTGGAAAGTTTAAACTGTAACTTTTATGTGAATTATTTAATAAGTTATATAGTAAGTATTGCATTCATTCTTGCTACTTTCTTGTACACTGTGTAAAACATCTTTCCAGTGATATCCATTGCAGATGGCAAGCCAGAATTTATCTCAGAGGTATAATTTTGTTTATAGTTGCTAAATATTAGCAGGGCTGCTAAGAAAGCATGTTCAATTCAATTGACTAAGCACTACCAAAAGTTCATTTAAGGAATTTTTCAGAACTTAGCTGGTGGTCATCTCCTGATACAAGGAGTTTTAAAAATCCCATAAAAGTTGCTTACCATGACATTGATACTTGCATGATCCCCCTTTCTATTCCGTATCTGAATACAGGGTATTGGCAATTTCAGTCCTAGACCTGTGGCCAAATTGCTCATGTCAGCAGCTGTGTATTTCCCACGCAGCAGTAAGCTTTCATTTCCACAGCCGAGCCCCAGAGAGGTGCGGTAGAGGTAAGTGTGAGAAAGTCTCTCAATTGTAGTGACATCTACCATAGCAGATGCCATGCAAGACGTCGGAGCCATCTTCCCTCCATACCTCAGATCAGCTGGCGAGCGACCACACCTCCAAGAGCAACAACCTGGGCTCTGACTCCACCTGACACACACGAAGGAAAGTACACACCCCAGAAACAAAAGGGAAATGCAGGCCAGCACGATGATTAGATACAAATTCAGGGCAGACAGCCTTCCTCCTGGTTCCCAGACATTCTCAAAGTCTGGAAGCACCGGAGGAACAGAGTCACTCAATAGCACCCCCAGGATGACAGAGGACGACAGCGGTGGGTCTCCATGGTCCTGAACCACCACCACCACTCTCTGCTGAACCGCATCGGTGGGAAGCACCAGGCGCGCAGTGCACAGTTCTCCAGCGTGGGCTGAAATTCTGAAAAGACTTGAGTCAGAAGCCTGGGAGATATGGTAGGAAAGCCAGGCATTGAAACCACTGTCTGCGTCCTCGGCCACCACTTTGGTGACCAGGTGTCCGACTCTGGCGGAGCGGGACACAACTTCCACTGGGATTGAGCCATCTCTGGGCGAGGGAAACAAGATAACGGGAGCATTGTCGTTCCTGTCGACCACGAATATGCGGACAGTCGCGGTGGCACTTCGCTGGGGAATGCCACCATCCCGGCCCTCAACGTGGAATTGAAACCCCCTGAGCTGCTCGAAGTCAAAAGATGTTTTGGCAGTGATCATCCCACTGGATGACCCCACTGCCACCAGACTAGAGGCCGCTGTCCCTTCAAAGACAAAATCCAACAGCTCATAAAAGATGAGGCCATTCTCCCCTTGATCCGGGTCCTGGGCGAACACCCGACCTATAGAGACCCCTGGGCTGTTGTTCTCAGCCACAAAAATTTCCTGTTGCGGTTCGGGAAAGCTCGGGGTGTTGTCATTCACGTCAGCCACGGACACGGTGAGTACCCTTTCTGTACTGAGCGGGGGTGAGCCCTCATCCCAGGCGGTGATGACGACCTGGTACTCGCTCCTCTGCTCCCGGTCCAGGGCCCCGTCTGTCAGCAGGCTGTAGTAGCTGCCAAAGGAAGACTTCAGCTGGAAGGGGCCCCCACTAGACATGCTGCAAGTGACCCTGCCATTGGGGCCCAAGTCCTCGTCCCCTACACTAAGAAGGGCAATCACTGTACCAGGGGTGGCGTCCTCAGGGACCTGGCTGTAGAGAGTCATGAAGTTCACCTGGGGGGTGTGATCGTTCACGTCGGTCACCTCCACCAGCAGCTTCGCTGTGCTGGCCAGACCGAAGGCGCCTTTGTCCCTCGCCTCGATGTAAGCCTCCAAGAGCGCCGCGGGGGGGCCTAGTGGGGCTGCCACTCGCACCTCCCCGCTTTTAGGGTGCACGTGAAAGCAATGCCGCAGCTCTGCACGCGTGCTGTTGCTTAAGGAGTACCACACTTCCCCGTTGGAGCCTTCGTCGGGATCTGAGGCATCAACTTGCAACAGCAGGGTCCCGTTGGGCGCCTTCTCTGCAACCTTGGTGCGGTACACAGAGTGCTCAAACACTGGAGCGTTGTCGTTTGTGTCCACCACCACGACGGTGACTTGGGCGTCTCCGGAGCGCGCAGGAAGCCCGCCATCCCGAGCCGTGAGCACCAGTAGGTGGGTGGCGCGCTGCTCACGATCCAGAGCCATCTCTAGCACCAGCTCCGGGTAGTGGCTGCCGTCGACCCGCGACCCCATGGCCAGGCGAAAGTACTGGCTTGGGCTGAGGCTGTAGCTGAGCGCCCCATTGCTACCCTCGTCCGCATCCTGGGCATTGGGGAGACTAAAGTGAGCTCCTGGCGCCAGGACCTCGGGGATGTGGAGTAGGACGTCGCCAGCGGGGAAGACAGGGGAGTTGTCATTGGTGTCCAGGACGCGAACATGCATCTTGTGCAGCTCCAGCGGATCCTCCAACAGGAGTTCATAGCTCAGGACGCACGCATCGCTCACCCCACACAGCAACTCGCGGTCCGCCGGCTCCCGCACCACCAAGCTGCCACTGGCCATGTCCACCCCAAAGTAGTGCTCACCCTGGCCGGAAAGGAGGCGAAAGTTTCTCAGGGACAAAGCAGCTGCCGACAATCCCAAGTCCGTGGCGACATTGCCCACTATCAAACCGCGCTCCGCCTCCTCCAACACTTTGTACTCGAGCTGTCCTGCAGCAGCCCCGCAGGAGACCCACAACCAGAGAACTGCCGACCCCCAGCCCGCCATCCTCCGTCTTGGCGTCCGTGCTGCACTAGCGGTGACCCGACCCCATGCTCCGCGGCGCCCGGGACGTCCCAGCCGCAGGGAAGAGAAAGCTCAGTCGGCCGCCTCCGCCGCTGTTTCGAATACTGGAATGACGCGGGGGCGAGCGGGCTGGGAGGTCCGCTAGGTTGGTCGGAGCTCGGCAGCCGTCTGGGAAACCAAAGCGGTGCGGAGGGGCGCAGCGCCGCCTAGGGGTTCCAAGTCGAGGCTTCCCCGGCTGGGGAAGCGCCGTCTCCAGTCTCGCAGGCTCGGGTGTCGCCCCGCAGCTCCGGCAGCGGCTACCGGGTGGGTCCTGGCAAGACGCACGGAGAAACTGAACTCGTTTCTCTTTCAACCGCGTTTCCTAGAACAACGCCCTGAGACCGCCACGGTCTCAACGTCCACAACCATCTACCCAAGGACTTCAGATCACCGGGACTGAGCACCGACAGTTCCTCCCTCCAACGGCTGGAGAGCCCAGCCCCAGGTCCCTGGGGTGCTCCGACCTACGGATTCACACGCCGGACTCAGCAAAGATCTCTAGGGCGGAGGCAGGGAGAGGCGGAACCATGAATGTGACCGAACACGCCTTCCACGC
Organism: Ochotona curzoniae; assembly: GCF_017591425.1. NCBI lineage: Eukaryota > Metazoa > Chordata > Mammalia > Lagomorpha > Ochotonidae > Ochotona > Ochotona curzoniae. The sequence goes on from NW_024464918.1 coordinate 1,436,427, forward strand.
TTAAGGAAACAGCAACCTCCGGATCAAGCGCAACGGTGCGCCCCGTGCCGGATTTCCAGCCTCTCGCGCCCTGTTGTACCCGGGGGCCGCCCGAGTCCAACAGAGGTGACGAGAGGGCACACAAGGGGGCAGTGTCCGCCTCAAACTTTCTGCCGATCCTGGCTTTTCCAGGTCCCATGCTCTACATCCCACCCCTCTCCCTGCCCCGTTCATAGCTTCTTTCCCCCCGAAAAAAGATTTACTGGAAGCCCTTTGCAAGTAGCCCTTGACATTTCCCAAAACAAGGCATTAAAATGGCTAAGAGATATATTAAAATGCTCAAAATCACTGATCATCAAAGAAATACAAATTGAAAACTGCAGGAGACATTTCCTCACACCTACCAGAATGTGTTAGGAAGGATGTGGATGCAAAGGAACGCTCCCACACCACTACAGGAAGGTAAATCACAACAGCTTTATGGAAAACATTATGGGAGGTTTCTAACAAAATAAAATAAAATACACTTCACCTGATTCTTCCTTAGTAACAGAGTGGCTGTTCCCCACCCTCGCCCAAACACACACTTTTCTTGACTCTAGAAACACTTTTCATACATTCATGGCTACTCCTTCTATTTTGTGGCAATCACTTTTCACCAATTCTGGCTTTGGGAGGAAAAAGCACAAAGTCAAGACGGTTTCACTGATGAATACCACCAAAACCTTAAGAAAGAATACTAATACTCTGTAGTACTTTCCAGAAAAAAAGCAGAGGGAACCATTCCTAACTTATTCTCTGACGCAAGCACTGCTCCAAACATCAAAATCACTTGAAAACATTACAAGAAAAACAAGTGGGCCCAGCATGGTAGCCTAGCAGCTAAAGTCCTAGCCTTGCATGTGCTGGAATCCCATACAGGTGCTGGTTCATATCCTGGTGGCACCACTTCCTATCCAGCTCCCTGCTTGTGGCCTGAGAAAGCAGTAGAGAATGGACCAAAGCCTTGGGGTCCTGCACCCGCATGGGAGATCCTGACTTCGGAGTGACTCAGTACTGGCTGTTGCAGTCACTTGGGGAGTGAATCAACGATGGAAGATCTTCCTCTCTGTCTCTCCTCTCTGTATATCTGCCTTTCCAATAAAAAAAAATTAAATACACTAGATCTTTAAAAACAAAAAGAAAAGAAAACCAAGCAACGGACCAGATTCTCATCAAGCTTTTGGTAAGCTGAGTGATGAGCGCTTGATGTCTCTGTCCTAATCTCAGACACTGAATGAAATGCTCTGTGTGGTTAAAGAAAGAAGTTTTGTGGGTAAGATTAAAGATTTTCAGATGGATGCATTATCTTGGTTTATTGGAGTGCAACCAATACAATCACAAACGTCTTTATAACAAGAAAGCAGCAGGATCAGAGCAAGAGAATGGGTTCTGTAAGCAAGAGGTTGTAGTGATACAAGGAAGCAGTAACAAACAAGGAATGCAGGCTAATTCCAGAAGCGGAAGAATGCAATAGTAACCTAGTAGCTAAAGTCCCCTCCTTGCATGTGCCACTGGGATCCCATATGAGTGCCAGTTCATCTTCCAGTGGTCCTGTTTCCCATCCAGCTCCCTGCTTGTGGCCTAGGAAAGCAGTAGAAGATGGTCCAATGCCTTGGAACCCTGCACCCATGAAGAAGACCTGGAAGAAGCTCCTGATTCCTGGCTTCAGATTGGCGCAGCTCTGGCTGCTGTGGCCACTTGGGGAGTGAACCAGCAGACGGAAGATCTTTCTCTCTAGCTTTCCTTCTGTTTGTAAATCTCACTTTCCTATTAAAAAATAAATCTTTAAAATAATTTGTAGTTTCAAGAAAGAATGCAGCCCATTCACAGCTTGATTTTAGACTTCAGATACCCAGAGGTAGAAGAGAAAATATTCTCATTGCTCTGTGCCATTAAATTTGTAGTCATTTGTGTGGTTTGTAGCAATATGCATCAGCAGCAATGAGAAAAATTAAACAAATACAAATGCAAAACTCTTCAAGAAAATACTAGCAAATTAAATCTTTCGATGTAGTTAAAAAGCAGACATCACATTTATTTCAGGTGTGCAAGGTTAGCTTAACATCTAAAAAGCAGTCAATGTAACACAAATTAGCAGAATGAGGAGAAAAAAAATCACAGGAGCATGTCAGTTGGTGAAGACCAAGAGTCTAGCAGATATCCACGATAAGCTCTCAACCTGAAGCTAGCACTTCACCTGGTTGTTGAGACACCTACATCAGATACTAGGTTGTTGCATTTAACTTGTTCCTGTGGCTCCTGAGTCCGGCTTTCTGCCAGTACAGGCACAGGGAAGTACCAGTGATGGCTTGAGTGACTAGCTTCCTCCCATACACATAGGAGACCTGGACTGTATTCTCAGTTCTTCATTTTAGCCCTGGACCAGCAGTGGCAAGATCACAAGGGTCTCAGACATTTTACAAGTAAATCAGCAGAAAGGAACTTTGTCTTGTTCTCTCATTCTCTCATACAGTTTTTGCATTCTCAGCAATTAGGAATATAAAGGAACAATTTCAATTTAATATAGAACATCTAAAGAAATTAGAACTAACATCACATAGGTGAAAAGCTGAACAATTTCTCCTCAATATTGGGAGCAACCAAAAAATGTCCCCTCTCACTATTCCTATTCAATATTGTTCTGGAAGTCCTAAACAAAGCATTAATGGAAAGAAAGGAAAACAAAAGGTATCAGGACTACACTTAAATATTTATAGAAGTTTTACTGTAAACCACTAAAAATCACATACACACAGTGGAATATTATTCATCAGTTTAAAAAAAAAAGCCTAATGACACAAAAACAATGGGAGCATACTACTAAAGAAAAGAACAAAGTCTGGAAAAAAACCACATACTTTAAGATTCTAAATTATATTACACCCAGGAAATGCAACATTATAGACATAACTGACAATCAATTGTTGCCAAGGGTAGGTTGGAGATGTGGGAGATTGAACAGGTGAAATTGCTGTTCTGTATGAGACCTTAATGATGAACACAAAGCATCAGGAATTTGTAAAATTAACAGTACTTTATATCAGAAAGAATAAACCTTAATGCTTATCCCATCCTACAGTGATATACAGAATGTGAAAAATGAATTTAAAATACTATAAATGTGTGAAATAGCTACAGTGAAAGAGATGTGGTAATAAGATGCTGACTCTTGCAACTTTGGAAATGAGAGGCATTGGTTAGACCAAAGCCAAATGAAACTACAGAAGTAGCATACTCCAGGTTAATAAGACTGTTTCCCCAGAGATGCAGGCTAACAATTCTGAAGCCACTAAACATATATACAATAACTGAACAACTAAATTCAAAGAAGTGACAAATGGCAAGTGGAGGAGACTAGGATGATCCAGGTAACAGGTTAGAGATAGAAATATCAGATACAGTTCTAATGTTGTATCTATGTAGAGAAAAAATCAGCGGATTTTCTCTCTCTAACACTGCCTTTCAAACAAATACATCAATAATTTTTCAAAAATAATATTGCATCAATATTGGTTCATAAATTGTACCAAATGTGCCAGACAAATGCAATATGTTAATAACAGAGAAAATCACAGAGGGGTAGGAAGGAGAACTGGAGAACATATGGGAACTCTCTACACTGCCGGCTCAACGTTTTGTAAATCTATAACTTTTCTAAAAATATTAATCCATCAATTAAAATTTTTTTCAAATGTATTTTTGGGGGGGTCGAGAGAAGGGTCCAGCGCAGTAGGCTAATGGCAAAAGTTCTCACTTTGCATGCTCCAGGATCCCAAATAGGCACTGGTTCGTGTCCCAGATACTCCACTTTCCTTCCAGTTCCCTGCTTGTGGCCTAGGAAAGAATTAGACAATGGCCCAAAAACCTTCGGAACCCGTACCTGCTTGGGAGACCCAGAAAAAGCTTTCTCTGGCTTTCCTCTCTTTAAAAAAATGTTCACATGCTGTAAAAACATTCATTTTTTAATTTTTATTTATTTTTATTAGAAAGGCAGATTTACAGACAGAAAGAGATGCAGAAAGATCTTCCATCTGCTGCTTTACTGCCCCAAAGTGACCGTAACAGCCAGAGATGAGCTAACCCAAAGCCAGGAGCCAGGAACCTCCTCCAGGTCTCCCTTGTGGGTTCAGGGTCCCAAGGCTTTGGGCCATCCTCCACTGCCTTCCCAGTTCACAAGCGGGGAGCTGGATGGGAAGCGGGACAGCTGGGACACGAACTCGCACCCATATGGGATCCTGGCACATGCAAGGTGAGTATCTAGCCACTAGACTATCACACCAGGCCTCCAATTAAAAAATTTTACAGCAACTACATACAAAGATCTGCATATGCATGATCACAGAAGTCTGTTCAAGGAAGCCAAAAACAAAACAACCAAAAAGGCCATCGACAGGTAAATGAATTACATCTATACAACGGAGTACTTCTCAAAAAAAAGTAATGTACTATTGACATATGTGATTCAGAAGAAACTTAAGATAGCAGTGCTGAGTGGAAAAATCAAACAAAAAAAATAAAATTTTGGTAAATGAACACTTGATAGTGACAGAAAGTAGGTCAGTGCTTGCCTGGGGACAGGATGTTGGGAAATGACGTGGGACAAGATGGGTGGACTACCAAGAGGCATAAGGAAATCCTGGTGAAGAATATGTTCACAACCTTTGTAAAGATGGTATCACCAGTGCACATACCCAAACTTACTAAACTTGAAATTTGTTTAGTATAGAAACATGATACAAGGCAATATAAAAATTGCAAAGGAAAGAAAACTACTATTATTTGATGACGATATAACTTCACACCTAAAACTTAGATCATTAACTGAAAAGCTGAGTGCTAAGTCAACATCTGCCTAAATGCAAAATTCCTCTGGTTAGAAAATGCACAATAAAATCTTTTAATAAATCAACAAAAGAAGCATACGTACAAAACTTAAAGCAAAGAGGAATTAAAATACACATTTCTACATGTAAAGACAGTGTCTGCTATTAACTAATGTGTTAATATTATACAGGCACCACTTTTGTCTAAAATAATCTTTAAAAAATGAGGTGAGATCCAAATCTATGCATCAATGTATAATTTTTAACCTAGAAAAGTTGATACTCAATATTATATTTAAAATATACACACACTCAGCTATAGAACTTTTGAAAAAAAAAAGAGTAATGAGGTAACCAGCCCTACTATCTATAATTATTACAGTAGTTAAAATATTGGTAGTGAATGCATGAATACATGCAGGGCTCAATGGAAGAGAACAGGGCTAAAAATTTATTCAAGGATATATGAAAAAATTATAGTAGCAGTAGAACATATAACAAAAATAGTATTTTTTCAGTCAATATGTGGCAAAGTCAAAACTAACTGCATTTCCCATTTACTTCACATCAAAATAAGTTCCAAAAAAGGAGTAGGCATCTGACATAGTAGTTACGATGCTGGTTAGGATTTCATATCCTGTTATCGAAGTGCCTGCTTTATGATACCAGCTCTGCTTCCAGCATAGCTTCCTGCTGATGCACACTCTGAAGGCAATATGTGATGACTCAAGTACTTGGGTCCCTGCCACCCACATGGAAGATCTGGGATGAATTCTAGGCTCTTGCCTTTGCCCTGATCTAAGTGTTGCAGACATTTGGGGAGTGAACCAGCAAATAGAAGCTCTCCTTCTGTCTCTATTTCTTTCTTTCTCTTCTTCTTAGTCTTCAAATAGCTAATTTTTTTTAATTCCACAAACAAAACATTTAAACATAAACATAAATTATAAAAGTACAAAATGAAAACATGGAATAAATTCTGTACGATCTCAGATTTTGGAAGGCTTTTTGTTCATAATCTAAAATATAGAAGCCATACACGCATTACTCTATGAAAATGTTTACTTCTTCATCAACAAAAAATTCAAACAAGGTTTAAAAATACTAATAGAAAAATATATGTTAAAGTATAAAGCTAATTTTCTAATTATATAAAGGCTGTGATCAACAATCTAGCGGAATTTAATCTGCAACATATATGAGCAAATGTTCACAGAAAGAACAGTTTTGTAACAATAATCTAAATTAACTCACAATAAGTTGAATAAATATAACACCATAATAACATTGTTTTAAATTCAAGATTATGGAAATAAAAACTCTGCTAACAGGCTGGTGAGGAAAAAGCTTTAAAAACCATACTTTCAGGCCAGGCAGGCGTGGCCTAGAGGCTAAAGTCCTCGCCTTGAACGCGCCGGGATCCCATATGGTCGCCGGTTCTAATCCCGGCAGCTCCACTTCCCATCCAGCTCCCTGCTTGTGGCCTGGGAAAGCAGTCGAGGATGGCCCAAAGCTTTGGGACCCTGCACCTGTCTGGGAGACCTGGAAGAAGTTCCTGGATCCTGGCTTTGGATCGGCATAGCATCAGCCATTGCGCTCACTTGGGGAGTGAATCATTGAATGGAAGATCTTCCTCTCTGTCTCTCCTCCTCTCTGTATAAATGACTTTCCAATAAATAAATAAATCTTTTTTTAAAAAAAACCATACTTTCACATTTGATAATTTTAGCTGTCATTTAGTGCTGCTGTATATAGAAAAATTGGTAGAGAACAACATGACAGTTCTGCACATTTTTAACTAAAGGCAAAAAGTAAAGCTAATTAGGCTAGTTAAGAATCTGCCCTATTAAAAATACCTAACAATGACTTAATAACACTTAACTGAGTAATTTTAATATATGGATGAGCCTGTAAATGAACAAAAAGAAATTTTTAGGTTTCAGACACAAGAAGGAGTTGGGATTCAGCAGCCTTGAAGAGGAATTTTTAGACCTGGATTTGGCTATGAGTTAAAACCTTAATGCTTGCCCAGAGAAAGGAGACAAACCTTGGATTTTAGCTTAACAATATGGGCCATACACTCAAAACACTGGAATTGCAGTTCATGAGGGGGGCAAAAAACCAGAGATATGACCAGAATGCTTATTACTGACCCAGATGAGTGTGGAAAAGTGATTTTTATGAAAAAACAAACATCATTGCAATGTTTGGGGTTGATATCCTAATTACACTACAACAAGTTACAAAGGGACAACATTGCAGTAAGTTGACATAAAAATGTTGTGCATAATAAATCACTCCTACAGAGCCCTTATCAAAACAAATGAATCATAACTTTCATCCTTAGGCTGCACGGTATTGGTACAAAAATGAATGTAAGAGAACAAAAACAAAAGTACATACTTTGCTTAGAATGAATACAAAATGAAGACATTGAAAACAAACAATGGAATTAAGCTGGAAATGAAAAACCTAGGAAATTGTGGAATATATACACATACATGGAAATGACAATATGCTCCTAAATGAACAGCAAGTCACAGAAGTAACACACACAAAATCCTGTGTCCAGCGCCATAGCCCAAGTGGCTAAAATCCTCACCTTGCACACACCAGGATCTCATTAGGTGTCCCAGGATCACAGGTTCGTGTCCTGGCTGCTCCATTTCCCATCCAGCTCCCTGATTGTGGCCTGGGAAAGCAGTCCAGGACAACCCAAAGCCTTGGGACCTGCACCCTCATGAGAGACCTGCGAGAGGTTTCTGGCTCCTGGTTTTATATTGGCTCAGCACAGCCTTTTGATCATCAAGGGAGTGAACCATTTTACATAAGATCTTTCTCTGTGTCTCTCCTTCCCTCTGTATATCTATCTGCCTTTCCAATAAAAACAAATAGATCTTTTAAAAAATCATAGAAAAGAGGGACACACACAACACAATATATCAACATTTATGTGAAGCATGGTAAGAGAAGTTTATAGCAATTAGCTCCTATAAGAAATTTTTTTTAAAAATCAAACAAAGAGAGAGAGGAGGTTCATATTAATAAAATCAGAAATGAAAAAAGGAAATATTACAACAGATGCTACAGATACAGAAAAATTATCAAGAATGACTACAAATACCAACACACCAACAACTTGCAAAATCCAGAAGAAATAGATAGATTTCTGGACACATAAAATCTACAAAAATTGAGTCATGCAGACTTAGAAAACCTAGATAGACTAAAAACCAGACAGAGATTGAATCATTAATAAAGACCTTGCCTACAGAAACAACAACAAAAATTCCAGGACTGGATGTTTTCACTACAAACTTAAGTAAGAACTAATCCTGATCTTTCTCAAACTATTCAAAACAAATGGAAAGGAGGGAATCCATCCAAAATCCTTTTATGAGACAGCATCACCTTAGTTCCAAAACCAGAAAAACATACAACAAAGAGAATTTCAGACCAATATCTCTGATGAACATAGATACAAAAAGCCTTCAATAAAATACTAGCTAATCAAATCCAACAACACATCAGAAAGACCATTCACCTGGACCAAGTGCGAGTTATCCCTAGTATGCAGGAATGGATCAACACATGCAAATCAATAAATGTGACATATCATATTAACAAATTGAAAAATAAAGCCCAGATATTATCCCACAGATGCACTTGATAAAATACAGCATGCTTTTGTGAAGGAAAAAAAAAAGAAAAGAAAAGAAAAATAGTCCAGGACCAAGGTCAAGCCTGAGGGTGACAATGGTTGGACAATGGTCCAACACTACAGAACTTAAATGCTTTCAGAATATCCTTAAGACAGTCATATACTGACTTCTGCACTTGGGTTATGTTGTTGCTTTCCAGTTATCAACCACTGGCTGGTTCACATGAATATGGGCGTGGCTAATAAGTTTGTGCCAAATCAATTCCTATAGTTTGACACCCTGATCAGTTTAATAAAAAAGTAGATGCAGTGAGCTTATAGAATCATTTCTCCTCCTTAATCAGAGAAGGAGGCTTTCCACTGGCCATACACTTTAGTATTTTGCCTTATGTCTCTCTCCTTATTTCTAATTGCATACCACCTCCCTCTCCAATCTAGTTCATGCTATGCAGGCTGCAATAACACCTAAACACAATCAAGGCAATATATAAGAAACCAACAGCCAGCAACATGTTGAATGGGGAAAAACTGGAATTGTTTCCACTGAGATCTAGAACCCAACAAGAAGCCCTCTCATTATTGCTACTCAGTACAGTGATACAAATTTTATCCAGAACCATTAGACATTAAAAAGAGAACAAAGGTACATAGGAAGAAGTCAAATTATCACTATTTGCAGATGATATAATCTCATACAGAGGGGAAGCAAAAGATACCCCTAAGAGAATATTAGAATTCATAAGAGAGCTTGACAAAATTACCCGATAAAAAATCAACTCAAAAATTAATAACTTTTGTATACAAACAATGTCATCACTGAGGAAGAACTTATAAGAGCCATACCATTTACAATAGCTACCAAAAAAATTAAATACTTCAGAATAAAATTAGTCAAAGATGTGAAAGATCTCATAAAGAAAGTTACATTGGAAGATTTAATATAAAAATCTACTCACAGCTATCTACAGGTTCAATTTGATCCAAGTTAAAATAATGAAGATATTCTTATCTTCTCAAATCTGGAAAAAATGACCCTAAAATTCATATGGAATGACAAGAGACCCCAAATAGCGAAAGCAATTCTAATTAATAACAATAAAGTGGGAGACCTCACAACACTTGATTTCAAGGCCTATTATAGGGCAGTTATAATCAAAACACCTTGGTACTGGCACAAAATAGACAGTCAATTAATAAAACAGACTAGAAACACCAAAATTAATTCAAACACTTACAACCAATAATCTGTGGCAAACAAGCTAAAACTATTCCCTAGAGAAAGAACAAAATGACAGAGGGACAATCAGATCTTTGCATGTAGAAGTATGAAAAAAGACCTTTACCTTATATCTTACATTTTTTGAATAATTAGCTCACAATGGATCAGATCTAAATCTATGACCTGAAACCATCAAATTACTAAAGAAAAACATATGGGAAACACTGCAAGACACTCACACAGGCAAAGACTTCCTAGATAAGAAGCAGCACAGGCAATAAAAGCAAAAATAGACTAATGGGACTACATCAAGCTAAGACATTTCTGCATGGCAAAGGAAACACTTAACAAGGTGAAGAGGCAACCAACAGAATGAAAACTGCGAATCAAAGTATTAATATCCAAAATACATAAGGAGCTCAAGAAAACAATAGCAACAAAATAAGCAACCTAGTTAAGAAATGAGCTAAGAATATAAACCGGCCATCTTTTTTCAAAGGATGAAAGACAGTCAACAGGCACATGAAAATATACTCAGGATCACTAGCCAACAGGGAAATGCAAGTAAAACCTATAATGAGGTTTCATCTCACTTCAATTAGAATGGCTATCATCCAAAAATTAGAAAACAACAAATAGTAAGGATGTGGGGGGAAAGGTACCCTAATCCACTGATGGTAGGAATGTAAAATAGTGTGAGTACATCATTCCAAGTGTTCTTCCTGTGTGGGTCTAGCTTGGGCTTTGACATAGTGCAGCAGTCTCAAAGTAGTTGGATCTCTTATGCGGCAGCTGATTTCCCCTACATAAAGTGTTCTAAGACACCAGGTGCAAGTCTTATGTTCTGACATTGTGAGTCATGCAACAATCACTTTCACTCACTCTACTTGATAAGAGCACACAGCGCCAGCCCCTAGAATCAAGTTCAAATTATTCACAAACACAAATATAAAGATCTATAATTCCTGTAGAGATGTCTTTGAACATTAGCTACCATACTATCTAACATTCTTTAATGTGTCCTGGTTTGGATGAGAAATTATATGGTCAGCCTATACTACACACTTAAAATGCAAATCTTGGTATCTGTTAAGCATAGGAAACATGTTTGGAAAACCATGTCCACTTTAGGACACACACATACTTTATACAGTGTGTAACAGTCCATTGTGACTAATCTAAATGAATACCCTTTTATTTCACATTATCAAAATCCTTCTAGGCAGAAGTTAGGTCAAACTTCTACCTCTACTTCTGTTCAACAAAATATAAGTATAATGTGTAACTTTTAAGCCAAAAAATAGAAATTTAAAAATACTTTAAAGAAATATGTTTTTGAAGAAGAAAACTAAATTTAATGGAAAATATGAAAAGATGGTGATGATGCCAGTATGGCTTTAATATCTAAAAACTCACAACACAAAATAATTAAGAATCTAAGACAGAAAAAAAAAACTACTGAGTGTTTTTGCAACAAAATTAGGTATGATGGTTCTGCCCAAGATCCATCAAATTCAAGGAGGTAGGAAAAGCCACTGGCACGACAAGACATGTGTAATTTCAGTTACAACACAGGAAGAAGCAGAGGAAGATGATGGGGCTTTGGACAGCGTTGAAAATTGGAGAAACCCAATGGTACCAATGAGGGCCTACTTAGAAATAAGAAAGGACAATCTGAAAACATTAATCAAGATTGTAAAGACAGTGAACTGAACATGCTAATTCAAAATCTGATGGATGAGAACTACAGAAGGACTGGATTGAGCTAAAGCTGTCTTGGCTCTGTGAATGGAGAATCATTTTTCTAGGATGAACAGGAAGGAATGAAGCCCAAATCAGGCAGAGAAAGAATGATTCAATGAAGAAAGCAGATTAAAATGGGCAGCAAAGATTAAAAAAAAAAAAAAAAAACTACGTGTTTTTCTTTTTTCCTAGAATAACTTAATAAATCCACATCAAAAGCAATAAAGCTAGAAAGACTATCCCAATCTGTTTCTTCTAAAATTGTAGAAAAAAAATCTATATGATATTTACATGAAAATATAGCACAAAAAATAGCACAAAATTGCTTTTCTAAATGAGAGGCAGAAATTACACTAGAGAGAATGAAGCCACACAAAAATAAAGTTTCATAAAATCTTTCCATAGTTTGGAAACAACCTAAAAATTTTGAGAGAACAATTAAAAAAACTATGCAAAAATACACATATCAGAATTACAAAGTCTCAGTAAAATGATGGCTAAAGAAAAGGACTTTAAAAAAAAAAGGAGAGGGCCCGGCGCGGTGGCGCAAGTGGTTAAAGGTCCTCGCCTTGCACGCCCGGGATCCCATATGGGCGCCGGTTCTAATCCCGGAAGCCCCGCTTCCCTTCCAGCTCCCTGCCTGTGGCCTGGGAAAGCAGTTGAGGATGGCCCAAAGCTTTGGGACCCTGCACCCGCGTGTGGGAGACCCAGAAGAGGCTCCTGGCTTCGGACCGGCATAGTATCGGCCCGTTGCGCTCACTTGGGGAGTGAATCATCGGACGGAAGATCTTCCTCTCTGTCTCTCCTCTCTGTATATCCGCCTTTCCAATAAAAAAAAATAATAATAAAAATAAATCTTTAAAAAAAAAAAAAGGAGAGAACACAGTCAATAATTAGAAATAAAAGTACAAGTTTTTTTTTTTTTTTTTCACAAATGAAAACTAAACGGGAAGGAATGTAACACCAAACAAACACTAAGACAATACAAGATGATGGTGGGCATTCGGTCCAGCAGTCAGATGCTGACTAGGACACTTATATCACTCTTACTCCTGACCAGCTTCCTGCCAATAAAGACCATGCGTCAGCAATGAAGGCTCCACTGGCTGGGTCCCTGTCACCACATGAAAGACTTGGATTGGCTGGTTTTGGCACCTGCAACCACTGTAGGAAAGTCAAGGATTTACAGTGAGTCAAAGTGATAGGCCCTCCTAACATATTTTCTAAACAAAATCACTTAAAAATGTTCGTAACAGGGCTTGCCATGATCACTCAATGGCTAAATCCTCACCTTGCAAGAGCCAGCATTCCATATGGATGTCAGTTTGTGTCCTGGCTCTTCCACTTCCTACCCAAATCCCTGCTTGTGGGCTAGAAAAGCACTAGTCAAGACAGCCCAAAGCCTTGGGACCTGTATCCACGTGGGAGACTCTGAAGAAGCTCCTGGCTCCTGGGAGAACCCAGGGCTGGTTGGCTGCTGCACTGTTAAATTCTACTAAACTATCAAAGAATTAATTCTGATTCTTCTCAAACTAATCAAAACAACTGAAAGGGATGGAATCTTCCTAAAAATCCTTCTAGGAGATACACATCACCTTAATTCCAAAACCAGAAAAACATACAACATACAAAGAGAACTACAGGCCAATATCACTGATGAATATAGATGCAAAAATCTTCAACAGGGTCCAGCATGGTAGCCTGGTGGCTAAAGTTCTTGCCTTGCATCCTCTGAGATCCCATCAAAGTTCTTATTCCAACTGTTCTACTTCCCTTCCAGCTCCCTGCTTGTGGCCTGGGAAAGCACCAGAGGATGGCCCAAAGCCTTGGGACCCTGCACCCTTGTGGGAGACTCGGCTTCAGATAAGCTCAGCCCTGGCCATTGCAGCTGCTTGGGGAATGAAACAATGGATGGAATATTTTTCTGTCTCTCTTCTCTATGAAATCTGACTTTTCAATAAAACAACATTTAAAAAATCTTCAAGAAAATACTAGCAAATCAAAGCCAACAATACATCATAAAAAAATCAAAAAGATCATTCACCTGTATCAAGTGAAATTTACCTCTGATATGCATGGATGGTTCAACGTACATAAAACAATGAATATAACACATCTGATTAGCAAATTAAACAGAAAAATCACATGAATTATATCAATGAAGCAGAGAAAGTAGTTGATAAAATAAATGTGCTGTCACGATAAAAAAAATCTTAAGCAAATTGGCTATGGTAGGAATATTTCTCAATAGAATTGAGGCAATTTATGACAAACCCATAGACAGCATCATACTGAATGAGGAAAATGTTGTAAATATTCCCACTAACATTCAAAAGCAGAAAAAGATTTTCACTTTTACCAATGTTTTCAAAACACTTGTGGAAGTTTTAGCCAGAGCTATTAGGCAAGAAAAATAAATCAAAAGCACATACAATGGAAAGGAAGAAGTCAAATTATTCCTGTTTGCAGATGACATGATCCTATATAGAGAGGAACCAAAGACTCTACTAAGAGATTATTAAACTTACAAGAAGTTCAATAGTTTCAGGATACAAAATCAGCATGCAAAAATCAACAGCCTTTGTATATACAAACAGTGCCAGGACTGGGAAAGAACTTATAACATCTGTACCCTTCATAGTAGAAACAAAAACTTAAATATCTTGAAATAAATTTAACCATGAATATGAAAGATTTCTATAATGAAAACTTAAAAACATTAAGGAAAGAAATAGACAAAGACACAAAAAAAGTCTTTTTTCCTGTCTTCCACATTCATGGATTGGAAGAATTAATATAATCAAAATGTCTATACTACCCACTTCAATGTACAGATTCAATGTGATACCAGTCAAAATACCAAGGATGCTCTTCTCAGATCGAGAAAACATAATGGTAAAATTCATGTGGAAACACAAGGGAACCCCAAATAGCTAAACCAATCATAAACAATAAAAAACAAGAGGCATCACAACACCAGCTCAGTGAACATTAGCTGAGATAATGGAATCAACCCAGAAGGCCATCATCTGTATGTTCATATATATGTATACACACACATACAGATATGCATGTATGTATATATACACCCTAACATGTATATGTATACACACACACATTGCAGAGTGTTACCCATAAAAAAGAACAAAATCTTCCTTTTCAAGCAAAATAGATGTAACAGGAAGCCATTATGCTTACAGAAATAAGCCAGTCCAGAAAAGTAAAGATTTGTTTCTCTGATATGTGGAGGTTAACATGAAATACTAAAATGTAGGAGAATTAAATAGCCATCTTTTGATTTCATTACTGTTTTTAACATTTGTTCATAATGTGTAGAACTTCAGGGTTTCTACTTTTTACTTGTTGAATTTTATGGTTAGTAGTAACTCAAGAAGCCTATGATGATAAAATGGACTGAAGTTACATTTTTACAAAAGATTTAAAAATAGCAAAGGAAAGAAAGGAGGGGAATGAAGGTGGAGAGGTAGGAGAGAAAGAAGGAAGGAAATATAGTGATCTTAAAATTTTACCTATGAAATACATCAAATTTGTTGTCTTTATATTAAAAAAGATTAATTTTTTAATTAAAAGTAAATAAAATTCTTTTTAAAACAAAACCAAAGCGATGCATACCAGTAAATATTAAATCTTTCCTTGAACTTCATATCTACTCATTTTTTTTTATTGTTGCTTACATTGTATTATGTAGTACAGTTTTATAGGCGCTGGGGAATTCCCCCCACCCCTCCCATACCCCTCCCCCCATGGTGGATTCCTCCACCTTGTTGCATAACCACAGTTCATATCTACTCATTTTTAAAGGCAAACTGATAGAGAAAGACATTAAGGCAGGACAAGAGAAATTTTGGGAGCCAGTATTGTGGTGTAAGAGGAAAGACTGTGGCCTACAACACGGGCACATAAACGAGATTCCATTGGGCGTCAGTTCAAGTCCAGGCTGCTTCATTCCTGATCCAGGTCCCTGCTAATGCATCTAGGAAGCTGGTCCAAGTGCCAGGTGCCACCACAGCAGAGACCCAGAAGAAGCTCGTGGCTCCAGGCTTGAGAACAGCTTATCTCTCTCCATTATAGTCATCTGGAGAGTGTAAGAACTGATGGAATAATTGTATACAGACACATTCATTCTTCCAGAGTATCAGATTTAAAATATCATATTTTAAAAAACCTACTACTTGCATAAATGTAACTTGTATCATATCAAACGTGGAGCAGATTGCAAAATACAGAGATGAGGGAAATCAAAACTAACCTGAAACATTATATTAAAAATGAGATGAAAGCGACTTCAAACAAACAAGGAAGAAAGCGCACATCGATTTTAAGTACAAGGTTACCTCTTTCAAAACTTCTGAATCCTCTTCTCCTTTTTCATTTTCACCTGCAGAGTCCAGATAAGGAGCAAGGCTGGGGCTGAAGGCCATGAGGTCGGCCTTGGGCGGGCCCTCCCCAGAGCACACCCGCTGCCGCCTCCGCTGCGAGCACGACCAGCTCCCCACCGCGCTCGAGCACACCAGCGCCGCCGCCGCAGCCGCCGCCGGACCCGACACGCACGCGCCCTCCGACGCCGCACCCGACGACCACCGCGCCGCCGCCCACACCAACAGCGTCAGCACCAGCAGGCTCGACACCGCGCAGATCGCCACCACCAGGTACACGTTCACGTCCACCAGCGACGACGCACCACCCAGCGCGCCCGCCGAGGCCGAGGCCGAGGCGGCCCGGCCGCCACCGATGCCCGCGACCACGACGGCGACGCCTGACCGCCGTCCACCAGCGACACCAGCACCGTGGCCGTGGCCGTGAGCGCCGGCTCGCCGTGGTCCCGCACCAGCACCACCAGCCGCTGCCGCGGAGCGTCCAGCTCGTCCAGGGCGCGCGTCGTGCTGATCTCGCCCGTGTACAGGCCCACGCGGAACGGGCAGCGCGCGCCGCCCGCAGGCGCCGCCTGCAGCTCGAACCACAGCCACGCGTTGTAGCCCGCGTCCAAGTCCACCGCGCGCACCTTGGTCACCACGTGGCCCGCGCCCGCCGACCGCGGCACCAGCTCGCTCGCAGCCACCGCCGCCCCCGCAGGCCCGCCCGAGCCGCGCGCCAGCAGCCAGGGCGCGTTGTCGTTCTCGTCCAGCACGAACACCTGCAGCGTCACGTTGCTGCCCAGCGGCGGCGCGCCCGCGTCGCGCGCGCTCACCTCCACGCGCAGCACCTCCAGCTCCTCGTGGTCCAGCGGCTGCAGCGCGTACACGCGGCCGCTCTCGCCGTGCACAGACACGTAGCTCGACAGCGCGCGCCCGCCCACGCGACGCTCCACCAGCGAGTACGACACGCGCGCGTTCTCCTGCGCGTCCGCGTCGTGCGCCGTCACCGTGAAGATGTGGCAGCCCGGCGCGTTGTTCTCCTTCACGAACACCGTGTACTCGGCCTGCGCGAACTGTGGCGCGTTGTCGTTCACGTCGGCCACCTCCACCCGCACGCTGGCGCTGGCCCAGCGCGGGGGCGAGCCCGCGTCGCGCGCTCTCACCACCACGTCGTAGCCAGACACGCTCTCGCGGTCCAGGCCGCTGTCCAGCACCAGCGAGTAGTGGTTCTTGTAGGTGGACACCAGCTTGAAGGGCACGTGGGGCTCGAGGGAGCAGGTGACCTGTCCGTTTGGGCCGGAGTCGCGGTCGGACACGCTGATGAGGGCGATGACTGTGCCCAGTGGGGCGTCCTCTCTGATGGGCAGTGACAGAGATGTAATTATAATTTCCGGTGCATTATCATTTATATCTAGGATAGCCACCAAAAGGGTACAATGACCCGTCCTTGGAATATGACCTTTGTCGATTGCTTCCACGTAAATTTCATACAATTGATTTTGTTCAAAATCCAGTTTCCCTGTTGTCCTTACTTCACCCCTGCTGGGATGTATGGTAAATGCATTGGCCACAGCTGGAGACAGAGGCTTTCTGAATGCGTACTCGACAGCTCCGTTTGTACCATCATCAGGATCTGTCGCATTGAGTCTGATCACCAGTGTTCCGTTAGGGGCATTCTCTAACACTCTCACTTCGTACACAGATTGGTCAAATGCTGGTGCGTTGTCATTCACATCCAGAATCGTGATCAGCAGTTGAACGGTACCTGTCAGCTCGGGCTTTCCTCCATCGCTGGCTGTCAGTAATAAACTATGTTCCCGGATTTCCTCTCTGTCCAAGGTTTTCCTCAACACGAGTGACAGGGAAGACGTTTGCTCACGATTGCTTTGCGGGTCCAAAGAGAAATAATCGCTGGGGTCTAGTCGGTAGGTTAAGGCAGAATTTACTCCAATATCTGCATCAGATGCGCCATCTAGTGGAAACCGGGTTTCCGGTGGTATGGATTCGTCGATGGTGATTTTTTTCTTACTTTCAGGGAATACGGGCGCATTGTCATTGATGTCCCTCACCTCCACCTCCACGTGGAACACCTGCAGAGGACGCTCCACCAGCACCTCCAGGTGCACGCTGCACTCCGCGCTGCGCCCGCACAGCTCCTCACGGTCCATCCGAGAATTCACGAACAAGATGCCATTCTGCAGATTCACCTCCAGCAGGTCCGCGCCGCCCCTGGACGCCACCCGGAACAGGCGCGGCACCAGCTCGGCCAGCTGCAGCCCCAGGTCCTGCGCGATGCGGCCCACGAACGTGCCGTGTTTGGCCTCCTCGGGGACCGAGTAGCGCAGCTGGCCGCTCCCTGCCCGCCAGGCTGCAAAGAGCAGCAGAAGCCAGAGCAGCAGGCGCTGTGTTCTCACGTTTCTTCGCCAGGAAAACAGCATCGCAGATAAACTGGCCCTCTGGGGTAAGACTTAGAGAGATTTAAGCGAGCGGTTGCCTCAGGTCTTTATGTGCTGCCTCCCAGTTCCAGAAACACATACTAGATTGTATCCAGCTCTGGCCAATATGGAATCCACCCTACTCTAAAAGGCTGGAATCTGAATGCGGAGTTATTCTTCTTCACCTTTTGAGTATACAGCGACATCATGTGACTGGTTATGTTAGTACAAGCGCAATCCTTGAGTCTCTTTTGGTCTGGCCACTTCCTGGATCATTATAAGTCGGTTTCAACTTTTGAATATTCTCGTGGATGTTTGTACATGTACTTTTAGTCCATGTGCATGCGTATGATATTAGGAACACAGCACGAATGCTTTTTCATGTCTTAGTTACTGTTCCAAAGTGTCACAGATTAAGCAGAAGCCCCTCTATCCGCCATGAAGAATTACACACAGATTAGTACACATCACCCTTTGCCTGACAGCAGGCAACTCACATTTTGCTGTCGTGATTTTCCACCTTAACAAACACTTCATTGTACACTTCAGAAGAAAGCCAAGAATTTCATCAACTAGTAAAACAAACTAAAATATTTCAATTAATTAAAAAAATATTCCATTTATTTTATCAACTGTTTCACTCATAGACTCTAGATGAAAATTCTAATTCCTCATAAATATTGAGAATGTCTTGATGCTTTAAAAAAATGATAGCTTTTCATACAACCATTCCTATTCCCATAACAAGTTAAAACAAAGTTCAGGTACACGTTCTTGAAAGTCTAACTCGAGAAAGAGTTTACTGTTTTCATGAAAGATGTTGATTCAAAGCATCCTAGTAATGAAATATCCCAAGATGGCAACAGAACATTAATGTAAAAGCGATCTCTTGAAGTGTTTTATATATTTTTTAAGCCACATCTCATTGTCTAAAGTCAAAAGAACATGAACTTTATGTTGTTGGTTTCCCACAAAATCCTTCCTCATGGAAAGATCTGAGCATTTGCTCAAAATGAGCTTCTCTTAAAAAACCCAGGATAGTGGCTAAGAAGCAAAGGAGAATCAAAAGAACCTGGCGATTGTAATCACTAATTCAAAAGCAGCTTTAGGGGAAAACAGAATGCAGATAAAGATCCCACTGATCATCATGAGAAAATATAGTTTGTAAGCTTATTATTAAAGTCAAAATCTTTACATCAATACCTTATTGTCATTCTTTTTACATATAAAAATAATGAAGGTAACTGAAATGTGACGTCTTTACATAATCAGAAAATAAGAATGGCTACAAGTATAAGAAAACTGTGTAAGTGGCTCTTCATTAACCAAAAACATTTGAATTTTTATGCTGTCAAACTAATTCTTTAGGTTCTCATAATAACCACCGTGTTTCATTTCCTATTTTCCATTTTCAAAAAACAGCCCATGTCACATAGTTGCTAGAAAAAGTTCCATGAATAAAAAATACCATGTCATGTGGTTCCTATAGCATAGTCAATACGATTAAATAATTAAGCAGACAAGGCAATGTAAGATTAGTTTAGAATTTCACTGAACTAAAAGATAAATTAAGTTATAATTTTATATCAAAGAATGTACCCCTGACTTCAAGAACAAATACAAAACATACCTGTAGAAATAAGTGAAGTAATTTGGAATTATTAAGAGCATACATTGCTTTTTTACAGAATTTCACCCTATCCTGAAAACACTTCAATGTCTTTTTAAAGTAAATGTAAATGATCTTGAGTTATTACAGAAAGTTGATTTGTAATTGTGTAATCTTTTCTCTATCAAAAGTTCACATTTATTATGCTTGAAAATTCATAAAAATGATTTAATCAGTGGAGGCTGAAATATGTTATGCCTTGTTGCTTATGCTTTAATCCTGAAATAATGCTTTGGACCAATTAACATTCAGGTACAAAGCATTTTTAAAATTTTTACTGTTTTTAAAAAGGCAGACTCCAAGTCCACTAAAGTACATGTAGCTAGGAATCACTGAATTAGAAGAATGACCTAGAGAAAAGGGATTTTGCTAGAACCTGCAGATGTCATTACACGACAGGCAAAGGAAAGAGTACAAATATTACAGATAAAGCCTTTAAAGAGAGCAGATAAAGCAGGAAATGAATGAAGGTAATCAATCTCAGCGGGCACTCAGTAAGCGTTTTCCATTCTAGCTGAATTAAATCAATAAAAGAATATAATTTACCATATAAATCAGGTTTTATGTGCACGTCTTTTCCAAGTTTCCATGCTATGATTGAATATTTGATTTTAAAATGTACCAGGTTTCCTTTAGAGGTCTAAATATGAGTACCTAGCCACTGACAAATGTCTCAATAATTAATGGGGAAAAAAGACAAAGAACAGACAGTGTCTTACACTATTATTTCAGTAAAATGCTCACATCAGAATCCAAAGCTGATCAGGAGCTTTTTAACACTACAGAAAAAGAAACCTTGATGCGGTGCTAAGGGAGACAGTGTATTCTAATGTTGAGATATACCTGCAAATCAGAGTGTTTATTAACACAAAACTATCAACACAAACGAAGGAACTGGATCCGTAGGGATTGCTGACAATGAGCAAGAAGCAAAATATGTAGATTACTGAAAATTAGTAGGTATTTATCCAACTAATTAAGACCTACTCTTCAATATTTTAATATTTAATAAATGTAAGTGAAAAAAAACTTGCATTTTTATTATCTAAAAATTATTCATAAAATTAAAAGAGGATACACAGGGCAAAGCACCATAGCCTAGTGGCTAAATTCCTCCCTTTGCACAAGCCAACATTCCGTATGGGCACAGGATCCAATCTTGGTGGTCCTGCGTCCCATCCAATTCCCTGCTTCTGGCATGGGAAAGCAGTCGAGGACAGCCTAACACCTTGGGACTGTGCACCCACGTGGGAGACCTGGAGGAGATTCCTGGCTGTTGGCTTCGGACTGGCTACATCACGGCCACTATAGACACTTGGGGAGTGAATTAACGGACAGATCTTCCTCTCTAGCACTACTCTCACTACATCTGATTTTACAATAAAAATAAAGAATAACAAAAATAAATAAAATAATCAAAATATACTCTTACAAAAGTTTAAGTGAGAAATGTTATTTTGAAAAAAACCTAACACCCTCACAATACGAGGAATTTTAGAAAACTTACCGGTCCAAGATGATTGGGACTTCCCTTCTGCTCTTCCCCATCATCTTCTCTATTAAAATCAGGGGGAAGGCTGGGGCTGAAGGCCATGAGGTCGGCCTTGGGCGGGCCCTCCCCAGAGCACACCCGCTGCCGCCTCCGCTGCGAGCACGACCAGCTCCCCACCGCGCTCGAGCACACCAGCGCCGCCGCCGCAGCCGCCGCCGGACCCGACACGCACGCGCCCTCCGACGCCGCACCCGACGACCACCGCGCCGCCGCCCACACCAACAGCGTCAGCACCAGCAGGCTCGACACCGCGCAGATCGCCACCACCAGGTACACGTTCACGTCCACCAGCGACGACGCACCACCCAGCGCGCCCGCCGAGGCCGAGGCCGAGGCCGAGGCGCCAGCCGCCACCGATGCCCGCGACCACGACGGCGACGCCTGACCGCCGTCCACCAGCGACACCAGCACCGTGGCCGTGGCCGTGAGCGCCGGCTCGCCGTGGTCCCGCACCAGCACCACCAGCCGCTGCCGCGGAGCGTCCAGCTCGTCCAGGGCGCGCGTCGTGCTGATCTCGCCCGTGTACAGGCCCACGCGGAACGGGCAGCGCGCGCCGCCCGCAGGCGCCGCCTGCAGCTCGAACCACAGCCACGCGTTGTAGCCCGCGTCCAAGTCCACCGCGCGCACCTTGGTCACCACGTGGCCCGCGCCCGCCGACCGCGGCACCAGCTCGCTCGCAGCCACCGCCGCCCCCGCAGGCCCGCCCGAGCCGCGCGCCAGCAGCCAGGGCGCGTTGTCGTTCTCGTCCAGCACGAACACCTGCAGCGTCACGTTGCTGCCCAGCGGCGGCGCGCCCGCGTCGCGCGCGCTCACCTCCACGCGCAGCACCTCCAGCTCCTCGTGGTCCAGCGGCTGCAGCGCGTACACGCGGCCGCTCTCGCCGTGCACAGACACGTAGCTCGACAGCGCGCGCCCGCCCACGCGACGCTCCACCAGCGAGTACGACACGCGCGCGTTCTCCTGCGCGTCCGCGTCGTGCGCCGTCACCGTGAAGATGTGGCAGCCCGGCGCGTTGTTCTCCTTCACGAACACCGTGTACTCGGCCTGCGCGAACTGTGGCGCGTTGTCGTTCACGTCGGCCACCTCCACCCGCACGCTGGCGCTGGCCCAGCGCGGGGGCGAGCCCGCGTCGCGCGCTCTCACCACCACGTCGTAGCCAGACACGCTCTCGCGGTCCAGGCCGCTGTCCAGCACCAGCGAGTAGTGGTTCTTGTAGGTGGACACCAGCTTGAAGGGCACGTGGGGCTCGAGGGAGCAGGTGACCTGTCCGTTTGGGCCGGAGTCGCGGTCGGACACGCTGATGAGGGCGATGACGGTGCCCAGTGGGGCGTCCTCTGGCACTGGGAGGGACAGCGTATTCACGGTGACCTCAGGAACATTATCGTTGGCGTCTAAAATTTCTACCCAGATTGTACAGTGTCCCGCCATCGGTGGAATCCCCTTATCTCTCGCCTGTATCTCAATTTCATAATGTTTGTTTTTTTCGTAATCCAGGGTTCCGTTTACCCTGACTTCCCCACTGTTTTCTTCTATGGTAAATAACGTTCCTCCCTCGGGTTTCACGGACATCAGGGAGTAAATTATTTCCCCGTTGATTCCCTCATCTCGGTCTGTGGCGTTTAACTGCATCACCAGCATTCCTCTGGCACTGTTTTCTGTTAGTCTCACCTTGTATTCCTGCTGATCGAACTCTGGCTCGTTGTCGTTAACGTCCAAGACGCAAATGTGAAGCTGAGTGGTGCCAGTTAGCTCGGGCTTCCCCCCGTCGGTGGCTGTCAGCAGCAGACTAAACTCTGGTGTTTTCTCTCTATCCAGAGGTTTCCTCAAGATCAAAGAGAGTCTTTTAGTTTGTTTACGACTCGTTGGAAACTCTAAAGAAAAATACTCATTTTGACTTAGTCTGTAGGTTAGGAGAGCATTCTCTTCTATATCAGCATCCGTAGCTCCCTCTAGCGGAAAATGCGAATCTGAGGGCTTAGATTCGTAAATCTGTAGCCTTTGTTCTTTGACCGAAAACACGGGCGCATTGTCATTGATGTCCCTCACCTCCACCTCCACGTGGAACACCTGCAGAGGACGCTCCACCAGCACCTCCAGGTGCACGCTGCACTCCGCGCTGCGCCCGCACAGCTCCTCACGGTCCATCCGAGAATTCACGAACAAGATGCCATTCTGCAGATTCACCTCCAGCAGGTCCGCGCCGCCCCTGGACGCCACCCGGAACAGGCGCGGCACCAGCTCGGCCAGCTGCAGCCCCAGGTCCTGCGCGATGCGGCCCACGAACGTGCCGTGTTTGGCCTCCTCGGGGACCGAGTAGCGCAGCTGGCCGCTCCCTGCCCGCCAGGCTGTGAGCAGCAGAAGCCAGAGCAGCAAGGGGGAAGCATCCATCTCCTCTTTCTGAGAACCAAATCTTGCAAACGATATTGGCTTTCAAGATTATATTCTTCACACTCACCTCGTTGAGTTCTTCTGCGTCACGTTATGTCACTGAATTTCCAACAGTAGTTCCTAAGGATCCGGTAACAGAATATCCGGCATGACTGAGTCCGTTTGTATTGATTGGGAATGTCGGAGCGTTCAGACCAACCCAGCAAGAAACTCTTTGCATCGAGTAAAGAGCGACACCTTGTGCCTGCAACTGTAAGTACACTTCCTCAACCACCCAAGTTGGCGTGCTTTAGGTTTTCTCTTCAACATGTTTACCACCAGCTTTGTTTAAAGGTCAATTTTAAGACTGAAAACAAGGAAGGAGAAATGGCATGTTCTATTTATTTATTTTGAAGATACTGTTTCCCCTTAAGACATATTACTAAACTTCAATTGAATTGAATATTATCAAACTGCTCTTTAATTTTGATTGCTAGGAAACTCAAAGAGGTTGTGAAGTTTAGTAACAACTTTTCAGTCTGCATCCTGCATGTTCTTATCACTTGAGCTTGCCTTCTCATAATTATTCTCAAGAAACTGATGGGTTCAACATGCTGTGTCAAGATATATTTAGATCGTCTCAAGATCAAATAAGGGTAATTATGTCTATCACCTCAATTACCCTTTTGTGATGGAATATTCAAAATGCACATTAAGATATTTGAAAAATTATTACTATTGATTATAACTCATCTTTTGTTCCTGATTCTTAACTGTAGTTACACCTAGCTGTCTTCTTGTTATGATTTTATATCTATTACAGAATAAGTTCATAATCATGAAATCAAACAACACACTTCCAAATTTGGTAGTTTTAAACATAACTCTCAAAGGAAAAGCTCATTGATCTAGATGAGTTTCATATCTGACATTCATGTGCATGATACCTCTGTGTAAGTCTCATGGCTAATAATATTAGATGACAAATGTCATTTTGTGTTGAGAGTCCATAATATGAAAGCACAATCTCCTCCTACTATTATTGAATTAATTTTATCATTCAATGAAATAAATAAAATCCCTCCTGATGGTTCCTGTTCCCTATCAGTATTTCAAGTAACCAAAATGTTTTCCATAATCCATTTTATGGGTAAAAAATTGTTTTTTTTTTAATTGAAAGAACTTTGAGCTTGAGATCCAAAACATGGGAAGCTGTACTTAATTATATTTCCTCTAAGAGTCTCATTTTATGCTTAAAATACAATATTCAAACAATTCAACTAAATGGAAAATAATCTTAGTGTTACACCAATGAAATTTAATAGAATACGAAGTAATGTGAATTGTCATTGCCTGATCTTGTAACTTTGGCCATAATTTACTTGTCTTTTCATATACCATCCTTAAGAGTTAAGAGGGAAAAAGTTACATAGAAAGTTTTAAGTAGAAAGTGATTCCATCGGAACGAAGAAGATGGTGGAGTGATGCACCCCGGGTCTGACTGCCTCCCGCCCCAGGGCTGCACCGCCCTTAGGAGGAGGCCCAGGGGAACCGTTGGACCGTGTGAGGTTCCTTACAGGAAGAACATCATTTCTTGAGATTTAGGTGCTTTTCATTCATCTCAAAAGCAAAATTCTGGGCTCAGGATTTGGCAAGTATTTCTGTGTTGAACTAATGGAGTGGGTAGTACTGCTTCTTTTATCCAGTCACTTTCCCTGTTCTTGAAATATGGGTATCTCTTCTGCACGTGTTACCTCCACGATTGGGGATGGAAAAGACTGCTTTGCTTTTGTTCCACCTTGCAAATTGAACAGAGAACCCCTCGGTGTGCTGCTATCCTGATGGCTTCCCCAGTAAGAGAGAAGCAACTGACTCAAGTCTTCTGCTGCAGTCTGCCTAATTTTGGGGAAATGATTTAACATGATAGAAGATATTTAATTTGAAACAGGGGGAAAAAAGAAAGTGATTCCAAATAAGTATCACTGTAGCTTTAATATTTTATAATACTTTTTAAAAAGATCTATTATTTATTTTGAAAGTTAGAGTTACAGAGAGAGGGAGAGGCAGGGAACAGTAGAGAATGTCTTCCATTCACTGGTTCAATCCACAGGTGACCACAGTGGGAAGCCAAGAGCTTCACCCTGGCCTCCCACTAAAGTGACCACTTCTAGGCCATCAGCAGGAATCTGGAGCAGAATTGGAGGACCCAATACGCAAATCAGTGCCAGTACAAATTTGGCACTGCAGCTGGTAACTTTACCTGCCATGCAACAACACCAGTCTTTATAGATTTTTTTAATTAAAACATGTTTTAGAGAGGGGATTAAAGACAGAATTCCTGTCAACTGGTTCACTCTCTTGCAACAGGCTACCAGGACTGGGCAACAGTCAAGCTGGGAGCCAGGAATCCAATTCATATCTCATACCTGAGTATCAGGGATCCAAATGACTAAGCCATCATCATCTGGATTAGCAGGAAGCTGGAGTCAGCAGCTGAAGTGGGATTTTAACACAGATCCCCTAACACAGGATGTTTTTTTAACTTATCTGGCATTTTAACTATTAGACAAAACACCCTCCCTTTTATACTTTTTATTGTTCATCACCAATCCAAATATATTGCAATAGCATCTGAAAAATACCATATTTACATGCTAATGTTTCAGGAGGATTGACATGTTATAGGCAATGTGGAGTATTCCAAGGTAGAGAAAGAAACATGAAAGATTCAACCCAAGGGAGATGACTGTATCACATATTGGAATTAAAACCAGATATTAATTAGGTTTCAATTTCCAACACTGCAGTATTTTTTTAAATGTGTAAAATAACACCGGATGAATATAAAGTTCACAAAATAGTTCTGTATAATGCATAACATAGTAATCCAGATTGAATTTTGGCTGTTCATATTAATAATCCATATTAAATTTCATGTCACTATCTCAATGAGCTCCTACAAAAGACACTAGGGTACCTTTGAATTCATCTTTAGATATATGCTTAGAATATGGATAGAAAGCATATTAAGAGGTCATATTACATCACTGTTGACACTGACCTTATGCAATTAGTTTAATATTAAGCATTGTGTCTCACCTTCATCAAATCAGTTTAGTCACGTTTCAATTACACCCACAGTGACATTAAAGACAGTTTAATGTCCTGCTGCTCCATATCACCCATTTGCAAGCCATTCTAAGAACCTAAGAAGGTTCTTCAAAAACAACACATGGAAATGCACTATTCAACCACTGTACAGTTGAAACTACAGGATTTACTCTATAATACTGACTCTGCTTATTGAGGTAAATACACTTATTGAGCCATAGCATCATTTGTTCTTAGCGCGAGCCTCTGAGCCAATAAGACTGAAGAAGAATAAACTCTGAAACACTTATACACATCTAAAAACTTTCATCAGAAATGTAAGCATTTAAAAGTCTAACTGAAATATCCAACATTGTCAATTTAAAAAATTATATGATCACTCAGGCTTGTCCAAAACACTATTATATACAGCAAAAAAAAAAAAAAGTCATTTTGCACATGATATCTGGCTTTGGTATGCTGCATGAATACTAGCAACCACTATCTTCTCATTTGCTTCCTATTTTTAATAAGTCTTCTAATTTATGGCACTTGAACTGATCCATAGTCCTTATAAAGCAGCTCTTATTTACAAATGAACTTGCAAATGCTTATCTCAAAGTGGCATTAACTGAACAAGGAAATGACGGCAGTCACGAACTCTTCTAAAATAAAATCACTTAACTTTTCTCGAGGTCTATCTCAGAGCAATGATCATTTTGGAAACAAAACAGAAATAAAGATTCAGCGGCCAACAATTTGTGTTTCATTTGCCTACCCAGCATCATATTTCAACAAAGACTAGACTGACTGAAGAAAGTTCTAAATTAAAAACACCATCGTATATTAGTTGAATGGCAATGGGCAAGAAAGATAAATACCTCCAGCTTCTCTTGCCTCATCTTTAAACTGCAAATGAATTATGATTTCCTAAATCATTATAAAGAGTAAATGAAACATTGTATCCTGAGCCTTCCACACCGCGTCTTACAAATAGGAACAACTCACACAATAGCTAGTGATCAAAGCCTGCTCCTCCATAGATTTGTGTGAAGAGAATCACAGCACTCCAAGGTAGGAGAAAGAGCATGACTACCCAGTTTCTGAAGATTTTCAACCTTCATCTACACATAAATTATTGGGGTCTCCCGTCCCGCGGAAGAAATTACCAGACACTGGAGAGTGTCTCAGAGGCGCTTTATTCAAACCTTCCGTTAAAACCGTTATGTCCATTAATTCCTTTAGGCAGAAGCTCCTCCCCCTCCCCAAAGCCCCTGGCTTATATATCAATCCTATCCAATCAGCTTAAAGATCACCAAGGCACGGCAACCAGGGCAAAGGGCCAATCACAGAGCAGGAAACTGTCAGTGCCCCCAACAATAAATCACTTTTTTTTTTTTGGTAGTAACCAGCCACTAGGACCTTCTCAACGTTTCTATTAATTTCACAAGCTCCCTGCTTGTGGCCTTGGAAAGCAGTCGAGGATGGCCAAAAACCTTGGGACCCTGCACCCATGTGGGAGACCTAGAAGAGCCTCTGGAAGAGCTCCAGGCTCATGGCTTCAGATCAGCACGGCACCAGCCATTGCGGTAACTTGGGGAGTGAATCATCAGACAGAAAATCCTCCTCTCTCTCTCTCTCTCTCTCTCTCTCTCTCTATATATATATATATATATATACACACACACACACATATATATCACTTTGCAATAAAAAATACATTTTTTAAAAGTGTATGGTGTTACTGGTAAAATGTAACACCCTCAAGCCTGAAAATCTCCACTAAACACAAATAAATTTATACACTATGGAGGATAAGAATTTTAAAAATTTTAAAGTAACTTTTAAAATTTAGTTGTTTTGTGACAAGTTTGAACATAATCAATAGAAAACACGAAGAAGAATAAGAAACTGGTGATGGGGGATGAATTTGCTACAAAATTCAAAAATATATTCAAGTCTTGCCAATACATGACATTTCCCATTGTTACCACTGCCCGTTCCGTAGAAGACCACACTTTACTTGTCCACAAGAAAAAATTGCTCAGCCTACTCTAGTGTTAATACAATTATTATATTACAAACTATAGGATCCTAAAGAATATTCGGGATGCCTAAAGACTGCTACATTTCCTTTGTGTAAAAACATTCTGTGAAAAAGTATTCATTTTTTTTCACTCAAGACGTAGAGGCATCTTTCATCAATGTACTCACCAAATGCCCAAAACAAACAAGGCTAAACAATGCCCAGGCCAACATCTCATAAATCAGCCCAAACCTCTATAAGAAGACTGTAGAGATCAAGTACCTGAGCCCCAGACAGACATCTTCCTGGAATTGAAAACGTCAAGACAAGCCTGGATTGCAAGCAGGAACTGTGATAAGACAGCCTAGAATCATGAACACTAAACATCTCTGTCAAAGTAAAAGGCTTCCAGGGTGTGTCAATGTATCACTCAAGAAAAGAGCTAACATAAATAAAAAGAGTGATGAATCTATACTATTACAGTAGTAAACTACTACGTGGCAGAAACAAGTAGGAAAAAACACATCACAAGCTTACGATACTTACACTATCGAAAATCTCCTGTTGGATTCCACTGTCTCCAGAACTGGAACCAGGAGGAACACCAGGACTGAAGGCCATGAGGTCGGCCTTGGGCGGGCCCTCCCCAGAGCACACCCGCTGCCGCCTCCGCTGCGAGCACGACCAGCTCCCCACCGCGCTCGAGCACACCAGCGCCGCCGCCGCAGCCGCCGCCGGACCCGACACGCACGCGCCCTCCGACGCCGCACCCGACGACCACCGCGCCGCCGCCCACACCAGCAGCGTCAGCACCAGCAGGCTCGACACCGCGCAGATCGCCACCACCAGGTACACGTTCACGTCCACCAGCGACGACGCACCACCCAGCGCGCCCGCCGAGGCCGAGGCCGAGGCCGAGGCGCCAGCCGCCACCGATGCCCGCGACCACGACGGCGACGCCTGACCGCCGTCCACCAGCGACACCAGCACCGTGGCCGTGGCCGTGAGCGCCGGCTCGCCGTGGTCCCGCACCAGCACCACCAGCCGCTGCCGCGGAGCGTCCAGCTCGTCCAGGGCGCGCGTCGTGCTGATCTCGCCCGTGTACAGGCCCACGCGGAACGGGCAGCGCGCGCCGCCCGCAGGCGCCGCCTGCAGCTCGAACCACAGCCACGCGTTGTAGCCCGCGTCCAAGTCCACCGCGCGCACCTTGGTCACCACGTGGCCCGCGCCCGCCGACCGCGGCACCAGCTCGCTCGCAGCCACCGCCGCCCCCGCAGGCCCGCCCGAGCCGCGCGCCAGCAGCCAGGGCGCGTTGTCGTTCTCGTCCAGCACGAACACCTGCAGCGTCACGTTGCTGCCCAGCGGCGGCGCGCCCGCGTCGCGCGCGCTCACCTCCACGCGCAGCACCTCCAGCTCCTCGTGGTCCAGCGGCTGCAGCGCGTACACGCGGCCGCTCTCGCCGTGCACAGACACGTAGCTCGACAGCGCGCGCCCGCCCACGCGACGCTCCACCAGCGAGTACGACACGCGCGCGTTCTCCTGCGCGTCCGCGTCGTGCGCCGTCACCGTGAAGATGTGGCAGCCCGGCGCGTTGTTCTCCTTCACGAACACCGTGTACTCGGCCTGCGCGAACTGCGGCGCGTTGTCGTTCACGTCGGCCACTTCCACCCGCACGCTGGCGCTGGCCCAGCGCGGGGGCGAGCCCGCGTCGCGCGCTCTCACCACCACGTCGTAGCCAGACACGCTCTCGCGGTCCAGGCCGCTGTCCAGCACCAGCGAGTAGTGGTTCTTGTAGGTGGACACCAGCTTGAAGGGCACGTGGGGCTCGAGGGAGCAGGTGACCTGTCCGTTTGGGCCGGAGTCGCGGTCGGACACGCTGATGAGGGCGATGACGGTGCCTAATTCAGCATCCTCCGGGACCTGGAGTGATAACATGTTGACCACTAACTCCGGAGCATTATCATTGATGTCCAGTATTTCTATTAAAACTGTGCAGTGACCAAACATTGGGGGATTGCCCTGGTCAACAGCCTCTATTTGAATTTGCCATAATGGAGTTTCTTCAAAATCTATTTTCCCATTTACATGTATTTCTCCACTGGCCGAATCTAAGCGGAATGTGTCTTCTAAGTCAGGTGAGACATCAGCCGTGAAAAAATAAAGGATGCGACTGTTGGAACCCTCATCCAGGTCGGAGGCGTTAAGTCTGGTCACCAGTGTTCTGTTGCTTGCATTCTCCAGTAACTTTACATGATAAACTGCTTTGTCGAACACGGGCGCATTGTCGTTTGCATCCAGCACCGTGACGCGTATCTCCACACTTCCAGTTAACTCAGGTTTGCCTGCATCCGTTGCTCTGAGCACCAAAAGAAGCTCTGAAGCGACTTCTCTGTCTAAAGATTTCTTTAGTACTAGTTCGAGAGGCTTTACCGGTACCTCGTTGCTTGGCACATTCAGAGAGAAATACTCGTTGGGGCTCAGTCTGTAAGTTATCAAGGCATTCACCCCAATGTCTGCATCTGATGCACCCTCCAGAGAAAAATGAGAGTCAAGAACCCTTGTTTCAGAAATGAACAGATTCTTCCGAGTCGCTGGAAACGCGGGCGCATTGTCATTGATGTCCCTCACCTCCACCTCCACGTGGAACACCTGCAGAGGACGCTCCACCAGCACCTCCAGGTGCACGCTGCACTCCGCGCTGCGCCCGCACAGCTCCTCACGGTCCATCCGAGAATTCACGAACAAGATGCCATTCTGCAGATTCACCTCCAGCAGGTCCGCGCCGCCCCTGGACGCCACCCGGAACAGGCGCGGCACCAGCTCGGCCAGCTGCAGCCCCAGGTCCTGCGCGATGCGGCCCACGAACGTGCCGTGTTTGGCCTCCTCGGGGACCGAGTAGCGCAGCTGGCCGCTCCCTGCCCGCCAGGCTGCAAAGAGCAGCAGAAGCCAGAGCAGTAAGCTCGGAGATCTCTCACCACTTTGTTTAGCTGCCATCAGCATGTCTCTCTTCCTCTTGATGAAACTGGCTATCACGCCTAAAAGATGCGGTCCTTTTGCGATCTTTTCTTTGCTTCTTTGGTCCTGAAGTCCCCGCTCATTTTAATATGGGCGTGTTAATACTCCAAACACCGGAACAGCGGAGCTTCTTACTGATCCTCCGATATTCTGGCTTCCTTTTGTTAAAAGGATGCTCTTCTTGGAGAACAACGACATCCTGTGGCTCAAAGTGTTAGTGCTCCATGTCCAACGTTATTTCACTTGCTTGTTTCTCCCCGAAATCTGTTTGTCCCCGGGTTCATCCTTAGGTTTTTAAGTTTTAAGTTCTTTGTGTGTTAGCATTAGATCTTTCAAACTGATCTTGTCTTACAAATTAGGACTAAGGGAAGTTTTCTTATTTGTTTCACAAATATAACCATGTAAGCCTATTAGCATGCACTGACCATGTTATCATGTCTGTAAATTAAAATGTATTTGTAAAATACCACTTGTACCAGGTTTTAGATTTTTATAAGAAACTGATCATTTTGGAATGGCTTCTTAAAAGGATGTTCCTAATACTCTAAGATTCATACAAAGATACTTGCTTTCATTTGATAAAATTACCCAATATTAACACCTGGATATACAAATTACATTAGTAAGGCTGTCTCAAGTTTTTTCCACTATATGTTATACTTTTCATCCTGCAGTACAGCTCAATATACATTATATTTGCTGCTTATTTGGCAAGGATACTCTAGCAAGGATACTCTTTTCTTATCTAAAAAATATTGAATAAAGATTTCTTTGATAAGACTGGAACACAGAGGTTACTTCAAGTCATTCACTCATACAATGTTATGTTTCTTTTATTATTCAGACACAAAGCTCAAATTTGCATAAAACTTTCAACAATTTAAAGTTTCTGAGTGCTTCTTAAAAAACACTGTTTCCAATAACAAATCTTTAAAAAAAAATGAAAAAGGTTTCACTCATTCTCATGATTGCAAGGAATTAACTATCCAACATCTAAATCCTTCCAGTAAAACAGAAGCCATTAGGAAAAACCTGAATTTCCCTGCTGAATACCTTTCTGGATACCTAAGAAAATACTAAATGTTTAGATAATAGTGAGCTTCAGTTTTCTTCCCTTTTTTTCAGCTTCAGTTTTCATTTGAACATCTTTAATAATGAAGTCCAATGATTATACAGTTCTAACTCTTTCTAAACTATTTTTATCCTAGAAGATATACATTCTATACCAATATAATGGGTAAAGAGCAAAGCAAGAAAAATTTTACGACAGTGAATTACCACGAAATTCAGAGAGATGACCAAGAAATGTAGCTTCTCCTTATACTGTTGTTGATTAAAATGATCCACTCTTTTTGAGACTCCTTACTTAAATGAAGGCCCGTTGCATTTTTAGTTTGATGGACTGCTTCATTAGTTAGATACATGGAAACATAATTTGCAAAGTCCCCAATTCCAATGCCTTCATTTAGCTACTATGTATACTAATAAAGCTATGACTTGATAAAAGAGCATGTTCAACATCATTACAAAAGTATAATGCAATAGTTTTAAAATAAGTGGGCCAATTCCTCAACTGGTAAATATGTGCAAAAGTGCCCTTGATTTGAGAGATTCTTTGTTTGGGTCTCTGTATTAGATGAATCAAACTGTTTGTGCAGTTTTATAATTTTTTATATTAATGACAGAGCCCGACTAGTGTGAAAACAGTGATATCTGTCTTAGTTATTTTTCAACTTCCCATTCTGAGCTCTCCCCCAAATTCCTTTCGTTTCTTGATCTCTCTCACAGGATTTAGGATTATCATGCTGCTGAATTAAGCACTAATTTAATGTCAACTTTTTAAAAATATTGCTAGCATTTCCTAAATATCTGCATTAAAACAAAACATTCAAAGGGGGACAAACTAAATGCTGTGTTCTATGAATTACTCAGGGAGTGAGACATTTCTTGAAAGGATTTCTCTGCAGAGGTTGCACACTGACCTCACAATCGCTAATACAGAAGGCAGCTGTAGGCAGAAAGAATCAAATATATGTCAAACAAGCCAAATACTTCACATATTCACAGACTTGGGGGGTTTACAATTTCAGAACATCAGAAAACACTTCAGTATCAAAGTAGCTAACAGACACAATTGAGTTTGGTAATGGGAAGTCACAATATGTACTTTTGGGAATGACTGAAGATTGAGTTATGTATTGATTCTTTTTTTAATAAACCTTTAGCTGTACCTTTGGTGTATTCTCTAAAGATACTAATGCTCTAAGTTTAATCAGAAACTGTATTGCAAAAAAAATTTAATAATTTTTAAAACTCCTGAATGAAAAGAAGTGGTAAAGCATAAAGCGAAAAATTATTTGATATACTTACACCAATTACCAAAACATAAAATTCTTTATTTAAAAGCTTTTATTAGAAAGTCAGATACACACAGAGGAGAGGAGACAGAGAGGAAGATCTTCTGTCCTATAATTCACTCCCCAAGCAGCCGCAATAGCTGGAGCTGAGCTGATCCAAAGCCAGGAGCCAAGAGCGTCCTCTTTGTCTCCTGCACTGGTGCAGGGTCCCAAGGCTTTGGACCATCCTCGACTGCTTTCCCAGGCCACAAGCATAGAGCTGGTTGGGACGTGGGACTACGAGATTAGAACCAGCACCCATATGGGATCCCAGTGCATACAAGACAAAGACGTTAGCCACTAAGTTACCATGCCAAGCCCGAACCATAGAATCCTAATACTAAAGATTACTAAAGATACCCCATAGTATATGTGTACAATGATTAGCAATTTCTCTTTCAAATTTAGAGAACCAGACAAGTATATCTTCATCATAGAGGTTCAATTTTTTCTTATCATTTATACTACGAGATTAGAAATCGGAAGCAGGTGTACTACAGCCTGTGATGCTGGCATTCCCTTCAAGCCATTCAAGCCCTGGCTGCTCCGCTTCCTATCCAGCTCCCTGCTAATGCTCCTGGGAATGTAGCTTAAGATGGCTCTAGTACTTGAGTCCCTTATAGCCCATGGGAGATTCAGATGGAGCTCAGATCTCCTGGATTCAGGTGGCCTGAACTCAGGTCTTCATAGTCATTTGAAAAACTAACCAGCAGAAGACCCAGGTTTCTGCATGACTGTCTCTTGCACATTTCAAGGAAATAAATAAATCTTTTTTAAAAGACAAGAAATTATAAAATTTAATCCTGATATACGCCCTACAGAGCTAAGACTTTATGGTTAGTAGGCGTTTTTACTAAATGAAAGAAAAATACATTGGTTTGTGAATCAAGGGATTTTTGTCATATATCTGAGAGAAAAGCACATTCATTAACATATATTATATAATAAAGATACATTTTAATTATATTACTTAATCATCTATCATCTCTAACCCTTGGAGAGAGACCTTAGGAAGTGTATTAACACTAAAAGCAATGCAATACTTAAATCTCTGCTTCCTTAATCTTTTTTGGTATTCTTAAACCTGAAGATATCATTTTTCATTGAAAGCTGCTTATAAATAAGCACCAAAACACAAATATAATTTTCGTACTGAAATGAAAATGACAAAATATTCCTTAAGATCCAGAGTGAGACTAACTAATCAGTTGCCTTGGTACTTATCAAAACCGGAATTCATTTTTTAAAGTGGAATCATGGGTATCAAGTAGCAATGCAATAGGAGAGAGCATAGTTTCATTACAACACAATTTAATTGACTTGCATTTCTGAGTATATAGCTCCTTCAACAATAAATTGCCTAATAGAATCAAGTAAACTAATTTGTGCTATAGGATACCATATCAGAAAAAAAATCTGCAAAAAAAATCTTCCCTTGGTTTTCACACTGCTAATATTTGCATGAAAGCAAGCATTTTCAACTTCTTCACATTACAAATTCTTTTCAACTACTCCCCATTCATATATAACATAACCAGGACACCTTCCTTAAAAAAGCAAAAACCAGGGTTCAGTGCAGTGGACTAGTGGTTAAAGTCCTTGCCTTGAATGCACCGGGATCCCATACAGATGTCATTTCTAATCCCGGCAGCCCTGCTTACCATCCAGCTCCCTGCTTGTGGCCTGGGAAAGCAGTTGAGGATGACCCAAAGCCTTGGGACCTGGAAGAAGCTCCTGACTCCTGGTTTCAGATTGGCCCAGCTCCAGCCATTGCGGCCACTTGGGGAGTGACTCGATGGTCGGAAGATCTTCCTCTCTGTCTCTCCTCTTCTCTGTATATCTGACTTTGCAATAAAAATAAATAAATTTTCAAAAAATAGGAAAAACCAGGCCTGGTGCAGTAGCCTAGCAGCTAAAGTCCTCGCCTTGCCTACACAGGAATTCTTCATGGGTGCTGGTTTTTGTCCCAGTGGCCTTGCTGCCCATCCAACTCCCTGCCTGTAGCCAAAGGAAACTGTAGACAATCACTCAAAACCTTAGAATCCTGCGCCTATGTGGGAGACCTGGAAGAGGCTCCTGACTCCTGGCTTTGGATCAGAGCAGCTCTGGCCCTTGCAGCCACGTGAGGAGTGAGTTATCAGAGACAGGATCTTCCTCTCTGTCTCTCCTCCTCTATATATATCTGACTTTCCAATAAAAATAAAATTAATCTCAATAAAGGGGAAGAACCAATATTTGCCTATGATGAAGAATCTCTATCACCAAAGCAAAATCACTAGACAGATTTCTATACCTGTGATATATTATTCCAAGAAAGCTGAGAAACAGACACTGGCGCAGGCACCAAAACTACCAGATCAAGAAAGGAAAAAAAATTGGTGTTGAAAATATTTGATGTATTTTATATAACTGGTACATTTTTACCAGTCCAATCCAGTGTGCCTAATGCAATACTAAAGATCAAATGTTATTCTACTGCTTCTATATTCATTCAAGGAAATGAATGAATTTAGAAGGAATAGTATGCCATGTAATTATGTATGTGATGATATAAATATATCGGGAGCAAAAAAACACTTTTTCAACTTGAAAAAATTTGAGAAAAATACCTTCTTCCTGGATGTGATGGGCAGAGTAAATGTCATCAAAATGGCCATACTACCAAAAGCAATATATACATTCAACGCGATTCCAATTAAAATACCATGAGCATACTTCACAGAGCTGGAAAATGTTATCACATTTCATTTCATTTGGAAACACAAAAAAACCATGAATTGCCAGAACTATCCTGAAGATTAAGAACATAGCAGAAGTGATCCAAATCCCAGATCTCCAGACATATTATAGGGTAGTGATAATCAAAACAGCCTGGTATTGGTACAGAAACAAGGAGGTAAATCAATGGAGTAAAACAGAAAATCCGGAATGGAACCCACACATGCACAACTACCTAATCTTTGACTAGAAAACAGAAAACAAACCGGGAAAACAAGAAAGCCTCTTCAATAGATGCTGTTTGGACAACTGGCTGATAGCATATAGAAATAAGAAGCAAGACCCATACATAAAGATCAAATCTAAATGGATTAAATCTCTAAACCTACACCCAGAAACCATCAAACTTTTGGAAGAAAAAGTTGGACATACTCTGCAAGATATAGGCGTGGGTAAAAACTTCCTAGAAAAACACACCAAACGCAAAATAAGACCAAAATGAACAAAAGAGACTACATTAAACTGAGAAGTTTCTGCATAACAATGGAAACAATCAACAAAGTGAAAAAGAAACCAACAGAATGGGAGACAATCTTTGCACACTACACAAAAGACAAAGGGCTAATTTCCAGAATATACAAAGAGATTCAGAACAACAACAACATCAAAACAAACAAGCCAGGAAATGGGCAACACATTTTACAAAGGAATAAATTGAAACGGGTAACAAACATGCAAAAATGCTGAAGCTCTCTGGCAATAAGGGAAATTCAAAGAAAAACAACACTGAGGTTCCACCTAACACCAGAAAGAATCACACACATACAAATCACGCACATACAGAAAACTACCAACAACATCTGCTGGCGAGAAATGGAACCCCTACTCCACTGCTAGTGGGAATGCAGGCCAGTGCAGTCACTATGGAAGTCAGTATGGAGAACACTTAGGCAATTAAAAATTCACCTACCATATGACCCAGCAGTACCACTTCCAGTAATCTATTCAAAAGACTTCTTACACGACAAAGCAACATGCACTCCAATGTTTATTTCAGCACAATCAACAATCGCAAGAACATGGAAGCAACCTAAATGCACATCAACAGAGAATTGGATTAAGAAACTATGGTTCATCAACACTATGGAATAATATTCGGAGATTTTTAAAAATGAAATACTTTGTTCGGAGATTTAAAAAAGCAAAATTACTTTGTTGCCAATTGGGCCAAACTGGAAACCATTATGCCAAAGGAAATGAGCCAATCCCAAAAGGGCTCATTTTGTTTGCTCTAATATAATGTGATGTCAAATCTAGAGATACCATATGTGAACCTTACTCTGTTACTAACCTGTACCTAATGTAAAAAGAACATGTAATGCAATTCATCAGTCAAGCATCCACAATAGGGTGATTGTTAATAATCACCTGAGATAGTCAATGTCACCTTCACCATTATTCTTGCCAGGGCCATTAAACAACAAAGACCTAATCCTTACTGTACCTACATTAGAGACTCAGGATACAAGAATTAAGCTAACGAAATGTTAGTCTCCAACAATGCTGGAAACACTCCCGTGGAAGCATGATGGACTTGGGAAAATTCATGATGCACACATAATATGGCCTTAGAGGGGAGAACGGAGTGCAGGGGAGGGAATTTGGGAGAGGACAATAGGTGAGCCCATTGCCAAATAATTGTATCAAAAAACAATTTAAAACAATACTTGTTCTCTAGGAACAGTTCAGTTTCAGATACAGCCAAACTAAAATATTATTTTGAAATTAAATAAGCCTGTACTAAAATGATAACCTATTAATGAATACAACCCAAAAATTAATTATGAAAAAAAGATCTAGTATCATATGCTAGTTACTTATATAACATTCAAAATTTTAACTATTCAGGATATCTGGATCAAATTCAAATTCAAAGCTCAGTACTCCTCTTTAAATACAACAGACAACTTATAATAATGAAATTGTGCCACAAATTCTCACACAACAGATATTACGACATGTTTTTCAAAAATAGCTGTGAAGCTAGAATATAGTAACATAAATATTAGAAAAATAACATAAAAAATTATTCGGAAAGAACTTGAATGTAAAAACTTTATAACCCACCTTTCCAGCATGGTCCAATTCAGCAAATTGATCGGCTACATTCACATCCGACATTGGACACGGAGGAAGGCTGGGGCTGAAGGCCATGAGGTCGGCCTTGGGCGGGCCCTCCCCAGAGCACACCCGCTGCCGCCTCCGCTGCGAGCACGACCAGCTCCCCACCGCGCTCGAGCACACCAGCGCCGCCGCCGCAGCCGCCGCCGGACCCGACACGCACGCGCCCTCCGACGCCGCACCCGACGACCACCGCGCCGCCGCCCACACCAACAGCGTCAGCACCAGCAGGCTCGACACCGCGCAGATCGCCACCCCCAGGTACACGTTCACGTCCCCCAGCGACGACGCACCACCCAGCGCGCCCGCCGAGGCCGAGGCCGAGGCCGAGGCCGAGGCGCCAGCCGCCACCGATGCCCGCGACCACGACGGCGACGCCTGACCGCCGTCCACCAGCGACACCAGCACCGTGGCCGTGGCCGTGAGCGCCGGCTCGCCGTGGTCCCGCACCAGCACCACCAGCCGCTGCCGCGGAGCGTCCAGCTCGTCCAGGGCGCGCGTCGTGCTGATCTCGCCCGTGTACAGGCCCACGCGGAACGGGCAGCGCGCGCCGCCCGCAGGCGCCGCCTGCAGCTCGAACCACAGCCACGCGTTGTAGCCCGCGTCCAAGTCCACCGCGCGCACCTTGGTCACCACGTGGCCCGCGCCCGCCGACCGCGGCACCAGCTCGCTCGCAGCCACCGCCGCCCCCGCAGGCCCGCCCGAGCCGCGCGCCAGCAGCCAGGGCGCGTTGTCGTTCTCGTCCAGCACGAACACCTGCAGCGTCACGTTGCTGCCCAGCGGCGGCGCGCCCGCGTCGCGCGCGCTCACCTCCACGCGCAGCACCTCCAGCTCCTCGTGGTCCAGCGGCTGCAGCGCGTACACGCGGCCGCTCTCGCCGTGCACAGACACGTAGCTCGACAGCGCGCGCCCGCCCACGCGACGCTCCACCAGCGAGTACGACACGCGCGCGTTCTCCTGCGCGTCCGCGTCGTGCGCCGTCACCGTGAAGATGTGGCAGCCCGGCGCGTTGTTCTCCTTCACGAACACCGTGTACTCGGCCTGCGCGAACTGTGGCGCGTTGTCGTTCACGTCGGCCACCTCCACCCGCACGCTGGCGCTGGCCCAGCGCGGGGGCGAGCCCGCGTCGCGCGCTCTCACCACCACGTCGTAGCCAGACACGCTCTCGCGGTCCAGGCCGCTGTCCAGCACCAGCGAGTAGTGGTTCTTGTAGGTGGACACCAGCTTGAAGGGCACGTGGGGCTCGAGGGAGCAGGTGACCTGTCCGTTTGGGCCGGAGTCGCGGTCGGACACGCTGATGAGGGCGATGACTGTGCCCAGTGGGGCGTCCTCTTTCACCGGAATTGACAAAGACTTGATCAGCACCTCTGGTGAGCTATCGTTTTCGTCCAAAATTTCCACGAGGATTGTGCAGTGACCAACCATTGGAGGATTTCCTTTATCTGTAACATCTACATGAATTTCAAAGCTACTATATTCCTCAAAGTCAATGACATTGTTCACTTTGATTTCTCCTGTCCTTTCATTTATTAGAAACTTTTCTCTTACGATGGGTAGGACCAAAGAGCTAAAGGAAAACACCATTTCTTTGTTAATCCCCTCATCTGCGTCAGAAGCGTTAAGTTGCATCAGGAGTGTATGGTTCGCTGCATTTTCAAGCATCTTCACCTCGTACACAGGGCTGTCGCAGGTAGGCGCGTTGTCATTCGCATCCAGCACGGCAATCAGCAGCAACACAGATCCAGTGAATTCTGGTTTGCCTCCATCAGTCGCCGTTAGCAGCAGCTTCAGCTCAGGAGTTTCTTCACGA
Organism: Ochotona curzoniae; assembly: GCF_017591425.1. Taxonomy (NCBI): domain Eukaryota; kingdom Metazoa; phylum Chordata; class Mammalia; order Lagomorpha; family Ochotonidae; genus Ochotona; species Ochotona curzoniae. Next base: position 1,477,526 of record NW_024464918.1, read on the forward strand.
TCCAACACTTTGTGCAAAATTAGCACTGGGAATTTTCCTTTGTCTTTTTTACTTGTAACATCAAGGACGAAAAACTCATTGGAAACGAGATTATAAGTTAGTCTCCCGTTCTCCCCCACGTCCGCATCCCATGCCCCCTCCAGTGGAATTCGAGTGCCAAGAGGCCTAGACTCGAAAATTGTGAGCTTTTGTTCTTTGGCAGAGAACACGGGCGCATTGTCATTGATGTCCCTCACCTCCACCTCCACGTGGAACACCTGCAGAGGACGCTCCACCAGCACCTCCAGGTGCACGCTGCACTCCGCGCTGCGCCCGCACAGCTCCTCACGGTCCATCCGAGAATTCACGAACAAGATGCCATTCTGCAGATTCACCTCCAGCAGGTCCGCGCCGCCCCTGGACGCCACCCGGAACAGGCGCGGCACCAGCTCGGCCAGCTGCAGCCCCAGGTCCTGCGCGATGCGGCCCACGAACGTGCCGTGTTTGGCTTCCTCGGGGACCGAGTAGCGCAGCTGGCCGCTCCCTGCCTGCCAGGCTGCAAAGAGCAGCAGAAGCCAGAGCAGCAGGGGCTGGGATCCCGGGCCACCGGCTGGAGAGAGGAACATCGCTCTTGGCTCTTCACAGGTCGGTAAATCTGCAATTTAGAACATCCACATTCTGGAATTTCCTCAATTTCCTGCTTCCATTTTGCATCAGAAACGCTGAGATGTCAGATCATAGTTTTTTCCCTACTCCTTGGATAAACAGCGGGTTAGGGCTTTGTGCTGCAAAGCGCCTATTTTGTGTACGACAGCGACATCCGGTGGCTCAATATGTAAGTGCACATCCAGGAATTTAACTTCTTGCATTGCTCTTTTAGCTCATCTTTCACGTATTTTCTCTAGATCTTCAAATCTTCCCAATATGTCTTTCGTACATAGCAGAAAGGTGGATATTATTTGTAGTATCTATGCTCAGAGAAGTAATTCCTTCATTAACCCCACGATTTTCATGGGTCTGAATAAGCCCCTAACATTTACATCTTACTGAGTGTACTAGCTTTAGTTGTTTAGAAACTTTAGGTCTTTCAAAGTTATGAACCTTAGTTTCCCTTGTCATTATCTTCAAATTCAGTAAACCTCATTTAGACACTCAAGGATGCATACCCCTGCAGTGTTGACAAATCCATTTAAATTCCAGACATCACAAGGATGCAAAGAGATGACTGCTTCAACATCACGTCTCCACTTAAATTCATATTGTCCTATGTACCAGTCTTGCAACTTGGTTATCCAGCTATATAATCTCCCCCTGCTGCAATCTCCACTTCACAACACTGGTGGGTAGCAATACGTGGTTAAATGAATTATGGTATTTTAAGTGTCTAGCACAGCAGCTCAAGCAGAGTGTGCACAACATAAACGGAAACAGTTTTCAGGCTTTATCCATATTTGTCTTTCATGGTGCTTAAGAACACAATCTCTTCTCAGGAAAAACTGTCCCTTTGCCTTTAGTATTTTCCCTACAATGCCTTTATGATTATCTTCATTGAGAAATCAGCTAAATTAGGAAAAGATTCACCATATGATATCTTAGGCTAAAAGTATTTTAATCATAGTTCAAATACAGTAATTCACAACTTTAAGACCTCCTTTCTCAGAATCAATTGCATTTGTTCTTGCAATAGTTAAGCTTTTCAAATACACGAAAGATGTATTTCAAGATTTTAATCTTTTTAGAAATGTCAATAAAATTTTTCATTACAACTTTCACTAAAAATAATTATTTCTCAAAGATTTTTAAATTATATTATATTTACGAATAAAAATTCTCCATTGTTGTGTCTAAGCCAATGAAAACCTGACTTTTAAAATTAGAAGATAATTAACTAATAATTAATAAGAAAACATAATACAAACTTGGCAGTTTCATTCTTGTAAGATTTATTTTTATTGAAAAGTTAGATTTACAGAGAGAAGGAGAGACAGAAAGATTTTCCATCTGCCAGTTCACTCCCCAACCAGCCACAATGGCCAGAGCTCAGCTGATCTGAAGCCAGGAGCCATGAGCTCTTTCTGGTTCTCCCATGTGTATGCAGGGTCCCAAAGCCTTGAGCCATCTTCAACTGCTTTCCCAGTCTTCAAGCAGGATGCTAGAAGGGAAGGGGAGCATCCAGCATTGTAACTGTCACCTGTATGGGATCCCAGCATAAACCAGGCAAGAACATTAGCCACGAGGCTGCCACACCAGTCCCTAAACTTGGGTCTTTCTTGTACAAACCTGATTTATTTAATGTATTCATGTTATGATTTACAAAAGATATTGTTCATGTATAAATAATTCCCAGTTCTTCACCAATCATATATATGAATAAGAAAACTGACAAGAATCAGAGTCACTCAATTTATCAGTGTATACATCCTAAAATTCTGTTTTTCTACTTCTCTTTCTTCAGAAACAGTCCCGTGTCAAAATCTATTCAAATTCTGATTTTAGGAGAATTTTTCTTATTAATCCTGTATTAAAATATAATGACATCCAGGCCTAGTGTGATAGCCTAGCAGCTAAAGTCCTTGCCTTGAATGTGCCAGGATCCCATACAGGCTACAAACCTAATCCTGGCAGCACCACTTCCCATCCAGCTTCCTCCTTAAACCCTGAAAGAGCAGTAGGGGGTGTCCCAAAGCCTTGGGACCCTGCACCTGGGTTCCTGGCTTCAGACTGATGCAACTCTGGCCATTGTAGCTACTTGGGGAGTGAATCATTGCATGAAAGACCTTCCTCTCTGTATATCTGACTTTACAACAAAAATAAGTAAAATCTAAGAAAAAGGGTCCTGCACCGTGGCCTAGTGGCTGAAGTCAGCACCTTGAAAGCACCAGATATCATATGGTTACTTGGGGAGTGAATCATCAGACAGAAGATCTTTCTCTGTCTTTCCTCCTCTCTGTGTATCTGACTTTGCAATAAAAATTTAAATAAATCTTTAAAATTTTCTAAGAAAAAAATGTAATGACATCCACACATCAACAAAACCGATGTTCAGATCGCGCTACCATCTAGAATGTAAAAACAAGCTTATAATTGATCAGTCTCAATGTAATGCAATGAGCTAAATTCCATTCCTGTCCATGTGAATATTTTTATTTATTTGAAAGGCAGAGAAACAGGCAGACACCCACGCTCCAACCATGTGACGATTTATGTTCAAAATGTTTAAAGATCTGGGACAGGAGAAGGCTGAAGTCAGCAGTCTAGAATTTATCCTAGGTCTCCCATACAGGGCACAGGAACCCAAATATATGAGCTGCCTCCTTGGGTACACATTAGCAGGGTGCTGGAATAGAGAGGAGAGCTAGGACTCAAGTCCAGGCACTCTAATAAGGTATCCCAAATGGTGTCAGCTCAGCCACATGCCCATTGCCTCATGTACATTTCCTATACATGTAATAACATAAACACCCCTGTATATCTGAGACACCTAATTACATGAGTTGCTTAACTAATACCCTTTTTATTTAATGGATTTTTATTTTAAGTGATACATTAAAAATATTATAGCTTTATGAAGCATCAAATAGGGTTACAGATTTAAGCCACCAGTTAGATAAGAATCATCTGAGATGACTGTTAAACTGCAAATTTGCCCTTACCACACATTTTGGAACATCCAAGATGGAGTGTTAATGTGCAGTGAGTACTCTGGGTGCTGCTAATGCAGTTAATACTAGCAGAGCAGAAGCTAGGCTGATCATAAACTAATTTAACCTGGAACAGGCTGTTCTGTCCATTGTCCTGTGTGCTTATGTAGCATGCCTCTTTCAAAAGTGTCTGAGTGCTAACTTATTTGTCCTGTTACAACAATAGTTTAAGAAGTACTGCAGGAGGAAGAGCATTTTTACAGGCTTCCTGTTTCCGGCTTGGCTGAGAAATCTTAGAGAAACGTATACCAACAACTTTCAGACGAAACACTCAAGTGCCTTCCATTCTCTCACCTGTTCAAATACCCCAGTCTTTTCAAATCCCAGACTCCCTGGCATGCTTCCTAATGATTTCAAAAGGCAAATGCATTATCAAGTTGCTCATGGCTCCTCTGGAAATTTACAAATATCACAACCCCAAATCTGGGAGAGAATAAAGATTAATTTAAGGAACTAAGCTACAAAACTACACAAGTACCGTGGCTATAGGGATATATTTTTCATTGTAAAGGACACGATGAGTACTTCTTAAAAAGTTAGCCATAAAAGACAGGAGGGACTGTCTTTTTCTGGGAAATGACATTCATACTAATCACTTAATCCACATCATATAATCAGATAATTGGTCTCCTGCTAAAACCAGCATTCAAATTCCTGCCATTAAAAACATTCTTGAAAGTGTAAGTCCAAATTCAAGGTGAGTTGTATGGAGGGACATGGATTTTATGGCAGGAAGTCAGACTGCTCAAGTTTTGAAAGAAATAAAATGGAAACAAAGTCATTACATCTTAGCATGTTCAAATATGTCTTTTAGAGTGTAAATCGTGGCAAAAATTAATTTGAAATAAAATTTAATATGCATTTCAATTACTATCGCTAAGAATACTTCCAAGGGCCCAGCATGATAACCTAGTAGCAAAAATTCTAATATTTGCTGGGATCCGATATGGGTGCTGGTCATATCACGGATGTTCCATTTCCCTTCCAGCTGCCTGCAGGTGGCCTGGAAAGGCAGTGGAGGACAGACCAAAGCCTTGGGATCCTGCACCCATGTGGGAGACCTGGAAGAAGCTCCTGGTTTCAGATTTGCTCAGGTCTGGCCATTGCAGCCATGTGAACCAACCAGTGGATGCAAGTTTTTCTCTCTATATCTCTCCTTCTCTCCCTATATCTGACTTTCCAATAAAAACAAATAAACCTTTAAAAAGGAGAGACTATTTTCAAGGCCATTTGGATTTTGCTCCATGAGATTTAAAATAGAGTGCCTTGTAAATATATATAAAATAAAACGAAATAGCTAAGAGAAATAGAAATGATACAACAAAATTAATAGTACAGTTGAAGTTTTCAAAACACAAATAATACAAGACAGCTAGGGCTAAACACAGAAACGGAAAACGATCGATGTGATTCTGCCTGCAGTCCAGGCATTCTCACATCCAGCCTCCTTGTCTTTGAACCATTAAGACAAAATCGAAGTTCTCAATCAAAATTGCAAGTAGGCGTTTCTAAGTTTCAAACGTTGTATTTCAACATAAGGAAAATTATTAGCCTTTAATTTCCAAATAATTTTATAACTCAATTGAAAATAAACTGATTAATAAATGAGAATGTCTTTCAGGAAAAAAAAAAAAGCAACTCTCAGGAAAATACTCCCACTAGAATCAAAAATTTACTTTTGAGTACATAAAGCCTTGTTCATCTGCATTTCGTTAAACTCTACATAGTCAGACATCTAGAAACATACTTTGTACAAGTTTAAATGGGGAGTTGTTTTTCTGACAAAATTAATTTCCCAGGGAGCAACTGTATCTAGAAATTTGAAGAAGATACAGAAGCGATCAATACAGAGTGCTGCACAATTAACATTCCCTACAGTCTCCAACTAGAGAGAACCAGGGAACAGCAAGATGGCGACACGATAATCAACGATCATCAACGGCATGAGACTAAAGACACAAACCAAAATACAAACCTGTACTGAAGACTTCAACTTTTTAATAAATCACATCTAATTCGGCGTTCACGCTGGTTGTCAACTACAACAGCAGCTCACGATGTGGAATTCAATATATCTCATAAATCACTTAGATTTAACTGTCCCATTACTCAATGGAACACGAATTGCAGTGATTATTGTTATATATAAACACCAGAATCTCTTTAAAACATGAAGGAATCAGTGGGAATTATTTAAAGCTATCATGACTCAGGGTAAACAAGACAGGAAAATTGTTTTTTAAATTATATAAATAAATCACAATTCCCCTCAAATCAATCATTGTATAAATTACTAAATACAAGGAGCACCTACCTTTTCAGAGCAGTCAAACGAAACAGGGGGTTCTGTTCCAACTGCAGATACAGGACCATGAGGAAGGCTGGGGCTGAAGGCCATGAGGTCGGCCTTGGGCGGGCCCTCCCCAGAGCACACCCGCTGCCGCCTCCGCTGCGAGCACGACCAGCTCCCCACCGCGCTCGAGCACACCAGCGCCGCCGCCGCAGCCGCCGCCGGACCCGACACGCACGCGCCCTCCGACGCCGCACCCGACGACCACCGCGCCGCCGCCCACACCAACAGCGTCAGCACCAGCAGGCTCGACACCGCGCAGATCGCCACCACCAGGTACACGTTCACGTCCACCAGCGACGACGCACCACCCAGCGCGCCCGCCGAGGCCGAGGCCGAGGCCGAGGCGCCAGCCGCCACCGATGCCCGCGACCACGACGGCGACGCCTGACCGCCGTCCACCAGCGACACCAGCACCGTGGCCGTGGCCGTGAGCGCCGGCTCGCCGTGGTCCCGCACCAGCACCACCAGCCGCTGCCGCGGAGCGTCCAGCTCGTCCAGGGCGCGCGTCGTGCTGATCTCGCCCGTGTACAGGCCCACGCGGAACGGGCAGCGCGCGCCGCCCGCAGGCGCCGCCTGCAGCTCGAACCACAGCCACGCGTTGTAGCCCGCGTCCAAGTCCACCGCGCGCACCTTGGTCACCACGTGGCCCGCGCCCGCCGACCGCGGCACCAGCTCGCTCGCAGCCACCGCCGCCCCCGCAGGCCCGCCCGAGCCGCGCGCCAGCAGCCAGGGCGCGTTGTCGTTCTCGTCCAGCACGAACACCTGCAGCGTCACGTTGCTGCCCAGCGGCGGCGCGCCCGCGTCGCGCGCGCTCACCTCCACGCGCAGCACCTCCAGCTCCTCGTGGTCCAGCGGCTGCAGCGCGTACACGCGGCCGCTCTCGCCGTGCACAGACACGTAGCTCGACAGCGCGCGCCCGCCCACGCGACGCTCCACCAGCGAGTACGACACGCGCGCGTTCTCCTGCGCGTCCGCGTCGTGCGCCGTCACCGTGAAGATGTGGCAGCCCGGCGCGTTGTTCTCCTTCACGAACACCGTGTACTCGGCCTGCGCGAACTGTGGCGCGTTGTCGTTCACGTCGGCCACCTCCACCCGCACGCTGGCGCTGGCCCAGCGCGGGGGCGAGCCCGCGTCGCGCGCTCTCACCACCACGTCGTAGCCAGACACGCTCTCGCGGTCCAGGCCGCTGTCCAGCACCAGCGAGTAGTGGTTCCTGTAGGTGGACACCAGCTTGAAGGGCACGTGGGGCTCGAGGGAGCAGGTGACCTGTCCGTTTGGGCCGGAGTCGCGGTCGGACACGCTGATGAGGGCGATGACTGTGCCCAGTGGGGCGTCCTCCTTGACAGGCAATGACAAGGATGTCAACACAATCTCAGGCACATTGTCATTTGCATCCAGAACTTTCACTAAAACTGTGCAGTGGCCCGCCATTGGAGGGTGACCCTTGTCCATCGCGTCAATGCGGATTTTGTAGGAATTCACGTGCTCGAAATCCAAACTCCCTCGAACAGTTACATCTCCAGTAGCCGGGTCTATGTGAAAGTGTGCCAGTACCACAGGCGAGACAAGGCTGTTGAAAGAGTAGGAAATTTCCCCGTTGGAGCCTTCATCCGGGTCAGAAGCATTCAGTCTGATAACGCTGGTACCGTTTTCAGAGTTTTCCAATATTCTCACTTCATACTCGGGCTGTTCAAAACTGGGCGCGTTGTCATTCACGTCCAGCACGGTTACCCGCACTTGCATGGAGCCCGTGAGCTCAGGTCTTCCCCCATCTGTGGCCACCAGCAATAAGTTGTGTTCCGGGGTGTCCTCTCTGTCCAAAGGCTTTCTTAATTCGAGTGTGACCTCTTGGTTCTCTGAATTCACAATCAGCGCAAAGTGATCACTAGAGTGAAGCCTATAGGTTAAAACTGCATTCGCGCCAATGTCCGCATCCGTAGCGCCCTCCAGTGGAAACAAAGAACCTGGCAGTCTGGATTCATAAATCTGCATTCTTAGTTCCTTTACGGGGAACAAGGGCGCATTGTCATTGATGTCCCTCACCTCCACCTCCACGTGGAACACCTGCAGAGGACGCTCCACCAGCACCTCCAGGTGCACGCTGCACTCCGCGCTGCGCCCGCACAGCTCCTCACGGTCCATCCGAGAATTCACGAACAAGATGCCATTCTGCAGATTCACCTCCAGCAGGTCCGCGCCGCCCCTGGACGCCACCCGGAACAGGCGCGGCACCAGCTCGGCCAGCTGCAGCCCCAGGTCCTGCGCGATGCGGCCCACGAACGTGCCGTGTTTGGCCTCCTCGGGGACCGAGTAGCGCAGCTGGCCGCTCCCTGCCCGCCAGGCTGCAAAGAGAAGAAGCCAGAGCAGCAGCATCGGGAATCCCGTGTTTCTTCGCCAGGAAAACACCATGTCAATTACTCCTTTTATTCTTATTCTCTATATAAAGAGGAGCAGTCGTTTCCTAGAGCCTTTTAAGCCAGTTCCGCTGCAGCTGCCATTGTTGGTTTTATGCAATCACACAGTGGCAGCAAGCTCTTTGGGGTTTAGTTTTACAGTCCTTGTTAGACAGCGACATCAAGCGGTTCCAGTATGTAATAACATTCGTGTGTTGATTGGCTTCACAGTAATTTTTTCTGCAATACATACTTTTTCTTCATCAGTTTTTCATCAGATTCTTTCTTTCTCAATTTTAGATAATCATTCCATTCAGGTCCTTATACTTATTATGAGCAAGGGATCCCTACTTACTGCTGAAATTTTGGCTGAGAAAATCATTGAACATCCGTCAGTATTCATGTAATACGCTTCAGCGTGATTTGGATACGTCAGACAGCAGATGCTTGAACTATCCTCTGAACTCGAGTGAACCTGTGCTCCTGGAAGGTAGAAATCCTGCATATATTCATCTGTGATCGGTATGTAATTCTCTCCTTGATTTCATCTTACTTCTTGTGCGTTATGTTCGACTTCTGTTTTGTTGAGTGAACTGTTTCAGTTACTAATAGTTACTTAAAGAAAAACACAAGTGCGTATTCTTTACAATACTCCTTAATTTCTCTTGTTAAAATAGGTCTCGCACTTGAGACATTCCCCTTCATAGATTTGCTCTTATATCACAAACCACAATACTCTGGGAGTATTTCTACCACTCCTCTTTTCTCCTGATTCTTCAGTATGATGTTCCAAAATACAGGCCTAATTCCAAGTTATGCTTTGATCATTATTCTTTCAATCATGGCCTTTAAGCATTTGTGTCTGCTTGTGTAGTTTCAAACTAGCCTATTATTTGAGCATTCTTTCATCCGTATCTGCCATCCCCACTTTACTCTCCTATTTGATGTTATGATAGCTCTACCATTACACTTCTGAAAACAGGTTAACTAAAACCAAAAGATTATCTAATCACTACTACATAATCTGATCATGTGAAAAATCACATTTTTAGAGCACAGCTATTCTCCAAATGTATTATATATATATTTAAACCTCGTTGCTCCTGAGTATCATATTAAAAGCTTGCCTATGGCCTGTCTCTTCTTTGACATCCAATAGTTTTTACAATTCAAGTAATTTTCGTTGTATTGCATTAAAACCTCCAAGACTTTATCCTCCTTTTGAACAGCATCATAACATTAGACTCACACTTGAGAAGACATGACCATGAACCAAGCTTCCCAGTATCATCTCTAACCACTTTCTAATGTGGATCATATTTTACAGAAAACAGTCTGTCTTCCTACACATACTCGTTGCTCAGAATATTTGTTTCATTACATCACCTTTATCTGTAAAAATTGCATTCATTCTTCAAAGTCCATGACAAAAGTATACGCTCCAAGCACTAATTCTAAATGCCCCGCCCCCGATCGCCTCTGAGTTGCTGTAGTATCAATTCCCACACGACGACAGTTCCAATCACAAGTGTTTGTCTACCCTGACTTTAGTTAATATTGTGGCATACGTTAAAGTATCTCTGAGGTGAGTTTTTAAAAGTACCTTTATGTGGGGTCCAGCGGCGTGGCCTAGTGGCTAAAGTCCTTGCCTTGAACACGCCAGGATCCCTTATGGGCACCGGCTCTAATTCCGGCAGCTCCACTTCCCATCCAGCTCCCTGCTTGTGGCCTGGGAAAGCAGTCAAGGACGGCCCAAAGCCTTGGGACCCTGCATCCGCATGGGAGACCTGGAAGAAGTTCCTGGATCCTGGCTTCTTATCGGCATAGCATCGGCCATTGCGCTCACTTGGGGAGTGAATCAATGGACGGACGATCTTCCTCTCTGTCTCTCCTCCTCTGTGTATCTTACTTTCCAATAAATAAATAATTTTTTTTAAAAAAGTACCCTTATGTGATAAAAATCTAACTTCAAACATTTAGCCAGAGCCCCACTATTGATGTCATCACCAAACTCCTAGTTATTTGAGACAGAAAGAGGATTCATTTGCTTATACTCAGAAAAACGGCCCTAAAAGATGTCACCACCCTGTACGTTAAAATTTTTCTTTTGTACAGTCTGTCATAAATGTGCCTCTTACTGAAGTGCTTAAATTTTTTGAGGTTAAATAAAGGATTATACATGGCTTTTTTACTCAAAGTCCTCAGAACCAGGTGTTTCACATTGTGATTAACATGGAATCACTGTAATGCTTCTATTAGCTACAGATAATAAACGATATATGCTGAAAATTCTTTCAAAGATCAAGCAAAACAAAAGGAAGGTTGTTAGGAAAACCATCACATTTCTCCTCATTGTGCCTATTCAACTTCTTAAGAGAAGTATTTCATACTAAATATAACAAAAGTTTTAACAAAATAACATTATTCCATTTCTCCTTAAAAACTTCATATCACAAAAAAACAAGATCAATAGCCATGGCAAAAGTGGAATACTGTAGGCTTCTATAAAATGGTTTACTTCCGGGCCCAGCGCGGTGGCGCAGTGGATAAAGTCCTTGCCTTGCACACCTGGGATCCCATATGGGCACCGGTTCTATCCCGGCAGCCCCGCTTTCCATCCAGCTGTCTGCTTGTACCCAGGGAAAGCAGTCAAGGACCGCCCAATCTTGGGACTTGGGATCCTGCACCTGTGTGGGAGACCTGGAGGAAAGTTCTAGGCTCCTGGCTTCAGATCGGCAAGCACTGGCCATTGTGGCCATTTGGGGAGTGAATCATCAGACGGAGGATCTTCCGCTCTGTCTCTCCTCCTGTCTGTAAATCTGACTTTGCAATAAAAGTAAATAAATCTTTAAAAATATATATATTGTGATTTCCAATTAGCAATAATCGTGCCTCAGATAAACCTCGTTAGCTGTGTACAATACTACCACTTCACAAAGCTGAACACTCTCATAGTACCAATGGTGAAAGATGACAGCCATATCTTCTAACAACCAACCAAATTCTTTGTGATAATTTGAAGCCATGAATTTGAATACTTAAATTATTTACCATGAATGTCCATAAGAAAGACTTTTATGAATAAACCATAATATTCCCATGCACAAAGTTTAAGACTTATTCCACTATTTGAAAAGCAAAATTAGGGCCCAACGCAATAGTGTAGCAGTTAGTCTTCGCCTTGAACATGCCTGCAAGGACCCCATATAAGCTCTGGTTCTACTCCCAGCAGGGCCACTTCCCATCCAACTCCCTGCTTGTGGCCTGAGAAAGCAGTAGAGGAGGGCGCAAAGTTTTGGGACACTGCACCTGCATGGGAGACCCGGAAGAGGATCTGGGCTCCTGGCTTCAGATTGGCTCAGCTCCAGCCATTGTGGCTGCTTGGGGAGTGAACCATTGGACCGAAGATCTGTCCCTATGTCTCTTCTCTTGGTATATCTGCCTTTCCAATAAAAATACATAAATCTTTTTAGAAAGAAAGAAAGAAAGAAAGAAAGAAAGAAAGAAAGAAAGAAAGAAAGAAAGAAAGAAAGAAAGAAAGAAAGAAAGAAAGAAAGAAAGAAGGAAGGAAGAAAGAAAGAAAGAAAGAAAGAAAGAAAGAAAGAAAGAAAGAAAGAAAGAAAGAAAGAAAGGCAGGCAGAATCAGTGAGAGAAAGAGAGAGATCTTGTGTCTACAGGTTCATTTGCCAAATGACTGCCATAGATGAAGCTGGGCCAGGCCAAGCCAGGAGCCCAGGCCTCCATTCACATCCACCACAGGCTCAGGAGTCCAAGCACTCCACTGTCTCCCCAGGCACAGTATTGGGGGCAGGATCACAAACACAGCAGCCAAGGCCTGACTGGGTGCTCCAAGATGGCATGCAGTGATCCAATCAGGGCAATACAATAAAGAACCAGGTTGCAAACATTTCCAGTGAGAAAACAGTAGAAAACAATGAGAGACTTCTTATAAAATAATAAAATAAAAACAAAAATAAGAATTAGGACAAAACATACAAATTGGAGAACAGCAACATTATACTATGATCATCAGCTTCTCCAAAATAAGGCAGATTTTTGCAAAAATATACAATCTTCAAGAAAACAAAAGACTGAAACTGCTTCAGGAAATCACACAGGCCCAATGCATTGCACAAGAGGGCAGTAACAAAGAGTTTCTACTATATAACAAATTCAATTAAAAATTGACTGTGAATGTATTTCCTATACTAACAAGAAACAAAAACATCAAATTGCTTGTTAAATTGTATTTTAAAAACTTAATATGGGGCCCAGCGGCATGGAATATTGGCAGCTAAAGTCCTTGCCTTGAACTCGCCAGGATCCCTTATGGGCACCGGCTCTAATCCCTACAGCTCTACTTCCCTTCCAGCTCCCTGCTTGTGGCCTGGGAAAGCAGTTGAGGACGGCCCAAGGCCTTGGGACCCTGCACCTATGTGGGAGACCTGGAAGAAGTTCCTGGCTCCTGGCTTCAGATCCGCACAGCAACGGCCGGTGCGCTCACTTGGGGAGTGAATTATCAGACGGAAGATCTTCCTCTCTATCTCTCTTCTTCTCTGTATACCTGACTTTGTAATAAAAATAAATAAATTTTAAAAAATATGAATTCATCATGAATATGGAAAGCATAGTTCTACAACATAAAAACTGGTGTAATACAAATATGATATAAAAGGGAAGTTAGTTATGTTAAAAAAAATTCTACACACACACACACACAGAAAATACAGGATGAACACTGAGCACAACATTCAAGATGCCTCTGGAAATGAAGTGACATTTTCCAGCTCTGCTGCTTACTTATGCTCCAACTTCCTGCTAACAACCACCCTGGAAGTCTCCCAGACACAGCTTAGCTGCATTGGTCCCTGCAATGCACTTCAGAAACCGGGAGTGAATTCTGGATTCCGGGCTTCAGCCAGGCTGAACATTACTTAGCCAGATTGAATACATTCTCAAAGAACTCTCCACATTACCAAACTTTTTTTAAAAAAAAATTTTTTTTAAATGTCAAAGAGTAAATAAAGCAGACAACATTGAACACAGGTTTGAAAAAAGGCAAGAACACAACTCAGCTCATAATTTCCATCATTCTTATATTACCATTGCATTTGTAAACAGTCAAAGTCAGAGTGAGAATATATGGAAATCGTATATATAACAAAGAATATGAATGCTTATTTTAAAATGCTAAAAAAAACCCAAGTGTTACCTATTAGAATAAACAGCACTGAACTCTGTAAACCTAGGTACTCAATCAACTAAACTCGATTAACCTGAGAAATAAAACATACCACACAAACGAAAAAACATAAACACTACTACTAAAAAAAGTTTCCATTAGAAGTGATTAAGAAAAAGGTTGAGGTATTCAATTTTAAATTGCATATTTTAAAACATTAAAAAGAAATAAGAAAAAAGTAATTATTTAAAACTCACGTTGTCATTGTCGGTGGAGGTGGGACCATGGGGAAGGCTGGGGCTGAAGGCCATGAGGTCGGCCTTGGGCGGGCCCTCCCCAGAGCACACCCGCTGCCGCCTCCGCTGCGAGCACGACCAGCTCCCCACCGCGCTCGAGCACACCAGCGCCGCCGCCGCAGCCGCCGCCGGACCCGACACGCACGCGCCCTCCGACGCCGCACCCGACGACCACCGCGCCGCCGCCCACACCAGCAGCGTCAGCACCAGCAGGCTCGACACCGCGCAGATCGCCACCACCAGGTACACGTTCACGTCCACCAGCGACGACGCACCACCCAGCGCGCCCGCCGAGGCCGAGGCCGAGGCCGAGGCGCCAGCCGCCACCGATGCCCGCGACCACGACGGCGACGCCTGACCGCCGTCCACCAGCGACACCAGCACCGTGGCCGTGGCCGTGAGCGCCGGCTCGCCGTGGTCCCGCACCAGCACCACCAGCCGCTGCCGCGGAGCGTCCAGCTCGTCCAGGGCGCGCGTCGTGCTGATCTCGCCCGTGTACAGGCCCACGCGGAACGGGCAGCGCGCGCCGCCCGCAGGCGCCGCCTGCAGCTCGAACCACAGCCACGCGTTGTAGCCCGCGTCCAAGTCCACCGCGCGCACCTTGGTCACCACGTGGCCCGCGCCCGCCGACCGCGGCACCAGCTCGCTCGCAGCCACCGCCGCCCCCGCAGGCCCGCCCGAGCCGCGCGCCAGCAGCCAGGGCGCGTTGTCGTTCTCGTCCAGCACGAACACCTGCAGCGTCACGTTGCTGCCCAGCGGCGGCGCGCCCGCGTCGCGCGCGCTCACCTCTACGCGCAGCACCTCCAGCTCCTCGTGGTCCAGCGGCTGCAGCGCGTACACGCGGCCGCTCTCGCCGTGCACAGACACGTAGCTCGACAGCGCGCGCCCGCCCACGCGACGCTCCACCAGCGAGTACGACACGCGCGCGTTCTCCTGCGCGTCCGCGTCGTGCGCCGTCACCGTGAAGATGTGGCAGCCCGGCGCGTTGTTCTCCTTCACGAACACCGTGTACTCGGCCTGCGCGAACTGCGGCGCGTTGTCGTTCACGTCGGCCACCTCCACCCGCACGCTGGCGCTGGCCCAGCGCGGGGGCGAGCCCGCGTCGCGCGCTCTCACCACCACGTCGTAGCCAGACACGCTCTCGCGGTCCAGGCCGCTGTCCAGCACCAGCGAGTAGTGGTTCTTGTAGGTGGACACCAGCTTGAAGGGCACGTGGGGCTCGAGGGAGCAGGTGACCTGTCCGTTTGGGCCGGAGTCGCGGTCGGACACGCTGATGAGGGCGATGACTGTGCCCAGTGGGGCGTCCTCCTTGACAGGCAATGACAAGGATGTCAACACAATCTCAGGCACATTGTCATTTGTATCCAGAACTTTCACTAAAACTGTGCAGTGGCCCGCCATTGGAGGGTGACCCTTGTCTGTCGCGTCAATCAGTATTTTGTACGAATTCACGTGTTCAAAATCCAAACTCCCTCGAACAGTTACATCTCCAGTAGCCGGGTCTATGTGAAAGTGTGCCAGTACCACAGGCGAGACAAGGCTGTTGAAAGAGTAGGAAATTTCCCCGTTGGAGCCTTCATCCGGGTCAGAAGCATTCAGTCTGATAACGCTGGTACCGTTTTCAGAGTTTTCCAATATTCTCACTTCATACTCGGACTGTTCAAAACTGGGCGCGTTGTCATTCACGTCCAGCACGGTTACCCGCACTTGCATGGAGCCCGTGAGCTCAGGTCTTCCCCCATCTGTGGCCACCAGCAATAAGTTGTGTTCCGGGGTGTCCTCTCTGTCCAAAGGCTTACTTAACACAAGTCTGATATGTGCATCATCATCTCGATTTGTTTTCACATCTAACGCGAAGTATTCACTAGAACTGAGTTTATAGGTCAAGATCGAATTTGAGCCATCATCAACATCAGATGCGCCCTCCAGTGGAAACAAAGAACCTGGCAGTCTCGATTCATAAATCTGCATTCTTTGCTCCTTTACGGGGAAAGCCGGCGCATTGTCATTGATGTCCCTCACCTCCACCTCCACGTGGAACACCTGCAGAGGACGCTCCACCAGCACCTCCAGGTGCACGCTGCACTCCGCGCTGCGCCCGCACAGCTCCTCACGGTCCATCCGAGAATTCACGAACAAGATGCCATTCTGCAGATTCACCTCCAGCAGGTCCGCGCCGCCCCTGGACGCCACCCGGAACAGGCGCGGCACCAGCTCGGCCAGCTGCAGCCCCAGGTCCTGCGCGATGCGGCCCACGAACGTGCCGTGTTTGGCCTCCTCGGGGACCGAGTAGCGCAGCTGGCCGCTCCCTGCCCGCCAGGCTGCAAAGAGCAGAAGCCAGAGCAGCAGAAATCGCGTTCCCAATTTTCCTTCAGATGTCCAAACCATGCCAAATTCGTCTCCTTTCATTTCTATTGGAAGATCTTTCCTCCGAGTGAGTCGAAATGCAGTATGATCCTACTTATTATATTCTGCTTTCATCATGGTGCTTGCAATCGTGGAGAGTGCAACAATGGGAGGGACAGGCTTCGGAAAGGAGCTTGATGTATCTTCATGGTGGACAGCGACATCATGTGGCTTCAAAGGGTAAGAGACGAAATCACAAAACTGGGTGTTTTAAATGTTTTTGATTTATTTCTGTCTTACATGCACCACACATTTTGTGGGTTTTTTCCCCCTATTTTTAAGGGTCCTCTTCATCCCCGTGTGACTTCTTCTAATTTATAGTAACAAATTATCTACCAATTCCTAAGGAAGCAATTTTCCTCTCAATATTTTAAACACTTATGTACACCAGTTAATATATGCATGATCCACATGACTCTTGGAAATTTTAAGTACACAGTGTTCTGCACATTTTTGTCAGCATGAATCTACCCATGTGCACTATGATGTACTTAAGTATTACTGCTGGGGAAAACAGAATTTAAAATAAACCAATATTGTCTACACTTTCTTAAACTTCCTAATTATTGAAGTCTGTATTTTCCTTATAAGCATAAACTCTTGAGGTTTTTAATGTAATAATAGATGAAAGTTTCAGTGCATTTGTCATAATTCTTTACTTAGGTTCAACTTGTGATATTCTTTCCTCTGCAAATGTTTTCGTTCCACACACATCACCCTTTTAAATGTGCACCATTGTGCTTCTCTTCTCATGGTCCTTCAACTGCTCCTCAATATCCTTGCTTGTTTCTGTCCACTCCGGTGTCATACTGTATCCTTTCCCTTTAAGTATTCTCTAGCGCTTCAAGTTTCCAAATGAGATCTTTCTTTAGTTTCTCCCAAACCTATCTCTTCATGCCCACATCCACTCTCTTTATTGTTCTTATCATTGTTACCTATACATGCTGAATTCTTCAAAAATATTTTTAACTAATGTCAAAATAGTTATTCATTTATAATAACTGTATTGTAATGAATAATTTATTCATTCAGTTGTTCACTGCCCTGACATTCACATTGTGCTTAATAATGTTAACATTCTGAATGCTACCCATATTAATTTTTCCTCCTTTGCCCTTATCACCTTTACTCAAAGTGTTCATACTGCAGTTTTCTTTCACGTGCCACCATAATTATGAGTAAAGCTTTCACCGATTTTCAGCAAGCCAAGAGATTCCAAAACACTAGAATCAATCTTAGGTGACTAATAATGTAATCACAAATTTTCAGAGTTATTTTCAGTGATGTCCCATGGAAATCTCATTTTCAAGACTCTAGAAGACAACACAGGCCACTAGTCTTTCTGCTTCCCCATGCGGCCACTGCTCCAGCTGAGGCTAATAATATTTAAATATACCAAAAAGTGCTACCCCATATGCTAAAACTGATCACAAATATCAAGCTTAACTATTTATTCATTCCTAATATCATCAACTCGAAATAATTAAAGTTCTTTCCTGAAGGAAGAGAAATGGAACTTCAAGTAAAACTTAAAATGACACATGGCCACCTCTTACCCACTACAAAATTCTGAACTACATCAAATACTTCCCAACTATGATACACAGCTCCTCTTTGAGAAGCTGTTTTGAAATAATTAACTTGATTCTAGTTACTGTGTGGAGTTTCTGTGTCAGTGGTCTTGGTCAGAGCATTCAAATGCTGCTCAACAACAATTCCAAGACCAGAGGTTTCTCTGCTTCCAAGAAGACAGGCCTCCACAAAAGATGCTGATTTAGGTTTATTCTTGAAATGGTGAATATCTTTCACACACTTTAACCCAAGATGCCTTCTACATTTAATTTCTGCTATTAAGATTAGCTTATTTTAAAATAGCGTATCCGTTTTAGCATTGCAGGTTGTGCCCATTGCAATTAGAGTATTTTCATTCCTCCTTCCAAGTACAAGAATTTAAAACATTGAAAAATTTCATGGAAAATGAATGAACATGAAAAGAAAATCATGCTGGATTTCTTCTAAGAAACAGATTACATCCCCCACCCCCTTTTTTTTAAATAGATCATTCTAATCAAGAAAGATTATGTGGAGGGAAAAAATCAATATAGGTACAAACAATACCCTCTCTCAGAAAAGAAAAAATGTACTGATAACATAAATGCACAAATCTATATTGCAAAACACACTAATTTTATACAAGTTGGCATTTTTTTTTTTACCACAAATGTAGAAATGCTTTCTATCATTTACCCAAAGTAACCTCAGGTCTTAAAAATATCCATGTTCTGTACCAAAGGCTACTGACAAGGACTTGCGAGAATAAAAAATAATACAACAGAATAAGGGAGCAATTATTTTCTCATTGGTACTATGCAATATTTGTCACTTGCTAAATCCATATTTTTGCCAAAATATAAAATTCACTTTGGCAGGAAGAAACCCCATCCACTGCTTACACAAATGCACAGCTTTGTTATAAACAAAATGATTTTTTAAAAAATGGAATTCAAGAGAAGTTTACATCAGTCACGTATCTAAATTTCTTTTTAATCTAAAAATGAAAAGGAATAGCATATAGTATAATACTCTAATCAAAGTAGGCTAGAACTTTCACTGTGAGGTCACAATAGTCACTAATAAAATATAAATTGAGAAATGCACGAAATACAGGGAAATGGATTATTCCAAGAAATTTCAATCTTAAAGCAAATTGGGGCAGGGCATGGTGGCCTAGTGCCTTACGTCCTCGCCTTGAACACTCAGGATCCCATATGGACGCCAGTTCCAATCCCAGTAGACCCGCTTCCCATCCAACTCCCTGCTTGTGGCCTGGGAAAGCAGTTGAGGACGGCTCAAAGCCTTGGAACTCTGCACCCTCATGGGATCTGAAAGAGCTCTTAGCTCCTGGCTTCCGATCGGCGCAGCTCCAGCCTTTGCAGTCATTTGGGGAGTGAATCATCAGACAAAGATCTTCCTCTGACTCTCCTTTCTATATATATCTGATTTTGCAACAATAACAAATAAAACCTTAAAAAAGATAAGAGCAAATAAATAATATATCAGAACTATGTAAAACTGTAAATGTAGGTAAATAATAAAGCTCATTAAATAATGAGAAATCATCATGACTGAATCATACTCAATTGAAAAGAGCAAGATTAAATGCAATGCTAATAACTGATATTGAACAGCAAATGAAAATATATTTGCATATAAAATCTCTAGAAGGAAAATCAAGAAGTGAAATTGTCTAGATATTAAATATCTGTGATGATGATACAAGGGAAATATTAACTGTTCAAATTTATTGTATTAAAATTTTAAATCATGGTGCTTCATTTCTTTCTCAATAACCATTAAAACAAAGACATTAACTTTTAAATTACACCTGTCAAATGCATTAGGAGCATGCAAGGCCAATTGTTTAGACAAAGTTGAAATATGACAGAAAATGTAAGGGCAGTAAAAAGTTAACAGATGGGGGGAGGGAATTTGGAGAAGGGACATGGGGAATCACAGAGCTATCATAAAATCAAAAAATAAGAGGACCCAGTGCAGTAACCTAGAAGCTAAAGTCCTCACTTTGAATGGCCAGGATCCCATATGGGCACTGAGTTTGTGTCCCTGTGGCCCCGCTTCCCACCCAGCTCCCTACTTCTAGCCTGGAAAAACAGTGCAGCACAGCGCAAAGCCTTAGGATCCTGCATCCCTGTGGAAGACCCAGAAGCAGCTTCTAGCTCCTGGCTTCTGATCACCTTACCCCGGCTGTGGTGGCCATTTGGGGAGAATGGTCGGAAGGAATATTTTACTCTCTTGTCTCTCCTCTGTGAATATCTGATGTTCAATAAAAAAAATCTTTTTCAAAACTTTCTAAAAATAAAAAATGAAAATAAATTATTTTTTTAAAGTTAACTGACAGAAGAAACAACAAAAAGTAAACCTGATGGACTCATGAAAAATATGTTCATGTAATCACAAAATGAAATGTATTGGGGAGCCAGTCAACTACTCCACTTCCTTTTTAGGTCTTTCTGAACGTGCCTGGGAGACAGTACTGGTCAAATGCAAGAGTTCCAAACACTTGGTGGTAGACTCAGATGATAATATAGGCTTTATACCCGTTTCTCCCTCTCAACTATTGTGTTTCAAATAGATAAATCTTCACTCATTTGTGTACTAAAATTTCTGGAAATTCGAACAAGGTTTATATTGAATATAGAGTTAAAATTATTTTTTTCACAAAAAAAAGTATTGACCTCAGTAAAAAACACATATGAGAGGTGCTTACTGCAAATCAATTATTTCCGACACATTTCAGTAGAATACCAAACTAAATAAATTTTAATAAAATCAATATATTAAAAGCAAACTGGAAAAAAAAGGTGCGACAATTATACATTATCCACCTTTTTAAAAACAATAAAGATGAAACTAAGGTATATTTAACACCAATAAATTAGAAGCAAATTGCTGTGAATAAGAATTTAAAAACTCACGTTGTCATTGTCGGTGGAGGTGGGACCATGAGGAAGGCTGGGGCTGAAGGCCATGAGGTCGGCCTTGGGCGGGCCCTCCCCAGAGCACACCCGCTGCCGCCTCCGCTGCGAGCACGACCAGCTCCCCACCGCGCTCGAGCACACCAGCGCCGCCGCCGCAGCCGCCGCCGGACCCGACACGCACGCGCCCTCCGACGCCGCACCCGACGACCACCGCGCCGCCGCCCACACCAACAGCGTCAGCACCAGCAGGCTCGACACCGCGCAGATCGCCACCACCAGGTACACGTTCACGTCCACCAGCGACGACGCACCACCCAGCGCGCCCGCCGAGGCCGAGGCCGAGGCCGAGGCGCCAGCCGCCACCGATGCCCGCGACCACGACGGCGACGCCTGACCGCCGTCCACCAGCGACACCAGCACCGTGGCCGTGGCCGTGAGCGCCGGCTCGCCGTGGTCCCGCACCAGCACCACCAGCCGCTGCCGCGGAGCGTCCAGCTCGTCCAGGGCGCGCGTCGTGCTGATCTCGCCCGTGTACAGGCCCACGCGGAACGGGCAGCGCGCGCCGCCCGCAGGCGCCGCCTGCAGCTCGAACCACAGCCACGCGTTGTAGCCCGCGTCCAAGTCCACCGCGCGCACCTTGGTCACCACGTGGCCCGCGCCCGCCGACCGCGGCACCAGCTCGCTCGCAGCCACCGCCGCCCCCGCAGGCCCGCCCGAGCCGCGCGCCAGCAGCCAGGGCGCGTTGTCGTTCTCGTCCAGCACGAACACCTGCAGCGTCACGTTGCTGCCCAGCGGCGGCGCGCCCGCGTCGCGCGCGCTCACCTCCACGCGCAGCACCTCCAGCTCCTCGTGGTCCAGCGGCTGCAGCGCGTACACGCGGCCGCTCTCGCCGTGCACAGACACGTAGCTCGACAGCGCGCGCCCGCCCACGCGACGCTCCACCAGCGAGTACGACACGCGCGCGTTCTCCTGCGCGTCCGCGTCGTGCGCCGTCACCGTGAAGATGTGGCAGCCCGGCGCGTTGTTCTCCTTCACGAACACCGTGTACTCGGCCTGCGCGAACTGCGGCGCGTTGTCGTTCACGTCGGCCACCTCCACCCGCACGCTGGCGCTGGCCCAGCGCGGGGGCGAGCCCGCGTCGCGCGCTCTCACCACCACGTCGTAGCCAGACACGCTCTCGCGGTCCAGGCCGCTGTCCAGCACCAGCGAGTAGTGGTTCTTGTAGGTGGACACCAGCTTGAAGGGCACGTGGGGCTCGAGGGAGCAGGTGACCTGTCCGTTTGGGCCGGAGTCGCGGTCGGACACGCTGATGAGGGCGATGACTGTGCCCAGTGGGGCGTCCTCCTTGACAGGCAATGACAAGGATGTCAACACATCTCAGGCACATTGTCATTTGTATCCAGAACTTTCACTAAAACTGTGCAGTGGCCCGCCATTGGAGGGTGACCTTTGTCTGTCGCGTCAACAGTATTTTGTACGAATTCACGTGTTCAAAATCCAAACTCCCTCGAACAGTTTACATCTCCAGTAGCCGGTCTATGTGAAAGTGTGCCAGTACCACAGGCGAGACAAGGCTGTTGAAAGAGTAGGAAATTTCCTTCGTTGGAGCCTTCATCCGGGTCAGAAGCATTCAGTCTGATAACGCTGGTACCGTTTTCAGAGTTTTCCAATATTCTCACTTCATACTCGGACTGTTCGAAACTGGGCGCGTTGTCATTCACGTCCAGCACGGTTACCCGCACTTGCATGGAGCCCGTGAGCTCAGGTCTTCCCCCATCTGTGGCCACCAGCAATAAGTTGTGTTCCGGGGTGTCCTCTCTGTCCAAAGGCTTCTTAACACAAGCTCTGAATTGTTCCTTCATCTCGATTTGTTTTAACATCTAAGGCGAAGTATTCACTGGAACTGAGTTTATAGTTCAGATCGAATTTGAGCCCATCATCAGCATCCGATGCGCCCTCCAGTGGAAACGAAGATCCTGGCAGTCCTAGACTCGATAAATCTGCACTTTTGTTCTTTGGCAGAGAACACGGGCGCATTGTCATTGATGTCCCTCACCTCCACCTCCACGTGGAACACCTGCAGAGGACGCTCCACCAGCACCTCCAGGTGCACGCTGCACTCCGCGCTGCGCCCGCACAGCTCCTCACGGTCCATCCGAGAATTCACGAACAAGATGCCATTCTGCAGATTCACCTCCAGCAGGTCCGCGCCGCCCCTGGACGCCACCCGGAACAGGCGCGGCACCAGCTCGGCCAGCTGCAGCCCCAGGTCCTGCGCGATGCGGCCCACGAACGTGCCGTGTTTGGCTTCCTCGGGGACCGAGTAGCGCAGCTGGCCGCTCCCTGCCCGCCAGGCTGTGAGCAGCAGAAGCCAGAGCAGCAGAAATCGCGTTCCCAGTTTTCCTTCAGATGTCCAAACCATGCCAAATTCGTCTCCTTTCATTTCTATTGGAAGATCTTTCCTCCGAGTGAGTCGAAATGCAGTATGATCCTACTTATTATATTCTGCTTTCATCATGGTGCTTGCAATCGTGGAGAGTGCAACAATGGGAGGGACAGGCTTTGGAAAGGAGCTTGATGTATCTTCATGGTGGACAGCGACATCATGTGGCTTCAAAGGGTAAGAGACGAAATCACAAAACTGGGTGTTTTAAATGTTTTTGATTTATTTCTGTCTTACATGCACCACACATTTTGTGGGTTTTTTCCCCCTATTTTTAAGGGTCCTCTTCATCCCCGTGTGACTTCTTCTAATTTATAGTAACAAATTATCTACCAATTCCTAAGGAAGCAATTTTCCTCTCAATATTTTAAACACTTATGTACACCAGTTAATATATGCATGATCCACATGACTCTTGGAAATTTTAAGTACACAGTGTTCTGCACATTTTTGTCAGCATGAATCTACCCATGTGCACTATGATGTACTTAAGTATTACTGCTGGGGAAAACAGAATTTAAAATAAACCAATATTGTCTACACTTTCTTAAACTTCCTAATTATTGAAGTCTGTATTTTCCTTATAAGCATAAACTCTTGAGGTTTTTAATGTAATAATAGATGAAAGTTTCAGTGCATTTGTCATAATTCTTTACTTAGGTTCAACTTGTGATATTCTTTCCTCTGCAAATGTTTTCGTTCCACACACATCACCCTTTTAAATGTGCACCATTGTGCTTCTCTTCTCATGGTCCTTCAACTGCTCCTCAATATCCTTGCTTGTTTCTGTCCACTCCGGTGTCATACTGTATCCTTTCCCTTTAAGTATTCTCTAGCGCTTCAAGTTTCCAAATGAGATCTTTCTTTAGTTTCTCCCAAACCTATCTCTTCATGCCCACATCCACTCTCTTTATTGTTCTTATCATTGTTACCTATACATGCTGAATTCTTCAAAAATATTTTTAACTAATGTCAAAATAGTTATTCATAATAACTGTATTGTAATGAATAATTTATTCATTCAGTTATTCACTGCCGTGACATTCACATTGTGCTTAATAATGTTAACATTCTGAATGCTACCCATATTAATTTTTCCTCCTTTGCCCTTATCACCTTTACTCAAAGTGTTCATACTGCAGTTTTCTTTCACGTGCCACCATAATTATGAGTAAAGCTTTCACCGATTTTCAGCAAGCCAAGAGATTCCAAAACACTAGAATCAATCTTAGGTGACTAATAATGTAATCACAAATTTTCAGAGTTATTTTCAGTGATGTCCCATGGAAATCTCATTTTCAAGACTCTAGAAGACAACACAGGCCACGAGTCTTTCTGCTTCCCCATGCGGCCACTGCTCCAGCTGAGGCTAATAATATTTAAATATACCAAAAAGTGCTACCCCATATGCTAAAACTGATCACAAGTATCAAGCTTAACTATTTATTCATTCCTAATATCATCAACTCGAAATAATTAAAGTTCTTTCCTGAAGGAAGAGAAATGGAACTTCAAGTAAAACTTAAAATGACACATGGCCACCTCTTACCCACTACAAAATTCTGAACTACATCAAATACTTCCCAACTATGATACACAGCTCCTCTTTGAGAAGCTGTTTTGAAATAATTAACTTGATTCTAGTTACTGTGTGGAGTTTCTGTGTCAGTGGTCTTGGTCAGAGCATTCAAATGCTGCTCAACAACAATTCCAAGACCAGAGGTTTCTCTGCTTCCAAGAAGACAGGCCTCCACAAAAGATGCTGATTTAGGTTTATTCTTGAAATGGTGAATATCTTTCACACACTTTAACCCAAGATGCCTTCTACATTTAATTTCTGCTATTAAGATTAGCTTATTTTAAAATAGCGTATCCGTTTTAGCATTGCAGGTTGTGCCCATTGCAATTAGAGTATTTTCATTCCTCCTTCCAAGTACAAGAATTTAAAACATTGAAAAATTTCATGGAAAATGAATGAACATGAAAAGAAAATCATGCTGGATTTCTTCTAAGAAACAGATTACATCCCCAACCCCCTTTTTTAAAATAGATCATTCTAATCAAGAAAGATTATGTGGAGGGAAAAAATCAATATAGGTACAAACAATACCCTCTCTCAGAAAAGAAACAATGTACTGATAACATAAATGCACAAATCTATATTGCAAAACACACTAATTTTATACAAGTTGGCATTTTTTTTTTTTACCACAAATGTAGAAATGCTTTCTATCATTTACCCAAAGTAACCTCAGGTCTTAAAAATATCCATGTTCTGTACCAAAGGCTACTGACAAGGACTTGCGAGAATAAAAAATAATACAACAGAATAAGGGAGCAATTATTTTCTCATTGGTACTATGCAATATTTGTCACTTGCTAAATCCATATTTTTGCCAAAATATAAAATTCACTTTGGCAGGAAGAAACCCCATCCACTGCTTACACAAATGCACAGCTTTGTTATAAACAAAATGATTTTTTTAAAAATGGAATTCAAGAGAAGTTTACATCAGTCACGTATCTAAATTTCTTTTTAATCTAAAAATGAAAAGGAATAGCATATAGTATAATACTCTAATCAAAGTAGGCTAGAACTTTCACTGTGAGGTCACAATAGTCACTAATAAAATATAAATTGAGAAATGCATGAAATACAGGGAAATGGATTATTCCAAGAAATTTCAATCTTAAAGCAAATTGGGGCAGGGCATGGTGGCCTAGTGCCTTACGTCCTCGCCTTGAACACTCAGGATCCCATATGGACGCCAGTTCCAATCCCAGTAGACCCGCTTCCCATCCAACTCCCTGCTTGTGGCCTGGGAAAGCAGTTGAGGACGGCTCAAAGCCTTGGAACTCTGCACCCTCATGGGATCTGAAAGAGCTCTTAGCTCCTGGCTTCCGATCGGCGCAGCTCCAGCCTTTGCAGTCATTTGGGGAGTGAATCATCAGACAAAGATCTTCCTCTGACTCTCCTTTCTATATATATCTGATTTTGCAACAATAACAAATAAAACCTTAAAAAAGATAAGAGCAAATAAATAATATATCAGAACTATGTAAAACTGTAAATGTAGGTAAATAATAAAGCTCATTAAATAATGAGAAATCATCATGACTGAATCATACTCAATTGAAAAGAGCAAGATTAAATGCAATGCTAATAACTGATATTGAACAGCAAATGAAAATATATTTGCATATAAAATCTCTAGAAGGAAAATCAAGAAGTGAAATTGTCTAGATATTAAATATCTGTGATGATGATACAAGGGAAATATTAACTGTTCAAATTTATTGTATTAAAATTTTAAATCATGGTGCTTCATTTCTTTCTCAATAACCATTAAAACAAAGACATTAACTTTTAAATTACACCTGTCAAATGCATTAGGAGCATGCAAGGCCAATTGTTTAGACAAAGTTGAAATATGACAGAAAATGTAAGGGCAGTAAAAAGTTAACAGATGGGGGGAGGGAATTTGGAGAAGGGACATGGGGAATCACAGAGCTATCATAAAATCAAAAAATAAGAGGACCCAGTGCAGTAACCTAGAAGCTAAAGTCCTCACTTTGAATGGCCAGGATCCCATATGGGCACTGAGTTTGTGTCCCTGTGGCCCTGCTTCCCACCCAGCTCCCTACTTCTAGCCTGGAAAAACAGTGCAGCACAGCGCAAAGCCTTAGGATCCTGCATCCCTGTGGAAGACCCAGAAGCAGCTTCTAGCTCCTGGCTTCTGATCACCTTACCCCGGCTGTGGTGGCCATTTGGGGAGAATGGTCGGAAGGAATATTTTACTCTCTTGTCTCTCCTCTGTGAATATCTGATGTTCAATAAAAAAAAATCTTTTTCAAAACTTTCTAAAAATAAAAAATGAAAATAAATTATTTTTTTAAAGTTAACTGACAGAAGAAACAACAAAAAGTAAACCTGATGGACTCATGAAAAATATGTTCATGTAATCACAAAATGAAATGTATTGGGGAGCCAGTCAACTACTCCACTTCCTTTTTAGGTCTTTCTGAACGTGCCTGGGAGACAGTACTGGTCAAATGCAAGAGTTCCAAACACTTGGTGGTAGACTCAGATGATAATATAGGCTTTATACCCTTTTCTCCCTCTCAACTATTGTGTTTCAAATAGATAAATCTTCACTCATTTGTGTACTAAAATTTCTGGAAATTCGAACAAGGTTTATATTGAATATAGAGTTAAAATTATTTTTTTCACAAAAAAAAGTATTGACCTCAGTAAAAAACACATATGAGAGGTGCTTACTGCAAATCAATTATTTCCGACACATTTCAGTAGAATACCAAACTAAATAAATTTTAATAAAATCAATATATTAAAAGCAAACTGGAAAAAAAAGGTGCGACAATTATACATTATCCACCTTTTTAAAAACAATAAAGATGAAACTAAGGTATATTTAACACCAATAAATTAGAAGCAAATTGCTGTGAATAAGAATTTAAAAACTCACGTTGTCATTGTCGGTGGAGGTGGGACCATGAGGAAGGCTGGGGCTGAAGGCCATGAGGTCGGCCTTGGGCGGGCCCTCCCCAGAGCACACCCGCTGCCGCCTCCGCTGCGAGCACGACCAGCTCCCCACCGCGCTCGAGCACACCAGCGCCGCCGCCGCAGCCGCCGCCGGACCCGACACGCACGCGCCCTCCGACGCCGCACCCGACGACCACCGCGCCGCCGCCCACACCAACAGCGTCAGCACCAGCAGGCTCGACACCGCGCAGATCGCCACCACCAGGTACACGTTCACGTCCACCAGCGACGACGCACCACCCAGCGCGCCCGCCGAGGCCGAGGCCGAGGCGCCAGCCGCCACCGATGCCCGCGACCACGACGGCGACGCCTGACCGCCGTCCACCAGCGACACCAGCACCGTGGCCGTGGCCGTGAGCGCCGGCTCGCCGTGGTCCCGCACCAGCACCACCAGCCGCTGCCGCGGAGCGTCCAGCTCGTCCAGGGCGCGCGTCGTGCTGATCTCGCCCGTGTACAGGCCCACGCGGAACGGGCAGCGCGCGCCGCCCGCAGGCGCCGCCTGCAGCTCGAACCACAGCCACGCGTTGTAGCCCGCGTCCAAGTCCACCGCGCGCACCTTGGTCACCACGTGGCCCGCGCCCGCCGACCGCGGCACCAGCTCGCTCGCAGCCACCGCCGCCCCCGCAGGCCCGCCCGAGCCGCGCGCCAGCAGCCAGGGCGCGTTGTCGTTCTCGTCCAGCACGAACACCTGCAGCGTCACGTTGCTGCCCAGCGGCGGCGCGCCCGCGTCGCGCGCGCTCACCTCCACGCGCAGCACCTCCAGCTCCTCGTGGTCCAGCGGCTGCAGCGCGTACACGCGGCCGCTCTCGCCGTGCACAGACACGTAGCTCGACAGCGCGCGCCCGCCCACGCGACGCTCCACCAGCGAGTACGACACGCGCGCGTTCTCCTGCGCGTCCGCGTCGTGCGCCGTCACCGTGAAGATGTGGCAGCCCGGCGCGTTGTTCTCCTTCACGAACACCGTGTACTCGGCCTGCGCGAACTGCGGCGCGTTGTCGTTCACGTCGGCCACCTCCACCCGCACGCTGGCGCTGGCCCAGCGCGGGGGCGAGCCCGCGTCGCGCGCTCTCACCACCACGTCGTAGCCAGACACGCTCTCGCGGTCCAGGCCGCTGTCCAGCACCAGCGAGTAGTGGTTCTTGTAGGTGGACACCAGCTTGAAGGGCACGTGGGGCTCGAGGGAGCAGGTGACCTGTCCGTTTGGGCCGGAGTCGCGGTCGGACACGCTGATGAGGGCGATGACTGTGCCCAGTGGGGCGTCCTCCTTGACAGGCAGGAAAAGTGAGGTGATGGTCAGTTCCGGAGTGTTGTCATTCACGTCCAGCAGTTTCACTATTACTTTGCAATGTCCAGTCAGGGGAAATGCACTTCTATCCACAGCATCAACATTAATTTCATACAAATTGTCCTCTTCATAGTCCAAGTGTCCCCTCACTCTTATTTCACCACTCTCAGAATTAATTACAAACTTAGATTTTACTTCCTCAATCACAAGGTTACTAATGAAATAGTCAATTTCCTTATTGATGCCTTCATCTGCATCTGAGGCGTTTAGTTTAATCACTAATGTTCCATTGGGAGTATTTTCCAACAGCCTGACGTTATAAACAGATTTATCGAATTCTGGAGCGTTGTCATTGGCATCCAGCACACTGACCAATAACTGAACGGTTCCTGTGAGTTCGGGTCTCCCTCCATCCACTGCAGTCAGTAATAAACGATGTTCTTGGGTTTCTTCTCTATCTAAAGGTTTCTTCAACACCAGCTTTAACACGTTGGTCCCTTCTTCATTCGATTTAACATCCAAGTCAAAATACTCATTGGAGTTTAGTTTGTACCTCAGCTCTGCATTGGCTCCGATATCCAAGTCCGACGCGCCCTCCACTGGAAACTGAGAATCCGGCAGCCTTGACTCTAAAATAAACAATGTCTGTTCTGGCCTGGAGAACGCGGGCGCATTGTCATTGATGTCCCTCACCTCCACCTCCACGTGGAACACCTGCAGAGGACGCTCCACCAGCACCTCCAGGTGCACGCTGCACTCCGCGCTGCGCCCGCACAGCTCCTCACGGTCCATCCGAGAATTCACGAACAAGATGCCATTCTGCAGATTCACCTCCAGCAGGTCCGCGCCGCCCCTGGACGCCACCCGGAACAGGCGCGGCACCAGCTCGGCCAGCTGCAGCCCCAGGTCCTGCGCGATGCGGCCCACGAACGTGCCGTGTTTGGCCTCCTCGGGGACCGAGTAGCGCAGCTGGCCGCTCCCTGCCCGCCAGGCTGCAAAGAGCAGCAGAAGCCAGAGCAGCAGGCGCGGAGCTTCAGAACCTGCTCTGTGAAAATACAGCATCGCCACCTTGTCCCAATTCTTAAAGCGCTACTGCATCGACACACTGTATCATTTGCATTTGAATTCTTAATTCTCAATGTTTAAGTACATCTTTTATTCGCTCACCTTTCGGAGCTTCTGAAGCCGAGTCCAAAATGGCAGGCGCTTTTATTCCAAAGGACAGCAAACTATTCTTGACGTTGAGAGGCGTGCTGGGAAAGAAATTTTTGGTGTCTAGCGACACCATGTGGCCGAATGGGTGTTTTACCTTGTTTCCCTTTAATTCTATTTAGCAACTATTTTCCAACTTCAGAAACATGATTCTTATGATCCCTTATACCCTCATCTCTATTTAAAACACATAACTTAAATCTCTTACATCAGTGTAAGTGCGTCATTTAAACCCAAAGCCTCTGAACTCACAAAATTCCAATCCTTACTAGGATGAGTTTTATTATTCTCTTTTATATGAGGAATGTCTTTCCATCCCTACATGGGCAAAAAAAAATTATAGTGCTTGCTAAGTGGTTTTTTTTGCTCATCTAATTTCACCTTGATGAAAATCGATTTGTCTATGACATCTACATTTTGTTTACATAAACTACAAAAACGAGATATTAATTTCCTAGAAACCAAAAGCTTGGTAAAAGATTTTTGGAAAATATCTTGACACTGTTTCCAAATTGGAAACATTTAGGAAGCATTTCTTCAAATTTTTGTTGCTGTGTATCTTTGTTCTAATACTGTAAGTGAAATCCTACTGCTGTCTATAGAATGTGGTACATCACAAAATGTCTAAGTGCTGATATAAATAATCATGTGAAAAAGAATATCATTTTATTAACCAGGCTATTTAATCATTTCCAGTGCCTTTCAATCTTGCAATGCATGGTATTATTTGTATTTAACTCGTAAATACAGAAATCTTCAGCAATCTTTGGCTTTAAAAAAAAGCCAAAAGAAAATGTCAATAACTTTTCCATTGAAGAAGTATTTCACATTCTTCTAATAAAAAACTCTCTATAATTCCTAAAATATTCCAGTATCTTCCTTACCTCTGATAATATGGGCCAAAACATCAACAAATTTATACTGGGTACTTTTCCAGTTAAAATACAGATTAAAAGTAATAAATTGCCAGAAAACGAAAAATAATTAAAATTCACTTTGTTTCAGTATTCAGGATTGTAAGGTAAAGAAATAAGATAATAATGTCACAAACTGGATTCTTATATACAATTGAAAAATGTAATAATCATTGCCTTTGTGTTTTGTAGGATTCTAATATATCTCATAATTCCTATGCACCCCCCAATTTGGGGTTATTTAAACATTAATCACTTACAACTATTTGCCCATCTGTTATAATGTGATAATTTTTAATTATTTTAATACACAGTGACTGAAAAACAAAGAAGATGATAATATTTTGATAATAACATCAGCTGATACACCTACTTTCTGGTATAAAACAATTATTTTTCTGAGCTCTAGGGCTATAGTATAACTTATAGCACCAAGACACACAAAACAAATGAAGATTCTTTTGTAAGAATATTGGATGTGAGGGCAATCTGGCTGCGACATCTGTCACCCCATTGATCCCCAGGGTTGATTTGGCCGATCTAGCTAGTAAGGCGGGTGTCCCTCCCTCACCGCTCTATGTGCGTCCCTCCCGAAACCGGTCTTCGGTCAAGGGTATATGAGTAGCTGCGCTCCCCTGCTAGAACCTCCAAACAACCTCTCAAGAATATTAAATATTGGGTCCAGCACGGTGGACAAGTAGTCAAAGTCCTCACCTTGAATGCCCTGGGATCCCTTATGGGTGTTGGTTTTAATCCTGGCACCTCTACTTCCCACCCAGCTCCCTGCTTGTGGCCCAGCAAAGCAGTTGAGGACAGCCCAAAGCCTTGGGACCCTGCACCCTTGTGGGAGACCTGGAGGAAGTTCCGGGCTCCAGGCTTCGGATCAGGATCGGCACAGTACCAGCCAGCCGTTGCATTCACTTGGGGAGTGAATCATTGAATGGAAGATCTTCCTCTTTGTCTCTCCTCCTCTCTGTATATCTGACCTTGCAATAGAAATAAATAAATCTTGTAAAAATAATAATAAATAATCACTTCTATCTGAGCTTCTTCCGGGTCTCTCACATGGGTGCAGAGTCCAAGGCTTTGGGTTATCCTTGACTGCTTTCCCAGGCCCCAAGTAGGGAGCTGGATGGCAGGTGGGGCCACCAGGACATGAACCCGCGGCCATATAAAATTCTGACACATGCAAGGTGAGGATTCTAGCCACTAGGCTATCACACTGGGCCCAGTTTTAACAATTTTAAAATTAAAATAATACTAAATATATTTTCTGAACATACTGGAATGAAACTAGGTGTCACTCAGAAGAGGAATACTAAACTATACAAATATGAGGAAATTAAACATCAAACTTTTGAACAACCAATAAGCCAAAGAGAACGTAGAAAATATATCAAGATAAATAAAAATAAAGTCAAAGGAAAACAAAACTTACAGAATGCAACAAAAAAGTAAAGAAATAAGTTTATACTGAAAAATATCTGCATTAAAAAGACTTCAAATATACAAACTAGTTATTCCTTAAAGAACTAGAAGAAAATAACTAAAAGAGCCAAGGCAAAAGAAATAAATAAATGTTAAAGAATAAATAAAATACAAAAGAGAAAAATAACGAGAAAAAATAAACAAAAAATTTTACCAATCAACAAAATCAACAGGCCCTTAGACAAAACAGAGAAGACACAAAGAAATAAAACCAAATAAATCAGTGGAGTCAATACTGCAAAAGGAGCATAATTAGTGAAGTTACAGAATAAGTATTATGAAACAACAATGAACAATTATAAGCTAACAAATTATGTAATCTGGGCCTGGCGGTGTGCCCTAGTGGCTAAAGTCCTCACTTTGAACGCACCAGGATCCCATATGGTCGCTGGTTCTAATCCTGGCAGCTCCACTTCCTCTCTATCTCTCCTCCTCTCTGTATATCTGACTTTGTAATAACAATAAAATAAATCTTTTTTTAAAATTATGTAATCTAGAAAAATTGATAAATTATTGGAAATAAACAATGTATAAAGGTTGAACCTGAACAACTTGTAATTACTGAAGAGATTGTACAGGTAAAAACAAATAAGCTCTACACTCATGCATACAAACACACATGCACATACACACACATCAGATGCTTTACTAGAGAATTCTACTGAACATGTAGGGAAGAAAAATACCTAAAAGTTTCAAAAAGTTAAATGTTGAGTACTCAAAAGCATCTTTAAGGATCCAAAAAAATATATATAACAGGATTTTTTATTGGAAAGGTAGATTTATACAGAGGGGAGACAGAAGGAATAAACTTCCATCCACTGGTTCATTCCGCAAATGGCCACAATAGCTGGAGCTGAACCAATCCAAAAAAGAAGGAACTTATACCAGGTCTCCATTGCAGATGCAGGGTCCCAAGGCTTTGGGTCATCCTCCAAAGCTTTCCAGGGGGCTCCATGGGAAGTGAAAAAAACAGGGAAACAAACCAGCCAGAGATTGGGAAAGGAGAATTACAACGGAACGATCGTGCCAAGCCCAAAAAGACAAAGTTGCCAAAATTGCCAGAAGAAAAAATCAATAACAACAAAATGAAAGCACAACATTATGGCAATATAGGAAGGAAATACAGGGTTGTGTGTGTGTGTGTTTTTAACAAATAGGAAGTCATAGAGCCAATGAAAATAGAAGGATACTCCTAATCATTTAAGTTGCAGAAAAAGAGGTATGGAAACATAAGTCAGACCCAAAAAATGGGAAATATGGAAGTCCTTAAGTCACAGAAACAATAACAACCACTCATACAGCTGTAAACAAGTAAAATGCCTAAGAAAACTGGTTCTAAAGCTAAGTATATTCACTTATGTCATGTACACAATGCAAAATTAGGAGTAAATCTGTGCGTAAATGCAGAATTCGTTTATGAACTAGATATTATTTCAACTGATATTTAACGTCACTGGCCAAAACTCTTAAACACAAGAAAAATAACTTGCAGTATATTAAACAAAATTAAAACAGAATTAAGTAATTACAAATAAGAGTAAGCAATGAGGAGAGAAAAAAGATGCAGAAACAAATGCACATGCAACGCAGTTTGTGTAATTCTCTTTAAAGTCAGAAAACATGCCAGGTAAACCAAAATTATAAAAGTCAAACGTGCAGACAGACTTAAAAAGAAATTAAAAAAAAATCAGAAAGCAGAGGAAATGTTGAACGGCATGAAGGTTGATAAAAAGGTTAGCAGTTTTATACAGCTGACAGATCCTATGATATCCATGCATCTTTTCCTTTCTGACTACTATTTATACTAAAAGGTTTTCGTCCAAGTAAACTGTGTTTAAACATAACCTGTATTGATCCATTCAACATAAACTGCCTTAAAAACCTGCAGTATTACGAACCTCTATTAAATAATGCAACACTGAACGAGGGAAAAGACACACCTGATTTTCTAAAAGATCATACTAAACGACATTTGAAAAAACAGACATCGAGAATTACAAGCCTCCCCAAAAAGAGTCAGAGATACTCAACTACGAAGATTAGAGAAAAGCACCTTAAGGTGACATTAGACACAAATTCCGTCAACTAACCTTTGCATTGGAATCCTCAGTTCCCGGATGCTGAACTTCTTTCTCTCCAGACTCAGGTAAACAAGGGCTGAAGGCCATGAGGTCGGCCTTGGGCGGGCCCTCCCCAGAGCACACCCGCTGCCGCCTCCGCTGCGAGCACGACCAGCTCCCCACCGCGCTCGAGCACACCAGCGCCGCCGCCGCAGCCGCCGCCGGACCCGACACGCACGCGCCCTCCGACGCCGCACCCGACGACCACCGCGCCGCCGCCCACACCAACAGCGTCAGCACCAGCAGGCTCGACACCGCGCAGATCGCCACCACCAGGTACACGTTCACGTCCACCAGCGACGACGCACCACCCAGCGCGCCCGCCGAGGCCGAGGCCGAGGCCGAGGCGCCAGCCGCCACCGATGCCCGCGACCACGACGGCGACGCCTGACCGCCGTCCACCAGCGACACCAGCACCGTGGCCGTGGCCGTGAGCGCCGGCTCGCCGTGGTCCCGCACCAGCACCACCAGCCGCTGCCGCGGAGCGTCCAGCTCGTCCAGGGCGCGCGTCGTGCTGATCTCGCCCGTGTACAGGCCCACGCGGAACGGGCAGCGCGCGCCGCCCGCAGGCGCCGCCTGCAGCTCGAACCACAGCCACGCGTTGTAGCCCGCGTCCAAGTCCACCGCGCGCACCTTGGTCACCACGTGGCCCGCGCCCGCCGACCGCGGCACCAGCTCGCTCGCAGCCACCGCCGCCCCCGCAGGCCCGCCCGAGCCGCGCGCCAGCAGCCAGGGCGCGTTGTCGTTCTCGTCCAGCACGAACACCTGCAGCGTCACGTTGCTGCCCAGCGGCGGCGCGCCCGCGTCGCGCGCGCTCACCTCCACGCGCAGCACCTCCAGCTCCTCGTGGTCCAGCGGCTGCAGCGCGTACACGCGGCCGCTCTCGCCGTGCACAGACACGTAGCTCGACAGCGCGCGCCCGCCCACGCGACGCTCCACCAGCGAGTACGACACGCGCGCGTTCTCCTGCGCGTCCGCGTCGTGCGCCGTCACCGTGAAGATGTGGCAGCCCGGCGCGTTGTTCTCCTTCACGAACACCGTGTACTCGGCCTGCGCGAACTGTGGCGCGTTGTCGTTCACGTCGGCCACCTCCACCCGCACGCTGGCGCTGGCCCAGCGCGGGGGCGAGCCCGCGTCGCGCGCTCTCACCACCACGTCGTAGCCAGACACGCTCTCGCGGTCCAGGCCGCTGTCCAGCACCAGCGAGTAGTGGTTCTTGTAGGTGGACACCAGCTTGAAGGGCACGTGGGGCTCGAGGGAGCAGGTGACCTGTCCGTTTGGGCCGGAGTCGCGGTCGGACACGCTGATGAGGGCGATGACTGTGCCCAGTGGGGCGTCCTCTTTGATGGGGAGTGTCATTGACTTGAATTCCAACTCAGGAGCATTATCGTTGATGTCGTCTATTTCCACAATGATTCTGCAATGACCAGAGAGTGGAGGCTGTCCTTTGTCTGTGCCCTCCACAAGAATTTCAAAGGATCTGTTTTCCTCATAATCTATAGTTCCTTTTACTACGATTTTCCCAGTATTTGGGTCTATGTGGAACCTCGACTTCACATCTTCTGAAATATCGGGTGAGAATGAATAAATAACGTTCCCATTTGATCCTTCGTCTGAGTCTGATGCGTTAAGTTGAATAATCAAGGTCTCTTTGGGAACATTTTCTGGTAATTTAACCACGTAGAGGTCTCTGTCGAAAATCGGGGCATTGTCATTAGCATCCAAGATTGTGATGACCAACTCAACGGTGCCGGTCAGCTCCGGCTTGCCCCCATCAGCAACAGTTAACACTAAAAAAATTTCCGGAGTTTCCTCTCGATCTAAGGGTTTGAGTAATACAAGCCCAAGACCGTGCATTCGCTCCTTACCCGACAGCTTTTCCAGGGAAAAATACTCACTGGGGCTCAGACTGTAGGTCAGCTGAGCGTTCTGACCGATATCTGCATCAGATGCTCCCTCTAGTGGAATTCGTGTGTCAAGGGGCCTGGATTCCGCGATGGACAGATTCTTCCGTGTAGCTGGAAACACGGGCGCATTGTCATTGATGTCCCTCACCTCCACCTCCACGTGGAACACCTGCAGAGGACGCTCCACCAGCACCTCCAGGTGCACGCTGCACTCCGCGCTGCGCCCGCACAGCTCCTCACGGTCCATCCGAGAATTCACGAACAAGATGCCATTCTGCAGATTCACCTCCAGCAGGTCCGCGCCGCCCCTGGACGCCACCCGGAACAGGCGCGGCACCAGCTCGGCCAGCTGCAGCCCCAGGTCCTGCGCGATGCGGCCCACGAACGTGCCGTGTTTGGCTTCCTCGGGGACCGAGTAGCGCAGCTGGCCGCTCCCTGCCTGCCAGGCTGCGAGCAGCAGAAGCCAGGACAGCAGACATTTGGATTCCTGTCGTCTTGCCCAGGAATATTCCATCTTATGAGCACAGCGATTGCTTCTTTCTTCAGAACCAGTCTCAAAAATCAGCAGCAATCTTCAGTTCGGTCAATCCAAAGCTGATGCATCCTCCATTACCCCGACTCCAGCTTCTCTCCAGAAAGAATTGATGGAATTGTCCGTTTATTATGGCTTACCTCAGATTTATCTCATGGTAAAGAGCGACATCAAGTGGCTCTAAACTGTAAGTATCTGTTCTAGCCATCCACATTGTAAGTGCTGGGCTTGATCTTTTCATCTGATGCTATTTTTTTCCTCTCGTTTTGTGTAAATTACGTGCACATTTTTGCCAGGATTGGTTTAATGTAATCCTTACTTCACCCCAAGAGCAACTTTTACTTCAGCAAAAATCTCTTTTTAGAAAAAAAAATTTGGAGTTGTAACTGCAGTTAATATACAGTTTGTCAACGTACAGTTCCAGACTGCTGATGAGAAAAAACCATGTTTGACTCCTTGAATTCCTGAGGATACTGGCGGTTGTTAGTAATGCTGACACCCTCTTCAATCTCAGATTTGTATTACTTGTATTGATATGAGTGCACCACAAGTGTCTAGGAAAGCTCTAAGTTCACAAGCAGGTGATGCAAAAAGGAAATTGCAAATGTTTTTAAAAGATATCAAATACCGTTTTTCACCACAGGACTTAAAGTCCAAGAGAAGTTTATTTCTTTGTCTTTTGAAATAAAGGTTTAACAAGGATTAGAAAGTTGTTACCAACAGCTTGTGTAGAAAAGTGTCCCAAGTATCTCTTTCACTGTAACTCATTTATTTCCCATGAGCAAGGGTAATATGCCCTCCTTTTTAAGGATCCATTTTGTTTGTTGGAAAAGTAGAGGGATGGGAAGAGGAAGGAGACAGAAAGAAAGGTATCTTCCATACACCTGGTTCACTCATGCAAATGACTGCAATGTTTTGTGGTAGGGAGCCCAAAAACTCCATCTGGGTCTCTCACTTGGGGGAATCCAAGTACTGCACCACCTTCTGCTGTTTTGCCAGTAAAATTAGCAGAGAGCTGGACTAGAAGTGGAGCAGTCAGTAGTTGAATGAACCATCTGATAAAGAATCCCCCTGGTGGCTGAACTGAACCTGTATAGTCCCCAAGGCTGATATTCTCATTCCGCCTAAGTGGCCTGTTCACCAGTGTCGAACAGGCCTTCTGTTTTTTCCTACAGTACTTCTATATTTTTAGTCACTCTGGATAGTTCGCTGCTTCCAAGCAAGAATATTTTTAAGTAAACATACTATAAGATAGATGCATTATTTTGAAACTGCTTACATAATAATTTTTCCATTTCATAATTTAAAACTTCTCTTGTCCATCAGAAATTTTCTGCTTTCAGCACAGCCATATTTACGTTTTATAAACTTAAGTACCCAGATTGAATAACTTGGGTGATATATTATATCAATTCTCTCTTGCAAGAATTTATTTATGAATATCCTTTCTCTGAAATATTAGTTGCAAAGCCAATAGCTGTTATTTTAATAATTTAGCAACTCAAAGTTACTTACATAGTATTTGTTGAATATTCACCTAAAGAAATATTTTCATTTTCTTTGACTGTCCAAAAATGAATTAACTTAATGTAGTTACATGGTTAGACAAAAAAGTAAGACATTTCACACTGTATAATGTTAATACACAATAAGATTATCCTTAGATATTACAATAAGATGTACTTCAATTTCAAATGGAAAACTTCAATTTTAGCTTAATTTTCACTATAATTCATGATCCTTGAGTCCTCCTTGTCATCAAAAAAAAAAAGTTTGCCTTCATAAATTTCCCATACAACAATTTGTTGGTATCTATTTTTTGCCCTTTGTGTTTATGAGCTACTAAATCCCATATTATTCCAAACACACACAAAAAATCAACCTAATAAAAACATTTTAAGGTTCTCTATGAAGAACAATACTCAAACAAAAATTTGAAGCAGTGCCTGGCGTGATAGCACAGTGGTTAAAGTCCTCGCTTGAATGAGCCAGGATCCCATATGGGTACCGGTTCTAATCCCCACTTCCCATCCAGCTCTCTGCTTGTGGCCTGGGAAAGCAGTTGAGGATGGCCCAAAGTCTTGGGACCCTGACCACCGCATGGGAGACCCAGAAGAAGCTCTTGGCTCCTGGCTTCGGATTGGCTCAGCTCCAGCCGTTGTGGCCACTAGTGGAATGAACCAGAGGACAGAAGATCTTCCTCTCTGTCTCTCCTCCTGTCTGTATATCTACCTTTGTAATAAAAATAAATGAATCTTTAAAAATTTTTTGAAGCAAAACAAAAATTAGACTTGTTTACACTGTTTAGAAACTCAAATTGTGAATCTTTACAAAATGATAATAGATGCAAAGCATATTAGAAGAAAATAAGAATTTTCCTTTCCATTTATTTTACTTTACGATATGCATATGAGGATTCATTTTTATAACATCAATACATCTATAAGAAGAAAAATCTAAAAAAAAAAAAAACCACCTTCAAAATGCTTTTCCAGAAACCTTCCAAAGCCAAGAGTCTTGTTAAGCTAAAAATTCCAGGAGACAAGCTGGATGTGAAGATTGCAGTCTCGTAAGAAGGGTAAGCAGCACTTGGCTGACCCTATGCTATACAATAGGATGATATCAGGGCTCCTCAACACTGAACTGAGGCTGGACACATAGTGGATAGTTAAAGGTTAAGGGAGCAATAAAGAGCAGTAACAGGAAATAAAAAGGAAACAGGAAAATGGAATGAAAAAAAGCACTTCACCTGGCAACTAATTCTCTCCAGGGGCAAGAAAATTGAATAAAGGAGCCAGTGTTGTGGCACAGTGCATGAAGCCACTGATTGCAAAGCCATCATTATATACTAGCAGCAGTTTGTGCCTTGATTGTTTCAATCTTGATCCAGTTCCCCTCTAATGGCCTTGGAAAGCAG
Source organism: Ochotona curzoniae (assembly GCF_017591425.1). Lineage (NCBI taxonomy): Eukaryota > Metazoa > Chordata > Mammalia > Lagomorpha > Ochotonidae > Ochotona > Ochotona curzoniae. Next base: position 1,517,717 of record NW_024464918.1, read on the forward strand.
AAGCTGGCTCAGGCTTTTGGAGCCCTGGTACTCGTATGGGAGACCCAGATGAAGCTCCTGGCTTCAATCTGGCTTAGTGCTGGTCATTGCAGCTTTGGAGGAAGTGAACCAATGGATGGAAGAAATCTCTCTTCATATCTCTCCTGCTTTGTGACTCTTTCAAACTTAATGCATAAATCTATTTTTAATAAAATACAAAGGAAGTACAACTACTATCTAGGGAGCAGAAACAAATAAATGGGGGAGCACTTACTGAAAATCAGTATGATTTCTAGACTATTCAGAGTCAGATAACAGAAATTTCTATTTACACCATGACACACGAGCAGCAGGGTAACACTCAAGAGAAATCCAGAGTAATGATATAGACTTATCAAATTTGACGCTAGAATTCTTAATAATGTATGCAAAAGAGGTTAAAAAATAAGAAACCTGGCTAGTAGAGTTTTTAGTATTAATAATTGGTATCATTTCAACAAACTGTTCAGATTGAAAAAAAAGTTCCTAAGTTTAAAATATCATTCAGAAATATTTTGCTTTAGTACAGCGACGCAAACTTTTCAATTTAATATCGAGATTTAATTGTCACAACTAACTACAGAGAAATAGAACGAAACAAGAGTGAAATCGCACAAAGTCAGATGCAATCATATTCAGATAAAGAGGGGGGACAGGGCTCAGCACTATAGCCAAACAACTAAAGTCCTCGCCTTGCACGCACCGGGACCCCATATGGGTGCCAGTTCCTGTCCCTGAAGCCCTGCTTCCCATGCAGCTCCCTGATTGTGGCTTAGGAAGGCAGTCAAAGACAACCCAAAATCTAGGGACCCTGCACACATGTGGGAGACTCGGAAGAGGCGCCTGGATTCATATATGCTCTGCTCCAGCCATTCCGGCCCCTTGGGGGGGGGGGTAGGTGGTGAATCATCGAACAGAGGAACTTTCTCAATTCCTGGGTATCTAACTTTCCAATAAAGATAATAAAATGTTTTAACAAATGAGAAACATGAGGCACAGAGACTCCAAGCAAATGAGTAAGAGAATGAAAAAGTTCCATATATGAAAACAGATTAAACATTGCATGAAACTGAAAGATATAGAGGCATAACAGGGAGGGGAAATAGTTCACATTTGGCTCAATTCCCACAACGGACCACTGATTCTAAAACGTGCAAGACATAACCAATAAAAAGTGACAACACATATTGTATATTGTGAGATAATTCCTTCCCAGGAATTACTCAAATCTCTTAAGTGACACTGTTGAGCAATTTTCCAAAATTTTAGAATGAGAACTTAAAGCTAAAACCCAATATTGCTACGGCAATTACCAATAAAATCAAAACTAAATGATAATGATTGGTCTCACTATGTATTTCCGATTCAGTTCTACTTATAATCACAACAAATCTAATATTTCAACACACTTAACGACCGAAACTCAAATCGTGAGGATGCAGTATTGCAAAATCAAATCTAACACGTTTCTAAAGGTAAAAAGGTAAGGAATTAAACAGTAAATTTTACAAAGTGTATATATAAAAATGAAACATATATGTGTATACTCACTTGACTGGAAGAGTCCACAGCCACATTCACTACATCTTCGCTAACCGGACCATGAGGAAGGCTGGGGCTGAAGGCCATGAGGTCGGCCTTGGGCGGGCCCTCCCCAGAGCACACCCGCTGCCGCCTCCGCTGCGAGCACGACCAGCTCCCCACCGCGCTCGAGCACACCAGCGCCGCCGCCGCAGCCGCCGCCGGACCCGACACGCACGCGCCCTCCGACGCCGCACCCGACGACCACCGCGCCGCCGCCCACACCAACAGCGTCAGCACCAGCAGGCTCGACACCGCGCAGATCGCCACCACCAGGTACACGTTCACGTCCACCAGCGACGACGCACCACCCAGCGCGCCCGCCGAGGCCGAGGCCGAGGCCGAGGCGCCAGCCGCCACCGATGCCCGCGACCACGACGGCGACGCCTGACCGCCGTCCACCAGCGACACCAGCACCGTGGCCGTGGCCGTGAGCGCCGGCTCGCCGTGGTCCCGCACCAGCACCACCAGCCGCTGCCGCGGAGCGTCCAGCTCGTCCAGGGCGCGCGTCGTGCTGATCTCGCCCGTGTACAGGCCCACGCGGAACGGGCAGCGCGCGCCGCCCGCAGGCGCCGCCTGCAGCTCGAACCACAGCCACGCGTTGTAGCCCGCGTCCAAGTCCACCGCGCGCACCTTGGTCACCACGTGGCCCGCGCCCGCCGACCGCGGCACCAGCTCGCTCGCAGCCACCGCCGCCCCCGCAGGCCCGCCCGAGCCGCGCGCCAGCAGCCAGGGCGCGTTGTCGTTCTCGTCCAGCACGAACACCTGCAGCGTCACGTTGCTGCCCAGCGGCGGCGCGCCCGCGTCGCGCGCGCTCACCTCCACGCGCAGCACCTCCAGCTCCTCGTGGTCCAGCGGCTGCAGCGCGTACACGCGGCCGCTCTCGCCGTGCACAGACACGTAGCTCGACAGCGCGCGCCCGCCCACGCGACGCTCCACCAGCGAGTACGACACGCGCGCGTTCTCCTGCGCGTCCGCGTCGTGCGCCGTCACCGTGAAGATGTGGCAGCCCGGCGCGTTGTTCTCCTTCACGAACACCGTGTACTCGGCCTGCGCGAACTGTGGCGCGTTGTCGTTCACGTCGGCCACCTCCACCCGCACGCTGGCGCTGGCCCAGCGCGGGGGCGAGCCCGCGTCGCGCGCTCTCACCACCACGTCGTAGCCAGACACGCTCTCGCGGTCCAGGCCGCTGTCCAGCACCAGCGAGTAGTGGTTCTTGTAGGTGGACACCAGCTTGAAGGGCACGTGGGGCTCGAGGGAGCAGGTGACCTGTCCGTTTGGGCCGGAGTCGCGGTCGGACACGCTGATGAGGGCGATGACTGTGCCCAGTGGGGCGTCCTCTTTGATGGGGAGTGACAGAGATGTTATGTAAATCTCTGGCATGTTATCATTGATATCCACCACTTTCACTGATACTTTACAGTGGCCTGACATTGGAGGGGTTCCTTTGTCAGATGCAATAATCTGAATGTCGTAGGATTTTATTTCCTCATAATCTAACTTTCCCTTAGTTCTGATTTCCCCTGTTTGGGGATCTATTTTGAACATAGCCTGTACAGTGGAGGGCACATCAGTACTGAGTGAATACAAAATCTCATTGTTAGGTCCTTCATCTGCATCCGAAGCATTTACCTTAACGACTAACGTGCCTTCTGCAAGGTTCTCCAACAACTGCACTTTGTAAACTGATTGGTCAAAAATGGGTTCGTTATCATTTACATCTAATACTGTAATGTGTATCTGAACAGTGCCCGTCAGCTCAGGCTTGCCCCCATCCGTAGCCACTAGCAACAAATTAATCTCAGCAGCTTCCTCTCTGTCCAGAGGTTTCCCCAGCACAAGAAATAGAGACTGGCTTAGGTCGTCATTCGTCTGTACATCTAGAGAGAAAATCTCACTGGGGCTGAGCCTGTAGGAGAGGAGGGCATTGACTCCGATATCTGCATCAGATGCACCCTCCAGAGGAAACCTGGAATCAAGCAGCCTCGATTCAGAAAACTGGATAGTCTTTACCGTCATAGGAAACACGGGCGCATTGTCATTGATGTCCCTCACCTCCACCTCCACGTGGAACACCTGCAGAGGACGCTCCACCAGCACCTCCAGGTGCACGCTGCACTCCGCGCTGCGCCCGCACAGCTCCTCACGGTCCATCCGAGAATTCACGAACAAGATGCCATTCTGCAGATTCACCTCCAGCAGGTCCGCGCCGCCCCTGGACGCCACCCGGAACAGGCGCGGCACCAGCTCGGCCAGCTGCAGCCCCAGGTCCTGCGCGATGCGGCCCACGAACGTGCCGTGTTTGGCCTCCTCGGGGACCGAGTAGCGCAGCTGGCCGCTCCCTGCCCGCCAGGCTGCAAAGAGCAGCAGAAGCCAGGACAGCAGGCGTGGGGTTTCAAGGCCCCTTCTCCAAGAAGCCATCATTCTAATCCTTAGAGTGTTGGTCAGATAAAAATACCACGCTTTGAGCGAATTTAAATACCCAGGTTCCTGCCCTAGTCCAGCTGCTTCCCTTACTGTTCCGTATCCGGACTAACAAAGGGTTGTGGGTGTTTGCCTTCGCAGAGAACACTTTGTGGTGGACAGCGACATCCTGTGGCTAAATGTAGTTTTTACTGTCTGTTCTGCAGATTTAAAATTAGACAATTGTTTGCTCTACACACAGCTTTCATCTTGGAAATTAACTTATTTTAAGCTCTTAAATGAATAACCATTTCCTCCTTTTCTATTGTAGTTTTTTAAAGTAACATCAAATTTACCATAAGAACCCTAGTTTATTGTACAGCATAGTAATGTTAAGTATGTTCATATTGCTGTGTATTATTCTTCTCAGTACAAGCCAAGTCACTGACTCCAACAGAGGCATCCTGTATCAGAGTGACAGTTCCGATCCCAGCTGTTCTGCTTCCGATCGAGTTCCCTGCTCATGCACCTGGGAAATCAGCGGACAAGGGTCCAAGTCCTTCGTCCCTTCTCACTGTGTGGAAATCCAGGATGAAGTTCTTGGCTCCTGGCTTCGGCCTGGTTATGACCCAGCTGCTGTAGCCATCTGGGAGTTGAACCAACAAAAGGAAGGTGCCTCTCCCCCACTCTGCTTTCAAATAAGTAAATCTTTTCTTAAAAATGTTCACATCCATAAAGCAGAAGTAAAATCTTCACTAAAGAAACGCTGACTTTTCCTAGACATTGGGTCCCAATAAGTTCTGGTTTTTAGCCCAAAACCTTAAGGTATTTATTCACACCATTTATGAAGTGTATTTTAATAATATTAATGAAACTCTAGCAGTGAACTCCAAGTAATCAGATCAGGAAAACAACATCATTTATTGACTTATACTTGGAAACATAATTACACACTAGTTTTCAGAGCTGTGTCTCAGTGCCACCATAAAGAAAATATCTCCTATTTATGATTTATTTTCCTCTCCTGGCCTTCTCCCTAGGTAGATCTTTCCCATGTTGTGGCATAATAACCAAAGTAACTTTCAGCATACACATTACCAGTTCAGTGGTTTTAAACAGAAAACAAAACAAAATCCTAAGTATTGCTCCATATGGCCCAATTTGGGTGATAAATCATTGTTGCAACCAATAGCTGTGATGATTCTCACATTTGCCAGATGAGTCACTTGTCCTTTCCTAAAGCCAGGGATTAAATTAGCTCTACCTAAATTAGCAAATTTAAACAGAAGAAGTTGGTTCTTCCAAAGGCCATGACATGGACTCTAGTTATGGAGCTTAAACTGGTTGCAGACAGCTACAGATTATTACTGCACTGTGGAGTTGTAATGAAATTGAAAATGCAGCAATTTTTATGCTACCTATGCTAACATAATTAGCATATAATGAGCATGGTTGGAACACTAAGGAATTATATTTTGAATGCAGATATTAGCTCTGAGAAACATGGGATGCTTGAAGCAAGTTTTGCAATCCAACAAGGTAACTGTTCTGGATTTTCAGAATGATTTATCTGGGGGGTATATAAGACACATTTTGATCTGTTACTCAGAGTCTCTAGTGACATAAAACCTCTCCCTCCTGAGAGAGAGAGAGAGTCAGTCAGACAGACAGAGCAACACCAGATATGCAAGTGCATTCCCCCAAGTGGGGAAAGGAAACTGGGAAGACCCTCCTCTGGCTTGACATCTCCCAATATCTATACAGAATGGACAAGTACCCCTAAAAGATATCCTCAACAAGCATTTTAGATTTCAAATAAAAACTTTGCAGATATAAATCAGGTAAAGGTCTTGAACATCCTAAATTTAGGGCAGATCATAAATCCAAGAATAACTGTCTCAGACAGGAAAAAGGAAAGCACACAGTGACTCAAGAAAGCAGAAAATGCGAAGACAAATGAGGAGTTAGGTAAAGTCGATAAATGGCCAGGATTACAGGAAGCTGCAAGAGGCAAATTTTCCTCTAGAGTCTCTGGAGGGAATATGGTCCACCTTGATTTTGGACTTCTGCACTGTAAAAAATGTTGCATTTCTCTGGTTTCAAGTCAAGCCAAAAAAGTTTGACACAATTTGTTTTATAACCCAAGGAAACTATGTAGAACCCATTGCTGAATTGTACTCTGCATCTATCAAACTCTAAATTCTATAAACACTGTATGTCTGAGCAGTCATTTTTCTACAAGAATAACATGATATAAAATTTGCTTTTCAGAAATGATCAACAATCACTTGATTACTAGCAAACTGGGGCAGTAAAACTTTCAAACTGTCAAATTTCATTACTAATGAAATAGCATTTAGGGGGAAAAATCATGCAAAAATGTTCCCAATAGGCTGCTCTGAGCAGTCCTTCTTACAAAACCCTCAGCCTGCTATTTCACAAAAGCAGTACAAAAAAGGGGGAAATGGATGCTAAACAAGAGAAAATAGAGTACCTATAACATTTGGCTTTTTATCTACTAACCTTTTTAAATAAGAAAAAGTTAGGATGTAAGAGACTTTTCCAAAGTACCTACATTTTTCGAATCTGCTAATTGGTTAGATGCCTAGATTTAAAAATGTCGATGAAATTCTATCAGTTGTGTGACCTGTTGTACTCAAGTTCTTATGTTCTCAAAACATATTCTAATTGCATTATTTTAATGGTGATAGAACTCCAACTCCAAGCATATTGCTGTGCACTCGTTCAACAACCCCTCTAAAAACAAGCACAGCTTTATTTCTTTCTCCTCTAAAGTCCTTTGCAGTTACTAGAGACTTCCTATGCCAGCTTTTGTCCACACATTGATTAAAATTCCCAGAACACATTGACTTCAAGGCATTTCAATATCAGCCCACATTTCCGCAACTGCTGTCACAGGAAAAGACAGTGACAGCACACTTGTACTGGCAGCTACATTTGCTGTTTAGAATGGACAACATCATGGCACATTTCAATGGTCACCTCAGAGCAATAGTAAAGTTAAATTGTCAAACAAGAGCAAGGGAGCCACAGAAAGAACAGATGGAAAAGTAAGAAAGTAACAGCTACTCTATGTCAATGAGTGGATTCTTTAAGGACCTCATACTGCTTGGAGTGGCAAGATTGGCAGCGATTCATAACTATTGAAATATCAAAACCACTTGAGCAAGAACCTCAGAGCATACCCTACATCCGGGACCTGGGGAGGGTGGGAAATTGGGTGGGCCTTCTCCCTTAATACCCCCTTTAAACATGAAGGAAACAATATGGAAAAAATGATAGTCTTATCCCCCCCCAAAGAAAGTAACAGCTACTTCTGTCCAATGTGATTGTTTTCCTGCCTAACTCCCCTCCTGCCTCATAACGGGGAGTTCTGCTTTTATTTGCTTTTCAACCAAATAAACATTTCTGTGGTATTTATTGGAAATATTTTGACTTTTCCATATACCAGTCAAATCTTAGGTTCTTGCATATTGAGCATAAAAACTCAAAGTTATGAAACAAATGGAACCCACAACTGTGACTTTGAATTTGAAAAAGGAGAGTAGTAAAGTAAAATACTTAGTTCGTCTTCATAAAAGTAAGAAAAAGATGGACATTTGGCACAACGCTTACACCCTGTTTTGGGACCTGGTGGCTAAAATCCTCATGTTTGCATCCATTGGTTTTCCACATGGATGCTGGTTCATTTCCAATCCAACTGCTCCCCTTCTAATCCAGCTCCCTGCTTGTGGCCTGGGAAAGCAGTAGACGACGGCCCAAAGCCTTGAGACTCTATACTTGCGATGGGTCCCCAGAAGTTCCTGGCGCCTGGCTTTGGATTGGTACAGCTCCCACTATTCTGGCCATTTGGGGAGTGAACCAGTGAACGAAAGATCTTTCTCTCTGTATCACCTTCTTTTCATGAATCTAATCTGCCTTTCCAATAAAAATTAAGGGAATTTTTTTTAAAACATACTTTTGTAAAAAAAAATTCCCATTATAAGCTACCTTAAATCTTTTACAAAAGGAAATGAATCCATAAATTTTTAGATATCCTTAGAAAATTATGGGAAAAATAGTTTATTCATAATACTGAACTTTGTTCTCCGAGCCTCAGTGTCTTCTCCCATAAAGCATTCCCCTACAAAATCCTTGGAAGAGTTCAATGGAACAAAACTAAAGGGTGAGTAAATGAAAGGTGCTCAACCCTAAGTGGGTCCTCTTGGCTTTTTTTTTTTAAGTTCATTTGAAAATCAGAGAGAGAGAAACAGACAGAGAATATCTTACACCCACTGGCTCACTCTACAAATGGCCACAACTGCCGAGTCTGGACAAAACAGAAGCCAGAAGCTACACACTCCATCCAGGTCTCCCATGTGGGTGACAGAAGCCCAAGATCCAGTCACCTTCTGCTCTTTTTTTGTTTTTAAGATTTATTTTATTTTTATTGGAAAGGCGGATATACAGAGAGGAAGATCTTACATCCGATGATTCACTCCCCAAGTGAGTGCAACGGCCTATGTCCTCGACTGCTTTCCTGGGCCACAGACAGGGAGCTGGATGGGAAGCAGGGCTGCCGGGATTAGAACTGGTGCCCATAAGGGATCCCGGCCATGCAAGGCGAGGACCTTAACCACTGCACCACCGCGCAGGGCCCCACCTTCTGCTCTAATCCTGGCACACTAACAGGACGCTGATGGGAAGGGAAGCAGCTGGACTCCAACTTGTATCAGATTCCAGTGTGGCAGGCATCTCTTGAAGCACTGAGCCACAAAGCCATGCTCCTAAGTGGATCTTCTATATAACAATTCCTGTAGTACTAATCCTTCCAGATCAAGGTAAACTTAGGGTCAACATATGTAATTCATCATGAAAATGAAGTGCTTCTATGCTTTAATGCAAAAATTTTAAAATATCATTAAAATAAATACATTTTCAGTCCTACATACTTAAAACTATCCTGTGTTTTGATTCCTTGAATCCTAACAATGTAGAGGAGAGGAAGATGGTTACCTTGCCTACATCGATAGACCCAGATCTTGACCTCCAACCAGCAATATTCAAGTAAAAATTAAACCTGAATTCTCCAGTGTTTGACAACATTGAGATCTTGAGTTATTTATGACTAACACACAAGAAAATAAGATATTTTAAGAAGTATTCAAACACTTAAATAGAGGAACACGAAAGTTTCTGTTTTCTTACTACTTCCACTGAGGATGAAAGTGCAATTGATTGCTTAGCTACGATAAACACAAAGGTTTGATTCATTGTTAGAGAACACCTGGAATCTGTAAAATTTCTTATCCATATTTAGAAATCAGATTACTCAAATATATATATAAATGAAATTGAACTCAAAGCAGAATTAAAGGACTTACATTACCGGAAAGATCCAGATTTCCTTGTGGATGTTCACTTGCTTCAGCTGTGTTGATGCTGGGAGACAAGCCAGGACTGAAGGCCATGAGGTCGGCCTTGGGCGGGCCCTCCCCAGAGCACACCCGCTGCCGCCTCCGCTGCGAGCACGACCAGCTCCCCACCGCGCTCGAGCACACCAGCGCCGCCGCCGCAGCCGCCGCCGGACCCGACACGCACGCGCCCTCCGACGCCGCACCCGACGACCACCGCGCCGCCGCCCACACCAACAGCGTCAGCACCAGCAGGCTCGACACCGCGCAGATCGCCACCACCAGGTACACGTTCACGTCCACCAGCGACGACGCACCACCCAGCGCGCCCGCCGAGGCCGAGGCCGAGGCCGAGGCGCCAGCCGCCACCGATGCCCGCGACCACGACGGCGACGCCTGACCGCCGTCCACCAGCGACACCAGCACCGTGGCCGTGGCCGTGAGCGCCGGCTCGCCGTGGTCCCGCACCAGCACCACCAGCCGCTGCCGCGGAGCGTCCAGCTCGTCCAGGGCGCGCGTCGTGCTGATCTCGCCCGTGTACAGGCCCACGCGGAACGGGCAGCGCGCGCCGCCCGCAGGCGCCGCCTGCAGCTCGAACCACAGCCACGCGTTGTAGCCCGCGTCCAAGTCCACCGCGCGCACCTTGGTCACCACGTGGCCCGCGCCCGCCGACCGCGGCACCAGCTCGCTCGCAGCCACCGCCGCCCCCGCAGGCCCGCCCGAGCCGCGCGCCAGCAGCCAGGGCGCGTTGTCGTTCTCGTCCAGCACGAACACCTGCAGCGTCACGTTGCTGCCCAGCGGCGGCGCGCCCGCGTCGCGCGCGCTCACCTCCACGCGCAGCACCTCCAGCTCCTCGTGGTCCAGCGGCTGCAGCGCGTACACGCGGCCGCTCTCGCCGTGCACAGACACGTAGCTCGACAGCGCGCGCCCGCCCACGCGACGCTCCACCAGCGAGTACGACACGCGCGCGTTCTCCTGCGCGTCCGCGTCGTGCGCCGTCACCGTGAAGATGTGGCAGCCCGGCGCGTTGTTCTCCTTCACGAACACCGTGTACTCGGCCTGCGCGAACTGCGGCGCGTTGTCGTTCACGTCGGCCACCTCCACCCGCACGCTGGCGCTGGCCCAGCGCGGGGGCGAGCCCGCGTCGCGCGCTCTCACCACCACGTCGTAGCCAGACACGCTCTCGCGGTCCAGGCCGCTGTCCAGCACCAGCGAGTAGTGGTTCTTGTAGGTGGACACCAGCTTGAAGGGCACGTGGGGCTCGAGGGAGCAGGTGACCTGTCCGTTTGGGCCGGAGTCGCGGTCGGACACGCTGATGAGGGCGATGACTGTGCCCAGTGGGGCGTCCTCCTTGACAGGCAGGAAAAGTGAGGTGATGGTCAGTTCCGGAGTGTTGTCATTCACGTCCAGCAGTTTCACTATTACTTTGCAATGTCCAGTCAGGGGAAATGCACTTCTATCCACAGCATCAACATTAATTTCATACAAATTGTCCTCTTCATAGTCCAAGTGTCCCCTCACTCTTATTTCGCCACTCTCAGAATTAATTACAAACTTAGATTTTACTTCCTCAATCACAAGGTTACTAATGAAATAGTCAATTTCCTTATTGATGCCTTCATCTGCATCTGAGGCGTTTAGTTTAATCACTAATGTTCCATTGGGAGTATTTTCCAACAGCCTGACGTTATAAACAGATTTATCGAATTCTGGAGCGTTGTCATTGGCATCCAGCACACTGACCAATAACTGAACGGTTCCTGTGAGTTCGGGTCTCCCTCCATCCACTGCAGTCAGTAATAAACGATGTTCTTGGGTTTCTTCTCTATCTAAAGGTTTCTTCAACACCAGCTTTAACACGTTGGTCCCTTCTTCATTCGATTTAACATCCAAGTCAAAATACTCATTGGAGTTTAGTTTGTACCTCAGCTCTGCATTGGCTCCGATATCCAAGTCCGACGCGCCCTCCACTGGAAACTGAGAATCCGGCAGCCTTGACTCTAAAATAAACAATGTCTGTTCTGGCCTGGAGAACGCGGGCGCATTGTCATTGATGTCCCTCACCTCCACCTCCACGTGGAACACCTGCAGAGGACGCTCCACCAGCACCTCCAGGTGCACGCTGCACTCCGCGCTGCGCCCGCACAGCTCCTCACGGTCCATCCGAGAATTCACGAACAAGATGCCATTCTGCAGATTCACCTCCAGCAGGTCCGCGCCGCCCCTGGACGCCACCCGGAACAGGCGCGGCACCAGCTCGGCCAGCTGCAGCCCCAGGTCCTGCGCGATGCGGCCCACGAACGTGCCGTGTTTGGCCTCCTCGGGGACCGAGTAGCGCAGCTGGCCGCTCCCTGCCCGCCAGGCTGCAAAGAGCAGCAGAAGCCAGAGCAGCAGGCGCGGAACTTCAGAACCTGCTCTGTGAAAATACAGCATCGCCACCTTGTCCCAATTCTTAAAGCGCTACTGCATCGACACACTGTATCATTTGAATTCTTAATTCTCAGTGTTTAAGTACATCTTTTATTCGCTCACCTTTCGGAGCTTCTGAAGCCGAGTCCAAAATGGCAGCGCTTTTATTCCAAAGGACAGCAAACTATTCTTGACGTTGAGAGGCGTGCTGGGAAAGAAATTTTTGGTGTCTAGCGACACCATGTGGCCGAATGGGTGTTTTACCTTGTTTCCCTTTAATTCTATTTAGCAACTATTTTCCAACTTCAGAAACACGATTCTTATGATCCCTTATACCCTCATCTCTATTTAAAACACATAACTTAAATCTCTTACATCAGTGTAAGTGCGTCATTTAAACCCAAAGCCTCTGAACTCACAAAATTCCAATCCTTACTAGGATGAGTTTTATTATTCTCTTTTATATGAGGAATGTCTTTCCATCCCTACATGGGCAAAAAAAAATTATAGTGCTTGCTAAGTGGTTTTTTTTGCTCATCTAATTTCACCTTGATGAAAATCGATTTGTCTATGACATCTACATTTTGTTTACATAAACTACAAAAACGAGATATTAATTTCCTAGAAACCAAAAGCTTGGTAAAAGATTTTTGGAAAATATCTTGACACTGTTTCCAAATTGGAAACATTTAGGAAGCATTTCTTCAAATTTTTGTTGCTGTGTATCTTTGTTCTAATACTGTAAGTGAAATCCTACTGCTGTCTATAGAATGTGGTATATCACAAAATGTCTAAGTGCTGATATAAATAATCATGTGAAAAAGAATATCATTTTATTAACCAGGCTATTTAATCATTTCCAGTGCCTTTCAATCTTGCAATGCATGGTATTATTTGTATTTAACTCGTAAATACAGAAATCTTCAGAAATCTTTGGCTTTAAAAAAAAGCCAAAAGAAAATGTCAATAACTTTTCCATTGAAGAAGTATTTCACATTCTTCTAATAAAAAACTCTCTATAATTCCTAAAATATTCCAGTATCTTCCTTACCTCTGATAATATGGGCCAAAACATCAACAAATTTATACTGGGTACTTTTCCAGTTAAAATACAGATTAAAAGTAATAAATTGCCAGAAAACGAAAAATAATTAAAATTCACTTTGTTTCAGTATTCAGGATTGTAAGGTAAAGAAATAAGATAATAATGTCACAAACTGGATTCTTATATACAATTGAAAAATGTAATAATCATTGCCTTTGTGTTTTGTAGGATTCTAATATATCTCATAATTCCTATGCACCCCCCAATTTGGGGTTATTTAAACATTAATCACTTAAAACTATTTGCCCATCTGTTATAATGTGATAATTTTTAATTATTTTAATACACAGTGATTGAAAAACAAAGAAGATGATAATATTTTGATAATAACATCAGCTGATACACCTACTTTCTGGTATAAAACAATTATTTTTCTGAGCTCTAGGGCTATAGTATAACTTATAGCACCAAGACACACAAAACAAATGAAGATTCTTTTGTAAGAATATTGGATGTGAGGGCAATCTGGCTGCGACATCTGTCACCCCATTGATCCCCAGGGTTGATTCGGCCGATCTAGCTAGTAAGGCGGGTGTCCCTCCCTCACCGCTCCATGTGCGTCCCTCCCGAAACCGGTCTTCGGTCAAGGGTATATGAGTAGCTGCGCTCCCCTGCTAGAACCTCCAAACAACCTCTCAAGAATATTAAATATTGGGTCCAGCACGGTGGACAAGTAGTCAAAGTCCTCACCTTGAATGCCCTGGGATCCCTTATGGGTGTTGGTTTTAATCCTGGCACCTCTACTTCCCACCCAGCTCCCTGCTTGTGGCCCAGCAAAGCAGTTGAGGACAGCCCAAAGCCTTGGGACCCTGCACCCTTGTGGGAGACCTGGAGGAAGTTCCGGGCTCCAGGCTTCGGATCAGGATCGGCACAGTACCAGCCAGCCGTTGCATTCACTTGGGGAGTGAATCATTGAATGGAAGATCTTCCTCTTTGTCTCTCCTCCTCTCTGTATATCTGACCTTGCAATAGAAATAAATAAATCTTGTAAAAATAATAATAAATAATCACTTCTATCTGAGCTTCTTCCGGGTCTCTCACATGGGTGCAGAGTCCAAGGCTTTGGGTTATCCTTGACTGCTTTCCCAGGCCCCAAGTAGGGAGCTGGATGGCAGGTGGGGCCACCAGGACATGAACCCGCGGCCATATAAAATTCTGACACATGCAAGGTGAGGATTCTAGCCACTAGGCTATCACACTGGGCCCAGTTTTAACAATTTTAAAATTAAAATAATACTAAATATATTTTCTGAACATACTGGAATGAAACTAGGTGTCACTCAGAAGAGGAATACTAAACTATACAAATATGAGGAAATTAAACATCAAACTTTTGAACAACCAATAAGCCAAAGAGAACGTAGAAAATATATCAAGATAAATAAAAATAAAGTCCAAGGAAAACAAAACTTACAGAATGCAACAAAAAAGTAAAGAAATAAGTTTATACTGAAAAATATCTGCATTAAAAAGACTTCAAATATACAAACTAGTTATTCCTTAAAGAACTAGAAGAAAATAACTAAAAGAGCCAAGGCAAAAGAAATAAATAAATGTTAAAGAATAAATAAAATACAAAAGAGAAAAATAACGAGAAAAAATAAACAAAAAATTTTACCAATCAACAAAATCAACAGGCCCTTAGACAAAACAGAGAAGACACAAAGAAATAAAACCAAATAAATCAGTGGAGTCAATACTGCAAAAGGAGCATAATTAGTGAAGTTACAGAATAAGTATTATGAAACAACAATGAACAATTATAAGCTAACAAATTATGTAATCTGGGCCTGGCGGTGTGCCCTAGTGGCTAAAGTCCTCACTTTGAACGCACCAGGATCCCATATGGTCGCTGGTTCTAATCCTGGCAGCTCCACTTCCTCTCTATCTCTCCTCCTCTCTGTATATCTGACTTTGTAATAACAATAAAATAAATCTTTTTTTAAAATTATGTAATCTAGAAAAATTGATAAATTATTGGAAATAAACAATGTATAAAGGTTGAACCTGAACAAATTGTAATTACTGAAGAGATTGTACAGGTAAAAACAAATAAGCTCTACACTCATGCATACAAACACACATGCACATACACACACATCAGATGCTTTACTAGAGAATTCTACTGAACATGTAGGGAAGAAAAATACCTAAAAGTTTCAAAAAGTTAAATGTTGAGTACTCAAAAGCATCTTTAAGGATCCAAAAAAATATATATAACAGGATTTTTTATTGGAAAGGTAGATTTATACAGAGGGGAGACAGAAGGAATAAACTTCCATCCACTGGTTCATTCCGCAAATGGCCACAATAGCTGGAGCTGAACCAATCCAAAAAAGAAGGAACTTATACCAGGTCTCCATTGCAGATGCAGGGTCCCAAGGCTTTGGGTCATCCTCCAAAGCTTTCCCAGGGGGCTCCATGGGAAATGAAAAAAACAGGGAAACAAACCGGCCAGAGATTGGGAAAGGAGAATTACAACGGAACGATTGTGCCAAGCCCAAAAAGACAAAGTTGCCAAAATTGCCAGAAGAAAAAATCAATAACAACAAAATGGAAGCACAACATTATGGCAATATAGGAAGGAAATACAGGGTTGTGTGTGTGTGTGTTTTTTTAACAAATAGGAAGTCATAGAGCCAATGAAAATAGAAGGATACTCCTAATCATTTAAGTTGCAGAAAAAGAGGTATGGAAACATAAGTCAGACCCAAAAAATGGGAAATATGGAAGTCCTTAAGTCACAGAAACAATAAAAACCACTCATACAGCTGTGAACAAATAAAATGCTTAAGAAAACTGGTTCTAAAGCTAAGTATATTCACTTATGTCATGTACACAATGCAAAATTAGGAGTAAATCTGTGCGTAAATGCAGAATTCGTTTATGAAATAGATATTATTTCAACTGATATTTAACGTCACTGGCCAAAACTCTTAAACACAAGAAAAATAACTTGCAGTATATTAAACAAAATTAAAACAGAATTAAGTAATTACAAATAAGAGTAAGCAATGAGGAGAGAAAAAAGATGCAGAAACAAATGCACATGCAACGCAGTTTGTGTAATTCTCTTTAAAGTCAGAAAACATGCCAGGTAAACCAAAATTATAAAAGCCAAACGTGCAGACAGACTTAAAAAGAAATTTAAAAAAAATTCAGAAAGCAGAGGAAATGTTGAACGGCATGAAGGTTGATAAAAAGGTTAGCAGTTTTATACAGCTGACAGATCCTAGGATATCCATGCATCTTTTCCGTTCTGACTACTATTTATACTAAAAGGTTTTCGTCCAAGTAAACTGTGTTTAAACATAACCTGTATTGATCCATTCAACACAAACTGCCTTAAAAACCTGCAGTATTACGAACCTCTATTAAATAATGCAACACTGAACGAGGGAAAAGACACACCTGATTTTCTAAAAGATCATACTAAACGACATTAGAAAAAACAGACATCGAGAATTACAAGCCTCCCCAAAAAGAGTCAGAGATACTCAACTACGAAGATTAGAGAAAAGCACCTTAAGGTGACCTTAGACACAAATTCCGTCAACTAACCTTTGCATTGGAATCCTCAGTTCCCGGATGCTGAACTTCTTTCTCTCCAGACTCAGGTAAACAAGGGCTGAAGGCCATGAGGTCGGCCTTGGGCGGGCCCTCCCCAGAGCACACCCGCTGCCGCCTCCGCTGCGAGCACGACCAGCTCCCCACCGCGCTCGAGCACACCAGCGCCGCCGCCGCAGCCGCCGCCGGACCCGACACGCACGCGCCCTCCGACGCCGCACCCGACGACCACCGCGCCGCCGCCCACACCAACAGCGTCAGCACCAGCAGGCTCGACACCGCGCAGATCGCCACCACCAGGTACACGTTCACGTCCACCAGCGACGACGCACCACCCAGCGCGCCCGCCGAGGCCGAGGCCGAGGCCGAGGCCGAGGCGCCAGCCGCCACCGATGCCCGCGACCACGACGGCGACGCCTGACCGCCGTCCACCAGCGACACCAGCACCGTGGCCGTGGCCGTGAGCGCCGGCTCGCCGTGGTCCCGCACCAGCACCACCAGCCGCTGCCGCGGAGCGTCCAGCTCGTCCAGGGCGCGCGTCGTGCTGATCTCGCCCGTGTACAGGCCCACGCGGAACGGGCAGCGCGCGCCGCCCGCAGGCGCCGCCTGCAGCTCGAACCACAGCCACGCGTTGTAGCCCGCGTCCAAGTCCACCGCGCGCACCTTGGTCACCACGTGGCCCGCGCCCGCCGACCGCGGCACCAGCTCGCTCGCAGCCACCGCCGCCCCCGCAGGCCCGCCCGAGCCGCGCGCCAGCAGCCAGGGCGCGTTGTCGTTCTCGTCCAGCACGAACACCTGCAGCGTCACGTTGCTGCCCAGCGGCGGCGCGCCCGCGTCGCGCGCGCTCACCTCCACGCGCAGCACCTCCAGCTCCTCGTGGTCCAGCGGCTGCAGCGCGTACACGCGGCCGCTCTCGCCGTGCACAGACACGTAGCTCGACAGCGCGCGCCCGCCCACGCGACGCTCCACCAGCGAGTACGACACGCGCGCGTTCTCCTGCGCGTCCGCGTCGTGCGCCGTCACCGTGAAGATGTGGCAGCCCGGCGCGTTGTTCTCCTTCACGAACACCGTGTACTCGGCCTGCGCGAACTGTGGCGCGTTGTCGTTCACGTCGGCCACCTCCACCCGCACGCTGGCGCTGGCCCAGCGCGGGGGCGAGCCCGCGTCGCGCGCTCTCACCACCACGTCGTAGCCAGACACGCTCTCGCGGTCCAGGCCGCTGTCCAGCACCAGCGAGTAGTGGTTCTTGTAGGTGGACACCAGCTTGAAGGGCACGTGGGGCTCGAGGGAGCAGGTGACCTGTCCGTTTGGGCCGGAGTCGCGGTCGGACACGCTGATGAGGGCGATGACTGTGCCCAGTGGGGCGTCCTCTTTGATGGGGAGTGTCATTGACTTGAATTCCAACTCAGGAGCATTATCGTTGATGTCGTCTATTTCCACAATGATTCTGCAATGACCAGAGAGTGGAGGCTGTCCTTTGTCTGTGCCCTCCACAAGAATTTCAAAGGATCTGTTTTCCTCATAATCTATAGTTCCTTTTACTACGATTTTCCCAGTATTTGGGTCTATTTGGAACCTCGACTTCAGGTCTTGTGAAATATCGGGTGAGAATGAATAAATAATGTTCCCATTTGATCCTTCATCTGAGTCTGATGCGTTAAGTTGAATAATCAAGGTCTCTTTGGGAACATTTTCTGGTAATTTCACCACGTAGAGGTCTCTGTCGAAAATCGGGGCGTTGTCATTAGCATCCAAGATTGTGATGACCAACTCAACGGTGCCGGTCAGCTCCGGCTTGCCCCCATCAGCGACAGTTAACACTAAAAAAATTACCGGAGTTTCCTCTCGATCTAAGGGTTTGAGTAATACAAGCCCAAGACTTTGCCCTCGCTCCTTACCAGATTGCTTTTCCAGCGAAAAATACTCACTGGGGCTCAGACTGTAGGTCAGCTGAGCGTTCTGACCGATATCTGCATCAGATGCTCCCTCTAGTGGAATTCGAGTGTCAAGGGGCCTGGACTCTGCGATGGACAGATTCTTCCGTGTCGCTGGAAACGCGGGCGCATTGTCATTGATGTCCCTCACCTCCACCTCCACGTGGAACACCTGCAGAGGACGCTCCACCAGCACCTCCAGGTGCACGCTGCACTCCGCGCTGCGCCCGCACAGCTCCTCACGGTCCATCCGAGAATTCACGAACAAGATGCCATTCTGCAGATTCACCTCCAGCAGGTCCGCGCCGCCCCTGGACGCCACCCGGAACAGGCGCGGCACCAGCTCGGCCAGCTGCAGCCCCAGGTCCTGCGCGATGCGGCCCACGAACGTGCCGTGTTTGGCTTCCTCGGGGACCGAGTAGCGCAGCTGGCCGCTCCCTGCCTGCCAGGCTGCGAGCAGCAGAAGCCAGGACAGCAGACATTTGGATTCCTGTCGTCTTGCCCAGGAATATTCCATCT